>NC_073736.1:3937121-5351496 GCF_023634155.1 Falco peregrinus | reverse complement strand
AGCTGCTTGTGCTCCTCTTCCCATTTAGGAGCTCCAATTGCTGGCCCTGCTCTTACAGTCAACAGAAACAAGCCCATTCAACCATAGCACTGGTGCTCGGAGCCCCTCATCCTTGGTACCACCACACAGGAGAGTCCTGCCCAGGATAGCTCACATTCCTCGGATAAACGATAGTTAACCAAATAAGCCAGCTTTGGGAAAGAGAGTGATAACCACACAGCTAGCATTGCCTCCTCTGAACAGAGCGTTGGGAGCAACAGCCTGCCAAAGCTGGGGGTCAGGACCCCAGGAATTCCCTACTCTCCCATCCTCCTGCTTATATCCCACCACTCTGGGATGTACAAAGGGCTGGTGGCAGCACCTGGAGTCCTGTGCAGGTGAGACAGTTGCTCCTGCCTGGCAAAGATGAGATTCTCACTACTTCTATGGGGAAGAAGGGATTTTGCCAGCACAGACGTGCCTGCCGAAGATCACAGCAGTCAGCGTACAGCCTTCCTGATTCTCTATAAAGGATTAATCTCAACTGCGTTTAAGAGGAAGATGGAGAGCTGAAGAACATGAAGCTGCAGTGGGGTTGTATGAAAACGGGCAGCTGGGTTGAGGAAAGAAACCACCAGCACCTCAGCTAAGGGAAATGCTATCAGATGAGCACAACCTTATCAGACACTAGAGAACCCACTCCGTTAGGGACACCTATGATCCTTCCCTACAGCATCCTCCCCACATCCCAACTGCCTCCACCTTCAAGTAGTCCCTAAAATTTCTTTTATCGTTCAGGTAAAGCCATCTCTCCTGTAATAACACTACACACTCCTCTGATAACCCTAAAATACAATGACTTCCAAGATTCACTATTTAGCTGAAGAATTTGCTTTTTGATACGTCTCTCTTGGGTAGCAAAGAACAATGTTACTATTGTCCCCAAAACAGGGTGTAGTCACAAGTCCAAGAGCAAACTATTGCTGGTGTTTAACTTTTCCCTGCAAACAAGGGCACTGTCCTCATTCCTTTCAGATTTATTAGAAAAAAGAAAAAAAAAAAAGGCAGCGTTCCGCAGCATGACGACCACTTTTAAACTGAACAGTCAGCAGAGCCAGCTCAAAACCTGACTGAAAACCAGAAGGAAACTAAGGGGCACAACTTCCACGTGTGCTTAAATGACTCGGGAGCCCAGGTTTAGTTTTAGGACAGCCTGGAGAAAAGCAGCCCTGAGTGCCACCAGCAGGCTGCTAATCTCTGCTCAGGGATTACGGTCCCATCTAATTGGAGGGCAATTGGGCACCAAATTGTCTGTTTGGATTGTTTGGGTATTTCTGGATTACGTTCACGTGTGCCTCTTGGCAAGCTTCCTCCTTAGGCAATAGCGATGGATCTCGCTTGGTAAACTCAGCTCAGAAATAAAGCTCGGCTTTTTCTCCCCCTGCTCACCCCCCATTCCTCCAAGCCCGTGAGAGAGATGCCACCAGCTCACCTCCTGCTGCCTGGGGTCTCTGCACAGCAGCGCAGAGATCGTCCTTCTCCACGGGCCGCGTCTCCATTGCCAGCTCGTCAGCTGACAGCAGCGGGTGGCTGCTGCTGTTGAAGCACGGCACCATCCGCTCCTTGTAGAGCAAGAAAAACACCGCGATGGGCACCGGCAGCTGGGGAGGAACAGAGAAGGGCAGGTAAGCGTGACAAGCCTGGCACAACATACAGTCCAGCTCCCCAGTCACAACAGCCTTTTAGGAAGCTGCACTCAGCATCTGCAATGGATGTGCCTGCACTGACCTCAAAGAGCAAGGACAGGTGCTGGCAGTGGGGTAAGGAGCCACTGCAGGAGGGATGGAGGCTTGTTAGGAGAGCTAGTGGGGAGGGGGAAAAAAAATAAATCAAGTTGAGAGCAAAGACCGCCGATCCGGAGTGCAGCTGGAGCATCCTGCCAGTCTCTGTGGGATGCCAGGTGGCCTGGGGACCATCACCTGGGGTGGGGGACAGGGACACTGGAACAGACGGCACCTAAATGCAAACCTCACAAAGCACCATACCAGCCCTTCAAAACCATAACTTTCTGGTTTCCAAGCATTTGGCCGCTTCTGTCTGAAGAGTAGAATAATAAAGCCTGCGGAGAGCAGGACGGTTTTAAAGGGAGAGCTTCTGTGGCCAAAATGCTGTGTGGGGGAAGGGCAAGCTGCTCCCAGACCAGCTTTGCCCATCTCCAGCCATTAGCAGAGGTTGCTCAGCATCTCGTAAGAGATGAGATGCTTCCCAGGCCAACTGCTACAGCCCAGCGACTTCAAAGAGCCCTTTGGTGCAGCCCCCACGGCGGCTACCAGGGGCTGCAGAGCAGCCTCCAGCTGTCAGTGCCTTGGAGAACCCCGTAGGTCCTCAGGCTCCCAGCACACACAGTCCCACCAGCACCGTTCCCCGCAGTCTGGGCTTTCTGCCTGCTGCTAATGCACACAGGGACCGTGGGCTCGTACCTGCCCACCGGATCCATCACGTGGCAGCCGCAGCATCAGGCCCCCTGGCACCGCGCTGCCACATGCCTGGGGACGAGCCCACTCCCCGCGCACACCCACGCTGCCGTGGTGCCTCCAAGCCTGGAGGGACTTGCTCTTTTTTGGGGAAAGAAAACAGAGGGAAGCAAATGAAGCTGGGTTTGCTCCTCGCCAGCCCTCCCTTCACCTCCCGCCGCAAGCAAGTGGTGTTTATTCTGCAGCAAACTGGGGGAGAAAGCCAGGAAATCCTAAGTGACAGCTCACTCTCCAGCCGCTGAGCGCTTGTTTTCTACATGTCTGTGAGCAAGTGCGAGCTCTAGTTCCCAATTTCCTGCCTTTTGTTGGCTCATGGCATGATTTAAATGTATGGAGAATTCCCCCCCCCCACCCCTGCTTCTCTTGCCTGAATTCATTTATGAGGACTTCATTGTTCTGGGAACAATGGGAATAGGAACAGTTAGTTCGGTCCCATGGAAGAAAAACGCATTTGCTTGATAGTTCTAATCCTTCCGGAGGTCAGGACCAGATTTTATTCTTCCAAATTGCAGATTTTGCAAAAAAAAGTCCCCAAAACCCAACAACAAACTGACGCAGAGGGACCGGCCGTACAGATAAACGTCTCTGGGCAATTCCAGTCTTAAGCAGCACTCGGTGCCTACGCAGCAAAGGGCCCCAGCTCCCGACTCCCGATTCCCAGTCAAACCACAGGCATACCCCTGCTCCCCAGATCCTCATCACTAAAGCAAGCAGGTCGCTTTGGCTTTATCCAGGCTGTACCGGCTTGAAGCTGGCAGCGCCTCAGGGGCACGAGTGCTCTGACCCCATCAGCTGCTCACCAGCCTTGGCTGTTTCTGGTAGGAAATGCCCAAAAGCTGGAGACTCACCCATGCCCAAGAGCAGCCCTCGCCCACAGGTTGCCACCATGCCAAAGCGAGCTCAGGGACGTGGGGAAGAGCAAAGGATCAAGCTCAAGAGAAAGCAGGTTCCCAGGACTCCATCCTGAGCCAGCCTCGTGTCCTGCACAGCAGCTGGCAAACCACCTGGGGGACGGTCACCTGTGGCCACCTGGCCCGCAGGAGGGGTGGCTGTAAATCTGGGGTGGGTACAGGGGACGGAGCATCCACACAAGCAGATCAGTTATTACGTGGGTAGATGGAGAGGGGCAAACAGAGCCGAACACCAGAGCCCTGCCAGGGCATGTTTCACCAAGCAAAGGGACAAACCCATCCCAGAGGAGCAGCCTACCCCAACCACGGGACAAGGACAGCTCGAGGACTGTCCCTTCCACTTATTTCCTCATCAGCCAAAAAAAGCTACAAAAATTACTTTCAAGTATATGCAACTCCGCTTACTAAAAAAAAAATAAATAAAAAAATTGCTAATTAATGTAAGTTAGCATTTACTACTTTCTGTGAAACCTGATCAAAAGTATGTTTTATAACATACCTTCAATGACTCACATAAGCAAAGGTGCAGTTTGAACAGCTACAAAATAACTGGAAAAATGTCCCTTCCACTGCCCACGTGAGCACGGCTGGTGCCACGAGGTGCCAGGCAGGCGCTGAGCCCCTCTTCCTATCCACAGCCCCTACGTGTCCCAGCTGGAGAGGTCGGGTGGTGATGATGAGCCACGTGCCAAGACCCAGGGCCACCGTGCTTGTGGCAGAATCCTGCTGCTCGGCTCCCGGCACAGCCTCAGTGTTCTGGGGGCTGACGCCTCGGCTGCCCGGGCTGCTTGGCACGAGGCACAGAGCTGCCAGAGCCTTCCCGGAGCCGTCAGAGCTCCCCACCCTGGGGGAGCCCCCAGAACCAGAGCTGAGCAGCAGCCACAGCCCCTACACAAGGACCCGGGTGCTCACACATTGCCCTGCCCGGCCGAACTGACCCTGCCCCGCACCGTCCTGCCCGCGCCAAGCTGGAGGGGATCTGGATGGATCCCCACCTCCGAGCAGCCCTCCCTCTTGAGGGGGCAGAGATTTTGGTGTGATAACCATTTGCTCACGGGCTTTCTTACCAGGGCAACTCGGCTTTGCCTTTTGCGGGGGAAGGCTTTTCTTTTTTCAAGGGGGAAAGGGGCATCCGAGCATCCCCTGGGAGCCTGTGCAGGCAGCAAGAGCCTCCCCGCCTGGCCCCAGCGCTCCAGCTCTGCCCTTCTAATTGCCAGGGATGCTCCCCTTCCCCTGGCAGCTTTTAACCGTTATTATAAACTTAACGAGTTGCTGCATCACGCAGTTAAGTGTGGGTATAATCCAGGCTCCTTCCCTCCAGTTTCTATTTCGGTCTCTCCCCCCAGGAGCAGGGGACTGTTCCCTGCTATTGTATCCCAGCTACTTTTAAGCAACCTAAGCACAATGGAGCGTCCCGCACTTCCCCTGGGAAACCACCTTCCGGATAAACACATCTCTCTCAGAGGAACATTTTCCTGATTTCCAGCCCCTTGGAACAGGCTGCATGATGAAATTTCCGCTCTGTGGGAAACCAAATTTTAAAATATGTTTTTGTTCCAAATCTGGATGAAAAGCCAAAAATTTTCTCTTAGAATGAAAAATTTTGGCCGGGAGTCATCCAAGCACTTCATTTTGATAATGTTGAACCACTTAATCTTACTAAAGCAAAAAACATTCTGCTTCAATAACATTGAAACAACTATGTTTCTGTCAGCTTTACACATTGCATTTATGCCAAAGTTAAATTGAGACATCTCCACTTTAAACAAAGCAAGAAATTGAAATGAATCATTTCAGCTTGTGTCTTGTCAGAATACACACAGCTCTGCGAAAACCGGGATGGAAATGTGTCTTTGACCATTTTATAACAAAGCTGCTGGTCCTGGTTTCCACTTCTACAGCTTACTCGTTTCATCCACTTCCCTGGGGTTTTAAATATCAATTATCATCATCTATTCTCTGACATTTACACCTTGAAGAAAGGAGTTTGGGAGCTTTTTTTTTTTTTTTTCGTTGAGCTGAGCTACTCTCAGTATCTCCAGACAGTGGGTTGAGTTATTTAATTTAAACAAGGAATCAAGTCAGCTCCCTCAGCAAGGCTTTGGGAAAGAACAACCGCTCGGCTTTGGCAGGGGGACACGCTCCAAGAGCTGCCCCCTCCTCTCATGCTCATTACCTAACCCTCATCCCAAGCACCCAGCACCCCGGCACTCCCTGCCATATTCCTGCTGATCCCACGCAGCATGCACACACACGTGGCGAGCCACCCACATGTGCAAGCAGCACTGGAGCATGCAGTGATGCACGAGCCCAGCTCACGACCTGCTACGTATCAGCTGCTGGGACTCAGCCGAGGGTCCCATCCTGCTCCCAAAATGTCCGTGGGACACCGCTAGGCACAGAGAGGGGTCTGGCAGCCACCCTCCCATCAGTGTTCCAGATTTCAGGCACACGGTTGTATTCAAAGCAGATATGAGACGCCGCCTTCAAAACTCAATTAGTTTGCTCAGGATTGACTGGTAAAATAGGTAACGCTCGGGTGTAATTAAAAGCACATTTCCCATGGCATACGCAGAGGTAATTAAAGCTGCTTCTCCTCCTAGGCAGGGAACGTTCTTTTTGGTACTTCTGCAAAGAAACTCATTACAGCTCCTGCCCAGCTATTTCAGCTGCCCCTTCTCCTCGCCCCGGCGAGGTCCGAGGAGAGCCCCTGGATGAGGGGCACGGGGGGATGTTTCAGTTACTCGGCACACGGGAAGGCCAAAAGCAGAGAGAAACCTGTTCCCTTTGCCTAGGGCAGCCGGCACGGTGGAAGACCAAGGGCTGCTCGCTGGCCTGGGACAGGGAGCACCGGCACATCCTCATGTTCGGGCAGAGGGGCAACGGCTCAACCTGCCCAGGGAAGGGCAGCAGGTACGGGGGCTGCAGGGCAGGGAGAGCTCCTGGCAGCATCACCCTTCACCCCTACCGCAGGAGGTCTCCTGGCGAGTGAAACGGGCACCAGCTCGCCAGCCCCTGCCCTGGCACGCGTCTTACAAACGGACACAGAGCCCCGTATGGCAAGGGCTGACAGGCTGGGCTTGGCTCTGCTCACAGCAGGGACCCCGGACCCCTGCCAGCAAGAGTTCCCACGCACAAAGCGCAGCCAGGCGCTCTACAGGTGCTGAGCAGAGCCTCAGCATCAACCCCAGCAGGAACAGCACCGCTCGCCAGGGCAGCCGCTCGCTGCCGCAACACGCTCTGCTCTTATCGCTCCGGATCTACACGGACAATTACACACACGCTCGCAGGGCTCCTGCCACTGGGAAGGGACAGCAGCAGCTTAGCCAGCTCTGCTGCAGGGGGACCAGGATGGGCACGATGATGGCACTGCCCAGGGAGGCTGCGCAGGGGAACAGCTGGACTTATCCACGCTGGGATTCGGGTTTTAACTGGGGGGGAAGGAACAGGGCTACATTTCCAAGAAAGCCCACAGCCTGCAGACAAGGGTGGCTTGCTGGAGATCAGCTCTGGGACTCAGCAGGGCAGAGAAAGAGGACGGGCACTAAACCCCAGCTCTCTCCCTCAACAGAAGAGCCACAGGGCTTTTACACCTGCTGCAAATCACCAGGGAGGAAACATGACAAAGAGGAGACACACCCCGAACAAGCTTCCAGCCACAGTAACTCAGTTCACCGACGGGCACTTTCCTACGAGAATCACTGCAACTCGCCCTCCCGCACCGATCACAGAGGAACACCCTGTGGCTCTGAGTGCAGTTAGCTGGTGTAACTCCTGCCCAGGGGGTGCTGGAGATACAACCTGCTTCCAGAGAGATCAGACAAATCCCTGCAGGATGGTACATTGACCCTGTCACATCTGGCAGTGCAGGGACCACTGGCTCAGCTTTACAGGGTCCTGCCCTCCTTCCCCAGGCACCTGCTGGAAACGGGGCACTTGGCAAAGAATGAACCTTCCCCGTGCAGCAGCACAACCATCCTCATGCCTCCTTCCATCGCTGGGACCACCTAACAGGCACCAACGCCCCCCAGCCACCTGCAAAACCGAGAAGCAGGGATGTCCCCGGCAACCACGTGGGCCACGCCGGCTGCAGCACTTACATTGATGAGGGCCATGATCCAGAAGGCGTAGGAGACGCGTGTGACCACCATGCCTTTCATCGGCAAGTCATAATGGGACAGGTTGCCTGGATGGTGTGGGACCAGGGACTTGCGGATGTGAGGGAGGTTGCTGGAGGCATTGGCCGTGGTGTTTGAGAGGATGCAGTTGGTGTCCGAGAGGAAGGGGTCAGCTATCAGCGGGCTCAGCAGTGCTCCAAAGCCCACAAAGAAATGAAGAGCCTACAGGAGATGAGACATGCAAGCAGAGCAGAGGAGGTTACTGCTCTTCTCCCCAGGGAGGGTGGCTCAGCCCCTCTCTCCTCTTCCTCAGAGGAGGAAGCACAGCCAGAGGGGGGAGGTGGGCTCCATGCTCACCTGCAGGAAGATGGCCGAGTCCTTCTGGTAGATCTTCACCAGCTGCATGTTGGAGATTGTGTCGATGCAACCCATGGCCAGTCCTGCCACAGCCATGACCACAGCCAGGACCACCACATTGTGGCACAGGGGGATGATGGCAAAGACCAAGGAGATCGCCAGCGACGAGGCGAAGAGTGCAAACAAGGACTGAGACAACCTGAGACAGGGAAAGAGGAAAGACAGGATGGAATTACTACCACAAGAGCAGTATCCACACTGCAGCCCCGTCTCCTGTTCTCAGCCCCGGGTCAGTCGGTGGTGTAGGCACTAGCAGGAGATGCACCCACCGGCTGTAGCTCCAGCACATGCTCTTCTGACAAGACAAGGGGGATGCTACACACCCTGCACCCCCACGTCTCCACCCTGCACCCCCACGTCTCCACAGCCGTACAGCCCAGGGCACCGCCATCTCCTGTGTGGAGGGCGATGCCTCAGGGAGGCAGATCTTCCTTCCACCCAACTTTTGGGGAGAAGAGTAACCATCCCTTCAAACCAGCACCCTGCACGTTCCAAGGCAGAATAAAGCCCAGCAACCTTCCCTTGTTCATTGGGCAGACCTGGGGAACGGAAAGGGACACAGGTCCACACTGGCAAGGCCACATCACGACTTCCGAGCAGCTCCAGGGCATTTCTCACGCAGGGCTGGATCACACAAGCAGGCTGAGCAGGCACGAGAGCTGCTGCGCAATCCCAGCTCCCAGCAGGGACAGAGCTGCTGGCATCCACACCACCGTGTCATCCCGGACCTGCCTGCACGAGCCGTCCTGCCTCACAGGGAGCACTCCTGGCTCCCTCTCCATGCCCTGTGCTGCCTCTGTTCTGGCACCATCATCCCTTTCCCCAGCACACCAGGGTGGGATGCAGCACCGCTGCTGTTCTCCATGCGGCCAGCCGCTCTCCAGCCCACATGGTCCATCGGAGAAGCCCAAGGGATGCGTGTGGTGGAGGTAAAGCTGGTGCAGCACATCTCGAGCCTGGCAGCAGCCCGGCTGAGCTCTCGGTGCGAGCCAGGCACTAGCCAGCTTGCTGGAGAACGGCGCCCAGGCTGGCACCGCGCTGTGCCGGGGCTGCCAAGCCCAAAGGCAGGAAGGAAGGAAGGAAACAGGGACCAGACAGCGAAGCACTGAAACTAGCAGAAAGACTATAAAGCAAGCCACAGCAGAGACTAAGTAGCACAGGCACGCTCCCCCCCACACCGGGGTTCCCAAACTGCAGTCGCAGCCCATTGCAATGGCCAGCAGCTTGCTGTAATGAGTTGCTAATTAGCAATTGGGGTCTGCTGCTGGGTGATGTGGGGCAGCATCACCTGTCCATAGCGAAGGACTGGCAATGCACAGGTACATCCCCAGCACAGGCACATAACCAGCAAGCAAACCACCGACAGCTCTCTGCTTTGTGCTCTGCCCAGAGGCAGGAGAAGGCTCTGAGGTGGCACAGGCTGGCGGTGGAGCAGAGAGTGTCCGCAGCTGCTGGGCACCGTGCTGCCAGCCTTCCTGCCCTGCCTGCTCATCCAGAACGGCCTTGGGCATGTCACTGTGTTTCTGTGTGGCCCTCATTCATCTGCGAGCCCAGAGTGATTTGGCCCTCTGCATCCTGCTTGGTGCTTACACTGCACTTCAACAGCACCAGGGAGAAAAACGGGCCAAGGGCACGGCTCCTTTATTCTGCTGCCCGGTGGCACAAACCTGGCTGGACCAGAGCCTCGGCGTGCTCGCACCTCCCAGCCCAGCCTCGCTCACCCAGCAGCCAGACCATGTGGGAGAAGCCCGTGTTTTGCAAAGCCGTAACGACTGATCTGCTTCTGACAGCAAAACAGGGAGCCAGCGTGGGATTTCTGGGGGAGGGAGGGAGCAAAGCGAGATGTGCGCCGTCACGGCAGGAAAAACAACTAGCAAACGAGAGAGAAGCAGCTTCGAGCCTGGAGAGACAAGGCAGCACTCTCCAGGGTACAGCAGGAGCCCAGCAGGAGGAGAGGCAGAGGCACCAGCAGCTGGTGAATCCGAGGCCGGGAGCGACAGGGAAACACAACAAGACATCCCAGAACCGCCTCTTCTCTTCTGCAGCCCCAGCAAAACAACCACCTGTGCTCGGCTAGGGAGCATGTTCATTACTAGAGTTAAACATTAATTGCAGGTGATGTTACGTTCTAAAAAGGAGCACCTCACTTTTCCCCAATGAGCAAAAATTTCTGCTTCCAGGCACAACGTGTTAATAACACAATCACATCCCCCGCCAACACCAGCAGCCCACAGCCCAGGGTGACATGCAACACTGCTGCCCCCTCCTCTGGCTCTGGCGTTAGCGGGGGGCAAGAAATTGCTGGTTTCCAATGCCAGATCCCCAAGATCCAGCCGAAGGACACTGCTCAGCACCCAGGGAGGCACTGAACAACGACCTGAGGGATTTCTTCAGAAACAAACCTCTTTGAAAGCATCCTTAAATGAGGTACCCCATTAGTTCCAGGGGACTTCTTGATGATGTAAAACCAATGCACCCCTCCAAAGGGCTTCAAAAGCAACCCTGATGTTCTGCCACCGTCCGGTTTCTGACATCGCTGCCCTCTCCATCATGAACTGGTCCCCGTGTCCCCCGCTGAGCAGACGCACAGCACAGCTCTGTGCCAGCTGCAGCTAGGTCCAGGGCAGGCTTTGCTCCAGTAGCGTAGGAAACAAGTCTGGGAATGTCATGGATGCCGTCTTAGGACCAGCCAGAGCACGGCCGGGCTCCAACACAAGGCTTGAGGGAAGGTCTGCAGCTCCCCCAGAAGGTTTAGGCTGATCTCCCCTAGAGCATTAGGATGGTTAACGCTGCCCTGTAGTCACAGCCAGCAAAGCTGCCCCTCTCCTTCCCACCAACACATATAAACCCCCACCTCGACGTTCCTGTTGCAGCAGGCACTCTTCAACTATGTTTTTCCCCACCCCAGGGAGCATTTTCTAAGTCACTCACATCAAGAAGAAAAATGACAATCAGGCTAATTCAGACTTGCAAACCTGATAATTAAAACTCAAAGCCCTAAGGGGATGAGGTGAGGACACGGAGGAAGGAGGCGGCATGGATTATCCCGCAGCTGCCTTCAGGTACCCTTGTCTCCTCCTGGCCAGGCTTGGGGAGCATCACCTCCCCGGAGGTGCTCCTGCTCTAGCCACCGTGCTCTCTGCTCTCTCGGCAACAAAAAGCTTCTTTCCTTTGTGGTGAAAAGTGTCCTGCATGCACCAGCCACGTGTTTGAACAGAAACCTTCACAAGATGGGGATCTGAAGGGCCGGGAGAGAACAGGGTCATCCACCCTCAGCCGATGTGCTGCGATGTGCGCAGGTGCCCAGGGATAAAGACGAAAGAAAGATAAAAGGGTCCCATCTCATCAGCCCTCCAGGTCCCGGTGGGGGTCACTCCTTTGAGCAGAGCTTGCTCAGGGCTCCAACACAGCAACAGACCTACCAGCCCCCTCCTCCGCTCACACTGGCAGGACTAGCTCAGGGCTGACCCCAACGCTGGGAGCGAAAGCAAAAAATACAGGACACAAAAATGCGGTTTCTGAATTTTAAAAAAGGAAAAAGAAAAAAAAAAAGGCAACCTGGGGCATGGGTGCTCAGTTACTCTGGTGTTTCTGTCACAAACGTGTGTAGCACAGCAGCACAGAGGGAGCGTGGCTTTAACTTCAAGCTTAAAATCCAACAAAATGGGAAAAGGGAAGCAAGAGAGGGGGCGGCAGGGGATACGGGTGCGCAGAGCTCACCCCTGGAGTTTGCAGTGCCAGGCATCCAGGGGTGGATTTCAGAGCTTGTAATCCCAACCCAGCAAACCCCAAGCACGAGCGACCACAGCGCAGCAGCCTGTCGTGAACTTGAGCGTGAGCTTAAACAAGGCGCCGTGCAGCTCCGTGGGAGCCGCTTGTCCCCTGGCTCCAGCTCAGCACCTCCCGACAAGCCCAGGAAAGGACCACGCAGCAAACGTGGGTCTCCAGCGCAGAGCACTGCGGGCAACTATTGCATTTCTACATTACTTGCAACAACAAACTTTCTCCTCCCTTGCAATCTCACACGAGAGGGAATTCTGGAGCTCGTTCTGGCTCACACCGAGTTACGCAAGGGAGAGATGCCACCATTATGCTCTGTCCTCCCCGTGCTCCAGGACTCCAGCTGGGCTGACAGAGCAGAGACTACGACCCAGCATTCAACAACTCTGGTGAGAGGAACCAAACCATTATTTAGGTGTCACCACCCACTTCTGCTGCAGAATCCAGTAACAGCACTGCTTTCCCTTGCGAGCCCATCACTCAGAGCAGACAGCTCAGACTAATACATATTTCAATCAGAAGCAAGCAACAAATTCTATGTTCCTCAGGCATTAGAAACGAAACGCAGCTCGCAGCCAAATCTTGGCTTGGCTGGCTTGCAGGAAGGCGACACTTTGGGTTCCCCTACCAGCAGCTATCCATCTCCTAACTGGAAAAGATGACCTGTCCAGTGCTCCTCCCTGCCCAGCACTGGGGCCAGCATAATTTGATTTATAAATCCACAGCACGGCCCAGAAGCAGAAATCCTTGGCAGAACAGCTCAATCTGTCCGCCCCTGAAGAGTCTGAACAGTTAATATCCTCATCCAAAGCCACACGTTTTTACACCACACTGCTCCGAGTAACCCCCCACAATGCTCACAAGCTACAACTATCCGAAACATGCCCCCCTGCCTGGCAGGGCTGCTGCTCCTCAGTGGGGCTCGCAGGCGCTTTGCAAAAGCCCACTGCTCCGAGAGCCCACGATCACAAACCCATCCTGGTCCGTAACCACAGAGAGCAACAAACACGCTCCTTTCCCCAACGCGCTGCAGACGCCAAAGTTGGGGAGTCTCTGAGCACAAACCCCCAAACAAGTCTGTGTAACCCACTGGCCCAGGGCAGGAGCTTTGGGTAGGAAGCTGACAGCAGGAAACAATTCTGCATTTTCCTTCACTGCTCCTTCAAACATATGTGAAGCAGACCAGGGGCTGGCAAAGGCGCTGCTGCTGACCCAGCAGCCACGGATCCGTGTCAGACCCAGAGTAAGATTCCCATGTGCCAGCCCCATTCCCGTGCATCCCACCTCTCCCATGTGCCAGCCCCATTCCTGTGCATCCCACCTCTCCCATGCCAGCCCCATTCCCGTGCATCCCACCTCTCCCATGCCAGCCCCATTCCCGTGCATCCCACCTCTCCTGTGCCGGCCCCATTCCCGTGCATCCCACCTCTCCTGTGCCAGCCCCATTCCCGTGCATCCCACCTCTCCCATCACAGCCCGACAGACGGCAGCTCCTGCTGCTCCATGGAGCCTTCAGGCTCTGTCCGGACAGGGGGTCAGGACAGTTCAATGTACCAGGATGGCAATTAAACAGGTGCTCTAATGCCATCTTTGTTAGCCAACACTCTACAATTCACAAGACAAAGAGTTTAACAAACCATTTTAAAAAGGGCATTTGGAAGCAGTGAAGGATTCATGCAAAATTCTCTAATATGCATGTTAAAGGTATACATGACGTGTATGTCTGAGCCACACGTGGAACTGACACGTTACATCACTGCCTGAAGAATTAGTGACAATGTAAATAATCAGCTGATTCTTAGCAGAGCATGGCTGCCATCGAGCCTCAGATCAAACGCCTGTTTGGCAATCCTCAGGGTTGAGCCATTGTGTATTACTTATTTGAAACACATCCAGGACAGGAGGCTCAGCGCAAATCCCCATGGGGCTGTACCCAGCTTTCTGGCTGCCCCGTGAAGTGCGTGGCACGGCCGCCCCCCTCGCCCCTCACAGCGGCACGGCCACGAGGACCGCTCGCATCTCGCCTCGTGTTTGCCCAAACTCCCAGGGAGCACGGCAGTGCTGTGAGTTCTGACACCCAGGTTATTCAAACAGGCTTCCAATAATATTTTTGTGATGAACAATCGGGTGAAGGAAAATACCCTCCAGAAGTTCTGGCTGTAGCTTCATGCTAAGCCTCCCTCGGTCCTGAGCTCCGGGAGAAGCAGCAGCATCTCTCCAAGGGTACGAAGCCGTGCAGAAGGGAGCAGCAGCCCGCAGAGCCCCGCACCTCCTGGGAAGCCCCCCCTCTCCGAGCCGCTTGGGCAGGGGGGCTGCGGACCCCCTAGGACACGCGTGGAGCGCTCCCCTCGGGGAGGGTCTTCCCACGGGGACCACAGCATCCCACGGGGACCACAGCATCCCAGCTCAGCCATGCAAACCCGGCAGGAGAACGCGGCGCGGGGGGGGGGGGGGGGAGGCTGGCGTCGCCCACCCCCACCCAGGGAGGTAAAGCGCGGGGGCGGGGGGGGGGTTGCGGAGCGCTAAGCCCACCCGCGGGAGGTGCGCTGAGTTTGCCAGGCGCCTTACGTCCTCTTGAAGACCCCTCCGAGGCAGCTGCCGAGCAGGAGGCAGAACTGCTGGGAGAAGAAGACCCAGGTGATCTGGGAGAGGGAGCTCTGGGTCTGGCAGCGCAGGTCCAGCAGCGTGGGCCCCAGGAAGGCGATGCAGAGGCCGAAGCTGAAGAAGACGCTCCAGTAGGTGAGGGTGGGCTGCAGGTTCCTCCGGAACCGCGCCGACACCCGCTCGTCCCACCACATCCTGGGCGGCGCGGGGCGGCCCCGGCGATGCGGCTCCCCCCGCCGCCCGCTGCCCCGCTGCCGGCCGCGCCGCCGCCCCGCTCCGCTCCGCCCGCGCAGGATGTGGCTCCCGGGCCCGCGGCACCGCGCCGGGCGCTGGCTCCGCCTCCGGGGCCGGGGGCCGCCGCCGCCTCCCGGGGCCGGGGCTGCGGGGCCGGGGCGGAGCCCCCCGCATCGCCCCGCTCCGCCCGAGCCCGCCGCGCTCCGGCGCATCCCGCGGGGGCCCGGCCGAGAGCCCCGCCGCCCTCCCCGGCACCCCGCGGCGTTCGCATCGCCTTGCCAGAAGCGGGGCAGCCCCCCGCCGCGACCCCACCTCGCGGTGCTGAACCAGGGCCACCACAGCAAACGCCATGCGACAGACAGCAGGGCCAAGCAAGGGAGCCCAGAATCCCCTTCCCAAAGGGAGCCCAGAAATCCCCTTCCCAAAGGGAGCCCAGAAATCCCCTTTTTCTGCTGCGGACCATCCCTGTGCTCTCCGGTAAATAGGTGTGACCGTTCCAGACAAATGCAATTAAAGTTGCCCCCTCTCTGGATGAGGAGCACAAGACGGCTCGGGGAGGGCATGTTTTAAAGACGGAGTGGTTGATGCTTACGCAAAAGGTCTCCTCTAGAGGATGGATTTATAAATATTTCACCTACTTTAGCTAGGAAAGACAATTTTTAGAACACTCTTTCCAGGCAAAGCAGAATCGATGGAGCTCAGCCGTGGCAGGGGGCTGGCCCCGGGCCCACGCACCAGGTCCCTTCCCGTGCCAGCAGACCCCGCACAGGTACTCATGCGTCCTGTGACCCGTCCTTCAGGAATGCTGCTCCGGGGCTGTAGGCACTCATTTCCACCTGGACATGGCTTAATGTTTAGCTAATCCAAATTACATCTGAGTCCTTGTCCTTCCCTGTCTGCGGCATCTACTGGAGTCTTCCCACAGTAAGGAGAACAGGATCTTGGCCTCTTCCACCACCAAGTAAAGCAGCTGTGGGCAACAGCCCCAGGCAGGTGGGCAAAATAAACTCCCGATTGCCCTGAAGGAAAACTCTGGGGTGGTCAGGGACCTGCACCTGGAACCATTAAGCAACTGAAGAAACAGCTCAGCCGCCTGGGGGGACAGGGCAATGTTGTTATCCTGGTTTACTGATGGGGAAACTGAGGGCCAGAAAGGAATGAAGCACTTTGCTTATGGACATGGAGTGAGTCAACAGCACGGCCGGAAACTGGATTTTATCATTACATGATAGACTGTCTTCCTTAATAGCCAGAGGGGGAGGGGGAGGCTGATGCAGAGGCCTGGGTGCCTCGGGCTCTCCCTGCCAGGCAATCACTAGCTTTGAGATGTCATGCCACTGCAGGTGACCCCAGCGTCTCCATCCCCAGCCTTAAGCGGCGACAAAACAACAGGAGGGAGGAAGGATTGTGACAGAAAAGGCCTTTCCATCAAAATGCATCTCCTGAGCCTCTTCATCGATCCATCTTCTTGTGCATGGAGCTGGAGTTACCTGATGAAACAGCAGATCCTTATCTTCCACGCACCAGGAGCCATGCCCCAGGAAAAGGGCTTACAGGGCTCTACCGGTGGTTGCCCTCGACCACATTCTTGATCTCAGTTTTGATTGTAGTTCTCCCTTTACCAGACAGGGAGCCAGGAGACCTGTGTGCTCTACTAGCTCCCATTACTGCATCACCATCACTTGACAGCATCAGCCCTCTGGGCCCTGGCTTCCCCCAACTATAAAAAGGCTGAGCAATGCTTTCCCCATCTTTGCAGGTTTGCTGCATCCACCCCCAGATGAGAAAGCAGCATCCGGGCACCAGAGGTTACAGATGTTAGTGCTAACTCCTACCCAGCTACAACAGCTGACCCTGTTTGCTAAGCAATGGCCTAAACGCTAGAACACTTGCCTCCAGGAATATCTGGCCATTTTATCAGGGATAACATAAATCATGCAAGATCTGCTTGCAAATAAGAAACGAAGCGTAGGTGGGTTAGTCAGCATAAGAACACGCAGATCCTTTCTGGCTCCATGTACTGAAATCCAGATCCTTGGAGGTAGCTCATAAAAATGCAAGCCACAGGACTATGAGTATATGCAACACCAGAATTAGCTTCACGAGGAGGCACTTTAGGCTGTTTTCCAAACTGAAATCAATGTTGTACTTGCAATGAATTAAACACCCACATTTCTGCGCTTGCTGCAAACTGCAAAGTGAAACCATGAATGGAGGAATAGCAGAGCAGTGTGATTACAGACAGCAGCGTCAGCGTGTGCCATTGCTGCTCAGAAAGATCGCAAGCACCTGAAAAACACCTTCCCCTTGCTTCCTGTGCCCTCGCACGTTCCTGGGGCAGCAAGAGGCACAGCAGGGTTTTTGCACACTGTATCAGTTACACTTTTCAGCCAGTGGTGCAATTGCTTCTTTAACATAATTGGTCCTGCTCTGCAGCGACTACTCCGTAGAGCTTCAACCCAGAGGCCAGATGTCGCTCAGATCTGCTGTTGTGACGCTGGCATCACTTCCCTCAGCCCAGCCTCAACACAGTGGGGAAATTCAGTTCTAGTAATAGGTTTTCTAAAGGTTTCCTTGGGGTGGAACCAGCTGAGGCTCCACGGGTGGGCTGGGGACAGCAGGCACCTGGGGACAGGCTCTGTCAGGGCTTTTGCCAGTGTTTGGGTTGGCCAAGAGCCTGGAGCTGAGATGCTGTCGGACAGTTTTCCCCGTCACCCTTTTGCCAAGGGCCTGCAAAGGGCAAATCTGGGCTGACACCCTCAGAAATCCCAACATGTTATCCCCGCAACCCCGTGTGCTGGTTTGATGGGGTGAAGACCTGCACGCGCATTTGGAGATGGGAGCACTGGTGCCTTTTAACAGCGGTAACTGCCCCCAAAAACCACCACCAATGAAGCTTGAGCAGATAAGGAAATAACCGCCCTGAATCACCGAACCTTACTGAG
Organism: Falco peregrinus; assembly: GCF_023634155.1. NCBI lineage: Eukaryota > Metazoa > Chordata > Aves > Falconiformes > Falconidae > Falco > Falco peregrinus. The sequence continues at coordinate 5,333,974 of NC_073736.1, read as the reverse complement.
AAAAGACGTGATGCTTCTTACAACACAGGTTAAACTCTTCATATTATGGGTTGAATTATTCTAGGCTGCACGTAAGAAGTTTGGCAATCCAGCATAAATGGGGCAGGCAGCTGGAACGGCAGCACACGAGAAAGGTGTTCACCTCATGTATTTTGGGGTCAAGAGTTTCAAAACACGCGTGTGATTTGGAATGCTCGGCTCCACTTCTAGGTCAAACATTAGCCTGAGATCTTGGCCCAGTTATTACAGATCCTGTAACACTTGTCAAAAAGAAGGAAGCACTCACCTACACGTTTTCCTACCACCCAACCGAAATAATTCACACACCCACTCCCATTTCGCTGGAATCAACCTGCTTCCTCCTTCACTGCACTAAAACAGCGGCAGAGGAGGGCGGGCTGCAACGAAACAATCAGGCTGAGCCTCCCGAAACACACCTGTAATTTAATGACACATAAATAATCTTGTTGAGGGCAGCAGGTATCACCCCCGCATTGCAGACAGGTCTGCTGAGAGACCCGGGGAGCAATTGGTGACCTGGCTGGAGCAGCCCTGTGAGGCAGGAGGAATACCTAATGGAGCGGGGAGGTCACGGCTATTTGGGCAGCTGGGAACATCTGGATGCTGGCTGGGTCCCCAGGCGGGGGATGCGGGCTGGGGCTGCTTGGCAGCATTCCCCTGGACCCAGTGCCGGCAGCTGCTGCTGCTGCGAGACTGGAGGAATGAGAGTGGCAGATGGAGGAACTGGTTTAGCAAACAGCTTGTTACTGGGGATCTGCCCATGCCAGTGCCTGAAGGTGACTCAGGCAGGCTGGGCGCTGCCTGGAGGTGCAGCCCCAGGAAGGGGATGAAGGGCATTGCCCCCTTCCCTAAACCAGCCACCCATTCGCCGTGGGCTCACACCTTGGGTCTGGCCCCAAAGATCCCACAGACACCCCACCCCGATCTCTGGCTCTTCCCAGGTCCCCTGGACCCTGGTGGCTGTAGCTTCTCTTCAGCACTGACGGGCCAAAGAGCAGGAATAGGGGATGGCAACTGCCGTGCTGAATAGCTCTGATCTCAGGGAGATTTTCAGCTGCTGGAGAGGTGGGAAGCAAGGCTCCCCTGTCCCTTTGCCAGTTCTGCCCTTCAGTTGCTTTGCAATCATGGGCTGGGCATGTCAGCTCTGTGCTTTATTTGCCTGATAGGCTTATGGCAATATTTGTTTAGGGCCTTAAGATCCACGCAAAGGACCACAGCAACATTTTCCTATTGCGCACAAGTTCCTGAGGTCTTGTGTTTCAACCCCCTGCAAAGGTCAGGTAGTGGAAAACTCCTTTTGCGCTATGTCCGTGCCTGGGAGTTTACTACAGCCGGCCAAAAAATGCCCTGCGAGCAGGAGTGAAAACAAAAGGCGCCCTGGAGCTGCACAGAAAGCAGCTGTGGGGAATGACCGCAGGAAAGCACAGAGATGGCACAGCGTGGCATGGCACAGCACAGCATGGCACGCACAGCGCATGGCACGGCACACCGCCTGCCACGGCGCGGCAGCCCGCCTCCCCTGCACGCTGCCACGGAGCAACTCACCGCTCGGGAGCCTGCCAAGGGACCTGCACACCTGAGACGTCAGTCCTACCTACTAGCTGAAATTCAAAAACAAAGCAGATCCTTCTCCTATCAAAAAAAGAGAAAAGAGAAAAATTATGTCCTGTACAAAACTATCCTGTATTCAATAAAGTTTATTGTCCAATCTTGGCTTTGGAGCATTTGCAATACAACTGTAATATAAGCCTTAGCAATAAAGTGAGCACATCCACAAAATAGTCCATGTCACATCTGAAATACAAAAATTGAAATATTCTCATGAAACATTCAGACACAAGATTGATAGATGGATACAGTCTCCTATTTTTTATTTATTATTTTTTTTTGTACCGTTCCATTTGTTCCAGAAAAACTTTCTATTAAAAAATCATTGCCTCTTTTGGAATAAATCTTTAAAATCATTTCTTTTAAAATGCATCTTTCGTTTGTACAATACTAGTTAAATATATTATTGGTATTCTGCAAATGAATCACACCAGAGAACGTTCACAGTATGTGTATCCTGGCCGCTTGAATCTATTTTTCCTGCTGTAAGACAAGCATGATGCTGAGGATGAGAGAAGGCAATTAGAGAAACCAGAAAGTGGGTTTCGTCGGATCTGTGCCCAGACATCGCCGGTGGGAAGGGCCACGGGGACATCCAAATGCATTTCTTACAAGGCTCCGGCGTACGGAGACAGGACAGCGGTGCGGTACGTGCACGGTCAGAGAGCCACAGATCTTGGCAGGTGAGATCATGTTGCTTTTCACCTCCTGTATTTCAGGATGGAGACGTGACGGCTCTCGCAGGACCTGCTCAGCCATCGCTGAGCAGCTCTGAGCAAACCTGCCCTTGCGTGGCTTCAAGACACCAGACACGCGCTAGTGCAAGAGGTTTGGCCACGCAAAGCCAGGCAGGCGCCCACCCCCAGGTCCAGTCTCTTCCCCGTGCCCTGGGACACACACACTAAACCTTTTACATTGCTCAGTCCCATGGGTTAGACTCTTTCTCTAATGTTTTCCCATCTAATTGGTCCTAGCCTGCTCTGGGAGCTCCTTTTTTATGCTAGCCTAATTTCTGACTGAAGGTAAGTCATGGGAAAAAAACCAAAACAGAACATTTGAGAAGCTTGGGAAAATGGCCTTCTAATTACGGGGGTTTTTTTCATCGTGTGTAAGGGAGAGGGAAATCCACTTAACTTGTCCTTAGTCTCCAAGATACAATGTAGCTTTGTTATTCAAAATCTTAACATAGATCTGGCAATGGGCTAAGCCAGGAAAGGCGTGTGCATGTGTGTATGGAGACAGTGAAATTAAATAGCTCTCTGCCTGTAAGTTTTATTGTTGTCTCATATCGTGGACCTTGCTTTACACGTTACTTTACTTACATTTCTTTAAGTAGCTATCAGCAAGAAAGATGAAAGAATACAGCCTTTCCTGAGGGTACAGCCAAAAATCCCATCTTCCACCGGAACTGGTAAACAAACAAAAAAAAATTGCAAGAAAAATGTCTGGAAGACAAAGCAACAGTTTCCTTTTGTCAAAACTCCCCATCTGCGAGGAGTGCTAGCTACTCCGCAAAGCGGCGGATGGGAGAACCCACAAAATGAAAAAAATGCCGGAGAGCCACAGACATTCCCAGCATTTTCATGAGCACGACATTAAAAATCCAACTTGGGAGCTGGCTGGCACCCCAAAAGCTGGGGAAAGCCTGCCCGGGGATGAGCTGCCGGAGCAGGGAGCGATGCCATTGGCGGCAGAAGCCCCGCTGCAGAATTTGTCCCCTTGCGTGCTCGACTCATAAACGGGGGCATCCCAGAGCAATCTGTCCTCATCCACCCAGCTGGACCCCGCGGCCCTCAGGGGGGCTGTAACAGCATCCAGGAGATGGAGAAGGGGGGTTTGGCTCCAGGCTCTAATCCCTGCCATCCTGCTACTCCCTTCCCTCCGCAGGCGGGCAGCGCGCCGTGGGAGAGCAGGCGCTCGGGGCTCTGCCAGCCCACACGTGCAAGCACAACAGCGACGGGAGCTTGAAAATCAAATCTTGCTCAGCAGGACACCAAATATTTACACACGCTACTGCCCTCCTGAATAGGAATTAAATATCTACTAAAAGCAGTGGAACAAAAGGGGTTATCTTAGATGCGGGCTGTTAGTGGCACACAGGGCTAATAAATAATAGTGTCTCCTTTAGGGAGGATTTGTAGGAGGAAAGGCAAAGGCTACGAAAGAATAAACAACAGCCAACAGGCCCTTTGTCTTTGCTATCTGATCCCGGGTAAAGCAGTCCTGTCTACACGGTCACTGCTAGGTCTTTTCCCCAACACTTCTCCCCAGAAGTTTCTGTAGGTGACCCTGACCTTCAGCAGGAATCTCTCTCTTATGAGGGGAGCGCCGAGCCCACAGACCAGTCCGGTTGTCTGGTGTGGTCTGCCTCCATCCTCCCAGCGGGAAGCGGGACAGCTCAGCTAGGCGCCCTGTGCCCCAGCAAGCTTTACGCCCAAGACAACCTCAGTGCATGGTGATGGTTAACACCAAGCAAGAAAACTGCACAAAGCCCAGTGAAACACGTCCTGAACGGGCTTCCCAAGAGCGAGGGGAGGGGGTTCCTGCTCCCCCTGGCCCAATCTGAGCGCAGGGGCAGCTCTGCTCCCCTGGGCACGCCAGCACTCCTCGCCCCATGTACCTGAAAGTGCTGCTACAGGGGCGCAGGAGACCGTCCATCCATCCATCCGTGAGCTGGCCTGCCTGCTGAGCTAGTTCCTGACGGGAGCTGGCTGCCCTGGGAAGTGCAAGTCTGCACCACAGACCCCTGCCATGCCAAGGAAATTCCTGCATAAAACGCCTTTGTGAAAGAAGAGAGTGTAAGAGTTCAGACTTACTCCAGCCAACACCTCCCCTTGTGAGCCTCCCTACTGAAAAGCCCCACGCAGCAGGAGCCGGGTGTAGGAAACAGGCAAAACACTACTCTGACATCAGGGTGAAATGCGTCACTGGTGGCTGATGGCTATTCATGCTCTTCCCTATCAAATGGAAACAATTAATGAGCTATTCAGCCTGCTGTATGCTGGACATACCGAGAAGGGAACGGAGCAGGGACGGGCAAACCTCAAACAATGCAGACGTCTGGATGCTTGTCTAGGACAAACCCGAATTAAGAGTTTTGGTCTGATGGGGGAAGCTCAGAGGGTGCATCGAGCACTGGCACAGGGAGGAGTCACCCCAGAAGCTCTGGGGAGCTCCGGGGTCTCCACGTTTATACCTCATGCTTTGTATTTTCCAAGGATCACAGACAGAATGCCACACGGCAAAGCAGAAAGCAGAGTCCTCGCTCTCTGCTCGATGGGGAAACCGCAGCACGGAGAGTTACTGGCCCCTGAACAATGCCTCCGGGCTGGGAGCGCGAGGGGTTAAGACATCAGCGTGCCCTGCCAGTCCCAGTGCCAGGTGACAGTCACAGCACCTGCCAAGTGCAGAGTCTCTGTGGCCACATCCATGGGCTAGAGGACCGGTGGGTGAGAGGACTAGTCATCTGGGACAGCCAAGAAAAGGATTTGAGTATTATACAGTAGAGAGACTTTTTGCAACGCTCACACGCTTGAAGACGTTTCAGGCTGTTTGCAGGCTGTGGGGGCGAGGTGCAGCAGGGCCTCTTCGCTCAGGATGCATTTGGCACGTTCCTGAAGTGTATGGAGGGGAAAACGCAGCAGGAGCAGTCCTCGGCCAGCAAAGCACGCTCAGATCTAAGCAGGCACCTCAGTCCCATGGCATTGATCTGAGTCAGGGCTGGCACGATCTGGCATCAGCTACAAACGTAGAGGCCAGGCAACGAGGTTTGAGGGATGATTTGCTTCTCTGCAGGTCTATTTCTGGTCCCCACAGCTGAGCTGTGGGAGGTTTGGCACCTCTCCCCCCTCCTCTGGGTACAAATGCACTGAGGTGGGTGTGCGCAACACTTTGGTACGGAGAGGCTGCGCGGCTTGGGCTCTGCCACATCGCGTGGGGCTCAGCGATGGGACTGGGGGAGATGCGCTCCTGAGACACCGGCTGAGAACCGTGTCCTGCCCTTGTGATGGTGGCAGAGAGGGTCACAGGCTGGGGGGATGGCAGGCTCGGCGACGAGAAAGGGGCTGCTCCATCGGTGTCTGGGGAAGGCTGGGCACCGCAGCGGGAGGCAGCACGGAGCCAGTGCTCATCTGGCCCCGCTTCTGCACAGCCCTACCAGCAGGTACCTGCACCCCTAAGCCAGCCCTTGGTCTCAGCTCAGGACATCCCTGGGGAGCAGCCGCCTGACCGAATTTGCAAACGCAATGGTGGCAAGGAGGGGGAGATGCTGCAGGAAGCAATGGGAAGCCCCCTCCTCCCAGCTGCTCTATCCTTGTCAGGACACAGGTACCAAAGATGGGGAGAGAAAAAGGGGTTATGTGGGCAGCGGCAAGGGCAAGTAATGGGGGGCTGCCCTGATTTTTGTGCTTCAGGTGCAGTCACTCCAGTGCCAGGCGGGGTCATACCCCTGACTTGTAACATCTCCCCAAGAAACAGGGGTACAGAGCAGGTTGTCTGAGCAAAGGTATGTTTCCAGAAATGCCTGCCTGGGCCACACGCTACGATCCACAGCCCAGCTTTGGAAATACCACTCCCTGCTCACAAACCCCCCCGAGGCTGGCTCGCCCACCGAGGGCAGCGAGTGCTCCCTGGGGCAGCACACGATCCTGCACTCTGGGCAATGCCCAGGGAAGCTCCTCGCTAGAGCACCTGCACAGGGGGTGGCAGCTCACAGCTGGTGGGGGGCAACATGAAAACAAGAGGGGAGAAAGGCCACAGGTCCATGAACTGCTAGGGGCTGTGGTTGTGGGGATGGGCAGGGGGGAGTCTGTGGCGAAGGGCGCTTCAGCATCGTCCTGCTCGAGTCAGTAATTCTGCGGTGGGTCAGGTGGAAGCGTGTTGCCGTCTCCTTTCTCAGTGCTTCGATCTCCATGGTGACAAGGGGAACATGAGATCCACGTTTAAAATATACTCTGCCTCCTGTTCTTGCCTCGGGCTGAGGAACAGAGAGAGAGGGGGGTCAGGAGAGGTCAGGTGGTGAGCAGCAGTTTGCAGAGGCTGAGCCCTGTGGTGCTCTGGGTTAGGAGGTTATGAGCCCATGGCATCCATGGAGAGGGGAGCTGTGCCTCACAACATCTAGATGTGACTTTGGTACCAGAGTAGGTGACAAGCAAGGATGCCCAGGGGTAATCTGGGGACTGAAGCAGGGAGCAGGTTTGGCTTTTTCCTACGTGGGACCCACTGGAGCAACCCCAGCGCCAGCATGGTCCATGGCACCATTCTGGGAGATGCCAGCAGGATTTTCCCTAGTCCTACCTGACTGCTGAAAGGCTGAGCCACGGTAGCCAGGGTCCTTTTGAAGCTGGATCTCCTTCAGGGAGAAGATGGAAGCATCTAGGCAGAGGGGGCAGAGAGAGAGGGGTCAGTCCAGCAGCCCGCAAACCCAGATCCAGGACGGATGGCAGTGCCCAAGTGCAGCGCTGCACCTCATCACAGCTTTCCTCTCCCACTCCTCCTCCTCCTCTACACTTCCTACCCAAGTTGTTTCTTGCTCCTGCAGCCGCCAAGCTCCCACCCCACCCTGCTGCGGGAGCACCTCTGAGTGAGCAAAGACAAGAGGCATCCAAGGAGACCTGGCTGCAACCCACCACCCTGGGGTTGCACAGAAGCTCTTTGCTCCACATCCCCCAGGCAAGAGGACGGCAGGCACTTACTGTCAGGCAGGAGATGCACCCGCTCTCCCAGGCTCTTGAAGTAAGCGTGCCGCAGGGCTGCCTCCGCCGAAATCCGGCCTTTGGCTTTGTACTGCACAAAGCCCCAGAGAAAGGCAATTACATACAGTCTGCACACGTGAGAGGGCATTCAGTGGACACAGAGGCCCCACACAAGGTGAGGGCACCTATGCACACCTAAGTGCCCCAACGACTTCATATGCTGCGTGGGTGACAGTGTGTCCAAACGCTGTGCACACCACAGGGGTGTGCAGGCAATTCCCGGTGCCATTTGCACGTGCACAAGGCACAGCACACACTGTGCGACCATAGCAGTGCACCGGCCACGTAGTACCTTACAGATCATCAGGTTTGTGTCCTCCCACTTGTGCGTGAGAGGACACAGGGTAGGGGATGGTTCACCATCCTTAATGGGAGGTGGTTTGGGATAGCATCTACATGGCCATGGCTTATTCTGTAGTCACAGCTCCTCTCCTGCCTGGCTCCAAAATCAGTGTGAGGGCAGCCAGAGTACCTTCACTTCAGAAAACCCCTTTGCCATGCCCCTGGACTGCTCTACCGCTCACCAGAAGGAGGTTTGTCAGCAAGTCAATGCCTTCCGAGTCCAGCCTGAGAGAAGGAGGAAATAAAAAATGGAGCATTATTGCACCCTGGAGATATTGCAATAGTCAATGCAAGGGACAAGCTTGCATTCACAAGCTGCCAGCACCACAAGGAGAAAATGAAACTGGTCTGCCCAGGCTCCCCTTTACAACCAGCACAAGCCCACCAAGCCTTACATGTCCCTGCTCAAAGAGGTACCTTGGGGCGTGATTTATTAACGGCTGGGCTCGGTACTGTGTGAAATTGTAAGCCTTAAACTCCTCGTTGGATGTGATTCCAGGCCAGGTGTCTTCTGTTGGGGTTCCTGGGAAGGGGGAGAGATGGAAACCTGTCACGCTTATTCGGTGCAGAGGGAAGAGCCTCCTGCATGCGAGCGCCAGGTAGAGGTAAGTAGATACTTCCTTGTATCTGTTACAAGGGAGTAATCTTTGAGTTTGCAAACCCTTGAGTTTGGTGCTGTTTTGTGAGGATTTCAGAACTTGCTTCTGTCCTTAGTCTTAGTCCTGAGTTTCTCCCTGGATTTACGGGGAGAACTTACGGAGGTCTCAACAAGAACATTAGAGCAGTTCAGGGAAGGTCAGACATAACCAGAGGCTGCAGTGAGCTGTCTGCCACCGACACGGGCATGAAAAGCTCTGAGTCAGGTCATCTCTGCGTGCCTTAAATGATGCATGGAGTCAGAGACCCCTGAACACGGAGCCAACTGACGTTCCCCTTCCCTTTGTGCATCACCTAGGAGTGGTCAACCGGTGGGTGCCCAGCCCAGGAGAGAGGGCACGAATGTCCCCGCAGGCTGGGACCGCGCATCCCAGGGGCAGCTGGCGAGGACCCCTCACCCCTCTGCTGCCTGCCAGCCCGGCGGGGGCTGCGGGATCCTCTGCCCACGCCTGCCCACGCTGCCAAGGCTGTGCCAGCCAGCAGGCTGCCGCCGGGCTCCCGAGGCTGCTGCAGTCAGCCACTGCCCTCGCGTGGGGACCGGGGACACAGCAGAAGACTCACCCAGCAGCCTGAAGATCAAATGCAGCTCTTCTTTCACCGTGGAGCCCGGGAACATGGGCCGTCCCGTGACCATCTCGTAGTGGATGCACCCAACGCCCCTACAGCAGCGGCAGGGACCCTGGGATTAGTGAGGGAGAAGCCCTGTGGATGCTCCACCACCCCTTGGCCAGGGATGAGGTTCTGGGAGAAGGAAATGAGCTCCAGGAGCTGCAGCACTTCTCTGCCACGGGTAACCCTTTGCCCCGGTGTGGTCAGCACGCTCCAAAGACCCTGTGCCCCAGGGGACACAGAAAACAGCGTGGTCTCTGGGGGAGCCCACCACCCCCTGGTGTAACCAACTCTGTGTGGGCACGTCTGGTGCTGCACTGGCAGGCAGAAGGAAAACCCCAGCCCACCATCTCGGAGAGCCCAGGAAGCTCGGTTTGGAGTCGTGACTCACCACATGTCAATGGGTGTGGAATACTCGGTAGATCCCAGCAGGACGTCAGGGGGCCGGTACCACAGCGTGACCACCTCATTGGAATATGTTTTTGTAGGAACTGACTTGGCTCTGGCCAGTCCTGCGGACGAAAGGGACGGGCATCAAGAAGCTGCGCCTCCTTGCAATGCTGCATCTTCCCCAGACAGACCCACCTACCAAAGTCAGCCAGCTTGAGCTCTCCTCTCTCGTTGATGAGCAGGTTCTGGGGTTTGAGGTCTCGGTGCAGGATCTTTCTCCCATGACAATAAGCCAGGCCACGCAGCAACTGGAACATGAAGATCTGTGGGGCACAGGAGGGGGCTGCATTTAGCATGGGGACACAGGCACCAAAAGTGGGTTTGCCTCAAGGGCTCTCAAACTCATGGCCAGAAAAGACCCCTCGAAGTTGGCCTGGGGTGGGACACATGCAGACAAGTGTTCAGGCTCATTGCCAGCACTCCAGAAAAGGGGATGAACAAAGTCTGCATGCACAGTGATTTTATTTAGGGTGGCAATGACTGGAGAAATGCTGGCAGACCATAAAAGCAGGCTGAGAAAGGTCAAAGAAGAGTAACAAGGCTGAACTGAAGAGAGAAGGGGCATCCAGACTCACCCAGCCCTGCAAGACCCTAGACTGCACTCAAGGCGAGTGAGGGGCAGGGGTACAGGGTCCCAGGCAGCACCATCTCACCTTCACATTGTGCACGCTCATCAGGTTCCCACAGTTATCGAGGTACTGCTTGAGGTCGTTGTCCTGCAGCAGGAAGCAGCTGTCAGCCTGGCCTTCCCTTGGCCCCATCACCCACCCACAGCAAGCAGCCACCCCCCCATTCCTGCAGGACGGCAGCCGTCCCCCCCATGCCTGCAGGACAGCAGCCATCCCCCGGTTCCTGCAGGAGGGGAGCCATCCCCCTGTTCCTGCAGAAAGCCCCCCTAGACCCACCAGGTACTCGAAGACAAGGGTGAGGGAGCGCTCCGTGTGGATGATGTCATGCAGGGTCACGATGTTGGCGTGTTTCAGGTTCTTCAGCAGCGACACTGCAAGGAGAGGAGGCGGCAGGTTGGGGCAGCGGGACCTGGGGCTGCGTGACTGCGGGTACCACATCCACCCGCACGCCCATCCCAGATCTGCCTGTGACCCAGCACTGCGCACGAGGGCTGGGATGGGCAAAAGCCCCTCCTGCCCTCACCTTCCCGAATGGCCGTGCAAGGTGCCCCTTCCTCATGCTCCAGGCGGATTTCCTTCAGGGCAACGAGGTTTTCGGTCAGCTTGCTGCGTCCCTTGAAGACAGTGGCGTAAGTGCCCTGGGTGGGGAGAGAGAAAATACAAGCTGTGCAGACCATTTACCAGGGCTGTACAACACCGACCTGTTCCATAACATTTGGAGGAAGGATCACTGGAAGCTGCAGGGCCAAGTCTGAAGTTCACAGAAAGATGTGGTCTAAAAATTGCTGAATATTGAAGAAATTTGGCTACAGTCTGCCCTTTGCACTTCAGGCTGCCCTTCTAACTTAATTTAAATCATTACAGGGGTTTCACAGTCTACTCACCTCTCCCAGTTTGTCCAGTTTGACATAGGTTTCCAGCTTTCCAAACCCAATATCTGACTGTAAGAAAGAAAGGAAAACATCACTGGGAAGGATCTCACCCAGGGATGGCTTCACCTGTGGGGGGAAGGTCAAGGACACTGGACAGTAGCAGCTGTGGTGGCAGATCAATCAAGGCAGGTGTCTGCACGCAGAAGCCCAGCTGGTCTAAGTACACAAAGCCCATTACTTTCCCGGAGAAACCCTGCGGGCCACCAGGCAATCGATCAGAAAAACCTTCACAACCCGCTGGCTGCTTAAGCAAAACGGATGGCACCTGCACCGCGTACCCCCGAGCGACCACAGCCTGCACCACTGCCCCTTCCCCTGCAGGTCCCTTCTCTCACCCACCACCCCGACACAACAGCAGCAGCAGTAGCAGTCGAGCTGAACAGCAGCAGTGATTTGCAAAAAGCAGATGCCCTCATTGTCGGAGAAGCCTTGCGGGATCCTACTGCTGATGCCCAGCATTTTCTTGAGCGCTTTCCTGCATCCTGGTCTTGACTGTGACTCTGTTCGTTTCTCTGTGTGCGGTTCAAATGAAGTGTGAGAGGGACATTTTCCCATTCGGAGCAGTAGCTCTTTAACGTACTGCTGAGACCTGCTCTCGTGTACCCAGTGAAGGAAGGGCAATCACTGCGAGGGCACAGGTCTAGGTGTCACTCCTAGAAGACCCCTGAAAGTGCAGTTTTCTGCGGGGACAGAGACACCTCCTTGGTTAGTCTGGATTACCTGTGTGCCGGGGCAGGGGATGGGTCCCAGCACGTAGCGCGCGCGGCCCGGGGCACGTGACCGCTCGTTAAGCTTAATAAACCGGTGTCATTGTCCCACAAGGTATGTTTGCATCAGCGTAGTCCCAGGCCAGCAGCCCAGCTAAAGCCCCCCCAGCCCAACAGCACTGGCCCCCATCCTGAGCCAAGGGCTCATGCCGTGCCGCTCACCAGCAGCAGATGGAGCTGGATGGACAGCTGTCAATCAGCAGGGCAAAGACGCGGGCCGTGCAAGGAAAGGGTACCCTGGGGGAGGCGCTGAAGGAGCCCCCTGCGCTTGTGCCCAGGGCTCTGCCTGGAGCACCAGCAGCCCCAGGTCTGGGGTGCTCTCGCAGCCTGCCCTGCTCACCAGATCTGCCCCACGGGAAGGCTTTGCCCTTGCACCAGGCACCGACCAGACCACCGAGCTCCCACAAGCTGCCACACACAGCGAGGAAGCTGCTTTCTTGCTCACGCAGGCTGGATCTGCCACCAGCAAATCCCAGGTGGGCACAGTATTTTTACTCCGTTTTGCCTTCCCAAACCCCTCTGTGTACCCTGCAAACAGACACGTCCCGAGCAGGGAAATGAAGCAGCCGCTGCAATCTGAGGTGCCGTACACCCCCCAGAGCACACTGCCAGTTTTGCAGGAGCATGTCTTATTCCGGGAGAGGATCATGAATATTAATTACACATTGCTCTGGCTGTATCTACTGCATTGATTGGACAGACCAGGCAGGTAAATGGAAGCTCTCCTTTTCTCCCCACTCTCCCTGAACAGGCATGCCAGATCCGAAGATGCCTGCTGAGACTTCACTGTTGTGTCTGTACAGCACGGAGCACCCTGGGCAGCGGGACACACGCTTGCACATTTGTAAACAGGGCATTGGTTTTTCGCTCCTACATATGCTGATGCTCCGCAGTAAAGAAACTGAAATGCCAAGACTAATGCAAAGGCTAATTCATTATTTATCGGCATTTGCATTTCAACTAGCAGAGAGGCTCCATCACTTGCTAAACCGCAAGAGGCTTTCCACCTCCTCCCACTTGGAAGGAGCCAGGCTAAGAGGAAAGTCAGGTATGTGCAGAGGTGAGTGCAGGCGATCTGCACAGTCGTATGCAGACGTGCATGTGTAGGAGTGACCCAGGGAAGAGATGTGTATGTGCAGGTGAGGGGAACGTGTGCTGCGGGCAGCCTGCGGAAAGGGGTTCGCATGGGCAGGAATGGGGGGGTGTATCTCAGTGACACACAGGGGGTACAAGGGAGCTTGCACAGCAGGGCATGACTGCATGGGTGGGTGGCAAGCAGCACACGCATCTGCTGCCTGGGATATATATGCATGAAGTGAGATGCTGTGCCCGGCACTGCTTGCTCTGCATGCTGAGACTTACCAGAGAAGCCCGTCGGGACATCCTGCTGAGGGGCTTGGGGAACTCTGGGCTTTCCATCTGCAGCTTCTGCAAGAACTCAGGGGGCAGGCGGATGTCCATGGGCAGGGAGAGACGCTTGCTGACATCCTGCGGAGAGGGCCAGAAGAGCGGGTGATGAAGGCACCTGATGAAAGGAGGACTACACAGAGCTACTCGAGGGGAAGTGCTCTCTAACCAGAGCTGGTATCAATGGCAGAGCAATGGAGGCAGCATTTGTGGGACTGGGAAAGGGAAGGGGGAAAAGGGGGAAAAAGGGGAAAAGGGGGAAAAGGGGGAAAAGGGGGAAAAGGGGGAAAAGGGGGAAAAGGGGAAGGAGTGTGTCTATGTACAGGGATGTGCACCGGGCTTTGCCAGGGACCATGGCAGTCACGCCGAGCACACCAAAAAGGACAACAGGGCTCCTGTCTGACACTGCCAGGTCCCCGTGAATCAAATACTGGTTCTTCCAGCCAGCAGGTAGGTGGCAGCCGGAACTTTCCACGTCCCTTCAGCTCACTCCAGCCTGCAGCAGTACCTACCTCCATGGAGAAGCGCCGCTGGCTGCTGTTGCGGTAGCGCACGGCCATCGGGGACTGCCCTTCCGCCTTGGAGGGGGAGATGGGGCTGGTGTCTGCTTGGAAGTCCCTGCCCAGGTGTCCCAGCTGTAGGTGGCCTTGAGCCAGGTCTGAGGACAAAGAGAAAGCAGAGCAAGCTGCTGGAGTGGTAGCAGAGCGGCTAAGGCCCAAGGCACTTGCTTTGGAGAAGAGAGTGAGAGTGGGGCAGGGAGGTCCAGAGGTGCTCTAGGGCCATGGGAAAGTCTTCTTCCTTCTCTGTATCCAGAGGCAGACGGAATACCTGCCTTTTGCTGCAGACTCCTGGTGCATCACCATCCACACAGGTCTGCTCAGCAGCACCCCCAAAGCCCCCTCAAGCAGCCCCCTGCAATGAAGGTCTCTTGACAGACAGAGAGGGGGATGCAGAGAGGGGAACTGCTTCACACCCAAGGTCCAGATCTCCCACATCCCAATCCAGTGCTCAACCCACCAGGCAGCATTGCCAAGCAGCTCATCCTTCTGCAGCGGCAGCTCACCCTTCTGCAGCAGCACCACGAGTGCTGTTTGCATGAGTTTTGCACGGGTGAGTATTCATCTTAAGTTCCCAGGCTTATCTTCACTAATGTCACTTTAGACAAAACACGATTTGCATTTTAGGAACAATCAGGGGCCTGACCATGCCTCTGAATCCCTCTGTGCTAGGACTGTACAAAAGCCAAACAGAAAGAGAGCCCTGCCTCTGGGGAGCTTACAAGCGCACACGTACCTCATCCGCCTCAGGAACCACCAAAACTAACAGACATCAGGGTACTCTTCCCTGAGGATGTGACTGTTGTGCAGGAGGTGTTTGGAATTAAAGGCTGCAGTCACTTACTGCAAAACAAAACACTTCAGGCTTTCCTGCCCCAGCCTGCCGCACTTAGCCAGAGTCACAGTCCCAAGAAGCACAAAAGCTCACTTGAAACCCAAAGCAGCTCAGAAAAACACCTCTTCTCTTGGGACCCCAGGTGTGAAGCCTCACTGAGCCCAAGAAACCCTGAAAGGAGCAAGAAGTCAGAACAAAATAAGCCATTGAGCTCTTTCTGGTCTCCAGTTTGAGGCTTGCACTTAAACCTCCTCACTCTGTAATTAACAGCTGGTCGGCAGGAATATTCTGGCACGCACAGACCCAGACAGCGGCACAGCAAGACGAGTTCAATGCAGGTCGCCTGGACCCCAGCGAAGAGGATTCTCTGATTCGCACAGATGCTGTTCCCAAGGGGAAGTTCAGGAGGAGGCAGTGCTGACCGCACGTGCTGGGACGGAGGAGGCAGGGCTAACTGGGTGTGCTGGGATGGAGGAGAACCACCTCCCCAAGGGAGGGACGGATCTCCCTCTGCAAAGGTGTGGGGCCAAGCAGGCACAACTGTTTTGTCCCCTTCCCAGTGGTCACACAGCTCTCTCCCTTCTCCTCTAAACTCTGCAGCTATGCTCCAGGTCAGGAAGGTCTCCAGGGTCCAAGGGCCCTGCCATAAAGCACCGGTGTCCTCTGTGCATCCAGGCACCCTCCAGTTATTTCCCCAGAGCAAGGAGGAACGTTGCAGGAGGGAAACCCCCCCATGGAGGACCTGCGGTGTCCCAGGTTGAGCCACTGAGCCCTGTCCCTGGCCAAGCCCTTTCCCTGAGCTGCACAGAGACAATCCCCTGCTATGCCTAATGCAGGTTTCAGCGCAGCGATCCCAACGTGCTCAGGCAGCCAGCGATGATCTCATTGCCGAAGACTGGAGAGGGAGGGCTGGCTTTCACGGGGTGGTGAGCAGGGCTGGGACCTGGCTGCAGTTTGCTCGTCTGATGGATGAGAGGTGGCAGGCAAGTGACCTGGGAAAAGATGCGGTTTCGTGCCATGGTCACTGGGGGAGCAGGGGACCTGCGAGCTAAGGCATGTAGGATGTCCTCGATAGACAGCCCACACCTAAGGGATGGGTTCAGCCCATGCCACTGGGCTCAGGAGCATCTGAAACGCTGCCAGGAGGTTTTGGGCAGACAGGCAAGAACAAGGCACAGAGTCGCCCCTTCTCCCAGGACCGCTGTAGGACTCCGGTCCCCGTCCCTTCCTGGCCATCTGTTTGTACAGGAACAGTTAGGAAAGTTACCCTGAATTAACCACAGGTATGAAATTAACGTGGATCAATTAAACTGGATCAAATCTTTTTAACTTGCTCACCTCCTAAGCAAATTATCTGAAAAAAAACCCAAAGGCCATTTAAAAATCTGACTGAACAGAGTTCAACTAATCCACTTTTAACAATAGTTTGGGTGAATTTATGCTGGTTCCCATAGGTAAACAAGCCCAAAGTCTTGGTCAAAGATGCAGCCTGCCCTGAAAGCTGCAAACCAGTAGCACAGTCTCTGAACCAGCAACCCACCAGTGTCAATCTCTCCTCATCTACAAAAGCATCAGATGTAAAGCCAGAGGTAAAATGACAACCTGGATGTTCTAGCGCATGCGAAGGGGAATGGGATACGCACAAGACGTAAACTACCACGGGGTGGAAAAAGCACAGAAAAATACACAGAAGACTTGCAGAGATGAGGGGAAAGATGTTTTGGCTGTCCTGTGGCCAGAGAGGGCAGGTGGGATGGGCCAGCCCAGTTCCTCCTGTGTTGTCATGAGATGCCCACAGCACCCAGGGGTACCCGGTCCTGCAGAGATGCTCTCGCGGGGCTGGGGCTGCCCCCAGGCAGGGAGGACCTTGTTGGGTGCTTGTGGGAGGAGATGTGAAGCTGTGGGTGTGCAAACGTGAGGGCCTGTTTGATTCTGCTCGGCATTTCATGTGGATTACGGTGAGCCCTGACACTGCAAATAATGAGGCTGCATGGGATATCAAAGCAAATTAAAGTGAGACCGCAGACACGGCGGCTGCCTTTGACGAGCCTCCTGCCTTTTTTTATAAATATATTTAAACACTGCCTCTGCCAAAGCAAGCTTTGATCTCCCAAGGAAAGGGGCCAGAACCCTTCACTGCTTGTCTGACTTACAACTTTTAATTACTTTGCTAAGTGTGAACTCTCCTCTCAAAGCTCTGGTACACTCACGAGGCAGGGCTGCATTCAGATCTTGGATTATTCATCCTCCTTCCTCCCCCTCATCATCACTTCTCTGTGGCCTTGCGCTCCAGAGGCCAGATCTGGCTCTGATTTACGCCACTGCAAACTGGGAGTCACGCAGGCTGTGCAGCCCGCAGCCCGAGAGCTTATCTGGGCTCGGAGGACAGAGCTGGTTTGGGGCAAGGTCTTGGCGTAGATACAAGCTGTTGGTGAACGCCATCGGCTCTTATCAAAGCAAATGGAAGACACCAAGACCTGATTCCTCAGAAAATCTGGAGTATGGAGAGGAATGTGTGACTGGGGAAGGCCAGGAGGAAAGGAAGGAGCCTCCCTGCCTTCAGCCTTAATGTGAGGCTGAAGCAGCCATGGAGAAGGTTCCCCGTTTCCAAAGATGTGGAGATAGTGCTGGCCTTTGTCAAGCACATCAGATATTGCACAGAGCCCAGCCTGGGCTCCTCTTAACTAAGGGGCTTTCCTCCACCTCTGCCTCTGCAGCCGAGCAGCTGCCATGGCTGAGCAAAGGCTGTGCTGCCCAGGGAAGGGATGCAGGCAGGGTACAGGGGCATCAGACACCCCGAGGCAGGCTGCAAATAAATCAGGCTCTGATCAACAGGCACCCCCTTTTCCTCTCTGCATTGTCAGATTCCACCAAGGTGACTTTGTGTGACGGGATGTGTCCAGGCTGGAAAGCTGTTTGCTTTTCCATTTGCCAGCTCGGCTTCTCTCAGGCCTTGTTTTATCAGCCTCTGTGGGTGAAGTCGTGAGAATTACGGGATGAAGAGGACAGAGCTGGGGATTTCCCACCGCACAACCAACAGACGAGGCAGGTTTGTACCCATGAGAAAACCTTGCCCGGTCCTGTTGCAAGGGTCAGAGCAGCTCTGCACTTTCTCTTGGGGCATCCCACAAGAAGGTCTTCTGCCTTTCTGCATCACCCTCCTCCCCCAAGGACAGGCGGAGGCACTCGTAGCCACCGAAGTGTAGGGTTTGCAGGCTGCCACGACCTGTGAATGCTGGTAACCTGCGATTTCTGATGCTGGAGGGAAAATAAAAACTGCAAGCAATTCCCTGAGGAGCTATATGAGGTGATGAAAGAAAAAAAAATTATGTGCTGATCTCTGCTGTGATTAGCACTCTTTTCAGGAGCGAGTGATCACAGTGCCTGAACTGTCATGGGTCATCTGCTCACCAGCAGAGCAGAGGTCACCGCAGGCAAGCCCACCTGCCACGCAGACAGCAGAGCCAGCCCCAGGGGCACAGTCAGAGGTCCTGAGCAAGGAAGGTGCCACCTGAAGCAAGGCTGTTTTGTGGGGAAGAGAAGCAGCACAAGCATGACTGCCATGGTTCTAGTCCCAGCTCTGCCACCAGCGTGCTGCACAACTGTAGCAAGGTCATTTTGCCTCTCTGCGCTTTGATTGCTCCATCTGTAAAACGGAGGAGACCAACACCTCAGGCAGAAATAAAGATGGAGCCTTTTCCAGACCAGGCATCTCCCACAAGGTCCAAACCT
Organism: Falco peregrinus; assembly: GCF_023634155.1. Classification (NCBI taxonomy): domain Eukaryota; kingdom Metazoa; phylum Chordata; class Aves; order Falconiformes; family Falconidae; genus Falco; species Falco peregrinus. The sequence goes on along the minus strand of NC_073736.1, from coordinate 5,315,675 downwards.
CACCACCAAACCCTGTGAGAGAGCAACTTGCACACAGACCCCCTTCTCATCCCCTCCAGCACCACCAAAACCATCCTCCCCCCCTACACATCTGAAGCATCACACTGTACCCGAATGCCACCTCCCCCCAGGGTGCTGGGGCTCCTGTCCCCCCCCAGCTCTGCCCCCTGGCACTGATGCTCCAGCTGCTCCCTGCTGAGCCCCCCAAGCCCTTCTGGCACAAGAGCTCCCAACCAGGAGGGGTTTATGAAGCAGCTGAAGAGATGCCTCAGACAAATGTGGCTGTTCGGGCTCTTCATAAACAACAGCCACAGCCGGAGATTAAGGGCACCGTGGAGGTGACTTCCCGGGGCTGTTTACAATCCCCAAGGGAAACTTAATCAAGATATCTCGGGCAGAAGGGAGCAGGCTCAGGGTGGTGGGTTGGGCGAGAGCAGGGTGTTTCGCCTGTGCTGTGTGGGAGAGGGCTCGGGTGCAAACGGGGACCCGTGCCCCAGGGAGCAGGGGGGCACCAGGGAGGGAAGGCTGCGGTGGGGGGGCAGGACGTGCTACATCCCCGTGGGGAGGGAGGTATCCACCAGTGGGGGCTGGCACCAGCGTGACCTGCAGCAGCACATGAGGAGCCATAGCCCACGGCAGACCCTGAGCCCCTGATCCATTCCCACGTCCAGGCAGGAGGATCTCCTAACCCTACCATGGCACAGTCTAGTACTGGTCCAGCCTCTACCCACGGGGTCAGGAACGCGCTCGGTCCTGGCCCCGGGCTCAGTCCGCTCTGACTTTGCTCTTATTCTTTCCCGGCTACTCCAGGAGCAAGACCAAAAGCCGGGAGGGGAATAGACAGATACTGCTTGAACTGCTTTTTCATTCAAGGGCAAAGGAAGAACTGTGACCAATGCTTCATTAAAGCAGAAGAATGGGGAAATCGCCTCTCCGACAAAGCCTCGGTTGCACAGTGGAGATAACGAGCCCAGGCTCAGACATCCCAGAGCAGAGGTCCCCCAAGGAAGGCAACAGCAGGAGCAGCTGTCAGTGCCCAGGACTTTCTTAGCCTTGCACCATTTTATCCCCACAGCTTCTGCACAACTAATTAAGGGCTCAAGTCTAATTATAGCCCTTGCTGCTTGCTAGGGTGTGAGGGGAGGGGTGTGTGTGTGTGTGGAGGAGCAGGGAAGGAGGCCATGAAGCGATGCTGTTCAGGGCACCCTGGGTATCTGGAGGGATAAAGAAGAGTGTCAGGATCTCCAGCAGTGAGGAAAGCCAGCTCTAAATTAGGTTACTGCATCTCATTTTTAAAGCAGGTTAGCTGGCAGGGAGACAATCCCTCCCTGCTGGGGCAGATGCGAGTGCCAGGCAATTACATCATGGCCTCAGCCCCTGCTTGCAGCAAACGTTTCTAGCAATTGTGGCTGCAGGGTGAGGGGGGAAAGAGCTTGAACGTGACCTGAGTGGAGCCGAGGGCACCGACACATGACCGGGCTGGCCTGTGGCAAAGGGAGCTGTTTTGGTAGGAGGCAGCAGCAAACGCATGACGTGATTGCCAGGAGCGGTTCAGCCTTGCACCCGCAGCAACAAATTCACCCCTGGACAAATCAAGCCTAACTTTATCAGGTTTCCAAACGCCTGCCTGTCAGCGGCTCTGCCTGCCTGCCCATGCACGGCCGCCTTGGCATGATCTGCTCCCAGTTTCTGCCTCGAGCATTGCCTCTCCCTCCATATGCCCATAGCCAGAGACAGCAGAGCCTGCCCCAGCCTGCTGAGAGGCGGCTGCTCTGTTTGCAGAAGGGATATGCTCTGTTCGGCGCATGGAGGTGTTAACCCTCAACTCCCTGGGACCTTGAAACCCGTACCCCAGGAAGCAGCTGTGGGTCCAGGGGCAAAGGATGGCCCAGCGAGCCCTGGATGCTCCCCTGAATGGAGAGAGCAGCCCTTTGGCTCGGTGTAAGTGTCAGCCTGTAGCCCTGGAGAGGGCTTAAACACCACCGTCACTTTTGGGCAGGCAGGAGAAGACCCCACATTTTCCCACTCTCTACCATAACCACAGATGCGTCATTCCTCCCTGTTCTGTGCAAATACCTTTCCCTCATGCAAGTACAGATCTCTCTTTAATGACAAGGTGTTATTAATCCTGCTGGATAGACGGGAAAGCATCACAAAGGGGCAGTAACTTTTCACATGTCAACACACCCAGAGACAGGCCCGGGGGGGCTGGAGCAGAGATACTTGCTGGCAGTGCTGACCCCAGATACTCCTGACCAGCCCCAGCACTGTGGCAGGGGCCCGGGGGCTCCTTACCTTCATTCCTCCGGTTGTTGAGCTGGTTGAACTGCTCCGTGAACTCCGTCAGTGACTCCTCGATGGTCTCCGTTCGCGGAACTGAGAGTGAAAACCTCCGCTTGAAGTTTTTCATCCTGTTCATTTTACCTTGTCCTGCGAGGGACGGCAGAGCCCTGCAGGGAAGGGGAGAGAGCAGGCTGAGAGGGCTGGATGATACATGGGACGGTCCCCCAGCCCCACAGCTCCTGCTCTTTGGGGCTGGCAGCACCCCAACCCGAATTTCCCCTGCTGGGGATCTGCAGGGGTCCCTGGGGGCACCCTCTTCTCTGAGGCACCACTGCTGTGTCAGAGCAAAAGAGGAGCCTTGTGGTCACCAGGGGAATTGGGCTCCTCATGTCTTGAAGGGCTGACTGTGGCCAAGAGGTGCAGGGGGCTTTTTCTGAGCTAGTTATCAGAGATGAGCCCAGGCCAGGGCTGTGCACATTGAATCACGAGTACCAACACAGGCTGCGTCTTGCAGCATCCTTGGAAACTCCAGGAATGTCTGGGACAGGGAAAAGCAGGGCAGAAATAGAAGGAAAGCAAGAAAGAGTAAACAGCGACAGAAAAGATTCAATACCACATTCTTCTCTGTACAAAGAGGCACCCCTGCCCTGGCACTTTGGTCTCTGCTTTGCCCTTGCAGGAAAGACTTCCTGAGCCAGCAGCAAAATCCTGAGCGGAGCCAGTACCAGCCGGGGGGATCCCCAAGAGCCACAGCGAGGGGAGATGCTTTGAGCTCACAGCTTGCTCATAAGCTCTTGAATGACTCATCCTGTATGGGCATTAGAATCGCCTTAGCCAGGGATCTGATTAAAGCAATAAACCCCTTAAACGAAGAAAACCCTCAAGGGGCACATGGCAAAGTGTGCTGAGTGTGAGCAGCCACGCGAGCAGGCTGAGGGACCTCGCTGTGGGCACCTCGGAGCCACACGCTGCTTTGCCTTCTTACCTGGGCTCTTGACGGGCCTGTCTGTAGCTCAGCGGTGCAGATGGCACCGGGCTGCAAGAGCTGTCTGTGCATCCTTTGGTCTTTAGCACCAGCCCTGCTGCCCTCAGGCGTTATTCCTCCTGCCCCTTCCAGTGCCAGGCGCCAGGAGGTTTGGGTCTGTCTCTCTCCCCTTCCCAGTCTGATGAGTGTAGGGCTGCTCATCCACCAGCCTTTACCCTCTCAACGCTAACCTCTCCGGCAGGGTTTTTCCATTAACAGCACTGGGTTCCTCTAGCACTACTCTCACCCACCAGCCCAAGGGGGAAAATCATCCCTTGGTACCAAACAGGCACCAAAAGCTGCACAGAACGGTTCTTTCCTGCACCAACACACACATCCTGCGACTGCTCCTGCATCCCTAGAGCAGGTCGGCCCTCCTACTCCTGGGTGTCCCTGCTACAGCTGAACAGCCCTCTCCTCTGGCTCTCCCCACTCCCCCCCACCCGGCCCCCTAGGGGGCTTATCAGCACAAACAAACGGTGATCACATTCCAGACTGATGCGATCAGACACAGCATCCGGGAGCTAATGCATCACGTCGCCAGGGCAACGGGAACACTTGGGTTGACATGCCTGCATCTGAAAGCTTAAAAGATTATCCGTCAGCAATATAAACACTCCGTTTGGGTGTCTGCCACGCTCTGCTGTGAGGTGTGGCACCCTGCTGTGGGTGCAATCCCCTGAAAATCCCTGGGATTCACCTGAATCCTGGGGACTCACACCCCTCAACCATCCCCACTGGTCTCCCACCTTTAATGCTGCAAAAACCTAAAGCTGAAGGCTTGCCGGTGATGATGCCTTCGTACCTGGAATCAGGGTTCCAGTACTTGGCTGCGGGTGGGAAGGGAGGCTGCTTTGAGTTGCAAATCAAGGCAGGAGGATGCAAGACACATCCACTTCGGCTTCAGACATTTAAATGTTTTCTCAGCACTACAGAAACATGCTTTGACAACAAAGATGCTGGCAGTAGTGGATGCTGCGTTAACAAAGTCTCCACGCTGGTGCTTTCCTCATGGCCAAGAATAAAATCTCCAAACAGTGCTGTTCTTTCTGAAGGGAAGGCAAAGCTTGACACTTGCTTTGGAGACCATTTTCCCAGCCATGGCTCTGATCTGGCTCCCTACCTTGCACGCTAAGCAAGTCTGAACTGAGGTACTGCTGGTGCGTGGAAATGCCGCTAGTGTTGCAGGCACCCAAGGAACCAACTCGACCTGAAGTGTTTCGCTCCAGCTGTGCATGCCGACACTGCTAAAGTGGCACTAATAAAAGTTCCAGAGGCTCCTGTGCTATGCACTGTTTTACTCCCCAACAGGAAACAGGAGCTCAGGGGAAATCCGTGATGCTCCCAGCAGGTACAATCAGAGGCTCAAACAAAAGGCAATCTTTCCACACTAATGTTCAGATAAGCCCTCGTGATTATTCTTTCAGATGAGAGCATAAGCAAGTTCCCACGCATCTCTGGTGAAGGTTAGAATAATGAACTGCACCCTGGTAGCATCCCGAGCGATGCTTGCACATGTCCATACCACAGCAAGTGCAAGGACACGCTGGCAGCAGCAAGTGCTGCAATTATCTGACTTCAAATCCACTTGAAGGCATCAGGCTGCCCTCACCAGAAACTGGCAGGGAAGAGAGAAAGAGTCGCATGAGATTGCCCCTCGCCAGTCCCCCCAGATGCTTAAATCACAGCTTGGAGAGGAAGGCTCATGTTTCAAGAGAGATTCAGCAATGCTGTGCACCCCTAACAGTGGATGAAAGAAGCGTATCTAACTCCTGCACCAAGGAGGACAGATCCCAACATGAGCACCATCCCCTTCCCTGCCCTTTTGGAATGGCACCCTGCCTGGGACCGGGAGGGACTGGGCTGGAGGGCTGAGGGCTGCTGCAGAGCCGCTCAGCCCCACACCCCCCCCCATCCTGCCATGCCCAAAGGACAGCAGTCACCCCACTGTGCTGGGGACAAAGTCCCACCCTGGTAGGGAGCGGTACATGATGGTCAGGACAGCAAGCCACACCGCAGGACCAGAAGGTCACAGGAATTGCTCAGCATGAGCTGCTGAGCAATTCCTGCTCTGACAATCTCCCACCAAGCCAGCCCATAACCTCCAGAAGCGCCCTTGACTCCAGGACGGGGAAAGATACAGGGAATGTAGAATAAACTCCATCTTCAGGTGAGTGAGGCAGCAGATCAGGGGAAGCGGTCTTTCCATCTCCCTCCCTGTCCACTCACCCTCCTCAAAACAGGGCAGATGGTTTGTTTAGAAGGCAAACAGCTTTGCAGTGACAAAAATTTGTGCTCCACAAATTGCAGTCCAAATCCTTCCCTCCCTTGCTACCTACCGGAGTGCCAGCAGCTACAGGCTGCTAAATATAAACGCTCTCGGAGAGGAAGTGGGGTGGGGGTAAAAATAGCACCGACATCGCCAGCTACCTCGCCTGCTATGCACAAGCCTGCCCTGTACTCGTTATCTTTATGGATCCCTGCAATTGTGGCTGTTTTTTCCAGTTAGACATAGACCTACTTGGCATCTGGTGATGGAGTTCACGTTAAAGTGTTTGTCAGCTGGAATTTATGGGACTGTTCTTGTCCTCAGCCCTACACTCCTCCCAGAGAGGCATTTTTCCTGCCCTGACTGGCCATTTGGATCCAGGTGCCCTTAAAGGTGGGATTTGCTCCCCTCCTGCAAGGACAGCATCCAGCAACCCGCATGCTGGAAGGCTGCGGCACATCACCTGGGGCAGAAGCATGGGGTCCCTGGCGGGCACCCCTCCCTGCACACTGCTCTGGGCAGCACCCCGGAGTGCGGGGGGCTTCGTCCACCCTCCGGCTGCATTTCTTCTGAGAGAAGGTGCTCCCTTTTACAGCTAAACACAGCAGCCCAGCCCTCTCCCCTGGCAGGGATTTCAAAGGAAGAATTGCTAGCGACTGCCTTTTGTTTTCTACCACGTTTAGTGTACTAAAGGAAGTGGAGGCATTTATTGACATTCTGAGAGAAGGTGACACTTGCTAAGCAAAGCAATGACATCACTTGTTTTACAACCTGAAGGATCTTGAAGGGAACCACAGCAACCCCTGAACTGCAGTCATCCCTGGGATGGAAGCAGTCGGCTGATTAACAACATGCAGAAACATGACGCTGCACGGTAGGACATGAAGGGGAAGAAGCAGTCTAAAATGGCAATAAAGAATTTAGGCATCAACAGGCAAAAATGAAATCACTCAGGCTGGAATTTGGCCAAGGAACAGGGATTAAAGCCAGCAGCGTGAATGATCTGCATTTACTGTCAGATAGTAAATACTTGGCTAAAACACTTCAAAGAGCCCAAAGCTGAATCCCGTCAGGAAAGCTCATCACATGATCAAGACAAGATGTTAACGATTCTTTAAACACTGCATTCAAAGCTGTATGTGCTGCACTAGCAATAACTGCGCTCACTCTTTTTCAGTGAAGTATTCCCACAGGCATCTGGGCTGTGACTATCCACATTAATCTCTTGCATTTGTACAGCAAAACCCACTGGCTCTCTGCTGTGGAATTCGGAGACAGGTATTTTAGGCACAGACAAGCCATCATCAACGTATGAAACTGTCCCCTTTCTCCTTCAGCATACTGCACGGGCTTGGAAGCAAGGCTTTCCAGCAATAACCACTTCATTGCTTTTCACAAATGCTAAGTGGCTCCATTTTTTTCTTACCATTTTAACAGACTCCTGTCCCCATTTCCCAGCTGAAAGGGTAGAAGGGCTGGGAGGGAAGAGTATGCTTTTTTTAAGCCTTTTTTTTTTTTTTTTATCCCCAGAGAGATTAACAGTTGTGTTTACAAGGCAAAATGAACAGTCCTATTCAGCAGTTAGGGCTCATGCTTCTGGCTATTAGGTGGCATTGATTCACTCCTGCAAGTATCAGAAAAATGGTGAATTCCGCTTGTAAAGCCTTATTTGCTCCGCAAACGCAGCTATCATGCAACGCCGCATGTGGCTACAGGGCTAAACAAAAAACCAATGGAGGCGCCAGTTGAATACATCGCAAGGCACGGAGGCAGAAGTCAGACCCGCCAGGAGCTCACCAGTGCAGCCCGTGTGCCGAGGCAAAGTTGCACCAGCTGCCAAGACCAGGGCGTGCAGGTGACGGGAGAGACTTCGGCCCCTCCACGGCGCACGCTCCTGTGCAACCCTGAGCCCAGCACGACCCGAGTTCCTCCTCCACTCTGCATTTCCTCAGCAGGGCCACCGCCGGGTCCTCAGGGGGCATACAGAGGGGGGCAGGGGTGACCCTAACATACACCAGGGGCAATGCTGACTTTTCTGCAGCAGCTGGGAATCCTACCAGGGCAAGGGCGGAGGGGCAGGGAAGGATATCAGCCCCTGACCACCAAATGAACGTCTCCCCCGCTGCTCAGCTGTTGGCATGAAATCCTCCCCGGGGTAACAAGCCCCCAGCCGCTCCCTCCCCATGGCAGATGCTGCAAAGCCGCCTGGGCGATTAGTTCAGACGGACAGAGGCTGCTCCGAGCTGCGGTGAGGACCGGCATGGCCCCGCAGAGCTGGGGCTGCATACCGCTCAGCCCTGGGACGGGCAGCCGGTCCTGCCCATCAGACAGAGTGGTTTGCAGCAATTACTCTCCCCGAAAGGTGAGAGTGATAAAGGGAGAGGGCAAGTGGCCTCTCCTCCCTCCACGTTTGCCTCCTGCCACGCTCAGCCCTGCTGTTCAGGGGGGCTGGCATTTCCCTGCTACCGAGGGAGCAAAGCCCCTGCCAGGAGGCCAAGATCCTGCAGGGAAGGGAGCGCAATCAATTCCCATTAATCTACAGGAGCCCTGTAGCAAACAGCAAGATCATCATCCCAGGGCAGTGGCTGTGCTAGGCGTGATTGAAAAGAGAACTTGGGGTCCCCAGGGAGTCGGTCCATCCTCACGTTGCAGATTTTTTTCTCCTGTACTACTGGCTTCTATGATTACAACAAATGCAGTGCACCAGGAACGTGATTATGGCAGCCAGGAGACTGCTGTCCTCCCTTCTCATGTCTGCAGTTCAGAGAAGGCTTGGGAGGAAAGATGATCCCGTAGCAAATGTGTAAGACTGGCTCCCGCTCCGGTTCTGACCCTCTCAGCATGCCTCAGTTTCCCCAGCTATAAATCAAGAACGATGACGCATCCTCCCTCTCTTCCAGTTTGTTTGTATTTTCCTCAGCTGTGAGATCCTTGCAGGCAGAAGCCTGGTTTGTGGGGTGTAGAACCCTCAGTGGGAGCGTTGCAATTACTTTGGCCCGTTGTTGTTAAGAGACGATGATACAGGTAAAGCACAAGCCACACTGGGCACATACAGATCACTCAGACAGACATGAAGATAGCCTGGGAAGGGTGAACGCTGTGGAAAACTTCCTGCAAGCCCAGCCTTTGGGGACTACATAACCTGTATTTGATGCATGGATGACAGTGGGAAGGAAAGCGGTTTTGCTGGATGCGCCTTTCTACTCTCGTTTGTCCCAACCCTGACAATGAGCCCAGTAACAAGAGCACACAAAGAAGGTTTGTTCTGCCTTTGTATATTTTGCCTTTCTCTGTGTCCACAGCCCTTTGCGGTGCAGTCAGCAGTTCTCACTTGGCTCTTCTCTTCCCAGCCCTTGGTGAGATCAGGGCAGCACCAAGGAAGGCATTAAAATGACGGTCATTATTCCAGCAGCCTCAAAACACTAGGCACTTATTCCTCAGCCGATGCTAACCTGAGAAAAGTGTCCAGTGTTCAGCTGGAACAACAACTGACTGCTAATAGCCAGTTTGTCCACCACAGACACGCCAGTCATGGGTGGGAGCTCAGTGCTCACACTGTCTGCTGTGCCGAGCTGCCCTGAAGGTGGTCGTGTCAGTGCTTCTATGGTACGTTCATCATTTTCAGCGGATGCACGGTCCAGACTCGCAGCCGCTGTAGATCAGTGGATCCCCTGCTCCAGCCCATCCATCACGGCTGGTTTGCACCAGGAGGGCAGGCAGCAGGAAATGAGTCTCAGCAAAAGTGCACGACTCTTTCCCCCTGCAGCCCAACACAACCGCTTTTGGCTCCAAGACAGACACTCCCTTTGATACTCAATTTTGCTATGGCAGCTATCTAAGATTGAGACTTAATTTACAGTCGCTCGGGAGTTCAGGGCACGTGTCCCGCTGGCAGTGCTCATCGTGACGATAGCACTGCCTCGCTTATACGGCGCTGCTAGACCATGATCCAGGAGACCTGGGCTGTAGTGTGATGCCTGGGAACAAAGAGCCGTGCTGGGGCTGCCGAGGCAGCAGCCCTTTACAGCTCAGGTATGCTCCCAGAGGTGCTGCCGATGGGCTGTGCGATATTTAGACATTCTCCCCCCTTTTCCATGACTCACTTTCTCCTTGCATCCTTTTATTACACCGTGGGCATGTCCTTCACAACAAGCATTGCACGATGTGCATACCGAGCTTCCAGCACAGCGAGCAGCTACTGCAATATCAACACAAGTAATTACTGAAGAGGAACATTACTAGCAAAAGCCAGCCTGGTCCTCGCCTTTTATGACACTCAACTAATTGTTGATTGACAATTAACTAACACAATCCAAGCCACATCCCAAAACAGATTGGCAATTCCTGCCACAGGGACCTTGCTGCAAAGCCTGCCTGCTCCTCTCGAGCCCCCTGGAGACCTGATGTCCTGTGCTGCCCTCTCCCAGCATCACCTCCCTGTCACCTGGCTGTCATGTCACACCCCAAAAGTGCCAGAGGCTCTTGAATATACAAGCACAACCAAGAAAGTGTTCATGGATCCTGCCGAATTGAAGACACTCCAAAAAGACAAACCAGACCCCGTCATCCCCGCAGCTGGTGGCCAGCGTTCCCAGGTGGCTGGGAGAGACAGCGAAGAGGGTGCCAGCTTCCAGCTGCCAAAGAAAGTCATTCTCAGTAACACAAAGCCTCTTACTTTCTCTCCCAGGAGTGTTTAACATGTGGCTGAGGCTGTCAGCACCTGCCCTTCCCTTTGCTACGGGGTGGGAAGGATGATCCACGTTACAGGAGAAGACCCCTGGTGCAGGAGAGACCAAGTCCCACTGAGCCTCTCCCTCAGCACATCTGCAGCTCCATCCCGCCGGATAAAGCTGTGCAATGCTATCATCCAAACCCTCACGCAGCATGGGGTATGTAGGGTCTGCTGCCTTCTTAATTGCTATTTTCTTTCCTCCTTTTCCCTTTTTTTTTTTTTTCTTTTTTTCTTTTTAAATTAGAGCTTTTGTTCTTTCCCCAGCCCACACAGAGCTCCCAGAGCTGCAAGCTTGCCTGCGATTGCTGCACAGACAAGAGCTCACCGAAAGCCAGGATCCACTTTCCCTGCAGTGGTCAGGAGGCGCCAGGAGAGGTTGTTTCCCTCTCTCTTTAACAGAAAATACTGGAATTTTCCTCCTGTGACCCATGATTTCGTCTTCCACCCAAGGGCTCTCTTTCTGGCGTGTGAGATCAAGGCTGAAAGGAAGGTATCAGTGCGAAATGAGGACTGGGGGTAATAATTTCTTCAGCAGTGTGGAAGGCAGACACAGGAGTCAGCCTTGACCTGCTGCCCAGGGGTATGATCACAGCTCAGCTGGCATCACGACGCCTCAGCTCCGCAGGGACAGCTGAGCAGAGGGATCACACAGCCCTGCTGCCCGGGTCCCCTTTCTGAAAGCATTCCTAGGGAGGGTATTTAAAGAAACAGAAAATACACCCTGTACACCCGATAGTCGTGTGGAATTTGTGAAATGCAGCTACCTCTGGTGCAAAAAAAAGGAGAGGGGCAGCAACCAGTGCACAACAAAAAGGTGAAGGGAACAAATGAAATCCAGATCCTCATGAAAAGTCTTACCAGAGGGACCCTGGTATCAAAGGATCTTGACAGGACCAAATTTCCCAGAAAAAACAGAAAACAGTTTTAATATAAACAGAAGCACAACATTTATAAGAAGTAGCACCACCACAAGCACTCAAAGCAATTTAGAGCTCGGCTCTTTGCCACACATTTTCTAGGAGACTAGAAATGCAAGGAGTCCAGCTTGCCTTGTCCTACCCAGATAGAACACACTTAAAACAGAGACCTCTGCCAGTTATGCTCCACAACCTGTAGATACCTGGATTCCCATGCCACCCAGCCCTGGCAATGGGAGTAGGAACTGGAGCGACTGTACAAACAACACCACCATACGGGATTCATGCTCCTTCCTCCCCCAGCAAGCTCCCAGTTCAGATCCAGCAGCTCCTCGGAGCTGACACAGCTGCTAAACCAGCCCCCACTGCCCTCGGACAGATCCTTCTGCAGCAACTGGAAAAGCCCAGAATGAAAGGGGACGGTGTTCCTGACCTACTTCTCCCCACTCCAGCAGAGTTTACAGTACCAGCTACGGACTGGGTTTCTCCCCAGGACCGCGCTCTGGAGCAGCAGTACCACTGCTTGGCATTAGGCACATAAAACTCTTTGCAGCAGGGTTTCAAATCTGTTTTATTTAAAGCTCTGGAATAGTCACATGGTAGGAAGGTGGTGAGCAAACACTACAAGTCTATTTCCCTGCCAAGGATTGCACTAATCTGGTATTTAATCTTAAACCAGTTGTGCACCCATCCTTGGAGGGCTTTGCGCACGTGTGTGTGTGTATTTTTCCCTCAGATGTGAGGGAAATGCAGCCACACAGGTAGGGAGCATGACAAGCCAACGCTTGAGGAATCAGAGGATTTCAAAGCACAGCACAAACTGTAATTACTTTTGGCATCCCCCTCTCCCCCACAATGCAAAGAGCAACGCTGCGATATCTTTTATCCAGACCCTTCCTTATCACGATTAGCGCAGCGGGGCTTAGAGCCCCAGCCAGGGATGAGATGTGCAGGTGGGCATCCATGTGATCTTTCTGGCTTGGCTTTGCTTCCCAGATCCAGAGGCCACACCTCATCCTCACGATGAGAGAAAGGATTGCTCCAGTAAGCTGCTGTCAAGGCTGGAGGAAGGCAGAAGATTTAAAAAGCCTCCTGAGCCAAGAGGTGGCTGCCAGGGATCCCAGTGTGATAAGAGCACTGTTTTGAGGCAGCGAACTTGGCAAGGGCTCTGTGTTGCTGCCTAGTAGATGCCAGGCTTTGAGACACCCTTGCATCAGCACGAGCAGTCTGCAGCGATCGTTCTCCCTCGCCCCTGGCCCGCGCACATGCTGCACCTCGAAGGCTGAGAGCACTTTGCCTCCCCCGGGGGGACGCACGGTTTGTGCCCTGCTGCTGCAAACTCTTCAAGCTGTTCCTGCACAGACGGATTTCACCTGCTCTCCCGTCCCCCACGCTCTCTCCCCTCTCAACGTTCAAGTTTTTCTCCCTAATCTGAAGGGAGCCAAGTGCCCCGGCCATTCCTTCCCTGGCTTCTCAGATCTCAGCGCCGATACCGCTGCCGGTAACACTACACGCCGTATTTCTGCACATGAAGCATTTCCACTTTGCAAAGACCCAGGGGTTGGGCAACACAGTGAAAACCAGACATTGTCTGGGCCACCTGCGGGGAAGGAATAATGCAGAAACAAACAGCAAAAGGGATTTTCACAGTAGCAAATGCCTCAGAGAGCAAGTAGTGAAAGCAAATGAAGCAGATTCTCAAACAGTCCTTCTCCACTTAGGATTCGACTAGCACAACCGACATTAACTGCGGGGTTCCCCTTGTATACAGCAGCTCCTGAGATCTGGGGGTTGCCAACCAGCTTGGGCATGTGCCCTATACAGCAAAAACTTCCTCCGTAACTGTCCTGCCTCATCCATCAGCTTCCTTAGAAAAAGCTGGGAGAGCAGAAAGACAGGAGGCTGGCCTGAGATGCAGAGATATTTCTTCCCCTTTACTCCTGACATCCTCTGGTGTACCTCCATCCCCCTGGGCTGCCCAGGACACGGATGTGCTTGCACATCAGACTGTCCCATGTCCGTGCTGAATCTCCTCTTCTCAGAAAGCTGTTTATCAGGTATTTTGTACCAGCAGCACCATTTTCCTTAAGTACAGGGATGCTACAAGGAGGCTGTGGGATTGCCCAAGAGCCCAGCCCAGGCACTGTGATGGTGCAAGCTCTCCAGGATCCAAAACCTAGTGAGATGCTGCCTTCCAGGAAACCTCTGTTCCCGAGAGAGCAGCACATGCTTGCAGGGCATCCTCAGCCATCCTTCCGCGCTGCCTGGAGACGCCTACCTCCCTAATAGCCTCACCCCACCACAGCTAAGCACCACCGCGACTATGACATTTTCATGTTAAACCAAACACAGACACAACCGGCTATCAAATAGAGATATCCCAGACGAAACATGTATAAACAGATTAAGCACGCCTCAGTGCCTGCAAAGCTCTGCTCACTTCCCTATGGAGGGCAACATTTCATGCATATCTGGGAACTCAGCAAGCGCACACTGTTTAGATAAACCTTGTTCCTTGTTAAACTGTAAATAACATCTGTTTCACCAAGCCAAACCAAGCCCCAGCTCACTGCTCAGGGTCCTGAAAGTTGCAATGTCAGTCATGGGAATGGCAGACAAAGCAAGTCTGTTTGGTGGGTTTAAAGTATTTACCTCTTTTTTTAAAAAAAAACAACTCATTTTTCCATTTCTCTCTTCCCTCCCAACCCACCTTCCCCCCTACACTTTAAAAACTATCACAACTCTCCTGGCACACTGGTTGAGTCCCCCACACAGCTGCCGGCAGCTCTGGCGTCCTTGACAAGCTAGATGGTTTCTGCCCAAGCCCTGGGAACTGGGGGAGATAACAGAGCCCAGCACGAGATAACCAGAGTGAAAGAGAGCAAGGGAGAGCGATCTCTCACAGGAAAACACATGGTCGGACTCACCAGCCCTTGGACACGGTCAGGAAGAGATAGATGCTGGGCTGCATCACGCGTTGACCCGTAGCCTGCAGTCCACTGCCCTTTTGTAAGACATCAGAAGCACGTCTGGAAATAATTTCAAATATAACACCCCACCCCCCCAATCAAAACACAGATGTATTTCCATGTGGTTTTCAGTAACAGGCCACGAGAGTCAAGGAGACTTAAAGCTCAGAAAGCGAGATGAAAAGGGACTACATCAAGCAGGGCTGTTCAAAGCTCGCTGGGTTGCATTCAATTCTGCTCCTCTCCTGCCTCGCGAGCCGATAAGCTGTATGCTTCATAGGAAACACTCAAGATAAGAAAGGATTATAATCCTGAGACCCAAAGAGACGAGAGATTTGGCCTATGTTCACACAGCAGAGCATCAGTTGAGCCCAGGTTCCCCCCCCCCCCCCCCCGAAATTCTTATCTGGTTTAATACTGGTGGGGTTGCTTGCACACACTGCAACTAGCTGCACTCGCAATGGTACTATCATAGTGCAATTAGTTGCACAATTAATCATTAATAAGGAGGGACTGAAAGGGATTAAGTACTTAAATAGAACACATGCTGTTAATGGTAATTTATAAAAACACGCCTTCTCCCCCCCATACGGTGTGGTGTTTTCCTGGAATTAAAATTACGCAGTCGGACCTTTTCTCTGCACCCCCTGCACAGAGGAAGCACCCGCTCCCGGCTGAGAGGAATCCAACGGCACCTCTGCACGCCCCAGCCATGGCTCTCCAGGGGCAGGGCAGCAACAAGCGATGGGAAAGGTCCTCGCTGCCACTGCTCTTTCCAGGGGCTTTGAGAGCTACTGCTAAAGCAGGAGGATCACGGTGGAAAGGAGGAACGTGAAGGTGGTACTGGGAGGTGTGTGCTTTGTTTACATTAAACGAAGTAGGATGCTTCGTTTAATGGAGAGAGAAGTTTGGGGACACAGAGGCACTCTTTACATTTTTAATTGTCTTTTGGACGAGACACAAAATAACGCCTGGCTATGATGAAAAAGAGCATTAAAACCAGTAGTCCTGCCTCCTCCTCAGACTCCCAGGCAGCAAATGTTGCTTCTCTGTCCCACACGCACCGATTTACACTGCAAGTGGTGTTTGCAAATCCCTGTCTAAAAGCCCAGGTGCCACCAGACCATCCGCAGCCTTTCCAGAGCTTTCCAAAGAGCAGAAATGGCTCTGAGGTGCCTGGTCAATGCAAGGGCTGCGGGGCTCATGCTACCACTCCGGCAGCTTCAGGTCCCTGTGTCCCTGTCTCCAGCTACAGGCATAGCAGCAGCTCTCGATGCTGCTGATGATGTCTGATGGCCCCAACAGCCCATCCTCCCCCACCTCAGACCCACGTCAGAGAAGTTTTCTGCCTTGAATCCAAAACCAAACCGGCAGAAAAACAAACCCCTCGGCTCCTCTGACCAGGGCAGTCTGAGGTATCCCTTAGAGGTTTCTTGCCTCGACCACACAAGCCTACAGTGAGACTTGGCCCCGCGGAGGTTTCCTCTGCACTGGGCAGCATTTCAGATTCCAGTTCTTCCTCGAAAAAGAAAATATGCCAGCTGACGTACTAAGGCACTGCACAGGTTCTTTCCCTGCTCTGTCTGAAGCTGCTGTGAGGGGTGACGTGGGCTTTGCGCTGTCCCCCAGCTCCCACAGACCCCTAATGACATGCAGCTCTGCTCAGCACACCCATCCCTGGTGGGCCATGGGGACCAACCCCATCGCATCCTGCGCTGGAGGCGCCTGCAGCCCGTGGCACTCCAGTCTGGCACTGCTGGCAGATCAGCTCCTTGCTTGTGCCGAACCTGCTCCCGGGACAAACAGAGGCTTTCAGTCTCCAGACTTTCTAATTCACCTCCTCTGGCCAGTGCCTTGCTCAGGAAACACCCAATCTCAATGCCTTTATTGTAGGGGCAGATTGCGAGGGCTCCAAAGGCTCGCCCCTAGATGTGGTCTTCTTCAAGCAGGACAGGGAACATTGGCAGACCTGCAAAAGAGGTCCTCCTCGCAGCCACAGTTCGGGATGTAGCTGTTCCCTGTTCTGGGCTAACACTGGCCTTCAGTCCCCTAACTGCAAGCACGAAAAGCAAACAGCACGCAGAGGTGTCCGGCCACAGGCTGACTGCGAGCCTGATGGGCAGGGCTGTAGTCAGATACCACCACGACGAGCAAAATACAAAGGACAGATAAGAAAAGGCTGCTATTTGTGGGACATGGTTTGTTCCTGACTGCCTGTGCTTCCTGCATCCTGTGGCACGGTGATTACTGTGCAGTAATCGGTTAATAATTACAAGCTGACCAACCCTCGGGAATGTCTGTAGCAGGAGCAATATACACTTTAGGCTGAATGCAGATTTTCCTTACTGCTTCTTCCCCCTTGCGCTTCAATTGCTGCTCCAATCTGAGGCATGGAGAACAGATGCCAGGAAGGTTATTGTGCCTACAGTAACACAGAATCAGTTCCTCGCCCTTCTGTGATCGCTGTTCGCTCAAGGATAGCCAAGCATCTCACGAAGACCAACCGTACTTCAGCCTAGCTGTGAATTTGGCTATTATCCCCCCAGTTCCAAGATGGGAAGTACAGAATTGCAGAGACGGGATGGGACTAGCCCAAGGTCAAACAGCGAGCCAACGGCACGGCCAGGAAAACTCCAGGAGATCTGGCCCTGGATCCTACCTCCAGATCACTACTGCAGCACCTCGTCCTGTGGTCTGTCATTTACAGATCGCTGCTGCCCAGATCTACTGTATCAGGACTGGATCTTGAATTTCTGAAGCTCTCTAGCAGGCCACTGGCGATGCTGGTACAGCAGAAATGAGTGGCAGTTTCTAGTTCTCTGTGTTTTCTTGGGTGGCAGCAGAGATGAGACAAGCACACATTACAGAAGAGATCCTACTACAAAACTAGAGAGGATTTGTGGCACTCACAGCCTTGGCTGGTGACAAAACTGCCGTGTATGGGGTTGCTGACTTCAGCCAAGCAATGCTGATTTACACCACTTGAGAATCTGGTAAAGTAAGGCAGAAAGTAGGATTTAACCCACCTACCAACAGGGGCAGATACAATAGCAGGATGCGTTTTCTGGGTGAAAAGCGATCGCTTCAGCTGCTATTATACTCTTCAAACCAGATTTTTAGAACCCAAAATAAATTTAAAAAAAAAAACCACAAACCCAACCCAAAGTGCTACTGAAGATCTCCATAGGTCCCTGGTTGCATCTTTAGGTATCTATAAATTAGCAGCACATGCTGCAGCACAGGCTTGGTACATGAGCTGCCAGCCTAAGAGGCTTTCCACCAAATAATTCAAGGCATGCTAGAAGGCGTGTAAAACCAAGCTCCAGGTGATGTTCCATGCTGGAATACAGAAAAAATCCAACACTGATGAATTTATATGCCTGTGCATGTTCACAAACACAGAGTTAAAGCTCCCGTTCATAAACCTTGTCAGATTTAGCAACTAAAAAAAGATACAGCTTCAAGTGTGGGCAATGCTGGGGAAAAGTGGGTGTGCAGAAAAAGCAACAGCCCGGGGGGAGATTGCAGCTAAATCTAACTGGGATCATGAATCCTAACCCCCGAGTGACCAGCACATTAACACTTCCCAAATAATCAAATAGACCGAGTAAAACTATTTAAATCAAAACAGAGAAATAACAGAAATAAACGGAACGTTTGGAATGTTTCTGCTTCCCAAAAAAGGCACATTCTGATTTCTTCAGAGGTTTCAGTGTTTATGGCCAGCTTCAACAGCCTCTCCCTTTTAATTTAGCAATTCAATTAAAAGTCACCAAAAGAACAGCAGCACCCCAGGAAACTGGTCAAACCCAGCCTCCCGTCCCACCCCAGAGCCCCCAGCTGGGGAAATTTGCGTTGTTTTGAAGGAAACAGCTGAGCATTTCAGAGGTTGGGGATGAAAGAGGGGAAGAGGGTTCACGTAGAAGTCTTCAGTAATAAAAACATTACCACATGGCAAGGCACGAGCCAAAACTGAAAGGGTGCCCACAAGACAAGTAAAATTCACGTCACCCCCAACCACAGCAAGAGACGGGCTACAAACAGCACAAAACAGCACATGTTGGAGAGAGTCTCAGACCTCAGGTTTAAGATCCAGTGCCACCAGTGACAGAAGCTTGCTAACACCAGGAATACGCTCCTTGCCTCAGTTTCCCACCTGATAAATGAAGATGATGGCACTAGCTCACGGGTGGCGCGAGGGTGGATTGTTTGGGTGTAATTAACAAAACTGAGAAAGTCACAAAATAACTGGATTGAATGCACCATTAACTGGCAATGAAGTGTCTTCATTAGCAGCGCTCGTCCTTCCAGGTGCACACAGAAGCTGTGCACTTTCCCTTCCTTGTGCAATAACGGCAGGGCAGTAAACCCAACACCACACCATCCTGTTTGCTTCCTCCTCTGCGCATCACAAGCGGTAACGGCTCTGATGATACCATGTGTTCCTGCAATGCTGGCAGAGGTGACTGGCACCGGGCACTGACAGCTCTGTATCAGGATCTGCTACTCAAATGATTTGGTTTTGTTACGGTAGTGCCTGCTGGCCTCAGAGACTGAGGATCGCCGTGCAAAAGGCAGCAGTAAGAGATTGTCCCTGCTCCAAAATGACCAGGCTCACAGCGGGTCAGCGTCTGATCCAGCCTGTCTGTGCACAGCCTGAGATGTTCTGAAATGTCTCCACCTGAGCTGCTCTGGAAGGCCTGGTTCCCAAAAAGCAATGAGCATCCATCTTTGAAAATAGCAGGTCAAACACCCCTCTGTTCCACCGTGTGAACACTTTTAAGAGTTATTTATCCTCCCAGCACCCTGGCATGGCAGGGACAGTACCTGACGTAAGACAGGAGCGCAGAAAAGCCACAAGCAAAACCAGAAGAGCTGGTGCTGGCATCTGAATCCAACTCTCTGAAGCAAGTGCCCCAAAGCCTTGAGCATCCTTCCACTTCACAAGCTGTATTCCCGCAGGTCTTGCCTGCACTCGAAACTGTGGTGCATTATGGATTTAGCACGAGTGAGAATTTTAACAGGAGCCCAGCTGCTGCTCAGGTGTGAAAAGAAATGGTCAGATTTTCAACAGAAATCAGCCCAGTGAGCAGGCACGCTGTG
Source organism: Falco peregrinus (assembly GCF_023634155.1). Lineage (NCBI taxonomy): Eukaryota > Metazoa > Chordata > Aves > Falconiformes > Falconidae > Falco > Falco peregrinus. Next base: position 5,296,378 of record NC_073736.1, on the reverse strand, counting down.
CTGAATATATGTGGATATTTTGCAGCGGGAATGTGGTGTGCCTAGCCTGCCTGCAAAAATCTAGCCTTAATTGTGGTGGCTTGGAGCTCATTCCTAAAACAGCAAGCAAACCCAGAAGGCAAGAGAATACAGATCTCAAGTTGTGATTGGAGATACAGCAAGAATAAGAGGCACGAAAGGAGGGAGGCAAAGAAAGAACAAGACAAATGAGAGATTGCAGCAGTGTCAGAAGCCCAGATGAACCCCAGCCATCTCTCAAGCCTTGCTAGCTCTGCTCTGTGGCTTGAAAATAATTTCACACCAGCTTCTTTTCCAGCCAGGCTGCCTCGACAAAGATACAAGCTAAGATTGTGAGCAATGAGCAAACAAGCTGATGAGCAACACTGGCTGCAGGCAAAATGCTACCTGAAAAGAAATCTTGATTAGAAACGTAAAGAGAGAGCAAAAGATGCTCCCTCTGCTTACAGATCGACTCTGCAAAGTTAATTGTTCACCAGATTGTAATCTGGGCTTTCGCATCTACATTAATCAACAGGTTGCTTCTGCTATCAGTTTTCCCTTTACAAACAGCAGAAGCAAGTGAATTTAGAGAAAAGCAAACCCAGCAGGTTGAACCTTTGCATGGACAAAGTTTGCTGAAAGCAGTTGAAGGGCCTTTTTTAAATAGAGACCTTCTATTGTTTTTCTACCTGTAAAGATGTAAACTGAGGCCACGTCATGGAGCAGAGCTGAGCTTTCAGGGTTTCAGTACGCTAATTATGCAGAGCGGAACTCACGCCAGGTTGGGTTGGGATATTTTCTGAGTTCTGTAGCTGGTCCCAGAGTCAAGACCCCCTGTCCTGTTGCCTGGAGAAACTGCTTTAAGTTTGCCTCAATTTCCCTGAGCATGGACGGAGAGTTTGGGAGGCTCTTATTGAATATAAACTCTCCTGGAAACTCTTACTACTATTTGGACATGACTCCAAACATGTGTCCCAGATTTTCTGGAAATTCTCAGACCTCCTGGCCCAAACCTCAGGTCTGTATGGAAGCCAGAGGAATGTCTCAGGGTTTACAAGGACTGACCAAACATTCATTTCTCTCCACAAGGCCAGACCAAGGGGATGGTCCCAGTGGAAACTGCAATGTGGATATTTTAATGCATACAGGACATAGGGAAAGTGCATATATACAGGTTCCCGTCTCACCAAGTGGCAGGGCGCAGGACAGAGAGAACGGAGGGATCCTCATGGACTTGGGAGGTCAAAACTCAACTCCCCGCGCGACCACAGGCTACAGGCTCCCTGTAGCACCCTGAAAAAGCCATTTTGTCTCTTCACCTTCCCGTACGCAAAATGCAGCTGCCTTCATCTATCTTGCCTAGCTACCGTGCCAGCAGCAGAAGGTAAAAACGGTCTCCTCCTGCCCCCGTGCTCTTGGCACAGCAGGGCTGAACCCCAGCCCGTGCCTGTGATAAACGAGACGGCAACAATGGCAATAAATGCACACGCAAGGCAGCAGCTAAAGATTTAAAGCAGCTAGTTTGGAAGCCAGTAAAAGGCAGCCGGGCATGTCAGCTGCATTTCAGTCACCTGTAACATACAAATACGTGACACCATCACTTCGCTCTTTGTCACTCGCTTGCCAGTGAAGCCTGTCTGAAGGGTCCATTCAGGGGACCACAAAGACTGCTTGTTTAGTGAAAGGGGCCCTCACAGCATTGAGACAAGGATTTTAGTGCTTCCACGCCTATCTCTGCCAGCATCCCAAAGCTCTATAGATCTCAGGGAGCAAATCTCAGAGAACAAAGCAAGGTCAAGTGTTAACAGATGGGGGAACTCAGACATGGGGATACGGTGGCATGTCCAAGGTCAGACAGAATCCATAGCAAGGCCAGGGACAGGGTCAGATCTCGAGAGTCCTGCTCTTGAGTTACAAGATTTCCTCTCTTTTCCAAGCAGGATAAGACAGGAGGAACTCCCAGCCATTGCTGGAGAGGTTGTTCCACTGGTCATTTACTAATTGCCCTCATCTGGACAAGGTCCCAATACGTTCCTGCATTAGTGAATAAGTCTGGGCCCTTGGAAACAAATTTATGAAATCTATCGTCCAAAGTGGTCCCACCCAGAGAACGGGCACCGAAACTTGCACAGAAGTCCCCTGACATGACAAAGAGAGTCTGAAAACCAGTAAACAGCGAGTGGAATGCCTCAGATATACACACAGAGATGAAGTTTCACGGGCAAGGTGCCAGCTGGTGAACCAGGTGCCCTCCCTTCTGTTCCTGCCTCTGCTCCTTCTTTACGTCAGGCTCTTGGACACATCACGTCACATCCCATCGACGTACTTGTACCTTCTCCAGGGAGGAGAGGATGCTCTCGACTACAAAAGCAATTTGGGATCTCAGCGTGCCACCACTGATGTGTTCCCGCTGACACCAACTGACCAATTATCTAATGGGCTGGTGCCTGCATAGAGGGAATCTTTTCAGGATCGTGGGAACTGGTTTTCGTGACCTCTCCACAGACGGGGTGACCCAGATGCCCTGTCAATGCCTCGTGAGGCTGGAAAACAAGACTCTGCTTGCGTTCACCACATTTCAGCTCTGTGTGTTAGCACATGTTGCAGATCTACACGCTGCCCCATTACCACTGAGGAGGAAATTAATCCTGTTTCCTTGCAGGAAGAAGGTCCTGTCCGAAGGCACTTGCCCTTTCACAGATCTCATCCAGAGGCACTAACTTTCTGCCTGCCGCCTGAGCAAAGCGCTTCCCCTCCAGGCGCCTTCTCCGATCCTCAGCACGCACACATCGCACCATTCATTCGCTTGATGCTGAGCACTAAAAAACCCAACGCCAGCAGCCCCAGGCCTGACCCTGATGCTTTTCTTCTTTTCACAGCTAATGCCACCATTGTGCCCACCAGCCAGCATGCTCATCCCGGTTTGTTTTCATGGAGAGAAGAGCCAAGTTATTAAAGCCCGGCTGGGCAGGAGCTAGTGCTGGGGCGGCAGGGAGAGCAGCTCTCCGCGGGCGGCCTGGGGAGCTCCCTGCCAGGACAGGTGTTCTCTGGGGTGAGTTCTTCACGCCCCTGGGAAACTGTCGGAGCAACAGGCGTGTTGGGAGAGATGCAGCTGATACAGCCAGCTGCAAAAAAACGCAGCGCAAGGAGAATGCCATGCTGCCGGCCATCCAGCAGCAGGACTCCAGCCTGAGCAGGGGAAACCCCCCAGACAGACCGACCCCGCGTGTCAGCCCCCCTGCAAGCCCCCCCAACTTTCACACTGCAGACAGAAGACCCCCTGCAGGTCCTTCACAGGGAGACCATGCCGGGGTGTCTGGTGCTGGAGAAGTCAGCAGCGAGCGAAGGACTGCCCAGGGCTCCCTGAACTACGTTTAGGAGCAAAGCAGGCGCAGGGATCTCCTCCGCCGGGGCGCAGGCAGGTATTATTTCTCGCTGTGCTTGGCGCAGAGCTGAGCCCTCCCTCGCCGCCCGTCCAACTTCAGCCATCCCCTCCCCGGGCACTCCTGCCCAAAGCGTCCCAAAGGCGGCGGGGGTCCCGGCGGGGGTCCCGGCCCGCCGCGGTGCGCAGCCCGCACTCACCGGCCGCCGCGCAGGTCGCTCTCCCTCCTTCCTCCTTCCTGCCGCCGCCACGCCGGGTCCCGGGCAGGGCAGGGGCGGTGCTGCGGGGCCGCACCGGGCACGGGGCGGGCGCGGCGCCGCTGCCGGGGGAGAAGCGGGGCCGGAGCGGGGCCGGTGCTGCCGCCGGAAGGGGCTGGAGCGGTGCGGGCGCGGTGCGGGACCCGGCGCGGTGCCGGCGCTCCGCTCGGTGCGGCGCTGGCTCCTCCCCGCCGCAGCCCCGGGATAAGGAGCCCCGGCGGGGCCGCGCCGGGACGGCCGGGAGCGCGGCGGGGGCTGCGGGCGGGGGGCGCTGCGGGCGGGGGGCGCGCACCCCCCGCACGGATCCCGCCCCGGCGCCCCGTGCCCCCCGCGGCGCTTCCCGCTGTCCTGCGGGCTCTCGTGGGACCGGGGGCGCGCCCGGGACCCGAACGCCTCGGGAATTTCAGCCTCCGTCACCCCGGTGGCGTTATGTATTTAGCAGCAGCTTTGCCACCCGTTCCAGCTATTTCTCTTCTTATATTTAGCCAAACATTCTCAGTTTGCCAAAAATAGACCAGCCGTGGAAATAAATCAGGCTGACTGGAGGTGCCAACATTGTCTGTCTGAAACTAATTAATTTCTTATATCCCCAGCTATATTAATCCTTGTCTTCCCTCTACAGAGCATCCCTCCTGTCAGTAGAGGTTTTGCAATTAGCGGGTATTATGCCTAAATCTGGGGGATGTGCGGGAGGTTTAAGTGGCGGGGGAAGGCAGAGGGAGGCCAGCAGGAGACCTGGCCAGGGAAGAAACAACATCCATCTACACAGAGTACGGAGAGCGTGAACCCAGAGGATGCAGCAGAGCTGGTGAGGAGGAGGAAAGGGGGTGCAAGCTCTCTGGGGGAAAATCCTATCGCAGGGAAGCATACAGGATCTTCTCCTTTCCAGATACCTGAGATTCCACAAAGAAGACTGTCCAGAACATACACATTCAGGCCTCCCGAGTTCTGCTGCTGACAGCACTCCCTTTTCCCTTTTCCTTTTTCAATGTGGGAGTTTTGGGGGACTTGCTGACTCTCATATCTTATATTAGAACCATCGAGCTTGCTGGGAGATGCTTCAAGGAACAGGGAAGAGGTTCACAGATGGCATTGCAGAAGTGTAAAAGCTGAGCCCCCATGGAGGAAAGGGATGTTTTACCAGGATCCATTTTGTTTGTTCACTTTAGCCTGCCCCATGGCAACACCCTGCTGAGACCTGAAGCCCTTAGTAATGCTTGTCTGCTCTGTGAGTGGGGTAAAACATTCGACGCCAGCACTTCCATCAGTTTGTTTAGTGAGCACAGGAGCTCAGAGTCATCTGAGCACCCAGGGCTGAACCACAGGCTGGGAACTGGAACTGCCCCTCCAGAAGCAGATGCGGAGTTCAAGCTTGAGGCACGTTGCCCCGGTTGGGGTGCGATGACTGATGTGACACAGGGCAAGCAGCTTGTTTCTTGCTGCCCCGAGCAGCTTGTTTCCCACCCGCATCATGGAGATTCGCATCCTTTGCTCTGCAGGGCTCAGGGAGGAGCAGCAAAGGATAGGACCCAGAGGCACGATGCGCAGGCTGGCTCTTGGCTCACGTGAACGACTGGCCTCCCCTAACCCCTGGTCAATGAGTACCTGGTCATGTGGGCTGCAAAGTCAGCGGCAGCTCCATGTGACGATAGCCATCACGCTCCCTTGATGCCACTGGCTGCAGAAACTGGAACGTTTCCTGCAGCCCAGCAGTCCAGCCAGGCGCTGGCATGCCTCTGACTTCCACGCTCACCCGTCTCCTCTATTTAAAGGGGGGATATCTCCGGAGGGGGAGATGTCTCAAACACTTCTGTGCCATTCCCAGCCCAGTGCAGCCCTTGGCATAACAACTGCTGCCACATGCTCCATACCACAGCCATGAGACCACCTGGCACTGCAAGTCCATCTTAAGACAAAAAAAAAACGGAGATCCCCAGCAAAAGCTCTGGCTAATTAAGGAGAGGAAGCCCCCAAACTGGAGACGGACAGACAAACCAGCTCTAAAAGAAAGCGAGGTGCGAGGGAAAAGAACGTTACAAGCAATTAGTGGACGGAGACATTAGCTCGGTGGCAGCGTCAGACAGGCTGCTTATTGGCGCATAACATTCCTCATAAACATAAATTACAATAATCAACATGCTGAGGAAGGGATTGCTGTAAGCGTGACAGGGATGGCTTTGGGAGGAGGATGTGGAGAGGGAAAGCACCCAGCTGCTGCAGCCAGCAGGGATTCCTAGACATGCATGTTCAAAGACTGGATGGGAGGGGAGCTGCATTATGGTGTGGTGGATGTTCACCAGCACGTGGGACAAGAACGCAGTACATCTCCCTGGCAGACTGATGTGGTGCTAATGAGACTCTACACTGTGTAGCGGGGCTGGGTCCGTTCCACCAATAATAGCCCAAAGCAAACTGTCCCTTAATGTGTGCTCTGTGAAGGGCGACATGGGCTGAGGTCGCCGCTGTTGAACTTGGCACCCACCAACGGATGCCTCTGCAATACCGAGCAGTGCGTTTGCAAGGCAGTGCCTGCAGGGTGTTTTTCAAACATGCCAACTTAATGGATGAGCAAGAGGCAGGCATGCTTGGTTTTTGTGAATTTGTTCTAAAATTACTTTGGGTTCTGGGGTTGCTTTTTCGCTTTTGTATTGTCACAGTGAAATCACATAGCCTCATGGAGTTCCAGGGGAAATCAGGTGTGAAAATGGGCTCATTGTAGTTAGGAGTATTTCATTAAAAAAATGGGTCTGGCTGGGAAGCTACAAGACTTTGTGTAAGTCCATTGTTGTGATCACCTCAGCTCATGGTGGGGGAGACTTTGTTCAACAAATCCTTCTCCTCCTACTACTCCAGTTGTGCAATTCCTAGTGTGTCCCTGGCCTGGTCCCCTTGCCAGGGGCGTGCTGGGCTGCAGCCCACAGTTGCTCTCCCCTTTGATATAAATTGCATCTTTTGAAGATACACAGGCTGTGCTTCCTCACCCCGGGGCCCGTCTGCTGTCACCTTCCTGCAAACAGCACCTCAGCCCAGCTGTGCATTTGGCTGGAGAGAGGAAGGAAGGGGGAGGTGTGAAGGAGAGAAGGCTGCAGCCAGCAGAGTCAGGCACGCTCACGTCTGTCTCCATCCAGAGGGGCACAGCTGGCGCGGTGCTGCGGCCGAGCAGGGCTGCCATGTGTATAACCCGCGCTGATGGCTCTGAGCTGTTCATGCCGTCGGCACAGTCCTAGGACTTCCTCCAGGTAGAAGCAATCCTGCTTCTGCTGTACACCAGGAGATCACTCACCCTCTTCACCCCTCCTGAAAAGCTACCCCCAGAGAGACAGCAGCCAGAGCTGCTGAGCTGGGCTCCTTTGCTAAGCAAGGCAAGAACGGTACCTCTGTTTCACAGGCTGCAAGTGGCATGCAGGCTGGAATGATTTTCAGGAGCAGCAGGGAAGGCTGCAGCATCCTGAGCAGCATTTTAATCACAGACCCAAGGGGTTTGCTTGGGCTGCTCCTCTCCAGAACCTTCCTTGTCAGCAAACACCACTGCAGAGATGTAAGAGAGGGACCAGGGATGCCGAGAAGTCAGCACAGCCTCGGGGCAATGGGGGCAGCAGTTCCAGCCCCACAGCCCATGCACGGGCAAATGCAGGGTGCGAGACTCCACTGTGCACCCCTTGTCCCTGTGCAAACCTGCCTGAGAAGAGGGCTACGGGAGCACCGTATGGGCTGACACGGAGCTAGAGCCCAGGCAGTGCCTGTCTTGTAAAACTGCGCCCTGCCCCAGGCATGCTCCCTGCGTGGCTCCTGGCCAGACACATTAAATCCTCCATCTCTTCCCTCACATGGTGAGGCCCCAGCGGGGACACTCCATCCAGTTCGGCACCTGCTTATGGGGAGAGGAGGGAGAGTGCCCAGAGCTTGTGGGGGACAAGCAGGGGGCTGGCAGACCGGCCTTAGGAGGAAACCAAGGCAGCTCAGGTGTTTAGTCTTAAGAGCAAAAAGCTGAGCAGAGGTGATGGCAGTCTCTAAATGAAATCCTTTGACTGGAGTTAAAACTGAAGTGGGAGTCATGTGGATGTGCTTAGCAGGGAGCTGAATGGGACAAAGATGTCAAAATGCAATGAAGAGCCAAGCCCAGGAAGAGCCAGCTAAGAAAGGTACGGACCTCTGAACACTGATCTATCGACCCCATAGGCATCTCTGTCTCCCTAGAGAGAGATCCGGGGCTCCAGTCTGCACCCAGCGCTCACACATAAGAGTCCTGGCAATTCCAGTAAATGTAGGAAGTATATTAAACCTGACAGCTGAGACTGGGGCATTAGAGAAACAGCAGCAACGCGAATGTGCTTCACTTCTTAAGGAAACGCAGGTCAGCTCCAGGGGGGGTTCACCTGTTTTCTTCCTGCAGCTCCTCTGCCTGCATTCCCCTGCCACACAGAGCAGCGCCTGAGTTGCAGATCCCTCCAGATCCCCAGCAGCTCGCAGGCACGTTTTCTCCACTATTAAACTCACATGGACATGCATGTGTGCTGCTCTAAGGCAAGCGGCTCTGTGTAGGTCTGCAGGGAATATTTTACAGTCACTGCATCCAGGCAGCAGTTCCCTTCCCCACTGCCCTGACATTCAATAGTAATGCAGGCACCGAGTCATGGAAAGAAAATTTGTTCAATGCCTCCCAAGCTCATGGACCGTTCTCCCTTGTGCACATGCAGGCATGTGGAAATCATTGCCCGGAGACCAGCGCTGCATTTCAGCAACAGTCCGAGCGCTTTAGTGAAAAGGCTGGCTGCTAAGTCAAGGAAAACTGGCAAATGGGCCCCGTGCTTAACTGCCCAGCCTGGTGTGTCAGGATTGCTCCCGGAGAGTGCTGGAGAGGCCAAATGCACCCACTGCTGTTACTGGGAGGGTGGCTGCTGCTGCATCACAAGGCTCAGTGTGTGCCTGTGCCTGTGCACGGTGCAAACAAGGGATGCAATAGCTGTAGATCACCCTCATTTAATAACCCCCTCCCCTCAAGTTACATCTCTGGTGGGCGCCTGCAACTCCACTGACTCCAAAAATGTAAATGGGCAAGACAACAGGAATATAATTATTCCTGTTTTACTGGCCGGTGAACTGAAGAGCAGGAGAAATGGAGGCAAGTTCAGATATCCTTGCTGATGCAGACAAGTGCTTGTTCCCAGAGCTGAGGGAGTTCCTCAAAGTCTCACTGCAAACCTCCAACAACATATATAACCGAGCCCCGATGACATGCAGTCTACTCTTGTCCCACACAAGAATTGACTCTCTGTGAACACCAACCACCCTGAAACTAAACTCAGTGTAAATCACTGTATAAGCCATCATGCTGCACGACAAAATAAAGTCACCATCCACAGCGTACAGTTGGCCAAAGCATGGCTGACCATGGCAACCATCAGGCCAATTGCAAACCGCTGAATCCAGCAGCATCTCCTCTCAATTTTGCCCATGGAGCATCGCCATAACAACATATCCACCAATCCACACCAGAGATTCATGCACTTAGCAACGAGGAGCTGCCAAATTATAAAAAATTAAGGATTATACACAAAGTATTTCCTCCACAATTCTACTATAAGCGTACAAAACTCTAGCAGCACAATGGGCAAAGCAGAAAAATGCATGAAATACGACGGATACCAAAACTTCTCCCCTGGCAAGCAGCTCTGGAACAAAAGCATCCATTGCCCTGCCAGTGGTATCACTGGAAGGTGAGTTTGGCCTTTGTTTTTGGCATTTCACTCACGGCTGTGTGCACCCTCCTCTCTGTTACACAGCAGAGAGAGGAAGCCTCAACGCAAAGGTGAGGCTGGCACGCAGAACCAGGGCTGACACCCCCTAACAACAGTGATCTTCATGCCGCCATGGGACCTGGAGAAACTGAGCAAGATTGCTCCGCTTGAAGGTTTCCAGCTGGGTTCAGCAGTGGCCTCACAGGGGTTAAAGCACATCAGCTCTGCCGAGAGGAGCCCAGGCGCCGGCGCTGCAGTTCAAAAGTAACAGAACGCCGTCCCCAAAGGAGTTTGCTCCTGTGAGCGGACCTTGTCCCTCATCACCCTGTGTGAAGCAAGTGTGGGGATGAGATAAGTTATTTTTTCAGAGAACAATCCATCTGTCTCTGAGTGACTCACTGACAAGCTTCCCCTTTCCAAGGCAGTTCACGGGGTGAGCTGTAGGCTGAACAGTCAGTCCTCTCCACTGGAAAGAGGTGAGTAAGTGCACCAAGGGCTTAAATCTCTGCTTCCTCTTGGGAGCAAGGAGCATCAGGGTTAAAGTACTGTAGGAGAATGTGCCCAGGCAAACGTAACACACCAGACTCTTCTCTTTGCCAGCCTACACCAGGAACACCAGCAAAGTGTCTGGTGCTTTCCTGCTGACAGAAAGTGGGAGTCCCTGCTCGGACTGAGACCCGCCATACAAGAAATACCCTGTGATGAAGAACAGAGCATCAGACATGGTTTTCCAGCCCAAACCAGTAAGACCCCTGTTAGCAGGATGCAATCCTTTGGCCTAGGCAGTGCAGGAGGTCTGGCTGGAGGATAAGGACTCTTCTGAGCCTTTGGCCACATGGATGGATGGATGGAAAGGGAGGAGCCGTGGCAGCGGGCTGGCACTATTCAGCAGGAACAGCTTGGGTGGCACCAGAAAGGGACTTCCTCACTGCTGGCTATGACAGCGTCAGGATGCTAAGCCAGGATTTGCTGCTTGCCTCACAGTCTGTTAGCTATTTTCAGCCCAAATGAGGAATCCAACCCAGCTTTGGCTTCCCAAAACACTGATGCAGGCAGAAACTTCAGCAGGCATTAGAGGGATGATAAATGCGAGAACATTTCCAAAAAAGAGAGCCAAGAAAGGGCTTGAACTGCAGTGGCAGACACATGCACGGTGGAGCACAGGGCAAAGCATCCCTGAGAGGGCAGGAATGGTGGGGATATGCCCAAGAAAGATACTTGGCTTAGCTGGGAGTGGAGTGGGCGCAGTCCCACCTTCATGCATATGCCAGCACTTGTGCCAGCCAAGCTTGCGGTGTCTGGGAGCCTCTCCGGCCCACATGGATCTATCGAGGCTGCTGGAGCTGATGTTCACCCCACACCGCCTGCTAACCAGTCTGACATCCCCCACCTCTGCTGTTATAATTAGGGAATTGGAGCAGATGGCAGCAGAGTTAGCTAAAAAGAGGAAAATCTCATACACAGCTGCCACTTGCTGTGTGCAAGTCCTTCCTCTTGGGCAGGTCAGGAGGATGACAGCTCCCATGATCAGAGGGGGAGCTGCCGGGGCAGGGTGCTGCAGCAACAGCATCCCCAAAATTCTCCCAGCTCTGGGCTGGGGGCTGCTGGAAGGGCACCCACCAACACCGCGGGCACAGGGTGTGAACCACAGCGTGGTCAGTGACGAGGCAGCAGTGGCACCACAGGACCCCTGGGCTCGCTCCCTCTTCCCTGCCGCCCCTGAGGGGCTGTGCGAGCTCCTGCAAGTCCGTGCGCCTCAGTGTCAGCTCCTGTCTTCATCCCAGCAGGCTTTATGGAAACGTGCACTCGAATACAACACTGCTCCAGTCGTCTGCCTCCACAATAAACATTTGCATGCTGCTCTGTGCTGCTTCTCCCCTGGGCAAAAACAAAACTGGCTGGCACAGGCAGGGCAGACAAGGACCTTGTCCCCTCCTTCCCAGCTAGCAAACATACATGCATCAGCAGCAAAGGTTGTGATGGGCAGAGAGAAATTTTTGGAGGTAAGACTCAGTGGCAAAGCCTTGCAGGACAGCCTGCACCCCAGGGAAAACCCCAGGCACCCCAGGGACAGCATACAGCACTGTGCAGGCACAGCACAGGTCCTGCTCCAGGCTGTGCAGGGGAGGGGAGATGGGCTGCTTTCCCCCACTGGGGAAGGGCTTTCAGGGGGTGGCCCAGAACGTGCTTTAACTGGTGCTGAAGGCATCTGCCCAGGAGAAAACCACCAGCAGTCTCTGGGGAGAATCTACAGCACAAGCCTCTTCCTAGCTGAATACACCTATTATTTTATTAGCACTGTAATTCCCCAGCTGATAAGTCTCTAATGGCATGTTGAGTTCCCTCTTCTGCTCGCATGCTGCACACCTGTGCTATAAACACAGCCTGAAATTGTCTTCCCTGACATGCTGCGGAGAAACTTTCTTGCTGACTTCTGGCTGGAAGAGGCTCAAAATCCATTCTGACAGGTGCTGAGTGCTCTGTGGATGGGGTGGTCACAGCCCAGCACACTCTACTGGTCTTGGCCTGATCTTGCCCTCGGTTGGTCTAGTTTTCTGAGCGCTGAGCCTCCACAGTGTAGCGAAATCCCCGGTGTCTCCACAGCAGACTGGGAGCCAGGGCTCCTCACCTCAGCATCCCGTCCACAGCATCACCAAAGGGCTCCCAGCACTGTTGACGCTCTGCCTATAGCTGTAGGGAAACACTGTCTTTGCAGTCGTTCCTAGCTCTGGGGAAAAGCACGGGGTTGTTCCATCGTGTACCATCCTTGCGTACCATATAACTTGACCAGAAGCCTTTCCAAATCCTGAAGCTCAGAAAAGGGACTCTGGAGGCTCAATCTAGTCATGGTGCTTCATACAACCTAAACGCTCTGAACCAGAGCAGGATGCCCTAGGGCTGGAGGCTGCACTTGGCCATCTAAAGCCCCTCCATACAGGCAGAGAGCCCACCTCTCCCCAGGCTCCAGCAGCATCTAAGAGGCCTCACAGCAGGACTTCAAGGGCTCGACATCTCCTCTGCCAGGCGAAGCGGGCTGAAGTGCTGGGTGGGATGGTACATGCATGACCTTGTAAGGGTGCACTGGCAGCACAGCCCTCAAGAGGTTTCAGAAATCACAGTAACCCCAGTGCTGTGCTTTGCCGCTCTCCTCCCCCGTGCCATGCCCTGGGGAGGTCCAGCACCCACCCACCATCTGCCAGCACAGGCATTCCTGTAGGCCAGCCACTGGTGCCACTACTTTTGACTACGTAAGGCACGTCCAGGGGAAAAAAAAAAAAAAAAAAAAAAAGCAAAATACAGGTTTAAGGCAGGACTGTTCTGGATAAATCTGCTCTCTTGTTTTCTCACAGATTAAACCAATTAGCACCACAGAAGAGATCTGCATTTGCAGATGATGAGGCTGATCCTCCCTGTGCTCATGCTGAGTCAAGTCAGGAATAAAGTCCATAAAACTACTTTGATGTAGAACTGAGAGTGAGAGCAAAATACCAGTTCTGTTACCCAGCATACAGCCTTCAGTCTCTTGGTTTAGTGCCACTCAAAAGCCCCTTGGGTATAACCAACTTATTTTTAGCTGTTTACTTAGTAAACAAACACAGGGGAAGGCTAAACGTCAAGGCATTTTTACATACTGAGCTGGACTCTGCACATTTATTCTGTCACATACAGGGATGCTGGACCAAACTACTTCTCTGCTCTGGGGCTGGGGGTGGAGCGGAGCCGGCCAAGGAATGTGGGTCCTGCCTAGAAGTTGGTGCTGCTGTAACCTCCTCCTCCCCCTGCCCCAAACATCTGGAAGCCAAGCACCTCCTGACTGTGGGATCATCTGTAAAAGGAGTGCAGTACCCATTTAGCTGGCTCTAGATACGATCTCCTCCCTGGATTTCATCATATTTAACCCCTCCACAGCTATCAAGGAAATGTCCGACTGGTGAAGAGGTGAAGGGACTTGCCCGAGGTTGGTAGGATGGTGTGGTGGAGCGGAGCACTGAACAGGAGCTCTCCAAAGCAGAGGTGAACCTGGGTGACGTTTCACTGCTGTCAAGTCCTTTTTCCTCTCCGTGCCTCACTTATAAAATATTTCAGGGAAATGAGCGCAGTACCATTGATAGGCTGATGGTGGTAGGGATGGTGGTAAGGAATGGTATTTATGGGGCTCTGTCCCCAGCCCGCTTTGTGCTGGAGCCTGGCTGACAGGGGCTGAGCTCTCTTGGCTGGGAAGCACCAGCCGGCATCTCCCATGGGCTGAGACAACCTTCCAGCAGGCTGGTGCCTGGCATTCAGCCGCATGCCAGTGATTCCTGCCCGGCTGGGAGGGCTGAGCGGACCGAGCAGCTGTCTGCTCACCCGGCTAGATAAGGCACAGCTGATCGGCCGTGACTCAGCACCCCGAGCCCCAGTCAAGCATGAGGAACAAGGGCTGAGCGCCATGCCATGCCAAGTGGCCAGCGCTGCTCCTGGCTGTGTTACCTGGCCACTGCCGAGCCCACAGGGAAGCACTGGTCCTCCCAGGCAGGCAGAGGCAGGTCCTGCTGGGCTCGCAGCCTCGGGGCCACTGGTTGGACTTTTTGGCTCTGAGCAGCAGGACGTGGTGTGTGGGGAGGCATCTGGATACCAACGTTGGCCCTCTCCGGAAAGGGGAGTGGGCTGCACTGAGCTGCCGCAAACCCAGGTGTCCAAGAGTTCTGTTTAGAGGAGGAAAAAGAGGAACGCAGTCATCTCTCCAGGATGTCTGGGCTCAGCACCTGGGGTCCAGGAGTTACACACAAATAACTACCGGGCGGGCCATCTGCATGGAGCAGGCATGGGGGGTCCAGAGCATGGTGCACGGCCCTGTGCAGTGTGTGCTCCTGCGTTTCTGTCTCTGAGGTGCTGAATACAAGACATTTTTCCCTGGGTAGTGGGCAACTAACATCACGGATAATTGCAGGAGCCTTTTCCTGGAGAAGGGTCTTTTACCCCTGTGACCTGTGCTCCTACTGGATCCCTTCTCAGCTCTTTTCTCCAGGGTACAGCCACCCCGCAGCAACTTGGCGGTCCTGTCCCCCCTGCTCACACTAGAGGCAGGTCGTGCCCGTGCTTTGGGGTCCATCACAGGAGTTTTTGGAAAATGCTTCCACCTCGTGGTCCTCTGGAGAAACGACTGGCTGGGAAATGCCAGGCTGCACCCATGCAACCCAGCTGAGACAGGCACAGAAACAAGGCCATGCCACTCTTTCTGCTCAGCTGCCTTCAGCCAGGCTGAACTGGGGTACCCACTGCCTCTGCTGAGCCCTGGCGCTGCCTGGGTGCTGCTGGCAGCGCAGACCACCCTGTCAGCGATGCACGCACCAGGCAGCGGAGCCCGGGCTTCCCAGGGCAGCAGCAAGCACTGGAGTATCCCATAGGATAAGCACAGACTTCTCTAGGGCTGTCCTGCTGCTGCAGGGCTGAGGAGGAGTTAAAGCAGCCCCATGGTCTGTTAAACCAACGTCCTTCCAGCCCGTGTGCGCACACATGCAGGCACACAAGGGCGTGTAAAAGCTCAGCCTGGGGTGGTGGAGCCCGTGTGTGCACACATGCAGGCACACAGGGGCGTGCAAAAACTCAGCCTGGGGTGGCAGAGCTGCTGAACCTGTCTGGGGGCAGCATCGCTGCTCCTGGTTCCCCTCCAAAATCTGCCTGCACGAGCCGGTGGCATGAGGAAGCGGTGGAAAAGCTGTGAGCACACAGCGGTAAGCGCCGGGCACCTGGCGACATTTGGGGCTTCACCTTGCAACCTTTCCTGCCCTGTGGGAAACGCTGCGGGGAGGGGGGATCACACCGCATCCCACTTCTGCCACAAACACCAACTGAAATACTGGGCAAGTCACTTCTGCTCCACTGTGGGAGCTACCTGGGCTTTAAGGCTGCAGGAGAAAACCATCAGCTCGCACACAGGTTTCCTGCTGGGATAGAGGTTTCAGCTGGTTATTGCACAGGATCAGGATGAAGCATCTGCAGTTTTCTTCTGGGCCACAACTGTTGCACATCACATTAAATGTTTTTAAGACAAACGATCCCTCTCTTGCAGTTCTCAGGTGACATCTCATTTCTCCCATAAACAGCCTCTCGCCCTGCTGCCCGCTAGCGGGTAGATTTTGGAAAAACACTTAAAAACTGGCAGCACTTTCCTCCCCACGCTGCTACAGGAACCAGGTGGGCTTTTGTAAGAACACTGTGGTTTAGGGCAGCTGTATCTCTCTGAAATATCCCCAAGGATGGACAACTATCCCACGTTTCTGCCTTCTGTGGAGCTCAGCAAATGCTATTGAAATCCAGCACAAGACGTGTATTTTAGAGGATGTAACCACTCTTTTACCGTTTTCTCAACGTTAACTACAGCTGAGCTACAGCTCTCCCGTAGCTTGAAGGCTGTAAAACTCCCCCAGGGAGGGATGCATTGCTTGAGTGTGCCTGTCCAGCAGCAAACAGTCTGACCGTATTTACACCGCGGTTTTGCAGGAACTCACCATACTGCTCATACAAGTGCCTTGCTTATGTCATTTTCCCCTCACAAGCAGCATCAGAAATGCCTGTTTCTCAGCGGCTTTACCTGTTCTTGGAGGTTTGCCTCTAGCCAGGGCACCAAGGTCTTTCACTCCAGAAAACAGCATCCCAGGTCCAGAGGTGCTGCCACATTTTTCATCCTGTGCATCAAACAAATATTGAAGCCCTTAGTTCCCATGTAACTAATGGGATGCTCTTGCAACCTCGGGGTCTATCGAAGAACAAAGCAAATAGAAGGATTTCCCTGATGGCATCTGCTGTCCTAACGATCCCCTCTCTGCCTGAACAAAGGTGAATGATTGAGTGTTCGCTAGGACACTCGGCTTTGTCTTGTAAAAGCAGCAGCGTAAAGTGATTACATTTTTAGTAGTTTTTGCTTTTGTTAAAAAACAAAGTCCTTGAAGATGGCAAATCCATTTGCCATGCTCCTTATGTGCAAAATGCAACGTGATTGTTCCTTCTAATGCCAGTGAGAGGACCAGAGTGCCATGGCGATGCTGCAGCGAGACGGCAGAGCTGGATTAGAGGTGGGAAGCGCGCACGCATCCTCACCGAGGCAGCAGCTGCTTCTCCACAATCATTCATCAACCAGAACCCACCAGGCAAGGGGCTCCCTGCTCTCTGCGCTGTCTCTGCACCGAGGACCACACACAGAAGCAGTTGGGCCTTGTTGATACGAGATGGAGTTAAAACAGTGACGTTCCTGCTGTCACAGCCAGAGCTGCACGTACTAGAAACCTTTCAGAAGAAGAGACAGCCAGGCTGCTCGTTGCCCATTTGTGCTCGAACACACAAACCCCGACCCAATCTCAGTTTGAACAGTCTGCAGAGTGAAAGCTATTCCCATGAGGAATCAGTAACTAATGCATAAGAGTGAACAAACCTGCGGCTGATCTGCAAGCACAATATATGTTGTTGGAAATGGTGCCTGTTACCCAAGAGACACAGCGCAGCTCCTTGCAATCACGCAGGGATTTGTTGAAGGGGTGGACTAATTTCTTGTGTTATTAAGGACCTCAAATTTTGCAAAAGAAGCGGCTGTGGTTGCAGAGGAAGCTTTCCCAGCAGGACCCGAGCAGAACTGAGCAACTCCACCTGTGTTTGCAGAGAGCCTGAGAGAGCAGCCCTGCAGAAAAGCCGGATTCTCGCATTGCCACTGATATAAACGTTCAGCTATTTCATTTGGCAAGATCGATCCTGCACAGGGCTGACATGTAACAGGTAGGCAGGGTTTGCAAAAGGAGTCTAGCCGGGCTCCTCTTCCCAGCAAGAGATCTCACCTGCTGTAATGTGGGAGAGGCAGCTTTAAAGGCAGGACACCAATCTCGCTGTCCTGGCGGGGGCTCAAACGAAGAGCTCCCCGTTAATGAGAAGGAAGTAGGGAGCGGTGGAATCGGGAAGTGCTTTGTTCAGCCCATACGGACAGTTGGCACATAAGGATCTACCGGGGGTTAATCAAAGGCCTGCTAAAGCTCGATGAGAAACCTGCCAGTCGCCATACGAGCCGCTGTCCCGAGGAAATTAAAAATCACGCACCATATGCTGCATGACATGGGGAGGGAGCGGGGCGTCTCGGGCAGCGTTTGCATCTGCCCGAGCAGCCCTGCGAGGGGGCAGGTGCGATGTGCGCTGCTGCGGGGGGGTCCATCACCCGGCAATAACTCGCCTCCTTCCGAGCGGGAAGGACAGTGACGGGGAAATAAGGGGAACCAAGGGGAAGGATGACACATGTTCAGCCCAGCCCAGTGGCAGAGCAGCCGGGGAGGCAGAGCCAATAGCTGCTTTTCATGCTCAGTGAGTCTGTCCACCTCCACCCCCCTCTCGAGTCCTTAAGTTGCAGCTTTTAACTACCTCGGTGTTCAAAGAAAATATGATGCTCAGCGTGAACAGAAGGAAGAGAGCCTGCTGACAGGTAGACAGCATGGACACTGATCCTGGCAGGGCCGGCTGCTGAGAGAGGTACGTGCCTTCCAAGGCAGGGATCCGAAAGCAATCACATTTGGGATGCAAACTCAGAGCAGACTTTAATTTTCCAGCAGGGGGAATATGGAAATCTGGCTCCCTCGAAATGATTCATCCCCCCTTCCCACCACCACCACCTCCCCTCCCCTGCATCCTCTCCCCATCCCTCCCAGCACAAAACACTTTGCTGCAGTCTCTCCATCTGGGTACCTTAATATTGGGTGTCTTAGTGTTCCCATGTGTGCTGAAGTCGGGCGCGGAGGCTAGCGAGACGGGGGGAGAGCGGCAGGAGACAGGGTGGTACCCGTGGGTTCGGGTATGGGCACTGGCACGCTGGCTGGTGCGGGATGCTGAGCGGGGGTGCTGGCTGGTAAGAACTGTCCTTGGGGAGCCAGGCACTGCCCTGCTCAGTGGGCACTTGGGGTGAAACCAGGGGCTCACCCCAACGGGTGCCTTTCCCCTGACAGGAGTCGGGCGCCCAGCACTCCCAGGAGAGGGAGGGAAGGGGGGCAGGCAGACTGTGAAGCAGGGACATCGGCAGAGCGAGGCTCCCCCCTCCTGGGGCTTCATGCTCAAAGAGGACCCTGAGCCAGTGCTGCGTTCATCTCACCTAGGACCCCTGCCCTGAACAGGCACTGGTTTGGGGAGAGGGGAGGACAGGAGGCCTGACTGAAGGATGCCTCTTGGATGCACTAGTGCTGGTCATGCAAGCCAGGGCTGCTGTTTGCAGTGTCGGGGGAGACCCTCTCCTTTTGGTGGGGAGGGTATCCGACCTGCTGCTTGGCTACTGCAGCCGAAGGGTCCCTGGCAAATGTCTGGGTGGCATCTCTCTAGGGAAGCAGAGGGTGACACCAGTGTGGCAAAATCCCTTGTCTGGCAGTAGAAGAAAGTGACTTCTTTCCCATTGCCATATGGGAGGTGTTCAGGGCTTGCTGCCCCCAGGATTTCTGTGTAATTTGGTCTCACGTTTTATAAACACAGAGGTGTTTTCTCAGGCACGTCAAAGAGAATTAAAAAAAGGGGGGGGGTGTTTGGGGATCCCCCAACCTGGGCTAGTAGGATCTGCCTGCCTCCTGGGTAGCTTGGAAGAACTTTTGCAGTCTTAAGACAGCAGCTGACACGTGTGTTTGCTGAACTCAGCTTTGGTCTGCTCCATCCTGGGGACGGGCACGGGGCAGGGTGCTGAGCCCAGGGTTGCTCTCAGCCAAGGGGCCTTGCTTCCCATTTGCACCCTCCCTGGTGCCGGAGCTGTTTCTGGTGTCTGTGCCGGTATAAATATCGTCTAACAAACCCTTTTTGGAGATGATGCCATCAGGTGGCGCTTGGGAATAGGCAGCGTCGCTGTGGGAGAGCAAACACTTGTTGCTGCGAGCTGCACATCGCACGGGGCATGGGGCAACGTGGCACCCAGAGCCACTCGCCACCTGTGCCTCTGTCCCCACCAGCTGCTGGGAGGTGACACAGAAAGGGAGGACAGACTTTCTGCAGGTGCTGGGAGGGCTGTGCAGGGTGGTGGTGGCTGTGGAGATGGGAGGATGAGCGTGAAAAGCTTTTTCTCTCAGCTCTGGCACTGAAAAGTGCAGGTTTAAATATAGATTATTTCTTCAGATTTAGCCTTGTCTGGCGTGTGACTGCAGCCCTGTAACCTCCTTTGCTTGGGCAAGCGGCTCCATGTGCGCAGCATTACACCGGTCTCTGAAGGAGGCTGTCCGAGGTAAAAGTTTCGGTGCAGTTTAAAGAGCTTTTGTACGCTCGGGAACATTTTTTTTTTGTCAGCCAGACGAACGCAGTGCTGAGCAGAATGTGCCTCTTTGGTCTGGATAAACCTGCTACTCCTGGAGTGGGGCTGCTCCCACCCTGTGACGCCCAGAACAAAACCTGCAGCTGGGCCAGCCCGAACCATCCCGAAGGCCAGACGGGCTCAGGCAACCGCCCATCCCAGGGCACGCAGTGATGCTCACCAGGAGGGAGTGCACATAGCAAGGTCCCGTGCAAAGCTCCCCGCGCCAGGGAGCACACAACAAGGCACAGTGCTGCCTGGACTTAGCTGCTCCATCCCACATGCCGCCTCCCTGCACCATGGGAGGGAGAGAATCAGCCCTGGTGCTTGGGGACAGCATCAGGTGGAGGCAGCAGGGTGGCAGCCAGGACGCAAGTGACTGGCCACCTTCCAATGTGGCTATCTCTGCACGGTGCTGCTCTCCACTTCCAGAGGCAAGAGGGTTTGCCACCCTGCCAGGGCAGACACAGCCCAGAGCCCAGCCCAGCCCTCCCACCTCAAGGATAACATTCCCACTGACTTCAAACACAAGGCATGCCTGAGAGGACAAAGAGAAGCATTGTAACTGATAATGCTTAGGGACACTATTAGCTACACAAGTTGTTTCAGACATCCCAAATGCGATAGCATTTTTGCAGCCTAGCTTAAGCGTGTAGAGAACAGACAGAAGCTGAGGAAGGAAAGAGCTGCTCAGACTAAAGTAAGAGCATCCACATCTGGGTTTGCATTCAGTTTCACTAAACTAGATCCAATGCAACTTCCACTCGGAGACAAAAAAAATCATGGGCGCAATCCCAGCTCAGAGGCTAGACAAGACAGCAGGGACCTGGGCACCAGAGGCTTGCCTGCTGTGACTGAGCCGTGCAGCAGCTGAACCAGCACCCTTTGGTGCCCTCAGTGCAAACCACGGGGCAAGGCTGCTTTGCTCAGCCAGGGCCAGCTCTCATGGCTCTCCCACCTCTCCGGCGTGCCAGGCAGCTCATCCCATGGGTGCGAGCAGGCTGGTGGCATCGCCTGGGCTCTCCGCAGAGTGCGATGTTACCAGCAGCAGCCCCTGTTCCAGCGCAAGGGAGCACGTCCCCTGTTAATCAGCATTTAATTAAAGGACATGCTGACATTTGGAAATCAGAAACAACTCTCCTGTGTGGGCTGCCTCTCTCTGCTGCTCGCCTCTTCTCTGAATCACTCCCTGACATTTTGCCAGATTAGGATGTGACTCTCTTTCTCCCTCCTTCCTTATAAAAATAAATTGAAGAGGAGATGCAAAGCCACCGCTGCTCCTGAGGGAGAAGACGTAGGGGACGGGATTTCACTGGAAAAAAATTCTCCTTATTACTGCTGCTACGATGGTGTCTTACAAAGACCCTGACTGCAGGGCAGGTTTTCGTGTGGTAGGTGCCACGGGGATGCTGGGGCAGGGGCTGCTCACCGTGTTGGCATGGGCCAGCTGGTTCTCCCTCTCCAAATCCACACAGCCATGCGGGCATCTCGGGTCCCCACATCAGCGCCAAGTGGTGTGTCTCAAGGAATCAAAAGCGGAGGGTGTGAATGCCCTGCAGGAAAACAGGGAGTCCCTGCAGCAGCTGGCCCACTGGGAGCAGGCTGGACCCTTGGGGACCCTTGAGTGGGGCAGGATGGAAAGCCAGGGCCAGGGAGATGCTCAGCATCCCGGCCTGAGCGTCCTCGCCGACAGCATCGCTCCTCAAAGTAGGAGCGGCCGGACCTGGGCTGAGGGCAGGAGTGCTGTGCCTGCCTGCATGGGGACAGGCAGGGCACCCCCAGGACACCTCTCCCCATGTACAGACCCCCTGCCCCCCATGTGGGACGCCCTTTCCCCTTACATGTCCAACCCCCTGCTCCCCGTAGCCGGACCCCCTTTCCCTTCACGTTTCCACCCACCTGAGCCTCCCCGCGGCCCCCCACCCCGTGGTGCTGGCCTGGGCTCCTGGGTCCCGTCTGCGGCACAGCTGCGGGCCGGGGGCGACCCCCACCGCCCACCCCCCTGGAGGAGCCACGTCCTGCCCGCGCCGGCTGCCCCCCGCCTCCCGCACCTTCTGCTGCTCTTGAAACCGGGCCAGCGCTTCTGTTTATCTGTTAGCCCATGCCAGGGCTGGTAAAATGCAAACAGCAGTGAGGGGTGGGGGAGGAGGAGGGGTGGTGGTGGGGGGAACCCTCACCGTTCGCTTCCCCTTGGCTGCTCATTTCAACCTTCTTTCAAGCAGAAATTACTCACATTAATCAAGAGTGAGAATGTGTTTGCAGCCCTGCAGATTTGGCAGCGCGGAATCAAATTCCATCAGTAGCAGCAGGAGGACGGGAGCCTGTATCTCTGCTGTGCACAGCCTAATAGAGCCATTGCCAGAGGAAATTGGATCTGAGAGCTCCCCTAAATTAATCTACCCTTTAAAAAAATGCCAGGAGATCTACATGACAAATGAGCGTTTGCAACGGAAACTGATGCAAACATCCCGCACATCAGATGGGGACAGATCTGCACCTCAGCCAACGTCTGCAGGGGAAGAGGTGCACGAGCAACCCCAAGGAGCACCGCTTACCCACAGCCAGGGTGTACGGACAATTCGGGCCCCAGGAGCTGCTGGGACAGGGGAGAGGTGCGAAGCAAGAAACAATCACTGCGGTTGCTGCCATCAGCCCCTCTCCTCCCAGCAGGCTGGAGAGCTGCCAGAGGCTCAGGGACGCCTTCATCCTATGCCGGCACGTGCAGCCATGGCACCTCCGGAGCATCTCTGGAGAAGCTCAGCGAGGCAGAGCGGGGGCCTGGCAGGAGCGTGGGGCCGTGGAGCAGCACCGGGCGGTGCTGTGCCGGCTCCCACCGCCGTCACGCCACGGCAGCAGGGCAGAGCAGGGCAGGTGGAGGCTCCCGGGGTTCTGGCGCGCGCATGCCATGGAGCTGGGGCACAGGTGCTGCAGCTCGCTCCGCTTTAATAGAGCTGCTGCTGCTCCAAGGTGATTGCTACTTTATTGGCTTATTTTTAGCCACGCGGCCAGGCTGGGAGTAAGATGGATGGGTCTTGTCTTGGGCAAGACTTTTGCTTGCAGTAGGACCCCAGGCACGAGGCGGGAGCGAACGCTTTGAAAGCTGCCTTGCAAACGGCTGGGGTGATGCTCCCCGGTGCGGAGCAGGGAGCTCACCGGACCCCCTCGGCTCCTGCCCCAGGAACAGTCATAGGGTGGACACAGGCTGGGCTGTGCCAGATTAAAGACCAGTATGAGCTGGTGCAGGCTCCCTGCTGCTGGGCTGTTACCTCCAGTGAGGGACTCCCGATGCAGTGTGCTTGCAGCATCTCCTGGTAAAATCCAAAGACCCATGTGGTGGTCAGGGTCTTGTCTGCCCTGAGGGTCTCCCATCCCAGGGATTTGTCTTCTCGCTGGTGCTTCTTGGGAGCAACCGGACAGCGGGAATGCTGCTGAGCCCCAGCTCTAGGTGCAGCCAGGTGCTCCCTTGGGAAGGGCTGATCCCTGAAGCCCATCTAGGCAGCACCGATCGGGTTAACCCCTCTGCACCACACACCACCCGGCTCTTGCAACAGCTCTGCTCACACAGGCGTGTCCCCTGCACCCCTCCATCATTTTTCAACCATGCACAACTGAAAGGCTTAGCATCTTTGCTCTGCTCTCAGCAGCACCCAGTGATGGAATCTTGACCTTTGTTTCCTAGGTTTATTAACTCCCTGCCCCTGTTCGTGCGGGTTCAGCAGGGACAGGCAGCGATGAGACAAGGAGCATTTCCAGTGCTGCTTTGGGACTGCTGGGAGTCTTCCCCAGGGAAAAGCAGCACCCGGCTGGGCTGGATGCAAGATTTGGGTGCGAGATCTGGGTGCTTTGGGCGCAAGGGTAGGTGCAGGGTGCTGAGCAGTCTGGCCAAGCTGGTCCAAACTGCGTTGAGGAGCCAAGCAATGCTCATAGCACAACCCTTCGCTTCTCTTTGCTCTAGAGGAATGTCCCTGTGGAGGGAAGTGCCTTGTTTTGTGCGTGAGCTCCAGGTTGCTGCATGTTGAGTTAGGTTTGCAGTCTAAGTGGGCTTGTGTGATTGCAACTGGGCAAATAAGGCTTTCTGTGGTGACTCTTGCTCCCTGAATAAATGCACTTCTGTGGGGTTTTGTTGTAGGATGTTTATTCTCTTGCCTACAGAAAATAAGCAGACAAGTGTCAGGATATTATGGCAAGGGGAAAAAGAGATACCTGGGTAGCCAGATAAGAAAGAGTGTGAACTCGTTTAAAAAAACATCAAGCATATGTAGACAGTGCATGGCAGTAACTGGGTGTCTCTGTCTCCCGCAGCGGCGTGCGGACCCGTGCTGCCCGGGGAGCAGTGCCCGGGTGTGCCAGCACTTGTGTGCAGCTGCCTGCAGCGTGGCAGGAGCTGCGGCCAGCAAGGCCACAGGGAATATTGATTAGTTTTACAGTGTAACCTGACAGAGCCTATTCTGGTGATGTAATGAAGATGGATGATTCCATCCTCTTGCCATGGTGCTTTGGGGAAGGGGAAAATTATTTTCTGCATCCTGGAGGGATGCGCCGCGGTTCTCCATGCCTCACTCCTGTATCTCATCTAATTTCCACCTCTCACTGTTTTTTTTCTTCTTTCCATCCTTATGGCTCTCTGCCTTCCCTCATCCCAGCACCCTACTGTCTCACAGCACCACTTGGGTCTGGTGCTTAGGCTGGGAGGCAGCTGAGCCTGGTTCAGACCATCAGGGGTGCAGAACTCACTGCTGGGACGAGCTGAGAGAGGACTTGTTGCAGATCTTGGCTGCCCACAGTGGAAAGCTCTCCTGCTGGTGCTCACCACCGCTGGAGTCATGATCCAGCCTTACATCACAGCTCACCTCTCCCTCCTCCTTTGCTTTTGTTCCCTGTCTCTTGTTCTTCAGCCCCTGCCTTTGCTTCCCCCACCAGCACCCATCTGCAGGTGCATCTCCTCCTCAGGGCTGCTGCCACAGATGAGGCAGCCCCGAGCATCCCGGCTGCCAGCCCAGCTTGCTGCAAACACATCCCACCTCCAGCATGGGGGGAGACCTCTACAAAGCAGCCCCGCTGGGAAACCCTGTGCGTGAGCCAAAAGCCCCATCCCAGGACCTCTTAAATGTCAGTTAAGTGCAGCTCTGTGAGGTTGATGAGCTCCTTTCACAGCCTGATCTGAGCATTTTGGAAACCATGGGCCGTGTTTTTTTCCTCCACTGTCCAGCAGCTGTGAATCCTTCGTTACAGTAACACCAGGCTCAAGCAGTCGCATGCCAGAAGGCAGTTATGTACAGTGATAAAAATGATTTAAAATTGGTCAGGGTTTTAAAAGAAAAAAAAAAAAAAAGCAGCTCATAAATTATCAGGTCTTTATTTCTCTTCTAGCTTTTACCCTTTAGGATTCATGTTTTCAGGCTTTCCTCAACAAACAACACAGTTGGAAATGCTAAGGCATTTTTATATAAGATCTGAGAATCCTCCAGAATCACAGGGCTGCGGGAAGAAAAAAAAAAACCACCAACTGCTGTAATGCTTGAGATACGATCTCCAGAGCTGCCAGCACCCTCTGCAAAGTAACCATCTCTACTACATCTTCAGAAACCTAACGAGGCTCATTGCTATCTTCCATCAGATCCAAACCCCATCGCTTCACAGACCTGATGCTCAGAAGGGATCCTCTGGTCTGACTTGATGTGGGAGTGATGCCCAGCAGCTCCATCACTTCCAGCTGAGCTCCAGCTTAGGAAAACACCCAGTCATGGAGTGAGATTTCTGCAGATGCAGAGCCCTATCTCGAAGTTTTAAAACTTCGAGCCTGTTCAGGCTGTTTTGGGGTGGGAGCTCTGGTGTTCCCATTGCTGCCCCATGCATCACCCAGTCAAGTTTTTTGAGGTGATAAATAAGTTCTTGTAAAACCAAGGGGGGAATCGTCCTGCAGCCAACACGTGCTGCCTTTCCAGCCTCATGAGTCCTCTTGGATATTCGTGGAAAAGTGATTACACTTTTTCTCAACTAAGGGAACTAATTTCATAAGTAGTGCAACTCCACCACAAGCAAAAAGCCGGCCATGGCATTAGGGAGGAAAAGATACCACAGTGCCACATAATTTTGAAGAAAATGCATCTAAAAATAAGGGACCCCAGGTACCTACCCAGCGGTAACTGGATGCAAATGCGTTACAAACACAACAATTAACTTTTTTGTGGTCTGCAGTCCTTCCACTGGCTGCCAGCCTGCTTTTGGGGTGACTTTTGGGGAAGATCTTTGGAGGACCGATGTGGAGGCAAAGCCCAGGTGGCGAGGAGCACATCCTTGCATTTCACAGCCGCCTTTTCCTCCTGTTCCCAGCTCGCTGCTTCAGCCTAACATCTGGCAAAGTTGCATACCACGGGCAAAGCGAACATCGCTGCTTATGGCAGGCCAAGCTGACAGTTCCTGTGAGATCAACCCCGCGAGCATCATTTCTTGGTGATAGCTCACTCACAAAGGAAAGAAATGGAAGCAAATCTTACATGACACATTTATTTTTGTCATCTATTTATTAGCTCAGAGCAAAAGTCCTGCTGCGCTGCATTATGGGGATTATGCAAATGAGGGACATCAAGACAATTAAAAAAAAGCCCAAGTGAGCACAATGTCAGAGCCGAGCAGATGCTGAGAGACAACGCAGCCCTGCCCGGCCGCTCCTGGCCTGCTACAGCCTGGTGGCATGGCTGGATTGCCTGCGCGGGCAGCCCCGTGCCACATCCAATGTCTTGCCCCATCCGGATGCTCCTGCTCCTCCTCTGGCTTGTGCAGACAACCCGACTGAGCGGGTCATTAGGCCGATCAGTTAATGAGCTGCTCAACACATCTCCAAGCGTGTTGCCCTCCCGTGGGGCTTCGTTTGCTGCCCCTTCCCTGTTTTGGGGGAAGGATGTGCAGCGTGGACCCTCCTGCATCCTCATCCCATCGCAGGTGCTTGCTGCTCTCAGCCAGGACGATGCAGCCAAAAGCAATGGTTAGACTAATCCTGGGCAGAATTTAGATTTAAAGGGTAGCTGAGGGGGCTACCCAGAGAGCAGAGCACAGAGAAGGTCCTTGCTCCCTCCAAGGGACCTCCCGGCTCCACAGGGGAGGGCAGCCCAAATCTCGCGTCCTGGCACGAGGGGAGCCGGCGTAGGGTGAGGTAATGCCATGCTCATGTTCAGTTGGGAGCTGCCACGGGAGGAGGATCTGGCTCGCTCCACGGGTCTGAAGCCTGGCTAAATCCCCACTGAATCACCCGTTGTTACACTGACAGCTTGGGATTTATGAGAGCTAAAGTAGATGGATAGCGATGAGCAGGGGGGGGAAAAAAAAAGGTCCCAAATCCGACTTGTCTTTGCTTCAGCAAGCCCCAGAGGACTCAGGATGTGTGTTTGGGGATTTAATCCTGTCTGAAACCCTCTATTTTGAGACAGAGGTGGAGGGAGAGCTTAAGGCATCTGAAGTGCATGTTGATAGCTGCATCCAAGCACAGCTTCTGCCCCAGCAGCTCCTGGAAGTGGGAAAACGCTGTTTCTCAAAAGCCTGTGGAAGAGCACAGGCAGGCTGGTGCTTGGAGACACGGAAGGATGCAGGGAACAGCCAGGGAAACACGCTTCCATCCTCACTCTGCTAATTACACTCATTAGGGAAGGAATGCTGCCTCTGATTTCGAGCTATACCAGCTATTTTTAATTTCCCTGCCTGCTGAAAGCACACACCGGAGCACTCGGGTGGTTTTTTTTTTCTGGAAACGGCTATTTCTTCTCCCAGGTCAGAGGCTCTTTTGTGTCTGCCTGGCTGGGAGACGGGGCCGAAGACAAAGCAGAAAGGGAGAAAGCGGGAGAGAGACGGGATGGGGAGAGCCGGCATCCCTGCCCTGGGTGGGGTGTATGCCGAGTGGGTACCCGGCATCCACGGTGGGCTGCGTGGGGAATGGGAAGCTGTCGGTGGATGGGAGCAGCAGGGATGCAGACGTGTGCGCGGCTCCGCGACCCAACGGGGAGGGCGCGAGAGACGGCGGATAATTTATGCACTAACCTCAGATTGGGGTTGCGGGTGGCCGACCCCAGCCGGCGTGGGAGGGAGGCCTCTTCCCATCGCCCCTTCCACCCGCCTCCTCCCGCCCTGCAACCACACGCAGCCACACAATCCCCTTACAATTAGGAAGACACCTATTCAGCACCGCTCTGGCATCGCTGGGCTTTTGTTCCTTCTCTTCACTGCTGGCAAAGCTCTTCTTTCCCTCCGCACGGCTGTGTGCAGCGCTCGGCGGTTTGTCAAGTTGCTTTTCATAATCTCCACCAAAGAACTGCAGTCCCGCTGAAGTCCTGCGATTGAGGCGGCGGGGAGGAGAGAGGAGGAAAAAAAAAAAAAAAAAAAAAAAAAAAGGAGGAAAAAAAGTAAGACAGCATTTTTCTCTTTCTTTCTTTGTTTGAAGTCTTGCCTGGAGGAGTTGTGTGTGTGAGAGAAGGAGGCAGTGAATAGCAGTGGGTGCACAGGCTGCACGCTCGGTGTACGATGGGCATTTGTAACAAGCACATGCGAAGCACACGCAGACACCTGCATCCATCGGCTCCCATGTGCATGCGTTACCTGTACAGCTCCCCCCAGGGACTTAAACTCTGTGGGCAATGCAGAGCATCCCAAAGCAATTCAAGTCCTTCATCTGTTTATTGTGTATGTTGAAAATGTGTTTGTGTGTGTGTGTGTGTATGTGAATATATGTATTCACATCTGTTCGCACCATGTTGTAGCAAATGTGTGGCATTTGCTTGCAGTAGTTACATTCTTGTGGAGATATAGCCGAAAAAAAAAAATCTTTCCCTTTGTTTTAGATGAGAATAATCACCAACTGATCAAAATTTGTCACTATATGAATGTTTGTGGAGATGTGTGTATATATATTCATCTGTATTTTGTTGACACACAATTACATGCAACACATGTTAGCGTACTTGTCAGCTAAATTACACGTGAGCTCATTAACTGTTGGATTTTGGTATGAAGCATGCACTTGTATGAGTGCTCCTGTCTACGAACATATGCTCACATACATATATGATAAGTTTTTTGTCTTACTCAAGTGCCACACGTGAAGGGTGTGTGTGTTTTGTAGCACTGGGGGGTTGCGTGTGTGCGCAAACACTTTTGCATTGTTTGTATCGCATATAAAACCCACATATGAACCCCTGACTGCAGGCAGAGAGAAGCTGCCTGGTGCGGAAGAGTATTTTCCTTTCTGATGAGTGTGAACCGAAGGGCGAAGGGCAGATATGTTGGTGCTTGTGCCTTGCTGAATATCACTGAATGCTGTGAGAAAACAGCGTGAAGTGCCGGTGTGGTCAGAAGAGCTGGGTGTGCTGGTGGAACTGCATTTGAGCAATCCTTCCTCCGGCTGCAAACTTGCAGCTCCGACACCAGTGCTGGGATTCGGCACAGCGGAGAGGGAGGCTCTCCGGGTTCTCTCCAATGAGGTAATCCCAAAGAAAGATAAGGGAAGTGGTGCATGTATTAACCTGAACGGTGATGTCAGCGAGGGAAAAGGAAATTAATTGCTGTGAGATAGGAATTGCCTTGATTTCGGTGTCGTTTGATTCCTGCCGTTATTTCGGACGTGCTGGGTTACTGAAACCGAAGGGACTCTGGCGATGGGGTCCTGAGGTCTGGCAGGGTCTGGGGAGACCAGACAGTTCCCAATGGCTTGTGCAGTGATGTGGGTACTGGTGTGCAGAGACTGTGTGTGTGCAAGTGCCTGGGCACACTCGCGTGTCTGGACTGCGATAGACTGTTACGGAGAATAATAATTTTTCTCTGCTGGAAGCTTCAGCAACAGCAAGGAGAGGAGAGGACGGCAGAGTCCCCCGAGCCCTGCTCTGAGGAGGGGCTCCCTGCCCAGCGGGACCCAAGGGATGTCCTCTCCTGTTTTTTGCAGAAGACTGTGTGTCCCCAGGGAGCGGTGGCAGACCTTCAGCAGCAGGGCTGGGCGGGACTGGGCTGGCATGGTTCCAGGCAGAGAGAAAGGGCTCAGGGACAGCCTTGGGGCACCTTCACACTGAGCTGTGGGTCTCCCCATGGGGTTCATCTCCCCTCCAGGGGTGGCTGTCCCTTGGGAGGCACCAGTGGGTCCCTGGTGCCCTGTCCAGCAGGGTGAGCAACGGAGGAAAGGTCTCCAAAGTGGAAAAGAGACACTTTCTCCAGCAGAATTTGTCCTTATGCTAATAGGTGTCACATTATGTCACGAGTCCCCGATGACTTGCCAGCAGAACATGACAAATCACTGCTAACAGTGAACAACAGGGCCAGCAGCAGACGAAACACAAATATCTCACATCTGCATCACCTTGGACCTGACACAGCAGATGCACCCACAACGCTCCCCAAACCCCACCACTCAAGGTGTACAAACCCGCCTCTAGGCACGGATGCCACCGGTCCCTCTCCACGCGCTGTCTCTTATTCCAGTCCCACATTCCCCACTCCCAGGGCGCGCTGCCCTTGCACGCTGCCTGTTGCACCGGGCTGCCGATGACAGCAGAGGACATGGGGGGAGGCTCATCAGGAGGGTCATCCTGAGCTTGGCTTTCAGGAGATCTTCCTTCCAGGGCTGCCAGCTCAGCAGCACGATGGCAGAGACCCCACAAAGCCTAAAGCAAGAGCAAGCTTGACCTCTCGGTGCTGAGACATGGTTCACCAAACCCCCGGGAGGGCGTGAATAGCTGCGTGAGGCTTAACCACCGTTCTGCCTTGCACACACCCAGGCACACAATGGCAGCTCACACATGGACAGACCATCAACTCGTCCTGTTTCGATCTGTCACCCCAGCTCTGGCTAATCTTCTTTAGCTGGCAATGGGGAGGATCGGGAGGGCGTGCAGGGAGGGTCACCCCAGCCCCACAGCTCTGCCAGCATCGCTGCCTTCATCTGCCACCTCTCCTTGCCCCACTGGCCTCACTCTTGCATCCGAGGGAAATCCCCAGTGGGAAGCACACCAGTGTCCTGTGTTGCAGCCAGATGGGGTGGCACAGGACAGCCTGGATGGGAATATCAGCTGGGAATCCTTCAGTGCACGAAGAGGTTTAGTCAGGGGGGCTCTGGGCAATTTCTCTTGTTTGTGCCAGTGAAGCAAAGGAGCCTCGGTGGATATGGGTGGTTAAACCCTCTCTTCAAACACGGTGTGAAGCTGAGGTGTGAATTCCAACTGCTGGCGGTGGTTTCTGCTCTTGTCCCAGGAGGGATCCAGGTCTGTGGCTTTATAGGAGCTGTCTGAGCCCCTGCGTGTGATGGTGAAGCCAAAGGCAAAGGGAGTTTGGTGTCTGGTCTGCCAGGGGAGGGGGAGGGCACCCTAGCAAAGCCGCTTTCCCCAGCACTGCCTGTCCTTAGTGGGTTCAGCCCTGATTTATGGGGGTGGGAAACTGGCTGATCTCTTTTCTTCTTCCCAAGCTTGTGCCCAGGGTGATGACCCTGAAGTCACTGGAGTCACCCGGGGCAGGTTTGAGCCCAGAGAAGTGTGTCCCCAGGAGAGTTGAAGGGGCTACGCTGGTGCAGAGGTGATGGTTATCCTGCCTTCGCCTTCTACCTCTGGACAAAGTGCCCCTGTACCCCCATGGGGCTCTTTTCTCACCTTCCCCCTCGAATTCCTCCACCTCTTTGTTCCCTCTGCTCTAGCTGCTCCCGATCGCTGAACCATCCCCTTCAGCCTGCCGGTTTCCCTCTCCCTCTGTTCCCAAGTCCAAGTTGCTGGAGATGGGAGGGGAGCAGCGCTCGCCCTCCTTGCACACCTCTGGGCGAGGGACCAGCCCCTGCGCCAGGCAGGATGGCTCGGGCTGCAGCCCCCTCCGCACCCCCTGCCTTAGGGACACCGCTGCTCATCAGCCCTGCGCGCCTCCCCGGCAAACCTAGACAAATTCCCCCCTGGCTACTGCAGCATCTCCTGCCTCACAGCCCAGACTTAATTACAGCTGGGGCTGCGGGAGCTGAAATATCTGTGACCAGGAATGTGCTAAAAGGCCCGTGAGGATCTTGTTAGCGAGTGACTTACCTGGATTCCCGAGCTGCATTTGCCCTCTCTTAATGGGCTGTGTGGCAAATTGATGGCTAGTTTGCAGGAACAGATCTGGGTCATTATCTCATCCCTTCCCTCTCTGCTTCTCTCATCCCTCCACCTTGAAAAAAAGCTGGAGGACACAGCAATGCTTTGCAGTGCGCAGTGGGGCTGAGCAGAGGCGGAGCGGAGGGGTTTGGGGTTTGGCAGGATCATGTGGGTTGTGACCCGAGACGCACAAGTAATAGTCTTGGGGTCCTGGGGCCAGACATGCCGCTCCAAGGGTCGCTCATTTCAGGTGCAGGTCCTCTGCTGAGGACTGATCTGCTGGTTTGCAGAGCACAGAAGCACCAAGGGGTCATACCAAAATGAATTTATTCTGATTTTTTTTCAGCAAGCTGAGAAACAAAACCATCTAAGGTTAGAGAACATTTTGTTTCACCCAAAGAAAATCCTTTCATTACATTTTCAGTCACCTAAAATACATATTTTTGGTAAAAATGAAGGAGAGCTGGAAGTGACATGCTGTTCCAAATGGGAAGTGGGAAAGAAAGGTTGCAACTTCTCAGAGCTGATTTTTTACCCAGAGCTGACTGGTACAAACTAACTGGATTTGCAATACACTCCTCCTGGCTCAAACTTGCTTGTTCCAGGGCGAACATTTCTGCTCACTAAAGCAACCTCAGGCATCCATGGAAAAGCCAGTCTTGCAAGAGCTAGGCGCTGGGCTGAGCTGTGCTGGGGCAGCCGGAGCCCAGCTCCGCACGCCCCGGCCCCCTCAGCACATCGTCAGTTCCAGTTTTCCTACACACATCCCTGAGTTAGGGAAAGCCAGCCCCTGGACCACCGGGGAAAACACATCTCGTGGGCTGCCAGGGTGTCAGGGAGAGGCTGCACGAGCGGTGTCTGCTCTTCTGGAGAGGGGTGGGCTGAGCATCCCCATGGATGCAAAGCAAAGTGCAAAAGTAGCCAGAAGACACAAGGATTTCTTTTCTCTCCTTAAAACAAATCAGACCAGTTTTATGCTGTGTTCTGTGTTTTGTGATTGCACGTGCACCTGCAAAATTAGGACTATTTTGGCCCTTCCTGAGCCTTTGGATTCTGAGGCTGCCAGCACATCCTGCGAAAGGAGCCTGGGCTCCGTCTTGTCTCTCCTTAATGCAATGCTGCAGCCTTGCAGCCTCGCGGCAGCTGCTGTGCACAGGCTGCGATGCTGTGATTGCTGTTGTTGCTGCAAACGTGGATTTGTTGAATGCATCTCTCCGGTGTGTCTTGATAAGGGTGTTGTAGACAGCGTGTCTTGTTGTCAGATGCCTGCTTTGGGGAGCGACGGGGAAGCTGATCCTGAGCTCACCATTAAGGATGCACTGCATGATCTGGGGTGTCGCTCAGCTTACCTGGCCTCCCTTTTTATTGCCTGTAAGAGCTGGGGGATTTTATAGAGCATTCTGGAAAGATTTGGATCGTATCTGTTTTGTTAAAGCAGCTATCAATACAAAATCAGGTGATGAGAAAGCTGATTAAAACCCATAAATAACCGCAGTATTACCCTATCCATGGGGCATACAAGTGACAGACAGTGTGCACCTTCAGCTGTACAGAGCACCGATACGACAAATGCTTTTGAACCCCCTCTTCCCCAAGTACACGTTTCTTTAAAGCCAAAAAGTCCAACCATAACGACTTGGAGGACAAGGTAATGCATGCTGAAGGCTAGGAAATGACATTGTTACAATGACAAATATTCTCCAAATGCCCAATTCATGATCCTGGGTGCCTTATAAATGTGATTAGTAGATCTAATCTTGCTGTGCTGGAGCCAGTTGTCAAGACAGCTTGAAAATGGATCGTTGCCCAACTCTGACTTCAACTGCTCCCCAAGTTCTAATAGTTAATGTTTAAAAACTAAACAAGACTTGGGTGCCACACGCCCTGCCCCAGGGAGTGAGCCAGCCCATAGCTGGGGAGCGAGGGGCTTGGCGAGGGGGGAACTGCAGATGATCCCCTGAAAGAAAGGCTGATTGCACCTTCTTGGGATGCAGCTAGCATGGATCTCTTTGGAAAACAAAATCCTTTAGGTGTACCCAGCTTGGTCAGGCTCTGCTCTTGAGTTTCTATCCATCTGTCCATCCATCTGTCCATCCTGACCGTTTCGGTGGTCGGGTATGTATTATTTCTCTCCACCTTGCGGTGGGGATGGAGGCAGCCCCAGAGAGGCTCTGCGCATGTCTCAGCTCTCCCCACACCTGAGAGGCAGGCAGGGAGCAGGGAAAGCAGGGGATGAGCCCTGAGAGAAGGCGAAGCAGCGCTAAGAGCCCTCGGCTCCAGGGAGGTTTCCTCTTGTCCTGTAATTTTGGGTACTGTCACTTCAGGTCCTGTCATACCAGCACCCCTGGGGTGTTGCTCCAAAAGGCGATGCCCACACGTGACTTTCTGGGTGCCAGTGGGAGCTGCCAAGGCGCAGCGTTTTCTGCAAACTAGCTAGAAAGGCAGGAGAGTAAGATTTCCAAAAGCACTCAAGTGCTTTTGGATAGCTGCGATGGTTCCTAGGCAGGTTGTCACAGCATCTCAGCACCCTCCAAGGACTGGAAAAACCAGGGTAAACCCCCCCAGTGCCCCTGGCTCCCCGGGGAGCGAGGCTGGTAGCCTGCTGAAGACAGCAAAGTACTTTTTAAAGCACCGGTCTAAGTGCTGTGAGTCTCTAAGTTGCGTCTGATGCCTTTACCCAGGATTTTCTGGGGGATCCCAGTGGGGACGTGGTTTCAGAACAAGCTGGTGCTGCTCAAGCTTTTGCATTTTTGGGGCAGCCTGGCTGGAGTGAAGGCTGTGAGGAGAGAGTCCCCAAGCTGCCGCCCGCCTTCCCCACCGCCCAACCTGCCCGAGCAGCCCCCACCTCCCACAAACCAGCGCCTGGGACCAACAGCACGGGAGAGGCTTTGAGCGTATCCAAGATACAGAGGATTTGGGCACCCTGTCAAATGTTCTCATTGTCTGACCCTTGTCCAGACGCCAGTAAAACCCTTTGGGAAATTCCCCCTCCACCCAGTGCACGGGCTTTAATTACAGAAGAGGAATGCGAGGCGCAGAGCCCTGCTCCTCCCGCCCCTACGCTTGGCTGAGCGCTGGGTGCCCGCACGCATTCCCCTGAGTTTGGGGTCCGGGGGGTGGGTGGGTGGCAGGGCTGGGGGACAGAGGGGGGGGTCAGAGGGACCACAGGGAAGGACAGCAGCGGAGACAGGCTCTGGGTGCCCCTGCCCGGTGCCAGCGGGATGCTTCCCAAACCCATGGGAAGTGTTTGGGAGTGGGGGGGCTTGTCCCCCCCGTCCCACTCTGGCAGCAGTACCCGAGCAGCAGGACATGAGTAATATACATCCCACTGGGGGAGTTAGATCAAAGGCAGTGAAGTAGATACAAGAGGTTTCTGCTTCACAGACCAGAGAGGCTGCAGTTCAATAGCGCCTTTGTTACCGGCTCTCCGGAGCTGGGGATGGAGAAATACCTGACCCCCGCTCCCTCCCTCCGCTCCCGGCCCCTCGGTGCACAACCATTTCAAGTATGCGACCGCGCAGGGAGGCACGGTGGGGACGTGGGGACGGGGCGCTGGGGACAGCAGTGGGAGCAGCTGGCAAGGGAGGAGCTGGGGCTTCAAAAATGAGACCCCCCATAGCCAGCCGGGGCTCGGAGGCGGTGGGGCAGCTGCCCCCTGGCAGCGCTGGGCACCCGCTTCCCCGAGCATCCCCGCGGTGCCTGGGTTTTGCTGGCAGGGGACAGGGCGAGGCGGGGAAGAGAGGACGGTGCAGGTGATGCCACAGCGGCTGCCATCCCAAGGCTCATGCTGGCTGGCATGGTGCCCTTCCCGCGGAGAGAATGCCACACTGCCAAAGGTGAGGTCAGCCGCGCTCGGCCGGCGGCTCCGGGCTGTCCTGGGGACCCTGCGGTGTGGTGTGGGGCTGGCGGCTCGTGGACAGGCATGTGTCCTCATGCCCCGACGCCGGGGAGAACTGCCCTGCATTTGGTGCAGCCTCCTTGGGAAGGTCTTGGGTGCCAAGGCAGAGGCACAGGGCCATCCCAAAGAGCCATCACATTCGGCTTGGCAAGATTTACCCTCCGCATGTGCGACGTGCAATGAAATGGGGGCTGTCTCCTTCGTGCACCCCTGGGAGCAAAGGGTGGGCTGGTGCCGGAGCTGGGGGGCCGAGACCCACGCAGGGCTCCTGATGTGCACGCAGCACCCGTGGGCTTGTGTTGCGGTGTTTGCTCGCAGACCTCCCCAGCGCAATGCCTGCGCCCCAGGGCACAACGCCGGGCTGAAGCCGTGCTCCTGCAGAGCGGGGTGCGTCGGGCTGCCCGTGGGTGCACCGTCCTGCAGCTGCTGCCCACAGTTGAAAGAGGCCAGGATGCGAGTGTGACTGTATCAGGTGGGGCACACAGTGGCCTTTTTGTCTTGCCATTCACATACGGGAGTTAAAAGAGGAAAGACCTTGGGAAAACGCCAGTTCAGAGCTACTCGTGTGCTTCAGAAGTTTGGTTTGTAGGTCAAAGTCATGTTCACTGCTATTATGAACCGCAGGGTGCAAAATCCTTCCTGCTTCCCAACCTGGTTGCTGTATAGTTTTAGAAACATTGAATTTCCCAAGGATTCTTGCTAGGGCAACAAGAAAGGGAGTTTCCTAGACTCAATAGCAGAGCTGACCTCATCAGCTCCTGGCAATTAGCAGTCTCTGTTGCTGAACAAGCCAGCAGGAGAAGAAAATGAAGGCAGAGGCCAATGCTTTCCCAGGAACAACGGGAAGTTTTGGTGCCACCGGAGGAGCTCCCTCAGGTGCAGGGATGTGCAGAGGCTTTTGCTAAAGAAAAAGCTCTGTGTCTGGCTCTTGGAGGAGCTGCTGGAGCAGCTGCTCCCCACGAAATGCATCACCTTGTCCTGAGATGCCTCTCTTGTGGGTACAGAGATGGAAGCTCCCCCGAAAAGGCTATGGGGGAAGGCAGCAGCGGGGGAAGCGAGCAGGAGGCGGGTTTGCAGCCAGACCTTTCTTTAGCCCTTTGTCTCAGCCGACAAAGGCGGGTCTGTTGGGTGCACCTCTGACTGCTGAGCATCCGCAGCCTCTGCAGCCAGGTGGGCTGGGGGGCAGCGGGGCCACCGGCAGGTTTTCAATTCCCAGTTCTGCTGCTGAGCGACTCTGTGACTGTGGGCAAGTCCCTCGGTGGCCTGGAAGGGTCGGATTTTTCCAAACAGCTACAGGACAGGGTACAGCTATACCCCAAGGTGAGCGCTTTCCCCTCTTGCTTGCAAAAGGGATTTACCCTCTGGGCTCCTGGGCTGCTGCAAGGGAGGTGGCTGCCGAACAGCGAGGTGCTCCTCCGTGGAAAGGAGCATTTGATCTGCAGGTGTAAATCTGTGCTGCTCCATTTGCAACCAGACCAGCTATCTGGTTGATGACTCCAGGTTTACTGGGATCCTTAAAAGCAGCACAAAAAGATGTGATGGGGGATACCATCTTCCTGCCAGAGATAAGGTGTAGCTGTGGCCTGGCCACTGGGAGAGTGAAAATAAACCATTTCATTGCCTGCTCCTTGGATGTGCTGCCATTGATTCAGGCTATGGCATGTTGTCTTTTAAGCATCACCTCTGCTGCGAGAGGCTGTTGTCCCTGCAATCACAGTTCATTACAGCCTTCAGAGCAGAAAAAGCAGGGCGCTGGGTCCTCCTCCCAGGGTCAGGCCACCACGCTGGCAGGTTGCTGCTGAGGCGACAGACAGGGCAGGTTTGACTCTCTCCTGCCTGACCCAGGGCTAACCCAGGAGAAACCACCCTGCGATGCTGAGGGGCGTTTTGGCTGGGAGGGTCCCCTATTTTTGGGGTCCCTGTGCGGGGAGGGAGGGGGTGATGCTCCCAGATGGGCACAGGGAGGGTGGACAACTTAGATGGAAGGGTTACTTCCCCCCCCCTCCTTTACCTTTTCCCCTTTTCTTTCCCCAAAGACTGCTGGCTTATCCTGGGTAAGCCCTCTGCTGTGGTCTATGGCTTTTTATTCCTATGTGATTGCTTTTCCTAACTCATGTAGGGCGAAAAGCCATGGGCTACACAGAGGAGGGACTCCACCTTCCAGGCACCTCTGCAAACCGCATGGACCCCTGATCCCTTTTTAATCACTCATATTTATTTGGTAACAAATAACAAGTGAAAGGGGGCATTGAAGCCTTGCAGGGCCTTAGAGGTTTAGCAAGACGGATGGGCCAGGGGGTGGCGAGCAGAGGGAGAGACAAAGGGGGACGGGGATGGTGGGGGGCATGGCCTTTCAGGCGCCGTCGTCCCCATTCAGAGCTGAAAGGGCGCTCGGCGGCGCCGGGTGCTGGCGAAGGGGGCTGCAAGGGCGGCGGGAGCAGCTTTTCTTTGGCAGCGAGCTTTTCTCACACGGTTCAAAGCATCCCCACCTGCAGCCCTGCAGAACAAAAGCGTCAGGCGGAGACCAAGGGCATTTCCAAGGGCCACGGCCGCTGCCTAACCCAGCACTGACACAGCTCCAGGTGATGGCAGGAGCCCTTTCTACTGTTGCCGGCTCCCTCGAGCAGGGGCTCACAGGGGGCTGAGAAAAGCCCGGGTACCTCCAGCCTCATCTCCCCACCACACCGTGTCCCTTCCAGGAGTGCTGCAGACCCAGCGGGTTGTGCAGAGCCTGGAGCCACCCAGTTTGCACCAGGCAGGATCCGTCCCCACAGTGCCCACGAGGCCACGGCCAGCCCAGTGCCACGAGGACAGCGGAGGGGAGATGGTGGCTGGGAGCACATGAGAAGGACAGGCTTAATCATACAGTGGGACCTGGCAAATTTGCACTTTTTAAATGCACAAAGGCTGTGAGCAGAGCAGCCTGGCAGAGCTGGGCTGGATGGGGTGGGAGAGTCAGGCACCGCTGCAGACCCCACTACTGCAGACCCCACCACCGCAGACCCCACCACCGCAGACCCTGCCACCACAGTCTTCACCACCACAGACCCCGCTTAGCCCCTGTCAGCACCCAAAGATCACTGGGGGGGGTTACAAACCACCCTCGCCAAGCAGGAAGCGAGCAATTTCTCTATTTTTTTTTTTTTTCTCACTTCCTGAGCTTTGAGTCATTAGGTGTCAGGCTTTCAAGTTTATTTCACCAGCCTGGAATGCATCTTTAAAAATAATAGTCATTGAAAAAAATGAAAGCTGAGATTCAGCTGTAATCCCATGACTCAAAGAGGTGTGGAAGGAAGAAAATCATGAAATCCCATGAGTTCCAACAATGAAAGCATGAGAGCTGGCAAGACCGTGGCACATAAATCATCAAAACTAAACACCATCAGTCAAAATGAAAGGAATTAAGCCAATCTCACCAGGCTGTTTTAATTATTTTTTAATGAGGATTTGCTCATTCAGAAAATTCACCCATGACAATGGCCGCCCCGAGCCATTCACGCTGAGCAGGACCCATCCCTGCAGCAGACACGCATGGCTTGGCCCCGCCATCCTGCCCCAGGGATGCTCCAGACCCGGCACAAGGTTGGCGATGGGAGCCGGGAGCCAGGGTGCCATCGACCGCCAGGAAGGGGAGAGCAGGGTGAAAGAACCAAAAATACGCCAGGAGTCCCATTTTTGCCATTAGCTTTGTTGCAACCCAAAACGTTGCGCTGGGGATGTAACGAGCCAAATTCTCTCTGGATGGTCCTGGGGGGTTAGCAGGTGCTGCACTGTGGTGGTCCCCCGAGGGGGGCACAGCCCCAAGCCTCCCAGAAGACCCTCTGCCATCACCAGCAGCGTTCCTGGAAGCACTGGGGGAAGGAGCTATCGGGGAGCGGGGATGCTGGGGCAGGGGCATAGACCCCATCTCTGCGCAGCAATTGCAGAGGGATGCAAACGCCCATGCTGGAGCAGCAGCCGCCCCCATTAATATTTTGGTGGCTGTTGGACAAAGTGGCTCAGAGCAGGATTATCGGCAGCCTGTCTGCACTATACCGGCGAGACACTCCGCCCCTGAGAAATGCTCCTACTACCCTTTATGCTATTGATTTTTCTTTTAGCAAGGCAGGCATTAAGCAGGAAAGAAACAGAGGGGGCACAACCCACCGCGTTCCTGCGGTGCTGTGTTCAAGAGCAGGCGGGACGGGAGGAAACCCTGTGGGCACATTGGTCGGGGTGTCTGGTGGTCAGGAGCCAGGGCTGGTGACTTTCTGCCAAATCTCTTTCTTACCCTTGTTTGCCCAGCTCCAGTACCCCCCGAAAATGCACAAGGGCTTAAGCAGTGAGATTTGACTTGTGGTTTTCAGTCTCTTTGATCCTCAGGGGGACACCCAACTGGGGCTTGCAGGAGGCGAGGGGGGAGACACGCATGGGACAAGTGTTTCGATGAAAGCCCTGCCGTGCAGAAGGCATTGGCAGGGGCACCTGGAAAAGGTCCATGGTGAAGAGGAGATGCTGCCAGCACCAGGTGAGCTCTCAGCTTGTCTGGCATCCACCTCCCAGCAGCACCTCCAGTCACCTTTCAATTAGCGCAGCCTCTGCCCGCGGCCCCGTGTGGCTGTGATTACTGCCCACTTCCAGGGCTGGGCAAAGCAAAAACCTTCGTCTGCCCTGCTTATAAAACATTGACAGCATTAAATAAAACAGTAGGTCAGGTTGGCATTTTCAAAGTATCTTTGAGAACTTCGGCACACACCTATTATTAAAAAGGCAGCAATCAGAATCCCATCCCTGGTCCAGAGAAGCGAGCTCGAGGAGCAGCCGCTGCGAAGGCGCTCCCGTCTCCCAAAGCTCCGGGCAAAGGATGATGCTGGAGCAGTCAGACCCCTCCAGCAGTCCCTGGTCCTTCCTGAGCTCCCGGGAATGAATGTGCAGAGCAGGACAAGCTGCTAATTACAGATAATAACTGCCATTTATGAGTGAGGCATCCATCGTCCCGGCTTCCTCCAGGAGCTGGGTGTGGAGCTCCCGTATCCCAAAGCTGCTGGTGGGTGAGGCACAGGCTTGTCCTGTGCTGCCCTGCGGGGAGGAGAAATCATAGAGTCATTTAGGTTGGAAAAGACCTTTACGATCATCAAGTCCAACCGTGATGCTAGGTATAAGGAGTTTTGGAAGCCTCCCCATGAAATCTGAAGTTGTTCCATGAAATTCCTCCTGACTTATTCAAGGAATAATATCTGTTTAGCCCCAAGAAGATAGAAATTCCCAGCTGCATGGCCCGACACAGAGCCCCCACACTGCTGTGCCAGCCCCCCGACATCCCTCGTGGCAGCAGCCGTAATTCTGGCTTCAGGTAGGCAAGGGCCACCCAGCTGTGTGTGCACGGGGCACCAGGTGCCAGATCCTTCCAGGGCGAGCAGAGATTTCATCCCACATCCCAGTGCACGGGCTGGGGTCACTGCCTGCTGCTGCCTGGACAGGGCTCGGGATGGAGTTCAGCTCCGTGCAGCGCTGATGATGTGCGGGAAGAGCAGCAGAAGCAGCACCAGCTTCTTGCTGGGTCACCCAGCCCCGTGGATGCTGGTCCCTGGAGATAACTTGGGAAGAGAGTGCCAATTATTAATATTTTAATTACAGCCACATGATAATGAACTGAAAAGCTGTGGGTTTTAATCAAAGCTGTGACGTCACCCAGCCCTAATGGGACACAGCAGGATGCCCAGCACTGCACCACCAGCACCCAGCCGCCCGGAGGGTTGGTGCACTGGGTGCACTGGGACCTCCTATGGAGAGGATGATGCTCAGTGGGAGCACAGAGAGATTTTACAGCTCAGCCCTGCTCAGGGTGCCCAAAGAAGGACCAGGGCATTAAAAATCACTCTGCAGCCCACGTCCCCAACAGGCTTTGCATGAACAGCTTCCCCAGGGTCTGATCCTGGCTGTGTGATGTTATTGCGGGGTATTTACCCACCCTTGGCATCGGAGGGTTCAGTTCCACAAGTGCTGCTCCCACACGAAATCCAGGTCACTTGGCTGCACCAGTGCTTTTGAGAAAACCTGCCCTCAGTTAGCTTATCGAGAGCTGGAGGAGGTTTGCGTGGAGAATTCACCGACGGGACAAAAAGAGACAAATCCGGGACTTGCCGGGAATTATTTATTCAGCTCTGCTCTCGGCGGGGAATTACGGATGCACCGGTTGTGCCACAGAGTACCTTCCTCCTCCCGTCTGCTTGGAAATGGGTTATTTAGTAACTGGTGAGGCCACCGGTGCTGAGTCAGCCCACAGCTAATGAACACCCTGGCTGCCCATTTGAAATTTATTGCACCTATTAATTACAACCATTAGCTGCAGCCAGTGAAATTTTTATAATGAGGACCCTTGCGACTTTGCCTTCCTAGCAGCAAATTAACTGTGTGGGGGGAAGAATCAATGGGATCAGCATACTTTACAGAAGCGATGTTTTAATTAGCGATTCTCTGCAAACATGCCAAGCAACAGCTTCTCCGTTCATTATCTCTCCTTAAAGGGATGGTGCTTCTTTGCAGGTTAGTTTTATCCCGGTGTCGTCTCCTCTGTTGTTGGGTTTCTAATGCACTGCTGCTCATTATAGAAACT
Organism: Falco peregrinus; assembly: GCF_023634155.1. Lineage (NCBI taxonomy): Eukaryota > Metazoa > Chordata > Aves > Falconiformes > Falconidae > Falco > Falco peregrinus. Next base: position 5,254,155 of record NC_073736.1, on the reverse strand, counting down.
GCTTTGAAGTTGGTTTTATCTTAGGTCTGGTTGTAAGCAGCGAGATGTCCAAGTTTGGCGGGGGGCGGGGGGAAATGCAACCCTAGGAAATAATGGTTTTGAAAGCTTGGCTGAAAAGTAGCGAAATTGGATGGATCCTGTGGCTGTGAGGAAGAGGGGGATAAGGAGTGGGAGAAAGGGGTTGTGTCCCCACAGGCACAGCAGCGAGCCCCAGGGATGTGGGACCTGAGCTTCTGATGCTTAAAAAATGAAAGGACCAAAAGTCCCAGGCAAGGCTCCCTCTGTGCAGGGTGCATCCGCATCCCACGGAGCTGCTCAGAAGAAAGTCTCTGCAAGTCCCGTGAGCATGGCACTGCAGAGCCAGGCTTTCTCCAGGGACTCCTCCGAATGTGTCTGCTTGGCGGATTTTAGAAAACCAGCCTGGTGATACCCAAACCATCAGTCACTCCCAAAAATCTTGGCTGTAGAGGTGGACTGACTAGCTCTCATGAAAGGCACATGAAATGAAATTTCTGGGAACTTTTCTACATTTCATTACAAATTATTTAATTCCATTCAGTTGCCTGCAAAAATACAGGACCAATTTCCATTGCAAATGATCTCATTTCCCAGGAAAACAAAACGACAGGCAAAAGGCAGCTTTGAAATTCAGGGTTTAAAATGCAAAACTTAATGTTGTTTTTTCCAACCAAGCGGCTAAAAGTTAATTCAGCGGCATTTCTCAGAAACAGAAAAGCTGAGGCAGGGTAAGATCAGTCCCAAATGAAAGATGCTGGTGCCTGAGCATCCTTTCCACAGGTTTGGCAGCCATCGCTGTCACCTGGCAGCCCCAGCCTGTCCCCACTGCAAGGCTGTGCTGAGTGCTGCCTCCATCCCTGCCTGCATCCCTGCCTGCACCCTGCCTGCATCCCGGGCTCTCCCTGCCCAGGACCCCCGCTCCTGAGCCGTGCTGTTGGAGCTGCCTGGCTGCCCAGCGAAGCCCAGGGAAATGGGTAATTGCAGGGCTAAGAAATAGACTCTGTCCAGCTGGTTCAGAAAGACATTTTTTAGGGCTCAGGGAAAGTGACATTATTAAAGTGAGCATGCTGATTTCAGACAGCTCCCAATTCATCACTGTGACAGTGACAAACACGGCCTGGGGTTATGCAGTTGACTAAAGAGAATTCTCTAGCTTTACATTTTTAATGCTCCTCGCATTTTCTCTGCTGCAGTGGAGTTTTATCCAAAGGATCTTCTCCCTTGAATAGAAAGGGCAGCACAGGTCTGTGAAGCATGCCCAGCCCTTGCAAATCAGGCCAGGCTTCTGTCATCATTGCCCAAGCCAGTTCATTTATTTTTTAATTATTCCTTGCTCCTTCAGGATCCTTTTTCTACCTTTTCAAGAAGAACAGGAGCATCAGCCTCAGCTGGGCTGCCTCTATTCTCCGGGGCTCATTCATCATTGTCTGCCGTCTGAATGGGAGGCAGAGGGTCAGCCTGAAAAGCCTCTGCGTTACAAGCCCCTCTAAATATATCAATAGCTCCCTAGTGGACACTGGGGTCCCAGCCGGACCGCCCAGGCTCTCAGGGTGGCTTTGTGTCTGCAAGGGGTCAGGGTGGGCACGGGGGGGACGTGGGGTGGCATGGGGCAGCGGGGAGTGGGCACCCACGGGGGCCGCCTGGGAGGTCTGCCCCAGACGCGTTTGCCTGGTTAATACGGCGAGGGTTAACAGAGGGGACGGTGCTGGGTGGGGGGTGGGAGCCCTGGGGGGGGGCGAGGGGGGTATTTGCCAAAGCTGGGTTTGGCAGTGCCGGACCAGTCCCGCTGTGCCAAAGCGGGGTGCCTGCTCCCAGAGGCTTCTCCTCCCTTCCCACCCCTTCCCCGCTGGCAGTGGGTTTGCTCCGCTCCAGCCGGGAGGGCGCAGGGGCCAGGAGGTGAGCAGCCCCCCACGCCAGCGGGCTGGCCCCCACGCAGCCCCTCCGCACCACCACCCCTTCCTTCCAAAATCCCATTCTCAGGCTGGTAACAAAAAGCAGCAGCACAAAGAGGGACGCGGAGACCTGCCGCTACGCTGAGAAGCCATTCAGAGCAGGAGACTCATTAAAGAGCCTGTTGTCATTATTTGTGAGCTCCAGAGGTAGCCTGATTTAATTTGGGAGCTACCAGACAGGTACCCAGATGGCTGGGGAGGGGGACAGCGGCAGAAGCGAATTAAGTGGGATGCCCCTCGCTGCTGCCGGTCGCTTTGTGCTGCAGCTGGGCCCCTTGGAAAGGGGAAAAGCGGAAAGGCAGGGATGTGGCACCCCCACCCCACCCCCCGCAACATCACCGCTGGTGAGGAGCCTGTGGAGGTGGGGGGCCACAGGCCCCACCTGCTTTGGCTTTTTTCCCCATGGTTAATTTTCTCCCAGCTGTCCCCGCTGTGAATTAGGGCTGCTCCAAACCCTGCCGCAGTTGTGGGCTGCAGGCAGTGGGCTGGGGGGGTCTCACAGTGCCTGGCTGTTGAGGGGGGGGTCACTCTTTGCTTGCTGCTGTTGGTGGCTGTGAGCCTCAGGAGGTGACAGTGCCTCACAGACCGAGTGTCACTCGGTCCTCGGACAGCTCCAGCATTGTGCCCATTTCACAGGTGGGTAAACTGAGGCCCCTGGCTGTTCCCCATCCGTGTTGCTGCTGACGGGGAGCAGATGCCGAGTCCGGGCTCTGCAGGGAGCCACAGGCAGTGATGGCACCGTGGGTGCTGCGGTCACCCTGCCCTCTGCACGGCTGGAGGGTGGCACGGTCGTGGTGGTGAGGATGCGACGTGCTGGGCAGCATGGTGGTGCACAGGCTGGGCACGGCTCCTTCGGGCACCGGCACCCCCTGGGGCAAAATCAGAGCTGGTCATCTGCAAGCTGTACAAAAGCTAAAAATTAAAATAGGGAGAGAATGAAGGTTTCACTTCAGATGGTATTTCTGCGAGTATTTGTTATTTATTTAAAAAAAAACCCAGACTTTCATTTGCATAATTACATTTTGCAGCTGTTGGGCCATAATGTGGGCTGTGCTTTGGGGCATTATTTTATCCGTTGAAAACGGACACAAAGAGAGTGAACTCCGCTCTCAGCTGTGCCTCATTGTGCCGTAACCGCTGGTGCTGCCTCTGCGCCGGGGCGCTCCCAGGGCACCTCACCTCCCAGGCCCTGGAATATGCATTAGGAGCCGCAAGCTGTCCCCACGTCTGTCCCGATTGTTCCCTGCTTTTGAGGAGAGGGGCTAGGGGGGGAAGTATTAATCTCTCGCTGGGTGGGGAATTTGGGAGTGCCTGGCTGGGGGCCTTGGATGTGAGGAAGGACGGGGAAGGGAGGTGTCTGTCGGTGCAGGGTGATGTTCCAGTTTTGAGATTTTGGGGCTATGTCCTACACCCTCTGTCCTGCCCGTGCATCCCCCGTGTGTCTGCAGGAGCTGCTCTGACTGCTCTCCCTGTCCCCATCCAGGTCTCCTGGGGGTGCTCCCAAGCCTCTCCTGCTCCAGGTGATGCCCCAGTTCACCTTTGCTTGCTTCTGTGGGCTCCATGGCTTCTGCAAGATGAAAAGGAAGAAAGAAGAGTCCAGCGCGGAGCAGGAGACGGCAGTGTGAGGAGCAGACTCGTGCGTGTGCCCTGCCCAGCTGTGCCTCAGGACCCCATCCCCTTCCCCTCGGTACGCTGGGACTGCCGGGGGGGGACATTTGCCACCTCCTTTCTTCTTGCCTTTCCAAGGACCAGCTCCCCACCAGACACCATCCTCTGCCTGCACTGTCTTGGGGTGTCTCAGGGGGCTGGGAGGCTGCTGGCCGAGCCGATGTGCCTGGGATGATGCTTGGCAGGGGAGGAAGAGCCTGGGGCTGAGCAATGAATGGTTTTGCTCATCAATAGCAGCAGCAGCAGGCTGTGGAGAGCATGGGGGGAGCTGGTTAATCTGCTCTAACACACTTATCCTGCAGCTTGCCTCATTTTCTCTCCCCTCCCTCTTCCCAGATACTTGTGTGGCCAAGGGAGAGCCGAAACACGGGAATGACCTTGCCAAGAGGTAGAAGCAGATGCTGTGGACGTTATTCAGGTGCTGCAGCAGTTCTGCCCGGACGCACAGCCCAGCCGGGTGCTGAGCACTCAGCACCCAAGCAGTCAGTGTCAGAGGCACCCTGCATCCCAGCAGGGTAGAGATTTCCCTGCAGAGCGAGTCAACCTGCTCTTGCTCCAACAAGTCTCAACAGACAGACCTGGAGCAGTTCTCATAAGCCAGAGCCAGACCTTGTCCTTCCTTGGAGTCGCAGTGCCAGAGAGGCTGGCCCCTGGCTGGTAAGTTGTCCTGCTGCTGCAGAATTGGCTGAACATAAAAAAAAAAACCAAGCTGGTTTGGGGTTTGGTGCTTTCTAAAGTCTGTCTCAGGCAAGTGTCTGTGACTCCAAGAAGCCGATTTCTCCGAGCCTCTGCCCTGCCTGGCCCCGCGGGCGCAGCACACCAGGGCGCTTTGGAGGCACCAGACACATCGACCCTGCTTGGACGCTGCTCCCTGTGTGACTGGTGTGGACTGGCAGCTCTGACGCCACGGGCAGGGGGGACACCTCGATGTGTGACCCCCACAGCCATGAGGCTCAGCGGGATCTTGTTCTCGTTTGGCAAACGGGCCAAATTTCCCCTGAGCTCAGGGCACTCGAGATTCACTCCAGGGGCATTTCTAGCATAAGTATGTTCTCCAGAGCAGAAATCCTTATTTCTTCCATACTGCGCTTCCCTTCTCCATATGGAGACCCCTCAGCTTGGTGCCAAAGGTGATGCCTGGGGCTGTCGGGCTGGAGCTGCTCTCCCCCAGGGTTAGTTTTGCTTCTGCCACCGCCTCCTCCTGCCATGGTCGAGTGCTCGCCTTGCACCATGTGGCCGTCCCCACGCTTCCCCTCTCTCTCCCACCTGCTCTGTGCATCCTTCCCACCCACCGCCAAAGCCATATGGGAGCTCCCTGCGTGCTGTGCCTTCTCGGAGGCGGCTCAGACAGCCCTGCTCAGATACCCTCCAAAGAGCCCCAGGCTGTGCACGCTGGAGAGCTGGTGAGTGTTGGTGAGCCAGGGTCCCCCAGGGTTTGGGGACCGCTGCTTGGGTCTCAGGTGCCTGGTTCCCCATCCCTGGATCCACCTGGCATTTGAGATCTCACGCACCAGCAGGTGCATCAGCCCCTGTGCTCCCGTTTGCAAGGACAGCCTTAGGAAGGGGTAAGTGCCACCTTAGGAAGGGGTAAGTGCCACCTTAGGAAGGGGTAAGTGCCACCTTAGGAAGGGGTAAATGCACAGGGGGGTTTCGTTTGGGCAGATTGATACCCCCAAGCAGCCCCCAGCACAGGGGACAGGCACACTTGGAGAACAAATCCTCCCCCTGTGATTAACGGGCTCGATCTTTCCAGGGTTTGCCCGGACCAGGTTCTCGCTCAAACAGAGCTGTACGTGCCACTGACAGCTCCCCTTCGGAGCAGGTTTGTTGGCTCAGCCAACATCCAGAACCAACATGGCTATTATTTTATTTTCTTATCCAAAGGATTTAGCACAAAAACCTGAGCCTGGCCAGGAGCTCCAATAACACAAGGTGCAGCTGAGGAGCTTTAAATCCTCTCTGCTAGGTGCCTGTTGTTTGGGCTGCAGTGGGAAGCAGCTGACTGGTATGGGATGCGCTGCTTGGAGCCAGCTTGGAAGTGGCAGCCAGCCGGGACTGGGCATGGGGACGTGGACTGCTCCTGGTCTCCGTGTCAGACCCCGAGGTCAGGAGGCTCGGGGTACTTTGCTTTTGCCTCTCTTTAAGCCCCAGCGATGTGAGCTCTGGGATCCAGGGGTGCAGCCCCCGGGCAGTGCTCCCAGCTGGGTATTTCCCAGCTGGGCTCCAGATTTTGGCATGGGAGAGGGCACGCGGTGGCACGAGGTGCCCTGCGAGGGGCCTGCCAGGAGACCAGTCTGGCTTCCCTGTCATTTGTCACCATCGAACTCAGCATATTCCAACGTGGCACGCAGAGATCGGTGGCAAACACTGTGGTTAGTGCTGGCTGTGGCATCTCCTCTGGGATCTCTGGGGCTGCATCAACCTTTTGCTTAGGCAGCGCTCAAGGAGCTGCTTTGCCGAGGCACCAAGGGTGGCTGAGGTTAATGCTGATGCACCCACATTTTGGCTTGATTGACGGTGCCCCATTCCTAGGGGGACGCGAGCTGGGTCCCTGCTAATGATCTGAGCTGGCATCACAGTGTGGAGAGCTGGAGCTGTTCGGGCAGCAGGCACATGTTCCAGGGAGACCATCAAAAGCAGAGGTTTGGGGAAAATCCTGGGCAGCTTCGCTCAGTCAGGCTTTACAGAAGCTAAATTATTACTGTGGGGTTGAGGCGGGGGGGTGGCCCAGTTCATTACTGTGTAACCTTCGCTGCTAAACCTTTTGGATTTGAGATCCATCATCGTTTGGCAGTTAAAGATGTGCAGCTAACGGCCACCCCGAGATTCCGTGTCTAGGTGGAGGCTCGGCACTGCACTGAGAGCAGCCCTGGAGATGAGGCTGGTGCATGACGGGATGGGGCTTCAGGGGCTCCCAGTTGTGGTGGGAGCTCCCCAGGCTGCTCTGGGATGAGCTGGGAACTCTGCTGCAAACACCCCATGCTCACACTGTGCTTGCATGTACATTGTACGTGATGCATGTACAGCGCACATGCTGTACTCGGCGCACATGCTGTACACAGTGCATCTGCTGTACGTGGTCCACCTGCTGTACACGGTGCACCTGCTGTACACGGTGCACATGTTGTACATGGTGCACATGCTGTACTTATGCACATGCTGTACTCGGTGTACATGCTGTACACTGTGCACATGCTGTACACGGTGCACACGCAGTGCACACCCTATGCACACACTGTGCACACACTATGCACGCACCACATGCCATACATGCACGGTAGCCACTGTGCCTGTTCTGGTGTTCCCTGTGTCCCAAATATTCCTGTCTTCAGTGAGGGGTTCCCAAGCCAGGTGTTTAATGAATGTAGCATGTAAAATTGAGATGGGCAGACACTCACCCACACCTATTATATGTACATTTGACAACGCAGTATATGAACCAGGTGCAGTATGAACATTAAAGCGCTTGAGCTACAGTTATTTTTAAAGAGAACTTCCCACCTCCCTGGATGGATGTAGCTCTCAAAGCAACAATATGTTTTCCACCATGGCTCCGAGCAAAATAGTTTGCTCCTGGGTTGACCTCTATTGTGTTCATAAATGGCTTGTGGTGCTTTTTGATTCCCCCATCATAATGACTTGACCTCTAGATTTATGGCTGAAGGTCCTTTCATCTGCACATTGTTTCCCACCAGACTCCAGCCTGCCGCTTTTCTGTAGCAAACCTGCCAACAGCCGAGCCCCTCGCCGCCCGCCCCTCCGAGTCGCCTGGCCAGCTCCCACTAAGAAATTTGCCGTGGGCAAAAGCAAACTATTTTCCCCCCTCCTCTTTTTCAAGTGGCAGCATTTTAACAGGGCAGCACATGCTTCTGAGGCTGCGAAGGCTGGAAACTTGATAGCTCTTGTCCTTGTGCAAACACTCTCTCCCTGTCTCTCTTTCTCTCTCCTCCACGTTTGCACAACCCCTGGCATTTTTATAAACTAGGAGGTTTGTTATTGTTCAGGATTTCCTCTTGCCCTCCCAAGTACCAGACACCCTGCCTTTGACTCTTCCACCCTGTTTTCGCTTTTCCACTCCAGAAGCAACTGGATCTGAGCGATGCTGTAGTAGATAAATCTTACTAATGTCAGTGGCAATGAGCTGTAAGTTGAAGTTGTCCATCCAGTGGTTTCCAAGTGCTTTTCCAGGGTTTTTCCACCCTCTGGAGAGGGGAAGGGAAGTGCAGGGACCCCCACAGCTGAGCAGTGAGCCTGAAGCTGACACTGCAAAATTGCCCGCACCCTGGCTGCTTGTGGACATCCGTGGGGTGAAGGATGCAGTTGTGTGAGGTACAGCTTGTCCTCTCTGCTGCAGAGCTGGCTTAGCATACAGCTGGGCTCCACAAATCCCCTGTACAACACGAGCCTTATCTGTACCACGGGTTCCCAGGGTTGATGGAGCGAAAGCTTCCACTTCCATCTCTTCTCAGGAAGAGCAGAGCTATGCTCCCAAAAGGTGCATTTGTTCCCATCAGCAATAATCCTTCTTTAATCCTATTACACCAAGGAAAGCATCCAACTTCCCTCAAAGCGGATGGTGGGATGCATGGAGGAGGGAGGTCTCTCACCACGGGCTGCAGCCCTGCCTGCCCTGGCCTGGTCCCTGCCAGGGCTTTGGGGTGCGTGTCCCATGGCATGGCCCCTTCCCCTGCACCCCGAGCTTTTCCTCCGGTGCCAAAGGGCTGGAGTGAAGCAGGCAGCAGCCAGCGACACCCCTGCACCAGCCCTGGGATGGAGCAGTAACATCCCCTGAAACAAGGAGCTGCCTGTACCAAGGGTTCAGGGTCTGGAGCTGATGCTGGAGTGTCGGGAAAAAATCAGTTTTAATGATCAAAATAACCAGAGCATCTCCTCGGGCTCACTTCCAAAGGCAGGCAGTGTAGCTCCTTTGTAAATATTGGCTTTCTTGGGAGCCAGCGAGCCTACAGATGTTTATTTGCATGACAATAGCCGGGTTGGGGACCAAAACATGTGTGTGTGTGCGCGCGCAAGGGGCTAGTGATGGAGGTGGTCTTGCCAGGGGAGCTTGCGCTGCGCCGATGTGAGATGAAGCAATGTTTGTGCAGCGAGCTGGAAGGGTACGCACACACATGGTAGGAGGCGAGCCAAGAAAAAAAAGCTGCAGCTTGAACTCTCGTCTCGTAACGTGTTCTTAAAGGTTTCGCTGGAGATGTGAAAAAGAATCGGGAAAATAACCCAGGCGAGCCCGAGGCAGGCGCTCTGCAGCAGGACTGACTCCTTCCACCCAAATGCCCTGCACGTCAGCTTGACGGAGCACGATGGATTTAAGACAAGCGCCGTGTTTGCTACAGACGGGGCAATTTCTGCAACCCAGGTGGTAACCAAGGGAAAAATGACTTTTTTTCTTTTTTTTTCCAGAAATCACCTGGCCCAAGCTGCCCTTTCTCCCTTGCGTAGGCAGGATTTTCCTCCAGCTGCTCGACGTTCCCGTGCTGACCCGCTGCTCTCCTGCTAGCAAGGAGGATTGCGCAGAGAAATATCTGGGGCGGGCTGATAAAATCTGCAGTTCCCAGTTGGCCTCCATCCTCCCAGCCTGTGCCTGCTCCCCTCCCCATGCATCTGTCTTCCTATAGTTCAAAAAACAACCAGTCTTTGTGGCTGCCCCAACACCCCACGTTTTTCAGAATGTTCCTCCGAGGACAAAGTACAGGCAGTTTCAGGCAGCTCCAGGTGGGCACGGGGAAGCTCACGTTGTTTGGGGAAAATGCTGACCTTGTTCTGTTCCTATTTTTGCACATCAGCACAGCCTCCCAAATTCAGGGTTTGCAGCCCCAGTGCTGTCCTTGGCGAGGACCTTCGGATTTATCTTTGGGCCAAAAAAAAGAAAGTTGGTGGAATGAAAAGCCTATTTGTGGAATGTAACTTTATTTTTGCACAGTCCGCCTGTAACGCGTGGTGACCACACAAGTCATGCACTCGTGGACTTAAACCACTAGCGATTAATCACTGCTCTGAAGTTTATTACAAGTGTAAAGATACGGGTCAAATTCAATTTTTGTTTTATGCCAGCATAAATCCAGAGAGACAGTCTGGATACTAAGATGTCTACCAAAATATTAATTATACAGAAATGAGCTTGGACTGGACCTCTGCTCGCAGATTTCTCCTAACCGTGTCTCAGTCTCACCCTTGTGCAAAAGCACGTGAACAACAAGCACAAGCAGGCAGAGACAGGCTTACCGCGGGCACACGCTAGGGAAGCCCTGACTCAACAAAGCCCTGCTTAAATTTAAGTGTTTGCTTTGGGATTTTGCTCGATCCAGTAAATTTGCCTAACTCCCCCCTAACAAACCTTGATCGATCTCTGCAGGAGCATGCAATGACTAAGCAGAGGAGAAGGCACCGAACCATCCTTGCAGCATCTCCCTAATGCTGCCTAACAAGGATCAAAGCATTCAACCTCTTTTTATTGTCCTTTTCTTTTATCCCACTGTCTGGATTTCATCACGAAGGGACCTACCCAGACATGTTCCTCAGGAGTCTCCCAGCCCCAGTAGCCATAGAAACCGGCTATTTTTAGTCTGTTTTCCTGATGCCAGTAAATGACTTTTCTCTACTTTGGAGAGGCAGAAGACCAGGGCAGCCTTGTGTGCTGGTGGATGGTAAATGAGCATCTCCAGCGAGGCAGGCGTCCTCTCCTCTACAGTGCTGTACGTCTGAGAAAATAAATGTGGCATTGGTAAATAAGCGCACATTATCTACGCACAGAGCAGATCACTTCCTATGGTATTTCCTACGCTAGAGAAAATATTTATAAGAATTTTTAGAGTATGGATTTTATAGCCATTTGGAGATCAGGGGTTTTGGTATATGACAAGCTTCCTCCTTTTCGGAGCTGGTTCTTCAAAAGACGCTGTAATACAAATTACCGGTGTTTGGCAACGCGATCAATGTGGGTAAAAGCACAGTGGTACTTACACCATAAATCAGCCCCACAACAATGCCTCTCATTCCTGGGATACCAGTAAGACTTGAAGCCAAAGGCTTTTGAAGTAAGATGGAAGAACACATTTGTCTGAGTAATTATCAGGCTGCACGCTAATGAGCAACGCTGGCCGGATAATTCAGCACGAGGGAAGAGAGCTGGGGCAGAGCATCATTTTCCTAGAGGGTTTTCTTAAAACATCCATTGTCTCCCGGGCTGTTCCCCCATGCCTGTGGCAGGATCCAGCCCACAGGGCCATTTCCCCAGCTGCTGCCTGCCCTCCTGGGGGTACTCGGCAAACGCTGGGGCAGCTCCTGGGGATGCAGGAGCATCCCGACCGGTGCCGCATCCTCAGGGAGCACTGTGGGGAGTGATCAGCGAACTTCTGCCAGGCAGAGACGGTGGAGACCGTTTCCTTTTAATGCTTGCCAGGTATCCTGGAGCTGTAAATACCCCGAGCCCGATGGCTTCTGCTGTAACATATCTAGTTTACAAGATTGTACTATAAATTATAGATGCATATCATGACTGCGGTTTGCACCGAGACACTTGCCTATTGATCCGTCTCCTGCTGGTTAATATTCAGGACTGCTTTGGGAAGCAGCATGCTGTAGCGGGTCATCGGGATGTCAGCACTCGGAGCAAGCGATTTCCTGGCCCGACCGTACCAGTACGCAGGGAAGCAGCTGTGGAGCTGCTGTAATAAACCAGCCTTGCCATACCCCTGCCGGAGATGGGTTTTATTTCGCGCTTGCGGCCCTGAGCTGGGTGGGAGCAGAAGGAAAGGTGGGTTTGGTGGGAGATGGGGACCCTAACCCCGCTCTCTCCCCACCAAGGCCTGGCTGCAGCTAGAGCCATGCTGCAGTGGTCTGTTTGCATGCACATGGAGCGGACACAGAGCAGAAGTTGCAGTAAAACCCCAGCGGTGGCAGCGCCACCACCACTTACTAAAGCAGCTGTGGGGACGGGCTCCCAAGCCCCGAGGTGACAGTGCTTACAAACCAAGGTGACACCCTAAGGCCAGCCAAAATGGCGTAGCCTTTCCCCAGCCGCACGCTGAAATAGCCAGCAAAGGCACGGCACGGCACGGCACGGCACGGCACGGCACGGCACGGCACGGCACGGCACGGCACGGCACGGGCCCCGCTGCGCTGCGGCTGCGACCGGCCGCTCAGCCCAACTCAACACATGCAACGCGGCTCCCTCCCGCGGGCCGGGCCCTTTAAATGTGGCGGGGCGGGGCCTGGGGCAGACCAGAGGTGCGGGACGGGGGGGGTTGCGCCCCGCAGCGGGAGGGCGCACGTGGGCGCTGCCGGGTGGCGCGGAGCGGCCCCTCCCCACGCGGTGGTACAGCCCAAGGGGGCGGGGCCGGGCGGGCCGTTTGAAAGCCGTTAGGCGGCCTGGCGCGAGGTGCTGTGGCCTGCTCCGCTGCCACCGGCGTGGGCTGGGCTGGGCTGGGCGGCGGAGACCCCCACGGGGGCTGGAGGGGCCCGTTTAGGCGCGCGCGGGCCCGTTTAGTCGCGCGCGGAGCCGTTGAGGCCGCGCATGCGCGTGGCGGTGGGCAGGCTCTTGCAGGCGGGCTGGGGTTGGCGCTGTCGGGACCTCGTGGCGCAACGGTAGCGCGTCTGACTCCAGATCAGAAGGCTGCGTGTTCGAATCACGTCGGGGTCACGGCGCCCTTCGGGGCTCCTCTTTTACGGCGGGAGGGCAGAGCGGGGGTCCCCGGGGGTACCGGGGTGGTGGGGCTGCAGGGTGGGGGGCGAGGCCAGCCGGTGCTGCAGGCCGGGCTCCAGCGGCCCCTTCTCGGCACTTATTTTTGCTTTGGGTGGGTGTGAGCCCCCCGTGCCCCCTCGGGGCGCTGGAGCCCAGCACAGCACCCTGGCAGACCCTCACCCAAAATTGAGGTTGTGCTTCATCCTGATCAGGCTACCCAGGTGCTGCAGCTGGCGTGGGAGGGGGATGAAGGGTGCTGGGCGATGGAGGGTGAAGGTTTGGAGGTGCAGTGGTTAGGGGGTTCCCCCTGTGCCCTCCGTCTCCACCCTGAGCTGCAGGCTGGGTGTGTATGTGTGCGTCCCCCCTGCCCACCGGGTGTGTCGTTCCCCCCCCCCCCCCCCCCCCCCCAAACCAGTTGCCATCCCATGGTGGCATCGAGGCACCGTCCCAGCCCTGCGGCTGCTGGACCCTTTTGGCGAACATTAAGAGCACATCCTCTTCATAAGACGTAGTGGAGAGACCAGCAACGTAAAATAGCTCAGGTTACCGGTGGAAAACACTGGAAATAACTTAAGCGCTGCAATTAGGGGCATAAGTAAAGAAACGCTGGGTGACAACTATTTCACTGTTCTATTTTTTCCAACTGCAGGTGCTACTCTCAAGGACAGTGCCAGGAAACAATTTTATATGGATTAATTTTTCCAAGTTGGTAGAGTTCGGCTGCTTTCATCCCACTGGGAAATCCCCAATCTTTCTGATATACTGATCGTACACAGATGTGACCCCAGAGTGCTCGGGAAATGTGAGTGGTGTTTGGTCCTGGGGGATGCTGGGGTACCACATGTGTGAGGGAGCGGGAGGGAGGCCGGGATCCTCTTGCTGATGTAATATTTTAGGAATGTTTTTGTCTTCAGGTGCTTGTGTTGTACAGGCTTGGAGGGGATAAACACACCCAAAGTGCCCGTGACTGGCGCACAGCTTCTGAACAACCCTGGGTGACGACGCTTGTCCCTGCGATGCTGCATGAGGCAAGTGGTGCCTTTTACCTTCTAAGACCCACCCCACCCCACAGCAGCTGAGTTACCTACTGCTTAGAATATATAATACATAGATAATTTAGAAATACAGTGCTCCCTACATAGCTTTTTTTCCTGCCTTTGTAACAGTAGAAGTAGCTCTAGCTTTGACTCAGCCGGCACACTTTGTTATTTTAAACTATTTTACATTTGGAAGGAACAATAAAGGCAAAGTCTAATCTGCAGGATGGATAAAGCTTCTAAGTGGTCATTAACTTTAACTGCTTTAACCTGTTCAGCAGATGATGGGTTGTGTACACCTGAGTTCCTGTAGTCTTGATCTCTTTCCATTAAATCGCTTTTGTCTTGACTAGCTTTTTCTTTTGAACTTCATTGCTTTATAATAGCACATAGGAATGATGCTTTGAGCTTCTGTTGCCACAAAGATTACCTTTATGTTGAAAAATAGCACAAGGCTAAAAGAAATAGAAATTGAGCCTTTATTGCCCTGCGCTGCCTTCACTGATACAATTTTAATTAAGGAAAAACGGCTGGGCAAAAAATAACCTCATATCTGGAAGTATATATCCACGGTGATGTGCTCCCTCAAATGTGCGATATTAAAGCCATTTGTAAGGTGACAGCAGGATATGTTGAAACCTTGCTCTGGAAGCTTGAATAAATATATTGCATGTCTTTGCTGTGTGGCTACTAATTAAAATGTGTGTGATTGATTTGGGGTTTAACTGCTGTGGGAGGGGAGGAATGGGCTTGAAGCAAGCAACAGGAACCCCTTGAAAGGATAACTTGTAGAACTTGAGTATTTGTCTTCTTTCTGGGTATTATTTTTTAATAGTTAAGGCTTCCTTTTTGTGAAAAAAGCCCTTCAGGTTGCTGTTAATGTTTCCATTTGATGGGACAACTGCTTTTTTTCAAAAGACAACAATAGTTTAATGAGAATTTCCTGCGGAAGATATTGTTCATGACTTTGTGATTAACATCTGTCTGGATCTGAATACCAAATGTGGTACCAAAATACCTGTTTGTGTGTTTCACACACGCGTTTGTGACACAAGGAACGGTGAGCGGTGCTTTTGCCTGAGGTCTTCACTGAAGTGTTCGACGCTGATTGAACAGGATGACTTCATACGACAGAAAATGAAATTATCTGCAGAGTATTTAAAAATGTAATTGCAATGAAAAGGCTTCTGTGTGCATTTACTTTTTAATGCCAGGTGCTTAGTATTTTTTTTCCCCCTGTTTAGAAGTTACATCTGTCTGTTTGAGGGTAAAAGTACCTCTAATGAATTCTGCAGAAAGTATCTCTTCCTAGGATTTCCTCACTTAAAGCCATTTTAATACGATCTAGCTCCGGCGAGCTGGAGTGCTGCACAGCTGAGGGAATATCAGGGCTTCAAAATGGCTTTCCACGCTCTAGTTCCTGTCTTTTAATGTTTTAAATTGAATAGGTATACAGCACTGCTGTGATTTTTTTTTTTTTTTTTTATTCCATCAGCTAACGGTGGCTGAGGGGATGATGCTGCAAACATCTTCCCTCTCATGTGATCTTCAGGAATGGGCCTTATTCCTTAAAGGATTCAAGTATCGACTCTCATGCTTTTCTTTTCTTTCAGGTTAATTACATTATAAAAACAGTCTGTCAAAAAAAAAAAAAAATTTATTTACAGTCATCATCTTCCTACTGTACATTCTCACCTCCCTTTACCTTGCCACCTGAATAAATCCCTTTAGTTTCTTAATTATTTTTGATGCTCTCTTGTGTTGCCCTACATCTCCACTGCACCCTGCCCCTTCCAGCCAGGCAAGGGATCCAGGGATCCCAGTAGCGCCCAGCTCATGTTCCAGGTTCCCTGTAGTATCATAAGGCTTCTATGTCCCTTGTCCACAGTATGGTACTTTTTTTTAAAGGACAAAAAAAACCACTCAAAGAAACCAGCCACTTAACAAAAAGATATTGGTCTTTATGTTGCCTTCCCTATTGATAATAGACTTGGACTTCCTCCAGAAACTATTGGTTGTATCTTTCCAATTTTGCTCCCATAAAAGATGAGGATTAGCTGTTTCTTGGATAAACTTAGAGTTGTATGAGATGTAACTTGAAGCTCATTATGATTCTCACGAGGCTTCCAACTTTTGCTCTTCCAGGAGAAGGTTTTCCCCATCGAAGCGACATTCCTTTCTGATTGACCTCACTGGGGGTTGTCATGGAGCATTACTAAGTCACAGAGCAGCTGCTGACACCCAGCAGGGGGCCAGGGACCCCTTCCAACACCCTCAGACAGCCCCAAGCAGCAATCAGGACTCCAGCCCATCATGTACAGGTACTCTGAACTACTGGAATTTTTTATTTTGGATAAATGTCCCCCACCTGTGAGCTGGCTTGGGCACAAGCATCGGAGCTGTGGTGGTGGTGATGGGTTTTGCTGGTCAGGGCAAACCTGTGAGCACTGGGAGCTGTGGTGGTGGTGATGGCTTTTGCTGCTGGTCAGGGCAAACCTGTGAGCACCGGGAGCTGTGGTGGGCTTTCTAGGGACCAACAATGTGATGAAGCGTGATAGGGTCTAAATTTTTCATGAAGAGTGACATCAGTGGGACAGAACTTCTTGTGGATGTCAAACGTCCTGTGTTAACTGATTATTTTTTCCATTTTTATTTAGTCTTATCAGCGGGGGAATTAAAAGGGAAGGTAAATATGGACTGAGATGTGTTCTCCAGGAACCTACATGGTTGGTTCCCACTGTGATCTGTGGGGGGCAGTGCCCATCTTTCTTCTTTCCTCCCATATTTTGTCGGCTGATAAATAGAAGTGGCTGTGCCAGGGCTGAGCAGCTTCTGGGCTGGGATGTGGGCTCGCCTGCCAGCCCTTCCCGGGCTGCTCCTCAGGCTTCCGTCGGACTTGCCTTAGGAGATGTTGAGGAATTAAAAGGGAAAATTACCAACATTTGGCGAGGCCCTCATGAAAGGAGCGCTGATGTTGAAGGGGCTTTGTTTATATAAAAACTTCATCCTTCTAAACCACCTTTCATATCAGCATTTGCTAGTGATGTTCGTCTATACCTACGACTTGGGTTTTGTGTCCTCTGGGACACGTCCCTATCTGTCACTCACTAGCCACACAAAAATAGAAACAAAGCCGATGTGAATGTCACTGAGGTCGTTTCATTTTATCTTGTCCCAGTTGCTTTACTTACCGGTGTAGAGAAAGGAAAGCGTGTTGTTCCAGCAAACAGCCTAGGAAGGCATTCAAGAGCAGATCTGAAGCCTCTACCCTTTTTAAGGGGAAGCAAATGAGGTGTTGCTTTAGGCAATTTTGCTCCTTAAAACAAACAGTCTCTGATCTCAGTAGTTTTTTATTTCCGCCCCCTAATCGGGATGGCAAATGCTGTAATCAAAATCAGGTCACTAGAGACCAATGCATGAAGGAGCAGCTGTTGCATGCAGTCATGCACAATATTTCTGTGCTAGAAAAGATTTGTTTAGGCTGTGTAATATATATGGAAATGTGCTGCAGGAGCACTGCTGGAAATAACCCATTGTGTTCGTGCAGCCCTAACAACGCTGATCTGAGATTTGTGGGCTTGACGTGCCTTTTCCCTTTTTTGATATGCCAAATAAACAGGCAATCTAGTTAGGTAGCATTACTTGACTGTACTTCATCTGAATGTATATGCTTCTTTCAGGCTGGCATAGCTGAATGCAATACCTTCAGTGCTGAAAGCACAAACCAAACCAATGCCCCGGCAAGGAGCTGTACGGAGTGAAAACAAAATCCTGCAGCAGAAGCACTCTGGGCAAGCAGATAAAGGCAGGCGGAATGAAGAGAATGAAGGACACCATTTCAGAGGTCTTATAATACTTTGAAAAATTTGAGCTGAAAGGGATTTTTTCTCTCTTTACTCAAGCAGAACTTTGTGTTTTAATCTCAAAAAGCCTTTTGGGGAGTTCCTTAGTGCTAAAAGATGGTTTGCTCCCACCTTTTCTTTATTGCAATAATGTCCTTTGAAGATCTCTTCAAAGGTGAAGCCAGACTTCCCATTTATTCTCCAGACCGTAATGAATATCCAGCTTTGTTTAAGCAATTAGCTTGGTGGGGTGATTTCTGTTGCTGTTTAAAAAAAAAAAAAAGTTCCAAAATCCTGAGCGGTTTAGACATGTTTTGAAAAAACACTAAGCCAACAGCTGTGCATTGGACTAATCTGACAGTGTAGCAGCTGTCATAACAAAAGCAGAGCTGGTTCAAACACAGCTTCTTTGTATAGTGATTGAAAATGATTTAAAGGAAAAGATTATTTACTGGTTCTACTGTGTCGAGCTGTGGGGCTGGATAAGTGACTGTTCACTTGTTTTTGCTATGTGATCCCCAACAGATGAATGGGCTCTTAACCACTTCTTGGTTCTAGCTTAGAGGCTCAGACACATTTCGATCCTCTCTGCCTCTTGCTGCTGGTTTTGCCTGCAGTCCCTCCGTGTTTCTGGACCCACGTTATGTGGGTGCCTGCCTGGATGCTGCCGGGGTGATGCCAAGCCGTTTCAGTAGGTGCACAAACCACATCTGTAACCAAAGAGCGCGCTGGTGAATGCACGAGGAAATGAAGCAATGCGATTTGTAAGGATGGCCTGAACTGTAGCTTTTTAAAGCATCAAATGGTGCAACCTGGTATAGATATTTCAGGCTAATTTGCTTGTATTCTAAGGCCCTTTTTCCCCCTTTTTCCTCATTCAGACAGAAGGACTGAAGTAACCTTTGAAATCAAAGCCTTCAAAGTGACAGCAGCCTGTGCCTCTGGCTATACTGAAGTAAGTAATCTGCTAATGCATGAATATTTTATGTATCTACAGCTAAATGAAGGAAATTGAAAGTTGATATAAACTGATGTTCTTTGTATTAGCTCATGACAAATGCAGCAATTACCTCCAATCAGTTAATTATAGCATCCTTCTATGGCCTGCCTTCTACTTTCTTGAGGTTTCTTTTGCAAGAGGTGTGACTGTTGAACTCGCATTTCTTCTGCAGCTGCTTCACTGAAGAAATACTTTCTTGTTATGCTATTAGAAAATATATTGACCCTTAATACCACACTGAAAGTCACTGATGTGCCCTGTTTTCTCTTTTGTTTGTAGGGTTCACACCTGGAAATGCCTCAATATAGTGTAAAGCTTCTGTTGCCTGATGCAGATCACAGCCTTGCTGAGATAAAAGTATCCGTACTTGTCACACACGCATTTGGTTACGTCACTGCATCTAGCGATCCCTAGATCTAGAAGTGATCTTAAATTGGATTGCCATCACTGTTTGCTGTCTCCTAGTAAAGGAAGCCAGGTTAATTTCTGGCAACAGAACATTAAAGGGCTTGCTTGTGCTCCCGCTAGACCATCTAGTAGCTTTCAATGTGCTCATAATTGTGAAACTAGTGGCTAACAAAAATGAAAATTGGTGCTGCTTCATGATGGGCCATGTCTCACATATATTAGATTTCTAAAAATAATTAGATAAAGGATTGCTAATTAAGAATAGAGTGCATATCAGGTGACTAATTACTGATAGAAGTACAAGCTATCTTGAGGATTGTTTTACTCAAAGAATGTAAATTATTTCAGGCTTTTAGTTACGTAAGTTTAAATCAACTTTGCATTGTAACTGTAGACTTGTCACAGGTGGAAAAATTGTAAGAGGTTTCTTGTTATTCATACTGATTTAAACGAGAACATGGACTGTGTTGTGTGGCACTCAGGACTTTGTGGTATCTCACGATGAGAGGCTTTAATTATGTGCCCAGAGTCTGCATTAATGAGTCTGTCTTGAAATATTAACAGGTAGAACTACTATTGCTGGAGGATGAATTGCCGAAAGACCAGATGCAGGCGCAGGAGAGATCAGCTGGAAGCGGTCCCTGTGTCGGTCTCAAGTCTGTTTGCTGGAAAAGGGTATTATGGCAATGCTAATCTACAGTAGTCATCACTTCTCTGCACTTTCTCTGGGCACAGAACACTTCTAAGGTACAACGCTCCGACTGCTGCCCCATCCACACGATACATGAGTCAGGCAATCTCATTTCACTCACTGATACAGTAGCACAGAAGCGCATCTCTTGCTTTCTTAGCCTTACACTGTGAAATCTTCCATCTTATCTGAATGTATCTAACGTGCACTTCACAGCGCAGTTTAAGGATCCTGAGTCAACTCTGAGCAAATGGGCTCGCTCATAGCGGAGGAATTCTGGAGGGGAAGCCACATGTTCCACTTCCATCTCGGCATAGTGCGTAACCTAGAAGATGGTGATCTTAGAGATGGTGCTTCCTCCTGAAGAGAATATTTAGGAGAACTTTGTGATGTTGTTGTAGGATAAATTGCACTTAGCATTTAAAATTCAGCCGTGGATCATCTTGAAACAGACAATTTTGAGTGATTCTTTTGGCCCAAGCACTGACATGTGTCATGTTTAAACGTAAGTAACCTGGGAAGTGCAGTATTTGGGCTCCATCCCTAGAAGCGGACCCTGTTGCGTGGTGTTAAAGGTGGTTGCTAATTCTCTTCTGGGCATGGCCATCAGTCTCTTTGGCATAAGATGTCTGTCTCTTGGTGGCACCCAGCACCATGGGACTCTGGTCCTGAGTGAGGCCCTGGCTCATTTGTGTAATGGGGATGTTGGTTATAGCACTGTTCTTGCATGCAGATGAGTTTGTTGAGCTGCTGTGAGTAGATAGTGTGTCCAGGGGCAAAATACTGTTTATTGTGCATTACTCACTGCCTTGTGCAATAAATCAGTTGAAAGTAGTATTTCGTTATCCAGCAGGATGAGAAAATGGTGGACAAGAGTACAATGGAATCCTGAATACCAATTAATATTCCAGAGGCATCTGTGTTAGAGTAGACTGCCGGCAACCAGCCTTTATTTTAACCTAATCTGGTGGGTTTTAAGTACTTGCCAAAAGTGATTTTTGGTGGGTGTTTTTGAGGTTTTTTTTGTGATCTGCAGAAGAACAATCCACTTGAACCAAGATTATTTCAAGGCAGCTTCCGTTCACTGAATCCCTTTGCATCGAGGTGTGTCCTGGCTTTGGCCAGGATGGAGTTAGTTTTCTTTGTAGCTGGTACAGTGCTGTGTTTTGGATTTAGAAAGAGAATAATGTTGATAGCACATTGATGGTTTAGTTGTTGCTAAGTAGTCCTTATCTTAAATCGAGGAGTTTTCAGTTTCCCCTGCTGTGCCAGTGAGCAGATGCACAAGAAGCCAGGAGGGAGCAGAGCCAGGACAGCTGACCTGAACCAGCCAAAGGGATATTCCATACCATACATCATCATCCTCAGTATATAAACTGGGGGGGCTGGCTGGGAGAGGCTGATCACTGCTCGGGGACTGGCTGGGCATCAGCCAGTAGGTGCTGAGCAACTGTGTTGTGCATCACTTGTTTTTTCTTGGGTTTTATTCCATTCTCTCTTCTTAGCTGCCTTTCCATTACTATTATTATGTTTCACTTTATTTCAATTACTAAACTGTTCTTATCTCAACCCACATTTGGGTTTTACCTTTTTCTGGTTCTCCTCCCCATCTCACCGAAGCGGAGGGAAGGGAGCGAGCAGCTAGGGTTACACCACAACAAGAAGTAACGGGTCTGGGCATCATCCCTGTTAGCCTCCTGTGATCACTAGCATACATTTTCTCATTAGCCTTGTTCTGATAACGCCAGGGCCCCAAAAGATGAAGCGTCCTCCCCCTTGAAATTAAAGTGGCCTTGTACTAGTAATCTGCAGCTCGTTCAGTAGCTTTGCTTGCTAGAAATGAAAAGCTTATGCATTAAGCTCACTGAATCTCTTGCCATACTTTCTTTTTTTTTTTGTCAGATGAGTGGAACATCTAGTGATGGAACTGATGATGATGACCAAGGCAAACCACACTTTTCTGATTCTTTGCCTCCTGGAGGAATCGGGTACCATGCATTTAACCTGTCTTTTCCTCTTGTCATCAACTACACTGTCTCTTGCTGCTGTTAGAAGAATCATGAAAATGTTTTGGTTTGTTTTTTTTCTTGCATGGGAATACATGAATCAAAAGGGGCCCTGACCTGTAGATCTTGCTTCAGCTACAGGCTAACCAGCAAAGTGTGCTTCTAGTGCCACTTGCCTATCAATCCTACAGCAGCAGATCACAAGCATGTTCCAGAATCCCATTCCAGTTAATTCCTTGCCTGCTGTATCCCTTTCCCTAGGTATAGGAGGTGTCCAGTACAAAAGCTGAGCAGCACTGGGTTATCCCTCTGTGCCAGCTGCACAAAGATGGTACTTGAGTTAATTTCAAAAGAGTGTTGTTTTGTAACCAGAAGACTTGCTTTGTGGTTTGCGGTTTTGTCTTGTTGATTTTTTTTTTTCTTTACTCTGCCCTAATTGCAAGATTCTTTTCTCGCTTAGTGGTAGTTCCTATATCTAAAAGATAAGAGGTGTTGGCTCTGTAAGGTCAGCGATGAGAATTCAGGTTACCTGAACCAATGCTTTATTTACCCTCCTAGATCCAGCAGGAAAAAACCAAAGAAAGAGAGGCAGCAGTTAGCAGCTCAGAAGAATACGGAGACAACTGAAGTGGAA
Source organism: Falco peregrinus (assembly GCF_023634155.1). Taxonomy (NCBI): domain Eukaryota; kingdom Metazoa; phylum Chordata; class Aves; order Falconiformes; family Falconidae; genus Falco; species Falco peregrinus. The sequence goes on along the minus strand of NC_073736.1, from coordinate 5,232,201 downwards.
AAAGAGGTGCTGATACTGAAAGTCAGCTGCTGGAACCAAGCAGAACTGGCAGAGGAAGGGACCACTCCAAGTCTGATGCCCACGCTTCTGGAGATCATGACATTTACCATCTTTGTGTTTGTGATCTTCATGTGTGTAACTAATGGAGGCGAATAGAAATGGTCTGCTCATAAACCTTATCCTGGGGAGACAATAAAAGCCCAGTCCTGATGACATAAGCAGTGTTTAGTGGTGACTACAAAACTGAAGAATGCAATTTTTTTTCCTCTCTGCTACTTGTGAACAAGCTCTTCAGGCAGTGAATTAACAGGCTAGGAGGAGGGTGAAACAGCCTGTGACTTGTCTTTGCCTGGTGTTCACCGCATTCAGAAGTTCCTAATTCTTGAAAGCGTGCCTTGCTATACTGTTTCGCCTTTGCTGCATCCATGTTTGCACATTTTGTGCCCCAGCTGGAGGGTTTATTTGCTCAGAGGTGTTTGGAGTTCTGCATGGCTTGGTTTTTCCTAAGCTGCCCATGGCTGGGATTACCGCATCGTTGAGGATTTGTGGCTTCTCTAAGCTCTGGTTATCTTATATGTGAGAACCACCAGATATAAACGGAGGGAATAAATTGTTTGCCAATCTGGCAAGACAGGGAATGATGGCTCTAGCTTAATACAAGCCATGAGAGATCAAGGGAGGAGATACTATCTTAACCACTTCTGAAAAAATGTTCTTGCCCCTTCAAGTCTGTAACTTACGGAAAAAGGGGAATACTGGAAGTGAGGATCTCCCATTGTTGGCCTGCTACTCCTCGTCAGAAAAGAACCTAATTTTATGTGCAATGTTCTCCTAAATCATAATACTTAAATGACTTAAGGGTTAAGCTTAAGCTGAGGCCTTTTGGTATCTTTTCACAGCAGAAACGCAGAACTTGGAGCCTGGCACGTAATCGGAAAGATCATTTGGATTGCTGAATGTATTTGATTTTAAAACCGCTGGGTTTCTCCTGTTGTCCGTATCCACTTTGCCAAGAAAAAAAATTTTGTATCCTTAGGTTTGACACTGGTTTAGCAGGAAAATCTTCCCTGCTTAAGTCATAACACAGTAAGCTAGAGGGGTGAGATACTGCATGGTTTCCTTAAAACTTCTAAGACATTTTGCTTTATCTTAAAGGTGTGTGCACTTTGTAATTGCTGCCTCAGGTCTGGGTGATGGCTTTAACGTGAGGTAAGAGGTTACCTCTTCTTCTAAGGTTAAATGGTAATAAATGAGAAAGGGGCGTTTGACTCCTCTAACAGTCAGTGAGATGAAGGTGGCTGCCTTTCCACCAAGGTGTGGTGTTAGTGCTGCTCTTGGATGTTTCCTGCTTTGCGAAGCTCATTTTCCAGGTTAGCCAAGCGTGATGAAAGCTGGAATGTGCTGGTTTTCCTTGACGTTGCATTCCTAGGAAAATAATTTTTAGCTGCTTCAAATCGCTATGTGAATACCATCGCTTCCCTGTTAAGTAACTGATGGACCCTGTTGGTTCTACATCACACTTGGAGGCTTTGCTCTCTGCTGCTCATATGTCCCCACTCTCTCTAGCCATCTTGTGCTTGCTCTGCAGGACCTGGTGGTGAGCGCAGCTGGTGCGGGCTGGCTTTGATTTGGTCACTTGGGGTGGTGGGGAAGGGCTATGCCATCCTGCCCTTCCCCCCCCAACTCACTTCAGAGCCTTGTTCTTATCAAGGAAATAAAGTCATCATTGCTTTCATTTGAACATGCATGAAACGAGGTGGAACCTTCCTCCTCAGCATCAGCTGTCTCACCTGGAGGGCACTGTCAGGTACCCAACATATATTATTTTTTTTTTCCCCTTTTTGTTTTTCTATCCTGGATTTAGTGAATTATTCCAGTCCCTCCTTTCAATTTAGGATGGTGAAGGACTGGCTCCAGGGATGAGGATTTTTGAAATCCTCCTAGCAATGGATAACAAAAACATTAATCTCCTGCTGTTCAACATGCTTGGGGGGTGTGTGTGCTTGTTGAAGGGCACATGCTGTTCGTTTATATGAAATAAGTGTGTTACTGCCCAGCGCTGTTGCTGAAAAAGGGGGGAACAGTGGAAGTGAGGATCTCCTGTTGTTGGCCTCCTACTTCTCATCTGAAGAGGAGTTAATTTTATGTGCAATGTTCTCATAAATCATGACACTTGAATGGCTTATGGTTAAGATCAAGCTGAGCCCTTTGGTATCTCTTTCCACAGGAGAAAGGCAGAGCCTGGAGCCTGACACCTAATGGGAAGGAAAGCACTGCAGCACCCTGTGGTTGCTCTGTGCCTAGCTGGCTTTGCTTTCCAGCAGGCACCAGGGTGGCTGAAGTTCCCCTTGAGAGCTAGGGTCTGTGAGAACCTGCCCCCTGATCCTTACCCGTAAGCTCTCGACCTGTTCTGCATCCACCCCCAGGCAGAGCTCCATACGTTCCTGTTGCTCCCTCGCATAAAGGGCAGCTCCACCACCTCTCCTTGCTGGCCTAGCTTTCCCAAAAAGCACATGGCAATCTGTGACAGCATTCCAGTCACACGAGAGACCCCACCACGTCTCTAACTGCAACAAGATCCCAGCCCTGCGACTGTACACAGATCCCTAATTCCTCCCGGTCGCTCCCCACGCTGTGTGCATTGGTGTACAGGAGTTTCAGAGGGGCAGGTGAGCAGGCAGGTTCCCCAGGAGGGGTGCGAGAGGATCTGCCATAGCCATGCACACCCTTGAGGTGGCTGGTCTGCTTCTCGTCATCATGGGATGCAGCTGAGAAACATGTATCGCTGCTCTGCTTGGCCTGGCTTGTGCCCCGGGTGGATGCGATGGTGTGAGCCTCGCTGCTTTGGAACCTGCCTCCTGCATCCTTCAGTTTAAAGCCCACCTCACCGAGCTGCCAGCCGGATTCCTTTGCCTCTTCTAGAAAGGTGAATCCTATCCCTCCCTAACAGGCTATAGTCATCAAAGGAGGAGGTTACAAAGACTTGCTGGGCTTGTCAAAAATGTTAATTATCCCTGGTTTCCTCCCAGCCTCAGGTGATGGTACCAACTCCCTGTTACTCCCTGGCATTCAAGATAGCTGTACTGAGCTGTAAGTCTCATTAATACTGAATTTGGATGAAAAATGCATTCCTCTCAACTGAAAATGGGGAGACACAAACAGCTTCCTCCACCCCCAGAGAAGCTTAGTGTGTGCCAAGACTCCTCTAGCTCAGTGGAAATGAGTAAGGCAGCGTAGCGATCCTGCCAGAAGGGAGTAGGACCCCACCCTCCCTCCCTGGAGAGCGAGCTTAGCATGCATTGTGCTTGTTCACTTCATTGAACTGATCATCAAAACAAATGAGCATTGTGAAGGTATCGTCTGTGCTGGGAGAAGGCAAATTGTGCCCCACACCACCCTACTTTGTGCCCATGCTCCCAGCTAGCTGCAATCCCAGCCATGGAAAATTACAGGTAAAGGGAAATACCTACTTTTTGGTGGACTGTCTTTAACACACACTAAATCTGTTTTCTTGGTGAACAGCAGCGAAGATGCAAGGTAAGAAAATAAGGATGCAGTGCTGCTCGGTTCTTGCCTGCTGTGTACAGAAGAGGATATTGAGGATGCACTCAGACTGCTAGTGGTAAAGTCAGGGGTCACTGTGTGATACAGCGGGATGCTTCCAAATACAGCAATTTTTCACAGTAGTAAACCCCTAGGCCGATAGCAAACTTCACCATCTAGAAAACAGATCCAATAGTTCATTTGGAAAAATAGAAGCACTCGGTCCTTTCAAAAATCTATTTCCTACAGCATATTGGATTAGGGAGGCTCTGCCTGCTGGGTTTGGCTCTATTTGCCATTAGGAAGACACATGGGAGAGGACAGAACTGCCTCCCCAGAGGTTCCAGACTTTGTCTGGTTTTAGTTGGCAAGTGTGAGGTCTGGATCCACTTTATTTTGACAGAGGTAATGAACAATAATTAACTGTTCTGCTCTAAAACTAGTGTGGCGGCAAGGCATTATGTTAGGTGATGGGATTGATTTTTTTTTTTTTTTTTTTAATGTAAAATGACTTTACGCTTACGGCATCCCGTGATTTAAGAGGTCACAACAAGATTTACAGCGCTGGACCTCACAGGGCACCCAGCCCTGCTGTGTCTGCAGCTTGCACTGGTTTCCCAGTGGCTGGAAGCAAATCATCACCATTAATGCAGCCCCGCTTAATGCCAGGGATCACAGATGTTTGCTCTTGAGCCTGAAGCGTGTGAGATCGGTTAATCTGGCAAACAAATCTAGCTCAGCTCGGTGCAATTTCAGGTAGGTCTTGCTATATCTGGGAATTTAGAGGAAGAAAAGAGGGTGCCGGGTTCCTGGACTGCTGAAGGCTTCACCCCTCCTCGGGAAGTTCCTTGCATTTGGCTGTTGGAGGAATGGACTTGCTGAAACTGCCAGTGCTTGGAAATTCGGATGTTATAGCAGGCATAACCGTAAAAGGTTTGTGTTTAATAACATGCTAGTGCCTAGGGGCACTGATAGGCTTTTCTTTAAATCTGTTTGACAGGGTTGTGAGCCCTTACAACAAGTGCAAGGCGTGCTAATGGCTCACGTGCCAGTGGGAGCTTCCAGCAGTAGATTGCTAAACTTGGCAAAGGTTGCTTGTGTCCCAGTGGGATTGGGGTGGGGACGGCTCTGTGTCTTAACCCAGTTCCAGTGATTGACACAGAGGATGAAATCTGCATGTGGCATCATCTGCTGAGGAAAGATGATGATACTTAAAACTGAGCTAGAAGATCTTACCCTAAAGGAGGGATTTAAATTAAATGGTTCGGTCTGGAATTTCCTTTTTATCCAGGAGGTAGAAAACCCACGTGTATTTCCATTCTTCCCCATAAAAGAGAACTCCAGGAGGGTGGGATTTAAGGAGCACATCACTCATGGGGATTTGCACCTTCCACATGTGGCATCTCTAGACCTAAAGGAGAATCATATGGCAGCAGAGAAAATATTTGTTCTGGTTGCTGTTCTGCAGTGTTTTTCCTCTTCTGGCCTGAACTGTCTCACTTCTCAGTCTTTGCCCCCAGCCCCTCTTCCCCTGCTTTCTGAAGTTCCCTTGAAGGTGTGGATAGGATTCCTGAGGAGCTGACATCCCGTTAGCACCCACCTCCCCCAGCTGAACAGCTAACCCCGGCCCTGCAGCTCGGGTTGGGGGGGCATCTCGCGCCTTCCCTGCTGCCCCGGCCCCCGCGGGTGGCTGGCAGGTTGCTCTCGGAAGCTGTTTCCCCCACGTCTAATTTTATGCATTGCAGCCTTCTCCGCTAGAGACATGTCAGCAAGGATCTACGCTTGGCAGAAATAGCTCTGGGAGAGTAATGACAGCAAAATGGATGCTAAATAGGGACTAGCAGAAGTGCTGTAGCACCGAGGTCAATTATAATCAACTTTCCTGTAACACATCTCTGTTTGTTCCGAGACACGCCAGGATGGGCAGCAGCTGGGGCTGGGAGGTGGTTTGGGGAGTGGGAGCTGTGGAAGACAAGGCTTGGTCAGATGGGCGAGACCATCTCCTCTTCCTTCTGCACCTGCCTTGTTCTTCCTGGGGATGCTGTTCCTCTGCTCTTGCAGCTATCCGAGCAGCTCAGCATCCACTCATCGCTTCCCTTGGCATTGCTGGCCTTTAGCTACGTGCAAACATGGTTTTTAAGATCTCGGGGATGCAGAAGCAATTTTGCAGCCGGTGTGTAAGGAGCAGGGGCACGCAGAAGGGAGATGCTGGCCAGAGGTGCTTGCCGGGGTCCAGCCAAGTTAGGAATGAATCCCTGCGGATGGACGTGGGGGGGTTCAGTGACTCGTCACAAAAGCCTCATGTGACTGAGCCAAGAATAGGACTGCTTAATCCAGGGAGAATTGGGTAAAAGTACATTGTTACACATTAATACATTTGCCTGTGAACTTCGCTTTGGGATCAACACAACAAAGAGAAAAATTCAGAGGAATGGAAGCGTTTCATTATGGCAACCTTTGAAACAAAGCCTCGTGACTTCTGAAAGCATTTCATTTTCAAAGGGGTCTCTTTTTTTTCCTTTCTGAAGCACAAAATGCTTCAACATTTAACCCCCAAAGGAAAGAAAAACAATGTTCTCTGCGGTTTAAATGAAAAAATTCGGGGAAGATTAGGAGTTAATTCACCAAAATCTATTAAAATATTATTTCTTTTATAGAAAATCGGAATTATACACTCACGTTTTTTACCCACATCCCCCTTTCAAATCCATTCTTTACACAGCTCGCTGTTGTCTCTTATCGCTGCCTGGTTCATGAATGATTAACCCTCGCTTCCTTTGAAGGCTGGAGAACAAAACGCCACCGTTCCAAGTCCCTTTTCTTGCTCTGGATGCACTCTGTGGCAAACCCAAGGCACTTTGTACCCTGCCCTGGAATATATTGACTCTTATCAGATGGATCGGGAAGGCAGATGGGATCTTCCTTTATGATAGATGCTCTCTTAGTGAGCATGGAAGAGATGCAGCTCGTGATACCAGCAAACACCTGCTTTATCCCAGTATTCTGGTACCCACGTCTGGAGATGGTTCCCAGCCCTGCTACATCTCGCATAAACACTTTTCCTGAGAACAAACAGCTTTTTTTCCCAGTTGTATATAAACATAGACTGATGTTTTGTTTGTATAAAACTCATGCAAAGCCAGATGCATCCATAGCCTAACTAGTTAGACAGCTTAAAGCTCTTTCATGCCGCTGATGAAATTCTGCAAACTGTAGCTAATTTTTGTGCGTGCGGGTGGAGTTTCTTTCGTTTTGTTTTGGTTTGGTTTGGTTTTTTTCTTCCCAGCAACTGTCTTCTCAAAGCGCCTGTCTGTCCTGAAATTATGTCTCTCTGTGTTTGTCAAATGGGCAGGCACAGCTGGTGGACTTCTCCCCGTGGGTTAAATATTCTGATTGAGAGATCCTGAAGCTCTCAGCTCCTGTCTCCGCATATTAAGGTGACTATCTGCACTGTAGTCAGCTCAGGGCCCTGCAGGAGGGAGAATTAATTAATTAACTAGTTAATTAACTGTCAGGTTGCCAAATGTCTGGAAGAAGTGACAAGACTGCTGTCTCCAGTCAGTCCCCTTGCATTGCTGTCCACTGCTTGTGCCAAAGCATGGTCTCCCATGGTCAGCTGTGCATGGGTAGGTCTTGGTCTTTGTGCATGTTTTTCCCCTTTATCTACAAGATCCTGATCTCTGCTAAAAGAAAAGCCTTTTACTGGGCTTCTGGGGGTGGTTTTTTCTGCGTCCCCCCTATTTTATTACCTCCTGGCCTGCTAACTGCAGTCCAATGTGCCTTTCCCAAACGCTGAGGAGAAGCGGTTGGGTCAAGAGTGCTCGTTGGATGGAGTTGGCTCAACCTGAAGGGATGCAGGTGAGAAAAAGGGAAATAAAATGTTCCTGTTTGGTTTATTTGTGTAATCTGCAGGAATTACTGCAACTCTCCTGCTGTTCCCATGGAAACAGATGTTGAATTGCAGGAAACTGCTACAGGTTTTCAGGACTTTTTTTTTTTTTTTTTTCTTCCTTAAACAGTGACACCTCCTTTATCATTTCCAAGCAGCCTGGAAAAGCTCTCCTTTTTGAGGCACAAATCTGGAACATCCCTGGGCCTTTCTTGTCTTACACATCCCTCGAGATATCCTGGGAGGTCTCCTTAAGTGGCAAGCAAGGCGCTGCCGGGAAAAGATGCCATCGGGAGGAAGGTAAACTCCGCTTTCCTGATGCGTGGTGGTGGTGGGTAGCAGCGTGCATCCCTCCCTCCCTCCCTCCCAGCACCAGTCCTGCGCGGTGGGAAGGGCTCAGTGGCCACCGGTGCGTAGGGCTGTGCAATTCTCACTGCTCAAAAAGCATCTGCTGAGCGAAGCCAACGCCTGCCTTTGTACCAGGGCTCGGGTCTCTGTAGTGCATTGCATAAGCTCCATCCTTCCGAGACAGACAGTTATTTTCCAGCCTGTCAGGTCTGACTCATCCAGCAGGCAAGTCGGCAGGCAGGGATGGAACACCTGGGGCTTTGTGGCCAAGCTGCTGTACCTGTCTCCATGCTTTTGTCCAATTTAAACTTGCCCTCCTCCCCCGCCTTCATCTCTCATTTCATCTTTTGCAGATGTTGACGTGGTGCAGACTGTTCGTCGTGGGAAGGTAAGGCTGCATGCATTCATCTAAGAAATGATGCTGGCCAGTGAAAGGTCAATGAGGGTTTGTTTTTTTTTGGAGTTCCTTTGTTGTTTTGTTCTTAATTGGGTGAATTAAATGCTTATGAAGATGAAAGAGTGTTTTAATAAATTATTAGCATCAGATATATAGGACTATGAGGATTATCAAGGCTTCCTGGCAGAGCCCTGTCAGGGCCACGCCATCTCTGCTCCCTATTTTATCATCATCCATCATTTTATCACAATCCATCATGTTTCTGCTGCCGGCCCGGGGCCCCAGCTGACCCCAGCACCCCACTCACTGAGTGCTGTACACGCAGTGTGGGGAGCCCAACCACAGGCATGAAGCAACAGGTGAAATGGGCAGACAAAAATCAGGAGGGAAAATGAAAATGAGATGAAGGGCTCGAGATCAAACAGCAACGTAAAAAGCCAAAACTATGTAAAAAGCCAAAACTATGCGTACACACCCAAAAAAAGCCCATAAAAAAACCTACCCAACACCCTCTACCCCCAACCCTCCCCCAGATTTAAACCAACCAACCAAAAACCCACCTGGGGTCAAACCCGGTGTCCTGAGCCCGGGCCCCAAAGTGTCCCCCAGTGTCCTGAGCCCAGGAGCTCCAAAACGGTTTGAAACAGCCACCTGCTGCGTGGTTTCAGTGGGTTCTGTAAACCACAGCTTATGGCTGATTTTAAAGTGGAACCCACAGCGTAACGCGGTTGCCAGGGCCACCTGCAGTCTGTCACAGCCCCTTCCCCACCATCACCCAGAAAGGTCACCCAGCATCAGGCAGCTTTGAGCTGGTGCCCAGCACGAGTTCAGCATGGGGATGGAGAGGAGCTCCCCTATGCCTTGAGGACCAGCACATCTCACCAGCTTCCCCTTTCCTCCCCCCATGGAAATGAGCTTTCTGTAGTCAGTTCTTCAGTGGGTTGAGGAGAAGACCTTTTGTGGTTTTTTTTCTCTCTCTCTCTTTTTTTTTTTTTTTAAACCTTCTGGGTTGTAAGCAAGGAGCTTGCAAGCTTGCTGGAAACCTTGCTCACCAGCTGCCTGGACTCATCTATAAACAGTCTGGTAAATAATAATAACTTACAAATACTAAGTGTCCAATAATGCCAGACTGCTAATAGCTCCCCTGTTAAAATCCAGTTTGATGGGGTCTTTTAAAATTTCTGAAGAAGAGAATGCTTTTGTAATAAACATCTTAATGTTAGATTGGCCCTGTGCTTGAGGTTTTTATTTAAATGCAAATTGAATCCTCCCAACGGAAAGCTAACAGGAGATTAAAATAGCTGATAGGAGATGAGAATTTGCTTTATGTAGAGTCATTTGACTCAACTTCTTGTTGATTTCCTCACTTTTCTTATTTTATGGCTAGAGCTGCTTTCAGATAGCTTCCCATCTCCACCAGCTTGAACTATCAGCAAGAATAAACCCTGCCTGGATTGCTACAGGGCTGAACTTGGGGTCAACTCTGGGGGCTTCTGCAAGCCAGGGCTCAGCCTGACACCTCCTCTGGGGACTGTCACTGGTCGGGGCTGCAGGGACAAGAGTGTTGGAGGCACGAGTCCCTCTGACATGGAAACGGAAGCCTCTTCCAGCTCTGGAAGCTGCAGCTTCGAAGGCTGTTGGGTGCTGGAGCACCTGATGCTGCTGCACGGGGACCAGCCGTGCCCCGAGTCATGCTGAGCCGGTGGTCACAGCTGTGTGAGCACAGTGCCGAAAGGAGAAGGCATCCCTGGGGGTGTCAAGGATGTTCAGAGTTCAGGGGGGTCCTGAAGGATTAGAAACATCTGCAAGCGCATCTCTGGGGAGGAGCTCTGAGGCTCGATGGAAGATGTGTTGAAAGGATCTTTCTCTTTTGCTTAGAAATGTTTTTTCGGCAAAGTTATTCTGCAACACTTTTAGAAGAGTGGAGAAGTGGGTCAGGGAAGTGAAAGCCCAGCATGAGCAGCGGGCTGGGAAATGGGACCCCAAAGGGTGCTACATCCCACCGCTGTCTCTGCAGCCTCCGAGCGAGGTGAGCAGAAGCTCTGGGGCTGCTGCTGCCTGAGCTGCCCCCGCTGCGTCCTTGTTTTCCACACGGTGAGTGCCCGTGGGGTGCGTGTCCATCCGATGCCCACACCAGCGCTGGGCTTTTCTCTCCCTGAGCAGTGTGGGGTCCCCCAGCTCCCAGCCGTGACCGGGACCCAGCTTGGGGCAGCCCCCCAGCCCTTCCCTCTGCCTCCTCCCTGGGGCAGCTCCCGCTTTTTAGCTGTAACTCCCTTCTTTTTTCTCATCAATCTGTTTTGGTTTTGCAGGCAGGGAGAGCCCCCGTTAGGGAACACCCTGTGCGAGCCTGGGGAGCCATAAAAGGCTGAAGTATGGGTCTTGTAACGCAGTGTGTACACACACGCACGCACGCACACCCCTGCCTGCTAGCACCGAGGAAAAGACCAGATGGGGAAACACTCTCCCTCTTAATTGTCCTACATATTCGGGAGGGTGAAGATTAGGGCTGCTGGATTTATGCTGATTTTTTTTTTTTTTCTCTCCTCGCATCCCTCCCACGCAGCCCTCCCAACCCTGGCTGCTCCCAGTGCTGCTCGCATCCCCCTCGGCAGTGCTGCGGGGTGCAGGGAGGGACGGAGGGAGCAGGGGAGGAGGGGGATGCTTGGTGGGCACCGAGGATTTGGGTGTTGAAGTGGAAGAGTGTTTGGAGCAGAGAGCCATGCTCCACCTGGACTCAGCACGGTTTCCCAGGAGCTGTGAGTACATCCGAGCTTCCCGAGCCATCCTGGCAGGAGGGAGGGAGTTTCTTGATGGAGGTCAGTGGGTTATGCCTGGGGGGGGGGGAGGGGGGGGGGATGCTTTGGAGGATGCTTCGGAGGAGGATGGCTTTCTCCTGCTGTCAGGCCAGGCTTTTAATAAGCAACCAGAAACAAAGCTTTGAGTTTGTGTTTCCCCCAAAAGAAGTGGGTTAAGGAGGGGGGTGGGGTGTTCCTTTTTTTTTTTTTTTTTTTCCTTTCCTTTTTACTCCCCCAGTAGTCCCTAAATCCCGTTTTTTCAGCCTTTCTCCCAGAGCAGGCCCCGGCAGCTGAGGCAGCCGACAGTGATGGGGGTGTGCCATGAGCTACCCCCAGCTGAGGTCTGGCCCGAGCTCTTTACATTCCCTCCGGAGGGATGCAGCCTAAATACAGAGTAACAGGACCTTTATAAACATAACCAGCGAGGCTGCAGGGCTGGAAAAAGACCTTCTGTGTTTGACCCGTGCAAGAGAAGCTGTTTGTGCAGAGCAGAGGCAGCCTTTGGGGGCAAGGGAGGAGATGCAGGATGCTGGTGGGAATTGGACCAGGGAAGGGGTGCGCTTCAGTCTCGCAGGTGGGTTTTCTCTTCCCTTGATGGAATTATAACTCTCTCCCTTGAGACAGACTGTGGTGTGAACAAATCTTGCCTTGTTCTTCTGATTCTTCAGCCCACCCGGGGACAAAAGGATGGTCTGGGCTCTTTCCCTGTGCTAATGAGTGCCAAAAAAAGAAACTGCTTTTGTCTCTGTCCTGTAGCCTGCTAAAGCTCCTGGCATCCTTCTGATGCACGATTGCCGTGCCGTAAGCCATGGAATATTTCTTTCCACGACCTCTCTGCCTTCCTCCTATTAGCAACTGCAGGAAATTGCTTTTGGCATGATGAGGCTGGAAATGATCTCAAGGGACTGGTAATGGGGGGACGGGGTGAAGCTGGGGAGGAGGTCACATCGGTCGCAGCCTGCTGTCTTCGCCTTCAGACTGCACCTCCTTATGTCTGCAAAGAGGGATGCTCAGAACAGAAGAAATGAAACAAGCTGCTTGTGAGTGCTGCTGCTTTTTCTTTGTTTGGTACAATTAATTCTCTTATAATTGCAATGTTTTTTCTCTTTCCTTTTGCCAGCTGGGTAATTTGCAGGGAACTAGTGGATTTTTTTGTTGTTGTTTTTTTTCTGGGTAGCTGTTACTATGGCAAGGAAACTTGATTCAGTGTGAAGAGAGGTCAGAAATACCAGACTGAACATTTCATGCATGTTCTGTTTAAAGCCTCAGCTGCCAGGGTTTGAACAAGGGGAGAAGTAAAGGCACCAGAGTCCCTGGTTTTCAGAGGTGATTTTTAAAAAGCCTTGTCTGTTTAAAAGTTGGAGTAATTTCAAAACCAAGACTTTGGTATTATATGACCTTGTGGGTGAGGACTGTCTATGGAAAGGCTGTCTGTAGCTTGCTCTGAGGGTCACCAAGAAGCAGTGTTAGGCTGGGTCACGTAGCACCCTGCTGCAGGTGACCACAGCAGCTCTTGGTTTTGCAGGACCCTGCAGGAGAGCGGGCGTTTGCGATGGGAGCTCAGGCTTCTCCCGTGCTGGGGGGGTTACAAAGGTGCCAGACTCTTCCAAAGACCCTGGTTCTGCTCAGAACCATGAATAAGCGGTGAGGATTTGAGAAAAGCCTGTGGGGGTGCTGAGCAATCTGGACTATTATATGATGGGGTTCTGGGCTCCTCTGAAAAATCTTTGGGTAGCAGAGAAATCAGCCTTATCCCTGGGAGAGGGATTTATGGCTCCCTTCAGAGTGCTGAGAGGGGGGAAAATATGGACTTAGAGCCTCCTGGAACATCTGCCCCTGTGAATGTTGTGATTCTTGTTGGCTGTGTCTTCACTGGAATAAGGAAGAAATAAATTCCCTGATTTACAGCAGGGATTGGTATCTGAGCCCACAGGGCCTCTTTGTACTGTGCTAACGTTTATCTGAGAGTGGAAAAGGTGGCTGCACCATGACATTTATACATATCTAGAAGGAAAAGCAGCTCACTTCAATTGTAGTGATTAATGGGGAGGTTTGGGTGCTGCTTCCACAGCTGAAACTTTTTCAAGGTGTTGTTTGAGATGCCCTGTATCCTGCTAACTTCCAGTGCAGGTGAAAACAGCATAAAGAAAATTATCACCGTGTTTCCCCTCCTTTCTCATAGAAAATTACCACCCCATTTCCCCTCCTTTCTCATCACTTGCTGAAAATCCTTGATTCTGGCCGATATAGGATGTGACACCAGGGCAGCTCCAGCTGCAAGTGGTTACTGTTGTTAGGGTTTTGAGGAGGGGCAGGTGGGTGGGGGGTCCCAGCTCTACCAGCAGCTTCCCTGTGTGGGTGACCTGAGCACCCAGCCCAGCAGGGAGCTTCAGCTCAACTCCCAGCAGAGCAGGTATGAGGGTCCCCGGCGAGCATCCTGTGCATGGTGTGCTTGGGCCCTGTGCACAGCATCCTGCGCATCCCACAGCTGGCACCTCTCGCCTTCTCCATCCCTGCTCCTGGGAGCAGGCGAGCAACGGTGGGTGGTCTGGGAGCAGAAACGCTGAGCCACAGGGGACTGATGCTTCCCAGGGGCTGGTCCCTTCTCCAAACCAGGCATTGGATCCTGAGCCTGAAGCAGCACCGGGAAAGCACCCGAGTGCTGGTGTAACTTGGAATTGCGCAGGGAGGAGAGCCAGGAGCAGGCAGGCAGGGCAGAGCTGGACTGTGCCTGGCACCCTTGGCAGCAGGTGAAATTCCTGGGGATCTCCTTTCTGTGTCCCCCCCAGCCTTGTACCGTGACTGCTCTTCGGGACAGCAAGGGCCTCCCTGCACCGAATCCCTTTTAACTGTCTTCAAGCCTGTGCTGTGTCATCTCTCCCTGCTCTTACTCAATAGAGTACAGGCAGCCAAGACAGAGCTGAAATGAAGCTGCTCACTCCTGCCTGGTGCTGAGGAGCAGGAGCTGTGATTTCTTCTCTGTTTTTGTGTGCTATTTCCAGCATGTTGTTGCCCCTGTTCCTGCCTCTCCTGTGACGCCCGTCCTCAGAGCAGTGGGAACCGTCACCGCTCTGGCTAGCGATGCTGGCTGGATGTCGGGCTGCTTTCAGCTCAGCTTTGCAGCCTTTTCCTTGTGTTGGCTGGCACTTGGCAGGACTGCCCCGTGCTTATCTGGTGGGACATTTAGGTGAGTACAAGAGCTTTTTCTCCCAAGGTGGTGGTTTCTCTAATAGGCTTCTCTGTCAGGCTGGTGGCTGGCTGCATCTCTGTCTTAACCTGCTCCTGGTGACAGCAAGGGACATGTGGGCGTCTGGCAACTGGCAGACAATCTGGGGGGCGGTGATGTTCTGGCAGCGCAGCTCCTGGTGGGGCTGTGGCAGGCATCCTGGGTCTGACCCATCCCCAGATCCGCTGATGGGAATCTGGGATCATGCTACTGAAGTCAGCGAAGCTGCGGGTCACTGGGTACGGCTCAGGTGAAGTTGTGGTGGGATGCCAGGAAAAAGCATGGTGGTCTCCTGGATCTTTGTGGTGCCCCTGAGGTGAGGGTTTGGGCGGGTGATGCTCTGCAAGGCACAGCCGGGATCCTTTGCTGGGGCTGCAGAAATGCTGGAGGCTTGTTGGGGTCAGTTGGACAAACATGATATAGCATCAGTTCGCACGGAGTTGTATCTGCCTCGGGCTGAGTGAGGATTAGGGGTCTCTCCCTGTTTCTAGCCCTGTCCCCCTCCCTGGAGTGAGTGTGTAAGTGTGGCTGGGAGTACACTGATGTCTCAGGGTGGATATCTTCAGCATGAGTATTGAAATGAGGAATTTGGGAGTATCTCCGTGGCTTTTCATCTTCTGGGGCCTTTTTGCATTTCCTTTAATTCGGAGAGGTGTAAATAGGACCCCTTTTCACTCCGCTTGTGCGATGCGATATTGAGGGTCGTGCATCAGCTTGAAGAACACCCTGATGGCTGAAGGGTGGAGGTTTTGCCTCCGGCGGGGTTGTGTGCTGACCCTCTGCAGCTGAGGGAATTCCAGAATTCCAACCTGGAGTGGCAAAACTTCTAAATCCTGGAGAGAGGTGAGAAAGGAAGGAGAGGGAAAGCAGCCACAGTCCGCAGCACCAAGCGCTGAGATCCTGAGATCTCTCTCCCTGTTCAGCCCGTCTATCACTTCAACACCCACCAGCACATATCTCTTATAAATCACAAATCGTTGCAGGTAATAAATGCCACTAAACCAGGGGCTCTTTAAAATGAGCCCAATGTAACCTGTGAGGTGAGGAGTGGCCTCTCCTTGGAGGGAGCACCTGGGTGCTGCAACACGGGGAGCTCACCCAGGGGTCCTGCTCTCCCACCTGAGCCCTGTCACCCTGCCGGTGGGTGCTGCAGGGCTCTCCCTGCCCAGCTGTGCTCCACAGCCTCTTGGCAAAGCCCCTCGGGGTGTGTGTGTGGGTGCTGAGCTGTTGAAACAAGGGTTTCTCTCCTGCAGGAGTCAGAGCTGGGCACCAGAGTGGGCTCAGCACCGTGCCTGCCATCTCCTCCGATAGCAAAGCAATTACCATGCATTTCGATTTTAATGTAGCCGTTGAAGAAAAAAATGTTAATGCTTCCAATTTGTGTGGTATAATTAAGTGATAATTCCCTCTGCCTGGGAGGAGAGCGTGGCTGCAGCGCACGGGGGTGTTGGGTCAGCACATTTTGGCAGCTCCCAGCTCCTACGGTGCAGTGCTGGCATTGCTTCCCGCTGAGATCCAGGTGATGCTGGAGAGGCAGAGACAAAGGGTGTGGGTACAGTGCTTCAGACTGACCTTGATTTTCTTTAAAGAGCATGAAAGAGAAGAATAGCAAGTTATTTGTATGCTAAGGCAGCTGAATTGATGCAGAGCCTTGTGTTGCTGCTGCTGCTGCTGCTGCATGGTGGCTCTCTGGACCACAGCTGGGCTGAATTTGCAGGTCTTTGCCTGTTCTCATGAAGGACCTGCCCAGCACTCCACAGAAATATGCAGCCATCTCCAAGTGCTTTGAATAGCACTGTGTGCTGGTATGTTGAAAAAGAAATTTATTTTAGACAATTATGCTTCAGTTTTGGATAGCCTTAATGACAGCCGAGAAACTGTCTGGCACCAGCCGTGAGTTTCTGCTTCTGTCAGACATTTGAGTGATGCTGATTGTGTCTCATCTGCGTTTTTTCATTGAAGAAATGGAGGCACAGGGCAGGAAAATTACTTCTCGGAGGTCAGGATGCAAATTTGTCATGCTCCTGGAAATAGGAGCTGGCTCTGCTTTTCTAATTTGCTGGCCCGTGCTGAACTTGTCATGGTAGTGCATGAAATTCGCCTGGAAAGGGAATAAACTATTCATGAAAGGAATAGTCCAGAGATGCTTAAACTGCCAAGACAAACCCACCTGAGCTGGTCGGGTGGCGGGTGGTGATGCACATCGGATGACAAGGCATTGAAGGGAAGGGAGACCAACAGCTGGTGAGCAGGTCTGCTGCTTGTCCCTTTCTCCTCTGCTGCTGGGGAGAGGCACAGTGTGGCTTGACTTGCTGCTGCTTTTCATCATTGCTTTTGTGTTCCTTTGTACCGGGGATGTGCGCATGTGCCTGTGCTGGGTCCTGCTGCTGGAGGGTTACAGCCCAAGGAGCATCCATGAGTTTATGAACCACGTTCTTTATGCAATAACTGATGTTTAGCTAACTACTGAAATGTATTTGGGAGAATAAGTTAAAAATAAACAGCCCTGTTTGAATTGATCAGTTCCCATGCCAGCTCAGATTTACATGAAGAGACTTTTGATGGTGCTCGATCCAGCTGTTGGGGACCTGTTTCACTGATGCTTTTCCATCAGCCTCCTCTAATTCACACTTTCAGAGGAGATGTAGGAAGTAACATGACCATGGAAACGGATCTTCCCTTCAGATGGGCCCTGCAGGCTCAGCCCCGAGGCAGAGATGAGGAGTTTGTGGGGATGCTGCACTGTAGCTGTCTGAGATAACCGCAAACACCCTGGCTCTGGTCCAAGGGCCACCTCTGTCTCCCTGCTTACCCGACAGGCATGAATTTACAGAAGCAATAACGTGGTGTGCCGCATGCAGGATGAGTCTGGGGTACAGCAGCAACAGCCCGTGTGGATCTGCCCTGCGAGCAGCCTGGTGCATCCCAGGGCTTCTCCCCTTCCAGGGGGATCTGCCTCATTGCCTCACGCTGTGGTCCCCGGAAAGCATCAGGATACCCACTCGGATGATGAAGGCGCTGTAGGTGGCTGTTGCTAAGCTACAGGCTGTCTGCTCTGGCTGTCAGAGGGCTCCCAGAGCTGAAGGGCTGTGGTCAGACCTGGGGAGTAAGCACTGTGGCAGGGCAAGGCGGTGGGGTTCAGAGTGGAGATGACCTGTTCATGGGTCAGGGAGTTTTGCAAAGCCCACTTGTTTTCTCTCTGCTCCAGATGAAGCAGCAGGAAACAAGTCTGGTTCTCCTTTTTGGGAGAAGGGAGTCCATCCCCTTAAGAAACCCAAGGGCTGTACTAGTTCGTTGCTTTATTTGTGCTTGGGTGTCTTAGGAGAGAGAAAGTTGGCTCTTTGCATCCCATCCCACATCCCCACTGCTGTATCAGAAGAAAAAACACCCGCAAGCAGCGAGTGGGCTGAGGCACTGGCCCTGGGCTGGCTGTCAGCCAGGGGGCAGGGATGTGGGTCCAGGGGGCAGGGATGTGGGTCCAGGAGCAGAGCCCTGCTCTGCTGCCAGGGAAGCTCTTTACCAGGGGCTCGGTGGGACCTCAGCACCCACAGGGAAAAGTCTCAGGCGTCTGTGCATGGGGAAAAGAAGGAATGATGCTGTCCTAGACCAGAGCGGCGCTCGGCCAGGAGTTTGCCTTCTTTGGGTTTTCTTGGCAACTGCTCACTCTGCCCTACAGTCCTGCCTCCGAAGGCTTGTGCAGGCAGCGTGTGCTGGGAGAGGCTGCGTCTGCAAGGGCACAGATAAATCTTACTTTGTTTTAAGGGCAATTGTTAAACAACTCCAGTTACGCAGTGCAGGTGAGGTTGCTCAGTGTGAAACGCACCTTATTCCATGCTGGGTGAGCGAGCAAGCCCCTGCCTTTGTTCCTTTCTGTTTGTCCTCTCTCTGTCCTCCTGCGCTAATTAATCTCATCTGCGTGCTTAAAGGCCTTTCCGAGAGAAGGAATGAAAAAAGACCGTGGGTTTCCAGCAAGAGCTTGTGCCTCTCCCTGCTGGGCTGGATCCCTTACAGCTCCGCAGATGCTCTCTGGATCCCTTACAGCTCCGCAGTGTGGGGCTGGAGAGGGAGTGCTGGCTTTCGCCTTCCCCAGCCGGGGATTCCTGGGGCAGGTTCTCCCCAGGTTCTGCCTGAGGACGTACACAGGGGTCAGGAGGAATAATCAGGTCAGAGAAGGAGGATGCAAGGAAAAGTTCTCCAGCAGGCAGGAGGACAGCCAGGGAAGTGAGCAGACAGCTTGCAGCCTCCTCAGTTTGAATGTCGCTTGGGGGCGGGGATGCTCAGGAAACAGGATAACAAACTGACTCCAACCTCTCTTGCCTTTTTTTTTTTTTTTTTTTTTCCTCTCCTTCCTCCCTCTTTTGTTTTGTTTTATTTTTAGGATCAGTCTTGGCGTGAGCTTGAAGCCGATCTGGAACTGCAGGATTAATGGAGACGCAATGAGAGGTACCGGTCACTGATGCTCTGTGTCAGGGGGTGGCAGAGGGGATGGGGGATGCTCAGCTCCCTGCCCTGCATCCTGAAGGGGCAGGGTGGGTATTTGCACTTCGTGTTTCTCCCTTATTTTTCCCTGGCACTTCCCTGCTCTGTTTTGCAGCATAGCCAGCCCCCTCCCTTGGGCCGGGACCGATGCTGCCTCGCCGCAGCAGCCACCATGGAGGTAGCTAATACCAAAGATTTCCAGTGGAAAACCCTCGCCCCGCTCCCAAGCAGCAGGGTCTACTCGACACTGGTGGAAGCCGGCGGGCAGGTGTTTGCCATCGGGGGCTGCGATGACAACGGTGTCCCCATGGACTGCTTCGAGGTCTACTCCCCCGAGGCTGACCAGTGGACCTCGCTGCCGGCCATGCCCACGGCCCGAGCAGGGGTGGCCGTGGTCACCTTGGGCAAGAGGATCATGGTGATAGGAGGGGTTGGAGTGAATCAGATGCCGCTGAAGATAGTGGAGATGTACAACATAGATGAGGGCAAGTGGAAGAAGAGGAACTCGCTGAGAGAGGCAGCCATGGGCATCTCGGTGACTGCAAAAGGCAAGGAGGGTTCTGTCCCTGCTGTGCCCTCCCAGGGCAGGGTGGGATGGTGGTGGGGTGGGCAGGGTTAGCATCGGCTGATGCATCAGGCACAGAAGCTCTCTGGGCAATGGCACACTGTTACATTGTTCTCCAAAACCTTTTCTGGGCTTCTAGAAGTATTTGTCATATCCCACCTGCTAAAGATGACTCTTCTGTAGGCATCCAGTTAAACTCAGGGGTTGCCCAGTACCATCAGCCCTGCAGCTGTGAGAGCAGTGGCTGTGCTGGCACCTGGGGGTATTTCAGACAGGCCCAAGCTCCAAGGTCTCAAATAAAACCTCTCCATGGTTTTGTAGTAAATTCTGGTCTTTGTGTGCTGCAGATCCTGGAAAAATAGGAACAGTGCTGCTGGCCGAGTGCAGCCAGGCTGGGAGGACGTGGCTGAGCTGCAGAGCCAGGGTGAAGGTCTCAGAGCCGCGGAATAGCTTTGATTTGAAGAGACATCTCTGGTCCAAACCCGGAACTGGCCAGAAGAAAGTCAGCTTCATGGTGGTGGGGTCAAACCATCGTACAAGGAGGGGAAGCAGCTGGCCTCGTGGGGGGCTCCTGTGTAGCTCCCTCTGAAAGCTTAACCACTGCCTTGAACAGGGCTTGTTAAACGGCTGCAAGGCTCTGCCTTATCAGCCCATCTCATTTTTTAATTTCTAAGCAGAGACACGGAGCATTGATTTCCTTTAGCATGCTCTCCCGTGCTTTGAAAAGCCTGAGACTGGGAGTTGTGTTCCCAAGCAGCGTGCCTGAGGTCGGCCAGCTTTCCGCCGTGCCCGGGATTACGAATCTAATCTCCAGGCAGCTTCTTTGAAAGCTGCTTGGTTTGTTTGCTTAAGTGGGTTTAAAAGCTACCATCAAGGAATGCTTAAAAATAATATTTACCATCTTGGAGATGATTTTTCTCTCTGAGTATAAGCTTGCTTGACTGATATGGCAGGGTCAGTTTGGTGTGAGAGGCCGGGAACAGAAATAGCTGCCCAAATCCTTGCAGCGCGCAGGCTGGGCTCTGCTTTTCCAGCTGCTTTGTAAGGCTGCCCACAAAGGGCAAGGCTGCTGTCGCTGCTCTCCTGAATCTTGTCTGTGAAGTGCTTGTTGAAGGAGATAACGTGGGTGCTGTGCAGGTGGGACTCCGTTTTGGAGAGCCAGGTTTGCTGATAGCCAGAGGTTGGATGTGGCTGCTAGGGATTTGGTGAGGAACAAGTAGCCTCAGTGCCTTGGCTCTGGGTCCTCTGGTCTGGGTGGCAGAGCTGCCATCCTGTGCCAGACCTCGGCGGGGCAAAGCAGGAGCTGAGCTGAGGAGCAGCAGCCACTGATGGGGGAGAGCATCAGCATTCCTGCAGGGACCAGAAGGATGCTGCGTTCCCCTCTGCCCTGGGGATGGGAGCTCGGGACATGCACAGGGCCTGGGCAGGAGCGAACAATTCTGGTCCACACCATATGATGGCACGTGCCTTTTTGCAAGGGGCTATTTCTGATGCTTTCCTATAATAACGTGGGATTATTTTATTTTTTTCCCCCTCTTCTTGGCCCTCTCCAGACTACAGAGTCTATGCGGCTGGTGGGATGGGATCTGACCTGCGGCCGCACAACTACCTGCAGCACTACGACATGCTCAAGGACATCTGGGTGTCACTGGCAGCCATGCCCACACCCAGGTACGCTGCCACATCCTTCCTGCGAGGCACCAAGATCTACGTGCTGGGTAAGAAGCGGTCCTGCCTCCTCCTACTCTTCCTTGGGCAGCAGCTCCTTTGATCTGAGCACTTAGAAACCTCCCTGGAAGAGTCTTTTGGGAAAGCTCTTCTCCATCACTGCCTGCTTTCTCACGCATTCAGAACCACCAGGCTTGCAGCTGTAGGTTTTGAGTGGGGCTAGTGCTGGGTTTGGATTCACAGCTCCCGAGCCAGCACCCACGAGAGCCCCTTGCACCCTTGAATGCCCCCAGAGCTCGCAGGTCCCAGTGACCTCCCCTGTCCCAGGCCCATCCATGGCTGCTGGCAGCTGAGGGTCCAGCTGATCTGTGCCACCTCAATTTGCAGTCCTGCAACTGCGCTAACAGCCCTTGCCCTCAACTAGTGAGTAAAAATACTTCCATGTGTTTTATATCGGCAGAGTACCCTGCAGCTTCACAAAGGGTCTGCCTTTGGCAGAGGAAAGACCTGTTGTAGCTGGGAAACACTGGACTAAGCCTTTTGCAGGGGACTATTTTCGTAAGTTTCACTTTATGGAAAGGGTAACTAAGGCAGGGAAATGCTGCCGTTCACTTGTCGCCAAGTGGCATATCAGGATCAAACCACAGAAGTCCCGATGGCTCGAACGGCCAGACAGCCCTGGCTTTCTTTAGGGGTTACCAGAAAAGACTCTTTGATCTATTTTGCAGTTTGCTTGCTGCTGGCAAACAGTTTGTGGGCCCAATAGCGAGCACAGGCTCTGCCTTCAAAGGCACGCTGAGAGCATCTGAGCTGAGAATAGCTGTATTCATCTGCGTCTGAGGGGTGGAAGAATAATGCGCATCTTTGGTGGCGGTGGCAGCAGCTGCTCTGGCTCTCCTGCTCCATCAGGAGCTTGGCAGCCAGGCCAGGGCTTGCTGGGTTGCACTGGCACTGAACTCATCTGAATTGCAAAGGCTCCCTGAGCGCTGATCCCTGCTCTGCTGTGAATTTGTCTTGATTTAATCGGTGCATACTAAACACCTTCCTGTGCCAGCGACCTGCTGCTGCCGGTGTGGAGGGGTGTGATGCGCTGAAAAATGAAGCGTTTCCATGCCATGAACCTGCAGTTGAAGGAGAGGGTGTGCAAGAGTGAGGAGTTACC
The DNA here is from genome assembly GCF_023634155.1 of Falco peregrinus. NCBI lineage: Eukaryota > Metazoa > Chordata > Aves > Falconiformes > Falconidae > Falco > Falco peregrinus. The sequence continues at coordinate 5,210,129 of NC_073736.1, read as the reverse complement.
TGGCTCAGCAGCCTCTCCCACCAGTGACTTGAGACCTGAGGACATCATAGGGGCTAGCAGCTCTCTTGCTCCCAGCTTGCTCCAGGAGGCTCCTCTGGTTCCTGCTGCCGTTGGCTTTGCGCTACGAGCCAAGCTGACCCTTTCCTTTCCATCTCCCCTGCCCCAGGTGGAAGGCAATCCAAGTACGCTGTCAACGCCTTCGAGGTCTTTGACACGGAGACCAGATCGTGGACCAAGTTTCCCAACATCCCCAACAAAAGGGCCTTCTCCAGCTTCGTGCCCACAGAAGACAAACTCTTCAGTCTGGGGGGCCTGCGGCAGGGACGGCTCTACCGGCAGCCCAAGTTCATGAGGACTGTGGACATGTTTGACATGGAACAAGGTGGGGGCCATCCCAGCTCTGTCCTGTACAGAGGAGCAGGGTGGGTGGCACATAAGGCTGGGCTTTGGGGCTTTGCAGAACGCAGAGCTCTCATCTGCTGAGTCCTGGGACTGCTGGTGCCTTGAGCTCCGCCACGAGGAAAGCCTGCAGTCAGGGTTAACAAGCCAAGGCAGCAGACCGTGGTCCTGAGGCAGCTGGGTTCAGCAGCTCCCTCCCGACGTGGTGGTGGGGAAGCTGGCCCCTGTGTCATTTTTTGTTTTGGGGTTTTGTTACCCCAAGGCACAGCAGCAAAACTGCACTTCCACAAGCAAGTAGGTCAGAGAGGCGGGTGGTTTCCCAGGGGTGGATGCTCCTGTAATACCCAGTCTGTCCTGTCCCTCCCAGGTGGCTGGATGAAGATGGAGCGTTCCCTCTACCTGAAGAAAAGGCGAGCAGACTTTGTGGCTGGCTACCTGAAAGGCAGAGTTGTCGTGGCTGGGGGACTAGGTGAGGCACTGGGGATGGTGGTAACGCTTTAAAAGCATATGTGAGTCGCGTGTTATCATTACAGAGAGGAGAGATGCTGGCCTGAGGGAGCAGGGAAAACAGACCCCAGAGTGGGATGGGGTCCAGAGCACAGACACTGTCCCACAGCAGACAAGGGATGCTTGCCGGTGCTTCCTGGGTGACCTACTGCCTCAATTTGTGCTTGCAGGAAACCAGCCGACCGTTCTGGAGTCCACAGAAGCCTTCCACCCCGAGAAAAACAAGTGGGAGAGCCTGCCCCCCATGCCCACCCCGCGCTGCGCCTGCTCCAGCATCGTGGTGCGCAACTGCCTGCTGGCCATCGGTGGGGTGAGCCAGGGCCTGAGCAGTGCCGTGGAGGCCCTCTGCCTCTCCGATTCCTAGCTGGCTGCTGCCGGCGGAGGACCCTGCAGCAGTGGTGGTGGTGCTGGGCAGGTCCTGGCAGCGCTGAGGCTGGTGAGCACCACCCAGACTGCCCTGGCAGCTCGGCTCTGCTTTGGAGCCTGCAGCCACAGGGCTGCTGTTCCTCTCCATCCCAGGCACTGCTGGTCCAGCCCCATGGAGGGAAGAGCACTTTGGCCAGGGGTCCCCTCTGGTGGTCTTCAGTGCTCTGTGGGGAAACCCAGATGAAGGAACTGCTCGCAGCGCTGGTGTGCCGTGTCTCCTGCCAGCTGGAAGGACGCTGGAGACTGGGGCATGGGCAGTGTCTCCCTGCCACCGTCCTGACCCACTACCAAAGGCGGCATGTTCAGAGGTGTTAGGGGTATCCCCACAGGTCGGTGGTAGCTCAGGGAGAACCGGTGTGGTGTTGCCCTCTTAGAGCGTCCTGGGATCTGTGCGTGCTTCCCTGCGTGGATCCTCTTGGCTTGCAACAAGGGAAACTCCTAGCGTGCAGCCAGATTCAGGGGATTGTTCTTCTGCCTTCATAGCAAGGCTTTTCCTGCCAACCTGTAGCATCTGCCTGTCGCTTTGGCAGAAGCTGGAGTGAGGGGCTCCTGGTGCTCCTGGGAGGGATGAATGCCCAAGGGACTGTTTTGGTTAGAGGGAAGACCTCACTTTTGGCACAGGACTAGCACAGATACTGCCTTTGCTGGGTTTCATGTGGGGATGGCCTCAGCCTACAATGTTCCAACCTGGGTTTTAGCTCCTTTTGATGATTTAGGATCTCCTGGTCAGCCCTGGGAGAGAGGAGCAGAACTGAACTCTGGTTCTGGGGGCTGGCTTTGACCGTGGCTTTGCTGGCAGTGAAGCTAGAAGCCCCTGGCTGTTGCCCCCTCTCTGGTTTTGCTCTTGCCGGGCAGTTGCCGGGAGGGATGACCGAGCCGTCCGGTTACAATTCCAGCTTGTAGCAGCTGCACCATTAAAAGCTCTTTTCGGCAAAACCCTTGGAGCAGCCCAGCTACGCACTTCTGGGGCTTGTGATGGCGTGAAAATACGGGATCCAGACTGAAAACGGGGAGCGGGGGGACCGCGGTGGTGCGTGCCCCATCCCTTGTTCCTTCCCGAGGTGGCACATCCCCCTTTCCAGCGGTGCCCGGCGGGGAGGGGGTGGCGGCCGCCGGGGGCTCGGCCGTGCCGGGCGCTGCGGAGCACCGGGGCCACCGTGCGGCGGCCGCGGCAACGGCAGGGGCGGCCCGGGGGGGCGGGGGTCGCTGCGGCCCCGGGATGCCCCAGGCGAGCAGTGACCGGCCCCACCGGCTGCATCTGCCCCGGTGGGAGCCGGCCGGTGCCCTCCGGCCCCTCGGTGCTGGGGGGGTCGCGGGTGGCTGCTTTGGAGCGCAGCCCTGTCAGCTCCCCGGTCCCCTCTCTCTGATCTCCAAATGCTGCGGAGCTCAGATGAAAGGGGAAAAGCACCAACTCTGCCACCACCAACCCGCTCGCTAATGATTTACATCCCACCTGCTTGTCTCTGGCTGCGTATGTTGGCAGAACAGCGCCTGTCCCCATCCTCTGTCATGTTCCCATCTGTGGCCCTGGTGCTTTGCTGGGGTTTTTTGCATCGTGTTTTGGAAGGTTGTAGAAATGCAAAGAGCAAACGGCAGAAAGGAGCTCTACCCCGATGCAGATACACAGCTCCGGCCAGGGTGGTGGAGCAGGTCACAGCAGTGCTGGGTTGTGCTTTAGGCCCCTGGTGAGGAGCACGGAGCCCAGTGGGGACGATCTTGACATGGTGCCACTGGGGAGGGCTCCAGGGTGAGAAGTGCTGGGGGGTGAGGCTGCAGGGATGGTGAGCGGGGCACTGGGGCCAGGCGTTTCTGTCTAATGGCATCCCTGGGTGATTAAAGGTCTGGTGGGTCTAGCAGAGCCGAGGGAAGGTGCTAAGAGCATCCCTCTCTGCGCGTGCAGCCCTGGGGGTGCTGCCTCCTGACCCCAGAAGGCTCATAAAACATCCCTTTGAACTGTAAAAATTTGAGGATGGCGGAGGCTTGGAGGGAAAGGGGGAGCCTTCCCTTCTAGAAGAAACCCCGTGTCTCCTGGCACAGCAGATCTCCATTTCAGCTGCCTCCGCGCAGCCGAGAGTCTCTAGCAATTAATGAAGTGTTTTCCTTTGTCCTTAAGGAACCTTTCCCACACACAGCACAGCCTGCTGCTCCTCTGCTCTTGCTTTCTCATTAGCCCTGAGCCCTGCTTATTGCGGCGAGGCCGCGCTGGTCATGGCTTAGGGTTTGGTGCCACTGTGCTGGCTTTGTTAAGCTGGAGCAAGGGGAGGAGGAATCCGCTCCTTTTGTCTGGCTGCAGCACAGCTGGAGGCTGATCCTTTGCTTTCTCCCTCCAGAAAGGCTGAAGAGAGTGACAGACAAAGCACCGTCATGGGAGCAAACCCGCTCTAGGACTTAATGAAGAGATGTCACGGGCTGGGGACAAGGCTGGGGGGAGACAGTCCATAATCAAAGGCAGGGATGTGCCGAGCATTTAGAGAAGGAGAGAAAGAAAAGCTCTCTGAGTCACAGCATAGACAGAAGTAGATCCGGGTCTGCTGCCTTTGTAGTGAAACCCAAGCTCTGGTCACCAGACAGGGTCCCTGCTATGTCCCCAGAGCTGCCGTGTCCCCAGCCAGCGGCAGGTCGCTCTGTGGCACTGGCCGCTCCTGGCTGAGGGCCCTTTTCCCCATGGTGGTGCTATGCAGAGCTAAGTTTTAACAAGAGCTTGAAATCTAGATGTCATTTGGACTTTTCCAGGTGTAGTTCCCACCCTGAGCAGCTCTCTCAGGAGTTTGTTTCCATGTCTGTCCCCATTTCAGGGGCTGGGGGGCTTCCCAAGCAGCCGTGAGCTCTTGCTTGCAACCCCCAGCATGTTCTGCAGCCTCCCCCTGCTCTGTCTGCTGGCTGCTCCCCAAGACCTGCTGGGAAAGGCAGCTGCCAAGACTTCAGACACTTCCAGCACGCCCCTGCCGCACCGTGCTTCCAGATAACACCCACTCGGAGACCTCTGTGCCTGAAAAACTGAAGCACTTTCCCTAGCAATGATGTTGTTTGCTTTTCACCAGCAGATCGTAAACGGCTTGGCAAACACAGAGAGGTCACCAGGCAGCGGAAATGAGTCCTACACCTAAATATGTGGTCGGTGGCAAAAGTGAGGATTAGAGGGTAGGTCTGACCTGTCCCTGTGCTGGGCTCTGCTTGGGGGAGCCCACCCCCTCAGTACAGCCCCTCTGATCTGGCTTTTGGTGGCTGGACGTCAGCCTGGTCGCGGATGGGGCACAGGGACCTCCTGGGCTCTGCCAGTGCCTGCCCCTCGCTGAGGGAACCTGGCTGTTCAAACTAATGGTCCTTAGTTATTTCTGGAAGAGGTTTCAAACTTGGAAGCATGCTCCTGAGCTGTTCTGCTGGGTGGCAGAGCAGCCCAAGGTGGGGCTGGAGGAACTCTGCTAATTAATCACAGACTAACAGATTTAATAAGATTGCTGCAGAGGCCAGGGGAAATCAAGCCAGAATTCAAAATGCAGAGTATGTTACAGCCTCTTGCCCCGGCACAAGCTCTCTGAGTGTCCACTCCAGACATCCATGGATGTGGTGTGACTGACCCTAAGCAGAAGGAACCTGACAGCAGGGACTCAGAGGTAAGCATGCATCCTATCCACAGCACTTGCGCTGCACCCCAAAAATGGCTTGGTGGATGCCAGTCCTGACCCCCACCCTCTCCTGGGCTTCCTCACTCTTGCTGGACCTCTCTGGGGGCTCATCCATGGATCTCCTCTGGGGCAAGGACGTGTCCCCTGTGGGGATGGTGGCTGCCCAGCAGGCAGCAACAAGCTGTTAGGAAGCACCAGGTTAAAGTCGCTTCTAGGCTCGCTGAAGACTGGAAGGGGATACTGTGGGACTCCAGCAACAGCCACCTTCTCGCCAGCCACCTGGCCTCCTTTGAGAACCCGCAGCTCTTCCCTGGCTGCTCTCAGCTTGGGGGAAAACCCTTCTAGTGGCTTGAGATCCCCTCCAAGAAGCAGGGGAAATCCTCCAAGTTTCCTCGTTATCTCTACGGGCTTGATGGTGGCATTGACTAGTTGTAGCGTGCTGAGCTGGAGGATTGAGTCTCTCCACAGATGGTTCTTAAAACTGCACCTTGAATCCTGCCGTTCTCTGTGGTGTTCCTGTGGGAAACGGGGACTGCGGGAGATAATCTGCTTTTGTTTGAAACAAAAGGGCTGTGCCTGCCCTCCAGGTGATGGAGACGCCACCGTGAGCCAAGGCTGGGGAGCAGGGAGGTGAATCAGATGCGCCCTGACTCTGTGTGTAGGGTTGTTTGTTTTTAAGCAGTGCCGTGCTTGTTCGGGCTGAGCGGTGGTGGATGCGCTCCCGTTCTCCTGCCAGTGCTCTGAACGGCAGATGGCATCCATGGGCTGAGCCCAGGCTGGACCAGCACCTCCCGGCAGGCATCCTGCTACAGCCGGGGTGGGTCTGCCCTGCCCAGGCGTGATGGACCATGCTGGTGGGACGGCAGGCTGGCTCCAAAATGCCATTTTGGATTGTGCAGGGATCCCGGCTAATAGCATAAGGATCCAGCAAATCACTTGATGCAAAAAGGATGTTAGGCATCTCCTCCGGCATTTTGTTCCCACGAACAGGCATTGCCTCCGAGTCCAAGCACCTGGCAGGAGCTGTGACAGAGCTGAATTCTGCTCTCGGGTCCCCCAGGCAGATAGTCTTTAATGCCACTGCACAGCGTCAGTCCAGGAAATATCTGTGGGCTTGAATCCTGCTCTTGCTCACGCTGCTGCAGCTCCTGAGCTCTGCAGTGAATCTCCAGGGATTAGATCGCTGCGGAGTTTCTTTCCCCAGACGCATGTTGCCTGTGCTTTTCAGCAGCTGATGCTGAGTGCTTCCATCTTTGAAACTGATACTTGATGGATCTTGTTGTGCCTGGAGGGACAAGGTAAAACCTCAGCTGGGAGGTCGAGCCCAGAGATCAAACCAGCCCCGTGGAACGGGGCCTTTGATGGGAGCTGCCAGCAGCAGTGGGTGAGCTTTGGCAGCGGCGTGGGGTGGACATCCACTCCTCGGGGCCAGGGGTGGTGACAAACCCTTCTCTTCTCCGGAATGGTCTGGCTGCTCAGCCGTGGGCATGGCACAGAGGTACCCCGTGCTGGGAGAAGGGGGTGGGGGTTCTCTGTGCGCCTCCATACACAGAGGGGGAAGTTGTGTGTTAATGTAGACAGACGTACAACAGTGTGTTGTAAGCTGGTCCACGGGTCCAGGTTTACATAGGACAGCACACCGGGCTGTGTGTACATCCCCAGGGTAAAGCCTGCAGCTGTGCGGTGCTCCTGAGGGATGGGAGCCAACAAAATTGCCACTGTGTGAGCAGGTTGGGCGGCCGGCAGCTCCCAGGCTTATCCCGCGGGCTGCGCCCACGGCTGGGTTTGTCCCGTGTTATGAAAGCACATACCTGTGGGCCACTGTCACCTCCAACAGGCACTGCTGCCTGAGCCACAGCCGTGCCAGAACTGCTTCAGGAGAGCTCAGGGAGGTACCTGCATGAATTCACACGTTGCCCCAGCTCCGTGGGCGACGGACACACACCGGGTCCCGTTGCACCACCTTGGGTTGCATCGTGCCACCCTGCTGGGGTGCAGAGGAGCTGCTGCCGGGGCTGGGGTTGCTCCTGCTCACGCAGAAGCTGGTGGCCTCAGCAGGCTGTAGCTTCCCTGGTGCATTGGGTAGCGTTTCCCAAGGTCAGCTGAAAACAAATGGTGGTGGTTGTTCTTCAGGGGCAGGGAATTCAGCGAAGTGTCCACCTCATCTCATCTCACCTCACATCCCAAGGATTATTGGTGTCGTCTGACACTGAAAACCAATTTAGATGCCAATTCAGTGGTGTATTTAGGGGGTGTGCTTAGACCTCAGCATAGAAGACCTGTTGATGTCAAAGCACATTTGCTGAACCAGGCCTTTAAGTTGTGGGTGGTGGTCAAAGGGGCCTGTTAGCAATAAAGCAAATGAATATAAAATAACTAGGTTTCAACCCAGCTTTCTTTTCCAAATACATAGTAAATGTGACCTGCCTCGGAGAATTTTTGTCAGCAATCTTGAGAATGGATTAGCGATTGTCTGCAATATCTTTTCTGTTTTTTTAAATATGCATTAGCTCTCAGAGAGACTCGCACTGAAATGGGACCACATTTCGGCACACCCCACGCTTTGAACGGTGCACGGCGGCATTCTGTTTTACTGATCATCCCTCAGTGTCAGCCAGCTCCTCCAGTCTCTTGGGAGCTGCAAAAAGCTACGGGCTGGTGCTTCTGCCCCAGCCAGCCCCCCGGTTTGCCGGCAGCCCTGCGCCCACCACCCTTCTCAGCAGTTGCAATCTGTTCTGTGTGCGCCTTTATCTGAAACCCAGCTGAGCTCTTGTAGTTTTCCAGCGACCTAATGGGGCTCAACAAATCTGGAGCTGGCTGCGGCCGTGTCCTCGCCTGAACTCCCAATACTCGAAGTTGTGTTTACTGAAAGCCAGGCTTTTCAGTACCAGCGCCCGACGCAGCAGTGCCGCCTGGTCCTGCTGCCGATGGCTGTGCTGCCCCCCTGCCAAAAAGCATCACTTCCCATCGTCCCGGAGCAGACTGTGTTTTATAGAAAACTCCTTAGAACAAGCTCTAACAGATCTGGTTGTGGAGCAGAAATGAGTCCTGTACCTTTCTGTGGTGCCCGTAACACAAACAGCGATGCCCCGCTCCGCTCGGCTGGTCCTGGCTGTCAGGGGAAGATGCTCTTTGGGGTCAGCGTTGCCCTTGGGCCATCAATCAGCCAACCCTTCCCCAACAGGGACCCAGCGTCGTTCTGTGTGAGTGCTGTCGTACAGCTTCAGCGATGGATTTATCTTTGGATGGCTGGGAATAGAGCTCCTCCATGCTGCCAGAGCTGCAGTGGCACTGGGAAACACCAGAACCCGTCTGTCACCGCCATCCCTGTATGCACTGTCCTGGCCCTGTTAGGTCCCCAACCCTGCAGGGACATCAGCCACTGAGTCACAGCCAAGCCGGACCAGCAAAGAAACCCACTCCATCAGCATCCGCCGGAACTCCGCCGGATATCGAGTCACTACCCTGAAATGCAGACGCTTCCTGCTCTGAAAATAAAAGCTCCAGCTTTCTGGGGGGGGACCTTAATTTTTTATTTATTTTTTTTTAAAAAAATGCCTCAGCATTTCTGCAGCCCCATGTGCTGCCACAGGCTGTAACCTGCCCTGCGTGATCGTCCAGCACCCGGCAGCACATCGTGGGGCATCCTGGGCTGTCTGATCTGTACAATCTTTTTGATCTATAGTAGTGGGATCACGAATGAGATGGTATAATAGAAGAACAAACCAGATAAGAATGTCTTCTATTTATTATCTATATAATATTTTCTCTCCTTGGTGTAGGTAACTTGTGGTTGCTGGTCTGTGCAACACATTCCCGTTCGCCGTGTGTTAGAACGAGCCGTTGGCGTGCAAGAGGATGGCAAAGCCTGGGGAATTGCTCCAAACTCACCGGTACAGAAGAAAATCATGTATGGGTCCCTACTCAGCCCCTGCTACCACTTGTCTGCTGGTTGTAAGTGGGGACTTCGGCCATAGGGGTTAACATATATTGTAGTGGTTGAAGCACAGGGCTCGAGTTGGATGGGGGTTGCCGTTTTGGTTTTTACTCAACGAAGTTTTAGATTAAAGTGTAATCCAGACCACTGCACATCTCTCTTACCTATCTGTAGCGATTTCTAAAGTACCGTGCAATAACAAAGATAATGTCATCACCTGATAACATGGCAATTAAAACCCCAAAGAAGATAAACCCATATTTTAAAGTGGCTGGTCCCTGGGTTCATTGCACTTTGGACTAAAAAGTGCGTAAATCTAGTGATCAAAGGAGGTGTTTGTCACAGACCTGGCATGGTTTGCCCCATACCAGTGGCCAGCAGATGAGGTCCTGGGACCTTCTGTGGGTGGTTGAGCTGTAAGTGAGCAGGACACGGATCCGGGAGCCTGTCCTTCCCCATGGGTCCCCGAGGCACTGTGCCTGTGCACTGCTCAGGTCACTCCTGGTTCCAGTTTTGCTTTGCTCTTTTTCTTTCCTTGGTGTGCTTCACCGCTCACGTTTCTACACGCTGAGCTGCTCAAAGAGTGATGTTTTTTTCTACTCTGTCCAGCTGAATGAGGCAATATTTCTGCTTTCTCCAGCTGTAACCCATCCTTGACTGTGGCACATCCCTTATCTCCGCGCGGCCGGGAGCTCCTTCTGCTCTCCTCTCCATGCCTCTGCCCACACTGGTGGCAATAAGGAGACATGGCAGGACCTGGGTCCACAAGCCCCATGGTGCAAACATGATCAGGCCAATGGCGTTTTGCCAAATGATCCTTACAAATAACTAGCCTGGGCACAAAATCTGCCCACCGAGTAGTTAAGAAGCTGGAAAAAAGGAGCTTGGCTTTACCCAGACCTTGAGTGGCCAGCCAGAGGGACGGTGGCCAGGCTGGTGGTGGCCAGGCTGGTGTCACCCACCGCAGTGGTGGAAGTGGGGTGTAGCGGTGGCCTCTGCTGTAATCATTAGAGGTGAGAGGCCATAAATTACTTTTCAAAAGGGCCCTATTGGTGCTAATGTGTTTCCCTTCTTCTGCTGATGGATGGGGCACCCAGTTGGGAGGATCAGAGCAAACCCAGTTTCCTCGGTGTTTTCAGAGGAGGAATGGCTTTCACACCTGCCTGAGCGCTGCCCAGCAGCAGGTGAGGAATGCTGCCAGCTTGGGAGACCACTAATGAGAGGCGACCATTCCACTTTTTGTTGTCTTTGGCATTTTAACGCCTAGTGGATTTCTTCCTTTCCCTCTTGGAGGGCTGGCTGCTGTAAGCGGATCTTCTGGGGAAAGTTTATGCCCTTACCAGTCCACAAGCAGAGGAGAACAGAGCCTGTTGCCACTGAGCCCAAAGGCAGAGCCGTAGGTTTGGACCAGGACGTGGATGTTTTTAGCACTGAGGTAATGCCCTAGCATTTATTTAAAAAGAAAAAACCAAACACAAATAAATACAGAGTTAGGAGCCTGCAAGTAAGTAGGGCTTCCGTTATGACAAAGCATCGCGGTGATCAGGCTAACTTTGAGCAGGTTTACCTGACATGGAGCCAAATTCTTTGTTGACTTTCATGTCGGGTTCAGCGGAGATGCACGGGGGGCTGTGCTACAAAGCGCTGCCGCTGCAGAAACCCCAGTCAGGATTCCTAAGGCTGCAGCCGGGGGAGGCAGGGGGAATTTTAGTGGATTTCCCCACTGCTGAGAAAGCCCTAGTTATACTGTTACAATAAAGGATCCTTATCAGTGGATTCCAGTGGACTTAGATCTGTGTCCCTTGACATTTCCATTAAAATAGGCTTCCTGAGCCAGCCTACAACAAAAGCATACCTAAGCCTACTGTATGGGCGACAACACAGAAAATTGCCGAAAGATTTATCTGGTAGAAACAGAAAGAGAAGCTAACCAAGTCTCGGCTTCCTTTCATCACTGGGAAAGCCTCTGGAAAGCATCCTTATAAATCAACGGGAGTATTAAACACGTGCTTAAGGTTAAATGCGTGCTCAAGCGCTTTCTTGGATGGGTGGGCTAAACCAGGAGCGATCCCGCTACACCAGGAGCGATCCCACAGCTGTCAGTGGCGTTACTCTGCGGGCTTGCAGTGTCCGGGAGACAGACTTTCATCTTAGGAGAGCGAAATTGCTTTGTTTATTGCAATAAGGTAGGCTTGTACCTTCCCCCTTCAACTCTTCTGCAGTCTCTGGGCTGTGCCTGAACAGGATCCTATCTGTTTACTTTGACATTGAAATTACAGCAGTTTAGTTAATCTCATCTACGCCTTGTTTATCTTCCCTATGGGCCCTGCTCACCACTTGCAGATGGAAACGCAGCTCCTGTTCCTGCACAGTAAATAATTCATAATGGCAACTCTGCTTCAGCGCAGTATCATCTTTGGGTGCACTGGTGGGAGATGACTCATTTTAAAACGGGGAGAGGGATTTGCTGGTGGGTTAGGGTGTTGCTCGGCTGGTGGGGGTGTAGGGGGGGTTGAGGGTGGAAAGGATGCAGGACCAGCCTGAAGCTGCAATTTGTTCATCCCTGACATCTCGTAAGGAACGGAGGTGCCACACGGCCACCAGCAATAAAAATCCAGGACAGTGGCAGCACAAGATACCAGTGTGTCCCAACTGCGTTGAAATGGTATTTAATATATAGGTTTCCCACCACCAAGACAGATCACAGCCACAGAGGAGCAGAAGCTTGGTGCATGGCTGTCTCCACGACCTGGGCTCTGGTGCCTGTTGATACAGCTACCCAGCAGATATTTTATACATCTTTAATAGATATATATATAAAAACATATATAAATAAATGTGTGTGTATATATATATATATATAACATGTCATTTTATAATGTCAGGCCTCCAATACGCAGCTTGCCAGTCCAGCCAGGAGACTGTGACACCTGCCTGGGTCTCATCCTGACACAGCCGCGCTGCGAGCAAGTGCTGGGCCATTGCACAGCTCCATCCTACACCACCTTTGGGACATGAAGCTCTCAAAGAGGGGTGGGTGCTGGATTCAATCATCCCTCCGGGATGCTCAGGAGCCCCTGCTCTGACTCACCCTGCCAGGCTGCCCTTGAGCTGCTGGAAGTGGTGGGAAAATCCAGGTCTGAGCCGGGGGATGAGTAATGCTGTAGTTATCTCCTCCTTCGATCGATACGGTGCGTCCTCACACATGCCAGAGCTGGGCAAGAGCTTTTGTTTTGGCTGCTTTGGGAAAGAATTGCATTCTTTTAATATCTCAAAACAAAGATTTACCACAGGGGCAAAAAGACCACACGGGAAGGTGCTGCCGATTTAACCAGAAATGCCCATAAAAAACTGCTGCCGATTTAACCAGAAATGCCCATAAAAAGCTGCTGCCGATTTAACCAGAAATGTCCGTAAAAAGCCTTTGTGTGGGAGCGCCAAGCAGCCCGCAGATGTTGCCCCCCGCTTTGGTGGTGGGACACGCTGTCCCTGCCAGGCTGTGTCCAGGAGGCCAAGGCATGGTCCTGTGGCCAGCACAGACAGGCTGCGCTTGCCCGGGCCTCTCCCCTCCCTGGTTTTGCCCTCAATACCTACTTTTTTGGGAGTCCTGGGTGCCTTGTGGCTCCTCGCAGCACCTGTGTGTGTGCCCCTGTATGTCCATCTCCCCCCATCCCCGCGGCTCTCCTGGTGCGAGGTCCAGGGGCTTTGCTCCGCATCCCCCCAGCACTCTGGTCCTGCGCCTCCTCCCAGCCTCTGGGTGCCAGTCTCTCCCTGCATCACCTTCTGGGGGACCCCCAACTCCCCCCACTCTGCGGGACACCCCCCTACCCCCGTCCCGCTGCCCCTGTGGCTGCTGCTTTGTACCCTGCCCCTCTGCCTTGCCCCTGGGCTGCCTCTGCCGCCCCCCCGGGCATGCAGCTCTAGGTGCCCCCCTGCACCCTGGTGCATGCCCCCCCCTCAGCCCCATGCTCTGTGCCCTCCCCTTCGCTCCCACCCGGTGCGGGGTCTCCCCCCCCCAGAGGCCTGGGGGTTCCCCCTCTCTTACCCAGGAGGTCGCCCCCTCCCACCTGGGAAGCCCATGGGTCCCCCACTCCCCCACTCTGTCCCCCCCGGAGTCCCGTGGGTCCCCCCCTCCCACCTGGGAGGCCCGTGGGGTCCCCCTGTTCCCACTCAGGAGGGCCGTGGGTGCCCCCTCCCACTCGGGAAGCCCGTGGGTCCCCCGCCCGCCCACTCTATCCCCCCCGAAGTCCCGCGGTTCCCCCCCTCCCACCCGGGATGCCCGTGGGGTCCCCCCCCGAAGGCCCGTGTCTGTGCCCCCCCCCACCCGGGAAGCCCGTGGGGTCCCCCCCAGAGGCCCGTGGCTCGCCACCCCCAACCCGGGCGGCCCGTGGGGACCCCCCGCAGCCCCCCCCCCGTCCCTCGCACCGGCTCCCGGGCGGGGCGGCCGCCGCCGGGCGGCCAATGGGCGCGGGGGGGCGCGGCCGGCGGGGCCGCCGCATTTAGCGGCCGGGCCGGGCTGAACCGAGCGGAGCCGAGCCGGGCGGGCGGCGAAGCCGGGGATGGAGCGGGCGGCGGGGCCGGAGGCAGCGATAGGGACAGGGACAGCGCTGGCCGCCTCGCTGGCCGAGGGGTTAATCAAGTCCCCGCGGCCGCTGATGAAGAAGCAGGCGGTGAAGCGGCACCACCACAAGCACAACCTCAAGCACCGCTACGAGTTCCTGGAGACGCTGGGGAAGGGCACCTACGGGAAGGTGAAGAAAGCCCGGGAGCGCTCCGGTAAACTGGTAAGGATCCCCCGGGGCATCCTCCCCGTGAGCCGGTGCGGGGCTCTGCGCATCCCCCGCTCCGAGAGGTGCGGCCCCGCCGGTAGCCGGGAAGCGCGCGCGGGGGGGGGGGGGGGGGCATCCCAGAGGGGTCTCGCACCCCCCGGGGGGGCTGCAGCTCCCTTTGCCCACTTGACCGCCTTGGCCTTCCTGCCGAGAGGAGCCGCAGGTCCCCGGCAGCCGAGAGCAAACATTGCACTTGAGGCTGAAGGGCTTCCCGCAGCGCCCCTGCCCTGGCTGGGGGGGGGTTGCATCCCCGTCCGGGATGCTGAGCCCCTGGGAAGCGAGTGGCTGTGTGCCATGCATGGCTCAATCCAGCGCAGCCCTCCGGAGGCGTGCAGGGAGAAGTGGGGGACCCTCACCCCCAGGGAAGCAGGGTGCTGCTGGCCTGGCAGCCCTGGCCTTTTGGAATCCACAAGGTTTCAAAGGATAAACCTGAACGTGATTTCCCTGCTCTGGTGCATCCTGCACCACAGGGTGCTGGGACCCGAGAAAGGCGCTGGCACCCACAGCCTGTCCTGGGAGCTGGGGGGGAGCGATGGGGTCCCACGGCTGGACCAGCTTGGGCAGGTGCTGAGGGCTGAGCAGGGTGTGAGGCTGCATCGCTAACGTGCCGAGGAAAACCACTGTAAATCCGAGAGGTTTTCTTGTGTAACGCTCTTCGGTAAGTCAGCTCTGCCATTTCCATTGGCCTATCTGATTCTGAAGAAGCTGCTGTTTTGCTGCATAATCAGGGCCTTGAAATGCAGCTTCCACCCACAGACCTGGAAGGATCCCTCCCCTCGGGATGGGCGAGAAGCCTTGGCTTTCCCTGGCGGCACCTCACAAAGCTTGTGTGGGGAATGGCTGAGCTGCCAGAAAACTCACCTGCCTGTGGAAGCCCCTTGGGACAGGGGCTGGTTTGGCTAGCAGGTTGGTCTGTTATAATGCAAATTAAACACACAAGCCAATGCCTCCCCAATAAATGCTGGAGATAGTCAAAGGCTGGATGGACTAACTAGTACCTCGACGAGCTGGCCGTGTAGGAACAGGAGGCTTAACCACAAATCTTCCCTCTTCCCACAAATTCTTTCTTGTAGCACTCGGCATTTCCGGACCTGTTTAATCTGCAGGCTTATCCTGAGCTGGGTGGGTGTTTGCTCCTGCTCCAAGTGGTTTTCACTTCCCAAACACCGAGGTGTGAGAGCAGGTCCTGCAGCCTCTGCCAGTTACTCCTCGTGGGCTGCGTGGATCCAACGTTACCGGCTGAGGCTGTAACGCTGGAGCTGCTTCGTGCCTGGTTTTTGCCTCTGGCTAATCAGAAAGTGCCGCTGTCAGATGCACTGAATATTGAACCATCTCGTTTTGCTGCGTAGCTTTCTTTTTTTTTTTTTTCCTCCTCTGAATTTTAACCAACCTACCCGGACTTAGTTCAGAGCAAGGTGTCTCTAACCAGCTGGTAGGCTGCAGGGAAGACCAAGCTCCCACAGCTGAAGGGTTTTTGGGGACTTCCATGAACATTCTTTGTCTGAAAACCCCTTGTTTTCCAGTTAGAAATCCTTTAGGTGAAATGATGCTCATACCTTCTGGTGGGTACTTCTGCTGAGTGCCCTCCCCAGTCCTTGGAAAATTGTTGTGTCCCTGAAATATTAAGCAGGTGGCGAGAGAGTCACTGGTTCTTTTTCCTTTCCCTTTTTTCTTTTCTTTTTCCCTGCATCTCTCAGTTTGAAGACTCAGTAATATGTGCCATGGTGGTGCAAACTGGTTCCTGCACCTGTTTGCATGGCAGCATCTAGCCTTTTTTTTTTTTTTTTTTTTTTCTTCCAGCCTGGTTCCCAAGCCCTGGCCCGCAGCCAAGTCAAACAGAAAGAGGGACCTTCTGTGGGACTCGCTTGCGGTGTCAGAAATGTATTTGTGGCCTTGTGTGTTGTCAAGGGGGAGGCAGCACCTGGAATATTCCAAAGCAGCAAAGCCTCTTTTGATCTCCAGTAAGGGGCGAACACTGGTCTCTTCCCTAGTGGGTTGTAATCCATGTTTCATGGAGCATGAAATGCTGCACTCACAAACTGGAATAACTTCTGAAGTGCTGCCTGGGGTTGTAGCTGAATGCACCTTTCAGCAGCTGCTGAGAATACCTGCTCTGCCTCCCGCCCCACCCCCCCCACCCCCCAAAAAAAATAAAAATTAAAAGGCTTTTTGACTTGGAATGGACTCTCAAGTTCTCTAGGCTCCTGCAGCGGGACTTCTTGGGGATGTTTCCTGCAGGAGATTCTTCTCATGGCGCTGGTGGTGGAGGCAGTGTGTAGGCTGTGGTGCTGTGTCCCTGAAGCTGCTGATCCCTGTCTCCAGGGTGGCACAGCCTTTTCTGTCTCAAGGGGAGATCCTCTGCTGTCATCCCTCTTAGGTAGAGGATGTTTTGGAACAAAGCTGCTTCTCAGCACCCCTGGGGAAGGATGGGATGGCCCAGGGTTTAGCCTCCCCATCAGCGCTTGACAGGCAGATAAATCATCCCACCTTGAGTGGCTGGCTCAGTCTTTGTATGAGATGAGGACCCTAACAGTGCCGTACCCTTGCTGTGCATCGTGCCTGGCCGTTACTGTCTGCAGGCGAGCCCCGGGGCTGTAACAGTGCCCTAAACCTGCTCAGGGCTGCTGACTCCCTCTGCCTTGGAGGTCACTAACCACCGGGCTGGTAGGCAAGGGCGTTCACCAGCACCCTGCTGAATACACCCGGTGGCATCTCCTAAGGCTTCCCACAGCCTGGAGCCACTTTGTCTTTTTATGGAGGGTGGATCTTGCCCTAAGCCCCGGCTCAGCAGTGCATGTGCATGAGCATCTTGATCAGCAAACACGCGCTGCATGCACCGCAAAATCCTGCGGCAGTTGGGTTGGATGTCGAGCTTCAGGGGGGAGATGAATAGAGTGAGTCAACAGGAATTTGGGAGCCCGCTGGCTTGCTGCAGGAAGGCTTTGCCCGCATTCTACTGGGGGTCAGGTAATCAGGGGCTGGAGCAAAAAAATTGTTAAACGTTAACCTAGCACAAAGGTCAGGGAAAAGAATACCTGGCTTTCAAGACGCTATTAAGCGCCTTCAGAAGCTTTGCCCAGAAACTTGCACCTGGGTTATTGGACTTTCTTTGGCCAGAGTCCATTCTGCTTGGTTGCTCCAACCCCTGGGGCTGATGCAGGCGTGATGCTTCCCCAGTGAGCAGGAGGCAACCTCTGCCCTGGCCAGTGCTGGCCTGAAGTGGACTAGTGCAGCAGAGCTCTGGGGCTGGAGGGACTCCATCGGCCATCTCTCTTGCCCATCTGAGCTCTTCAAATTGACCTGTCCTCCCATGGAGACACTGATGTGGCAGCTGGGATCTTGCTGCTTTAGTACCGGGTGACTAGCTGTGGGTGCAATGGGTGTTACTTAGCAAGGGCTGCAGACTTGCTCTGAGCCCTTTGCTGTTGCTGCTTGGTGGTCTAGCTCTCAGGGAACGAGGTGTCTGACTCCCCTAAATCAGAAGGAGGTGAGGCCGAGAATCCATCCTGCACAGCCAAAGGCGGAGGAGGGTCCCTGCACACTGTAGCCATGAGCATCACTCCTGTGCTGGCAGCTGGGGCCGTCGGGTGTCCGTGGCCCCTCTCCCCGTTGCTGGGAGACCCGCGTGGAGGTTCCTTTACAGGATTAATGCTGTTCCGCATTCTTGTCTGATAGAAAAAAAGAGGTTCTGCTGGATTCAGTTGTAAATTCAACCCTAGGAGCACATTGTCTCTCCCCAGCCCCTTTGAAAGAGGATTAGAAGGCATCTATTCTCCAGCACTTACTCTTCTTTCTCCTCCCCTTTCAATTTCCTTGTAGAGGATAACTTGAAAACCCAAGTGAAAGGCTGGAAAGCAGCTTCCATCGTCCGGCACCATGTCTCCAGGCCGGCTGGAGTACAGTCCTGTGCCTAGGAGGGATCTACTCTTTAATAGCAAACTTTCTCTTACCTTTACATGATCAGCTCCTTGAAATAAGTATTTACGAGGAAAACAAAACCTGGTGGTTGTTTTTCTTTTTTTGGTTTTGTTTTGTTTTTTTTTTTTTTCTTTCTTTTCTTCCTGCTTTCATGACCCCAAGAAGACGTTGTTGTTGTTATCTTCCAAGTCATGTGTGCAGGTCACATTCCTCTGGCTGGCAGCAGTCCAGCGGCGGCTGTAGCCTGGGACACAATTCCTGTAAGCCACGGCACATAAATGAGGAGCAGGGCTGTGCTACCTGCAGGAGGAGGCTTGGCAAGCTCTCCTGGTAGGAGCTGGCAGCAGGTTTCCCTTAGGGGGGAGGTGGGGGGAGCTTCTCCCTCGTGCACAGCATCAGGACTTGGAAAGTAAAAACCCCTAATTGATAAAATTCACTTTTTTTTTATTTGGAGTTGCTTCAGTGGAGCCGTGCAGCATGGCTTTTGGGTGCAGCACGCCTGAATGGGGAAGATAGGCTATTGATCTCTTGCTTGTGAGCCCCTTCCTGAAAGGGGGGTGGGGTGGGTTTCTTGCCCTGCAACAGGCTTTGGGAAGCCACGATGCTTCTGGCCCCAACAGCCAGGTGACCCTCTCTGCATGTGCTCATTCGCAGGTGGCTATCAAGTCAATCCGGAAAGACAAAATCAAGGATGAGCAGGACCTTGTCCACATCCGGAGAGAGATTGAGATCATGTCCTCCCTCAACCACCCCCACATCATTGCTGTCCACGAAGGTGAGCCCTCCTCTCCCCTTCCCATCCCAGCAGCATCCCCGAGCAGAGCCTCCCAGGTGGGCTGGGTACCAGGGCAGGCTCTGCGGCAGTGGGGTTAGCGCTTGCTGCCCTTCTCATTCAGAGCACAAGCTGTTTGCTATGGCCTGTGTGGTGCTGGTGACTCAGCACCAGCAGGGAGAGCAGATGCTGCTGGGCTGCGGTTTCCCCGCTGCACTCCCCCGCCTCTGCGCAGAGCAGTGGCGAGGGGAAATACCTGCTCCAGAAATAGCCGCTTCCCATCCCATTGCCTCCCGCCCGGAGAGGAAAGCTGGCTCCAGGAGTCTGTGTGGCCTTTTGAGGCTGGAAGCTTTGGTGCTGCTGCCGGCGAGAGGCTGTGCCGTGGAGGGGGAGCTGGTGGCCAGGGCTCCCAGCAAAGCCCAGTGTGCTGTGTGTGGGTCTGGTTGTGCTGGATGCTCGCCCCAGCCACGGCAAGTGCTGGAGCGATGGGAATCTGTGACTTTGCTGTCAGCCTGAGGCAGGAGCTAATCTCAGTGCTGGAGTCCCACTTATTCCCTCCCCTGGGGCACAGGAAAAGCAAACTGCAGGGTGCTGGGAGAGCTCTGGGTGCTGCTGGGCTTGGCTGGACGCAGGGTGCTGGGAGAGCTCTGGGTGCTGCTGGGCTTGGCTTTACGGCCAGGGCTGGGCTTTGCTCCCAGGGTGTCTGGACAACACCGACCAAAGGGGAATTTCTCAAATTCTAACTATGACTAGACTTAGAGCAAAGCTCCAGCTGGATCAGTCTTTGCTTAAACGCTGAGTCCTTTGGCCGCAAACCCAGCGTGCTCCGCACTCTCCCTCGGGGCTGGCTCTGCTGGGGTTCATTGTGCGGTGCCGGCATGTGGCCGGTGCCTGCGTTATTGCTGCCTCTGGTGTGTGTGAGGGATCCAGAGTCCTTTTGTCCTCTCAACAAAAGCAAGTGGATTGGCAGTTCATGGGCGGTGTTTGCAAGGACTGAGTCACGCTGACTGCTGGAATTCAAAAAATATTGAGGTAGCTTTCTGCAACAGGAAGAAAATGCTCCTTTTCTCGGCTCGAGCCAGGGCTGTGTTGAGAGCAATGGGAACGTGTAGAAAGGCCAGCCAGCAGCTCCATCGCCTTTCCCCTTGGCAGAGCTCTATCTAGCAAAGAACCATGTGTCTTAGTCACCCCCTGGCAGAGCAGGGCCCTTCCTCCCGTGCTGTGTGGCTGCAGAGGCCGCTTGTCCAGCAGCCCCAGTGGCACTGTGGGATGCGGGTGGCAGCTCTGGCCACCCCATTCCGACCTGTGGGTACCTGCAGAAACCCCGACACCTTCTGTTTTGCAAAACAGACTGAGGGCACAGGCACTGGGGGTGGGCAGTGTGTTAAGTTGGTCAGGGCTCCACCTGCCCGTTAAAAGGCAGGAGAAGTCCCTTACCTCTGCGAATCCATCCTAATGCCCTGTGGCTTCCCATCCCTGCGCAGTGTTTGAGAACAGCAGCAAGATCGTCATCGTGATGGAATACGCCAGCAAGGGGGATCTGTACGACTACATCAGCGAGCGGCAGCGGCTGACGGAGCAGGAGGCACGCCACTTCTTCCGACAGGTCGTGTCAGCTGTCTACTACTGCCATAAGGTGGGTCAGCACCACGCTTCCCACCACCTTCCCGGTGGGAGAACGGAGGGATCGCTCCTGTGTGCTTGGCAGGCTCCGGGCAGAAGTGCAGCAGCTGGGGCTGGGCAGGGGTCTGGTGCGTGATGGGGAAGCTCAGCCTGGGCTGGGAGGTGAGGGGAGCTGGTGGCCACTGGCCTTTCCTGGAGAGGGGTTCGTTCTGCCTCTCACCTGGGGTGCGGCAGCTCTTGGGCTGGCACGGAAGCAGCGCTCAAGCAGCTTTCGGGAAGTCCTTGTCTTGGCTTTCTGCTGCTGCGGCATAGGGTGACTAACCCTGCCAGGGAATTATCGACTTGGAGACACCCAGGGCTGTCTGCTGGCGCTGAAAGCTGAGCCCTGGGTCACCTGTTTCAGCCCCTGAAAGGGATGTAAACCCACAGGGCCCTGACCGTGGAGCCTGTGGGTCTCCCTGGAGGATGCTCTGAGGTCGCGCCCTGTCATATATTGGTCCTGGGTACCCGCGTGCCCTTGGCAGGGAGGAGGGGTTGCAGGGCACCTCCTGAACCTGAAGCAAGTTGGAGTCTCTCTTAGCTGGGCAGTAGCAGGTCCTGGTAAATCATGGAGCTGTGCCCCGGCGGGAGCGGGCACTGGCCGCTCTCATGGGTGGGCGGCTGGGGAGGGTGCGGGAGCTCAGCGTGGCACCCGGTGTGGGGTGCTGGCGTGGGGTGCTGCCCTGCTCGTGCTCCTGAGCACCACGGGGAGCTGATAGCACACGGCTTGGGTCATGGTTTACAGCCCGTCCTCATTGACGCACCCAGGGTTATTTACTGCTCCTCCAATTGCTGTCACAGTGTCCTGTTCGCGTGCCGCTGTGCACGGCAGTGACCTCCCCATGCCACCTGACTTTCCCTTCCCCAAACCCGCTGTGAGCTAAACCCGGCTCTCCCCTCCCTCGTGCAGAATGGGGTCGTTCACAGGGACCTGAAGCTGGAGAACATCCTTCTCGATACCAACGGCAACATCAAGGTGAGAGCCTGGCCGCGCTTTGGGTGTCACCCAGCAAAGGGGTTTAAGGGATGCTGCCCAGCGTGGGCAGACTGGGGGTGGCCACAACACCATGGTCCCCGCAGGGCACGCACTTTGCGGAGCTGCGGGAAGCCATCTGTCGGCACTGGGACTGCTGGGATCAGCCTGGCGCTGCTGTTTGCCCAGGAGATGGGGAGCCAGGAGGGCGCCTGTACCTGCCCCTGCCATCTGCACCTGGCAGCTGAGCAGGAGAGGCTCCGTGCTGCCTATTAAAGCCGTTATCTATCTCTCTGCTGATAAGAGGGCAAAGTCTGAACGCTGAGGTCAAAGCCCGACTGGCTGGATAAGGAGGGACTCTCCCAGCGAAAGTCCTGGTCCCTGTGTGCACCTCCCAGGTTGGCGGAGGGAGGTGTGGGGCAGCTCCTGGCTCCGCTGGCTCTGAGTGATGCTTTTTGCCCCAGCTGGGAATGCTGTGGCCGCCCGGGGAGGAAGGGCATGGCTGCAGCTGGGAATCTGCTGCGGTCGGTGATAAAGGGCTGCGGGGTTTTATCTCAAAGGGGGTAATTTAGCAACTGGGAGCTCATGGGCAGGGGCTGTACCTGCTGCTCAGTGAGAGGTGATGGGCGTGATGAGGATAATGAACGAGTGTGCGAGGTGGTGCAGAGAGGGGCTGAAGCAACCTGGTGTGGCTGTGAAGGAGCTGGAGGAGAGCCCGGCAGCTCTCCCTCTAACCCCACCTGTGCCTCTGCTCCCAGGGTGCTGGTGCTGGAAGAGCAGAGCCGCAGGGCAGCTGCTGTGGTGGCTGGGATGAGCTTTCTGGGAGGGGGAGAGGGGCAGGAGCAGCCCTGGGGGTGGGCACCCAGCCCGCTGCTGCTCCCTGAGGAGGCTGGGGGCACCCAGGAGCAGGGTGCCGAGGGCAGCACTGGTTTTGGCCGAGCTCCCAGCTGGGGAGCTTTGGGTGGCAATGGTACTCCACCCGTGAAGGGAAGCTTTGCTGCTTGATAACAGCTATAAATGTCTCTCCAGATCGCGGACTTTGGCCTGTCCAACATTTACCAGCAGGATAAACTTCTGCAGACTTACTGTGGCAGCCCACTCTACGCATCCCCCGAAATCATCAATGGGAGGCCGTACAAGGGCCCGGAGGTAGGCTGTGCTTCACCCCCTGTGGATGGGAATGTCGTGCTGCCTCTTTTTGCTCGGCCTTGGGAAGGCACTGGGTGTTTTCCAGCGGAGCGTTGTGGGCAGAGCCCTGCCTGCGTGCTTTGGGGTAACGGGGGTCGCCTAAGACCAAGTACCGCGTGGTTGGTGTGTGGGAGCCACAGAGGGATGGACGTGGTGGGATGCAGGTGGCTGGAGCTGGTCCTGCCCCATGCTTTGTCCTCCCCCTTGGCTTTTGCCATTCTGGGAGCCTGCTGAGGCTCTGGTGGGGGGTCCTGCCCAGCCAGGGTGGGGGCCAGGGCAGCCTGGTCCTGCTGTCCCCCCCTCCAGGCTCATCTGTCCCTCTGGCAGGTGGACAGCTGGTCCCTGGGTGTTCTCCTCTACATCCTGGTCCACGGCACGATGCCGT
Organism: Falco peregrinus; assembly: GCF_023634155.1. Taxonomy (NCBI): domain Eukaryota; kingdom Metazoa; phylum Chordata; class Aves; order Falconiformes; family Falconidae; genus Falco; species Falco peregrinus. The sequence goes on along the minus strand of NC_073736.1, from coordinate 5,187,507 downwards.
TTGATGGCCACGACTACAAGACTCTGGTCAAGCAGATCACGAGTGGGGACTACCGGGAACCCACAAAGCTGTCAGGTAGGCGGACGCCCACCACCCCACGCATCCCCCTCCCACGTGTTTCCTTCAGTGCCTGACCTGCCTCTTCCCCAGATGCTTGTGGGCTGATCCGGTGGATGCTGATGGTGAACCCGGAGCGTCGTGCCACCATTGAGGACATCGCCACGCACTGGTGGGTTAACTGGGGCTACAAAGTGCCCATCGGGGAGCAAGAGCTGCTGCGGGAGAGCGAGTCCCCCCTGGCCACGGTGGCAGAGTGGCTCCGCCGCTCCTCCCGGCCCCTGCTGGAGAACAGCTCCAAGGTGCGATGCTTCTTGAAGCAGCACATCCCCGGTGTAGCCCTGGAGCGGCAGCGCTCCCTCAAGAAGTCCAAGAAGGAGAACGATGTCTCCCACGCGCTGCAGGAGGTGGCCCTGGCCCCGGAGAACCCCTCCAAGTCCATCCTCAAGCGGCCTAAGGGCATTCTGAAGAAGAGAAACTCCTGCGAGCAGAAGGTGCCTGGCCCTGGCCCCCCACCGGCAGTGCCCGTGGGAGAGGCGAGGGGTGAGGATGGGGAGGTGGCCGCTGCGGATCTCACCCAGATCCTGTCCTCGGGCATGCTGCCTTGCAGCACGGATGTCGGAGCGGTGCCCATGGCCGTGCCCAAGAAGGGAATACTGAAAAAGCCCCCGACGAGGGAGTCTGGATATTACTCATCCCTGGAGTGCTGTGAGTCTGGGGATGTCCTGGATGCAGGGAGCTTGGACCTTGATGGGAACGTGTTTGCTGACAACCCCTCCCCAGAGCAGGGCCCCCAGGGTCTCCCCACCCGTAGGAAAGGCATCCTCAAGCACAACGGCAAGTACTCCTCCAGCAGCACCGAGCCAGAGGGTCTCCCCGGGCAGGGCTTTGGGAGCTTCAGCGAGGTGCCCCTGCCTCAGGCACCCCGCGCCCGCCCGTCCAGCGCCGTGAGCGAGGACAGCATCCTTTCCACGGAGTCCTTCGATCAACTTGACCTGCCTGCCCTTGTCCCCCATGGTGGCAGGGGCATGCGGGGCTGCATCTCCGCCGACAGCCTCCTGCGGCTGGAAGAGGAGGAGGAGATGGAGGAAGGGCGCAGGTTGCGCCGCTGGACTGTGACACATTGCCGGAGCCCCCTGAGAGAGAGCAGCTTGTCCCTGGCAGGCTGTGACAATGTCACTGAGGTCTATCGACGTGCTGTGGCCATTGGCATGAAGCTGAGCTGAGGGCACCTCCTGGCAGGGCTCCCCGGGGGGGTACGTGTTGGGGAGGGGGCCGAGCCCTCCCTGTCCCAGGGCTGCTGGTGCTGCTGAGCCACATCCCACGTATTTATTTCGCAGCCTTGTGCCCCCTGGGGAGGAGCGCAGGTGGGGAGGGAACCAGGGTGGCTCTGGGGCATTGGCAGGGAGATGCCCCAGGGCCGGGACATTAAATGGACCAAAGTTCAGAGTGATCCAGCCACTGCCCTTGCAGAGGGGCTGAGGGGTCCCGGAGGCTCCTCGCTGCCTCATCCCCTCGCAAACAGGTTCATCTCATTGGGGGTGGGGGGAAACCAAGGGGTTGAGGATTTTTTTTTTTTCCTTTGCACTGTGTTTTGGCTGCACAAGATAACAGATGGGGCAGGTGATATATACCTCAAACAAGCTGGAGATGTAGCAGGGTGCTGGTGAGGGGCTGAGGGGTGCTGCCCTGGCTGCTGCCTGCTGGCTGGGCTCTTGGGATGTGCCGGCAATGGGATGCAAAACCACCCAGGCTTTGGCTCTTCCCTCTCCTATGCTGAGAAACCCAACTGGATCTGGCCAAAACCCCAGTCTGAGAACATGCTCTGATGGTAACATCACTATTTTTTTTTTTTTTTTTTTAATGTCAAAAGGAGGAAGAGGAAAAAAAAAAAGTGCCTTTGAGGCACCATGTCTTTATTTATTGCCTTTGTCCAACTTGATGTAAAACTTCAGCAGCACAGGATGTGTTTGGCTCTGTAACAGACTCCCAGATGTTTTTTACAGGGGGTGGTGGGTGGAGGTGTCTGTGCCGTTGTCTCATGTGCCGCACATCGAAGCTCCGTTGCACTATTGCCACGTGTACGCTGGCCCTTTCCCTTCTCCAGGGTGTGTGTGATTTCCCCTCCTTCCTACAGAGGTGGTTTTGAGAAAACCATTAAATTAAAAGCAAATGCTAGATCCGAGTCGTTATCTTGATTGCTGTGCCACTGCTGCTCGGGGGAGCAGGGAGGTGTGATAGAGTGCTGCTCCTGGCAGGATGGGGCTGTGCATGGTGCTGGGCCTTGCTGCAGTAAAGGTAAGTGTGAGTTAGCTCAGGATGTATCCTCTGGGGTATAACACCTTCGTGCAGCATGTACTTGGCCCCTCCAGTGCCAAGGCTGCTGCGTGGGCTTAAACTGGTGCTTTCCCCACCAGTGCTGTGCGGTGCTGAGCTGTGCCTTGGCATATCCCTTATGTGGGGGTTCAGCACCCACCAGGATGGTGACTGGCTGTAGTTTTTAAGGCTGAGCAGCTGTGTGACCCCGTGAGGGGGGCTGGCTGGGGGCAGGACCTGCTGTGGCAGTACCACAGCACTGCTGCAGTGATGCTGCCTGCGCTGTGCCCCTGCACCGGAGGGCAACGAGTGGAGCCTGAAGTTCAGGGAAAGCTGTGATGGATGGGGGTGGGTGGCTGCTGAGGATGGTGGTCTTGTTACCCCCCTCCCCACCGCAGGGTGTCCCAGCTCTGCTCCCAAACTGCGCTTTGACAACGCCGGTGGTGGGTGGGTTTGGATTTGTGGAATATCTGCAGGTCTTGGCTGCAGGAGCTGCCTGCTGGGCAGCTGCCTTCTCCACCTGCAGTGCCGGCAGGTGCTGGAGAAAGGACAGAGCGAGATGGCCCCAGCAGCCAGAGCTCGGCCGTGGCAGGTACCACCGGGCTGTCTCCTCTCCGACCCTTTCCCCCAGCTTCCTTTGTCCTCTCCTCCTGCTGCTGCATTGAGACCAGTTTTATTGCTTTACAAAGCGCTGTAACGATTTCCCGTTTCCAGTTGGGTTAATAAGAGACATTTCAGGTCTCCACCACCACCGCGGAGAGGCTGAGCCGCAGGAGCAGGGTGGCAGGGTTGCCTGCCAGGAATGCCACCCCTCGTCCCACGCGGCCAAAGCCATGGGGGGCCACGTGCGCTCTGCCCCCCGCCGCGCATTCCCTGCGTGCTTCCCGTGTTATTAAGAAATGTCGGAGCATTTAAAACTGCTCTGAGGGCATCCAGCTTAGCCAGGGCAAAGTTCCAGTGCCCTGTGGGCTGCTGAGGTGGGAGGGGGCAAGCCGAGGGCTGCAGCACCCATGGGTGCGGGGGCACGGAGCATCCCAAGGTGGAGGTCACGCTGGGGAAGGGACAGAGCTTGCTTTTTGGAAAGCGTTGGTGGGTTTGGTTTCTGGAGCATCCTAAGGTGCTGCGGTCCTGTTTCATTAATAATTTTCAAGAAAATGTTCTTGTGTGCCGGCTTCAGAGCCAGGCTGGGCTGCAGCAGCTCCAGGTGGGCACCGCGCGGGTGCCACGCACATGCTGACCACCCCACCACGTGTGTCCCGGCTGGTGGCAGCTGCTCTTTGCACCAGTTTAGGAGTGGTGTCTTGGTCGGCTCAGGCTTGTGGCAGCCCCCCAGGGCTGCGGCAGCGAGCGGAGCTCCCACCCCACCTGTCCTGCAGCGATGCGCAAGGGTGAGAAATGCAGTCGGAGACTCCCAGGGCTGGATGAGCAGGCGAAGGAGGCAGTCTGAACCCAAGGGCACCTCGGAATCGGTGGGAGGGGGCTGCAGTGACTGTTCCCCATCCCTGCCGGTGCCCCCCTCCCCGCACTGTGCCCGTGCTCCCAGCATTCTCCCACCAGCCCTTGGTAACGCTCCTTTCATCCCAGCCCTGATTTCCACTGCCCCCCGTATGGCAGCTGCCCCCCACAGCTGGGGCCTGAGCCCCCCTTTCAGGCCACGACTATTATTAACATCTCTTCTTTATTCAGCCCTTTCATCTTGAGGATTCACAAACCTCCTGCTTCCCTCCTGCCTCCCCAGCTCCCGGGAGCCGCTCAGCGCAGCCCCCCTGCCCCATCCCTGCTGTGGGTGTTTGAAGTGGGTGAAAATGACCTCAGCGGCGTTTTGTTAAGAAAATGCCATTTTTTGGGGGTGACTTCAGCATTTGCTGGCAGTGCTGCCTTGGTGTGTGGGAGCGGAGCTGTGCTCCTGCTGGGCTAGCTTCGGGGAGAGGGAAAGGGGATGAAACACTCAAAGATAAATTGTCCCTGATGATGGGTGATGCTGGAGTGCTTGGAGCACTGTGGATTTATACCAACTGGTGCAAACTTCCCTTGCCACTGTCCCGAGGGGTTGTCCAGGTGAAGCCAGCCTGCAGTGAGTGCCGCGGCTGCTGGGGGGACAGTCAGGACCCCCTCCTGCTAGTCCTCAGGGTGCTGGCTTCTTACTGGGGGAAACTGGTACATCCCCATGGGCTGCACCCCAGGGACTGGTGCTGCAGCCATTGCCGGAGGGCAGGTGTAAGGATTGTCAGGCATGAAAACTGGGCATTTCCAGGGATTTTTCAGTGGGGAGGGGGTTGGGGTGGCTGGCCTGGCTGTGGCTTGGTGGCTCGCTCACACCCCAGGCATGCAGCACCATGCACCAGCCCAGACCTGTAGCTGCCGCTTACCTGGGGGCTGTTCCCGGAGCCACGTCCCCATGCGTCATCCGCAAGCAGCCCCAGCACCCTAAAAAAAAGGAGAGAGAAGGATATTTTGGGGCCGGAGCAGCAGTGAGCTGGCTGGAGGAGTGGAAGCGGGTGGCTGCCCCACCACTCCCAGCAGGTCCTGCCCGGGCTGGGCTGGGCGTCCCGGCAGAGGGGACCTGTCAGCGCTCCCCTGGCCCCAGGGAGCTGCCGTGGCCCTGAGTCACCCCACAGCACCGCGCTCCTGCCCGGGCTTGTGCCGTGGAGCCCGGATGCGCTGAGCCCATATTTGGGGCTGGGAGTGGGACAGGCAGAGCAGGCTCGGGGGGACACAGCGTGGGAAGGGAGGCATGTGCCTTCCTGGGGGGGGGATGCCTGTGACCCCCAGGGACAGCCTGCAGCAGAGGCCACTTGCATGTAACTGCTGAGAAAGCGGCTGCAGGCAGGGCAAGGGTGCAGCTGGCATCTCCGCTGGCGCTTGTGAGAACCGTTCTTGTATCGGTGGAAAGGAGACAGTGGCAGGGCCACAGCCTGCTCTCATTAGCAACTGGCTCCTAACGATGCCCAGGGCATGGAGCGGCTCAAGGAACGTGGGTGGATGCCCCAAGCGCTCTGGCTTTTCGTATCTGCTGCCTGGAGGCTGTCATCCTCCCGACAGCCTTGACTGAGCCACACTGCCGTTCCTTCGTGTAGAAATCTCCCCTTGTTGGTTTTCTTTTCCTCAGCTTTTCTGCTTGAGCATTTTTTTGTCTGTCTGACGCGTCATGGGCCCAGAGCCAAAAATATTTTTGAGACATTTTGTCGTAACTTTGAGTGCCAGAACAATTAACACAACAAAGTTTAGATGTTTCTTTTGCATGTGATGCTTTCAAAGTAGGGCTTTTCTTTTTAAGGTGCCTCCACAACTACCTGTTTGATTGCTGGATTTCTTTGAAGATCTAAAGAGAAATCCCCACATGAAAGTCCTCCCGTCTTCAATGGCACTTTGCTGCAGCCCGGAGCGGCTGAAAAGGGGGAGAAAGCGGCACCCGGAAACTTTGATCCTATTTCCCTGGAGCATGAGGAATGGCTGCATCACATCTGAGCCTGAGACCTAAAAATGTAATCCTGGACCCCACCAGGGACGTGGATAACTGAGTGCTGGTAACCACCTTGAAGCCCCAGTGCTCTCCCAAAGCCACGGCAGTGCTGCTCGGTCTGTGCCAGAGGGGGAAGCCTGCGGGATTTCTCTGAGCAGCACAACTCTGCCCACCTACCCAGACCAGCAGCTCCACAGTCCTGGGGTCTGCAGCACTGGGGCTGTGGTCCTCTCTGCAGCAGGATGGGGCAGAAGGGATGAGGAGAGGGTGCTGTGCCAGCACCTCTGGAGCATGGTTTCCAGCTGAGGGACCATCCAGCCATCTCCTGTCCTGCCCATCACTTGCAGGGCCATCTGCCCCATCATGCCTGCTGTGAGCTTCCACGGTGGGACCCCCAAATGCTCTCACTGGACAACTCCTTCTCCTGAGCATCCAACAGCCCATCCCTTGCTGAGCCCCTGGGCACGGGCGGGCACGGCTTATGGCAATGGAAACCCCTACGCTTCTCAAGCGCTTCATATATGTGCAAAGCAGGCATGGGAGGCGCAAAGCTGGCGGGGCTCCCACGGAGACACGGCAAACGAGCCACGCTGGCTCAACCGCCCGGCCAGGCACGCCGTCACCGGCTGCCTGCGCCGGGGGCTGCCGGCTGCTATCGCCCGGCGAGAGCAGGGCTGCGCTGGGGCTCCGCGGGGACATGGCACACCCAGATGCTGTCTCCTTGCCAGGCTGCCAGCTCAGCCCTCCCCGCCAGAGCCGGCTGAACCGCTTTCTCTGGGTGCAGGCTTGGCTTCTTGCAAAAGCAGGTGAAGCAAGAAAGGTGCCCATTTTTCCAGAGGCAGCGGCTGGGGGGGGGGCAGGGCTCAGCACCGCTCGCATGCAGGGCAGTGCCGCTGCAGGAAGTTCCCAGCTGGGATGCAAACCTGCTCCCGACATGGCAATGATGTCCCAACCTATGCAAACACCACCAGCAAGAAGCAGGCCTCCTGGCAACATTGCGGTAGGTCTTGTGGGTAGATGGATATTGGCGTTCCCATTTTACACCTGAAGAAACTGGAGTCACACAGTTACTTGGGTGCCTAAAGATGCAAAGCGTTGCTTCACTGGATTGTCAGGACAGCCTCGGTTGGATTTGCTGGATTTGGGACCCACCAGGTCCAGCCCTTTCAAGAAACCCGTCTGGGTGCTTCTTTGCATTCACTGGCAACCAGATACACTGGGAAAATCACCCTCCCCTGCAGCTCCCAGCGGTTCTGCGCTCCCTTCCCGTGTGAGACATGGGACAAGCTCCCTCACAGCACTGGGCTGGGGGACGGGGGCTCCCAGCTGCTACAGGAATGGCTCTTGGCAGAGGCATTTTAGAGCCTTCTGCTCCCCCTGTGCTGGTTGCCCTGTGCCCACCACCGTGCAGATCCACCTAGGAGGGTCGTGGTGTTGGGGTGCAGCTTTCCCCCAGTACACCAGTCCCAGTGGAGCCCTGCCCAGCTGGAGAGGTGCTGCCCTGGGCACTGTGGAGATGCCATCAAGGTGACACTCGATGAGAGAAGGTGTTGCAAACCTCAGTGTCCTGTAGGGTCACCTGAGTCACTGCGCTGTCAGGGCTTTGCCCCAGACAGGTCACCCTGGGGACTGCCTGAAGGATGGTTTGCACAAACCTGGGGTGCTCCGTGGGCAGCAAAGGGCTGGGATGAGGGTGTCTGTCATCAGGGAGCTGCCCACAGCGCAGCCCCATGCCCCTGCGCTCTGCCTGCAGCACCTGCTTTTGGTAGCCAGGAGGCCACCAGCCCACGGGCACAGGGGGCAGGGACAGCAGAGCCATCAGGGACCCTCCAGCAAGCCTGGGGGGTAGCAGGACCCTGAGCCTTTGGGGGTAGCAGGACCCTGAGCCTTTGGGAGTACCAGGACCCTGAGTCTTTGGCCATCACCTTGTGCCATTTGTTGCCTGATGTGGGGCAGTGAACATTGACTTTGGTTTATGGTGGGACCTGCACTGGTTTATGGTGGGACCTGCACATCCCTGCTCAGCCCCACGACGGTGACCAGGGACCGGCACAGCCAAGCCGTGGTCTCAGCTGAGGGATGCCCGGCTGGTGCCCGGCTGGGTCGGTACCTTGAGATGAGGCAGTCTGAACGGGAAGGATGGTGCTGCCCCTTCCCCCTGCTCCTCCGCGGTGACTTGCTGGGCAGGGGGCAGCCAGGGAGACCCCCCAGCCTCCACCATGCTACGATCGACCTGCGAGCCTAGGCAGCCCTCGGGGAGCTACACGATCAATTATTTTTCTAATCTTATCTAGCTGTCTTTCTCCTGCTTTCTCTTGTGTGCCTTTCTCTCCCTGCCTTCCCCTCCCTCCCCTGCGCTTTGTAGCTGCCCGACAGCCCCACTTCCCCCCTCCAGCCCTTCACTTTGATCCTAGGAAGAAGCAATTGATACTCCTTATCTTTATTGTGGTAAAGACATTCCCGACACTGCCCTTAATTAAATTCCTCTTCATTTTCTTCCATAAGCCTTTCTTTCCCCCTACTCCAGACGAGTATTTATTTTTAAATGTGCAATTAAATTATTAGATTGGCCATGAGTATAACAGCAGCCAGATCCACCGGGGCTCTGCTCCGTGCAGTTCAGGGGGTGACCCCAGGGCTTTCCCCCCCCCCCCTCCCTCCCTGTGCAGCTCAGCCATGGGCTGCTGGGGTCATTCAAGCTCGAGGTGCTGCTGCTCACCCCGTGTGCCCAGGCAGAGGGAGCTTGGGCTCGGAGGCTGGCAGGGCCTGGGACCAGCCTGTGGTGTAGGGACAGCAGGTGACAGGCAGCCAGCACCCACAGGCACTGGCCTTTCCAAAGCCCAGCGTCAGCAGGAGCTGCTCCACGGTGTGGCTGATGCACCTCTGATGGCTGCAGACAACGTACATGGGTGCCTCGATCCCCTCACCACCGGCAGCAGCCCTGGAGAGGGAGGCATTTGCAGCGCACGGGGTGATGGTGTTCTCTGCTGGGTGCTGAGCTTGCTGAGAACCACTCCTGGGAGGGGTCCAGATGCCCCCGGGAGAAGCCCAAGTGCCTGTGCTGGCCAAGAGTGCAAGAGAGTGCGGCAGCGGTCTGGAAAGCAGGCAGTTCCCAAAACCACATCACCGGTACAGAGCAGGCAGGTGGCATCTGAGAGTGCCCGTGCTGACCTCCCTGTCCCTGTCCCTGTCTCCGGCCAGGACATGCCCTGCCCGAGCAGCTACAGGAGCTCACAGCAGGAGGTTGGACCCCGTCAGTCGTGGTTTTAATTGCAGTGGCTTGGAGGAAAGGGGCTGCACGGGACATTATCAGCTCCCATCCATCCAGCAGCTCCCTCCCCACCATTCCCTGGCTGCAAGAAAGAAAAGGGAAGCTATAATGTGGGCAGGCAGACCCCCACCCCGGCCCCGGTAGGGATCAGGGAAGCAGGATGGGCTCACGGGTGGTGGCAGCAGCCTCCTGTGCCCTGCTGTGCTCTGCGGAGGGCAGTGGTGGCATTGACACAGGTCACAGTGGCATGGGCACTGCCAGCGGTAGCACAGGTGCTGGTCATGGTGACATTGGCACTGGCCGTGGTGGCGCAGGCACTGGCCATGGTGGCATTGGGACTGGCCATGGCGGCACTGGCCCTGCCCACGGTAGCACAGGCACTGGCCATGGTGGCATTGGCACTGGCCACCACCACTCTCACCAGGTGAGACCCGAGTGCCCCAGAGCCGCTGCCGGCTGTGTCTCTGCACCACTTTAAGCTTTTCCGCTCGGAAATTTTTCCTCCAGACACTTTGACCTCAGGGGCAGTGAGTATTTTTCATGTAGATCAGTCGAAATTCCCCCGGAGACAGCGCAGGAATGTGAAGCATGTTATCCTTGGTACCAGCTCTTTCTTTTTACGGCCTAAGTTTGGCCACAGCCAGCCAGGGGGAGGGGATGCCTGGGGTCCCGCCGTCTTTCCCACTGATGATTGCCAGCATCCCCGCGCCCCTAGACCCCCTTTCTCCTCATCTTCCCCCTCCTCCTTGGGAAAACTCCCCCGCTGCATTGCATCCCCACGATGTGCCAGGATGGGCTGTCCCGGCGGGTGCCTGGGTGAGGGTCCCCATGCCAAGGTTTGCAGTGGGGTGAGCAGCAGCAAACGGGGGGTGAGGCAATGCCAGCAGCACCCCAAAAAGGAGGTGGGTGCCTCTGGGCGCACGAGGGAGCAGCCTCCAGCTCTTGGTGCTCCTCTCCTTGGGCACGCAGGGAGGTCCCCAGAGCCACGGGGACGCTGCTGGGATGTTTTGGGAGCCCCACCAGCAGAGCAGAGGGCAGCTAATATATTATTTTATCGTCTGAGGCTCATGCAGCTGGAAGCTTGACGGCGTAACACTAGTGAGATAAATGGCTGCCTTGTTCATCTCCATTAAGTGCAATTACCCCTTAGATACCAAACCAATTTATTATTATTATTACTTCTTCAAAGCTTGCTGTGGTGACAGGTGCCCATGCACAGGAGGCAGGGGATGGGGGCCAGTGCTGCCTGGCCACCCCTCGCCCCATGCCGTGGGGCCTGGGCACCCCAGGGTGCCTTTGGGTGGCACCGGCAGCGCGGTTGCAATGTGGCAAACCAGTCCCAAACAGGGAGCGAAGGGAAATCCTGCAGAGGAAAGCATTCCTCTGGCTGTGCCCACCAGAGAGGTCCCACCCCGCCGGCTCGGCCACAGTGCTGGTGCCCCCCACCCCTGCAGGAACCCTCCGACCCACCTCTGGTGTTCCCCAGGAGCCCCCAGTGCCCATTCTCCCTGCGGGCACCCACGCCAGCCCCATGCCATGTGGCTCGCAGGGGATGCGACCTGTTCCCCACGCCGGGGCAGGGGTGGCTGAGCCCCAGGACCCCAGGGTGCAGGGCCATGAGGGTCCTCGTGCCCGGTGGCACCAGCTTGGTGTGCCCCGTGGCCCCCGCCACCCCAGTCACTCTGTCTTATCCCGCTCTCAATAGCAGACTGGGAGCCCAGCTGCAGCTATTACATAAAACGCAATTAGCAAGGCGGGCGAGGGAGGCCTGAATGGCATTAAGGAATTCCTCCCAGGCTGACGTCAAAGCTTCACCTCTCCTCTCACCACCCACACAAAGGGGGCCGTTATGAGCCCCCCTTCCCCTCCCCGACCCCGCTGTGCCGCTGCCCGCTGGGAGAATGCCAGTCCTCAGGGAGCCCCGGGCTGCACATGCCATGCGGGAATTGTCCCTGTGACCAGCGCGAATGTCACCGGCAGCTCCCTGGCTGCATGTGCAGGATTTGCTGGCTCTTGCCTCCCCCCTTGCCGGGCATGGCCCTTGCCGTCTGCCAGCTGCTCGCTCATGAGAGGGGGGCTCAGCCAGGTGCCCAGGCCTGGGGAGCGGGAGGATGCTGGATGCTGGATGCTGGGGGGCAGCAGGGATGTGGCTCCTGGCTGGCAGCACCCAGCCCACGGGCCCTGCTGCCCCCAGGCAGGATGGAGCTGAGGTGGGGACCAGCCCAGGCAGCTGGCCAGGGGGGACAGGCATGTTTGGGAACAGGAGGCACCACAGGTCCTGAAATTCCTGCTGGGATGGCAGTCGCCCAGCAGGCTGGAGGAGCTCTGCTCACCGCCCCAGCACCGGGGCCTCATCCAGCTGCTGCCAAGGAGGTGGTGGGGGGTGGCTAGTGCCAGGACATGAGCATTTTGCTATGAATGCCCCAAAGTGCCACAGGCTGCTCCGCTGCCCTCAGCCAGCGGGGGCTGCCTCTGCTGAGGGTGGGTGGCAGGGCTCGTGCACGGTGCGGGTGGGACCTCCAGGACCCTCCCCACTTTGCAGAGGACACAGCCATTGCTGGTGCTGAGCTGCGGCACGCACCCGCTGCGTGCTCCGGCACCCTATTGCACCCACCTCCCACTGCCAAGGGAGCCCACAGCCCCCTGAGGTTCATTTAACTCAGGGTGCTCACTGCTCTCCGCAGAAAGCCCCCCTTGTTCCGCAAGCTCAGGACCACCAGCCCTCCCCTCTGCCCCCCGCCAGGCCCTCCCGCCCCTCCGCGCTGCGCCAGACCCCCAGCCCGGGTGGGGTGGGGTGTCAATGCCGCGTGCAGGCAGGAGAGGGTTAAAGCGCTAATTAGGGTGCGCTAATTAAGGTGAAGGGCCCAGCCCGGCCCTGCCCGGCACTTAGGGAGGATGCTCGGTGGCTCCGGTCCCACCGCCGGGCCCTCTGCGGCGGAGCCCGGGGGCCCCCCTGCGGCCGCGGGTCCACAGCGCCGCGCCCCCGGCCCGGCCGCCCATCGCCGGCAGGGAAAAGGCTTTTCCCCGTCCTTCCTTTTCCTTCCTTTTCCTTCCTTTTCCTTCCTTTTCCTTCCTTTTCCTTCCTTTTCCTTCCTTTTCCTTCCTTCTTTTCCTTCCTTTTCCTTCCTTCTTTTCCTTCCTTTTCCTTCCTTCTTTTCCTTCCTTTTCCTTCCTTCTTTTCCTTCCTTTTCCTTCCTTCTTTTCCTTCCTTTTCCTTCCTTCTTTTCCTTCCTTTTCCTTCCTTCTTTTCCTTCCTTTTCCTTCCTGCTTTTCCTTCCTTTTCCTTCCTGCTTTTCCTTCCTTTTCCTTCCTGCTTTTCCTTCCTTTTCCTTCCTGCTTTTCCTTCCTTTTCCTTCCTTCTCCTTCCTGCTTTTCCTTCCTTTTCCTTCCTGCTTTTCCTTCCTTTTCCTTCCTGCTTTTCCTTCCTTCTCCTTCCTGCTTTTCCTTCCTTCTCCTTCCTGCTTTTCCTTCCTTTTCCTTCCTGCTTTTCCTTCCTTCTCCTTCCTGCTTTTCCTTCCTTTTCCTTCCTGCTTTTCCTTCCTTTTCCTTCCTGCTTTTCCTTCCTTTTCCTTCCTGCTTTTCCTTCCTTTTCCTTCCTTCTTTTCCTTCCTTTTCCTTCCTTCTTTTCCTTCCTTTTCCTTCCTTCTTTTCCTTCCTTTTCCTTCCTTCTTTTCCTTCCTCCTTTTCCTTCCTTCTTTTCCTTCCTCCTTTTCCTTCCTTCTTTTCCTTCCTGCTTTTCCTTCCTTTTCCTTCCTGCTTTTCCTTCCTTTTCCTTCCTGCTTTTCCTTCCTTTTCCTTTTGCTTTCTTTCCCCACCGTCCTTCCCTTCCTTTTGCTTTCTTTCCCCACCGTCCTTCTTTTTCCCCATGGGCAGGGGGCAGCTGCCCCCCCGGGTCTCAGGGTCCGGGCTGGGGCAGAGCCAAGCAGTGAAGGCCGGTGTGTTCATGTCGCAGGTGTAGTGGTGCTGAGCTGCCCTGGCGCAGCCGGTGCCGCACACGCCTCGCCGGGACGTGGCCGGGCTGGCAGCTCTGCTCAGCCTGTGGATGCGGCCGGTCCCCAGCCTGGTGCCCCAGCATCAGCCCAGCTCCAAGCAAGCCCACGTTGCTCAGACCGAGCTCACGGAGCCAGGACCGCTCCCTGCGGGAAGGATGTGTCCCGAGTGCCACCTGCTGCGACAGGCCAGGCTCCGCGGAGCCTCCGCGAAGGTCTGTGCTGTCTCGTCCCACCTGCAGCACGGTCCTGCGCGCTGGCGCTTGGCTGCCTCGTCTCCATCACCTCCTGGATGCCCTTTCCAGTAAGCACAGGGGACACCTGGGAGCGGGGTCCATCCCCGTGCCCCCAGTCCTTCCGCAGCCAGAGGCAGGACTCTGTCCCCTCGACGCCCCACCACCTGCTGCTTTGACTGTCCCCACCCGTCCCCGCTCAGCAGCCAGTTCAGACCAGTTTGCCATCTTTCCAGGCCAGAGCAGCTAAAACCCAGCCTGCCACTGTGCTTCAGAGCTAGCGCAGCCTCACCTCCCGGCTGCCCCTCCACACGGAGCTCACTCGCAGCCCCTGTGGTTCGACTTCGGAGCTGGGATGCACCCGGCACCTGCCGGCCCTGCTGCCATGTCTCTGCAAGGACAGTGGGGCCACCTCTTGCTGTGGCCACCCTCCACCAGCCCTCCTCGGTCTCCTCCACCACTTCTTTCCTTGTCGATGCATCAGACCCAGCGCCCTGGCATTGTGGCTCCTGCTCAGAGCTCTCTGCTGGGGCTACAGGCTGGGGTCTCCAGCCCGGTGCCCCACCAGCCCTCCTCCTTGCAGCCCCCCACCCCTGTGTTGCCAGTTCCTCTGCTCTGTGCAGAGCCCCCAGCTGCTGGGACGCACTGGGAGTTGTGCTAGTGTGAGGGGTGATGCTCAAGTGCCCAGGGGATGCAGGGAGCCAGATGTGGGGCCACAGGTGGGCTCGGCTCGGCTCTGGGAGCACAGAGGATGTGGGAAAGGACATGTACCTTCCTCTCCACCTGCTGGAATTGCCTCTGCCCCTCCTGTGGGACCCCCTCAACCCTCCCAAGCACCCCGTGCCCCCGTATCAGGCTGGGAAGTGCCACAGAAAATGTTAAGGGGCAAATTCTCAGCTGAGGCAAAGTGGTTCAGGGGCCTCCGAGGTCGGTGGAGTGGCACCAGAGGAGGATCTGACTATGCATATAGTTTTATATATATATATTTATATATATGTGTGTGTGTATAGATATATTACATAAATATATATGTATGAAATAATTTAAGAAACATCCGAGACAGCATGCTGTGCTCTTGTGTAGGGCCAGGGAGGCTGGGAAGGCAGCTGCTCGCCTCCCCCCACTCTACCAGCTTTGATTCACAAATGGAAACAGAGTCTTGAATTAAATTAAAAACCGCACGCGCACACACGCACACGCACACACACACGACACAGTGCAGAGGCTGTAAAACTCAGAGGCGTGATGCTGGAAAGTCCAGGTGTCCCTGAAGAGATCAGATCAACTAAAGCCAAAGGAGGGGGAAAATAAATAAATGAAACCAGCAGAGGGGATCTCGCTTGTGCTGGTGCTGTCTCCAGCATCAGGTTCCCCCGTGTCTGCCCAGGCCCCCGTGGGGACACAGGGACAATGTCACAGCACCGCTCTGTCCTGGCTGGGCTGTGGTGGGGCTGGGAGAGGCTGGTGGGATGTGCACGTCCTGCTGCGTTTGCCTTGGACCCGTGTTTTCCTTCACCACATGCTTTGCTTTCGCTCTATCCCAGGACTCAGCTTTTTGCCATCTTCGTCATCAAGGATGAAAGGGAAAACCCGGCCCCAACTATCGCCTCTCCTCTCTCTGCGGAAAGTTCTCCCGGAGCCGGGTTTGGTCCAATCCTTCCCATCAACAGAAGACCTCTGCAGAAGACCTCCTTCCCACAGACTTTCAAAACAGAACGACATTTAAAAAACAACCCCAAAAACCCTAGAAAAACCCAGCGCTCCATAAATAACCAGTTTCTTCCAAAACTCCTCGTTCCCCATCCTGCCCTCCCCAGACACCCCAAAGGACCGACGGATCCCGGCTCCAACACGCTGTGCTCCGAGCAGTCGCTGCTGGCTGCAGCAAGGATGGAGGGCCAGGAAAGAGACTGAACCAAGCGTGTGAAGAAACAACCTGAAGGCTTTGGACCACCGTCCCCCCCTTCCTCTCCTGTGCAAGAAATGGAAAGCCCCCGGGGCTGCAGAGCGGCCAGGCTGCGGATCAGCTGGAGAGCAGAACATGCTCCAGAAAGTAGCTGATGGAGTCCCAGTGCTTCCAGAGGAAGAAAAGGAAGAGGACGAGCAAGGCGGTGCTGAGGATGCGCATGCGGGTCTTCATGAGCGGGGTGATGAAGTTGGCAATGGTGGAGACGAAGACGAGCAGCACGGCCATCAGGGCAAGGATGACGTTGATGAACTTGCCCAGCAGCGCCCGGGCGTTGGCGTTCTCCACCCCTTCCAGCTGCACCACCTGCTGCTGCTGCTGCTGCAGCTCCAGCTTGGTCACCCGCGTCAGGCAGGACTCCACGGCCTCCTGCAAGGGACACAACGTCAGGGCAAGCCAGCGGCTCCGTGGATGCCCCGTGGAGGATTTCAGTCCTCGCCCCGTGCTCGGAGACCTGGCTGCTGGGAAGTTCTGCTTGCACGGCTCCAATGGGTGTACAACCTTGTGACACAGTGGCCACCCCAGCTGGAAAGCAGCTTCCCTCTGCAAACCCTTGGCCCACGCCATGTGCCACGTGTGCCCGTCCTGCACTGCCTGTGCCGGGGAGGTCTTGGTGCCGGGAGGACCCACTGCAGCAGGGGAGATGACCCGAACCGGGACACTGGGGACTATGTGTTGGCCCAGATGTGGCTTGTAATAGCCCAGCACTGCAGCCATCCACCTGGAGACTTGCCCTGCCTTGAGCACCCGGGGGCTTTGGCATAGTGGGGACTTGCTGGGGCACAGACAGGGATTTTGGGGACATGGCTGAGTTACCTGCTTCTTGCTGTGACAGCATCACAGTGAGGATCTCATCTCGGAGGTGCTGGAAAAAGGGATCCCCCTTTGCCCACCCTCTTTCCCAGCCCAGAGAACCTCCCTGCCCTGCGGATGGAGGGTGCAGTGGGGGGCTGAACCCTCACACACCCCTACCTGGATGTCCCGTGCCCTCTCGTAGGACTGGTAGGCCACCTTCTCCTCCATGCTGGCCAGCTCCTGCTTCAGGTTGGTCATTTCGTTCTGGTGCAGCTCGGTGAGATCGTTCAGCTGCTCCTCCAGGCGCTCGTACCTGCGCATGGGGGGTGGAGGGGCTGGGGTGGGCAGGTCTCCCCACAGAAACCCCTGCCCTCCTTCCCCTGACACTAGGGCAACCTGCCCAGCCCCTCCGACCCACCCTGCTCCAGGCTGTAGCTGGGTATAGCTGCCGAAGGGAAAGCACTGCGGGATCCTCCACAGGAGTGATGCTGCCGGTGGGTCTGGCAGTGGGGACTGCAGCTCCCCGTGCCCCTGGCATGCAGGGCTTAGCCAGACAAGCCCAGGATGGTGGCCTTGTGGTCCCCAAAGAGCCACCCTGGGCGACACGTGCTGCTGCCCTGGCACCCGCCCGTCCCTACCTGTACCGCTCTTCTTGCAGGCACTGTGTCATGTAGGTGTAATCCCGCTGCAGCTGGGCCTTGAGGTCCTCCATGGAGTCCTCCAGGTGCGACTGGCTGTCTTTGATCTCCCGGAGCTCCTCCAGGATGGTGTCGAAGTTATTGTGGTGGCTGTCCAGCGTGTTGGACTTGGGGCTCCCCAAGCCGCCGGGTCCTGCCCCTGAGTTGCTGCCACCAGCCGAGCCGGAGGTGGCACTGGAGCACTCGTCATCGCTGCCATACTTAGGGCTGGAGACCAGGGTGGCACTGCCGCTGAGAGCCCGGGAAGCCTCCTCCGGGTGCCCGTCGTCCAATGTGTCCTTCAGGTGGGCGATGTTGTCTGCGCTGCCAAACTTGTTCCGGATGAGGCTGGCAAACTCCCGGGGCTTGGAGACCACAGCAGTGTGGGTGGCCTGGGACAGCCCCGAGAGCCCTCCCTTGACACCCTCCACCACGCCGCCCCCAAAGCCGCTGATGCTGGAGCGAACGTTGGCACCCACATCCTTGAGACCCTGGTGCATGTCCCGGAAGACATCCTTGGGCTGCCGGGAAGGGCCGTTCTGCTCGATCTCCTTCAGCTTCTTGTGGTAGTGCTCCAGCTTCTTGTGCAGCTGCGCGATGGTCTGCGCCGACTTCTGGTTCTTCTTCTCAAAAACCTGCTTGATGCGGGAGGCTTGCTGCTTGTCCGCGTTGTTGGCCAGCTTCAGGTACTCGGCCACGTTGTCATCCCGAGCTTCCTGCTCGATCTTGATCTGCTCAGTGATCTTGAGGATCTTTTGGTGCAGGTGCTCGATGGCGGCTTTCGTTCTGTGAGGGTCGGGGGTGCCATCGGGGACATCCAGGCAGACGGTGCCGTCAGCATCGCCGTGCCCGGCGGTGGAGGGCAGACCGAGCGCGGTCACATCCCCCTTGTCCAGCTGCAAGCAAAGAGAGAGGAGGGCGATGCTCAATGGAGGGAGCTGACAACCAGGCAGCCCCCAGGGAGGGGTGGGAGGGGAATGGGGCTGGGGGCAGAGGAGGGAGAGGGAGCCAAGAGCTGGGCAGCAGAATAGTTAACCAGAGCAACAGCAAGATGTTTTTTTCTCCAGCTGGTTAAGCATTTCCCAGCCATACCACTACTGCTGGCATCCCAGGAGTAAACCAGTTAGAGGGTGCAGCAACAAAAGAATGAGGGTCTGGGGTCTGGCTTTGGCCAGGGGCTTTCAGCAAGGAGCATCCACCGCTGGGAGTTTGCCTCGGACTTTCTGCCCTCGCCCTGTGCACAGGCACCCGCGTTTCTGGGCTGCCGGACACCCAGTGCCAGCCGGGGAAAAAGGAATGAGAAGCTAAAACTGGAACCCATCATCAAATGTTCCACCAAACCAGCAGTGAGAGCAGGGATTGAGCAACCCGGAGGTATTTTAGTCTTGTTTTCAGACTTTGGCTTTTAGCCTAGATGCACACAGGAGTTTTTCAGCTGAAGAGAAGCTCTGCCACAACCTCAGTTTGTGGGTACCGGTCCCTCGAGAGCAGCAGGCTGCAGGAGCAGCGGCTCCTTTGCTTCCTTTTCCAAGTTTCCCACCTGGCAATGCCAGCCTCCTCTCGCAAACACAAGCTGCCACCTAGAAAGTTCGGACACACGCTGCTTGCCGTTTTACAGGTGGGAAAATTGGAGCTTTGGGAGAGGGAATGACTTGCCTGAGGCCACACTTAAAACCACCGGCAGAGCCTGGACTGCAACCCAGGGTCCTGCCTTGTGCTCTCCAACCCGGGCATGCTGCTTTGCCACTTGGGGAAAAAAAAAAAAAAATCACTAAAATCTTTCCAGTTGCTGGGTTTTATATGCGGATTCTTATGCAAATCTCAGTGGTTGTATAAATGGCTCCTGGCTTCTAATTAAGAGCTGCTTGAAAGTTAAATACTGTTGGCAGACCTGAATAATTTCTAATTTCCATCACACTTTCCCCGAATGACCCTTTAATAGGGATAATGCTGCGAGATCATTACTTAGGAGTGTGTTATCACCAGGAAATGCCTTGCGCGGGAGGGAGGAATGTTCTCAAGATGCTGCTCATAAACACTCCCGTCTGCAGCAGGTCCCACATGGGGCTCGGGAAAGCAGGGGCAAACGCTGCCCTCCTGCTGTTCACTGGCATCTCCTCCTTCCCCAGCTCTGCTGTCCTGCTGGGAGCCTGGGGGTGTTGGTCTGGGGGTCTCAGCCTCTTGGGAGGCAGAAGCAGACAACCACAGGCTTGGTGGGAGCATCCCCCAGTCCCCTCCCCAAGGCTTTTCTTCTCCTTTGTAATACAGGGCTGGAGGATGAGAGGAAAGGGGAGAACCCAGCAGCCCCCAGCCTGCAGGTGGATGCAGGGCAGAGCTGGGAGCTGGCTTCAGTCTGGCTGGAGCAGCACATTTTTTTTTAAAAAATATATGCCCAACAAACCTGCAGAGTTTTCAGACCCCGCTGCCAGGCTATTTTTAGTTGCTCAGCTGGGCTGGGCCCTTCAGCTGCCCCACAAAGGCTTTTGCTCCGGTTTCTTATCGAGGGGCAGAAATTAGAAGCAGCAGGAAACAGACTTTTTGCCCAGATGTGCAATTCTCTGCGCAGTAAGGGACAAACCAGCTGTGGCAAAGGAAAAGGCAGCCCTGGAGATGCCAAATCGGGAAACCCCAGCTGGGGCAGTGAAGGGGAGAAGTTGCTCAAACTTTATTTCCAAAGAGGGAAAGGTTTGGGAACCACCCAAACCTTTGCCCCTGCAAAGCCAATCTTTCGGATTTATTCGTGGGAGTGTGTTTGGGAGCGCGGCGGGAAGGGAGGGCAGGATGGGTGGTGGACGACACGGATCCGATGCTGCCCATCTGTGCTGACATGGCTGGGGTGAAATCCTTTCCCCGAGCCCCACCAAAAGCTCTGCTCTCTCTCAGACGCAGGAAAGTCACATCAGGTTATTGCTTTGAAAACAACCACCAAAAAAAAAAAAAAAAAAAAAAGACAATTCTGATCTCTGCAGTATTAAAAGACACTGCCTGCTAAATCCCAGCAAGCCTAAATGACTGTGCAGTGGATTTAACAGGGGGATTAGCAAAAGCCACACTTTCCCTACATGCAGAAAACCTTCTGGTACGCACATGGAAATGAAAGTGTTGTTTTCCAGTGCTTGTTTTCCAGGCGGGCTCGGAGAGGAGAGTAGAGGCTGATGTGGGATGCGGGAGGAATGCAGGACGCAGGAAGAAAAATTATTCTTATCAACAGAATTCAACCCAAGAGAGCTGAGATGTGCAAAAGCTTCAAGCTAATAAGCTGAGCAAACAGTACTTAGAGGGCCATGGCTGGGCACAATTATGCAATGCTGGTTTATTTGCTGCTGCAGGTTTGATGGAAGAAAGCCCAGGTGGCAGGTGAGGAGCACAGGGCACAGCAGCTCGCTTGTGGCCACGTCCCCAGCCCGGGGCTCTGGGTCTCCTGGCACACCCAGGACTGGAAGGGATTTAAACCCATTCTTACAAAATTGCAAAATTATTGCAAAGTTCAGAACAAAACTCTCAAGACACTTACTCACGCCCTGAACTATTCTGTTTTCCATCCCCTATAGCCTACTGGGAAGCGCAGGGGATGAGCTAACACCGCGGCTCCGGCTGCATCCACCCCGAGCGAAGACTTTCACTACGAAGTGTGATCGTGGTTCCCAGCTGAAATGCAACATGGGGATGAAACGGCTGCGGGAAGGACCACGTGCACCCTCAAGCATGGGAAAAATAAGTACCACCGAGCCGTCGAGGGGTGCTGGGGTGCAGGGCAGACCCCAGGAGCTGCTGCACTGATCCAGCAGCTCTGCAGCACGGGTGTCACCGTGCCCCAGGCCCTTGGTGGCTGTGGAAAGCCGCGAGGGAGAGGCCACGGCCGGCAGAGAAATGCAGGTGGGCGGTGGGCATGGGGAGGTTGATTTGGGGGCAGTCACAAAATACAGGTACTTCCATGGCCCCTCTTCCTCAGAGCACTTTATCAGCGTAGTTCGGGACAGCATCCATCCTGTGCACTGGTGCTGCCAATTTGCCCAGCATCACCGGGGACACTCTGGGTGTCCCCAGTCCCGTCCCCATCCCCACGTGCGTTCACAGCCCCGTGCCTCCCCGAGCGGAGCTGCTATTCCCACCAAACCGCGTTACCCACCCCAGGCGTTGAAAATAGAATCAGGAGCCCTGACTCACACTTCCCACCCTCCTCCTGAGCCTGCAGCCGCGACTGAAGCAGGCACCCCGTGTCCCCCTCCCTGCCCGCTCCCGCACTGTCCCTGGATGGACACAACGGGCCGGCAGCAGCTGCCGCCGCTGATTTACCAGCCTAAGAATAATTTTTCTTACATAATGGAGCGAGGCATGTTAAAGGTTTCATCTCGCAGCGGAGCTTCCCACCCCGTCTTTACTGTGCCAGCACCGATTGTGCTGGTGGGTTTCATTCACCGAGCGCCAGAAACAGAGGAACCGAAAGCCCCTACGGGTCTCTCTGCCCATCGCCATCCTCCCCGCAGTCCTATACTGACCCCAACGAGTGTCGGGACCTACCTCCATGGCGGGCAAGGCTCGGGTCCCCCAGGGCTAGTCAGCGTGGGCTGCTTGGCCGCATCCCTGCAGCGTCCCGGAGCCTGGCAGCAATGCATGGGCAGCGCTGGCTGCCATGGCAGGTGCTGGCACGGGGGAAGCAGCAGCTGATGGCAGCGAGGACTCGGGGGGCAGTGGGGAGGGAGGCAGGAGGAGAGCCCTTCCGCAGCCCCCCGTCAAGGCTGGCCCCCCATCCCCGGGCGCTTCCTGAAGGCGCAGGGATGGAGCCGATGGCTGCAGCGGGATTGCCGACTCAGGAAATCTGCTGAGGCTGTTTACAGCTTTCAGCGACTGGAGCTTTCAGGGCTGTAATGCCAAACCCCCCTCGTCCCCGTGGCGGGATATTCACACGCCTCCAGCCCCATACGCTGCCTGTGCCCTGACGCAGGGGGTCGGGACGGGCTGTTGTCATCTGCTGTGTCACATACCAGGACATAAAGCCTGGGAGAGGCAGGGGGAGGGCAGGCATAAAGCAAAACCCCGGGTGGGACCAATGCACAGGGAAAATAGTCGACAAGCAAGGAGCTGGGCAGCCTGACGGAGCTAAAAGCGGGGAACCAGCCGCTTGTGCCAGGACTAGGTGGTGTCTTGGCCCACGCCGTGCACTGGGATGGACCTGGACCCAGCCAGCTCACGCCACGGAGAGCGATGGGGAAGGTTGCACCGACCCGATTGTGCCACAGGAGAACATGCAATGCACAGAAAACACATCCAGCTGACTGACCAGATAGAAGTGCTTGAGATTTCACATGCAATTAAAATGATATTAAATGGGATATCGGAAAAGCAAGTGGGGCGACAGCAGGCTCTGGTTCTGCAGAAGCCAGTGGCAATGCGGAGCCACCCCCCAGGTGCTGCATTTATGCTGGGGCCGGTGGAGCTGGTGAGGAGCCGCAGCAAAAATCCTGGGTGAGAAAGGAGACCCGGAGCTTGTGTGTTTACCTGAGCCCAAACCCGTGGGCTTGCACAGAGCAGGGTCGGTGTGGCCAGCCCTGGGTAAGAGCGACTGAGGGAAGCAGCATTCCAGCCCACAGCCTTACGCTGTGCCAGACCAAAGCCCTCAACATGCCCTCCTGATGCTGGGGCTTTTTGAAACCTCAAACCAACTGTGGCTGCAGATCGGAGCATTTGTGCAGCCGCAGACAAAGGGCTAAATGAGAAAGGTTCACTTGCAGCTCTCTGCTTTAGTTATTTCTCACAAAAAAAAAAAAAAAAAAAAAGCAACAACACAACAACAGCTTAGGAAGTATTTTCAGCCACACATTGAATTGTACAGGCCGGACCGATGAGCTGATCGTGACCTAGATGCATGTTTAATGGGGAAGACCGTG
Organism: Falco peregrinus; assembly: GCF_023634155.1. Taxonomy (NCBI): domain Eukaryota; kingdom Metazoa; phylum Chordata; class Aves; order Falconiformes; family Falconidae; genus Falco; species Falco peregrinus. The sequence goes on along the minus strand of NC_073736.1, from coordinate 5,164,852 downwards.
CTACTCCCACAGCTGAGACAAGCCGAGCGCTGCTCAGCCTCCCGCTTCCCATCGTCTCTCGGGCTGTCCCCGTGTCCACCTGTGCCCTGGCAGCCTGATGCCGCACCACCGGAGAGGCTCTGGGTGCAATGCTGCACCTCTGAGCGACGCTGCACCCCCAGCACCACTGGCGTTGGAGCTGGCCTTGCCAGGAATTAGCAGCTGTGGTGGGCAGCACAACCATCAGCCTGACCTGGCATGGATGGATTTGCAAGTTTTGGTTAGACGGCTCCACAGAAGCACCATCCCCAAGTCTGGGTCCCTCCATATCTTGCAAACGTGAGCTCCCGTGAACCTCGGCACAGACACCACCACCCTTACAGCTCGGCAAAGCTTCCCTGTGGGAACACCTCCCTTCCAGGAGACACCAACTCCGGCAGGTCTGGGGCAGGGGCTGCTGGCGCTGCCGGGCTGCCAGGACGCGCACGGCTGCAGATAAGCTGGGCAGTGTGGCAGGAGGAAACAGGCGCAGAAGCAGCAGCCTCCGCCTAGGCTGCTCCCAGCCGGGAAGGCATTTCCTTGGATCCCCCCCAGCCTTTAGCCCAGCACTGCCAGACCCTCCCGGACTGGCATCAGGCCATGCCAGCAGCTCTCCGTGCACCAGTGGGTGCCAGGAGCAGGGAAGAGGCAGAGCTGGAGAAGTCTGTCTGTGGCAAGGTGTGAAGCTGCTAAAGCCCAGTTCAACGCCAATAACCAAAATCCTTGACCTCTTCCAGCCCAATTCCTGCCGCTGTGGCACCGGCACCGGGCCCAGCACCCTGCCCCGGGCATCCCCAGCCGTGCCGCCGTGCCTGGCAGGAGTTTATATGAGATGGTGCTTGGGACCAAGGGATGGGCTGAATCAACCACCCAGCAGCACAGCTCACCAGTGCTGTCTTCCAAAACCAGTCTGGACTGCTGGCCCTGCAGCGGGGAAGCAGCGCTGGAGGGACCCGGCTGGTCCCTGCACCCCAGCCTGGGGATGGCACAGCCCTGCGCTGAGCTGAGCATCCCTGCAGGCCATGTAACCCCTAGGCGTGTTGCTTCTATACACAGAGCCGCTGGCAGCCCCTCTGTTTCTTGGTCTGTCCTTTCAGGCGGACAGGATCTCATAGGCAAAAGCCTCCCCTCTCCATCTGGCTGCAAGTTTGGGGGAGCAATCTTTGTGCAAGCCAGCGCTGAGCCCCTTCCCTGCACGCTCACCCGCTGTTTGCAGGCACTGGCAGCAGGTGGTGGTACCATCCGTACCGAAAGGCACAAAGAGCAAATTCCCCGCTAAGTTAAACCCACCAGGAACAGAAACTATCTGTGCCTACCATACGGTGCTCAGCTGCACTGGGGAAGGGTGAGGAAGGAGCTGAGCTTCGTCCCGGTGCTGCATCAATGCTCCAGAGATGTGGGGTGCAGCCAGACCCTGCGGGCAGCGCCACGATGCTGCCCATGGGGACTGGTGCTGGCAGCACCCGTGGCTCCTTGCCAGCGTGGGTAGTGTGTCTCCTGTGGGCAGGCATTGCCCCTCGTCCATCCCTCCGGTCGCACTGAGCTGCCCCAGCAAGGGTGGATTTTGCAGCCTGGCCGAACCCTGGGCTGTGAATGCCTCCGGGCATGACACGGGGCAGATTACCGAGTGACGCTGAGCTTTGGTTTAACATCTCTCATGGCATCACTTCTCATTTTAGCACAGGAGCCAGAGGTCACTTCCCATCGCTTTTCTGCTGTCTCAGCAGGGCAGGCAAAATCCCCAGCTGCACAAGACACTCTGGAAAACACCCTCCCTGCTGCGAGCTCTGCTTTCCATTTCCCACATTTAACGCGCTGTGGCCGGCCCCCAGGCCCATCTGCCCCACCAGCACTGCAGGCACAGCCCCGCTTCCATGCTGCGACTCGGTCCACCCAGCCCACCGTTAACTGCAATCCCTCCCCGGAGCCCCCACACCTCCTGCCAGCTCACAGCCCCCCCGCAAACCCTGCCTGACCTGCCAGGCTGTCCCTGGCCTCAAGGAAGGATGGAGGAGCCTGGATTTCCCCAGAGGAGGCCGAAGAAGCGAGGACTTTGATAAACGCCAGGATGCTCAGGATAAGCCTTTGCGGCAGCCTGCTGCAACGAGACCTGGATGGCATTTTTTTTTTTATTTATTGAGGACCTCAGGCAGCTTGATTTATAGGAAACCACCTGTTCTCAGCTCCCCGGCACAAGGGGAAGGTTAGAGTTAGCAAATAATTGCAGAAGCAAGAACATTGCCTATTAATGCCCCAGCAAAGCGAGGTGGAGCAGTGGTGGAGCATCTCCCCTCCCGAGGGCACAGCTTCCCTTCCACACAATGCAAAAACCCCACTGGCACGGGAAACATGGGGGTTTTGCAAGGAAATTACCCGCGAGGTTGGCAGTGGACTCCCCTTCATCCTTAGCACCAGCTCTGCTTTCGATTTAGTCCACTGCTTAGAATGTGGCAGCTATGTTTTTCAGGCCTGCCTGTAAAAGGCAAATTTAAAAATAAATAAACCCCAGCTCCCGTACAAACAAAATCCCTGGATGGCCACCAAATCACAGCACGTTCGGCGTGTGCCGGTGCTGAATGGTGCAGAATCTGGCCCTGAGCTCCTACAAAGTCCCGGTCTGAGCATCTCAACCAAGAGACAGGTCACTTAGCAATGCAACACAAACACCCAGCAAATTTGGGACCTGAGCTCTGCCTTTGCTGGCCGGCGTGGCCCGCAGCCGGGGCTGGGCTTAGCGTAGAGGAGCAGGCATTAAAAAAACGGAGGAAGACGGGCTGAGCTGCACCAGCCTGTCCTCAGCCAGGCTGGGAAAGCTGCATACGGATTATTGGAAGGCAGCATGCTGATAGAGGTGCAGATCTGTAAAGTCCAGCGCTCCTTAGCCTCACATTCCTGAGTGCATTTGGTTCCCAAAGCAAGTGGCTTCCCGGCGCAGAGCCCGGCGGCAGCCTGAGCTCCAGCTGCAGGGACCACCCTGCTTCTCACCCCTTATTCCTGGGCACCCCGCGTCCTTGCCTTGCCGGTGCCTAGCAGCAGGAAGGAGAGCAGGGGGGGGGGGTACTTACAAAGACACCCAGCAGAGAATTTAAGAGCAATATCCTTTTCCCAGGACAGGATTCAGGAGGATGCGGTTCCGGCATGAGGATGCCCTGGTCACTCCTGCCAAGAGCCTGGCTGGTGCTCCGCGAGGCGGCCGGATCCTCTCCCTCTGTCATGGCTGCGGTTAAGGAGTCGGAGGGGCAGAGGATCGTTCGACGTGCATGTGCAGAGGAGGCACGACGAGGCTCTGAGGCAGCCAAGAACAAGCAGCACAGGCTGGCGAGCCGGGAGGGAGCCTGGGGGAGCGGGAACAGGCTGGGTGCCACAGGGGCCGGTCCTGCTCCTCCAACTGTGCTGGGAGAACAAACAGCACCGCCAAGCGCTGCCTGGCCGGCCTGCCTTCCGAACCGTGCAGAGGACAAACAAGCGAGCCGCTGCGGTTCCCCGGTCCCCGGTCTGAGCTGGGCTGGTGCCACCATCCCATGGGGCTCTCGGTGGCAGCAGGCAGGGGCTGTGCTCCTGTGACGAGCCCTGTGTGGAAGCACAGATCCCGGGATCCGACCTTGCTGCCTGCCCTGGGCGTGGGGAGTCCCTGTGGCTCTGCACCCCTCCACAGCACGTGGATCTCAGCATCTCCTAAGTCAACACCACATCTCCGGGCTGGGGACTGTCTCTTGTGCCCTGGGCTTGCAGGTCACCGGGAGGGACACATCTGCAGGGATGATTCAATGACCGTCCCCCACGGGTGAAGCTGTTCAGGGCCCTGCCTATGCTTGGAGAATCTTTGGAAAAATTCCCACTGTTGTTGTTTGCTGGAGGGAATAACCCCGCGAGCTCCAGCAATGGTGCTGCCCTTTGGCTTGCTGGGTGACACAGCATTACAGCCACCACCAGGACCCCTAGCCCACGCTGCTGCTGGGTTCTGACACCTCTGACAGGCTGCTTGTGCAGCTGGGGGGGATTTTTGGCAGCTTTTGCGTGAAGGGTTTGAGGGGGAAGGCAGGGAGAGGCAGGGAGAGGCAGAGCCGCAGCGAGGCGAGGAGTCACAAGGCAGGACCCCGCTTTGCTCATCCTGACTCAGGAGCCAAATCCTGCTCTCAGCTACAACCCAGCCACCTGCCCGCGGGGGCAGGGGATGGGCAGGAGAGATTGCAGCGTGGATGTGAACCCTTGCTCTTCCAACCCTGCCCTGTCCGCCCTGGGCAGCCACCCTGCACATCCCAAACCCCCTGGGGGCAGGCGGCAAGGCAGCGTGCCTGTTGGGGAGCGGGAGCTGCTGGTGGGCTGGGAACAACAGCCATATGTCAACGAAGGCTGAGGAACACGATGTCTTTTGCTAGGGGGTGAATCAGTACAAAAGTCTGATATTCTTCTTCTCCTGAATTAATTAAGCAGCAATCTTGGGTATCTTTGTCTTCACAGCTATTATCTGCTTTTCCCAAAGTGCTCCTCAAAGCACCATCCCAATGGGAGTGAGGGAACGCGTTCCCACCACCACGCTTCACTCACAGACACACGCCTCCAGTGTCACCATGCCCAGCAGGGGCTCAGCCTGCAGCCGAGGTCAGCAATCCCCCCCCAAAACCTTGGCCCTTGGAGGGTCTCTGCACCCTGGTGCTCCTGGCTCACCCCCTGGGGACCCTGCCCAGGTGCCGAGGGGATGCCTGGCCGTGGGGCTGCATGGAGGGCAGCTTTCCACCACCGTTTCCTCTATTCACTTTTGCAGTCACCACTGGCCTATTTTAGCTCCTTCCTCTGAGATTTTAACACCCGAACTCACCCGGAGTTCTGGTGTAGGAGGGGAGGATGTGCTTTGCCTCCGTCAGCAAATCCTCCTGCAGAGATGCAAGGGACTTCACTAAATGCATAGAAGTGTTGGCTCTGGTCCCCAGCTGGGGAAACTGAGGCAAGGACTGAGGGAGAACCCCTGGCTGGGTTAGATGTGGGGGCAGCAAGCAAAAGCAGTGAGACTCCAAAGTCCCGTGTCCTCTGAGCTTGTGCCAGCTCCTCAGGGACACGTAGGTGCTCAGCACCTCCAGAAAGCAGGCTGCCTGCTCAGGAGCTCAGCCTCAGGCTTCTGGTTTTAGGATCACTGGCCCCAGCAAAAAAACTCCTGTTAAAAGCAGGGTTTAGGGGCAGCAAAGCATCAGCAGCATCCCACCATCCAAGCCACCCCAGTGCACCCGGCTGACCGCCCTTGCCACCACCACGTCCTCACCCACCGCAGGGAGAAAGGATACTCAAGTGCCGTGGAGCAAACCCGGCTTCTTACTGGCAAGCCCCCGGCCCCGGGGCATCTCCCCTCTGAGCTGGAGACGGGCTGGGGCTGCTCAGCACCCCGACGGGCCACGCTGACCCCGGGAGCTCATGGCTGGGTTGCGCAGAGTGCCCGTCCCTGTCCCTGTCCCAGTTGTCAACTGAGACCAGTTCTGGGTAACTGGAGCCGTAGGAGGTCCACGTCCCGCCCTGAAACCGAAGGCGTCAGATGCCGGTGGGGCCGGAGGGAGCCAGAGGCTGGGCTGGACACATGGCAGCCAGGCAGCAGATGCCTGGCAGGGGAGATGAACTTTGCCTGACGGCTCCAAGCTGCTGGGGCAAGGGCTGAGCTGTCCCGCAGCCTCCTGGCCACCGCTCACCCAACCCTTCCATGCCCGTGGGCCACAAGCCACCCCTGGGGTGGATGCTAAGAAACGGCGGGTTTCTCCCTGCCGACTAATCCGTCTCGCCCTGATATAGCCACTGACCCAGTGGGCAGCTAAATTTAGCGGGATGAATCCTGCCCTGTGCTGGGAGGGCTGGTGCCCTTGAGGCAGCAGGATGGCAGGGATGGGGCTGTAAGGGCAGGTCCCCCCTGCAAGTCAGAGCCCCAGGGCACTGCAGACCACCCCCCCACAGCAAGCAAGCAGGAGGGGGGAGATGGGAGCAGGAGAACGGCACGCTCGGGCTACCAGCCTGTAAGTAAACGTGGCCCGCAGCCGCCCAGCGCCAGCCTGGCCCGCAAGCCCAAAGCTGAGCCGCGGCATGAAGCCCCCCTGCTCTCCCCCCTTTCCTTGCCTGTGTCTCACGGGAGAAGAATCTGCGCCGGGGGGCCAAGGCGGCTGCAGGAGGGGCAGGGGGTCACGGGCAGCAGCGGCAGCTGGTGCTGTCACTCGCCCAGGGACACGGAGGGCAGACGGGCAGGGAGCGCGGCCAGGCTCCGGCCCCCCGCACCCCGCGGGGATGCTGCGGGTCCCGGCCGCCGGGGCTGAGCACGGCGCACTCGTGACACTAGTGAGCGGTTCCCTCGGGGACGCGGGGGAGAAGCCGGCGGGGGCGCGCAGGGGCGGCCCGGGCACGGCGTGCGGTAACGCTGCCCTCTAGCGGCCGCGGGCTCCCCCCCGCCCCCGCCGCTGCTCGGTGCGGGGGTACGGAGGGACCCCGAAGCCCCGGTGCAACCCGCGGGGGTCTCACCTGGACGTGGACCATACCGCAGTCCCCGCAGGCATCCGTGCAGCTCCCCGGTAGCACCAGGCACAAAACCCCGCGGCCGCCGCGGTCCAGCTCCGGCCGCCCCGGTGGGGACAGGGACGAGGGTCCCCCCGGGATGCTTTGTCCCGCCAGCACCGGTGCTTGGCTGACCCCACTGCCACGGGGGACGGGGGTTTGTGGGGAGACCCCACAGCTGCTGCTGCCAGCGCCGGGGCCGCGGTGGCCGTCACAGTCAGTAATGCCCATCGGCCCGCCTCTCCCACGAGGTGCTGGCGGGTCACCAGGAGGGGATTAGGGAGATAAGGAGAAAGCTCCCCAGCACGCTCCCATCGCTCCCATCGCCACGCGCGGTCCTGGCCTGCAGCCTCCCCCTGCCCCAACGGCGCCCGCTGCCACCACCGTCGTCATACGTGCCACCGCGTCTGCAAGCTGGCATGTCCCCGCGTGAAACACCAACGCTGGCCACGTGCTCCCTCGGACACACCAACACCAACGTACGCCCCAAAGGTGCCACCTCGCTTTAGCTGAGCAAAGGAGCCACACGTGATGGGACGCACAGGTCAGCGGCTGCTTGAAATCCAGGGATGCTCCCGGCTGTTGGTACCCACAGCCCCGGGGAAGCGGCTTCCCCAGCTCACCCGCGAGCAGAGATCCATGTTACCGCAAACCAGAGAGCACGTGTCCCCACGGCACCCACCGGCTGCGGTTCTTGGAGCAGAGAACACACAAAACCCTGGTCCCAGGCTTCGTGCAGTTGCCAGCGGGAGGCACGGGGGGTCCGAGTCATCCCACCCTCATCGGGAGCGATGTGCACGGACAAGGTGAGCAGGGCATGGCGGGGGGGACAGCCACGAACGCATGTGCTCCAGGTGGGCATCGCCCTACAAAGCCAAGCCTTGTCCCCAGCGTGTGGCACAGGTGACAGCCCTTTGCTTGTCCCGCCCCCCCCCGGTCTCAGCTGGGGGTTACCGCTTGGAGATGCTCCCCACGACAGGGGCACAGGGCAGGTGCAGGCAGCACAGGGGGTGCGAGGCACCTCTGGGCTTACACCAGGAGCCCCAGCCAGAACCATGTGCTCCCCAACTGCCACAGCACCCCAGCAGCCACCCCCTGGGGTGACTTAGGGGGTGCAGGGGGGAGGAACCGTGTGTGCCTGGCTCCAGCGGGGCGCAGGGTGGTCCAGCACTGGCGGGGACCACAGAGCAAAGAACCGATGCAAGTGAAGTAGGGAAGGGAAAACTGCAGGAACCTAATTAATTAGAAAAAAAGGAAAAATAAAATCAATAGCTGTTCAAAAAGCACTTGCTGAGGCTGAGCGATCCCATGAGGGTTTAATCCAGCGTGCGCTCAGGCCCTTATGCAATGGATGGAAAATCCAGCATGAAATTTCTGGGGGAAAAATTGGTCTTTCACAGGAGTCCTGTGCAGCCCTGGGGCAGCGGCTTCCAAACTGAGGGTGAAACGGGGAGGAGGCGTCTGGCCCTCGCAGGACAAGGCAGAGGCGACGCGAAGTGATTGCTGGCCCAAAGCCCCCATGCAAACCCGCTTGCTGGGGTCTGGTGGAGCTGTGCTGGGTGTGCTGGAGCCCAGGGCACGGCAGCACCAGCCACCCCTGAGGAAAAGGAGCTGGTTTGCCGCAGGCAGAAGGCTGGGTTTCCTGAGGGCTACGGAAAAATAATACGGCATGACAATATCACATAGCTCTTGTTTCTCTAAATAGGTTATTTTTCCACTGCCTCACAAAGGCCCCAGTATCGCCTCTCTTCTTATTACTCTTTGTGTCATATGCAGTTAATTATTCATCCCCTTTCTGCGCTCTTCGTGCTGCTCCGTGAGCAAACATGGACCCACTCAGCTCTCGTCTCCCTCCGGGTGCTTCTGTCCCGGTGAGAACCACTTTGGCTCGAGGTTTTGGCCTTAACCCCAGAGGGCTCAGCGGGACCGGGCTCCTTGCAAGACCAATGCCACGGGCCAGATGGAAGAAATTTTGGCTGCAGATGCTCAAACAACATGAATGGCTCCTGGCCTTGCTCGGGTGCTTGGTGCGGTGTGCTGGCATGGGGAAGGTCATGAGTGCCCTGGGAAGGGTCGGGGTGCCCAGATTTGCACACACTAAAGGGAGGAGAGGAGGACATGGGCAGCCGATTCTTGCAAAGCTGTTGATACAATGACGTGTTTATCCTCTGGGACCCGATTCCCGCGTCCCGGCAGTGGCCCTGTCCCCGCATGGCTGTGGCAGGGAGCAGTGCTGGCAACCGCTGCAAGCTGTGAGAGTCAGCTGCAGCTCGGCGCTGGAAATGCCAGGCGAAAAGAGAAAGAAAAAGTATCTGGTTGATCCTTTTTCCATTAGCTCAGAGGGCAACAGAAGTCTCCAGGTCAGATTTCCCTCTCGGAGACTCAGCACCGAGGAGAGAGGAGCGGCTGGGGGTAGGGGGTGCGTGGGAAGCATCGTCCCCAGCCCCTGTCCCCGCTGGGTCCCACTGCTGGTGGGCGGCACAAGGACCAAACACCCCTGCTGCTATCCCAGCCTGCAGCTCTGGCCAGCCACTGCCACCCTGTCACACAGCCCTTCCTGCAAAAACCACTCAAGAGTGCTGCAGCCCGCCTGGCCATCTCCCCACCCCAAGCCCTACAGCTTTTCCACTTCACTGCTGGTATTTTCAGGTAAAGTAAAAAAAAAAACCAAACCAAAAAAACAACAAAAAAACAAGAGAGGATGCTTCCAGCCCTCAGGGCTGCAGAGAGTGGGTTTAGAGCGTGACACCCCCCGAGCTCCAAAGGCCAAGGAGAGAAGCTGACACGTAGAATCCCACTGGCACCTGGAGCACCTCTCGCTGCCTGTACCTTGTCCTCAGCATGCCATGCCGCCGCGCTAATCTCAGCTGTTTCATAATTAACGAGGCTAAACGCTAGATGGAAATGCCATCCTCTCTATTAGCTCTGCACAGAGCAGTTTAAAAATCACTTTGGACGGAACCCATCTGCAGCCGCCTGGAGGAACCTTTGTAGGCACCCAGTGCTGGGATGCCCGGGATCATCTCTGACCCCACGCCGGGGGTGCCATCCCACTGGCACGGAACTCCTGCCAGGTCCTTTTCTCTCTCCCTCAAATCCCACTCTGGGAATCAGACCGGGATACATCCCTGCCTTCACTTCCCTGCGAGAAAAGCATCAACTCCATCATCCAGACCCAACTCGCTGCTGGGCAGGGGCTGCCATCCATCGTCCTGCACACCCAGTGCCACCAGCACTGCCCCCAGGGACAGTCTCCTTCCAACAGCATTTTGGGGTGCTCAGCACCCAGTCCTGCCCCTGCTCCCCAGTGTGTGCTCGTGCCCCCCAGCCGCCCAGCCACGTCCCCACGGCACAGCCCTACCTTATCAGCCAGGCACTCGGTGTCCTCGGTGAGCAGGTAGACAGCCCCGCTCTCGGCCAGGAGGATGGCGGTGTCGGTGGTGGAGGAAGACCTGGGGCGACCCTGGTGCTGATGCAGGATGGCGGTGAGGCTGCTGTCCTGGGGGGCCTTGCGGATGAGGTGGGGGCTGCCTTTTTGGGGCTCCAGCGAGCCGCTCTTGGCTCGCCGGCTGCCACTGTGCAGGCTGGTGCCGCGCTTGATGGAGGGGCGAGAGCGGATCTGCTGCAGCACCCGGTTGAAGGCGGTGGGACGCGCCGGGAGGTCGTGCAGGGACATGGCGTAGGAGACGCGGTGCATCTCCGGGGACCGCTCCTTCTCATCGGGGGAGTCGTGGTCGGACGTGCCGTAGTGCGGCGGCAGCGAGTCCTGGGAATTCTGGTGCTCCCGCTCTCGCGACCGCCGGCGGCTGTGGAAAAGGTGCTTCAGGCCATGGCCAAACATGGACCCTTCGGACAGCTGCTGGATTTTCTGCAGGAGAGGAGAGAAAACAGCCCCTCTTACTGTCAGGAAGGGATGGCATCACCCCACTTTGGCACATATGGCTCTGGTGGCTGGTGCCCATGCTAGCACTGAACCAAAACACAAAGCTCCAGGGCTCAAAATGCTTCTGGAGGGCTCTGGGGACCCCACCCCAGCCCAAAGTGATCTGAGAAAGGGAGCAAGCCCTGCTGCCCGCACTTCATTTTATAAACGTGGAAAAATATTAAACATTAGTGTCCATTTGATGGCACCCAGGGCTGAGCACAGTGGCTTGGGATGGGTCAGATGTGCAACTCCAACAGCATTCCCCACGCCGGAGAGAGGTCTCCAGTGAGCACTGGTTACCCCTAAAAGGAGCAAGAGGGGCAGAAAGACTCTTGAGAGCGACGGAGGGAGGGGGGTGCCTGCTGCAGCCAACGCTACGTGCTGTGCAGAGACCCCGACCCTGAGGGCAGCGGGGACGGAGCAGCCTTTTTCCCAGCTGGAAAAGCCAGGGTTCCTCCCAGCCTTGGAGCCTTGGCCACCGACGCGCTGCCAGGAGCCACCTGCTCCCTGAAACAGGAGGGCTTTTCCCTGGGGCAGTTTCCATGGCCCCTGAGCGCAGCATGGACCAGGCTGGCCTTGCTTATGGGGGTCAAACTGCAGCTCATGGCCCAGTGCCACCAAATCCAGTCCCTGCTGGGCAGCAACTGGTTCCCAGCAGGAGATGGGGGCATGCCGCTCCCCCAGGCACCCCAGGGTCTTCCTCTCCCAGGGGGCTGAGACTCACGTTCCCACAGAGCACACGGCTTTTCTTGTGACGACTCTTGGGAATCGGGGTGGATGCTAGATGCAGCCGCGGCCAAGTCATGCAATATGGATGGTGGAACAGATCATGCTCTTGATTACAGCTGGGTCAGCCCAGCGTGGTTTCCCTGCAGTCACTGGAACACCCAGATTTGCATCCATGGGAGATTTTGGCTGGGTGCCCTCTGCAATCCCCTGTGTGTGGTCAACTGGGGGGCAGCAGCATGAGCAGCAGCTTCCAGCATCTGCAAAGGGCTTAGCAGATCCCGGATCCCAGACCCCTGGTCGATTGCAGCTCCCAGGCAGCAAGTAAAGGAGCTCAGGTTATCAAAAGCTCCTCTCACCTCCCAAAGCAGGTGACCTCAGGTACCAGGAACGCAGTAGATCACAAGGCACAAGTCTGCCCTGTTGCTTTCTGCCTGGATTCTGGAGTTAAGCTGAGCATCCTACCTCTGTGGATGCCAGTCCTGACCCTGCTGATGTTCAGGGACATTTCACCATGGATTTACTGCGGCCAGGACTCTCCCCAGGGATGCTGGTTCCCATAACTGTGGCGCTACCAATTACTCATGCTTGAAAACCAGCGTGAAGCGGGCACAGCACTGGGAGCTACTTATAGCCCCAGCGACGCTTGGCAAAAGCCCCGGCCTTTAGAAAGGCAGTGATGCTGGAGACACAACCTCCAGGAGCTGCAGACTGTGGATGATTTCACGGCCATACAGAAAGGACTTCATCTCCTAAAAATCCCAGACATTGAAACCACAAGGTCCAAATCCATAAGGGCCCAATTCTCATCACACCTGTAATACTGACAAGGAATCAGCAAGTAGATCCTGTGTCACTAAACACTACAGGCAAACCCCTTAATCCTTCTGTTATCTATTCATAATGAAAATTTCTATCCTTTTGGTTTTTCCTAGGAAATATATAATAAATCTACAGTGCCGAATTGCTACTTCAGGAAATAGTGATTTAAATTTTATTCTATTTATAGAGTCTCTATGGAAACAGAGACAGCATTAGATAGGTAATAACTATAAACCCACAGATTTCTACCATCAAGGGTATGGCATACCCTCGGATGCACAGTTAGCCCTTTAAAAAGTCCAAGTGAAAAGAAATGACTAACTCCCTCCCCTGAGGGTTATGAAAACAAAATAAAAGTGAAGCTGGCAGTAAAGGAGAGGACATTTTCCCAGGACCAGCGTGGACGTGGAAGCCAGATGCCCTTAGGGGGTTCTTGATCTAATAGAAATTCACCTTTAAAAGAAATGCTCCTCATGCCTTTTCCAAATTTTCCTGAAAGAACCTTTCATGGGCTCTGCAGGTAGAGCTCCTGGCGGGATGGTAAGAGATCTGCATGGGAAAAAGGGGGAGGGAAGCAAAAATAGGAATCCCAGCTTTGCTGTTCCAGGCTTGAACCCCACTGGAACGACGGCTTGTCTCCATTCGAGAGCTGCTGGGTGTGGGCACCACGAACAAGCCATTCTGCAGCGGTTCTTACAGGGAATTTGTTGATGTAAAACCTCTGTTTTCTTACATTACTCCGGGATATTACTGCACTTTCAAAGCAGAGGCATTTTTCTGGCACAAAATCACTCGTGGCTCAGTACAGAGCGTCTGCACGGGCTATTTTGGAGCAGTCGTTGCTTAATAACTGATGCAATGGATACGGAGGTTAATTTCTCAGTGTGGACAGCTGTAAACCACGAAGATTACTGCAGAAATATCCTTATTTCTCTTGTCTTCTACATTAGTGCAGCCAGGGTCTTGCTCTGAGACGGGGACTTGTTTCCATGGAATTCAAAGGAGCAGCTCCTGCTTCACGTCCCGTCGTGGATCAGTTCTTGGCTGCGGCGGGGTCAAGCCCACGGCACAGTTCGGCTGAGCACAGCTCTGGGCTGACCACGGTCAGACCCTCTGCCTCTTCTGTCTTTATCCACTGATGGAAAATAGTCCCTAAACTGTGAGAAGCCAGGAGGGGGCTGCACAACCCCCCCTCCTTGCACCCATCCCACTGCCCTGCCTGCACCGAGAGCCGAGTGCCAGCCCTGTAGGGATACTGTGAGGACAAGCCATGTCTGGCCCAGAGCTGGAAAAAAAACCAGTTGAACTCAAACCAACATATTTTGCAGGAAAACAGTGACTTGGATGACTGTTTTGTCTGGGACGCTGCTCTTTGTCAACTTCCCATGGGAGAGCCAGGTGCTGCCCTTGCCTGCTGTGGCAGGGATGCGCATCCCTGCCTCCCACTCGGGCTGTGCTGGGCTCTCCAGGGTCGGTGCTCCTGCCACTGCCAACTGGCCACGCAGCCCCAAACCTCCCAGTTTCACCCTAAATGGTTTCCCAGCTCTGCCCCGACATCCAAACCTCTTACTCAGCTTTCAGACACACAAGGAGGGGATCTTGTTGCCGTGACCTTATAGCACAGCCACACGCTGCGAAATCCTGCTCAATTGTTATTATTATTGTTAATTATTTATATCCCTGGCCCGCCCAGAGGCTTCAGCCAAGACTCTGCAGCCCTTTGGAGGAACTGCACAGGCACAGTGGAAGACTATCCCACTCCATCCCGTCCTATTCTATCCTGTCCCATCCCATTCTATTCCACCTTGTCCCATCAGATCCTATTCTATCCTGTCCCACCCCATCCTATTCCACTCTGTCCCAGGCCACCCTATTCTGTCCTGTTCCATCCCTCCCATTCCATCCCATCCTGTCCCATCCCATCTCACCCCACAGCACTCCATATTTTAGGCAGGGGGAGCCGTTTCCCCCCGTGGGCACAGACAGGGAGAGGCCACAGCACCAAGCAGCTCACAGTCCCGTGAACAGGACCCCAAACAGGACCCCTGGACATCCTGCTCACCCCCCAGGGGGTCTCTACTCCTCCTGTTGCTTTCTCCAGCTGATCCTCCTCCGGGTCCCCAGCAAGGGGGTCCTACCAGCACCCAGCCCCCCACTGCCAGCAGCCAGGCTGGGGGCCGGGGGCAGAGCTGTCCCCGCGGGGTGGCAGCCAGCCCAGCTGCCCCTCGCAGCCCCATCTTCCACCAACATCCTGAGCCCCCCTTCTGCCTCTCCTCCCGCTGCCACAACCAGCAAGGAAAACGTATAGATGTTCTAAAATGGAAAATAAAGCACTCCCCCACACATGCTTCTCCTCCCGGGGACAGGATGAGAGAACAAACATGTGACAAACATTACTCATGATGTTTAATGCACTACCAAAACGCTATAGTGAAACGCAGCAGCTTAAACACTCTCCAGAATAACATCCACGGGGCTGGCACCCACTGCCCAGCTGGGTGGGCTGTGGACCCCCGGGAGCTCCTGACCTTGGGTGGCATTTGCAGGGTGAGATCTCTGCTGCTGGTGCCGAGAGGAGCCAGATGTGCTCCCAGGGGGATAACACAGCAGGTGACAGCTCACGACTGCTTCTCCCATGGCTGTCACCTCTGCGTCTCTTGAATTGACTGTGGGGATGCTGAGTGCTGAAATTTGGTGGGAAAGAAAGATGTGGACCCTGGGGGGGTGTCAGACCGGGGGGGGCTGGCACCATAAGTAGCTGGGCACAGAGTGCTTGACCTTAGCCAAGCAGCCCACACCAACATGTGTCTGTTGGGATGTGCGGTGCAGCTCGGGGGACAGCATGTCCCAGCCTCAGGTCTCACCCCTCCACCGCGCCTGGCACAAACCCCAGGGAAACACGCTGTCCTGGCTGCATCCCACCCAGGAGGATGCTCTTCTCTCCCTGGGGGGCTGGGGGGTCCCAGTGTGCAGCTCTGCCAGGGTCCCTGCCAGCAGCCCAAGACCTTTTGATGAGCAATGCCCCGGGGAGATGATGGATGCGGCCGCTCCAGGGACCGCACTGCTCCTGCTTGAGCTGCTTGACAACAGCTCCATCCCACTAACCGCAGGGGAGCCAGCTCACCTTGGCGGTGTCCTTTCAAGACCAAAATATGCCTGGAAAATTGTTCGTGCGAGGGATTAAATATAAATGTACCTGAGGGTTTAGAATAGGGGATGGTGACCTTTCCAGGGAGGAGTTGTCCTCCGCATCCTCCCTGCAGCGAGCAGCCTGCACGGGCACTGCTGGGGGGGCCCTCTGAACCACATCAGGAGGTCTCCACTCCCAGACCCATCCCCTCATAGCGAGGGACCTTCAAAAAAAATAAACTAGCTGAGTGGGTTTGGCCTGCTATGAGGAAATGGGATGTTAATGCTTCACACCATTCCCTCCAGCCACTGCTGTCCCAAGCCCACTGCTCTGGGCAAGACCTCTCCTGGGGATTGAATGGTGGGGCCTCCCCTCGTCCTTCATCACCCTCCTCCCCAGAAGAGGCTCCCCAGCTCCAGGAAGCCCCAGGGAAGCTTTTTGTCCATGGATGTGGGGTTTGAATCTAGGAAGACGGAAGGGCTTAGGCCAGTGCCTCTGGACTCCTGATTTGGCTTTTGGGTTCAGAGGGAAAAGCGGGAGAAATGAAGACCAAGACTGTGAAACTGGAGACGGAAATGATGCCAGGCGTCAACTTTCAGCCCTTGGCCAGATCAGCCTGTTTGGGAAAAGAGAGACCCAGGGAAAACACTCGGCTCAGAGATGCTCAGGGAATGTGGGAGTGGGACCAAGCAGTGAATCCCTTGGTGGTGGGACACCCCGGACACCCCAGCAGCCACGAGAGGCTGGATGTCTCCTTCTGCAGTGTTTTGTATGGATCCAGTCACTCTGCTGCGGAGTGCAGAAATCCCTGCCACCCAACGTATTTTTGAGCAGAACTATGTGTCATGCATCTGCTTTGCTCCTTGCCAGAACTTTGGTTTTTTTTTTTTCCTTTTCCCCTAATGGAGCTCTCGGCAAAAGAGCTGGAGTCGGGCTGGGGAAGGGAGAGCTGCTGCAGATCTGCTGGGGTTAGAGGATGGAGACGACACCAGGCATTCTGTTGTTTCCAGGTTGCCAGCTCAAATCCATCTTTGGCTGGCAGCAAACAAAAGTTTACATCTGATGCTTGCTCAGTGTTTGCAGGGAGATGAAGCTGGAGGTCTCGGTGTGTGGCACCATGCCAGCCTGGGGACAGCAAAGGGGCCAAGGACCAGTTTGTTTGAACCCAGCCCACCGTGGCGAATGCAGTGTGGCTCCAGAGGGGGTTGGGGGCAGGAAAAAAATAAGATTATATTAATGATGCCACTAATTGTAGCAACAGGAGGCGAAGCAGCTGCATCGGTGGTGTCTGTGGCAGGGCCAGGCAGAGCGCCCAGCTCTGTTGCGGAAGCTGTGGGCAGCACCGAGGCACAATTTTTCATGTGCTCTGCCTGGCAGAGTAAGTTTGAGGAATCATTCCATGTAAGCAATTAATTGCTGGGCTATAAATGCGTTAAAGGTGAGCATCGTGAAGCAAACCTGCATTTAGGTATCATACTTGCATCAATAAAATCAATGGGCATTTGGCCACTGCTGTTGCTGTGAGCTGGACCGGGCTGCAGACTAGGCTGAGCTCCAGCTCAGAGCGGGACGTGCTGACCACGGAACGCTTGGCCATCCCCATCGTAAGCCGTGGCTCCTTCTGCCCCATGCTCCCACCGCCTTCTGACTCCCTGTGCAGGTGAAGAGGGCCCTGGCTGGGATGGGGAGAGGCTGAGGGATGATGCAGATGAGAAGCACTACCTTGGACCATGCCAAGCAGAACCTCCTCCAGGTAAGGTTGTCCCACCCCACCAAGCCTTGCGTGGCCCTGAGCACTGTATCCCCATGGATGTGCCCTCCTCTCGCATGGGGGTCTCCCCTCCAGCTGTTTTTAGGGCAGCAGCAGCAGCTGTACATCACATCAGCAAAGCCAAAACGGCCTCAGGAGCAGGAGCTGCTGCTTGGACATCAAGGAAAAGGCATCGCATGTCACAGCAAGCAGCATCCTGCAGCCACGGGGCTTCTTGTCCTTAAAGCAGCCGAGTTCTCCTGCGGGAACAGGGGGGTTTATTTCCTGGCTGCCCTTCTGGAAGGGATGCATGCAAGCACGGCAGCAGCCTGGCAGTCCTGGCTCTGCTTCCCAGCTCCCGTGTGACCTTGACCGTGCTGGTAAGACCTTCTAGGCCAAGCGGCAGGCTGGGGTGCTCCACAACAAGGGTCTCCTCCTGGATGCCAGGCTGCCCCAGGTGACCAAGGACATTTTCCACTTTTGTACCAATCTTTTTGAAACCTCTGTACCACCGCAGCGCAAGCTCTGCAGGGAATTCACCTCCGTGACATAAAGACCCATTGCACCCACGCCAGTGGGACCCTGTTGCACAGCTGGGGGTCAGAGCTGCTCCGCTTCCAAACCCACAAGAAATTTCTGCCCAAT
The DNA here is from genome assembly GCF_023634155.1 of Falco peregrinus. Lineage (NCBI taxonomy): Eukaryota > Metazoa > Chordata > Aves > Falconiformes > Falconidae > Falco > Falco peregrinus. Next base: position 5,147,314 of record NC_073736.1, on the reverse strand, counting down.
TCCACCCAGTCCTGCCTGCCTGCATCCCTGCCCGTGCCCTGCCACGGGGGACCAGCTCCCTTCCCTCCCGCAGCGCTGCAGCGCCGCGTAACTTGTTTTCCTCATTAACCGGACACAGCCCGAAGGCACAGGAGGAGCAGCCTCGGGGCCATTTATACACCGTCACTTCCCGGCTGCCGCAGCACTAATCCCAGCAGCGCTGGCGGTCCCCGAGCATCTCCCCACGCTCAGCGCCGGGGTGACTCTGGCCGTTATTTCCCAGGGTCTGCTCAGCCCCTCTGCAGGGGGACAGCCCTCTTACTCCCAAAAAGCCTGCTCAGGGGACAGCAGCCCGCTCCAGGCCTGCCCTGGGGTGCCACCCTCGTGCCCGCAGCCCCCTTGGCAAGGGCTGGGGGTGTCGCCAGGGTCCTTCTCATGTCTCCCACCACCACCCTGTGATTATCGCTGCTTTTGGTGGCCACAGCCTCGGTGGTGCCCAGCCCCACGCGTGCTATTGCACTGGGAGGTGTCCCACTGCGGGGGCACTCACACCCCCAGGGGCATCCCCACCATTGGGAGCATCCCCAGTGCAGCAGTATCCCCAATCCCTGGGAGCATCCCAACCTGGGACCTCTTCATCCCAGGAGCATCCCCATCCCAGCAACATCCTCATCCTGGGACCATTCCCACTGCAGGAGCATCCCCATCCCAGGAGCATCCTCATTCCTGGACCATCCCCATTGCAGAAGCATCCACATCCCAAGAGCATCCCCACCCAGGGCCATCCCACATCCCCCAAGGTCACACCTGTAGCTGAGCAGGGACCAGGCTGTGGGGACGGTGGTGCCCCACCAAAGCGTACATCCCACCGGTGACCCCACCGGGCACTCACCACCACCAGGAACCCCACGGGAATGCCGTAGGGTGCGTGCCCGGTTGCTAACCCCACTGGTGAACCTCGGGGTCCTCACCCCTCCGGTGATCCCACCGGGATGCTCGCCCCGCTGTCACCTCACCGGTACCCACCGGCCGATGCCACCACGGCTCACCTTCAGGTCGGGGGGCTTGGTGCGCGGCGGGGGGACAGCGCCCGCCTCGGGGGGGGCCGCCGCCGCCGCCTCCCCGGGCTTGGCCTCCATGGCGGCGGGGCCGGGCGGCTCCCCCGCGGCGCCGGGGTCCTCCTCGGGCTGCCGCAGCTCGTCCGACCGGCACCGCTTCATACCGGTGCGCCGTGCCCCCGGGAGGCGGCGGTGCCTACGGCCGCGGCGGCGGCGGCGGCGGGCGGCGCCCGGGCGGCCGCTGCGGGGCCCGAGGGCTGCGTGCCCCCGCCCCGCCCGCGCCTGCCCCGCCGTGCCCGGGCCGGGCGGCGGCTCCGCGCCGCGGCGGCTCCGCGCCCGCCGGCATCGGCATCCCCCGCCGCCGCCGCCGCCGGGGCCCTGAGTGGCGGCGGCGCTGGCCACTGGCGGCGGGCGGAGGGCGGGGCCGGCGGCGCCGATTGGCGGCGGCGGCGCGGAGCTGTCGCGGCTGCCGGTGCTGCCGGGCCCCGCCGCCCCCGGCCCAGCCGCTCCGCGCAGCGCGGAGAGGGAGCGACGGCCCGCCGTGCCGCTGCGCTGCAGCGGGGCGCTGCGCGGCCCTTCGTTCCCCCTTTTTAAATATATATTTTTTATTAGAATTGTTAAAAAATATTTTCCGAGGCCCCGCGCCGGAGCCCGCCGCAGCCCGGCGGTGCTGACCGGGCAGCGGGGCCGTCCCGCCGCGGCCGAGGCTCCGCCGCCGCTTTGCCTCAGTGTGGGCCAGGGCTCCGCCGGCCGCGCTCCACCGCCTGCCGCTCCCAATGCCCGCTCCGCGCTTTCCTGTACCCCCCCACCCCGCTGGCCGGGCTGACGGCGGGGGGGCTCCCGGAGAAGGCTCGGTAGCGGCGGGAGGGCGGCCCGGCCACGGGAGCCCCGCCGAACTACAATTCCCAGAAGACACTGCGGCGCCGCTGGACTACAGCTCCCGGCGTGCCCCGCGCGGCGCGCAGCCTCCCGCGCGGGTGAACTACAACTTCCGGCATGCCCCGCTGCCGGGGTCCGCCCGCCCGCCTCCCCTTTGCCCCGCGGCGCCCCGATAAAGGTTCCGCGCAGCGCGCAGCGCGGCTTGCTGTGGCGCTGCCCCTAAGGAGGAAGGTGGCGGCGGGGGTAGGGGAGGCGGGAGGGGTGGGGGGGGGGAGAAAGGAGGAAAGCCGGGCCGCCGGGGGTGCGCCCTTCCCTCCGGGAGGGCGGAGAGACCGGGAGCGGCAGCCTGGCAGGGGCTGAGTGTCCCCCGCGGTGGGGAGGGGATAGCGGAACGGACCCGGAGGCCATGGAGGGCGAAGGGGCCCCTTCGTGGCGGGGTCCCGGCGGGGTGATCCGCGAACTGTGTCGTTCCTTCGGCCACTACAACCGGCACCTGGCGCGACTGCAGCACAACCTACGCGAGACCAAGAAGTTCTTCCGCGACGTCAAGTACTCCCACGGGCACCCCTTCACCTCGGCGGCCGCTGGCGAGGGCCTCCCCGCTGGGGCTGGGGACGGGCCCCCCCGGGACAGCCCCGCGCCCGGCGGTGAGAGAGGGACGGGGGGGCTCGGGCAGGGCCTGCGGTGGGCGGGGAGGCCTGTGGTTAGGGGGTATGTGGGGGAAACGGGGGGCTCTGGTGGGGGGAGGGCTGTGGGGTGAGCTGTGGGCAGCGAGGGTGGCGGCTTATGGGGGTTGGGGTGCAGGTGGGAGGTGAGGGGTGGGCTGTGGAGAGTGAGGGGTGCAGCTGGGGGGGTGAGGGGTTGCTGTTGAGAGGCTGGAGGGGCTGTAATGGGGGGTTGGGTGGGCTGCAGGGTGGGCGTGTGCATAGGGGGGGAGCTGGGGTGCCTTTGTGGGGCGAAGTGCCAGGGGGTGAGTGGGTGATGGGGGCTGTTGGGCCCCTCTACCCATCTCCCAAGCCCCCACCCTGAGGCTCCCAGCCCCCCGCAGGGTGGGGTTTAGGGGGATGCAGCATCTGGGGAGGGGTGTGTGGTGTGGGGCTGGTGTGCCTGTGGTGGGGCTCTGGGGGTTAGAGATGGGCTTCATTCATCGGCTGTGCCCTCATCTGTCACTGCTGGTGGGAGCCCTCCTGCCACGTGCAGAACTTTGTCTTTCCATGAGACTGTCTTGTGAGAAGACTTTAGCGTGACATCAAATATTTATAAAGATCTTTATTCATTACCAAATGGCTCATGAGTCATCTCTGTTGGCTACTTGTCCAAGATGCTTGTCTATGCTTGTCTTAAGCTTACAATTGTTTTGAAAATTGAAGTATTGTTGGGCTCTTCTGGCAGAATGTGTATAAAAAAAAAGTGTTCTGCTGTATTTGGTCCGGCTGAAATGGAGTTAAATTTCCCGGCAGCAGGCCTAGTAGTGCCGTGCTTTGTATTGTTAGCTAGAAGGGTGTTGATAACACACCTTGGCTACTGCTGAGAGGTGCTCACACGGCATCAAGGCTGTGTCTCCAACATTCCCTCCTCCCCAGTAAACTGGGGGTGGGTAAGATCTTGAGAGGGGATGTAGCCAGGACAGCTGTCCCCAACTAACCATATGATATCTGCTCAGCAATAAAAGCTAAGAGAAAGGAGGAGGGGGGGCATTTGTTATGATATTTGTCTTCTGGAGCAATCGCTATGTGTGTTGAAGCCTTACTTCCCGGGAAGTGGCTGCTGATGTGGAGAATAAATCTTCCATTTTCCTTTGCTTCCTGTGCATGGCCCTTGCTTTGTTAAACTGCCTTTATCTGGACCCATGAGGTTTTTTCCCATCTTATGTTCTCCCCCCCCCCCCCACGCCCTTCTGAGGAGCAGGGTGAAAGAGCATCTTGGTGGGTGCCTGGCATCCAGCCAAGATCAACCCACCCCATCCATGTAAACCGTCAGAATAGAACTGAGTAGTGTTGTAAAAGCACAATGTCTCTGTTTCCATCTTTCTGTCACTTCAAAAAGCAGGAACCAGTTGTTTTCACTCATTCTCTGCAGGTCTCAATGGTGTTCGAATGGTAGCGCCCCACTGGAGTTGCTCTTCTGTTTGGTTACTTCTTGCAAAACATTGCTAGTCAAATAGCAGTTGTCTTTAAAAGTCTGCTTGTAGGGCTTGGTAGGCATGTGCGCATCATTAATTAAATACTCCTAACAAAGGATACAGATTTGACCAAATATCTTGCCTATTGTTTCTAATACAGAGCACCTGTAACCTTTTTTCTTTGTTTTGTTTTGTTTTTCGGTTTTGTTTCTTCAAACACCTTGACCCAGTTTGACTTTACTGCTAAATGTGTTACCAGCTGGCACTTAAGTATCAGGGCTTGAAGGAAAGGCTGGCTGCTTTAGAGCTTGTTCATCTAAACACTAATAACAGTGTAGACTCTTGGTTCAGGATTTCGGACTGCAGAGGTTGTATAACATCTGCTGTTCTTACAAATAAAACTTAAATCAGTAGCTTGCAAACTGGTGAAGCGGTGACACGTCTCAGGTGGGGCACGGAGCAAGTTAGTCAAGCTGCGCCGTGTTAGAAAGTGGGAGGTTATGGTGGCAGTCTGGAGGGGAGTGTGGAAAGAGGAATGGGGGGGATGAAGAGCAGGAATTGGTAAAAAAAAAAAAAAAAAGAGGCTGGCAGTTTTCTTCAACAAGCTAAGTGCAAAATAACTGTGAATCAATGATTATTATTTTTTGAAGATATGGGAAGACACAAGCCTTTGCCTGAAACCCAGAGCCTCGGTGTTGCTTGTTACCTTTGTGCCTGAATAATCACCTTTGGACAGAGCTTCTTGCTTCTGTAAAATGTTAGATGTATTATGCGTTTCCAGTACTCTCTGAAACTCAGTGGCTGGTAATAAAGCTTTTTCCCCCCTGTGTAACAAGGGGAAACTATTTTAGGTTTAACAGTTAAGTTTACGTTAAAGTCAGAGGCTTTAAGGAGCACGGTTCTCACTGACTTCAGAACCACTTTTTCATAGAATCTGCCCTACAGGTGGTGTCAAAGTGAGAGGAATTTTGACCAAACAGTTCTGCAGACTTCTTGATATGCTCTGCAGTGTGCTGAGGCATGAATGCTAATGTCTTGTGAAATACAAAGGAACTGCGAAGTGATACGGACAGGATACTTACTGCCTATGGTTGAAGTGGAAAAATAAACTGTGAAAGTAAATTCAGATGTCTTGGAAACAAAACAAATGTGAAGAGGTTTGCTTTTGGGACACCTGTGAAGCTTGTGTAACAACAGAGAAAGGTAACTGCTCTTCAGATCGACCAAGCAACCTAAAGCAGACTGGGTTACTCTGTCCAAGACCAGATCCTAACTGTTTGCTAAGCTGAGTAGTAGCAGCTGACCTTTCAGGTAAGCTGTGTCAGTCAGGGTTGAGCACTTGAAGGAGCAAATGTATACTTGCTTTTACATCCCACCCTCCTCTGCTTAGGAGAATGGCAGGCAAGATTTGTCAATAAAGGGTTGCTGTTGACCAAATGTTCCCTCTGTGGCCTTAGTACCAGGACTTACACCTCATAGTAAGAGAAGGAAAATAAATTAAATGGAAAAAAATGATTGCCTTCAGGCTACTGTTTATGAGGGGAGAAAGTCTTGTTTGTACTATCTGCGTTTCTGAAGCACTCAACAAAATACTGTCTGTTCTCTTAGTCTGCTTTGTCATGAATAGGCTTTTAAGAATGATTTGTTAAAAGTCTTGTGACAATCCTGTACCTTTAGCCTGCGCAGGTCCAGCAGCTTCTTGGTGCTGTTAGCTAGCTTGTTTTGTACTGACTTCCTGTGAAAAGAAAGTATTAAGGACTCAGTAGCAGATTTCACTAAAATGTGTAAAGGAAAAAACCCCAGCAACCATGCTTTCTACTAATTGTAGTTTTCTTCATTCTGTGCTTGAAAAAATTTGAACTCTTTGACCTAGGAACTGGAGGTTTTTTGATATTTCTTTTGCCTTATTTCAGAGATTTCTGTAAACTGAGCTGTACCTCTTGCACAGATATTCACAGCGTCTCCAGAGCTTTGGTCAGCAGATGTGGTGTTATCTTAATGAGGGTGTGCTGGGGGTAAAGCCCTGGGCTTGGTAGCCTAATGACTCCATACATAAATGTGTTTTGTAGGGGATGAGTGTATTAACCAGAGGGTTTGGGAGAGTTTTCATCCTGACGCTGTATTGACTGAGGGTATATATCCTAGTTAAAATGTGACTGCTCTGCCCATATTGCTGTGATCCTTCAGTGGTTAGGGCTCCTATTGTGCTCTAAGGTACGTCAACGTAAGAAGATGGGTTTTAAGACTAGATAATGTGTGGGGAGGTGGTTGGGAAGGTCCTTGTGAAACAACTCCTCAAACAGATGGGAGGAGGCACTTGCTAACAAGCTTCAAGTTAAGCAGAAGATGAAGCTTTTGGTTCTGCAGCCTGGGAGCTGCTAAGGATGTAACAGCTGCTCCTGGAGGAACTGCTTGTGTTGGTATATTGATTAGTTGCATGTGTTCTCCTGGAATTAACACCATTGTGCTGATAGGTGTGTGCTGGGGTGGAACTAAAACTTGATTTATGTAACGGTTGATCTTAAGTCTTGTAGTGGCCAAAGCATGCTGCAGGTCATTGCCAGCACCACAGTAAGGATTTCTATGGAAGGTATTGGTATTTGTAATAAGAAGTATGAGGGTCTGGCCTTATTTAGGCACTGTTGTCTGCATGTATTATGGAAAATGGAACAGAAGGATGAGACTGGCAGTGTAGTTGGCCTTCCTTGGAAAGGGGATGAGTAAACGCTTAAGGCTTCTCTAGATTCTGTAAATTTAACCTAAGGTTCTTCTGCCAAGTGTTTGAATTTTGACATGAGCCTTGGTGAGAGACGTCCTTGTTCTTGGACAGGCCTCCTTTTATCAAAAGATGCTTAATAGGATGCACATGCTTAAGGACTCTCCCTGCAGCCATTTTTTTGAAGTGTTTATCACATGTCTCCAAATGATACAGTCTATGGGTACAGGACATAGCACCAGCTAAAATCTTTGGCAAAAGTCCTGTCACAAACAGGAGCTGCTCATATAGGTACAGGAATGTTGCTATATCTCATCAGTAAGCAAGTTCTAAATGTACTTTTTTTAGGTACTGCAGGAAGTCATATTCCTCTCAACTTGAATTCTTCATGTTCACGTTAGTGGCATCACCTGTTAAGTACTGTATGAGTATTTTTGCCCTGTGTCTTATTCTGATGTGCAGAGATAGTAATTTACGTTCTGCAGCGCAGAATACGAGCAGTAGCTCCATCTCTTTGCAACTCGCTTGAGGTTTGGGACATTGAGGTCACTCTAAGGGATCCAGTGATAGATGATATACACAGGGTTGAAACCGTTGCTGTGACCTGGGTGCATTGATGGTACGCTGGGTTAGTTGTGATATGGCTGAATTTTGGTGCTGGTCCCAGGTTTGTACTTCATGTACATGGAATATCGCAGTGTGACATAATGTTAAATAACGTTAAATGTAACTGCTTCATGACGGATAACGCTTGTAGTAAACTTGTTGAATAAATACTGATCCCAAGGAGGTAGTGTGCATAAAAAGATGAAAGGCGTTTTTAAAGATGCAATATTTGTAGATCTATTCGGTGCTTTAATATTTCAGCTGAGCTGCTGCATTTCAGTCATTTTGTGCTGGCATGAAGTACCCGTAAATAGAGAGGCCAGCCGTAACAGGGAGAGGGTTGCAGTCTGCCTTTTTCAAAAGCCTGTGCAGAGAAGACTTTGTGGCCTGTACACCACTCCACAAATTGCTTTTTTCATGCTTGGTAGCTGAAAAGCGAGCTTGAATTCCAGTTGAAGTTTCATAGACATAACAAGATCAAAGAAATTATTTATCTTGTAGACAGAGGCTTAAATGTGCCATTTGTGGCGTTTTGCTGATTTTTATCGTTTGTGAGCTGCTAGTCAGATTCTGCGCTTCAGTCATTTGATGTGGCCGCTCTGCTGTGACTGCGGGTCTTGAAAGGCTTGTTTAAGAAACAGTTATGAAGAGTCACACTTCAAGAAGTGATGTCACCCTCCAGCTTTTCCAAACTGTTGGTTTATGGGTGTCAGTGTCTGGGGCTGTGTGGGGCAGAGGTGCCGGAGGTCAGCACTGAGAGGGTTTCTTTGTAGTGTTGCATGAGATGGAAGGACTCCTCTGATGGAGAGAACTCCTCCAGCAGTCTTCTTTCCAGACTGCATGTTTGAAGGCAAGGTAAATCTTAGGTAATATGTTAAAAAAGCCTTAAACTGGGTCTAAGACACAGCCAACTACACATGGTGTTGCTCCCAGTTTGAATGATTTTAATTAAAATAGAGGAACGGCATGCTATCAGAATAAGGACTAGAATAGCTGTTGTGTTACCTTTAATTTGGTTAGTAGTGTTGAGGAATATCTCGTATATGAAAGTATCTTGTTTTCTTAGGGCTTGAAATGCTGAAACAATTTTGGATGCCAGAACATGAGTCATTAAGAGAATTTTAATAGCCCTGGTGAAACCTTCCCCAACAAAATCACTGCTTCTCTGCTGGATTGTATTTGAGCCTGTCTTTAAACTATTGTTCTTGTCAGTTTGCCTGATATCAGGGCAATTGTACTCGTTTATAGCTTTCAGATTTGGCAATTCTTCTGAGGACTGGTGTCTCCATTTATCACGTTATTCCTGGGTGCCGTCTGCCTTTGGATCTGGGAACATGGGCTAGCTCCGGCTGTGGTGGAACCTGAGCTGTTTTGTACTCCAGGGGACTGTACTGAAGTGCAACAGATGGGGAATTTGTTTGTCTCCATTTTTTTTTTTGGTTGTACTACCAGAATTATTCTGTTGCTATGCATAAGGTAACACAAAGCTTCTTAGACTTCAGCTTAGATGACAGAGTGTGGGAAAAGCTGTATTTAGGATTTGTAAAAGAATACAGAAGCTAAATTCAGTACTGAGATTGAATTAATGTAGTAAGGCAAATGCAAGGAGTTGCAGCATCATGGACTAAGAATTGGGAGGGCCTGGTTAGTGGGATGGTACAACGAATGCTTCAGATGGAAGATGGGTAAGGAGCATGATTACAGGGAGTCCTGCTACTCTGAAGAAGATCCAGATGTTGAGGAATTTCCTTTTGCAGCTTAAATCTTACTCTTAAAATTAATAAGAATATCTGGGAAACGGATCCTATTTAGTTCAGCTATATAGGTTAGGAAAGATGTGTGCTGTTAGTGCGATCGAAGGAGTGAAGCTGTTTCTCACTGTGTTTTAGGCTGCGCTAGGAACCTTCTGGCTGCTAGCAAGGAGTGTCTTCCCTTGGGCTCAGCTCTATCCAGGCTGGTGAAAGTGTGACAGTTTCTTTAGGTGCTGTGATTGTGTCTCTGTCGTAGGGAATTGCTGGCAGAGGCTGTTAGTTCTGCTACCATGTCTCAGCAAACTTCATCTTGTCATCTGCTTCACGTGGAGAAGCAATTTTGCAAGAATACCTTTCCCTGGGGCTGGAAAGGAGGTTTTGCTACTTTCGTGTCAGTCATCCTAGACTTTGGTCAACAAGCTTGTGCAGTAATACTCTTGGGATTTGGTAGATGCAAAGTATTTGACATTTTTAAGTGCGTGGGTGGAACTGTCACGGATTCATAGTAGACTGAATTTATTCTGATATGTGACAAGAACGTTCTGTACAGCCAAGTCATCAAAACTTGGGAAGGGTTAGCCTTGGTGACGCATTGGGCCACTGTTCCAACCCAAGGCAAAATTAGCCCTTCGGTTGTTTCAAGCTTGACAGCTCTTTCCTTTTGACTTTTAGGACCTACCATTAGCCTTCCATCAACCTGCTGAAGAGAGCTCTGTGTAAATATTTCCCAGTGAAATAGGTGGGGAGAACAGTAACAGATTGTCTTAATGGCTTTTTGATAATCAACCTACTGTGGACCTCTGTGTTGGTGCAGTAGAAATGCTGAGTTGCTGACACTAGTTTCAGGATACATAAGCAAATTCTTGGAGCTATGTGGGCTTCTTGGCGGGCTGCGGGGCAGCAATGGCTGAACTTCTGCGTTCAGCTGGCTTAGAGATACAAGACTTATTGTTCAGCCAACCTGTTCTAATGCAGTCTGTCCTCAATTTCAGGGCAGAATTTCATTTCCTTCCCCCGCCATGAGGAAGAGCATCTCCAGCGGACTGTGAGCTGGCACCCTTGCCTTCTGATTCTTGGCCAGAACTGTAATGCCAAATGCCAGTTACTCAACATACTGCTGGGTGAGAAGCTGCTCCCTACCACCAAAATCAGCAATGAGGAGAATTGTAAGAGGCGACGGATCCGTTTCACGCACGGGACACAAACACGGGTTAGCCTAGCGCTGCCTGAGCAGTACGAACTGGTCCATATGATGGCAGCCCACCGAAGGCACTGGGACACAATACCAGAGGAAGACTTAGAAATTCACGGGGACAGTGAAGATCCTGCTCACCGGATAGCAGAGCTGGAGGTCATGCTGCCATACTCACTACTAAAGGTAACTAGGTGTCCATGTACCATCATTGTGGTGAACTTAAGATGTCATGTTTATAGTCCCTAATAAAGCTAATGGTGTAGACTCTCAAGCATAGGAACTTTTTTTGAGAATCTGGAAGTCTGGTCTTACGTTTCAATGTTGACTTTTAGCATTGTCATTCCTCTGTGATACTAGTTGCCATCCATCTCAGGAGCCATGCTTACTCAGATGTAATTCCAGGTGTTTTTGAAAATTTTACTCCAGTTTCAAGGTCATTCAGAGTTAGCTTTGCTGTCTGATAGTAGCTAGAAGCTGTCGTACAAGGATATGCACTTTATCTTCATCTTGAAGAGCTTGTCAGAAAATAAAACTTCTGAATTCCAACATCTGATGAAATGACCTGACTTCATTTGAGGGTGACTTTTTTATTTTTCTGTGGTGTCAGTGGAAAGTGAAGGTGTTAAGAACAAGAAGGTGAGAGTCTGTTCTTGGTGCTGTTTCTAAAATTGGTGGTATCTTGCTTTGTGACTTTCTTTTTAGTTGTCCATAAAATGTGTTCCTGTTCTGTGAGTTGCCGTTTGGTGTTTAGCAGTTATCTGTAAAGGTGAGGGCTGTATTTCATAGCTTTTTATAGTTTCCATAAGCTTTCATTGCATTTCATAACTTATATTGAGCCTTTGTTATTGCAGTATAGTACTTCTGCAGCGTTGTTTGGCAGTCAGGTATCTGGAATAGATAATTCTTAAACATAAATTGCTTAAGTGCAAAGAATATGATCTGTTTTCACATGAGTAAGAGTATGAGCTTCACAGCTGAACAAAAAAATAGCAAGCTAATTTTTTTCTGGACTTAAGAATCAAGACATGATTGTAAATAGGCAGAAAATGGAGACCCAGTCTACCTTCATCAGTGTGAAGTAAGTTTTACCAACCTAGTCTGTAGCTAAATGGAAGCCTAATTGAGGTCAGCCAAGGCAGCGCTGTTGTAGTGCATTCGTGGCTTCCAGTGCCCACTGAAAAAGAACAGAAGGGCCATGTTTGTATAAACTGTATGTGGGGCATCCACTCCTTTCCCAATGAGCACCGGATCAGCTGCTGGTGCTGCAAAGGAAATGCCTGTTCTGGATTTTCTGCTTTTAAAATCCTGCCTTGCTATGCATAAAAGAGTATTTAGCTTTACATTTATTTTACTCAGTTACATTTTTATATGGGGCAGTTCAGACACACTGCAGTTTACAGCCCTCTTTCAGATTTCTCACGTGCGTGACAAAGATCTCTCTGTCTAGCTTTGGTTATATTTAGGACACTTAGATGAAAACAGCTACTCAGATTAATTTGAAAAGGGTTGGTGAAATAAAAGGCTCTTCCAATAGAAGGAGAGGGAGGGTGAATCACAGCTAGCTTCAGATTGATTCAAAGGATTCCTTACATGAATTCATGGAGCTAAAAGAAGAGCAATATTTTTTTTTTAAGGCTGATAGGAGAACATAATGCATTTTAGCAGGCAGCTTGGCTAGGGACAGCTTCCCCTTAAATTACAGGAGTGTGATCTCCTGTTGAGACCCCTGTAGGTCTTCTTCCACCCTTCTAGCTGATGTGCGTTCTCCAGCTCTGCTCAGCATACACCAAGACAGCAAAGTTTATTTGCAAGTCATGGACGCTGTGTCTGTAACTAATGGAGTATCTATCTGGAGCGGTAACGGATGAGTGGTTTTGAACATCGTCCAAAGTTGCATGTCTGTGGAACTACTCTGAAGGATTTTCTGCTTTTTCTGAACTTGTGAAACAAAATTAGAGGTCTAGCAGCAATTGCGTGCTTGATGATAATGTGATACTCAGTACAAACCTTAAGGATTTAGATTTGCCCAGGAACCAAATAATTTGGAGGAGCTCAGCACATTTTGGGCAGAAGGGGAGGAAAATCAGTCTGTTACCTAGAATCCCTGTATTTTGATCTGTTTTTCTCCCAACAGCCCAGTGCTTAATTTAGTACTGTGTTTCATGATAACCTTACATTCTAGATACTCAAGACACTCCTAGTGTTTGAAAAAACATTTGCGGCTTCTTATTGTGGACTTGAACAGTTATGGGAGATGAAAAGGATTTCTGTTGGAAATCATATTTATTCCCTACAGTCAGACACTTATCTGCCAGTGGGCTGCCATCAAAGGAGCTGTCAGTGATTTCAGGATGTGGGGAATGCTGTGCAGCTTTTTAAGCCTGAGAGCATCTCTTAACAAGAGACTTAATTGCACAGGCTGGCTTGGCCACCTAAATTACATGCTGCTGTCTTGTGCAAGCACTTCATGCTGAATCATGCTTCTTGGTGCAGGTACTTGTTTGCTAAATCCAAACTCATTAGCCTTTACTCCAGTAAAGAAAGGCCAAGTTATTTGTAAGTTCAACAGTATCTAAATATTAACTAAACTACTTCTTTTACTTGGAGATTAATTCAATAGAAGTATAGAATATACCACTTTTTAACACTGAAAACTGCCTGTGGAGCACCCTGAGGTGTTTTTTTTTATTTTTTCTTTAGTCTGATATGCAGGATGGAACCATGCTTGGTTTTTTGTGTTACTGAGTGATTCTTAATCAAGACTTGTTTCACAGAAAAGGGGGTGAGGAGGAGGAAGCCAAAAATTTCATTTGAATGGTTGGCTGCCATGAGAACACTACCTTGTGGTAATAGGTATGTGAACTTACTTCATTATTTTAAAATGCAAAATATCAGGGAAGGAGAAACTTTGGCAAAGCTGCTGTATTCCTTGGGGATCACTGTGCACAGGAATGCATCTAGGTCATGGGGAATAATCCATCTAGCCAGATGGATTATTAGATTTATAGTGGGAGTAAACAGTTGGCTCTTTCCCTAAATCTTATCAGTTGTCCCTGGAAGCCAAAGTGGACTTCTCTGAAGTATTGGTTTTCATCTGGATGGTACAGCTGAATGGGAGGAGGGCAGCAGGGCTGAAAGTTTCCTTTTTCAAGCCTTTGTGTTGCTTTATGCTTCATGCGACTTTGAGTCTCGGGCTGAAAAGTTTTAGCCAAGGCTTGTAGGGAGAGGAAAATTCTCATTTCATTCAAGTGAATGAAGAAATACGAGATGGTTCTATGAGCTCTAACAGAAGAATTGAAGTAGTTTGGGTTTATTGTTGTCTTCAGGTGCTATAGCAGTGATTCAGGTCATATGAATTAGTAGTTGTTGCAAGTAGCAAAGAATGTGGTTAAGTACCTATTGGGTGGTTATTTTAATGTACCTCCTGCTTAAAATTTGGAAGAATGTGCCCTGATCACTTTCGTGAGTGTTTTTAATGTTTGGTTGTGGCACTGATATAGAATACTGAAAAGCTTTCCCATGGATTGAGATGCTTTCCCCTCCACATAGCATCAGTTCACTTCGGGGTATGCTGAGGTGCATCAAATACCTAAAGTCATTGTCATCTGGCCTTTATGCTGGCATAACTGAGGGTAGAAGATACTGAAAGTGCTAGCACCATGAAATTATTCTTCCACCCATGTGAAAGCTGTTCTCTATTTCTAGTTTTGCTGGCTTAGTGATATACCTTTCACAGGGGAAGAGTTCACGGTTAGAAAAAGAGCTTTGCTTCCCAGACCGTGCTGCGTGTGTACATCTCAAAGGCTTTCTTGGGCTGGCCCTTCCAGCCAAGGTAAAATGATTCCCTGATGAAGTGGGGGTCAAAGTCATTGCACAAAATCAAAGCACTTATGGTCGGTAAAGGACAGCAGCGTTTGCTGGAGATCAGAGATGTAGTTCAGGTTTCTTACCTGGGATTCTCTCTAGATAAGGGTTACTGAATTTCTGACTCTGATCCCCATGAAAACAGAAGAAACCAGCAAGGGTTTGGAAAAACTGGGGGGGAGTGTGTGTAAAATAATAATTAAAAAAAAAAATTAAGTAGAATCTAGGGGTATATATGTACCTCAGATTAGTAGGGAGGCAATGAAATTAGCTCACATATGTAACAAACACAGTAACTGTCAGACTTCAGTGATTCACAGACTATTCTTGGAAGGTAGAGTATTAAAATTGGCTTAGAAAAAGACTGAGCTGGGCCTTCAGTCTTAATCTGCTTGGTAGGAGTTTGGGTAAAAATCTGAATAAATTGGGTTAGCTTCCCAGCACCTCAGTTAAATAAGCAAACAGTGATTAAACTGCTCAAAGCCTAGCAAAATAGGACAAGGTCCTCTTGGGATGTAGCAAATAAATAGTTTTTGACTGATTTGGAAATGAGGAATTATCTGTTGACTTGGTAGAATGGCACACTTCAGTGGTCCCTGGGTGCATTTAGTGAGACTCCACTTGTCTTACTGTAGGTCAAGACCTACTTGATCCTTGATTTTAATTTTTCTTCTGGATACGGGATGCAGTGGTCATCCTGGCATTGTAACTCTGAATCCATAGATGAGTACGTTGTGTGTCTGCATGGTATTATTCTCTTCAAACTGCCTTTTTTTGTATTGCTGTTGACAGCACCTGTGCATCGTATTTTAAGTAGAAGAGCTGTAACTCTGATATGTGTACCTGATGTTCAGATTGCTAAGTGGGAAGCTTTGATATTTTAAAAAGGGTCTTTTAGTGAAGGAAGAAAGGAATGAAGTTACTTGACAGCAATTTCATGCTTACAGCTCTGTCAGAAATGTTCAAGTGTGTTTATAGCGGTGTGACCTTGTGAGAACCAGCTTAAAAATGTTAGGAATCCAGAGTGAGTCATAGGTATTCCCCATATAGGAAGACCTGATCCCTAATAGTATGAAGCTGCATAGATGGTGCTTAAACTTCTGTAGGTCACTTTTTTTATTAAAAAAAAAAAAAAAAGGCAGCGGTGGGCAAGAAATGTGCTAATGCTCTTTGGAAAGCCTGAGAGGCCTCTATGGAAACAGAAGGACCAGTTGCTCATGCTGTGTTCGGTTGTCTGTGTTGGTTTTCTCCCTGTCTCCTAGAGACAGCACTGGCTTCCTCCTTTGTTTACAGTCGCTGGCGTGAGTCATCTGTCCTGGTGAATATTGCAGCACTGCACATCCCATTCTGCTCAACCTCCTGTGCATCAGGCAGGTCGGAGTTCAGCGCCGGGGAGTCCCATGGTGGTAACGACTTCCCCTTAGCTCTGAGAGTGGTTGGGAGATGTGGTCAAGTCTTCCATTTTTCTGATGGAGAAAAATAATTGAAGAATTCTTAATTATCACCCTCTGGTGTGAGTTGGGAAGATGGCACTTAAATTCTCTTTTTCAGTTCAAAACCTTTGACATCTTATTTCCTTATTTTAATAGAGTGCTACATGCAGTTCTAAAACTTGCATGTCCAAAGGTGAATCTTGTCTCCTTGGAAAGGAAGGCAGCAGGTTTCAGGACTGACCCTTTTTAGTAGCGTTACTAAGAAGTGATGTCAGTGGGAGCAAATGACCGAAGCAGTGAAACTGTGCAGTAAGGAAATAAGTAAATGAAACAAATCTCTTAGCTTTTGCTTGAATTTGAAGGAAGTCATAACTAAGCTTGGCACAACCATCTGTTCTTCCTCATCTGTCCTTTGACTGTGAACTCTTTGGAATCTGTTACTGTGCTGCCTTTGTCTTGGCAGTAGTGGGTAGCGTAGTACTTTCAACCATTGTAGATTACACTGAAAGCCAACAGCATGGATATCTCCTCCAAGAGCTGCAGATCTAGTAAACATCCATGGGAAGGGTTGTTGCAAAATGGGGCAGCTGTAAGCTGGAGAACGACAGCTACTCAGCAGTAGCACGTCCCTAGGAAACTTGTTCCAAGTCGTGTTCTGAACCAGGCTAAAACTCAAAGGCACTTGGTGCAAAATAAGAGTGTTGGAGTCAGCGGGCACTAATCCATGTCTGGCTGCATCCCTGCGAGAGGGCTGGTGTCATCAGCCCTGCAGGTAGGCTCTATGCTAAAGTGTGATGCTGCGTGTGAGATTCCATAACTGTTCTAAAGGGTTTGAACACTTATGGTTTTGCATGTTGTGAATGAATTACAGTGCATTTTTGCATATATCAATTTTTAAGAGGATCTGTACTAATATATTTTTTTACTACCTCACTTGCCAGGAAGTGGATGTTGTAGTAGCACCATGTCGTGGATTCCAGTCTGCTGAAGCCACCTTGGGAGACTACGTGAACCAAGTGTTGCCTGTTGTCATCTTTGCCATCAGTGAGGCTGAACTTTCCTCATCGGATGAGAATGAACTGCGCGAAATCAAAGAGAAATTCGCTTTGCCCATTTTCTTCTTCAAAGTGCCAGAGTCTGGGGTTGACCTGATCTCTCCCAAAAAACCTGATAATGAAAAGTCCTCCCTTTACTGCCAGCTGATGGACTTGGAATACCTGAGCACCAACCACTGCAGCTGCGGGGCACCTGCTCCTGATGCTGATGCCCAGAGCATGCTGGTGGAGCAGTTTGAGAAGCTCCGTCTCCTAAGCACTTTTTCCAGGCAGGTGCTTCAGAAGCATCTTGTGGAAGCAGCTACCAGTTTAAATGAGGTGCACTGCCGCTGCCTGAACATATTCATCAATCAGGCTTTCGACATGCAGCGAGACCTGCAAATCACCCCCAAGAGGCTGGAGTATACCCGTAAGAAGGAGAATGAGCTCTATGAGTCTCTGATGAACATTGCCAACCGCAAACAAGAGGAGATGAAGGACATGATCATAGAGACTCTTGGCAATATGAAAGAGGAGCTCTTGGAGGATGCTGCTAATATGGAATTCAAAGGTAAGTACTGGCAGGAGAGTCATGGGAAAAAAGAAGTTAGGGTCTTTAAAGGAGAGTGACAGAGTAACGTTTGCCATCTGCTAAGGGATGGTTGAATGGCAGTCTAGACAACTGACTTTGCAAGAAAATTCAGAACTAATAAACAAAGGGTTTTTCTGTAGTACCTCCTGGGTAAAAAGCACTATCCTTAAATGAGAGGCCTGAAGACCTTATGTTGTGGTTTCTTATAAATCAGAAGCTTTTTTTTTTTGCCCCCAGAGCTTACTGCACAGTCCTGTGTCAGGGTATTTTACCTCTCTGCTTTAATGCCCTGTTCTGCTGAAGAAAACTCTCTCAGCTTTGCCTCAGTAGGTGTGTTGAGACTTGGGAATAGATCTGTTCTAAGAAAAAAAGCTCTTTGAGTTTTAGTGATGAAGGCTTGATTTGTACTTTCTGCTCTACTTCTTTGAGAGATGTTTGCGTAAGACTTCTGGGTAAGAACCTCCTAAAATGAAATCCTTCTGGGGAGGTAAGATTCTCCTTTAAAAAAAAAAAAATTAATCAACATAGTGCTCCTGAGCCTACGCTTGCATTTAGTATGTTGGTTTTTAGTGGGAAATGTAAGAATTCTCACTACATCTTCTAGTATACCAGAACTTTAGGAACACACAAGCTGGAAGTGTGTGGAATGATGTGTAACTGCGAAGGGTGAGAGGCTATCCAAATTTTGGCTGCAGGAATACAAGGTCTGTCATAAACATCAAAGTGAAGATTTGTAGGTTGATACTCCACAGCTGTTTTCTCCTCTGCTTGCTAAGCAGAGGTTTACTGTAACAGTAATTTCCATTCTCAGGAAATGCAGTTCTCTGGGCTGTTTGGGATAGATTTTTCTATTTAAAATAAAATCAGAAATTACTGTTGGTTTAGAAGAAATTATTTTTTGTGAATTGAGTGCTTTTCTGAGGCATGAGAAGGGCCAAAACTAGACAATTTCGTGTCTCGACTGACTTCCTCTCAATTTCAAACTGGAGTGTTATTTCCTGGGATGAAGTGGAGAAATGATGGATTATGTTTAATCCTGTATGTTGGGATCTGGATCTTTTTGCTTCTGCAGGTGGGAAGTGGGTAAGGTCTTTCTTGAAATGTTTGCTTTGTAGTGCCTGTACAAAATGTAGTGCTCATAAAGAACTTGGTTATGTTGCAACATAACCTATTTGCATGCTGCAGAAAACCCCAACAAACTAGCATATGCTAACAGTGTAGCAAGTGTTAATTCCACCTGTTCAGGGCTGCTATTGCTTCATTGTCAGGATAGGTAATAATTCCTGTATTCTCTCTGTGCCACTCTTTACTTGGAGCGCTGCAGTGTCTGAGTTCAGGATTCTGTATGCGCAGGAGTATGTTTAGGGGCAGCACAAGATAAAACACCTGCAGGAAATGTGTGTATGTTTACTTGCACAGCAAATACACTTAGTGTAGCATCTTTTGAAGTAATATCCTAAAAGAAGGAAGGTGTTATTTTGAGGAGCTAATGCCATCTGCTGATCGGTGGATTTGTTTTAAGTAGGCTAGACTGTTGTTGGCCAAAATCCAGAGACAAGGTCTTCATCTTCTGGTAGTAATGTAGTATTGCTCAGAGTGGTTACAGTACGTGAGCAGTGGTTGCCTAGTGTTTGTTTGAAAATGCCAAGCGGTAATCAACCTTCTCGAGGTACCTGGAAAAAAATTTCATGTAACCACTGTGGCTGTTATAGCACTTTCTTCATAATGTTCATCATTCAGCAGTGTTTGTGGATCACAGCGTGACCTGGAAGAATTTCCTGGTCTGTACTTCAGTCAGCTTTGTGCTTTGGCCCTCTAATTTTTGAGATGATAGTTGACTTGGCACCACTGTACCACTGTAAACCTGTAGGAGCTACTCAGTGATTGTATAGAGTCCATCAGGCGTTAAGAGCAGAGTATCCTGTGAATGCAAACAGCAGCAAATAGAAGCAAACATCAGATTATTTTCCACTTTGTTCAGATGTGATTTCTAGCTTCCCTGGAATTGGAGTAACCAGGTGTTGTGTGTTCCTGGAGCTACTCTAATGCTTTAGTACCTTCTATCACAGAATACCAAACTACTTAAGATCCCCAAGTAGGACTGGGTTTGGGACCTCATGTAAAACTGGGATTTTGTAGCATTAGACTTGCAGACCGGCGAGGGTTTTTTGTATGACTTTAGAAACACTGTTGGTATCAGTTTATATCATCTGGGCCTGAAGTAACGAACCTGTGAAGGAGCAAAATAGTGAAAGAACATTTGGAGGAGAAGCTGGCCAGACTGGGGCTGTGCTGCAGCTCCTTTGCAAAACACTCCAAGCGGCTCTTGGTAGCTGTTCTTTGCAACAATGATATATTGAATACAAAAGACTCCTCTTTCTTTTCTTTTGTACAGATATCATAATTCCTGAGAATGGGGAACCTGTTAGTTCCAAGGACATCAAGTGTTGTATTAAGCAAATTCAGGAACTGATTATTTCTAGATTAAACCAAGCAGTTGCCAACAAGTTAATTAGTTCAGTGGACTATCTGCGCGAGAGCTTTGTAGGGACTCTGGAGAGATGTCTGAAGAGCCTGGAGGAGTCTTGGGAGGTTTCAGTACATCCTGCAAGGAGTTTGGAGAAGTCAAAGGATGCTTCTGTACACATCACAAGCAATTATCTCAAACAGGTATGGTGGCTTAAATGGCTGTCTAGAATATTCTTAATAATTGCCTTTATCCTGATCCAACAAGGGTGGTAGGAGACTGAGATGCTCAGTGAAATTAGAGGAGCACAGCTCTGGAGTATGGGTGGATCTGGTGTCATTAAGGGGGGGTGCTAAAACAGGAGAACAGTCACTTAAAGGCCTAGTACCTACCTTTCCTAAATCTGTATATAATAGTCAATTACAGCCTAGAAACCTCTATGAGCTTAACACAATAAATGAATTGAGCCAAGTGAATCATGGAGTGTCCTGTGTGGTGCCCGTTTTTCATTTTCAGAGGGTCTAGTAAATTCTATAGTGACTATAACTTGTCAAGTTCCCATAGTTTCATCTTTCCCCTGCTTTCCAGATACTAAATGCAGCGTATCATGTTGAAGTTACTTTCCACTCTGGCTCAACAGTAACCAGGATGCTGTGGGAACAGATCAAACAGGTATGGGCATCTTTGTCATTTATTTCTATTACGTGTCACTGTATAGTGAAGTGTTTTTAAAGCCAAAAATAATGTGAATACTCACAGCTGCTCTCTAAATTTTGACTCTGGGCACATGCATTAGAAAGCTGTTGCTTCCTCACTCAGCACTGAGGCTGTGTGTATGGTTTATTCCTGGTGGTACCAACATTTAATTTAAAGCAAATAGCTCTTCAGTGTTTTCTTTCTGTTCTGAAACCGCAAAGGAATGATGATCAGCATTTTGAAACTCTTGCTGTTTATGTTTTGGGTAACTGGTTATTTATTTGGGTTTGGGGGTTTCTTATGGTTCTTTTTGTTTGTTTTGCAACATATTTTGATTCAGGTCAATTCACTCTTCTTCCTCCAGAGCAGACCAGATTTCCTCAGGTCTTTTGTTTTAAATTTCTGACTGTTAAAGCATTCATCTTTCTCAAGTTCCTGCTCTGAGCTGTTGATGACCTTTACTGCCTTCTCCCTGTTGAGATTCCTTGTGTGAACGGGTGAGAGGAGTATGAGTTTTTTCCCAAATAGATGCAGTGCAGACTGAGTGGTAACAAACCTTCAGGTTCCTCCTTCAGCCTGGGGGAAGGATCCAGACTGGGTGTGCAGCAGCTGGATCGCTATGGCTTGTAATGAAGGGTAGGGCAGGGCACCTTGATCACCCAGCAAATTAAGGGAAGTGGCACATAGTGACACCTAGGATTTCTGCACCTTAACAGCCAGTCCATCCAGCAAAAAGCTGCTTCACTGTAGCTTTCACCAGTTTAGGAACATCTCTGGGTTACTGCTCATGCTGCCTGTTCTTTCAGCCTCCAAGCTGCACCGCAACTGTGTGGTTTTCCTTGTGGTGGCTGTCTAGCTACGTACGTTCTGGGTCAGATGTGAAAGGATGGCTGGCTTGTAGGAATGAACTGAGCAGATATTTAGAAAAATGAAACCTCTTATTGTGTGTGTGTACAACAATATTGTGATAGCAATTAAATTGTTATTAGTTACTGTAAGGTAATTATTTAGCCCAATTCTATGTGAAGATGGTGCATTATTACAAGGTGTCTAACCAGTCTGAGTAAACTGACTGACCCTTTGCTGCTTTTAGTGCTAGTGCCTTAATTCTGTTTCCTGTTTTACTAGATAATCCAGCGGATTACATGGGTCAGCCCACCTGCCATCACCAGTGACTGGAAGAGGAAAGTTGCTCAGGATGCTATCGAGAGCCTCAGTGCATCCAAGTTAGCCAAGAGCATCTGCAGCCAGTTCCGGACCAGGCTAAACAGTTCCCATGAGGCTTTTGCAGCTTCTCTGCGCCAGGTGAGCATGTGCAGCTGTTAAGGAGGTCTTATTTTGTACCTTGGCACTTAATGGAAAAAGAATTTTTAACTGCAGGGATAGCTAGAAGAGCAGCTCGTGCAGTTAATGCTGCCATTCTGTAGGTGGAGGTGGCAGAGCTGATGTGAATGCCCTAATTATGAGGTCCTGTTTTTAAACTAGGCATGCTTTAAGTAGGATCTCTACTCAATTGTGTAAGGACCTTCAACCTCATTACAACTAGAGCTTCAAACCAGGCAGGATTATGGTGTATATATGTGAAATCTCTTGTAGTTAGAAGATGGCCATTCTGGCAGGCTGGAGAAAACAGAAGACCTATGGCTGAAGGTGCGGAAGGATCATGCTCCTCGACTAGCACGACTCTCGCTGGAGAGCAGGTCCCTGCAGGATGTGCTGTTACATGGTGAGCATTGTGCTCGATGTTCTCTTTATTGTGTTCTGCTCCCTCCTTCTGAAGCAGTCAGTGGGTGTAAAGGAGTGGGAGGGGTGTTTTGCTTTTCACTCAGCTACTTCAGTGAGCCTCCATCTGATGCATACTGAGTACCTCGAATTGTGCAGCTGCTGGCCTGTGAAAAGCTCTGGGCTGCCAGCCTGATAGTGTACAGGAAGAAATAAACATGTTTTAATGTCTGACTAAATGGATGTTGTGCCTTGCAGGCAAACCAAAGTTGGGCCGTGAGCTGGGCCGAGGACAGTATGGCGTGGTCTATCTGTGTGACAGCTGGGGAGGGCATTTCCCATGTGCACTGAAATCTGTTGTTCCTCCAGATGAGAAGCACTGGAATGACCTTGCACTTGAGTTTCACTATATGAGGTATGTGTATTGTAAGCGCTTTTCTTGTTCCATGTGGATCTCTTCAGCTTCACCGCTGCAAATAAACGCTGTTTGCATAGGCAGAACTTTGCTTGCTCTAGTTCTACTCTGCAATCGGTGACTTGACCTCATGTAATGCTAACTGCAACTTCTTGCTTACAAAAGCAAGACAGGTTGCCAGTGCCGCTGCAGAAATCTGACAGGCACGGAATAGCAGGCAGATGTTCCTGTCTTACTCTGATTCTCTGGTGTCTGTGCTGTTCAGATGCTTGCTATTCTGCAGCATGAATGTCATGGTTTAGTCCCAGCTGGTAACTAAGTACCACGCAGCCACTCACTCACTCCCTCATCACCCAGAGGGATGGGGAGGAGAATTGGAAAGGAATGTAAAACTCGGGGGTTGATATCAGAACAACTTGATAAATAAAATA
This sequence comes from Falco peregrinus, assembly GCF_023634155.1. NCBI lineage: Eukaryota > Metazoa > Chordata > Aves > Falconiformes > Falconidae > Falco > Falco peregrinus. Next base: position 5,124,354 of record NC_073736.1, on the reverse strand, counting down.
AACCTGAAAGAACAATAATAATAGTGATAATAGCAGTTATAATGAAAAAGGAGAAGGGGAGAGGAATAAAATTTGAAGGGAAGGGAGGAAAGAAAACAAGTGATGCGTAATACAATTGCTCACCACCTGCTGGCTGATACCCAGCCAGTTCCAGAGCAATGATCTGCAGGCCCCGGTCAGCCCCCCCCAGTTTGTGTACTGAGCATGCCATCCCATGGTATGGAATACCTATCCTGGCTAGTTCAGATCAGCTGTCCTGGCTGCGTCCTCTCCCAATTTCTTGTGTCCCTCCAGCCTTCTTGCTGGCAAGGCCTGAGAAACTAAAAAGTCCTCGACTTAGTGTAAACATTACCTAGCAACAACTAAAACCATCAGTCTGCTATTGGCATTGTTCTCACACCAAATCCAAACCACAGCACTGCACCAGCTACTAAGAAGAAAATTAACTCTATTCCAGCTGAAACCAGAACAGTAAATTAGAATTAATAGGGCATGATAGTAAACAGTCCTTCTCCCCTTATTTTTGGTGTTGAATCATCCCTCCTCTCCCAATCTGTCATTGTTCTGTCTGAATTGACAGAGGAAAATGATGGGTCTGCAGTGCAGAAACCAGCTTGGTTTTGGTAAACAGCTGCAGGCAGGTGCTGCAGTACAGACAGCTGAAATATAGTACCAAAAAAAAAAAAAATACTCTAAACTTTATTAGGCTTTCTTGAGTTTAATTGGATCAGACAGCTGTATGCTGTAATGACACCCTGGGGGGGTGCTGTGAATTTTTACTGTACGGCACCTGGTACAGGTGTATCTTACTCTTGGGCTAAAGCTGCAGCCGTTGGGAGTTTTTCCTTTACAAGGTGAGGCTTGGCCTGTTGGGAAGGATAGAAAAATGACGAGCTTTCTGTGCTGAACTCTCTCCAGGTCTCTGCAGACACATGAGCGCCTTGTACATCTCCACGGTTCTGTGATAGATTATGGCTATGGAGGAGGCTCCAGCATTGCTGTCTTACTGATAATGGAACGGTTGCACAGAGACCTCTATACAGGACTAAAGGTAACAATCTGTATGTGTGTATACACTTTTTTATATATATGTTAAAAAAAATTCCACATCTAAGTATCTGTTATTCTGTAAAACAAAGCTTTAATTGCTTAATTTTGCTTACTCTTAGTCAAAAACACCAAAAAGTTACTTCCATTTGTAGGAATTAAACCTGTGTTTGTTTATTCTTCAGGCTGGGCTAGAATTAGAAACACGATTGCAGATTGCCTTGGATGTAGTTGAAGGAATCCGTTATCTTCACAGTCAAGGACTTGTGCACCGGGATATCAAACTTAAAAATGTCTTGGTACGGAAAACTTTTGCATCTGGCTAATCCTGGGGCCTTATGAGGCCCTTTTAGTGGGAGCGAGGAGTATATTATAAGTGAAGTTATAGCTTTATTCATAGAGGATCTTTTCCCTTGTGGTATTGGTAGTCACGACTAGCCTTGCAGTTGAGGTTTCCCTAACTCATTTTTCAGGCAGAAAGCCTAGGGGAAAGGGAGCAGTAGAGTGACTCTTCTCTTGCAGGTAGAGTGCTTGAGCTACAAGTAGGACTTCCAGTTCCCAGTTCTACTAAATCCCAACCACACCTTCTATGTAGAAGACAAGTGAAGGCATGTCTTGTTACTGAGCTTAACTAGGTACGTGTCCAAGAGCAGTCGAACAATCAGAAGCTTACTCAAGAACAAATGCCCAACCCTTCAAATGTAAACAGTTTAAAAGCTTAATACTGGAAAACAATACTAAAACTGAGGAGTATGGTTATCAGCTGCCTGTGTACGAATTCTTCTACAGCTTGACAAAAAGAATCGAGCCAAAATCACTGACTTGGGGTTCTGCAAACCAGAAGCCATGATGTCTGGCAGTATTGTAGGCACACCCATTCATATGGCTCCTGAGCTCTTTACAGGTATGCTCGTTTATTGAATCCACTACTGTCCTGCTCTGGCTTGAATTTTGAAAGCCATTACTTTGAATTAATATCTCAACTTGCTTACGAGGGAAAAATAATAAAAAGAACAAACACAAAGCCCCCAAAAAACGGAATACTACCTGCTTACAATGCATGCTGTATATTTTTTCCTGTATTTTAAGTGTCAGTTTAAAATCTTTGCTTGCTTGAAAGAGAACTGTGGGATTCGTAAGCTTTGCTGAAGTGCTTAATACTCTTGCAATTCGCAATTTAAATTATTGGTTGTTAAGAAGCTGGAAATGCTTGGCTTTCATAGGCAAATACTTCAGAAAGGATCCTGGAATTTCCAAGCTGTTACTAACGTGTGGAGTGTGTTGAAATTCACTGTGTGTTGTGCTTCTGGCAGGCACACTAAGCTTTTTTTTTTTCTGAGCAAGCACCTTACAGTCACGCTTAAGAGATCCACCTGTCAGAATCCTTTTGGTCAATCTGAGATGCTGTCCCTGCTTTGACAAGATTGCCATCAAACTGAAGCAACCCTAGGTGTGTTTAATTTGGCAAATATTATTCAGGTGGTTTTTGCTACCAACAGTGAAATTGTTGACTAGCAGGCTAGACCTTGCCCTTAGCGGCCAGCGTTGCCTTAGCCCTTTTGCACTTATCCTGTGCAGTGATCCATGAACCTCAGCTTGGGAACTGCTGGCACAGATTAAGTGTATAAATCCTCTGAGAATTGGAAGGCTTTAATTTTTAACCCTCCACCTTTGGCAAGGACTGCTGATGTGTTGCTAGGCTTCACACGAGTCTCGCCTTCTGGCAATGAAGTTGTGGTTTTAATTTGAGGAAGCAGAACACCAAAATTAGTTCTCAAACTGCTCAGTTTCCAGTTACAAAGATGTTGCCTGCCCTGCTGATTGAATGTATTTTTGTCACAGGAAAGTATGATAACTCAGTGGATGTTTATGCATTTGGCATTCTGTTTTGGTACATTTGTTCGGGACATGTGAAGTTACCAGAGGCTTTCGAGAGATGTGCAAGCAAAGATCACCTCTGGAACAACGTTAGAAGAGGTATAAATGGCTTATTTGAACTCAGTTTGTTGATAATTTATGCAGAAGTAAAATTTGAGGAGACTACAAATGCGGTTTTATCCTGTTGTAACTGAAAGGTAAAAACCCAAGTCGTATAGCTTCTTTGACAGTTTAAAGAGTAACACTTAACTAGTTAAACTTTGACACATTATGCTGAAACTAAAATTAGCAGGGATAAAAAAAAGGCTTTCAGTTAACAGTGTTTGCCATAGTGTCACAGGAACTGTGCTAGCACACTGCTTAAACCTTGCAAAGCAGCACAACACTTATTATATAAACCAGACCCCAGAACCAGCCAGGCATGATCCCCTAAAGAATGTTTAATCCTTTGCAATTTCTGGAAGCCGTGGTGATCTGTACATTCAGATGCTAAATACACAGCACGCTGAGGAAGCTGGATGCTGAGTAAAACACTGTTGATAGTTGTTCCCCAAAATACAAACTTACTGCTATGCCTGCATTAGGTTTAGCGTAGAACTGTGTTTTGGGGTAGCTTAATCCTTCGTGCTGTGTCATGGTATCAGAATGCTCTGCTCCTTTGTGTTCTTAGCTCCTGTCCATATAAACTTTCCCCTTCTCATGTGAAAAAGATTAACTTAGATAAGTGAGTCCTGTATTTGGTCAGAAGGCTGGACTTGCTGCTTGTTCTGATGTTGAACTTGCTCCCAAAGGCACTGTTATGTGCGGGTGGAATGGGAGGTCTCCTTACAGGGGAGGGTGTTCATTCTGCTCCCAAATAGTTGCAAAGAGGAGGCTCTGGTGAAACGAAATGTGTTGGCCGTCCTCTGGAAGTGTGCATGATCTCCTGAGTGACTTCAGCAGTGCTCCCAAAGATGTCTCGGAAGCACTGCTGAAACGTAAGCCTTTATCGAGAGCAGTAGACTCCAGATGGTCCCCTTCGGTCACTTCAGCCTGCACCAAAGCCATAAGCATCAGAAAAAGCTTCTCTGAGATCTGCGGTGTACTGGTGGTAAGCAGGTCCCTCTCCATTTTCCAGGAGTTCGCCCGGAGCGACTTCCAGTGTTCGATGAGGAGTGCTGGCAGCTGATGGAAGCCTGCTGGGATGGAGACTCCTCCCAGCGCCCTCTCTTGGGGATTGTTCAACCGATGCTGCAGGGGATCATGGACAGGCTCTGCAAGTCGAGCTCTGAGCACCCACATAAAGGGTTGGATGACTCTACTTGAAAAGGAAGCACAGAAGAATTTTTAATTGTGGGAGAATTCTGAACCCCTGACTCTGCAGATGGCTTCTTCAGATGTAGCTCTTTGTGGCTAATATGAGTGGGAGAGGTAATAGCTACCAGAAGATTGCTCGGAGGGGTGAGACCTCGGGGATGTTCCATCTTGAATAGCGGCCAGAGAAATCTCCCCATTGATGCTAGTGACCCCACAGCAGCTTTTATTATGGAGTTGTGCAAATAAGATAGAAAATCCATGCCCTTGAACTAAAAGGGATTTTTTTTTTGCCAATCCCACACAAATACCAATCAAAGAAAAGCCTCGTGTGTGTGTCAGGTAGCATCTGTGTTGCCAGGAGTTGATCACGACAGTCTTTACTCGGTACAGTAAAAACTCGTCCCGTTACCCAGTGGTCCTAGGTGGCCTTTGGTCCACACATCACTATCCCAATCTCACTTCCTGATTGGCACCAATTGCAGTGTGGTTGGAGAGGAAAGAGAAAGCAGAGACTCTAGGCTAGAAAGTGTGTAGGAGCTAGAGCATATATCTGTATCAGCTTCTTGCAACACTGAAAATGTTTACATTGACAGGAGCAAAGCTTCCATGTTTTACCTAAGGGGATTTATCTACTGTTTCACTGCAGTGTGAATACCCCAAGTTATAAGCTATTTATCTCTTATGTACCCTTCACCTCTTCTGTAAACAAGCTCTTTTTTCTGGTAATTTTGCTTCATAATAGTTATTTGAATGGCTGAAGAAACCTGACCTTTCTTTTACAGTCTTCTGGTAAAATGGAAGACTGCTCTTGCATATTGTAATACCAAAACAAAGTCATTACGACTAATGACTGTCCATGGGGAAAATGCCAATTCATTTTAATTACATGTGGGGTTTGAATTAGTTGTAAAGGCAATGACAGTTTTAAATTCTGCTACGAGAGACATTTTTAAAAATAAGGTTTCTTCAGCTTTTTTTTTTTAAGGTCACATGCTTGGTGAGGGCATACTCGAGGGAAAACGGGTCATTCATTCTTCTTCAGTAGCTGTGTGTTGTGGCTGTGTCAGTTCATCTGCTGGCTTCACTCTGGGATCTCTGATTTGGCTGTATCGAAAAGAATAAAAAATGGGGTGGAGGGGAATCCTTCACAAGGAAGGTATGGGCTGGGGGGGGTCCTGCTGCCCTTCCCAGGAGGGCTGCCTCTGAAAATAATATCCTTGCCCCTCGCCTTCTGCATTTCTGGGGCAAGGTTGGTTATCTTCATGTAGCTAACATGCGTACAGGGTGGAGGCTGAAATAGAAAATGCACCTCCTTTACTACCTGAGGAAATACTGAGTTGGCAAGTTCTCCCTGGGTTTACTGTTCCTCCCAGCTGCCGAGGATGGGCACGCAATGGCTTTGTTTCCCAGGAAGGCTAGCATGCTGCATCCAGAGTAGCCTAGGCATGTGGAATTACTACACCTTGTTGCTGGAATCTATTGGCTAGTACACAGCAAAATTACAACTGCTAGTCTGCCTGTTAAACAGCTTGAACAAAGGAAAGGGATACATAACCCTGCAGTATTAGTTTAGTTTAAATCTTCCTTTCTTTGTGCAATAAACAGAATTAATGCGCTTTTTTTATATATATATATAAAAAAGACTTTTTTTACTTACCTGCACGTGTGGGCATTTTTCTGGTCTGTGATGGCATTAACAGGATGGTTCTATACAGACACAGGCTCGCCAGCTGCTCCAGCCAAGTGCAGCATCCAAGAACCACATGCGCAGCAGGACAAATACTTTTCCCAAGTAGAATCGTTAAGGCGTTTCACTGCCGCGGTGCACACTCGTGCCACCAATGACACTAACAGTATTAACTCTGTTCTATTGTGCATGGTGGTTAGTAACCTTATTTAAAACTAGGAGAGTCAAGGTCAGTCTCTTGCAGTTCATAGAGGTAGCTTGTGTAAATAATAAATGTATGAATAAAATTTAAATCTCTGTATATGCAATTCCAGAAATGTCTTGTATAGCTTTGCCTGTGTAGCCATCTCCAGACACTTATCTGATGCCTTTTTATTGTTGTTTGTAGCTACCCTGATGTCTTGTTCCTATTTAGTTTCTTTTTTTTTTTTTTTTGCATGTGGAGCATTGTAGATCTGCTGGTTTTCCCAAACTCAGTACAGCTACTCCTCTGCATTTATTTTATTTTTTTTCTTCTGTTGGGTATAAAGTCTGCCTGACTGAACTTGTTCTGAGATTTCACTCCCCCTGTTTATTTTAAAACTAGTGCTCTTCCCCCCCGTTAGAGCAAAGAAAACAAGGGGAATAATTACAATCTGTGGGATCTTTTAAGAAAGTAAACTGAAAGCAGTACCAACCTGTAGTAGCGCTGAGCCTAGTGCAGCGGCTGAGCAGAGCAGGTGCTTTTCTCCCAGATAAGGCTGCCTCTATCGCCTCAGTCTGCTGAAGGTGTTTATTATGGTATGTTTTACTGTTGTTGTAAAATTTTGAGTACTGATAACTCGAGCATCGTACGGCGTACCGCACGTAACCAGGTAGCAGACACAAACCAGCACCTGCTGTTCCAGTACCGTCATCGTTGCTACTTAAACCAAGCTCAGTCCTGGAGGCTGAGCCTGATTTTTGTGAACAGTGAGGAGTAAACATCTCCCCTGCCCTTCTGTAAGCCGAAAGCGGAGATCAGGCCTAAAATTTTGGAAAAAAAGGCTTTTGCACGGCCGAGGTGGCTCTGCTGGGAGCGTGGCAGGTCACGGCAAGGTTCGGGTGCAGCCGGAGAGGTGCCAGCACCTTGCCGGGCACGTCGGGCTGCCTAGCCTGGTTTGAAGCTTTTCCTTCCACTGCCCCCAGTGGGGGGGAAGGGCGCCCACCCACCCTCTGCGAGTGAGGTTTGGGGGGCTTCAGTGCCCCAGCAGTGCCGTGCTGCCCCTGCAGAACGGGGGTTTTGAAGCACCAATTACCTTAATTCAGAGGATTATGACTTTTACATGAAATACCTTGTCTTGGGACTGAAAAGCAGGTGCGGAGTTGGCCTGTAAGGAGGCTGGGGGGCTCTAACCCCATCCCACCCCCCGAGCCTGCATGGGTGCACTATTTGGGGATGGGGAGAGTGACCCCCGCCTTCCCTCAACCTGCTCATTTTCCTTAAGTTACATGACTAATGCCTTTTTTTCTTTTACTGCTTTTTCTTCTGTCTTCTTTTTCTGGGGTTTGTTTTCTTCTTTTTCTGGGGTTTGTTTTCTTCTTTTTCTGGGGTTTGTTTTCTTCTTTTTCTGGGGTTTGTTTTCTTCTTTTTCTGGGGTTTGTTTTCTTCTTTTTCTGGGGTTTGTTTTCTTCTTTTTCTGGGGTTTGTTTTCTTCTTTTTCTGGGGTTTGTTTTCTTCTTTTTCTGGGGTTTGTTTTCTTCTTTTTCTGGGGTTTGTTTTCTTCTTTTTCTGGGGTTTGTTTTCTTCTTTTTTCTTCTTCCCCCACCCCACCCCCCCCACGGTTTTATTTTTCCCTTTTTTTCTTTTTCTGGGGTTTGTTTTCTTCTTTTTTCTTCTTCCCCCACCCCACCCCCCCCCACGGTTTTATTTTTCCCTTTTTTTCTTTTTCTGGGGTTCCTTTCTTCTTTTCCTGTTTTTTTTTTTCTTTTTTTTTCTGTGGGCTTTCTCCTTGTTTTTCTGTGGTGGCTTTTTTTTGTTTTTAATTTTTCTGTGTGTTGTGTGTGGGGTTTTTTTGGGGTGTTTTTTTTTTTTTTCTTTCTCTCTAATGCAGACCTGCCCCTTCAGGAGTAAGCTGCCCCCTTAGATGCTCCAACCTCTTGGGGGGCTCAAGCCCCGACCAGCACTCACTGTCCCTGCAGCAGGGCATGGGCGTTACGTGTGTTACGGCGTTGTAGGAAAATGTACGGAGCTTTCCGCGCGCAGGGCAGCGCACTAACGGCGACGGCCGAGCTCAGCCCTTGGATTTTATTATAAAGTTGTTGTTGTTACTCTTTCGTGCCTGTGCTGCAAGAGACGTGAATGAGCTGGGGGTGGGCGCTGCGCGATGAACCTGCTGTGACAGTGCTGCCCCCGGGACAGCCCCCCCCCCCCGCCCCCCCCCCTTCTCTGGGGGGGACCCTCTCTGTGCCCCTGGGACCTCTCCTCTGGGACATATAGCTCCTTTCCCCCCCCCGCCCCCCCGGGATACAGCCCTTTCCCCTGATGCGACACCCTCTTTCCCTTCCCCACCCCCCCCCCCCCCCCCCCCAAGGACCTTACTCCTCTGTGGGGACCCCCATCTGCCACCCCTGGACCCCTTCCCCCGCCCCCCCCAAATCCTCCAGGAGCGCCCCCCCCCCCTTCTCTGCCCCCAGGACATTCCCCCCCCGCCCCTCTCTGGGAGACACACACACACACCCCACCTCCTCTGCCCCCCCGACCCCTCCTCCTCGGGGACAACGACGAGCCCCTGCTGCACCCCGGGGACCCTCCTCCTCTGGGGGACCCCCGCCCCCGCCGTGAACCCCCTCCTCTGGGAGACACACACACACACACCCATCTCCTCTGCCCCGGGAACCCCGTCCTCCGGGACACACACGCCCGGCGCCCCTGGGCCCTCCTCCCTCCGGACCCGCCGCCCCCCGGGAACCCCCGCCGCCCCCCGGGAACCCCCGCCGCCCCCCGGGAACCCCCGCCGCCCCCCGGGAACCCCCGCCGCCCGGCCGCGGGGCCCAGCCGGAACGCTCCCCCGCGCACGCGCCGGGCTGCCCGCCGCGCTGCCTGTTCCCGCGCCCGCGCGCCGCCGCGCTGCCGAGCGCCGCCGCCGTGAGGGGAGGGAGCGGCGCTGGGCCCGGCCGCCGCGGCGCGGGGCGGGGCGGGCCGCGAGGCGCCGGTGGGGCTGGCGGAGGAGAGGGCGCCCGTCAGGCGAACGCGGGGCCGGCGCGGCGCAGGCCCCCGGCGGGGTCCTTCGACGACGGGGACGGAGGGAGCGGGACGGCGGCCGCGATGAACCTGGAGCTGCTCGGTGGGTCGGGGGCGCGGGGGCCGGGCCGGGGGCGGCGGGGCTGGGCCGGGGGGCGGCGGGGAGCGGCGCGATCAGGCGGGCCGGGCCGGGCCGGCGGGCGCTCCTCACTCAAGCGCTGTCGTTGCGTTTCCTTGCAGAGTCCTTCGGCCAGAACTACCCCGAGGTAATGGTGCTCCCCGCCCCCCGCCGCCCCCGGCCCGCCGGCTGCTGCGAGCGGCACGGCGGGGCGGCGGCGGCGGCCTGAGCGCCCCCTGCGCTCCCTCTCCCCGCAGGAGGCCGATGGCACCCTGGACTGCATCAGCATGGCCCTTACCTGCACCTTCAACCGCTGGGGCACGCTGCTGGCCGTGGGCTGCAACGACGGGCGCATCGTCATCTGGGACTTCCTGACCAGGGGCATCGCCAAGATCATCAGTGCCCACATCCACCCCGTCTGCTCCCTGTGGTGAGAAGGGCTCGGCTTTGCTCGGAGTGATGGAATTCGATGTTCAGTTGCAGCTGACCTCGCAGCCTTTGCATCAGTGTGGAAGACTGCTCTCCTTTTTGTTAGAATTGATCCAGCTCCACGTTGGCTGGGCGTGCTCTGACGCCCTGACAGCCCTTAACACCCTGCACGGCTGGTTGCTGGGCTGCCAGCCCCTTGATTTTGGCCGTGTCCCTGTTAGTTGAGTATCAGGGGCTCCGATGCCCTGATGGCCCTTAACACCTGGTGCTGCTGGTTGCTGGACTGCCAGCCCCTTGAATTTGCGCATGTCCCTGTTTGCTCTCAGGGGCTCCAATGCCCTGATGGCCCTTAACACCCCACACTGCTGGTTGCTGGACTGCCAGCCCCTTGAATTTGTCCGTGCCCCTATTAGTTGAGTATCAGGGGCTCCGATGCCCTGACGGCCCTTAACACCCTGCACTGCTGATTGCTGGGCTCCCAGCCCCTTGAATTTGCCCATGTCCCCAGTGCTGAGCATCAGGTGCTTTGGTGCCCTGACAACCCTTAACACCCTGCGCTGCTGATCGCTGAACTGCCAGCCCGGTGTGGGATACGCAGTTACATTTCAGGATACTTTCCTTTAAGAGAGTTTGGAAATGCGTTATGCCTGCTAGGTTTTTGGCTCTTTGTTTTTTTTCTCACACTAACAAATTTATATCTGAGTCTGATAAGTTGGTCTAAACTGTGGATGTATGCTTTATGCATTTAGGGAGTACCTTACTTAAACTGTTTCTTATTACTGCAGCTGGAGTCGAGATGGTCACAAACTGGTCAGTGCTTCGACTGATAACATTGTGTCGCAGTGGGACGTGCTCTCAGGAGACTGCGACCAGAGATTTCGATTTCCTTCACCTATCTTGAAAGTTCAGTACCACCCTCGAGACCAGTAAGTCCTGTGAAAAAAGGGTTGAATGCTCTTATTTTGGTAGAGCTAATGATTGTTAAAATGTCTTTACTGCAGTTTGCAGAGTGATTTTTCCAAGTCTAATAGATGACCTTGGTGTATTATCTCGTGATTAGGACCCTAACTGGATTTGTTGTGGCTCTCTTTATTATGAAAATACCAGGATGGGAGGAGAATAAACGAGGGAATGAGTCTTGGAAATGTGTGTAGAAACCTCTCGTTGAGTTTACAAGTTACTGCATAAACTTGGAGAAGCTTCCAGAGAAAGAAAGGAAGTGAGATTAGACAGTAGCTCAGTGTTACTTTGTGATAAAGTAACAAAGACAAAATAAAATAATAAAAATACAGAGGTATTATGTATTCTTGATATATATTGAGATTTTTTTCCCAGGTTCTAAATGCGGAAATTCTTTTCCAGGTGAGAAACTACTCACTTTTCTTTTTCTGCTTTGCAGAAACAGAGTTTTGGTTTGTCCCATGAAGTCGGCACCAGTGATGCTAACCCTGTCAGACTCCAAGCACGTTGTCCTACCTGTGGATGATGATTCTGATCTCAATGTGGTGGCCTCCTTTGACAGGCGAGGGGAATACATTTATACGGGCAATGCCAAGGGGAAGGTGAGACTTCAGCAGGTGGCATTGGATGCAGTAGCTTAGATTACTACTTGTCTTTGCCAAGATGCTTAATGTTTCTGGGTTGCGTTCTTTGTTTTAATGTACAAATAAGGCTTCCTGAATGTCTCTTGAATAATTGATACCGCGTTGATATTATCTTCTGAATAAAGCATCACACTTTATCTTTGAAGATCTCTAGACTATAATCTTTGAGTTAGGTCTTTGTGTTGCTGTTGTCTTTGATCATATTTGTTGGATCCTTTTCCAGTGTAAATAAACCAATGTTTATGTCACAGAACTGTCGCAGAAACTGTAGTAGAACTACAGTTGCAGAATCCCAACTATTCCTGTGTAGATTGCTGAGGCTTCTGTTGTCAGGGTTAGTAGCTGATGCGAAAGGTACCAAAAGGGGATTGAGTTAAGACGAAGACACTGATTGCCTTCTGTCTCTTTAATCTTCAGATCTTGGTCTTAAAAACAGACACTCAGGATCTTGTGGCTTCCTTCAGAGTGACAACTGGAACCAGCAACACCACAGCTATTAAATCGATTGAATTTGCTCGGAAAGGAAGGTGAATTACTTTATTTATCAAATGGTATCTTTAAAGATTAATTGAAAACTATGGGGTAGCTTGACAGAATGTACAAAGTGTTAAAAACTCCTGCAGTTCTTTCGTGGAACATTTTCTGGTTCTTTTTTATTTTCTTAGCCTCTTAATGCAATGCATGTTCTGTGCCCTCCTTCCTACAGCTGCTTTTTAATAAACACAGCTGACCGGATAATCAGGGTGTATGATGGCCGTGAAATTCTAACCTGTGGACGAGATGGGGAGCCTGAACCGATGCAGAAGCTGCAGGATTTAGTGAACAGGTAAGAGGCAGCAGGATGGCTGGTCGGCCTCACTTAAAAAGGTGAGGTTTGTGTGCTCGGCACTAAGGGGATTGTCTGGATGAAGGGTAGTACCGTATCTTACTAATTGTAATGGACAGTTGTTTTCGTTTGAAACCTGTCTGTCACAATTTGATTTGAAGTTTAAATATTTGTGGATGGGAGTATGTAAGATCTCAGCCTGAAGAACAAGCCCACCCTGCAGTCCTCCATCCTCCGCTTTGTGTTGTTTAACTGTTTAACTTGTGATGCTGTCTTTGCACGCAGGACACCGTGGAAGAAGTGCTGTTTCTCTGGTGATGGTGAATACATAGTGGCGGGTTCAGCACGACAGCATGCCCTGTACATTTGGGAGAAGAGTATTGGAAACTTAGTGAAAATCCTCCATGGGACCAGAGGAGAGCTGCTCTTGGATGTAGCAGTAAGAATAACTGTCTGCTATTGCTATGTTTCTTGTTATTTTGAAAACTAAGCTTTCTTAATTTTATTTACCAATTAAGCTTCTCCTCTTTTCTCTTTCAAATAAATCTAGTGGCATCCTGTCAGACCGATCATTGCTTCTATTTCGAGTGGTGTTGTATCAATATGGGCTCAGAATCAAGTGGTAAGTGTTCTGGATTGTTTCCTTGAGAGATTCCACAGCGGTCTCTGTCTTCATAGACCGAATGGTTGCATGTTGAAGTCCTCTATTAAATCCCCGCTCAGCAAGCTTCTGAGGTTCACCCGCTTAACTTGTCTTGTTGAACGTGAGGAGGGTACCAGTTGCTGCGCTAGTTAAGCTTTGCGTTGTCTTAACTGTTACCACAGGGACGTTTTGTGTGGGAATGATGTCCTGAATGTATTTAAGTACAGGAAATCTGAGCGAGCGAGCCAAAACTGCAGTGGCTAGATGTGAACATACAGCTTTGTTTTATTCGCAATATTTAAGGAACGTTACAACATTGCTTTTTCAGTGTGAACTAACTTGTGCAGTTCCTAATTCGCTGTGTGACTGTGGACCGAAATGAGGCTTGCTTTTTTTTGTTTTGTTTTGATCTTGTATGCGGCTTGGGGGATTTTAATGCAGAATGAGATTGTAATTATATGAGTCCTCACTGTGGCTGCTGTTTCTTTGCATAAGGTAAAAATCGTTTTGAATTTGTGGTTTAGGAAAACTGGAGTGCCTTTGCGCCTGACTTCAAAGAGCTGGATGAAAATGTCGAGTATGAAGAGAGAGAGTCAGAGTTCGACATTGAAGATGAAGATAAGAGTGAACCAGAACAGACAGGTACTGCATTAAGTGTATTTCTCTGTAGCAAATAGTTTGTAGTCTTGACTACATGACCATAGTAAAAATTAAAACTAGTGATCACGGCAGTACACGTGGGCGTTGAATGACAGAACGGGAGTGGATAAATGAAGGTGTGTGAACTAACAGAGTCAGTATGATCCCTGTCAATTGCTATGCAACATTTTCTTTTTAGAAATGCCTCCCTTCTCCAATATATATTTAAGCAGAGAGCAGTAGTGAATGTACCTGTCGTGGTTTAACCTCAGCCAGCAACTAAGTACCACACGGCTGCTCGCACACTCCCCCTGCCCCTGCTGGCGGGATGGGGGGGAGAATCAGAAAAAGATAAAACTCGTGGGTTGAGATAAGAACAATTTAATAATTGAAATAAAACATAATGACAACAACAATTGAAATGAAAAGGAGAGAAAGAGTAATAAAACCCAAGGGGGAAGAAAGTCCAAGTGATGCACAGTACAGTTGCTCACCTCCAGCTGTCTGAAGCCCCCACCAGTCCCCAAGCAGTGATCGGTGGCCCCTGGCCAACTCCCCCCAGTTTATATACTGAGGATGATGATGTATGGTATGGAATATCCCTTTGGCTGGTTCAGGTCAGCTGTCCTGGCTCTGCTCCCTCCTGGCTTCTTGTGCACCTGCTCACTGGCACAGCAGGGGAAACCTGCAAAGTCCTTGATTTAGAGTAAACACTACTTAGCAAGAACTAAACCGTCAGTGTGTTATCAACATTATTCTCATACTAAATCCAAACCACAGCACTGTACCAGCTATCCAGAAGAAAATTAACTCTATCCCAGCCCGGATGTACAGGCTTGCTCTCCCAGAAGCAGTGCTGGATTTCAATCCGTGGCAGTCCTACCTGGCCACTTGGTGGTGCCAGGAAATTGTGTACTCCAAAAGGCGACAGCTAAACTGTGAAAGAAATCAGAATTATTCCCAGCATACCACAGAGCTCTCCTCATTCCCAGGCTTTGCAACACTTCTCGTATTCAGATTAATTCTTCGTTAGCAGTTTCTAATATTCAAGTGGAACATTGGCTTGTGGGAATTAAGCACTAAAATAAATTTCATCAGCTTTAGAACTAGTTCAGTGAAAACAACAAAACATTAAGATTTTAAATCTTTTATCTAGCTTTATTACTGGTGTTTTATAACAACAGGCTTGTATTAGAACATAGAAAACCAAACTAAAAACCTGGTGTATTTAAGAGGAAATACTTCAGGGTTATCTTCTGCTTTAATTCTCGCTTCTGCATGCTTAGACACTTAAGCACAATCAGTCTCGTTCTTTCTAACTCATTTGGGCTTTTCCTTACTGTCCTGAACTTGTCTTTTTCTCCCTGGTTCTCAGGAGCTGATGCTGCAGAAGATGAAGAAGTGGATGTAACTAGTGTGGATCCCATTGCTGCCTTCTGTAGCAGGTGAAAGACCATTATTTTAAAGTATGAATAGAGAATGTATCACTAATATTGCCTGCATAATACGTTATAATAGCCCCTAGTTTTAAGTGAAAGCAAACTTTTTCCTTCACAGTGATGAAGAACTAGAGGACTCCAAGGCTCTGCTTTACTTACCCATTGCTCCTGAAGTTGAAGATCCAGAAGAAAACCCTTATGGACCTCCGCCAGATGCGGTTCAGAGTTCTTTAACTGATGAGGGAATAGGTTCTGAGAAGAAGAGGCAGTCCTCCTCTGATGGACCTCAGGCACCAAAGAAGAAGCCCAAAACCACCAACATTGAACTACAAGGAGTACCTAATGATGGTGTGTGGAAGCTGCCGTTTTTTTATTGTTGGTTCTGTATCCGAGATGGTTTTTAGCCTTGCCTTAGTTTTGGCTGGAGACCTGAAGTTCAGAAGGCCACTCCTTAATTTTTTCCTTCCTTTGAAGTTACTGCTCATGACAGTTACTAATAGCCGCCGTCTCCACAAATTTTCTGGCATTTTGCAAGCTAGGAGTGAGTAAGGCATCCTGAAACTAATTTTTAATGCTGTTTGTATCTTAACCCCAAGGGCTGCGTGTGCTGATACAAACATCTTAAGGGATAATTCACATTGGTAACACATTGTCTCTCCACAGAAGTCCATCCGCTGCTGGGTGTGAAGGGAGATGGTAAATCCAAGAAGAAGCAAGCAGGCAGGCCTAAAGGATCAAAAGGTAAAGACAAAGATTCTCCATTTAAACCGAAACTCTACAAAGGGGACAGAGGTGCTTTACCTCTGGAAGGAGCAGCGAAGGGTAAAGTGCAGGCGGAGCTGGGACAGCCTTTGACAGGTAAGGAACCCAGCGTGAGCGTCGTTGGCTTGCTTGGTGGCCTTGCTTTGTACAGACCCTGACTTAATACAGTCATTAGCGTTTTATCTTCCCAAATGGCACTTGTTCACTGAATGTTTGGCTGCTGTCAAGGATAGGTAAAATTTCACAGGTTTTTTTTTTTTAAAGTGAAAGTGCTTTCAGTATTTGTAATGAAACTGCTACCCATCCCTGTGTTACTGCATACAAAGAGCACGTCGGGTTTTTAGTAAAGATTGAGCGCTATTTCAAAAGCAAAAGATCTTTTGATAGCTTTAATATTTTTGTTAACTTCTGTTGACTCTTACATAAACAGGAATAATGTTCGGTTTTGGTGGCTCGATTTTGAGGAGGGAAAATGTAGGTAATGAGGGAGGATTCTGAAGCTGAAACTGACATTTTGTGCCATCAATACTAGGCAGAGTGCGGAAGAACAGAAAAGTTTTTTAAGCAGAACTAGGAAATGGAGCACCGATAATGGTCCGTTTGATAAACAATCCCTGAAATAAAATTCAGGAGCTGAATTTTCTATTCCTAGCTACACAGCAGCCTTATTTAAATCCCAGAAAGTACAGTTGCTGTAAATGAGGATGGGTTTTGGTGGACTTTTCTCCTTTTTTCTTCCTTTTTTTTTTTAGTGTCATATTTTGTTGGTTTTGTACTAAACCAGGACTGTCGCAGTCCCTTTTGTTGGGGCCCAGACTTAGTGTCGGAGAGACTAAATGTTTCCCATCTGTCTTACTTGCTACTTCGGCTTCTTCTTTGGGAAAAGTTCATTCAAGTGCAGTAAAGAAAGCACATGTTTGAATTGATGTGGACTCCAGTTTTTTTTTGGGGGGGGGATTATAGTGAAGAACTCAGGGTTGATATATGAACAGCTTCAAAGACATAATGTAATTGATACATCAAATTTTGCATTTCCTTGAACTCAGCAGCTGCTGGTGTGGATTTTATACTGTACAGAAGTGATATTATTCCCCACCCACCCCTCATTCCCTCACTGCTGCTCCTGTGCTACCCACCTTGCTCATTGGCCTTTCTGCTCAGCTCCTGTTACGTTGCTTGTACTAGTATTGATAATTGCTGTTTGCAGAAAAAGGGAACGGGATAAAAGGAACTTAGCCTGTACGTGGAAAAAGTGGTGGATGTTTTCTGGGCTTCAATTTAATCCTTTCACACTGCACCTTGCAAAATCCAGAAATTAAACAGATAGCCAAGCATGTCCTTAGACCTTGTTTGTAGCCTGGGAGGTAATGCTGACCTTCTAGTGTTAGATTTACTGGACAGGGTGATTCACTTTTGACTTCTCAAGTCATTAGGGGTCATCCAGTATGTTTTACAATCTGATAGTAAGGAATTATCTGGATTGTGTAGATCCTCAGGTGTCTTTGCTGGCATCTGTTACACAACCTGAGTGCTCTGTTGTACCATGCTGGATGGACAGAGCGGGTTTGAAGACCAAATGAGTATAACCATTAGCTTCATCAGCAGGCCTGTTGATTTGCTTTCTTTTATCATGCTGCTAATTAACATGAGCATATGCAGAAGGATATAAATGAGAAAGGATCACACGCTGGAAGCTTAACAATGTGGCTTCCAAAATGAATTTCAGTCATCAATTGCTTCAAAAACCAGTGCTGGATATTTTGACCATTTTAGTAGCTGTCTGTTTTTAGAAAAGTACTTTTAATAGCAAGTGGTTTTGTTCAGCTTTTTCAAGGTATGGTTACGTAGCTCTGTTATCAACTTGTTTTACTAATTTGCTTGATCTGCATCGGTAGACAGATCTCAGCGTGCTTTCTTCTTGCAGCGATAGCTGTTGCGTTGATCTGTTCTGAGAGCTGGGATAATACTATTCCTACTTCCTCTAACGTGTTTCAAATGAGGCAACATTCTAGACAGATTCCTTTCTTGGTTTTTTGTGGTTTTTTTTTACACATCCTTGCAAAGCCATATTTGGGAGGATATTTCTGTGGTTTTCCCTGTAATGCTCCAGGCAGTCGTTATAATACAATTGGACTTGCTATAAAAGACAAGAGTGGAATTTTACTGCTGCAGAGCTTGGGATGTGCATACCTGTGCCAGTACAGTTAGCTTTGGGTTTTGGACACTGTAAAATGGAAATTGTCTTTTCTTATGAACAAATGGGTTTAGACCCGTGTTCCCTACTTACTTTATGCATCTATTGAAGATGGTAGAGCTCTCTGAAATCATCTATTGAAGATGGTAGAGCTCTCTGAAATTTACTTTCAGGCTTTGTTGCCTGTAAGCACTCTAAGGTGTTTTTCCATGGTAGCGTTCTTTAGCTTGATTGAGATACAGGCAAAGAATTGATATTGCATTGATGGACTTGTGTCTCTCATTAGGGCCTGTTATTGTGCTTCCTAGTGCTGTTAACTTAAGAGGATCTAACAGATCCATGCAGTAGATCTCAGTAGTCAGTGGTGGAAGTGTCTGTATGAGTCATGTTACGAGAAGAACAGATAGTGCACAGAAAGAAACCGTCACTTGGATCTTTCCAAATTCACGGTAGTCTCTTAGTCCGTGAAGTCCTTGTCTGTCTTCCTTTGTTCTCTTTACGGCTTGCACCTACAAGCCCTGTTTTGGGCAGCCAGGTTTTCTTGGGGGGTTGCTGATGTTCCACCATGTGCAAATGCACACTTAGAAATTCAAAAGGCCACCTGCCTGGCACCCTGGAGCCAGACTGCCTTTTCTGTCACTTGTGCATGATGCTGTTAATTCTGCTAGTTCCTTGTGCTGTTGCTTTTGGATATAACTAATCAGCCGCTAAAACAGTCACACAACAAGCACTTCTCCGTTGAAAACTGTTTGCCGACATCCCATAATACAGTGTCTTTCTGCAAGCTGCATGGCCAGGCTTGGAGCCTGGTGCAGCTGCGTCTGTGTCACTATGCTGTGCAGTCTGATAGTAAATGCCTTGCTCTTAAAGCTGTTATGTCAAAATCAGGTTTCAGTATAAACAAACTGAGATATTTGATCTGTTTTATAGTTTTAGGATAGAATCATACAGCAATCTGGTTTAACCCAAACTTAGGTGGAACTTGGTTTCAGTTGTGCTTTTGCTCTGAGATTTTGGGATTGATGAATCAAAAAATGTTACACCAGGTAAGTTTGCTTGCAACTTTGTGGAGTTAAAGCTGAGTTTCTTAGTCACCTTGTCCATGCCTGTGCACGTCATCTCAATTACAAATGCAGAAAGGCTGGAGATCTTAATTTGTCGTAGGTAATATCTTGTTGATTACGTGTCATTCTGAAAAGGATGGCTTTATCTAGAAAATCTTGTTTGCTGTCGTATTTTTTTTCTGGAAATGCTACCGTATTTGGTGGTCTCTGGTTTCTGGTAACATCTGTTTGAGTCTGGTTACTTATTTTTCACCTGTCTTTGATCTCTTTAGCAGGTGGTGCAATCTCAGAATTGTTATGAAGACACTCTTCTTTATCTTCCTGTATTCTTTCCTATACTGGCACCATAATGTGGAAAATAGATGAAGTGCTCAGTCAGAGTGAACTGACTAACACAGCAGACTGATTGTTCATGGATTCAGGGAGTGACTTTTGTAAGAAATGAATATGGAAGAGGAAACGGCCTTCATTTCTCCTTAACTGCCTCTTCATCGAACGGTGTAAGATGCTGACTCTCAGGTCATGCGATTTGCAAAGAGACTAACTGGACTGCCTTTGTGTTGATATATATAACTATTTCTAAAGTGAGCTGGTACCCAGAGCTTATCAGCCATTTTCTTTTGAATATTTTTGTTGTTCCCGAGTTGAAGAATACCCAAAGTACGTATTTTTATTCCTGATGCCATATGACTGTGTATCCTGCAAACTTCCCTTTCTTTGCTGTTAATTTTCATTTCAGTGAGTTGTAAGTCCTTCTGTGCCAGCTGCGTTACTTTATCAGCTTTTCTGTTAGCTCGGTGTGACATCTTCTATGCTGACATGCTTAGTGAAACAGTGCTGCTGATTATGTGCCAGGTTTGATTTCATCTCATGTGGATAGAGATCTAATGTGAAGAATTCAAGACACCCTCTGAAGTCTGCAAAGAATGAATCTTCGTATTGTGAATATTTTAGACGTGAAGGATGACTCTGATTATGGGAGAAGGAATCAGTGAAAGTAGCTCTAGATAAAATACTCAGTTTATATGCTTTCCTCTAGCCTGTGATTCTGTCCTTGAAACTGGTTTTATTCTGTCTCCTTCCTGTCAGGTGCCCTGCCAGAAACAATTGGTTTCCTCCTTAGCTGGGAGGTACTGGCAGTTAGAGAAAAAACAGAGCTGGTATTTCTCTGAACTGAAACAGGAGTTCTTCAGGGTTTTTTTCCCCCACTTCTGGATCAAGAACGGAAGAAAGATGAATGCTAACAGTGCATTCCCAGCCATGCTTTAACCTTTTATACCTTAAAGATGGTTGTAATATTCCCTTTGTGGGAATGGGAAGAAACACTTTCTCTATCCAGTACCTACAGCCTGACACCTCTCTGTGCTAGACCAACTGCCTGTAAAAAGAAAGTTTCCGTTCCTAATGCCCCTTGCTTGATTGACTTTTATAGTTCCTGTGCAGTTACTTCCAGTTTTTCCTCAGATGTCATTATTGAGATTATCATTACGTATTTACGTTTTCGACGTATCCTGCAGACATGAAAAACCAAGAGGAGGAGTCATAAAGAGATTTATTAATTAGCAGTCGGAAGTATGCAGTACTCGCATGAGAGATAAGCATGGGAAGAGAGGACGCGCTTTAAATCAGAAGGTTTTTGAAAACTGGTATTTTCATCTCCGGCTCTGGTACAGTGGCCTGCTTCATTTAATGAAATTCATTCCCATGCATTACAGTATTAGTTTTCTTTGTTCTTTCTGCTTGTAGGATGACTTTCATCTTTCCTGGGGCACACTGTTACGTCAAATCCACCCGTACGTGGTGTGGCTGACCCCACAAGCTTTAAAAGATGCACAGGCAATGGTTCTCCAGATCGTTTTGAAGCGTATGATTTGCCACAGACTCTAGCCTTCATTTCTGTTAAAACTTCTCTGTGCAGTGTATATGTCTTTGGTTTATTCTCTTCCATCTCTTATTTTATTTTTTGGTATCTGTAGTTTTGTACAATATTTGTCAGATACTGGCTTGATAGTAGTATATAGTAGTGATGTTAGTTTTTGTCTTTGTAAATAAAGAGGTATGTTTTATTTCCTAAAGTCAATGGGTAAGTCTTGGCTTTTTTATACAACTGTGATTATGTTGTGACACGTTTAGGAATCCAGCTGTGGTGCAAACACAAACGGATTGTGCCTTCACTGCAGTTGGTGTGGTGGTGTTTGGTTGGTTTTTTTTTAGTGTGGCACTTGGTGGATGATCTCTTTTCAAGGGAGGGGAGTAAATCTGTAGTCGTAATAAAAGCCCTGTATACCTGGGTGCAGCCTGGGCGCTCAGGGACAGGCGTGCGAAAGGGGAGCTGAACACAAAGCGTGGTGGGCGTAGAGGGCACCTCCAGGGAAACTGAATTTGGAAAATACATGTACTAGATCTTCAGAAGTCTCCAATTTAATAAGTGAAGAAGTGTTAGGAGGAGAAAGATGGATATTCATTAGCAGAGCTGTTAAAGAACATGGCAATCCAAATCCTTTCTGCAACCTGCTTCAGCTGCTGGTAAGGAGATGGTGATTATTGAACTACCTTGACCATAGTTTGATTGCTCCGTTAAAAATATGTAACTTCTGATATTATTTTTTTCATTAAGAACTTTTTTCAGTAACATGTTATTCTTTGGGGACACTTGAGTACTACGTGGATTACACTGACATGTCTCCAAGCATTTTGCTGCAGTGGCAGCATACGAGTGGTTTGTGTTTTACAGATGCATCAGCGGAACGTGGAAATCTCTGATTTGGCGTTGGTGGCTGAGTCCTCATCTCGGAGAACTCGCTTTGGCTTTAGACTTAGGGGAGTTCTTTGTTCTTCCTTGGAAGGTTTGGGGCCGCATTCTGACCCGGGCAACAGGACTGTGATTGTGATGCTGGCACTGTTCCCTAGAAACATGGGCTCGTGGAGATGCAGGCCCTGCACAGAGATGGACATCATCGGTGGTAAAAGTCGGTTCAGATTGCCTTCGGTTTCAGTGCCATCAGACTGTCTAGAAGTTGAAATGTTTTTGTGGTCTTAGTAACTTGGGGTGTACTTTAGGTCTTGAGATATGTGTATATAGGACAGGACTGTACAGGTGCTGCATAAGGAATTAGGATTTCCTTATGCTCAACAGCATTATTTTAAAGGTTCTAGTAGTGATTACTTTTTTTTTTTGGCAGTTTGGTGGGAAAATCAAACTGGAACAGTACTACTTTACAGTGGAAATTCATCCAAAATAGTATGTAAAATCTTACAGAGAAGGGAGGAGTAAATCTTTTTTAAATTGTCAAATATATCAGAGTTGCTGGAATGGAGTGGATTAAAATATTTGGCTGCCCTGTTACAAGAACTGGGATTCACGATTCACGTTCGGACTGATAGGCTACTGCGTTGCATCTTTTTTAGTGGTGGTGGACTTCGAGCCTGTCTTGTTGGAGGATTTTTCCTAACGGATTAGGTCTTGAAGATGATGCTGATGGGATTTCAGAAATCCTAAGTTTGAAGATTTACAGTGAATTACTTTTGTGGTTTTTTGACTGCTGAATTTGCATGGCTTTAGAAAGTAGCACACCTGATTGATAACCCTGATATGGAGACCCTGGGGACCAGCCGCATCCTTGGGGTATTACTTTGTGCTTTCTGTCTACTGTCGGCTTCCTTCGAAAAAGTTACCATCCCGGCAGAGCTGAAGTCTGCTGTAGTGAAAATTGTGGTCAACGCCACATCCTGCAGCGTCACCTGTGGACTGGGCGTCAAACTGGAGGAGATGTGCGAGATGACTCCCGCCGGAGAGAGGAGGAATTGTACCGTGCGCAGGTCCGGCTGCCTGACCAGTTGGGTTTGTGGCTTGCTCCACTTCACTCTCCCTGCGGGCAAACCCTTCCAGTTCAGCTGCCTGACCTCGGATGCGGCCGGCTTTGGTAGCCAAGCCTACAGCTATACGTGGAGGCTTGCCCCAGCCCTTGTCACCACGAACGACGTACTGTTCAAACCTTTCAAAAACCCCGGCTCGGTCATCAGGTTTTCCCCTGTCAGGGAGTCTGATGCAGGGACGTACCGGTGTGATGTGCAGGTGCTGAAGACATTCAAAGTTGTCAAGAGGGTTTACTTTGGGGTCAGAGTGATCCAAACTGACTTGGTGGATCTGAACTTTCAAAAATCCTTGACTTGGGAACAGAAGTTAGCAGCAAATGAGGAGGAAGGAAACACAAACAACGGCACCCACGAAGAAGTGCAAGAACAGCAGCCCTTTTGGCAAAGAGACTTGTTTTATGAATGCTTGGTGGGAATTGGAAGTGGAGTGATAGGGGGTGTCTTGGTGAGTGTGGTGCTCTGCTTCTTGTGGAAGATTTTGAGAAAGAGAGCTGCAAAGTAATGAACTGAGATTTAATGCAATTTCTTGTCTCTCTCTCCATTAGTATTGATGCGTTATTTCATGGCGATGTTTGTAATTTTTTTTCTTTTTTCTGGCTGACACAGTTTATTACCCAATATTTTCTTAAGCTTTGGAGTCTGGTAACTTAGTACAGGACTAGAACTTGAGTTTTAATGGAGTAGGGCAGACAGTAGCTCCAAATGGGGCAAAGGTTTGCCTCCACGTTGTGTGAAAGGCTGGTCTGGAATCATCCAGACACGACAGGAGCTAGAGGACACCAAGCCACAGAAAACTGCTCGCTGCTAACCGCCTTGCTGTGCTCTTCTAATGGGCCTTTATTTTACCTCTAGGCTGGTCGGAGGGGGGGGTTATTTAGCTAGTAACTTGCAATCTTTATCCCTGTCTCATTTCCTTGAATTTCTTCTGCCTTGCTGAGAACTCTGGTGATGCGAGCTGACAGAAATCGCCGTTTGATAGATGATATTTCTCCAGCGAGAGGTGCAAAGAAGTAAGGATGCTTCTGAGCTGGGCTTACCAGGTTTCCTGCTTCTTTGAGGTCCTTTCCATCAGATCCAAGTGGTCCGGTCTCAGTCACTGTGGGGGTGAGGGGCGGACCACCACTGCCTGCTTCCTCTAGAGAGATTTATCTCCTTCCACTAGAGCCTGGAAAACTGTAAAGTATTTTCAGGCGATAGCTTGGAGCTTGCCCTGTTTCCTTTGTAGTGTGGAACAGTGAAGCAGGGAGCATTGGGTAGCACAACAAATCTTCAATTTGAGCACTGCTGCTTAGGAACATAACCGGGTGTTTTTAATCATGACTCAGAGCTGAGCTCATTCCTGAAATGTTTGAAGGGGGAGGAAGGGAAGAGTTCAGTGGGCTTGTGGATCTTTTTATTTTTCATGGTGATTAATAAGTATAAAAGATGCCTCAACTCTGTAGGGAGTATTGTTTCCCCCTTGGTAGCAGAATCCACAGAGGGACCTATTAAGTGCCTTCTCTTTCTACTTTCTGTATCTTATGTTACAGTAAACAACTATATTTACTAAGTCTGGAGGTTTTTTTCTTTTTTTTTCTGTGAACTAAAGTACAGGAATGCATAGCACACCCAGTTCTGGGGAAAACAATGATTACGACTCTAACGTTAAAGGTTGAAGCATGCTATTATTTTTTCTTTTTACCAGAAAAACAATAATATGCTTCAATATAGAAAGAGTTGGATATGGAGGCAAATATCTTATTTGCAGAGAATCCTACACTAAAAAATCAGACTGAAATGTAGCGAGCCAAATCTTCGTGTACAGTGAGGTCGGTCATAAAAGTATATCAGGACAATGATCTGTGGACCCTGGGGTTGTCTAGATGTGTTTGAGTGAGGAAGCAAGCCTGTCATCAGGCTTGAATTCCCTGTTTGTAGTTCTGCTGAGCTCCCTATTTTCTGTGGGGAGACTTTAACGGGCATAACAACCAGCAGAAGCTTGGAAGCCTTGCGGGGAACCATTCCGCAGTGCCAGAAGGTGCCTTCAGGAAGATGCACTGTCCCTTCCTGATGCCTGGGGCAACCCTCTGGGAAGGCACAGAAGGGTTGGAGACAGCAAGGGACTGTATGTCCTTCCATCTGGGATCTGGTCCTGTGGGTGAGAAGTTCCTGAACAGGGCTCCAGTCGTCCCAGGATTTTCTTGCTTCTGTTCATCGGTTTCCTCTGACTCAGCGCTACAATACTGAAGTTCCTCCTGTGCTCGGTGCTGGCTTTGTCTTCGCGAGGCTGTTCCCTCTGGTTCTGCAATGCTTTTCTTTGCTTCTATTCCTTGGATAGGAGCATGTGCTGCTTTTTCTGAACCTTATTCCAGTATTTCCCAGCCTTTAGCTCGCCGAGGCTGTCCTCATCTGTGGTCAGTCTGCTTCGTTCTATGATTCTCAAGGCTGTGTCCTTTAGCAGCCAGTTCTTGCGTTGCTTCTTCAGGGTCCACTTGCTCCTTTTGCATGCCAGCCTCCATCTGTTCCCGTTATCCCCTGCTCTGCCCTCTGGGCTTTCATTGCATCGCCTGGGTTTTGCTGACACTCCAGCCGGGTCGCTTGGACACTCTGCAGCAGCCTTTTCCTGCGACAGGCTCCCGTAGCTCCCACGATGACGTGCGTGGTGAGGAATTGTAAGGTTTTTGAGCTGGCAGCAATACGTGGTGGTGGGCACGTCTGTGGCCTGTGCTGATGCTTTGTTCTCGCTAGCTTTCCCTCTGTCCCCGCTTGCCGCACTCTGCAGGCAGTTCATCCCGGTGCTGCAGCCCTTTCTCTCTTGGGGAGCTGTTTTCCCCAACCTGAAGGCACTTAGGGAGCTGCTTGTCGTGTTTGCATTGCTGGTGCTCCCCCCCCCGTGAGGTATTTCTTGTTCCCTGCAAATTGCTCTGTATTGGCTGCATTTGCTTTCCAGGAGTTCTTGAAATCTTCTGCACTCCTCTGCGCTTACGCTGCAGAAATGGGAGTTGCTTAACTCATCGTAGGTGGGGAAGGATCCGTACGTAGTCTGCTCCGTGCAGGTGTGCTGGCACCAAGGGCCACGCTGGGACCTTCCTGGCCATGGGCTGATTCTGCTCCTGCGTCAGGCCCTGAATTCTCACCTGGCTGAGTGCTGGTGTCTGTAAAGCCCAGGCTGCTGTCCAACTCGGGATGGAGAAATGCCTGCTTTTCTTCTTTGCCTTCACTGCTTTCACTTTCCGCCTAAAAACAAACACCCACAAGCTGTTAGAGATCTTTGGGGCTATCCTCCCTGACTGAGCATGAGTCATCTCTCTAAGCATCCTCCAACCATAGGCAACGGCAGGATTTCGCTCTTGCCTGAAGCTTTCCCTGCTCCTGCCTGGGATGTGGCCTTTTCAGGGTCCCAGAGATACTGGAGAGGGATGCAGGGATGCAGTAACAGCTGCTGAAACTCAACTCGTCTTGATGAAGAAGAGCTAATGCCTGAAAGAGAAACACAGTGAGAACAGGGAATGTTAAATCTGCTTTCCTGAGGTGACAGGAAAAGATTTTTGGAAGATTTGGAGGCAAAATAGGATGAGCTACCTTGTAGTTCAGCTGTTCTTTTGCTGTGGCACAGGGTGTGGGAAGTGAAGAATTAGATTTGTTATTGTTGTCACAATCCTGGGGCAGCAAGTAATGGAAGAAAGCCCTGAGGAGAAACCAGACAGAATCACAGGTCCCTCCCCAGCTGGGTGAGAGGGACCTGTGCTCGGTGCTTTGCCATGCTGAGGGTGATATTTTTGTTACGGTCTGCATGGCAAACCAAAGCAGCAGTGCTAGGCAGGAGCCAGATCAGCCTGTTCTAAACTTGGTGGATGCAGCTGATGAGAAATCCAGCTCCAAGAGATGTTGGCTGACCTTGTGCTTTGCATGCTGTGCTGTTCCTGCTCTTTAGGAGACATTGCTTTACCTTAGGAACATGCGCAGAGGTTTACACCCAGTTTGCAGCAGTTCTCTTCCTTGCGGCATCGCTTGTTCCCTGCTCTGAAGCCCGTCTGAGTTGCAGCATCAGATGTTTGGGGAGGCTCGTGGGCAGCTTCTGTCCATACAATTCCAGTGTAACCTGTTCCCCTGTGCTCTGGAGTATTTCTAGGACCTCCTGTAAGCTGGCTCTGGAGATACCTTTTCCATTGACCTAGTTAAAAGGGAATTGGATTGCGAGATAGTCCATTCATACCAATTAATCTCATTTTCTTAATGCAGAATTTCTTCACCTTGCCAAAGAGCTCCCCAGTCCTGGAAGCTGGTAGCTCTACTACAGAATTGACTGCTCAGAGACTCAGCAGTATCTCCCCAACCTGAGGAAAGAGATCCATGTAGGTGGGGTTCTTAATCTCTTCCTCATTCTGCTGCAGAGGTCGGAGGTGAAATCATCTCAGTATCTCAAGTGTGCTTCTAAGATCAGCATGAAAAAAAGTTACAGTAAACTCCATGTTTTGCATTTGGTTTACTGTTTGTCTGCCTTGTTGATCCCTGCATTAGGTGGCTCCTTTTATCTTAAAACCTATTTCTAATCAACTGAAACCACAGTGAGCCTCTTCTAAGCAGGGTGAAGCACGCTGACTCAGCCTTTTGGCCAGGTTTAACACCACAGTGAGTGAACGCTGCGTACAGTGAGCTCTAGACTTGTTCCTGCAAAACTCTTCTCACCCCCAGGGAATTCTTTTTCTGCAGCCTGTGAGAAGCAGCAGCAGCACCACGTGATGTGCGCCCTGCGATGTGCGCCCCGTGTCTCAGCCTCCTCTGGAGCCTGCTGCCAGCCTGCCTGCCTGTGTTAATAAGCTGGTCCACATCTCTCCTGTCCACCAGTGTCCTTGTGGCAGATGCCTGTAGCGTACATCCCAGCCCGCGCAACGTGCAGCCATCCTTTTTTAAAACATACAAACAAAAATACAAACAGCTAATGAAAACTGAAGTAGGCTTTTTCAACGCACCTGATTTACAGAGCTCTTTTTGCCTGCTGAACGTGAAGAAATGGGCAGGTGAGCTTTGTAAATGAGGTGGGCATCGCAGGAGAGGGGAAGCTGTGTGTTGCTGCTGCTGTGTGGGACAAGACCTCCTCCGGTCATGTTTGGGGCAGGCTCTGGGATCCCCTCTGTGCTGAAGAACTCTCTGAATAGCTGGAGCAGACGTGCTTGGTTTGGGAGCTAATGGTTAACATCCACAAAGAGAAGCTGTCCCATCTGGGAGAGCCTCTCTGCTCTTTGTCATGTAAATGCAGGGGCTTGCATCCTGTGGGCAGCTGTGTTTTAGAAATGTAGAAAGATTACATGAAAGGTCCAGGCAATCCATTTTCTCACTGCTTAGCTGAGGAGGTCAGAGTGGGAGCCAAAAGGATCCTTCATCTTTTTATTGTGCCCTCCTTTTTTTTTTTTTTTTTTTTCCAAGGGGAGCCAGGTGTCCAGAGCAGGAAAATTAATTTATTTTTTTAATGCTTATTTTAAGATCGAGGGCTGTGATGGACAGTGTGACTCCAGAAATCAGAAAGGATGGGACTGGGTCTTTATTGGCGTAGTTGCTGTTTAAAAATGGCACTTGTATGCTTTTGGAGTTTTGCAATAATCTAAAGTGTTGGCTGACATTTCCGTTAGTAGGTCTGCTAAGGGATGGAGGGAAAGGAAGGGAGAGCAGTCTGAGCTGAAAGAAAGGTCACCAAAAGGGAGTAGGGGAGGTTGGAGGTACAGAGAGGTCAGTGAAAGCAGCAGGGACCGTTCAAAACAGCATATTCTCTCCACCTCTTAAGTTTCCTTCTGTCTCTTCCTCTAATATGCATGGGGTTTTAGTCACTGTCCCTGGTCTTCCTAGCACAACTGGGTGAATTGCAGAAAAAAAGGTGTCTCTTTCTGCTCTGGATTGGAAATATGGTGCCTAAACTTCTTCCTGTGCCTGGTGGGTCCGTGTGCCTCACCTGGAGGGGAGGATGGCAGGGACCACACGCAACCCCTGTGTGCTGCCACCTCCCAGCTGGAGGTATTTTTGTGGTACCACACTTCTGCCTGCTGATGCTCCGGAGTATTAGGAAGCAATTAGTATTGTACATGCTAAGGCCAGACAGATTGTGTGAGGGAGGAAGTCAATTTGCTAATGGCATTAGCACTTGGGAAGAAGGAGGTAGTGACAGAATGCTGAGGCACAGGCAGCTGTTTAAATTGCTGTGAGCTACTGAAGCTTATCTAAATGGAGTAACTAGATTGCCCTAACTGCTGGAACTTGAGTGGCAGCGAAGAGGAAAACAAACCCCATAAGCTTCTTTTGCACCAAGATGGGTCCGTCTGACTCTTCCATCGTCTGCACGTTGATCTCTGTTAATTCTTTAACTTGTTCCTGCAGTTGCCTGCAGCAGCTCAGCAATCTGCCGGGATATATAGAACAGTGGGATATATGGAACAGTGCAGCTCTTGGGCTGTTGGCTCCTTGTTTCCCCTGTTCCCACTTCCTGCTGCTTCTTACGTGCTGTTTTTCCTCTTCCTTTGGCTCATTTATTCAGTATATTGCTTACTACAGGCATTTCCCTAAGCCTCACACCAGATAAATAACTAGAAATGCGGTGATTTTTTATATATTTTTTTAAATGACCTTTAGTTTTGTTAAAACATCTTTCCTAGTCAGGCATTTCAGAGCATTGTACGCAACAGCCGTGAACGTGGTGCTGTGGTGGTGTGGATGCACCAGCAGTGCAGCCCCCGTCGGTCCTGCGCACGCTGGTGGCAAGACAGGCGTTTGCCTACCTCCCACAGAGGTTTTCAGGAGGTAAAGAGGGAAATACTTTGTTTATGGCTAAGAAATGCGTGTGACTACATAACTACTAACACATCCCTTCCCAAGGACGGCATCGGATCTCTTCCACACTCTGCGAGGAACTACTTTGGAACGTTTCCTGAGTCCACAGAACGATCCTTTCGAAAACCAGGGAAATTCAGAGTTCACTCTCCCCTTCCCTTTTGCTGGCTTTCTCCCAGCACAGATACACTGAGTAGCTATTGATGTTTTGCCTTTGTTCTTCCCTCCGGTTTTTTTTTTCAAGGAAACTGCAGCTTTTTGGCTGTCATTTCTGCTACAGTATGCTGCATAAATATGTTCATTTGTTGCCTGTCTCTGGTGATGCTGGCTTAGAGGTGTGGAACTCGCAGAAAAAACAGTGTGTTTTGCTGAAGCACGCCGAGTACTGTGGGTTTAGTTCATGCATCATCTTCAGCTGGGTATAGAAAAGCAAATTCACTATTGCAGCACTAATCCAAAGCAGGAATGTTTTAGTTAACTCTAAATGAGTGTGTGCTGAGTCAGGTATACACCATAATAAGGGATTTTTGTGCTTAGTGCTGGCCGGTCATAGCTAATGTGATGCCATGATTTAATTTAAGCAGAAGCTTTAGACCAAAATTACTTAGCGGCATATAAAATAACTCCGCCCTTTGCTTTGGCTGTGTTGAAGTTTCTTCTTCTTTAGCAAAAGTTGTGTCTTTGGCTTCGGTGGGGGTCAATAAATCAATATTATTGAATATCTACTGAGTGCCAATAATGGACAAAATCTTAGGCAGTAAAATAAGGTTTTAGGGGGTTTCAAGCATTGCATGCTGGGCTCTTCTGAAAATCTGGCTTTCATGGTAGGTATCAACCCCCCAAAATCATAGGATAGAAGCAAATAACAGGAGGATATTATTAAACAAAACCAACTGTAGCATAGATTTGCACAAAGCATTTAGGATGCTGTTCCTCGGTTTTCCTGACAATATAACCATTGGTTTGGTTTGCACCCTGTTTCCACAGAGGCAGGAAGATCAACTGCTTATTTTCTGAGTAGGAGTTTTTTTAGAATGCGGAGTACGAAGCATCTTCAGAGTGGTAAGACCCATCTTTTACATATGTTAGCTTTAAAGATGTTGGCTTTAAAGATTAACTCACAGTAGTAATTTACTTGTACCTCAATGTGGTCCCAAAAGGAGAGAAGAAAGATCATTTTCAAGCAGTTCTTCTTTCTTGGAGCTCTCTTTATTGGCTTCCCAGGAACAAAGCAGGCTCTGCTGATGCTACAAACCTGCTCTGACTTTTCTCTGCCTGCCTGCCCCAAGCTGAGTTCATTCCAGCCAGCATCCATCCTCCATCCCTTGCTTTTTCTGCATCCTTTACATTTAAAAAAAGCTGCTGCTGTTTATCTTCATGGGGCAGAGGAATCTTTCATTACCCCCGTCACCAATATTGGTCTTGTTTGTCTAAACTTGTGTGCTCTTTGTGGAAACTGCCTGTTTCTTCCTGATGCTTTTTCATTTCCAAGGAAGATCTACTTTGATTTGTCTTCCTACTTCTGTTCTGTGGGAGGAGGGCTGCATCCGTGGAAGTCCTTTGCTCGCCCTTTTGGTATTGGCAAGTAAAGTGACAGTATATTTTGTATAGAAAGCGATTAACGAAACCTCTCTGCGAGTGTCCAGGCAGGGGACCCAGCGAGCTGTGGTGCTGTGTAGGCAGCAGAGACCCAACAACCTAAAACCTTTAGAAACAAGAAATTCTTTAAATTACCTGTGGGGAAGGAAAGAGGAGGCTGTTTTCTCAGGTGAGACACAAACCTTTAGCTCTGGGGTCCGTTCCTTTTTAATTCTTGAAGTGTTTTGATACCAAGTTCAAGAGATTTGCTTGAACTGCCTTTTTTTGTGACTTTAATGTAATAAAGTAAATTTGAACCTTATGTGGAAGTGCTTTAGGTTTCACAGAAAGTTATCTATTTTCCATTGATATTTATGTGTAGAAAAGTACCTCTTTTGGGACCAGGCCTGCCAAAATGTCGCAGCAAGGACTGGACTCACAGTGCCTACAGCCTTAATGCCTGAAACCTGTGTAAGAGCCTTGGCTGGAAACACACAGATGCTCCTGGATCAACTGTTTTTTGTTTTTAAATGCAGCTGAGCTCTGGTGAGGTTACGGTGGTCAGCTGGTGCTGGCGCTCTGGGACTGGCGGGCACGTGTGATGCCTCCCAGCATCCTTCATCCCACGTCTGTGCAGCATGGCTTGCTGGCGTGCTCGCTCCGTGGGGCTGTGCTTGCATTTCCAGTAGGACCTGCCTGTCTGTTGGTGACGCTACATTTGTCTCCTTGATCTGTATCATGCATGGCGGCATTTAATGAAGGCTCTTGAGAAAGCAGGAGTGCCCTGGCAGGGGATGAGCTGGGGAGGGATTCATCTCAGTCTTGGCTGCTCCCCGCTGGTCTCTTTAATGATGCTGCCCTCACCTTTACAAAGCCCCTTTGCAGCATCAGTCCCTGAGCTAATTACAGCACCGGTGATGAGCAGCCTCTCCTGCGGCTCGGCAGGGCACGGGGCAGAGGGGCAGGAGCCTGCCGGGGGTCCGAGCACAGCTGAGCCCAGCCTCTTTGCACCCTTTGTTGGGTTTGCTTTGCCATCGGCACCCGGAGGCCAGGGGCTGGGCAGTGGTAGGGGGCACCCAGACACGCTTGTCATCTCAGGCTGTGGGTGGCTGTAGCTCCTCTCCATCCTTAGGGGCGCAGGGGGAGCCTCAGGAGCACATCTTGCTGCAGCCAGTGCCTAAGCCCCCCCTGTGCTCCCCGTGGGCAAGCATGGTGTTCCTTTTAGGGACTGCACGCCAGTGCGTGGATCCAGGATGGGCTGAGGGAAGGGGTTTGGCTGAGGCTCCCCATGACCCCACTGGTGCTGAGCCCCATTTCTTGTCTGTCCGCCCTCCGGCACGGCTGCGCCTGCCTTAATCATGGGGTGGTTTGGGTTGGAAGGGACCTTCAAGATCATCTGCTTCCAACCCCCTGCCATGGCAGGGACACCGTGCTCAGCTTAACGCCTGGGGGAACCCTCGGGCCCATTCCACTTACTGCTTTAGCTGGTCTCTCGACAATCCTTCCCAAGGGTAGAAGGAAGCCAGTAGATTTTTATTTTTTTTTTAGGTCAGAAGGAATTACTGTGATGAATTAATCTGACAGAACATAGATGAGGTGATTGCATGCAGGGCTTCCTGCAATGAAGGAAATTATTTTCTATAATGTAAGTGAACCTTTGCAAGCCAGCTTGTGGCTGATCTAGTGGATATCTTTCCTGGAAGACTTCCAGACTTGGTTTAAAGGCTGTTATTGATGACCAGGCTTTTTGGCAAGCTATTCCAACAGTCAGTTACCCTTTCTGCTAATAAGGTGCATTAAATTTTTTACTTTGAGTTTCCTAGCCTTTAGAATAGCAGCCAGAGATGTTATTACATTAACATCTCTAACCAGACGCCCAACACTCGCAATTCCTTGCTCCATGGACAGCCTCTCCTCTTTTGTTTAGTTAACACTGTCATGGGATAGAATTTGAGTTTACTATATCTTAATTGACTTCTCCGTGTGGATCAGGTCTCACTGGGCTCCTTTGTTTTTATTGGTATGTGCAATTGGCAGTCAGGAAAAATACAGTCCTGTGCCAGGGGACTCTTGGGCAAGGAAGGTACTAATTGCATTGAAAGTTGGACAGAAGCACTCCAGACCCTAGTAGCTGTCTAAAGTCTCTGAAGATCTTTATTAATGAACTGCGTGCTACTGTAGCCAATAAATAACCATAATTACAGTAAGTACAGTATGCTTACAATGTTTGCCATTTGGTTTTCTTAAAAAAATAGCATACAACAGAGTTACTGAGAAGAAAGCTGCCCTGTTTGTGTGTAGTAAAGCTGGATTAAAATATCCACAGTAGAGTATTTCTGTGGATGGGGGATAGCTTTGCAGGTTTAGAGCAGATGGGATTTAGACACCCCACCACCCCACCGCCCCCCAGCATGAGCTGAATGTGATGCCTGCGTTATCCAGCTGTTTCCCTGGGCAGAGACATCAGTGTCTCCCATTCAGGGTACAACACTTTGTCCGTCCTGCTGCAAGGGTGAGCTCTTCCTCATTCAAACTCATATAGCCGAGTGCTGAATTTAGCCCAGACAACCTAAAACCAGAAGCACAATCTTCAGTCTGCAAGTTTAATAGTATCAGGTAGAAGATTATTTCATGTTAAATAGAAATAAATCAGAATAAAGCTCCTCTCATTTGGTAGCCTCAAAGCATTTCACCCTTGTTGTGTACTTACAGCACCCTTGTCAGGCTGGTTTTTACTACTGACGAGTAAGACGGACCCTGTGAAATTAATGACTTTCCTTCGCAAGCCATTACAGTGCTGAGAACAAACCCCACAGCACTTAACTCCTCCTTGTAAGTTAATCTCTAAGGCAAATGCTCAGTGCAGTTAAATTCAGGGGGTTGTTAGTAAGACAGGAAATTGATTTGTAACTTAATGCAGTAATGTAAAGCCAGTGAACTCTGTTAAGATGTTGAAGTTTTCTCCCCTGGCTCTGAACACCTTTCCTTTTAACCCCTGTGCTGCATTTTAGGAAGCTCTAACTGGCTTTACGGTAGCCGCCTTCCACATCTTTTTTGCCTGTTGGTGGCTCTGGCTAGGCTTTACATGCAGGTTCTTTTTATAGCCTGGATAAAGTTTAACGTGGGTACAAATGCTGCGTTTGCACGAGCGAATCCTTTTCCGTGGGTTACCTAAGGCTCTGGTAAATTAAATGGCAGAACGGACTGCCTAAGGCAAGGCAGTCTTTGCCTTAACTTGCCTTGTGTCTGTGTACAAACACTGAGCTGTCTCAGCTGAAGTTTAGCCTGTAACCATCTGGCCCTGAACTTGAACTTTCTCATCTGCCAGTGTTGCAAGTGGAAGACCTTTTCCATCCCCAGCGTGCCCTGTCCTTCACCCAGGGTGCTTCCCTGTACTAACCTGCAGTGTTTCATAATGTGTTTCTATCTTTCCTGCTCCGTGGCTTTGGAGTGTCGACAAACCTCCCTAAAATCTCAAAAAAAAATAATCCGTGGGAGAGAGACTGCCTGTTTACCATGTGCATGTTTCAGAGTTTCTGCATGCTAATGCTCAGGAAACATTGATGTCAGCGGAGCCGTGGCTGGCCACATTAGGTGAGGACTAGGTGACGGAGACAGCACAGGTACAAGGACAGGTTTGCCACCAAGGACTCGGACAGTGACTGATCGCCTTGCTGAAGCCTGTGCTCCTGCGGTTACGCTGCTCTTGGTGCCTGAGCTGAGTAGTTTACGTCAGCTCTGAAACCCTGCGTGAGCTGCAGTCCCACCTGTGACAGCAGTGTGAACACACGGGTACTTCCAAACTGCACAGAACTTGCAAATACACTATGACCTGCTTGTGCCTCGCTTCTCAGGAAGGGAAACTGAGGCAGCAAGTGGTGAAATAATTGCTTGGAGCTGTAGATGGAGTCAGTGTCGGAGCTGGGATTACAGCAAGCGGTTGTAAGGCCATTGTGGTTATCACTAGGTCATACCTCTTTGCTTCTATGTGTAATCCTTAAAATGTTGCAAAAGCTCAGCAGTGTTTTGGTCTAAAACACATACTGATGAAGCCGTATGTACTGATGATTTGCCTTCTCAAACAAGAGACGTAGCTTGAATTCACATTGAAGACATTTAACTTTCAAGGGGATCTGCTTGTTGTTTGAAGGCTTTAGAAAACACTGTCCCATCAGTTTTACAGATTAGAATATATTCAGCCCATTTGCAATGCAGAGCAGGGCAAACTGGAACATCTGAAATCCAACTCATGTTGGTTTTCATTTCTTGTATAAAATATGCCTGTGATCTAGTTTAAACAAAGAAATGTATGGAAAATGTATTAACCTTCCCAGGGAAATGGTGCAGGTGGCTGCTATTTCAAAAACAGCGTCACTGCAGCATTTAGATACCGTTTTCACCATGCTGTAAAGCGTCTTGCTTTCCAACACTGTAAAATTCAATAAAACCGACAGAGCCACCAGTGTTGCCAGACACATTTGGAAGCATCTGTTGAGACCCAAGTTTTTGCAAGAGCTGTTGGCGTAGCCTGCGTGGTCAGACCCAGACTGATGCTGAACCTCAGCCCTCGAGTTTTGCAGGAGTGCCTTGCTTCGCTTTCCTTGCTTGTGAGAGTTCATCCAACATGTTGTCCACCCAAGCACGTTCTTTGGCCCTGGAGATGTGCAGCTCTTGAAGGGAATTAGCAGTGTCCCTGGGCCTGCAGGTGTAGCAGCCCCTGGGGAGAGCAGGCGCATCGGCTGCCCTGGGCTGGGGGCACACGATGGGGTGAACACGGAGCCTGTGCCTGAAACCAGCGTGAACCTCGGGACGGTGGCCAGGCTGGGCACCGAAGCAGCTCCCTCCCGCTCAGTGATTCCTCCCAAGGAGTGCAGCAGCCTTCAAGTACGAGAGATTTCTATTCCGTCCCAACCTGCAGAGTGCTGGCTACTCAACAGGGTCAGACCTGGGGTCCCCCCAGCATCTGCATCTCCAGTCGGTGAAGGCTCTTTGGGCACGTCATTTAACCTTGCTGCTTTTATTTGCTTCTCTCCTGAATCAGGCCCCAGGGCTGCACTGGGCATCATCCAGCAGAGCTCTGAGCTCCATAGGTCCTGTTAGGTTATGCCTCCTAAATACTGTCGTTATGGCTAGTTCTGCATATCAGTCAGGTTAACTGTTGCCCAAGCCCTAATTTCCTTTGCTTTTGAGCTAACACTGCACCCCTAATTTTCTGTTCATCCCATCTTTTGTGGGAGAAAGGTTGAAGGCCCAGCAAGATGGAGGTGAGAACAAAAATGCCAAATTAACAACATAAAAGATTTTGCCAAACAAAGCTCCCAGACATCAACGAAAATATTTTAAAATCTTCGTGAACATAAATCGTACAAAAATATCATTTATATTTAGCTGTTGCCCTTCTGAAAGAAGTGTTTCAGCCTGCTGGAGGGACCGAGGGGATGATTCATGGAGAGCAGCAGAGGGACCTGGAGGAGGCTCCGGGGGGAATGGCTCCCTGCCTCACTCTGCCACGTGTCACCGGGAGCTGTCGTCTTCCTTCTTCCACTTTATCCCCGGTGTTATTTATAAGGGAAACAGCGAGGTACCCTTTCCTTTTGCTGCAGCCGTGCTCTAAATGTTTGGACTCTTTCATTAAGTTTGTTTTTCTTTGCCTATTTCTTATTTCTCTGGTTTACTAAACACAGAGGAGCCCTTCTTCCTTCAGCCTAGAGCCTTGCTGTTCGCATCACGCCGTGTGAACCTACCGGTATATTTACCTTCTTGCTTCTAGGGTAGCCCAAATGCTAAAAAGCATGTGATGGGGTACTATGGATATATACAATAGGCATAACTCCAGGAAGCCAGGGATTTATGCATGTAATCTCTCCAAAGCTGGCTAAGGCTTAGGACACGGTAGTTTTAAAATGATTAGCGAGGGCAAGGAATTGGCATCTAGTATAGAAACCGCATGCGAGCACCTTGCCATTGCACGGTCCTGCAAGTGTAGCCCTTTCTCGGGTAATTCTGGAACTGAGGTTGCTCAGGCCAGCAGTATTGTCCTCTGGGAAGGAGGAAGGTCCAGGCAGGTAAAGGTCCCTACAAGCATGCTTGGGATCTGACCGGCAAGCAACAGAAATCAGCTGCGCGTTAGCTTTGGTCAGTTGCTTTACTGGGAGACAGAGAGGTTTTAATAAGCAACGTCCCCAGCTGTTTTAGTTAATGGTGCACCTCGGCATCCCTGTACTTCTTTGGGGTATCAGCCCTCCCATTTCCATCAGCTGGGTCAGCCTTGGGCCTGAAAACCAGCCTGACTGACAGGCATCCCGAGGGGAGACTGGCATGTTGGCTGTTCAGAACCGTTTGTGTGGGGAGGTGAATCTGACTGAGTCCAGATTTTCCTTGTTGCCCCAGTGACGGCTTCCTTCAGCCTCCAGTTCTTGTTTAAATTATGTCATATTCCTTTTTCTTCCTCCTTTAAGACCCTCTCTATGGAAATTGGGTATGTTGACATCTCTGTTATTAAGCAGAACCACCTCTTTGAATTAGCAGATGCTAGAAAAGTATCTCCTTTTTGCTTACCCCTTCTCCTCCCCCAAACAAAAAGGAAAGAAGCAAACAGTATAACAAAAACACCCCAAAAGCATGTGGGATATGGATAACATTGAACGTTGCACCTCACAGTGTAACAGTTGATACAGACAATAGGCTGGGGTTGCAAGTTAACACCAGTGTTGTAAAAAAAGCTTTTCACAATCTAAATTCTGTTCACATCTGATCTTCAGGATGGGGCAGAGCTCAGTCTCTCTTGTGGCTTTATCTCCTTGGGCTGGTTGCTGCAGAATTTGGCTCATATTGGGGGAGGGGAGGGAGAAAAAAAAAATCCTGTCCCATAAGTCATTAGAGATGGCTGTGACTGGGATTGGTATGGAACATGCTGATCGCTGTCAAATCCTCAGTCCCCATCCTCCCCTTACCCCCCCAAAATTCACTGTACATATTAAAAAAAAAAAAGGTCAGATTTAGCAGTCTGGTTATTTTAGTACATGGCTTCATAAGGCAGAAAACCTACTGGATACAGTGTGTTGGGCAGTTGGCTGTCAGAATTCACGTAGAATTCTTCTTTGTTTTACTCCTTTCTTTAAAAAAAAATTTAATCGGTTAAAGACCCATGTCTTGTATGAAAGCTTATATTCTTCCAAAACAAACCAAAACAGCTGCTGCTTTCTTCCTCCCTTCCAACAACATTGTCAAATCCTTTCTCTGTAGTGCTGCTGTGGTATAAACTGGAAGTTGCAGCAGCCAGATGTTAAGGAGTTCCCCAGTGGCTTGGGAGGAAGGTGTCCGGGAGTCCTCTGCTGCGCTGGCCATCGTCAGAGCTCCAGGTAGCTGATCAAGGCCACCATTAGTAGAGAGTTAGTTGTAATAACGATGGCATGTGGCACTGGTCTCATCACAGAGTCTTCCACCATCATACTTGTCCCTGAAAGAAAGGGAACAGGGAAGGAGCAACCGTCCTGTTGCACAGACACAACTGGATGTGTTGAGCGAAGAGTTGGGGAGGTCAGCAACGTGTTAGTTTTGGGATTTCTATGTGCTCGTGTTGTGATTGTCGCTGGTGGACCTCCCGGGAACACTTGTGCTTGAAATGAGAATTTGGAGGTGGGCGCTGCGTACCTACCCCCTGAATCAAGGGAACCTGCTGGAGTTGGGGTCGGGGCCCCACGAAGTCAGGATTTCGCCCTTAGTGAATGTAAGTTGGGCTGGCGTGGGGCCTCGAGGACTTGAGCTGCAAGTAGTCAAGGTGGGTTCAGAGTGGGCTGAAAGGTTGCCCAGTCTGGGGGGTGGGGGGAGCTGGGGAGGGCTGGAAGGGGAGACATCAGAAGTTCCTTTGAATGAACAGCACAAGGGAGCCAAGGACCAGTTCTAGAGTGGGCTAAAACCCAGGGGTGGGAGGTTCCCCTCTATTCCTGGAGGGGAGAGTGGGATTTTAAAACATCATAGCATTTGTTGTGGTTACGCTGTGCTATGGCCGGGTAGGGGAGGAGGTACGGCTTATCAAAGAACGGTGGTAGCAAATTCACTCCTCTCTCGGAGCTGCTGTTGCGGTGGTCTGTGGAGCACCCTGTAAAGTGTCCGTGCATGGAGCGTGTGTAGGCAGGGGAGCACACCTACCACTGTTTCGGAGGATGTGAACTTCTGCTGGGATTCCATCTCCCCCAGGGCCCGTCACCCTGATCTGTACGAAGGCGTGAGTGAAGTCTTCAGGGACAGGGATGTCGATCCGGCTCTTGCTGGCCAGGAATAGTGTGGGAGCAGAGTGGGAATCCTGCCTGTAAAGCATCTGTTGGAAGAGGCACGTCTGAGTTTATGTTCGCTAAGGTGAATGTTATGTTTGTTAAGGTGAATTCCTTAGGGTCACCTATAGGAGAAGGCCAGCTACGTGCTGCCTGTACCTTGTACCCCGTAACTGCAGACTCCTCCGCCTTCGCCACCACTGGGTCCCACTTGATGCTGACCGTAGACCCAGAAAAAGTCCAGGAGATGTTGCCAGGTGGCCTCTTTGGTGCTAAGAGATACAAAACAAGACAAGAGATTCAATGAGTCGGGGGTTGATGAGAAGGTTGTGCTGGTTACAACCATCTCCCGAGACTCTGTGACTAGTCAGCGGGACTGATGGCACCCCTGTCATCAGTTTAAAGGGGATTATCCCCCCAAACATCACTCTGAGCAGAGGTCTTCTCAGCTGTGCGATACACAGACCACGAGACTGATCTGAGGAAATTCAGGGAAGTGTTTTATGGACTATTTAAAAGGGTGTTAGAGCACCAAGATAAAAAAGCTGATCGTTGGGGATCCTCTGGAGGGAGCAGCAGCCCCAGGGCGTACAGTGTGCACAACGGAGTTGGGCAGGGCTCACTCACGTGGTTTTGTGGTCGTGACGTTGGTGGAGGGGCTGGGGGGGCCAGTTCCAGCCCGGTTGTAGGCTCTGACTGACACGTGATATTTGGTGTTGGGGTTTAGGCCAGTTACGTGAGCCGATGTGACCAGTCCCGCGGTTCTCACTCGGTCAGCCGCCTCCTCTTTATCACCGTCCTTCCAGTACCGGATCTGAATAGAAAAGGATATGATGGGTTTGGTAAGGATGGAGGCCTCTGCAAATGCCAGACCCAGTCCATCTACAGCCAGTGCTGGAGACTCTTTGGTGTTTGTTTCGGTGCATTTTGCTTAGTATGTACCCGGGAATAAGGTTACAGCCTGTGTGGAAAAGCAAGCAGGGAAAAAAACGGATTTTTCTCTCTTACTAAGCTCTCTTGTGAGCAGTAGTACTGGCCCCGTTAAGAGCCTCGTGCTGTCCATTAATTATCCTCCATCTTTGGAAACAAAATGCTGTTTCCTTTCACCTCACTTAGCCTGGGGCAATTTTCTTTGCTGGGTTTCCCGATCTCAGTTTCAGCATCTCTCATTCCCATGGCAGACTCGTACCTCGTAGCCCAGAAGCACTCCAGTCATATCTCCCTGCTCAACGGGCTCCCAGGACACATCCATTTCTGAGGACAGAACAGCCTTGGCCATAACTCTAAAAGGAGCCACTTTTGGTTCTGAAAAAGACAACAAGAGGAAATAAAATCCTTTTCCTAGCTCTGGGCAGCATAGTCACCATACTGAGATGAAGGGCTTTCCTGCAGCACCGTTACCGTGCAGCCAGACGGCTGGTATTATGTCTACGGAGCAAAGCAAGGGGAAGGGATTTAGGGACTTAGTAGGACAAGCTGAGCCACAGCTGTCTGCTGTGAGCATCCGTGCCGGCTCTGGAGCTCTGGGTGTACAGTCACGGCTGGGCGTAGGGAAACATCTCTCGGTGTATTTGAAGTAGAAGATAAATGTTATGCTGAAATCACTGTCAGCTGTTCCTCGAGCAAAAGAAACCTCTGCCGTTGCTGAGCTCCCAGGCACAGCTCTGCAGGGAGCTGAGGACATGGTGGCTGGTTGAACAAAGCGGAGTGAGTTCAGAGTCTCCGCGCTCCCTCTTTACCTTCTTCTGCAGAGTACACGATGGCAGTGAGGCTCTCCGGTCCCTCTCCTTTCCTGTTGTACGCTTTGATCTTCACTTCAAAGGGGGTGTAGGGGCCGATGCTCTCGTTGTGGTAGACGTAGTGCAGCGATTCTGCGTGCGGCACCTTTGCTGTCAGCCACCCCTGGGTGCCTTTCTTGCGGAATGACAAGATGTAGCCAAAGCCATCTCCATTCTGATAGTCTCGCAGCGTTGGCTGTGTGGGGGGTGGAAAGAGAGAGGAGCCTTGGTCCGTTCAAACGAGCGAAGCTTTGGACTAAGCCCCGTGTTTGGCTCAGCCTCGTATCAGAATTGTAATTGCGATACTGATTTCCCCAAAGAAATGGCACGTGCTCCTCCCCTCGGCCCTCTCCCCGCGCCCACGGCTGCTGACTTACTGTCCAGTTGATGATGAGCTCGTTGGGAGCCCCTCCACCTCCGCTCAGCCCAGATGGTGCCACAGTCGGTGCTGTCAGGTCCCGAAACAAAAGCAGAAGCACGGGTTGGGTTAAGGAAACCACAGTGATGAAGATGAGCACAGACACGGCGCGGTCTGGGAGTAGCCAGGCTTTGACAGCTCATATGAAAGTGCTCGTCTCTAGATTTTCAACCATGAGTATTTCAGATCTTTGTGAAAATCAGGTCTGGAATAGTGGCTGGTGCCTGACGAGCTTATTTGGAGGCAGCATGTCTCCAAGGGGACAAGAATCAAGCTCAGAAGCAGTGATACAGAGGAGAGCTTTTATTAGAAAGGAGTTAATATGCATTTGGTATGTTGAGAGCGGTTCTCCTGCTGTTTTTACAGCCCTTCTGCTTGCACGTTCAAGCAGCAGAAGATAGAATGAACGTTCACAGCCATTTGCTGGGAAATTTACCTTGTCTGTTTTACAGAGCTGTGCTCTGTGCTAGAGCAGGGCTCTTTCCCCTTTCTAAGCATTACTGCCCAGAAGGTACAGGATTTGAAACTAGGATTTATAATGGTTGAATGTATTGTATCTCATGCTGGTGAAGTTAGCTGCCAGCTCTAGTGCGTGTCTTTGACGTGTGAAATGGGCAAAAAGGCAAAAAATTTTGTGATGGCATCACCTCTAGGAGCTCTCCGGAGATGATTAATTGTTTGGGACCAAGGCATGCTGCAAGCCAGCCTTCCCCTCCAGCATGTTGGGACAGGCACCCCTGATTCCTTTTTCTACCTCTGAGCATATTTGCACATACCTGCTTCTTTGGTACGGATTTTGCTGGAGGGTAGACTTGGCTCCCCAACTCCAAGGATGTTACTCGCTAAGACCCGAAACTCATAATCCATCCAAGGAATGAGGTTCACCACCTGGGCTGTCTCTGCATTGCCTTCAATATTTACAGGATCTATATAATCCAATAACATGAGAGGAGAAGAAATAGAGCGAGTGGCAGCCAGCGTATGAGCACAGAGCAGGAACGTGCCAGCGAGCTGGTGCCCCATGGCCAGCACGGGCTGTGCCACCACCGCTGCCCCCAGGACACTTACTGGTACGCATTTGCTTCCATTTGCTGGAGAGGAGGGTCCGCGCCTCCACGATGTACCTGGCGATAGGGCTGTGGTTGTCAAAGCCACGGCTCCAGCTCAGCTGGACGGTGGTGTCACCGATGTCTCTCACCACCACACCCCCGGGGGGGCCTGGAGGTCCTGGGATGATGGGAGACAGAGGGACATATTGCGAAGATGAAGGATTTGGAGGCTTATCGGTCTTTATATTGTGCAAGTCACAAATTCAAATCAGGCCTTTCTTTTCTGGAAGCCTCCAGAAGCTCATAAGCATATCCCATCCAGTTCAAATATTAGACGGTCGCAAGGGAAGAGCGAGATGATTCCTTGCAAGGACCGTGCTGTTGCTTCGGGCTTGTAAGGAGCAGGGGACCTTACAACAGAGACATTACCTCTGACAGTCAGCGTGGCTGACTCCGAAGCACTGTCCACAACTGTCTGGGCAGTGCACGTGTACCGCCCCGAGTGCTTTAGCTGGGTGTTGAAGATG
The DNA here is from genome assembly GCF_023634155.1 of Falco peregrinus. Taxonomy (NCBI): domain Eukaryota; kingdom Metazoa; phylum Chordata; class Aves; order Falconiformes; family Falconidae; genus Falco; species Falco peregrinus. The sequence continues at coordinate 5,081,229 of NC_073736.1, read as the reverse complement.
CTGAGGTCCCCGATAGCTTCCTTCTGCATGGGGAAGAGAAAAGACAGCGAGGAGAGTGTTTGAACACGCCTGATGGCACGGTCCAGCGTTTGACGTTGCACTGGGTTTTTACGGCAGGGTTTTGGTAATGGGGGGAGCTTCTGTGAGAAGCTGCTAGAAGCTTCCCCCATGTCCATCGGATCCCGTGCCAGCCGGTTCCCAGTCGGACCCGCCGCTGGCTGGGGCAGGGCTGGGGACCCCCCAGGGACCCCCGCTGGGCCCGGCTGTGCCTGGGGGGCTGTGCCCGCGGGGGGGACCCACGCTGGAGCGGGTCGTGAAGAACTGCAGAAGGACTCACGCTGGAGGAGGGCTGTGACCTGACCGCAGCCCCATCCCCATCCGCTGCAGGGAGCGGGGAGAGAAATCAGGGGTGAAGTTGAGCCCGGGAGGAAGGGAGGGGTAGGGGGAAGGTGCTTTAAAATTTCATTTTATTTCTTGTTATGCTACTCTGATTTGACTGGTAAAAAATCAATTTTCCCAAGTCAAGCCTGTGTTGCCTGTGACGGCAGCTGGTGGCTGATCTCCCCCTGCCCTTATCTCCACCCACGAGCCTTTCGTTATGTTTCCTCTCTGCTGTCCAGCAGAGCAGGTTTGGTGGGCACCTCACCTCCAGCCAGGGTCAGCCCACCACAAACGTGAAAACGAAGAGGCTGGCATTAATTTTCTGCCCTTTTTGATGGTACATAATTGCCCTTTCTACTCACCACGCTGGCGCGCCGATAGTGCCCCTCAGACTTGTCAAAGTCAATGGGGAAATCGTCTAGTGACCAGGTGAAGGTTAGGTCCATGGTGGGGTCGTGGGATGCGTGACATTGCAGGGTGAGGTTTTCACCGACATTGATGTCTGCGCTAGATGGTGCCAATGTGATTTTGGTGGCATCTGCAGAGAAAGAGCAGGGAGGGCCGTTAGCTGCAAATGTCCGTGGACAAGGTATATATGAATCCTGCAGAGCATCCAAACCAACTAACACTTTCCAACTTGTCATCCCTCTCAAACAGCTGTAGCTTTGCGGGAGGAAGATGAGGGATTGCAGTGGTTAGGGAATGGAAATGCTTTTCTCCAGGAGCAGTTGTTGGTTGGTTTGATTTGGTGGGTCAGGCAGAAGGTTTGCTGCTCCACAGGCTGAAATGTCTTTGATTCCCTGAGCACTGCATTTGATTTTCGGGAGTACAAGGAGAGGAGAAATAGGACATCACGGCATTCTTAGACGTTTGTTGCTCGATTGACCCCAAATCAAGACAAACATCTCTACCTCGAACAGAGAGGATTCCAGTACTGTTGGCTTTGCCCATGAAATTCTCAGCAAAGCAGGTATACTTTCCCTCATCGGATTTGCTGATGTTCTGGAGGATCAAGGTGCCATCTGTGGTAATAGTCACCCTGGAAAGGAAGGAGAGCCATACAAGAGGAAGGTTAAAATGTCTGTTCACTCTGTGCACCTGACAATTTCCAGCGCTTGCTGATTTTAGAGAAACTGGTGATAAAGACACGACTGCAAAGTATTGAGTAGGAGTTTTCTAAAGAAGAAACTAGAGGAATAACCAAAGGCTTATGTTCAGGGTTGTAGCAGCACACTTGGGTCATCAAGTCCAGTCTTCTGGCAAGAAAAAAACGTGATTTTAGAAACGGTTTCTAGGTAGAAGCTGACTCTGTGCTGCTACCTGCTACTGTTGATCAGAAGTTCAGTCCCTTTGGTCCAGAGCACAGTGGCTTTTGGTGCTGCTCGTGGTTGGCATGGGATGATGACCTTCCCACTTCGGGCTGCGGGTATCAGTCGCTTCACTGGGTTTAGTCTAAAATCTGGTGCTAAGGCTACAGGGGGGAAAAAAAAAGAGGATTAAGGAATGATGAGAAAACCCTGCTAGGTGAGCATTTTAACTGCCACGTAACTAGGTATTGATCTGTTGTTGGATGGCTTGGTAACAGAAGCATGGCAATATCTGGCGAGCAAGATGAAGGAGTGATTCCTCTGCTGCCGGGTGGTTTCTAACGCCTGCCGAGGCAGGTGTTACGTGAGACAGGTGTCGTACGTAGCAATGGGGTGTGACCCTAACAAGTGCAAGGTCTTTGAGAGACACAAGAACAGCTGCTTTTGAAAATGTAGAGGATATTCTCTTCAATGTCCTGACCAAAGTCACCAATGCAGACATCCAGCTTGCCTAAAACTCCTTCTGGAATTGCAAAGAAAGAATTGGGTTTTATCTGTTGCCCTCATGCGTTGCAGTGTTGAACAGTTGATGCTTAGGTCTGTTAATTTATCTCTGGCATCTACTGACCGTGAGGAGACAAGATTTTAGACTAATGTGGAACAAGTTTGGCATCGGTCCAGTTCCAGTCACCATCCATCAAAGCGGGCTGAATGGATACTGAAATAATTTTTTTTTAATTTTTTTGACCTCTTTCCTCCAAAAAGAGGAAGGCTGTGTAGTGGAAGAGAGCTTGTGCTGCTGCTGTCTGTCCTGTACACTTTCTGTAGCTAAACAGATGTCCTTGTTCTCTTTCAGCATTACTGAATTTACACAAGATTTCAATTTTAAAGGGTTGTAGAGTGTCTTGTTGAACCAGCAACTATATTTCAATGGTGAATGAAGCAGTTTTTGTCTGCTCTTATCTTACTCTGAGATTGCAAGCGTAGGATATTAGGAAGAGAACTAAAATGCTTCAGTGTCCCATTGAAACCCAGAGCACTGGGAAATGAGAAATTACCTTGCACTGTTAATTCAGCACTTGCATATACTGTGCCATGCTTGTTCTCAGCCACACACTGATACATGCCAGAGTCCTCCAGGACTAGCTTGGAAAATCTCAGCTCTCCACCGCTCACTTCGATGCGGTTCTGTGCAAACAAGAGGATGAACCCATTAGGTGAGAAAAACAACAATGGAACTCAATCCTGGTGCCTTCAGGGTTGAGTTTCATTACAGACCCTTAGGCCAGTTTGAAGCCAGCCTGGTTTTCCATGGGAGAAAAGACAGGACATTTTATTTTAGGTCTGTCCAGTCGGTACCCCACATCACTGCGCTCTGTTTGCTGAGACTTCTGAGTGCCTGAGCAGCAACGTGCAGGTCATACAAAGACAGGTACAAGGTGTTATTTTCCGCCCTGATAACTGGCTGTGAGTTCCTGTAGTTGCATGAAGCAATGGCTGGGATGGCAGTGACGGGAGAAGGAACTTGCTGCGGGTAAGGACTGTGGCATTGCTTTGCAGCCTCATGGGGGGCACATGGAATAGGGATGCGGGGTGATAAAACGGGGTTGAGATGCATTTGCAGCGAGGCAGGAGAGGGTCTAAGTCTGGAGTAGCAGGTTCAGTACTGCGAGTTCTGGTGTGCACTGGCTGCGCTGCCCTCGCTGCCAGCCCTGTGCGGTGGTACCTGGGAGGTCAGCGGCTGCCCGTCCCGAAGCCATCGCACCGCGGGTCTGGGTTTGCCGGCAGCCGCGCAGCTCCAGCGCAGGTCGGACCCGATGTCGGCTTCTGTGTCTGTGATCACCTTCAGCCACTCCGGCTGAGCTGCAAAGGAGCAAGAGAGGTGGCAGAGCCAAGATGATCAGATGAGAGGTTTGTTGTGCCAGGCAGGCAGAAGGATGCTCATTGTGTCATCTCTGCTGGCAGATTTATTTATCACAGCGTGTTTCACCATAGTAACAGCCTTTGCCTTTTGTGCAGCCATGCAAGGCTGAGTCCTCGAAGGGTCTGGCTGCAGCTGTGCATGTGGACTGCACAAAATTACGGCAGAATCCAGATTTGAGGAAGAGCCTTATGGTTTCTTTTCTTAATGCAGTCAATTCTGAACTTGAGGAGACTGGATTCAGGCTAAGATAACCAGGTTAAGTTTTGTAACTTGACTAGATCTATTAACAGCTCCAAGCATTACCCCTTGTGGAAGCACTCCAGGCTTGGAGAGGACCTTGGTTGAGAGCCAAGTTTGATTTTTACTGCTATGATTCCTTCCCTGGTTACCTTATTTTACTAGAGTTATTTTAGAGCAAGTTAAGAGATCTCTCTCTACTTGCTAGAGCCTAAATGTATCCACCAAGGAAAGGTATCAGTAATCTCTGCAGGTCTTTGTTAGGGCTTTGCAACAGGTTTAATTAGGGCTGGTACAAGGCAGGATCAGAGGTGGTAATTTTACTCCCAGAGGCTCAGTCTGTTGCCTGGGGCATCTTGCTGTGCTCTGGAAAGGCACATGTTTAAATGTGTTACCTTGAATGATGATGCGGCCCTGGTAGGTGTCTCTCCCTTTGATGTTTTCAGCCTCACACTCGTAAGTGCCTTCATCCTCAAAGCCAACATCCTGGATCTGCAAGAGGGGCTCACTGCCGATCCACTTGGAGGACTGTGAGCCGTCCAGCTTCCTCCACTTTATTCGAGGAACAGGGCTATGTAAAAGTAAACCTGGTGAAGGCCAGCTCTCCGGTACCCCGTGCCGCCTTACAGCTCAGTGTAACTCAGTCCCCGTTTGGCCACCCAGGTCCCATCCCAGCTGGGCTTTGGCCAGTAGGACAGATGGCTTTAGCCAATTCCTCCCTCTTCCCCCTCCATCTCTGGTCTACAGCAGACCAGAAGAGAGGGGTTGTGGAAGTTACAGGTTCTGCAATACCCTCCCCGTCCTGAGCCTGAGCGATACAGACGCTGCACTCACTTTCCAAAGGCAAAACACTCCAAAGTCACCATCTGCCCAGCCAGAGCGTAGGTGTCTGCAGGAAACCTGGCTTTTATGCTGGGTGCATACTGCCTGGCATCTGTGAAAAGGAAAGCACTGTTGGGGAGTTCTGGATGACTTTAAAGTGGCACACGTGAGGTCTTAAAGGGCAAAGGTACCTGCAAGGTTATGCTACTTTCCAAAAGCTTTGTGCGTTTGGGTAAGGCAATAGAAGCTAAATTTGATTTCCTTTTTAAAACAGCTCTTACTAAAGTCTCTAGAAATCTCTTTACCACATCTCAGGACTATTTCTTCCTACCTGCTTAACTCCCCTTGCCCAGCCCAAGAAGTATCTGCAGGGGCACCTCTGCAAGGTCACCAGAGGCAGAGGAGAGTGGTTCCAGGGATCTGTGAGCCCACCCAGGCTGCACCTTGTGCCGTGTCTCTTTTACAAACAGAGAAACCCCGCTGATGGGGTTTGTAGCTGCACAAGCAGCGAAGCCTGGAGAGAGGGCTGCTTCCCCCAGGTTCCGGCCAGTTAGTATTTTGGTAAGCTCTTAAGCTCCCCTGAGAAGCTGGTGGGTGATTTGTGCACCGCTGGTGCCCTGTGGAGCCTGAGTGCTTTGTGGTGGCTTGTCTCTTCTGCGTTTTGCCCAGTCTCCCTCTTGATAATGCAAGAGCACTGACCCTCTGCAGCGAGACTGAGCCGGGAGAACTTGCTGAAAACGCTCTTGGTGATGAAGTCGATGTGGCTGGTGGCAAAGCAGGAGTAGTTCCCCAGGTCGGAAGCTTCTGTCTTGGCAATGTAAAGGTTTCCAGTGGTCTGAGAGACGAAACGCCTTCCATCGGCTGGGATGAAATTGGGAAACTCATTCAGGAGCCATCGGTAGGATAAGCCTGGGGGGAAGAGAAAAAGGAACAAACTGCACAAGTTGCCTGTGTCTTCTCGGGTGGGACTAAACCTGGCAGGCTGTCTCCCAGACCAGTCTAAGCTGAAGCTGGTCCTTGGATGGTACTTGTTTTCTCCATGTGCTAAGCCCTACCTCTGTTTTGTTGCTTTACAGAGCCTGAATTTAAAAATTTGCTTCCCTAAAATTCCCAAAGAAAAGCAAAGAGTAATTCACATGTCTGGGAATCGCTTGCTCTGTGGCCTCTCTCTGCCTGGCACCAGCAGCGCCGCTAATCCCTGCTGGTGGCAATGCTGAAACGCAAACCCCTACCTGGGTAATGGGGAGGGGGGCTGCAGGCAAACATCACTCCCCAGCCTTCTGTAATCTTCACGGGGTCTCGCTCTTCTGCGGAGAATTCCTGCAAAACTGAACATGCAAAGTGAAACCTGCCCATGGGCAAAGAAAAAAGCTGGTGGAAATGCTATGTTTTATCTCTCCCTCCATAGACTTGTCTTTTCAGTAGTCGTACAGAGGGAGATCCAAAAATATTCCTGATTTTCTCTGTAGTGCATCAGATTCCTACTGCCCCTCCATGTTAATGGAAAGCGCCAGGGGATTTCTCCGGGGGATGATGTTGGGTATCATGCACAGGAGAGCTTCTCTCCAACTGTTATTCATGCGAGCAGAGGGGCTTAGTTTACCCCCAGCGTAACTGTAGCTGCGTTTTATTGACCTTGTGGAGACAAACTTACAGCCAAAGCGGAGGGAAGCTTCCCTGCTGACCACCGTGCCCCTGGAATTAGATGCCACGCATTGGTAGGAGCCAGCATCCTTGGCTTTCACGGGGTTGCTTATCACTAGGTCGCCTGCAACCAGCCTGTAACGGGAATCTGGCTCCATCTTTATCTCTGTGCCATTCATCTTCCACCTGCCAAGAGCAAGTGTAGAGAGTGAGGGGGGTAAATATTCATCGCAGCACTCGTGGTGCCTCGTGGGAGGCTGTGCTTGCTTGTTTTTTCCAGCTGTGCTGTGTTGGGATTTGAGTCAGATTTATATCTGTGACCTGGGAGGGACGGCGCATCATGTGTGGATGAGGAGGCCGATTCCTACATTAGTGATTTTCTTTATATCAATGTGGAGAACAGAAGGCAGAATTCTTGGCGGTTGCATTCCAGCCCCGGTACAGAGAGAGCAGGGGAGCTCACCTGTAGGTCGCAGGGGGACTGGCTCTTGCTCGGCAAGCCAGCGTGACTTTTTCTTCTGCTGAGCCTTCAGGGAAGAGGGTGTGCACAGGCTGCTCCTCAAACACCGGCCCGTAGTTCCTCGTGCTACTCTGGGCTTGGCACCAAACTGCAAGAGAGGGGAAAAAACCTGCTCAGCTCAATTTAGTTTTTTCTAAAAATTCTCATTTTTAGTTTTGTAGGGTGTCCCTGGCAGCATCACAACTGCATCTGGACTAAAAGAAGGAACAACTTGAAAATCACAACCCATCTGTTACCGCAGCGCAGCCCCAGCCGTGGCTGCGGGTATATAGCTTGCATTTCCCACCGAGCATCTCACACCATCCCTGCTGTGCCAGAGGGACCAGACATGCTTCAAGACATGCTGATGAAGGAGTACTGCCACACGCCTCTTGGAAAACCGTGCACAGACTGGAGCTGGGAACCACTGGTTGCCCTCCTTGTCCCTGGCAGTTAGAACGTGCTGGTTCCTCTGTCTGTACAAACTTCAGCTGGTCAGTTCCTCCCAAGTCATCTCCAGGACAAGGGAGGAGACAGCAGAACCTGGGTCTTCGGAGCTCTGCTGCTGCCTCCCTGCAGCCACCTGGCAGATCCCCTCCATCCCTGCATCTGCAACATCTGCAACATTGGCAACTCAAACCTGCTGCTTGCTGGTTGCCCACCAGCGCTGTGCAGGTATCGGTTCTGCTGTTCAACTCATGGGATGAACTTGAAGCTTCCTTTGTCGTGTGTAGACACGGGTTTGGTTCTGACCTTGCCGTCACGGGTATGGCTCAGCCATCGGCACATGAGGAAGAGAAGAACCTGCCTGCCTTCTCCTACCGTGTCTGGGCCACCCTTTGGCGTGGTGATGCCGTTTCGCTGGAAAATGCCAGCTGTCCGCCGTGACTCCATGTCTCAGAGAAACACTGGCAGACCCCCTTCCACACAGGCTCGATGGAAATGGCAGTGCAAGTAAGAACAAAGCAAAAGCTGCCTGGAAATCTCCTCGCTGCAGAAGCGGCTAGTGGGCTAACGGTCACCAACAAGCCTGTCCTCTCCCCGGCTCCCTGAGAAGTGCCTGTCCCGTAGCAGGGATGGAGCTTCCTCAAGGCAGCCTGCTCCCAGCACAGTCCCCTCTGCCTCTGCAGCGATAAGCCTCGAGATGCTTAGCTAGCCCCAGGATCCTTCCATGCTTTGTAATTGAATTAATAACTGTCTTAAAACTGCCATGCCAACCAGCAATCTGTTTCCTTCCCTACAGTACACAGCATGGTCACTAGTTAAATTAAGCGACTCCAGTAAGTGTGATGTTTTATGCAAGAGTAACTTCCAGCAGGGAATGGCCAGCTCAGCTCTCCTGGGCTGGGGGGAAGCAGCCCTTTACCTGTAGCTCCTGGGGTTCGTCTCATGTTCCGGCTGCTCTTGCATGCAGAGATGAGGCTGAGATGGGAGAGGGGCTCCACTAATTGGCTCTGTGGCTTCGGAGCAGCTGTCGGCTGCTCCCTGTGTCCGAGCACCCGCCAATTACCCCGACCATCAGCTCCCTCAGCCGGGATGTGCTGCTGCGAGGGAGCCGCATGCGGGCAGGAGCCTGATGGTCCCTGGTGTCACACAGGGCAGAGGCACCGTAGCCCGTGTCTAATACTTTGGAATGAGAGAGAAGCAGCGTTTTGCGGGTTGTATTCCCTCCCAATCAGCGCAGGTGCCTTTTTCCTTTAGTTAGATTCACAAAGGAAAAGCTTGTGTAAGCTGGAAATTTTCCCTCAGTTGGGTCAGCAACGGCTGTGCTGAGCAAATCGCAGCTGGAAATAACTGTGCTGACCAGCAGGTAAAATTATCGTGAATTAATAAGAAAATAGTGTATTCATTGTGTTCCGATAGATGGTGGTGAATGGATTAAGGTTTAACAGCTTTACATTCTGAGATTAATAGGTAGCATATGGTAAATAATTTCTATTTATTTAACAAATAAAATATATATTATTAACACTTACAGGCATTCCTTCTCTCACGATATGCTCTTTCCCAATCAAGCCAAATTACGCTAATCATCCCTTCTGATTCCACCCAGAGGCTGCACCCCGTTGCTGTCTGCTGCTGTCCCTTTTTCTCTGCTGGAGTTACGGGCTACAACTGCCAGGCAGTGATTTTCTCAAATGTAATCAATGCCAGAAGCTCAGATAAGTTTTTGTTTAGAGGTCCAAGGTGGCTGGTTGGTGTCGGGGGTGAAACGCCTGGATCTTACTCATTAGGCAAAACAACGGTTAGATTAAAGTAGTTAAACAATTACAAGACCAGGATATGGTTGGAACCAGGAACTGAGAGCTAAGCAGAATGGTAAATCTCGGTACCTCCGAGCCTGATCATCTGGGCTACTTCTCTCACGCCAGAACTCTCATTTTGGGTGTTACCAGAAGAGGTACGTTCCTCGGGCTCTGTCACTTGGATGGTGGGGAGAAGACAACCACAAAATAAAGGTCTTCAAGCCTGGAAGCTGAATTTGCAAGAAGCACAGTGACACGCTCAGAATTGGGCATGCCTTATGCAGCCCTACTTTCTGTGTTAAAATCCAGCCAGGAGAGCAGAAATTATGGTAGATACGCCTCTTGAGAACAACATTCATTATTAGGAAGAATAAATATTAACACCAAAATAAATAGGAATAGATGAAAGTGGAACACCTGAAAATTAAAATTTGGGAAAACAGCTGCAAAAACACTTGAAGCTTTCACGTAGTGCTCCAAGAGTGGCTTGTACTACTGTTTGGGAGAGAAAATACTATACCCTGAAATACATCATCAAGGGCATAGTAATCTCTGCATATAAAAGAATCCCAAACTTTATACCAGGTGTTGCTGGAAGAGACAAAACTCAAACCTTATCTCCTTTGCCACTGCAGTGAGCAGGGAGGGTTCTGCCAGTGCCTCCCTTGTGCAGTGCCCTGGCCCGTTTCTGGCAGGTTTTATGTTCTTATTAGTATTTGGAATATGTTGAAAGTCAGACCTGGAAAGCCCAGGTGTCCAGGAGGCTGAATGCTTTCCCTTTGTGCTAGCTTTGGAGACCTGGAAATGATAAATGTCTCAGTTGAACGTTTTCCAAGATGTATTCCAGTTTATGAGGACGTCAGCAGCAATCCTTTTATTGAGCACAGGCAGCTCCGGAGCACTGACCACAGCCTGGAGCCTTGGCACATGCGGGAGCTGGGCAATTAATTGGTTTTATAGGAAATCTGCGCGCGCGCGCGCACACACACACACACACGTGCACAAAATCAAAGTGGTTATTTTTAAAAAGCAGCTCTCTGAGGAACAGGGGGTTATTTTTAACGAGAAGCTTTCTGAGGAACAAAGGGACAGTGCTTTGGCTGGCCTTAGATTTCAAGATTTTCTGTGCCTTTTACTGAATGAAGAAAGGCCAGAGAGATTTTTAGACTTTCACGACAGCCTTATTCGTTAGAGAGTCATCTCTGTGCACTTCATAAGCTTTAAACCCTTAAATACTGCTGGGAAGTCATCCTTTCGGCGATACGGCCGAGGGAGGGGTGACATTGCCGACCCAGCTTCCCAGGGCTGGAGCTGACAGCCCAGACCTGGAGGCTTTGGATCTTCACCTGCTCTGGAGTGTTTCCTTGAACCTGATCTCTAGCTGGAGTCTTTTTGTCCCTGGTCCCTTGCTGGTGTTCCCCAGGAGCATTTCTCTGTGTCCCAGCTGGCTCCTGAGATCCATTGCATCATCAGCCAAGGGTCAAAAGAAAATAACCCTCAGAGACTTTACAGGGAATCATTTTTTGTGGACCCAGCTTGGATGGGGAGCAAGTTGCATGAACTCAGGTGGTTAATGGGAGAGCCCAACTCCATCTTGCTGCCTCTACCAGATTTGGGTCAGACCAATTTCCAAACAGGCTAATTGCCTCCCAATCTAGGGCAGCCACCCCTCCCTCTGCCTCCTCGGGGATCCAGAGAACATTAAAAGGTAATTAGATATTTATAAGGACAGGCGAGCAGTCTCTGCCTGGGATGATGAATTAGCTTGAAGACATTATCTAATTCTCAGTTGTCTGAAATGAAATGTCTCCCTGCTGAAAAGGGACCTTCGGAGTGCAGCCTGAGATTCCCTGAGATCCAGAAATGGTCCCCAATGGATGGGGGAATCTTTGCAGTCAGGGTATGGCCGAAGAGGCATCCCTAGAAAAAACAGGAGGCGAAGTGGCTTCGCCATGAGCGAGTCCTGCCAGCAGAAGGAAATTTGTCCTTGTGCCGAGGCCAGGACGAGCACAGGCTTTGCCTGAGGTTCTGCATCTCCTGCATTTCACCTAAACAGCAGTTTAGAAAGGGGGAGACATGTGTCAAGCATTCCTGTCCTCTTTCTTGAGCGGTACAAAGGGAAGCTGAGTGTGGCACAGACACGTCTCCTGGCTGCATGAACCGCTGGGGAGGGTCAGGCTTTGGCGTCGGTGCAGCCGCGGAGCACGGAGAGGCGTGTGCCGGGCAGGCAGCACAGCACGCGTGTTGCATCCCCCGGGTGATGTCCCGCTTGATGTCTGCCAGCCCATCTCACCTCTCATGGAAACCTGCAGCCCAGAGAGGCAAGGGGCTGCTCTTACCCAGAAAGGTGACGACAGCTAGGGATGTGCGGACAAATCCAGTGGCGTGTCCCATCCTGCACCTCCGGCTGGGTTACAGCCTCCGCGGCTGAGCCTCTATGGGTGAGCGGGGACAGCAGCCCTGCGAGAGACAGAGAGGGGCGTCAGCTGCAGCGTTGCTGTGCCTCTGTCCGAGGGTCCAGCACCCGGCTGCACAGCCCCCCGGCAGCGTTGCTGTGCCTCTGTCCGAGGGTCCAGCACCCGGCTGCACAGCCCCGCTGGCCTCGGGCCCAGGGTGACGGTCACTCGGGAGCAAACATCCAGCTGCCTGGAGAGGAACGCAGGGGTCTGAAGGAGCTTTTTTTCTTTCTGACATGACAGATCTGGTTGGGAAATCGGTCCTCCTCCCAGCCTATCTGCTATTCTTCCTCCCTCCTCCAAAAGGAATGCTTCCTTCCTAGCGTTTTTTAGTAAAAAATGCAAAGTCAGAAGCACACAGGATATTGGTAGGGGAGGAGCAGGAGGAAATGATTTGTTCTTGTTATTCTGTGAAAAAGGCATCTTTAATTGAAGCTTTTCAGGCGGGGAGTGACTGCTTTTGGGGACTGTGCCAGCCCCGAGTCTCTTGTTCTGGAGAGGCTGGGGGGACCCAGCTGGTTACTGTGCGCTGCACCCCAGCTTGCAGAGCTTCGTGCAAGTGCCTTTACCCTTGCAGGCGGCGGGGAAAGTGAGTGCACAAAGTGGCTGCACAGGGCTGGGGCGTTCTTGCTTTTTTTCTAAGTTTAATGCATTTGAATAGTTAATAAATGACGGAGTGCCAAGGCATTTCCTGATGCCATGAGACACATTATTAGGTGGAGCAGTGATTTCTAGTCCCCTCTGCAGACTCCCGTCTTCCAAGATCTTTCAAAAAGCAAAAATCCCCAACAAAACACCGAGCTGTTTGTGCAGACTGTGGTCCCTGCGCTCTCCCAGCTAAACCCACCGTGGGACCAGCTTCAGCACACGCAGCTCTTTCTGTGTAACTCCAGCAGGGATGTTGGGCTGGTTTGGTTTTTTTTCTCCCTCTTTGTTAAAATACACTTTTGAAATAATGCATCAAGGAGCCCCACAGCCCTGCAGGGCCTCCTGTTCCCCGGTGCCCTCCCAAACACCCCCCGGTGAGTTGCTGCTGGAGGCGCTGCCAAGAGCCGGGCTGCTCGTGGGCTGCGAGTGCTGCTTATCCCTCTGCTCCAGCTGGTGCTGCTTCCACTCCTCTCCCTGCCCATCTGTCTGCCCGAGCAGGCAGTACTGCTCCTAAGCTCCTTCGAGCAGGGATTAGCTTTCTGTCCCATGGGATGCAGCCCCTGTACATTGCATCTTTAAAAAATCCAGTGCTCCGCTCATTAATAGCAGCCCTGGAAATGCACCTGAGCAAACAGCGATAGCCCCGTGTTTGCTCCATGTCCTGCCTCCGGGGACCCTGGCTGGGTGGAAAAGCCACCTGGCCTCTTTGTGTCCTCACCCAAAAGAGAAGATTTTGCTACCACGCTTAGAAGAGACCCCATCCCAAATCCTCCTCAATTTTTATCTTGCTTGGGTTGGAGGGCTGGATCCCAGCCTCCCGGTCCAGTGCTGAGAGCGGAGCTGCCTGCCCTTCGCTCACTCACACACTGCTTAAATATTTTTATATATATAGTCCCCTAAATAAGGCTGGTGCTTAATTGCATGGCGTGGCCAGGGGAGGAGGGACCCCTGCTACAGATGGACGATCCAGGGAGGGAGCGGAGAGAGGCGTCAGACGCACTGACATGAAAGCTGCTCCACGCAGTTTGTTCCAGCAACCCTGAAGTGAGTCAGTCACATGAAATCACTTGATGTCAACGAGAATCATGCCCCAAATGGTGTCCTGAACCCACGGCCTTTCAGCGAACACTGCCTCATTGTTCCCCTGCCTTCACCCTCTGCTTGCTTCTCTCTCATGTGTCTTGTGCTCACGTCGTAAGCACTTCGGGACAAGGACCAGCTTTTAGCTCGATCTGTTTTGCAGGCAGCGCTGGGATGTGGGCTTGCAGGCAATGCCAGCGCTGCACTAATTAATAAGTTGACTTCTCCAATTCTCTGCTGTTGGGTTCCTTCACCAGCACCTTCCAGTGCCCAGGGTTTGTGGAAGGCGGTGAGCATCGAAGCTGTCCCTACACCCAGCGGCAGCAAGTCTCGCTCCGTCACGGCCAGCCCCGGTTTCGGAGGCTGAGTCCCCTGCCTGCGCCCCGGGAACTGCCCACGAAGGCACTGCCCGGCTGCAGCTTTGCTTTCTTCTGTTCGTTCTTACTCTCAGTTTTGAAACAAGTAGGAAAGAGTGTGGGAAAGCTAGATTTTGCCATTTTTAACAATAGCAGGCAATGAGGAGGTCGGGGAGTGCGGCATTGGCCATCCTCCCTCCTGGGAGGCTGGAGGCTCCTCCAGGCTGCTCCTGCCCCTCGGGCACCTTTCTGGGTGTATCAGCACTTTACACTTTCTGCTGTGTGAAATGGAGATGCTGCATTTGAGCGAGAGCAAATTGCCTCCTGCCTCCCCTGGGTGCTTTCGCCTAACCAAGCAGTGGTCCCGAGGGCTGAGCTGGGATCTGCACGGGAGGGTGAGCTGCGATGCCCTTCTGTGGGAATGCTGCTACCAGGGTCCCCCTTCAGCTACCTCCCCTGCGGCCGAGCAAAGCTGGTATCTTGTAAATATTAAGCTGATTTAAATTATTTAATTAGTTTTCAATTCATGATTTATGATCTAAACTACAGCTTTGATCCCCAGTTCCGCTGCTGGCTGCGGCTCCGCAGCTTCCCTCTTTGCACCTCAACCTCCCCATCCACTCTAACCCCTCATGTTCACATCGTCTCTTCTCAATCCCTTGTGTCCGTCCCTCCATGTCTCCAGAATCCTTCCCACGCACACAGATGTGTGTTTGCTCCTGAAATACTCGGGGCCCTTTCTGGAGGCGAGAAAGGCTTGGCGAGAAAGGCGCTGCGGCTTGGCAGGCTGAGGTGGGGTGTGGGGAGGCTCTTGGGGGGGGGGAGGACGGGGAGATGCTGCTGCTTTGCCCTTTTGAATCCAGCTTTAACTCCTTTGTAAAAAATCAGGAATGTGATAATGAGGGACAACTCCAGGTACAGCCCGCTTCAAATGAACACGTGAGAGGGTAATTTCGATGAGTGCTGACACTGTTTGCAATTAGAGGCTGGATGAAATAATCCTCTCGGATGCTGTTTTGCGGGTTCCTGACTGTCTCATCACCTGAGTGCTGCGATCAAATTGTGCCTGAGGGTCTGACGCTGCGAGGTCACACCTGGGGCTGCACTGGGACTTGGGGGCATCTGAAAGCCATGACCCTGAGCGGTGGATCCCACATCTGACTCTCAACTTCTCCAAAACACGGGCATGCGCTTTGCAGCTGATGTTTAGCCCTGTTCTCCATCCTTAGTTAGAAGAGGGCCCACGGGGATCTGGTCTTTCCCCCTTTCATAGGGTGTTTTGACAGTCACTCGAGAGCCTTCTGTTGTACTGAAAGGGGATCTGTCATCCCTGCTAATGGATGCTGTCATTAATACTTCCAGTAGCAAGGAGGCATGGGCACACTCGAAAACATGTGCATTAGCCCTTTCCTCTGGAGACCCTGGGACCTGGGATAACGATCCGTTATTGTAGAGGCAAAGAGCTACAGAGAGATTCCGAGTCCTCCTGAGCCTCTGGGAGAGGAGATGCTGCCTGGTCCAGCGCCCGCAGCCCCAGTTCTGACTGTGGAGCAGCAGCAGCATCCTTTGGAGGAGGTGACTCCAGCAGGACTCTGGGCACGGCGGGGCCAGAAATGGCTTTTGGTAGGAGATGGGCTTTAAGAAGAGGTGACATGGCCAGCACAGGCGAAGTGCTGTATATCACCAGAATAAATGAATGTAACTCGGTGTCTCATGGTTAGGTGATGAGATGAGCATTTGTGTGTAAGTGGGGCAGCTCCTGCCGCTGCAGCATTCCCCAGGGAAGGATTGCTCCCGAGGGTGGGCGATGCAGGAATTTGTCCTGTGCTGTGAGTGTCCCTTTTGTTAAGGACCGTCGCTAAGGCTAGAAGGGACATGCTTTTGATGTTTGCTGGATTTTGGCTTGTGAAACCAAGGTTAGGTACATTTTGCCCACCAGAACAGCATGTTTCAAGGAGTTGCAAGTGGTTTTATTGTGATGTAACTGTTCTCTTGTAAAACTGCCTGTGCTGCGGAGAGACGAGTTAGATGCAGGCTCTGGGTTTGGCCTTTCTTGAGCTTTTTTGGGTTCAGATCTGTTGGTGCCTCCAAGACCTGCAGCAGCTGCTGCTGCAGAAATCCTGGGCCACCCAAAAACCGTCCTAAGCAGTGAAGTCTCCAAGGTCCGAATGAGGACCAGAGGCACCCTCAGAGGGGTTCAGAGCCTCACGGCAGAGTTCAGCCCTCCCTAGGCTCATCAGTCAGCCCGTAACAGACACCAAACCCTGTCTGCAGCTCCTGGGGGAACCCTGCTCCCCGGTGAGGCTCGGGACCCGATGGAGGAGTGCTGCGGGCACCGCTTGCTCAGTTTGGTACCTGTCACCAGCTGCAGCAGAGATGTGTCCCAGAAACACTTCTAGCAATAGCTGGGGGGGTCCTGTGCACCCTTTCTGCTGCCCAGGGGGGTTTGGATCGCTCTTGGCATTTTACAGAAGTCCCACAGGCTCTGCCTCTGGCAGGTAATCGCCTCTGCTGTGCGAGCTGAGGGAGAGGAGCAGCATGAGCTGCACTCCCTGGGGAGGCTCCTGGCCACCAGCTACACCCTGTTGTCCCTGTCCCACCCTGTCACCCTCGCCCATCGCTGTCACCGCTGCAGGGACTGTGCAATGGGCACATTCCCTTGCCCCGGGCTCAGTGCTCCCTGTCTGCACCCCAGCATTGCTCTGAGGAGCCAGGCAGTGGGACAGCGGTAGGGGATGGAGTGGGGACTTGGAGGAGGGCTCTGTCCCCGGCTGTGCTCGCACAGGAGGAGCTGAGGCTGGTGCAGGAGGCTCAGAGCCTCCAGCCCAAGGCTGTGGGAGCAGATGGTGCTCACAGCCCGGCCTCCTTCCCTGCCGGCAGCTCCCTGCTGGGCCATGGCGATGCCACCCGCAGCCAGGGCTGGAGCTGGGGCTCTGCTGTCCGGATGCATTTGTTATTGCCCGATGGGCTGAGGCATTGGCACAAAGTGGGGACACGCTCTGCACGCTGCAGGAGGGCTTTGCTGTGGCCGGGTGAAGGGGACACACGCAGACGGGGACAGGTGGGGTGGATTAAGGCAGGTGTTTTCCGTTGGCTCGTCTGCCTGCCTGGCGTACCTGCCCTTGCTGCTGCTGCTGCTTTTACACCTGGGCCATGCAGGCAGCGGGCAGGGGAGGCATGGTGTCGTGGCTGTGGTCTTCAACAGCCCAGCTCAGGGACAAGGGAGATGGCCCGTGGCAGCGGGTCTGACCCCTGGGATGGGAGCAGAGCCACCACCGAGCAAGGAGCAGGGGGCTGTGCCAGAGCCCCCCGAGCCGGTGCCTCCGCCCTGGCCCTGTGCCCCAGGTGTGAGCACTTGCAGCCAGCCCTTGTTAGTGTAATTGCAGACACGGGGGGGCTTTGCCCTCCCGGCTCAGCGCAGAGACAGGAGAGTGTGATGGAGAGAGAGGTAAGGGGGGAAAGAAGAGAAGCAAATGTTTAGTTTGGGAGCATTCAAGCACCCAGAGGAGGATGGTGGGGAGCTGTAGGGTGGTGGGACCTGACCAGGAGGGTGTGGGTGCGGGGGTTTCCCCATTAGCGTGGCTGGGGAGGGTGGCCCGAGCTCCCTCGGGGCTGGGGTGGCTGCGTGCTGGCACTGTGAGCTTGCTCTTGTTCTTTGTGCAGTCTGCAGCCCTGGCTAGTTTGTGCTGCTGCATTGTGAGACTGTTGGCAGCTCCCACTTTGGGGTGCTCTGCCCCAGCTGTGGTCTTAGCTCCCAGCACAGCCTTTGTGTCCCTGTCGCCTCCCTGGCAAGAGCCCCCAGCACCCTGCCCGCCCCAGGAGCTGTACAATACACTGGGCTTCTAGAAAAGAAGTCAAGCAGCAAAATGCCAACCTAGGGGCAGCGCACCGTGCAAACGTGCTTTGCTTGCTGCTGGAAGCAAAGTTCGTTGTGTTTGCTGGGGTACCCCCAGAACTTAGGGGTGGGATTTTATTTGGGGTTTCGTTTGGTTTTGTTTGGGTCTGGCTCCGGTCCTGCTGCTTTCTGTTGAGTGGGCTCAGTGCTGTGGTCCTGCCTTGTGGGACCAGGCAGGAATGTTGCAGGCTTCCTCGCGGTGCTCTGCAAATCAAGTTACATCTGGAGCAATTCTGAATTGCCATATCCATGGAAACTAATGTGCTTCTCCCTTTGACATGAGCATCCAGAGCGATGCCATTCCTGTTCCCTGTGCAGAGCAGACTTGGTAGGGCTGGAGCCCGTGGTGTGTGCATGGGCCCTAATTAATTTTTTCAGAATGCAGCAGGCGGTAGGATTTGGTGTGTGAAATGGGTGGAGGGGCAGAGTCCCGTGTGTGTCCAGCGGTGCCTAAACCACCCGTGGCGGTGCAGCCTGCAGGGGGGAGCCAGGTGGCTGCCACGTGTACATCCCTACCCGTGGGGTACCCACGTGTGGGCTTGTCTGTGTGTGGGGAGGGGGGGTAGCACAGCTCTGGTGAGTGGTCAGTGGTGATTCCAGTGCTGCTGGGAGCGTTTAATACCCCCGGTGCCTGGGTGTGCAGGCAGCCTGGGGAGGAAAGGCTCTGGGCGTCCTTTTCCCAGAGCTGTGAGACCAACTGGGATGGGGATGTGCCAGGATGGGTGCTCTCACCCTGCACCAGCCCCTTGGCTGTGTCCTATCAATCACTGATTAATTTGATTGTACTAGAGCTGGCTTGGTAAGGATCAATATCTGATCAGTGGCTCCTGCTCTTTCCTCCCAAGGCGAGTGGAGGGGAGCAGCTCAGAGTGGTGGTGGGGGTGTGTGTCTAGGGAGGGAGGGCAGCTGAGATTATCCAGCATCCTGGAAAAGATGGGAGAAAAGTCTCTGTGAGGGGAGGGAAAGCCCTGCCCGTGGGACATGGGGAACTCTGCTGCAGTAAAAGCATCGCTGGCATGACTGGGGAGAGCCCTGTGCTGCCAGGAGGGGACGGAGGCTGCCATGCTCGTATCTTTTGCATCACTTGATGTTGGATGGACCCGTGCTCGAGCCAAGCGCTGGAAGGAGAGCCACGGCTCTCAGGCTGCGCTTCTCCCAGTGGATTATATGGGGTGTTACTGGACATCCGGACACCTGAGAGCAACTCCTGCTTAGGGCAGGGAGCGGTTTAGCTTCACCTGGGGGACAAAATAGGCCTGTCTAGTCCTCCTTGTCCTGGTCAAGGAGCAGGCAGGGTGCTGTGATACAATCCCAGCAGGACAGCTGCATTAAGGCATGGTTTTCAAGCACTCTGTTTTCACTGTGTCTTTTAAGTGCTTTTTCCTAATAATTGGTTGGCGCATTCATGTACATCACGGGTCAGGGCACCTCATTGTAAGAGGGTCTCAGTGGGAGTTTTCTTCTGGTTCCACCCCTCCTCAGACAGGCAAACCCCCTGTGCTTGTGCCCAGCTCAGCCCCTCTTTGTGCAAGAGACAAAGCCGGGACTGGGGTTCAGCCCAGAGGCACGGGCTGGGGGTGTCCGCAGCGCTCGGGACTGGTGGCTCTGGGAGGGGAGTGACTGCAGAGCTGAAACCTAGCCGTGATGAAACGGGTGACATTAAGTGGACCTTTATCGCTGTTCTGTTCTGTTGTGCAGTCTGAACTCTAGGTCTGAGCTTTGCAGTTAGTGCTTTTTTTGTTAGTTTTTGTTGTTTTTTTGTTTTCCTTCCCTGAACTGGCCAGATCCCATCTCTGGCTGCACCTTAGTGCCTTGGGGTGGTGGGACTGCAGCCTGAGCTGCGTGATCCTCTGCTCTGCTGCAATAAGCTCTTGGTAAATCCTCAGGGTTTTGGAGGTGAAGCGTTTGGTGGGACTGACCCGGAGGAGCTGGACCAGACTCATGTCACCTCCAGGCAAGACCTTGAGGTCCAGGGGTAGCGTTGCCAGGGTGGCTGCAGTAGCAGCTCAGCCCCAGGGAAATGCCATGGGGACCAGCACAGTGTGTCAGAGAGCAAAGGAGACAAACAGAAACAGCCAGGAGACCTTCCCATGGAGGCTTTACTGGGGAGGGGGTTTCGCTGCAAGTTGCCCACTGCCTTGCAGGCTGGGTATGAGCCTGGTGTTTGACCGAGACTGCCAGCATGCAGCTCCTAAGCTCTCCCTGAAGACTTGTATTTCAATCAATATCCTGAGTTGATAGCAGCTGGAAGGATGCTTAAAGTCTTTGAAAACAAGGCCACAAGTGACTCCAGTTTAGCACATGGGGTGTTTGAGAGATGTCTGCCTGAAATCCTGGTTAACACCCTGATTACAGTTGCTAAAGTTACAAATATGGTGCCCTTCTTACAGGCACTCCCCTGCAAAATCGCTGCATTGCAAACCAGTCCAAGCACAGCTGAGCACAACCTTGCAACCACTTTGCTTAGGAAATGCAAGTTATTAATCTGAGGTTGCCCGGGAGGGGATGCTGAGGTGGCCTGAATGCTGGCAGAGGGGACGGGAGCTGAAGTCTGACTGCGAGTGCTGCTATCCCCTCCCCAAAATAAAACTCCGAAATAAAGCTTCACACTGCAGGTTTTCCTTTCCTCTTGCAGCGCGGCACCACGCGTTGAGCACGCACAGCTGAGCTGTGGGGAGCTCTACCTAAACCCTGGGACATCCACAGAGCTTCCAGCCTCGCAAACCCACCCACTTTCTGCGATAAGTGCTACCGTGTCGTCAGCAGCAGAAACTCTTTGATGTGGCACCGGTATAAATAGCTCCCTACCTGCGACAGAGCCTGGCTCCATCCCCTCCCTTCTGCTGCCTGGTAAATAGCTTGGCAGGAGCTGGTCCTGGGGAGAGGCTTTAGCAAGGAAAAACAAGTGCAGAGCTTGGGAAACCTTCTGGCTAACGCGGGAAGGTGATGTGTTATATGGGGAAGCCCTAACACCCACCAGCCTGTCACACCGGCACTGGTGCTGGCTGCCCTGTTTGTGTCGCTGGGTAAAGTCATGCCAGCAGCAAGAGCCTTCCTGGGGGTGGGGGATGGGGGTGGGGGGGTCGTGCATGGCACCAGGCATTTGCCCCAGCCTCACAGAGCCCCTCAGCACTGCTGGTGCTTGTGCTGGCCATGCTGGGGGGTGCCCTATCCCCAGGCGGAGGGAGCTTCAGTGAAATGGTGCTAAAATCCTCTCCCTCCTAGGAGAAGGTTAGGGTTTCCTCTGCAATGGTGTCATATTTTGCTTCTTGGAAGGAATCATCCCTGTGTCCAACCTTCTCACCTGGCTTTGCTAAAGTGGTTTTGGTATTCAGTCTCCAAATAGCGCCAAGCTGCTCTCTTCTCTATACAAACCAGCAAGAACCAGCACAAAACATCTATCCCCCTTCCTTCCTCCATGGAGGCTCCCTGTTTTATGACTCTCCGGTGCAGGACTGACAGCTCTACAGGCTGTACAATAAATAATACATGTATTAATTTAGGACCTAGGCTGCTGAGGGGGGCTGGGTTCAGTATTTCACAAGCAGCTGTAGGGTTGAATACCTCTTGTGCTCCCTGAGGTCTTGGGACATCTCACTTGTGCTGAACATCCCTCTGGTAAAATCCTGGATGCTACAGCTGCGTTGTGGCAGTGGGACCGAGAGTGTTTGCCAGGGAGAAGAAAACATTTTGGGTTCAAGGAAGGAGCTTTTGTATCGTTTGAGAGTGGGCTTTGCTTCCTTGTCCGCTGAGACCTTTTCCTTCCCTACAGCTCCACAAGCATCCAAAGACATCTAGTGTGAGGAGAAGACAGAAAGTGTCTAGAAGGAGCCTGATGCAGCCTATCACAGCAGATTTTAATAAAGTTTCTTCCCTTTCATCTATGCTTTTTGACTCATAAAGGACTGAGTAAGCCTCTCTAGCCTCTTTCTGTGTATCTGCACTTTAACAGCACCTCTGGAATCCCCTGGTCAGTGCTGGGGTTTCCTGCGTGGTGCATGTGTTTGTATGACAGCCGACCTGGTGTGCTGGGGATGTGTGCAGCGATGCAGAGCCCTGGGCTTCCAGGATTGCCGTGAGCCCATCTCAAAATCTTCCTGGGCATCTGCGGTTCCTCATCCCTGGAATGCAGGGCTCTAGTGTGTGACACTGATTTAGGAAGGAGAGGGATGTGCATCCAGCTGTGCAGGATAACTACAGGCAGTGCTGCGTTAAACCAGTCTCCATGAAACGGAGCAAAACTCATCCCTGAGCAGAGGGGCAGTGCTCCGGGCTGGCCAGCATGGGTGAGCCTGGTGCTGGGAGCCAGCCCTCTGGGTGCTGAGCCTGGGGCTCTCTGGTTCCCACAGCCCTGAACTACTCGGCTGGGAAGCTGTCAGGAGGCTCCCTCGGGATGTGAGGTGTTCCATGACTGCCTGGGTTTGCTGCGTGCCCAGCACCTTCAAGGCAAAATCTCAAGGGTTGGGGTTGTGGCCACTGCAAGTAGACAAAGTGCTACAGGAGACCGTGGGGCTTGCAGGGGGTGCCGGAGGGAGGAGGCACTGAGGAACACGGGGAGATATCCGCCTCTCATTGGGGCCCATGACTTTTCCTGGATAATTTGGATTTTGGACATACATAAAGCATGCAGAGTGGCTGAACAGCCGGGCTGTTTAATGTACGTGAGCTCAGTCTCCACGTGGGCTCCCAGCTCTATGGGCCAGACCTTCCATGCACGGCATTTAGGTGCGTCTGGGGCGTGTGTGTGAAATAGCTCCCTAATGACATGGTTGGGTTCTCTGCCTTTTGTGATTTGCTTGTGGTAAGGCTGCAGGCAAGATAGTAACGCAGGTCATTAAATTCTCTGCAGGTATTTTGAGTGACAGAAGTCGTGGTTGCTCTGTTTGATAGTAATTGATCAGGTGATGGAGAAGAGCGTTCGCATCCCTTTGTCTCAATCTGCTTGCGCTCCAGGGAGGGTGTGCAGCCGGTCTTGGCATGACCCTCTCATTCTTTCTTTTCTTTAGTCTTGGGTAATTCTAATCTACCCCTGGAAAGTACAGTTATTTCTAGAAAGTTTGGGGCTTTCTTGTAGTAGCGAAGTAAGCAGCTTTTGGGGTTGGTGGTGTTGCTGACGGGTGTGCTCAGTACCCAATACATGGCCTTGAGAGGTTCATCTGTGGATGCAAAGCTGCTCTTAAATCTCATGCAAGTGCCTGTGCTTCAGCTTTGTATCCCCAGAGCTTGTTGTGGACGTGCCTGGAGATGGCCTGGGAGAAGCAAGAGATGTTCTCAGGGTTTGGCTAAAGCCCTGGGCCGGGGTTGTGCTGGGGAGGGCTCTGGCTGCTCCCAGCTCTTGGATGTAGAGGCTGCTGCCTCCCATCCTCAAAGCAACTAGTGTTTCCTTGGAGAGATGACAATCTCTCATGAATACTGCCCAGTCTGGCCAGAAAAATAATGCTGAGGCTCGTGGGAGTGGTGCAAGCCTGGGGGTGTCAGTGGGCCAGCATGGGTGAGATGCAAAGGGAGGAGGGAGCTCGGGAAGTTTTGGGACTGGAGCCCTGTGCAGCACAGCCCAGCCCGCCCTGCCACCGGCTGCTTCCCCATCCGAGCATCCGTCCCGCTGCGAGTGGGAAGGAGCAAAGCGGTGCCCTGCCTGCCGGTGCCTCCCCGTGCCCACCCTGGGGTGGGCAAGCTCTCGGCCGTGACTTTGCACTGAGCCCCTCTGGCTCCCCGCTGCCCTGAGACGCTGCAAAAGCCCGGCCAGCCTCAGACACAGCAAATACCCCGTGAGCCTGGAGCAGCCCCGTCTCCCACCTCTCACTTGGGATCTGCCCTCACGGGGGGTGCCTAGGGAAGGGACTTGGGACGCCACAGTCTTCCTCATCCTCCCTCCCTGCAGTGGGAACTGGGGTCTCCTGGGCTGCTCTGGGCTCTGACAGCCTGTGCTGGTGGTGCTGAAGTAGTTTTGTGCAGCAAAAGCTCTGCCAGCCCCCCCACCTCTCCCAGGCGCCACGTTCGAGATGCCTGACCCCACCAGCAGGCTCTCAAAGTGCCTCTAGCCAGAACGCACCAGGAAAAAGCACAATAGTAATAAATAATAATAAAAATACTCCCAGACGTATTCCATAAGAGACATTTCTGCTGACAGCCGTGTCGACCTCGGCCGCTCAGCCCCTGCCACAAGTGACACAGCCGTCGCCCCCCCTTCCTTCCAACTCCACCCCCGGCTCCTCTCCAGCGCAGGCAGAGCCTGCATCGCCTGCAAAGCCATCACCCGCCGAGAAATGCCCAAACCAGCCCCCTGCCCCTGCCTCCCCATCCCTGCCGGAGGTGAGTGGGATCTGGCAGGTTCTCTCCTGCCAGAGCAAAGGCGAGCACGCCCGCAGGTTGGCTCTGATGGGGAATGGTGCCCTGAAACCCGGAGCCTCCTTCTTCCCTCTTGGCCGGAGGACGAAGGCGCTTACCTTGTGCGGGATGGTTGCGTGTGCATGAGCTGGGGCTCCGCGGCTGCCGGCGGCTGGGCTGCGAGGCAGTGCTCGGCTGGTGCCTGCCCGAGTGTGGATGTGTGTGCCCAAAGCCACTGCAGCATCTCTGCATTAGGATGTGCTCCTCCCTCTCCTCCCTCCTTGCGTGCGCGCTCCCTCGCTCGCTGCCAACCACCACGCTGGTCCCTGGAGAGGGTATTTTTTTCCCTCTGCCTTTACCTCACTTGCCACAGTCCAAGGACCAGTCAGGGAGGCAGAGCGACTTGCAGCATCATGCATAATTCATGCCCTTCCTCAGCCTCCCTGGCTGCTGCTCCCACCAGTCCCCAGCAGAAACCCCTCATCCGCACCGATCGCCGCCGGCTCCCCCCCAGTCCCTGGGGCTGGAGCAGGTGTAGGCCTGGGGGGGCAGCTGGGGGACCCAGCGGGGGTCTGAGCCTGTGTCTGTGGGGTGGAAGCAGGAAAGGGATTAGCCTCAGCTGGGGGTGTCTCGGCAGGGATACCCACCTCTGTGCAGCGTGTGCATGTGTCTGTATATATGCACACCTCCGTGCCTAAATAAATCCATCTAAATGTATACCCACGTAACCAGGCTTATCCGCGTGCTAGGGAGATGGGTTCACAGCAGAATGTTGGGATGCTCCACTGAGCCGAGCGTGGCTGTCATAGGTGGTACCCGACTGTGCCGCACGGGGAGGATGGGGTTTCCTCGCATGTGACCGAGCGAGTGGCTCTGCACGACGCTCAGCCAGGGGACACGGGGCTGGCAGCCTGGGTTGGCTTGGGGTTTTGGGGTGCTGGAGCCACTTTTGGCTGTTGCGGTGGTCCGAGGGGCTTAGGACTGGGCTTGCCTGCATTGTCAGTGCTCTGCAAAGAGGAGCTGTGCCCCTTGCGAGGCGGCGCGCAGAGCCCTGCCCGGTGAATATTTGCAACCGTGAGATCTTTGCTGTTTTCTGACTGCTGAGGGAGGTCTGTCTGGGTGGAGCGACGCTGTAAGGTGTGCCGGGGGATGCTCCAGGACCTCCCCCATGCTATCCTGCAGGCACTGAGGTTTGGGGGAAAGAGATGCTGCTGAGCAAGCTGAGGTGCGAAGGGCCCCCGTGGTGCGGGGGTTCGCCGGTGGGCAGGTCGCTGCCAGGCTGTGCGATGGGAAGCGGAGGATTCGGGAGCGTGGCAGCGACCACCCTGCACTCTCCATCCCTCCCAGCTCCAGCCCAGACCTGTTAATGATGTAAGGAGATCAACGGGCGCTGGGGCTGTCCACAGGTTAATGGCCTGCAATTACAGAGGAGTAATTAAGGCATCAGTATCTCTATTGATTGGCACAGCTCCAGTGGTCTAGGCTCCTCCAGCAAATGGGTGCAGGCAGGAGAGTGCCTGGTGGAGTGGAGCGCATTGCCGGTCCCGTCTCCCTTCCCCTTGCCCAGTTTGCTCCGTTTTCTGCTCCCTGCTGCCGTTTTGGGGTGAGGTTGGGAGAAACCGGCCACAGCCCTCGCCTGGGACAGCAGACACTTTTGGTGGACAGAAAGGAAGAACAGGGCTGAATCCTGACGGCTGGCAAAAGGATTAACGAAGGGAAACCCAAGAGAGGATCCCAGCCCCATCCCCAGTGGAGGGAGGGGGACCTGCCCTCTGCCCCTCTCCTCTGTGTCTCTGCTCTCAGCAGCTCTCCGGGGGTCTCTCCGCAGGTGACAAGGGCATTGGTGACCTCTTGGGTGTTCGTCCTGGGGCAGACATGTACTGAGACTGCTGCGACAGTGCTGGGGGAGGAAGCAGCTCTGTAAGGGCTCCCTTGGATATTCCCAGTGCCGGCACCGGATGGCTCTTAGCTATGGTAATGGGCAGTAGGCTGGAGCTGCCTCTCCGAGGAGGAGGAGGGTAATTGGAGGCAGTCTGTCGGCATTGATCCAGCCCTGCCACCCGTCCAGGCAGGCAGAGGTCAGGGAAGATATGGGTGTCATTATCGTGCCATAAAAAGGGACGAGCGCTAATGCCTGCATGTCTCCCCCTGTATCGATCATGAGGATGAGGATGGGTCCATTGGTGCTTGCTCCTGGATGATAAAAACCGATGGGAATGATGGAGCAGCCGCCTGCGCAGCCCTGTGTGAGGCTGCCTTGGGCCCCGGTGGTTCCCGTGGATCTGGGCAGTGGGAAATGGTGACTGAGGGATCGGAGGGGCCCTTGGGTTCCAGCTACCTTGAATTTCTGCATCAACAGCCAAGTGCGACTCCTTACCCGTCCTTCCTTGGGGCAGGGGCTGGGGGTGGCTGGTGTCCCCGTTGCTGGTCTGCACTGGGGAGGTCTCCTACGTTGGGCAAAAGGTGCTTTTTGGATTTTTCTCACTGCCGTTCAAGTAAGCAGTGTGGAGGGGGTGGATGAAGTCCCTGCTGTGGCACTGGAGTAGGAAGCACTAATACTTTCATCCTATTA
Organism: Falco peregrinus; assembly: GCF_023634155.1. Classification (NCBI taxonomy): domain Eukaryota; kingdom Metazoa; phylum Chordata; class Aves; order Falconiformes; family Falconidae; genus Falco; species Falco peregrinus. Next base: position 5,054,835 of record NC_073736.1, on the reverse strand, counting down.
GCGAGGGCCGCAGCAATTACATCTTCATTAGCCAAATAGGCTCTGCTTTTTTTCCCCTTTCCTTCAGCCCATTCTCGTCAAGGCTTTGCACCAGGGAGCCTCTGTAAGAGCACTTCAGAGCCTCGGGGGCAGGAAAGGCTGGGGAGTGCAGGATTGGCCCCGGGGGCAGGCATCGCTCTCATCTGCTGGGATGTGCTGGGTCGGGATTGGGAGGGGAGTAGGGTTAAGCCCTGGCTGGTGCTCCTGTGTGTTTGCTGGGCCATGAGGGCTTTTTTCTCCAGCGGCCATCGCGTGCTTCCAAAGGGTGTTCGTGCTGCAGCCGGCATGGCAAGGGTGCAGAGCTGCAAATCTCAAACGTGCCAAGCCAGCATCACAAGTATGTCCAGGTAACGGGGCAGCCATTGCTCCTTTGTGCCTCAGTTTCCCCACTGGAAAGGATACCGTTGCCCACACCGAGGCCTCACTGGCCTCTGAGATGGTCAGTGAGGGCTTTGCGAGGAGCGATGCGCTCCTGGCCGGGTTGCTGGGAGCAGACAGTGCTGCTCTGGGGGGTTCCCCTAATGCTCCTGGTGGGCTGGCAGCTGTGTGCAATTATTGAAAACCCTGTTGACAGCTAGGAGGGAAGTTAAACTCCAACTTTCACAGCTCTCCCCTGGAAGACAGACGTCAAACAGGGCATCGGCTGAAATCCCAGTAGTGTGGTCTGTCTCTTGGGAGACTGGGCTCTCCTCCCTGTGGTGGGTGCCCTGCCTGGTGCTGCCTGGCCTGGGGGCTGCCAGCCCACCCACCCATCAGGCACCGTTGGGCTGGCTGGGCTCTGCACCTGGAAGGGTGATGTGCAGCGAGATGTGCCGGTGCTGTGCATCCCTGCCTGGGTCGCTGCTCTCACCCCATTCACCCGGCATCCCTCTGATGGTCTTGTCCCAGCACTTTGAGCTGCTCCCAGCTTTCAGCCTCTACCGGGTTTTAATGAACAATGTATTAATGCTGTTTAATGCAGCTGAGCAGATCTGGCTGTGGGTGGGAGATGTCAGAGCACCCAGAGCAGAGGGGCTGTAAAATACTTGTGGGGAGAGCTGCCCTGCCGGGGCCAGGTCATCCCTGCAACCTGCTGGGGTGCAACAAGAGTGGAGACCTGCTGCTCCCCAGACCCTTTCTGCAACCTCTTGTAAACGCAGGAGCTGCTGCACTGAGCTTGCACAGGCTTTGGGAACTGTCCTCTCTGCCCTGAGCCCACAGATGAGACGAGCTGGAGGGTGGAGGGCTGTGCTGGAGGGTTTTCTCCCTTTCCACCACCCTGGCTGCTGCTTTCATGGGATTGTTTAGGTTGGAACAGACCTTTAAGATCATGGAGTCCAACCGTGCAGTCCTGCGCTGAGCTGAGCTCTGCACCTGGCTGTTGGGCGATGCTTCTGAAAACAAAGCATCCCTGGTGCCTTATTGCGGCCAGCTCTGGCCCAGAGCTTGTGCTGCTTTGCCCAGATAAACCAAGGACTAACAAAACAGTCTTGCAGGGTAGCGAAGAAGATGCTGAGGTTTTTGAACGACTCGGTCAAATTTTCTCCAGCAGAAGCCCTGCGCTGCATCTCTGCAGTGGTGTTCGGGCTGGGCAATGCTTCCCCCTCGGAGGGTTTTGGGGGAGCAGCCTATGGAGCAGCTTCCCCTCCTGGGGCGGGCTGTGAAGCGGGGGGATGCTGGGGACCCGCACGGTTTTGCAGGTGAAGGGCTGCGTTTGGCGAGCGCTCACCCAGTGCTGGTTTGGGGGGTGTGCAGTGGCTGCGCTTTTACCTTTGGAAAGCCAACGGAAATTAATTGCAGGCTTAGTGTGAGTTTTGAACAATGTTTTATTATATGTTTAGTGTTCTCTATACAAAAAAATCCAGTCTTTTCTTTTTACAGTGATTCAAAAAAATGATATCTGAGTATTTTGGCCTTCTTTCATCTCTCATGCAGTCGCTTTATAAGTCCTTATATTAAACATTTTTTTCTGTAGTCCATAAATCTTCTCGCTGTAAACTGTTAATTTTACAGCTTCAGCTATACATTTCTCATTGGAACAAGTGGGTTATCGCAAAGGTGTTGTTTTTTGCTTTAAAAAAAAGGCAAATAAATACATAGAATACTTTAGAACAACCAGCAGGTTTTACAGAGAGGATGGATGGATTGCGATATATTTACAAATTAAAGAAAAACAAAATGGTACAATACTTTCTTTCCGATGTGAGCGGGAGGAACGAACATTTAAAACTCCGTACTGTGAAGGATGGAGTCTGTTTTGTGGGTTTGACACAGGGTTTAGACTGCTTTTGACAACCAAAGCCCGATGCCCACTCGGGAAGGACATGGAGAGGTGGGCACTGCTGGGCAAGGGTGAGCTACTGATGCGGTGGGTTATTTTCTTAGGACCAGAAAAGCATCGTTATTCTTGTTAATAAAACTGGTCTTAGTGCAAGAAATAGAACGTGGTTGGGTTTTTTTTCCTGTTGTTGTGGTTTTTTGTTTTTTTTGTTTTTTTTTTTTTACAAGGTTTGTTTATTGCTTAACTGAAATCGTTGGCTGCTAGTACACAATTAAGCCTGGTACATGGACGTTACATTGCAGGTTGAATTCGCAGCTCTGCTGGGACCTGTGCACCGAGGAGAGGCGTGGGGACCTGCCAGGACAGCTGGTGGTACAGATGGAGTGAGCGCTGCATGCCAGGTAAGGCACGGCTCCGGCGATGGACGATGCTGCGCGGCTCTGCCCTCGCCCCCATCCTGCTCCTCCGGTGTGATGGCAGCAGGAGCTGCGGCCCCTCGGTGCCAGGGCGATGTCTCGGGTCAGGAGTGACTTGTTACACACGGACTTGGGGTCTGTCATCTGCGAGAAGGCAATGCTGGCAGGGGGTGTCGCGACCTGGTGTCCAGACGGGACAGACGGTTGGGGTTTCTATGAGCAGGATTTCAGGGCTTATACCAAAACTCAATTTTTTTCCTGCTGCTTTTCTGGCTCTTACTGCAACATCACTTCGGGGAGAATAGCAGCAGCCTCAAGATTGTGTAAACACAGCGTGTCCTCTCGTATCCCATGCTTGCACTTGGTTCGTATCAGGTGCTGCACACACGCAGGGCTCCGAGTAGCAAAGGGCTGCGTGTGGGAGAGGGGCAGGCTGTGTCCTGCGCTCAGGTGCGGCCAGCAGAGTCTGGCTCCGTCTCCAGACCATGGACGAGGGTTTGGCTCAGACCGTTTTGGAAACAGGCTCAAATTTGCAAGTTGAGAGTTGGACCCAAACTGCTTTTTCCCTGCTTTCAGACAGCACGTGATTTGGGGTTTGGCTCGTCTCTCTCTCTCTCCTTATTTATTTATTGATTTATTAATTTATTGTTGGCCCCTAATTTAAATTCTTTGTGAAGATATATCTTCTGGAAAAGAAAAGGTGAAAGTGTGCCCTGTTCCAGAGAGGCTGTGCAGATGCCAGGGAGGGATGGTCACCCTTGTGCTGGGGACGGTCACCCCTGCGATGGGGACCGACCCCTTAGGAGGGGCTGACAGACGGTTCTCCCAAGCATCTCTGCTAATCCTGGGGGCTACGCTATAGGTGGCAGGAGACAAGGTGACTGGCCCATCCCCTCCGGAGAGGGACAGCTGGGGATGAAGAAGCAAAGCTGCCCCTGTGGGGTGACACTGGCGACAGGCAGACACGATCGCTGGCACAGCACGCACCCGAACAGGCAGAGGCAGGTGGGCAAGACCCCCTCGGCACCACCGGTCCTCGTGCAGGGTCTCCATCCATCTCCTGGTGCTCAAAGGGCGCTCGCGCAGTGATGCCCGAGTGGGTGCAGCCTGGCCCTGGCTGTTCCTGGGGGGCTGCGGTGGTTTTGGTGCTCAGAGCAAGGGAGGGCTTCGCTCCCCGCGACACGGGAACTGCACATGCAAACGGCTACTGGCTCTTCATTAACGGGAGTAAAAACTGTTAAGCTCAGGGTGAGTTTTGAATGTGGTGAGAATTTTCTTTGGGCTCCAAAGCTCTAGGGGAAGCCTCAAAGAAATTTGAGGCAAATTTGTACTACGCCTTACAATTTTTTGAGTAGTATTGACACCCAGCTAATACAAGGCTACACGTAACTTACACCGAGCCGTTTGTCTGCCAGGCTCTCGGCAGATGTCTCCTTTCTTTTCTGGTTACTTCAAGTAACGTGGCGGTAGGACTCCAATGTTTTGCAAGACTTTTCTGGGGCAAGAGGAGGACTGGCTGGCCTGAGCCCAGCTGCTTCCCTCCCTGATAGCCAAGGCACACCATGGGGCACAGCTATGGGGTGAAACACTTCTCTGTTTCCAAACGGATGCTAAGATGTTTGCTCAGTGAAATGGTGGTTAATGACAAGACAGAAATACAGGCTTTAATACAAATGGCACGTGATACAGATACATGGCAGGGACCGCCCTGCTTCCAGTAACGCCTGACCCACTTGCTTGAGGTTTGGAGGGGTTGCGTGGTAGCCGAGGGTCTCGTGGTCCCTGTTAGCGGTTGGTCCACAAAGCAGTGAGGGTCTGGTGTGCTGGGTGTGAGTGAAGGTGCCCAGCTCTGGCAGCAGAGGCTTTTCCACAGTGGAGGCTGTAGTTTCTTGGTCTCCTTTCCACCAGCGCTTGGGCAAGGAGTTGGGCAAACTCAGCGTTGTAAGGACAGCCGTAGGCTTGGGAAGCGATTACCCCGTGACCGAGGGCTGCGTTACATTTGGCCTGGTGTGTTTGCTTAAAAACCCAATGCAACTGCTGCGTGTCCTGGGAACGGGCTGGGAGATGCTCTCCTTAAACTGGATCAGTGGCGAGCGGCAGCGGTAGAAATAGGCTTGGTGTATGAACGCATTTAAGCTGATGGTACCAGAGCAAGATGTGTGGCTCCTGCTGTGTAAGATGATGTGGATGGAGGACCCTGGCAGGTGGGTTCCTGTGCAGTGGAGAAGGGACATCCCTGTGCTGCCTGCCCTGGGGTGGCAGGCGCTCCCCTCGCTTTAGGAGGGGGCTCTGTATGTTAACACCAGCCAAAACCCTCCTCTGCTCACGCGGTGCGTGTCACTCCTTCGCCGTTTGGTGTGCATCCAGCTCTCTCCTGTTTTCTTTGTGTGATCCAGCAGCAGGTGCTGACCGGGTCCGGGCTCTGCCCCGAAGCGCAGGATAGTTGTGCCATTAGCAGCTTAAAGAATGTGGCAAAGTCCATCTCGACAATCCGTATTAGTAGAAGTATTCGTGTTAGCGATATGTCTTCATAGCAAACCAGCTTGAAAGCTAAAAGAATAATTGCATTAGTCCTATTGCATTTAATCCATTATGCTGAACAAAACCATCCTCCTTAGAAAAAGAAATGAAAGAAAAATCCATCCTAACGTCGTTTGCCGTCTGTGAAACGGTCTGAAGAAATCCCATCTCTCTCAGCGAAGGTACCTTTGGTTTCAAAAGTGCAGGAAGTGGGAGAATAAACACGGCGTTGGCCACTAAGTACGGTCTGTTATCAAACTCTACCTTCTACGATGCTCCATGCTGTCTCAGCTGGGAGAGCTGCCCAGGCATCCTACTCCTACTGGTCTGGCGGATCGAAGACGATCGCGTTAGGGGCGCGTAAGCGGTGGGGGGATAGTATCAGTTTGTTAAACTTCACGGGAAGTTTGCAGCTGTGTAAGGCATGTGAAGGAGCACTCCTATCCGAGATGCGTTGTTGTTACAGTGTGTTAACGGGTTAACTTAAATCGTGGGTTGTCTTGATATGTAAATAAGACAGAGGAGGGGGGTCCCAGGGTGCAGGTGCTGCTTGTGGAAGGGTCTGGCTGAGGGTGATTGATGGAGGGGGGAAAGGCCACTGTCAGAAATGAGGAGGGGAGTTTAGTGGAAAACGCTGTCGATCTGGCTCATCCCCGGTGCCTGGGGAAGGTGTGGACCTCAGGTCCTGCCGTGTGCCTTCCCTGTCTCCTGAGGGACACACATCCCTGAACCTTCCAGCTGCTGATCGGGAGCTGCGGTGCAGGGCGATAGCGAGGGATCCTCCACCTGATCCCCTGGGGTGCTTCTCATCCTGACCGGGTGGCTTTGATTTATTTTAATTTTTATTTAAAATAAGTGATTTCTGGTCCCCTCATCCTATATTAGTACCGGTCCTGCTTCCACTCCCTCTTTGCTACATAAGACTTACGGAGTTGCCTTTAAAAGAAAGCAGTCATGGTCTGGGGGCTGTTTCCCCCCACATTCTTACAAAGCAGAGACTAAACCAACATGGTTTGCCTGCCATTACCCAGGCAAGCGATGCTGTTATCCTGGGCTCGGAGGGTGAGCGGCACCTGACTGTCCTTCCACAAATCCCACAAGCTCTTTTGCAACCTCTTGTCCTCTGAGGATGCTCCAGAGCCCCGTGGGGGTGGTGGGTGACCTCCTCATGGGTTTTGCAAGGGGGATGGACGGCGGAGCCTCAGCACCGGTGCAAGTTATGGTGCCAAGGGAGGTGATGGGGACCTGCTCTTCCCTGCATAGGTGCTGCTTGATCTGTCGGGAAGGAGGTTGCGGTGCTGACTGCTTTGGGAGAGGCCGTGGGCAAGGTGCTGCCATGAGGATGGACAGCTCGGGAATACAGTGCTGTGGTGTCGCTACCCAAAGATCCACCACTTTCCTCCTTGCACGCTGCTCTGCCCAGGCCCTGCTCACCCCTCTTCCCTCCCCAAACTGCCCACCCCCCCTTATCTGGAACCTTCCTGTAAAGATTAAAAAGAAGAATCATTAGCTTCCTCCCAAAAGAGCAGAAAGGGCCTCGGGGAGCCTGGGTGGCCGAGCCCACGGCGTGGCCCCTGCCGGGCTGGCTCTGGATGCCGGGGCCAGCCCTGAAGCTGGGGTGCAGCTCGAGCATCCCACTCCTCCTCCAGACCCTCTGGCTCAGCCAGCTTCCAGCTACAGCTACAACCCATCCGCGCCCTGGGAGTCCTTGCCGTTCGCTTGTTTGCTAAGGATAAGATGGCATTGGCAACCACCTGGTCTGCCTGTTTGCTTGGATATTTTTTTTTCTTTTTTTCCTTTTTCCTTTTTTTTTTTTTTTTTTTTGTGTGTGTGTGTGTGTGTGTCGCTGTTGGTTGGTTTCATTCACACGTTTCTGTTGGAGGTAGTGGCGGCGGCGGCTGTTGTTAAACCCCCATCCACTACAAACACCGCAGGCTGTTTGTGGTTTCAGTGCATTGCGCTATGCCAAGGAGTAGATAGCATTGACGGGGGAGGTGGCTTCCGAGCTCTCGTTGCCTTCGGTCTCCTCTTTGTCCTTCTTCACCGTGTACTGGCCAATAAAGGAGCCATCCTCGTTAAACTGCCCTTCACCCCCCTCTCCATAGTCCACCAAGCTATCGTCACTCTCCTGCTGCTTTATCGTGCCGTCCAAGGAAGTCTGGCTGTTTGGCAGGGGTTTGTTGTCTTCATCGCTGGGTAGCAGAAGACAGACAGACACAGTAAGGGTTGAGAAATGAGGCATACAACCTTCACCCAAGGTCTGGATATTCAAAAATAAATCCAGCGTGCAAATAGACTGACCAGAGACCTCAAACGCGGGGTGCTCTGACGGCAGACGGCAAGTCGTGGTGCGTCTGGCACGTACCTTGAAGGTGGGGAGGCAGCCTCCGCATGGGAGGTCCACAGCTGCCTCTGCACTTGGTGCTGTGGTGGGTATTTCTGCAAGCCCAGCCTTCGTGCTTTTTCTTTTTAGAAAGCAATTATTATTTTTTTTTAAAGCTATATTACAGACGATGCTTAGATCGGTCCAACTGGATGTACATTATAAATATCCTTTCCTTGCATTGGCTTATATTCTTTACTTTCTCTTAGCAGTTTAGCCAACCTTGGTATGTAACCTGGTTTAGTGAGGTTTGTTTCCAGATTTCCTTGCAAAAAGCCACACTCGGGTGTTTAGATAGCTACATGCAATGGGGAGGGCTCTCAAAGCACTGCAAGGGGGCATGTGTAGGATGCCAAGTTCTGTGCAGTTACCAAAACTCATGGGAATTTACCTTTCCAAGCTTATTTCTGAGCATCTGAGCTTGTTGTTTGCTCAGTTCTTAATCCTTTTCTCTTTTTCACTAGAAAAATTAAGCCAGGTCACTGAAAAATAAATAGTCTGACCCACAGGAAAAAAACCCAACCCTTTAAAGAAACCCTTTTAATAAAAATAAAAAAAAGGGAAAAGCTGTTTTCTCTGGAGGGCAAAGGCTGGTATGTCATAAATATAGATAACGTTGCATGGAGGATGAGAGTGCTGTATATAAAAAATAATTTTCATATCACCTAGTCCTTAGCCCATGTTTGATCTTATGTGCAGCATGCAAATTCTGTAATATTCCTAAAGGTATAGCATATGTATCTTAAACATTTGTCCTCCCACCTCCATTCCTCGCTTTTTATTGTTGTTGGTTTAGCTCAGGACTCACCAGACTCCCCGCACCCCCCAGCATGGCACCCTACTCTGTTCCTTAATTTCTCTTAAACTCAGTGAAGTACCGGGCTTGGATCGCATCCTTTGCTAGTCGGTGTCCACACGAAGGTGTTTGCATCCCGCAAAGGCACAAGAAGCACTTTGCTCGGGGCAGGGAGCAAAATGCTCTTCAGCTGGGGAAGGCATTAAATGTCCCTCGTGCCATTTAATTACCAGCATCAGCTCTCTACAGTGGGAGAGGAATTTGGTATCCCACGGTACAACACGCAGCTTTCCAATGTATTTCATTATATCAGCACTTTGTGAATTAAGCAATGATACAAAACCAATATTTGAGGCCTGTTAACTTGGCATCACAATAAAAAACAACTTGTTAGCTTTGAAAGAGGCTGCTTTCTGGGGGGAGGAGGAAGAGAATTCGGTCTGCAAGCAGGACTGGCAGTTAGAAAGCCCAGTAAATGCCGAGTAGAGAGTGGCAAACCCCAGATCCCTTTATTTGCAATATCCTTTCCCAAAGTTTGGGGTTCAGTTAAAGCTGAATCTAGACCCAGATTTTCCCTAACGGGGGGTTTGCATCACCAAACACCCCGGCAATGCGCTTCCCGAACCTGCCCCCTGGTTTTACCTCTCTCCAGTACTATTTATCCTGTTAGTGCATTAGGAGAGCGAAGCAGATACTCATCAGCATCTTGATGCAACATAACCCTGTTAAAATGGATTTCTATGGGCTTTGCTGATGTGAGCATTAGAGAACCAGAGCACCCAGATGAAAACAGTGGGGGAAATGTTGTTCTGAGTTGCATAAATCATTGAGAAGAGGGGGAGGCTTGGCCAGGGGGGAGGATTTTCAGGACTGAGACAAAGAGTGGGCAGATTGCTTAGGAGCTAGAGGTTTTTTTGCTCGTGTCCCTTGCCACCATCCCCTAGGTGTTCGGCATCAGGGCGCTGAATGCACCGAGGGCATCGTCCCCAGGTCCAACCCTTGGCCGGTCCCACTACACCAGGTGGGATCAGCTGCTCGAGCGTGGGGCTGGGGGGGCCTGGCTGGTGCTCGGGGGTACCCCCAGCCTCCAGAGCTTTTCCAAGCAAGTTGCAACTCGCTGAATGTGGGGGTACCCCCGATGCCAGCAGGAGTTAGAGGGACCTTGTTTAATGTGTTAGGTGGAGGCAGGTACGTGGGAATAGGGAGGGGAAGGTATAGTTTCAGCTATAAAGAAATAAATAGCTAGAAGGAAGGAAAAAAAAATAAAAGAAAAAAAAAAAGCTAAATGTGCCGGACTTCTGGCAGCACGTGGTCCTACCTTTCAAGAGACCTTCATGGTCCATGTGGATAGACCAGGTGAAAAGGAGAAGAAAGAATGGGAATAAAACAGAGAGAAGCAGAAAGAGCCTGATCAGAGAGAGATATGATGAGGTCTGCATTTACAGGGGCAGTGCTAAAAACCAAAAAGAAACGTCTGCATTCCTCATGGAGCTAATTGCCTCATTATACCAAATGGAGCCAGTGTCATTGTTCAGAGCTGGAAAAGCTCAGGCAGGGCAGAGCGGGTCATGCAGGTGGGCGGTGGGCTGGTGGCACAGCGCTGGTGGCACAGCGCTGGTGGCTGAAGTCCATCAGCGAGCAGCTGTAGGGAACAGCAGTCGCTGCTGGTAACCGACATGCAAGAGGGCGAGGGCCGAGGGAATGGGTCGCTGGGTTTCCCCGCCAGCCTTCTGCTGGGTTTCCATGATAGAGTCATGCACTGGCACCGTGTTACCTGCTGACAAGCCTACACCTCCCCCGGCTGCTTCGCCAGACCTCCCCACGCCAGACTCAGAGGACTCTGCATCCTCCTGTCTTGGTGTCTGCTGAGATGGGGCAAGCTGGTGCTGCCTGCAGTGTGTAACCTGTGCCACAGGACACTATCCTGAATCCCAACTGGAGCCCAGAAGCTAAAACCTCTCAACTTTCCCTTCCCAGTGGCCAGGGTTTCCAGCTGACTCCCCCACGTGCAGCTTAAACATTTGGTATAATGAGGCACAGTCACTGGCACAGAACATTGTCCAAGGATAATGGGTCTCCTGCTTTGAAAATAAGCTTCTCAGCTTAGCCTCTGCTCAGGAAAACCATTATTCTGTTAGTGCAACAGAAAGATGTGACAGTATCTCTTAATTACAGGCTGCAGAGATTTGAAAGTTGCATGCACAGGGCATTAAGGACGTGAGATATGATGAGAGCATATCAGACATGCTATGTGGAGGTGGGGAGGGAAACCAATGAAGAGCTCACATCAGCTCAATTCCTGTCCTTGCTTGAAATACTAATTGCTACCCTCCTTGAGCCTAACATCACAATCATTTTGAATCTTAATCAGCCAACAGCGTTTCATATCAATCCTTCAGGTTCACCTTCCTTTCTGCCTCCTTGAGGGAAGCCTCCTATTACTTCTTCCAGGAAACCTGGTGTTCCTGAGAAGAGAGGGCAAAGTTTATGGGTTGTTGGGTTTTTTTTTTTCTGTTGTTGTTGTTCTTGTCTGATAGGATTTTTCCCCCCCATCTGGTCTGTGGGACAGCGTGATTGAAAATGTGGGAGCATCTTGGAGCTTGGTTGTTGCCCTTCTACTGACTTCTGCCTTTAGCTTGCAAACTTTTGGGAATGGGGCTGTCAATAAAAAGTCGAGCTTCAGCTAAGCAGAAGCTGCTGTGGAGGAGGATGAAGGATTTACCCCATTCCTTCCCATTGCCTGGAAGGCAATGCCCCTTGGATGGTGCTTGGGCAGTAAATGCAGCATTGCTGCCTGTTGCAATGCTGCCAGCCATGCCAAGAGCCTGGTTTTCCTTTTGTGCAAGGCAAGTGGTCCTGGCAAATGCAGTTGCCTTAGAGCAATGGGGGGTGACTGCAACCACCTCAGCGGACTCTTGAGAAGCAGATCTCTGAAATGGGTGCGTACTGCCAGAAGCTCGGCTGTGGAGACCTTGCCTGAGATCCAGGCGATGGAGCTGAGCCTGTGGGGTTGTGTGCGGGTAGCTCCTCGGTGATGAGGTGTGTCAGGCTTGAGAGATGGTGTTTACACCATCCCACAGATTCGGGAACCAAGAGGATCCCTATCATGACTCAGAGCATTAAGGGGACTAGTTTTGGTCAAAGTCTGGACACTAGTTGTGCAGTAAGCGGTTACAGGTATGGCTCGTACCTGGGCAGGGAGCGCTGCCTGCACTCATAAAATCGTGCCTGGGGAGAGATGCGTTAGATCTGGGGCAAAGCCTGTAGCAGGGCCAGGCTGAGCTGATTTATTTCTGCTGTTCACTATGTCTCGGCCAGGAATCCACAGGGAACATCCCCAGACTGTGGGTTGTATGTGGGCTTAATGTAACTGCCCCGGCGTGGCTTACTACCACTAGAAGTGAATACCCAGAGGTGTCCCTGGGTGGTGTTTAGGGCAATATAGAATTGCCACCTTTTCCTACAACGCGCCGCTCGTTCTGGTCCCTGCTGGGGTGTATTTGTATTCTGTATCGTGCCATCAGAAAACTGGGGAGCTTGGGGCTTATGACATCCTTTAGAGAAAGAGAGTTGCTATTGAAATGGAGTTACCGTGCTACTAACAATATAAATGTGGTTGTATTGAGGGCTGCAGTTGTTCTGCTTCCACTTACGTATTGTGTGCAGGCGGATATATTAATTTTGCTTCCTCTAAAGTCTTCAGCGGAACACGTGTGTCTTATTACATCCCTTACTGAATCATAAATAAATTCTTCCTGTCCTTGCTACTTCAGTTTGTAACATTAGGAGTATTGATAATGACACGGGGTTTAATTAACCCCTGTTCTGAAGTCAGGAGAAAAAATTCCTGCTGGCCTAATTGGCCTTTGGATCCAGCTCAGATGGAAAGGTGCGTTTTAATTCTTTTAAGGAAAGCAAAGCCCACTGTAGGCACTCAGAGGGCAGGCTGGGTATGCTGTCATACAACCTCATCATCTGTCGAGTGTAGGCAACCCAGTGAGACCTGATGCTGTTACCTGCTCCTGCTCCTTGGGGCTGTGAATGCCGCATTGCACCTGAGCAGGCTTGGGAGAACTGCTTGCCCCTTTCTGAAACATCCTGGGAGTTTTCCTGGGGTAAAAATGGGTGCGGCTGCTCTTCAAAGGATGCCGTGTTGCGTGAAAGCAGCTGAGCGGAGGTGGGGGGAACTCAGAGGGGTTTTAGCAGAACCGCTGCTAGGCTGTGCTGCAGCCCGCAGAGGCTGTTCTGTAGGGTTGGCTGGGGGACCTTATGGAAAAGCCTGGACTGGACTGCAGGCAGACCCCCAAATCGGTACTCCTGCATGCTTTCAGGGCTGATCCAAACATAACTCTGGGCATTTCTGCCCTGGATCCTCTCTTATGGGTAGGAGAGAGGCTGAGCTACAGAGTGATATACCTGAAATACCCTCAGGCTGCTTCGGTGTTTAATTTCTTCTTATTTTTTTTTTAATGTTAGGGGTGTCATTAAGGTCGATCTGCACCTGGGAAGAGCTGTATCCCGGGTAACTGATGCCAAAGTCCCAGCTCTCTGCCCGGACTGATCCTCCCAGGCTGAGACAGGGAAAGGAGACCTCAGCAGCATCCTTGCAGCCTGGTGACTCTTCCAGGGCTTTAGGCAGGAAATGTTTCCTTGGATAGAGGACTTGTAGAGAGAAGGAGGCAGGAGGAGGAAGGTGGGAGAAATAATTTAAGAGGCTGTGTGGCACCGCGGTGCTGCGGTTATGTGGAAGGGTAGCGCGGTGAGGTCTGTGATGGCTGGGAGTGGGGCTGATGGGGAGACGTGGTCGCGTGGGTACACACATGCCAATGGAAGCGTACCTGTAGTCGAACGATCCATCTTCTACATTCTTGTCTTCGGGATTTAGATGCTCATCTTTATTGTCTCGTACTGTAAACAAGCACATCCCCAACATTCACGTTAAAAAGCAGTAGGGAAGATAAAAAGCTTTACGAGACAGTAACACAGCAGCTGGCGTTGAGGCTGTCTTTGTGAAATCCCTGCGGGGTGAAGTACAGCTTTTCATTGACTCCATAAAAAAATAAAATTAAAAAAAACAACCCACACCTGGGAGGGCTTGCAAAGGGCTTGCAAAGGTGGCTGCTGTGGTGGCACCAGGGCACAGGTGCTCCAGACAGCGAGAGAGGATGTATTAATTGGTGACTTTCCTTAAGACTTATCTCTGCTTTGCAAAAATTTAATGAGATTTTTTGCCTGAAAAGATCTTTTTCTAGATAAGGACAAGCAAATTTGCAGAGTAGAGGTTGGGTCACGCACAGCAGGAGTGTCCAGCTCTGCAGCCAAAAGTCTGCACAGCACAGAGCTCTCACCTGACCTTTAATTAACTGAAACGCTTCCCACTAATAATAGCGTTCCCACTGCAGAGAAAGAAGAGCCTTTGTAATCAGAAGCATCTATCTGAGAGCAATACGATTTGATTAATCCCCAGAAGCCTGGGGATGTTTAAACCATGAACACAAATAATTGCCATGCAATGCTCTTACCTGGGTATTTCCCGCCTCTGCTCCTCTTGATGAAGCAGACGATCAAGAGAATAAGGACCAGGAGAGCTATGGCACACATCAGCCCGATGAACCAGCCCTGTGTTGCGATGTCCACGTGGTTCTTGGTATAAGCTGGGAGGAAAATGGAAAGCAAAAAGAGCTATAAGGGGCAGACCACAGAGGGAAAGCAGGTGAATAGTAAGACACAGTCCACCGGCTTAAAAATCATCATTAGCGCTGCATTTGTGTGTCTGTGTGTGTACTGACCAGATTATCTGAGACTGTAGCACAGGGATCTGTGGCTTTTGCTTTTTTTTCAGTTTTCTTCTGTGGTGGTAGGTCAACTCAACGTTTTAGCAGGAGCTACAGACAGCGAAGGGTCACAACAGAAAGTAAAACCTAGCACAGACCAGTGAGAAGGGTGCGTTGCAAATAATGGCAAAAGAAGCTGGGTAACAGATTTGATCTTTCATTTTACTGTGTCTGAAAACTGCCCTGGAAGCAAGAAGGTCTGAAAGAAACGTGTCCAAGCAGATCCAGTCCCTGGTGGCTGGTGAGGCTGAGCAGCACCACTAGATCCAGAGGGTTGCTGAGCCCTGAGCTGGGAAAATCTCAAATCCTGCGAGGCAGCCTTGCCCAAGCCGCAGAGGCGATGGGCAGTGGCTCTGCTGCCACCACCGCCAGGGTCCTGCCGCCTTTGGCTGGCTGTAGGGGGTCTCCAGGGCTGAGAGGGGACTTGTGGAAGCCCACCAAGACTTGGCCAACGCACAAGGAGGGACATAGCACTGGGAACAGCTCTTTAAGGAGTGGGTCCCAGGTAGCTGAGAGGTGGTCTGACTCTTTTCTCTTGGGTTAAGCTCTTTGTACCACTGCTTCCAGCACCCTCGCAGGGCTGTTGAGTATCGATGTGATTAATACCAAGCAAGGAGGTGCCTTGGTCCCCTTCTGGCTCCTAACGGCCGTGTCCTCCCTCACGTACTCTGACTTGTTTGCAGCTCCCATACACGGTCAGACAGACAAATATGTGTCCTATAAATAGCAACAAGCTGCCATTTTCTGGCTCTCATTGACATGCACTTCGTATTCAGCAAGACAGAGCAGAGGAGAAAATAACCTTCAGCGCAGCAGGGGGGCTAAATTTAACCAGACTGCAGTACAAACAGAGAGAGGTATTCCTGGCAGGAGCGTGGGAGATCTGGGCTGGATGGGATGGAACTGGGATTTAGCAGGGGTTTGCCTGAGATGGGCAGCACAGTGCAACGAGCATCTTTTTGTGTTGCCCATGTGCCGAAACCCAAGGTGGTGCTTACAAAGAAAGCATAAAAGAGAGGCAACAACTTTTAAAAATGGATTGAATTGGTAAACTTTCCTAACCCGCACCATTTCAGGGCTGCAAGCGCGCACTTATTCCATCAAAACTGAACCCAAGAGAAGAGGTGCTTTCCTTAAGATGGAATCTAAGCCACGTTGTCAGTAGGTAATTGCAGCCAAACCCTGATGAGGAAAGTCAGGTAAAAGAGAACAACAAGACAGGGTACCGTTTGCTACAGGAGTTACGTCGCTCCCTGGATGCTCTGGGTTTGGGAGAGGCACCGAGCTCCTGGGGAAGCCGGGTGGAAGAAGCTGCCTAATGGTGCCGTGGCTCCCTTCTGCTGCTTTTCCCTCTAATGCTGCTGGATTTAATATTTACCTTTAACGCAACCTGAGCTACATAGTCCTCAAAGACGCGCACTTACTATAATGGAGAGAATGAGATTATAACAAGAGGAGCTGAGAACGGGATTCAATTAGCTGAGTGCTTGGGGAGGAAAAGGGGAAGAAAGCTTTACTGGACAGCTTGGAAATGGAAAAAGGTTGTATTGGCAGTCCTGATGGGATGAGGTTTCTGCAGAAACCAGCGCTAAGGGGTAAATAAGGAGGTCTTTGAAGTACGAAACGCCAGAGCCGCCTGTGAGGTGGGTTTGTGCCACCACACGAGTCAGGGCTGAGTTTTACAGGGAGGGAAGGGTCTGAGTACCAAGTCACCAGGGGATCTTGCAGTAGGATCGTGGCACTGCCTATCACCAAAGTAGAGGTATAATTGCCATCCTTCCCAAAAAAGCAACACATGACGACAAAATTATAGTCACAGCAATCTTGTATTTAGAATAAACGAGTGACTGTCATTGCAGCATTGAGAGAGAGAAGATTAAGTACATGGCTGTCAGAGAGGATGTTTTGATTTGCTTTAATGTAAGGCCGACGTCAAGGGGAAACAGCAGAAAGCAGCTGTGTAATCGAACAGGTATTGATTTGAAGTGCAACTGCAGTGACTTTTTTTATTTTAAATTAATGATAATCTTGTGGCAGAAAACACATTACCTAACAGTTGTAGTTTATATGCCAATAACAAAGCTGACCCTGTTCCACCAACAGAATTTTGTTTTTCTTTCTTTGTAAGGCAGACTGCTGGGTTGCTAAAGTCTCACTGGCTCCAGCCTTGCATGAGCTGCTTCATGAAACAGACAGGTTCCAAACAAAAACAGTGTTTGTACAGGCTGGGGAATTTTTCTTTCTTTTTTTTTTTTTTTTTTAAATTTAGAAGATCTCTTTGTATTAGACTATGTTTGTGGTTTCAGGGTGGTGTTTACTACTGGAAGGAACTCTGTTGGGTTATTGAGCTGTTGGAAGCAAAGTTGGAGGGCGATGTCCTACAACCACAGTGCGGGTGGACTACTTATTTATCTACCCTCAAACGGAAGAAACCTTTAGAACAGCTATTTGCAAAACATTAAAAAAACAAAACCCACAAAAAAACCCAACAAACAAACCCACCCCCCCCCCCCAACAAACCCGGAACAGTGCTTTTTTTGTCAAAAGCATTCCTGATGGCATATGATTGTCAGCGGGGGCCAAACACTTGTGTCAGCAGTATCCAGCCAGCAAATAAATGGGTCTGCAGCGTTTATGCATGCAGGGATGGCGATAGCTCCGTGCATCCTGCAGCGATAGGGCTCAGGTCACCAATCATCCTCTATCGCAGGGACAGAGGTGGCCCCATCCTTTACTCTCCATGATATAATATCAGTAGGAACCCCTTAATTACAAAAAAATAGTTATGCCGAGACTGCCAGCATCAATCAGCCAAGGATTTTGCTTCCTCCCCTCCCCAGCCCCGCTTTCTAACGATTCCCTGCCCCTTGCTGTCCGTTGTGCAGGGGGCTGCCCCCTCTCCCCCCAGATCCCAAAGGGCATGAAAAGCAGGCGAGAAAAGAAAAGAGGCGGGTCCGCGTTGGGAAATAATTATCCTGAGAGACACGTTGCATGGTATGGGGTGGCGGCCGTGGAGCTGGTGGTGATTTCTGAGTCAGGGGAGGGTCCAGAAGCAGAAATAAAATTGGGGGTGCAACATTGCGGCTGGAGCTGTTCTGGAGACAGTCTGAGTTGAAAAATAAGCTCTTACTGTCTGGGGTCAGAATCAGCCCCTGCAATGTAGGAGCAGGCTGGGAGCCCAGGGACTGGAAACCTGCAGACAGTTTGCGTGTCTGCGAGCCACGTCCTGCTGAAGCAAAGCTGTGAAAACTCCCGAGGCCAGGCAGCCGTGCCGGCCGGCGTGTGCAGCGGCAGAGCGATGGGGGAAAACCCAGTGAAAAATAAATCATTTCTGAAAACACGGCTCTCTGCAAAGGCAGGCGTGTGCCGTGGGCTGCTGTGCCGGGAGTTTGACCACATCGCAGGGTGATGGAGCAGGCTGAGGAGGAGGCACGTCAGACCTCAGCGTGGGGCAGAGGCAGGACAGAGCCAAGGTCAGCGCTCACTGGGTATTTCTCGGTGCTGGGCAGCATTAGACATGTCGAAATACCAGCGGTTGCCATCTAACCCCGCGTCATCTTAGCACATCAGAGAATTACTTGGCAGTGTTATGCCTTACCAGATTTTTGGACGCCAAATAAGATGGGGGCGGGGGGGTTGTGTGTGCTGCTGCTCCCCACCTCCCCCTGCAGAACTCCCTTGCTCTGCGTTACGTTTTCTTTTTTGCATTTCCCAGCAAAGAGACTGGTAAGTGCTTGAGCTTTCCATTACATGGCTGGATCTGAGCAAAATAATTTTAATTTTTGAAAATCACAGCCTCTACGTACTACATCTGTCAGTGTGGGTCGCTCCGGTGTTGCTTGCTCCTTGGTTTTTCAGCTAAGTGTTTAGACCCACGCTTTGACAGGTGGTGTGCGCAGATTCCTACGGCAAAACCCCCAGGTGAATACAAAGGAAATAACGGCTGGTTTGAGTTACTGGAAGTCATCAAATGTGAACAGTGAAGTTCTATAAATGCATAAAGCCTGATTCAATACCTATAGAAGTCAGTCAGGGTATTTCTCTGGCATTTGGTGGGCAGTGTGGGAAGCCCATGATTAGAAAGCTGTAAAAATCACTCAGGTGCTAAGCCTGGAAAATTGCTCATGCAATTAATTGCACAGTTGCCAGAGGGAACGTACCTGGAGGATGGAAAGCCCTAGCATGTGCCACATGCAGCTCTGACCGAGGTCTTCTGCAAACACCACGTTCCCCATCCCAGTCCTGCCCCTCGCCTGCATCCCATCACCAGTACATCCCCTCCTGCCCCTCTGTCATGACCTGGGGCCAGCAGCGTGCACGCTCTCCAGGGCCAAAGCAACCACTGCCACCACGAGTAGCAACACGCGTGTGGAAGTGCAAACACGCAGTGGCAGGGCTTCAAGCAGAGCCGCATGACAACGTAAGAATGTTCTCTCCACCCTCCTTCAGGACCCTTTCCTTCCAAGGGACCCCCATCCCCTCCCGGGGCTCTCCTCCTCCCTGCAATGTGGAGCGACCTCCCGGCGATGCTGAGGGTGGCTCTTTCGTCAGGGCAGAGATGGAGGGGCTGCCGGGGGGGTGGATGAGGGTTGTTCCATGCGCTCATGGTCACACCACCTCCCACCACCACGCGAATGCTGTCGGCGGTGATGGATGGGACATGCCTCGGAAACGCACCCCGCGGCGGGGCTGAAGCCCATCTCACCTGAGCTGGTGGTAAAGGTTATGTACGAGTGTTCACTGGGGCTAGACCATATGGGGAACACCCACAGCTTGTACATCATTCCCGGCGTCAGATTCGCCAGCTGCACAGAGGAAGGGGTCTGAGCTTTAACAGGGATAGATTTCTCTGTCTTGTTACCTGAGAAACAGAAACCGCACATCAAACCCAGCCGCAGGAGGCTCGGAGAGATTACCGTGTTGACACTGCAGGCAATGCATTACGCTATCCCTAGCTGCTGAGCAGAAATAATACAGCCTGATGGTCAAGGAGCTATTAACGGCTTTGTGATTATTTCTCACTGAGAATAGAAGAAAATCAGTGATGCAGGAATATGCTGGGAGGGTTTGCTGCATCCCTGCTTGCCATACTGGAAAAAAATACTGGTAGCTATTCAGATCTCTCCCTACTTTTATAGACTGGATAGGTCCTTTATCTGCCCAGCCTCTGGATATTTGAGTATTTCCCACAAAAGCTGTGAAATCTGCCTGGTCCTGCTCAGCTGGATGAAGGTGCTAAGGACTCAAGAAAGGAGCCAATTCTTGTGCTTTCAGGAGTGGTACCTGTGCACTGGTTTTGCTGGTGGCTTAAGGAGGCTTTGAATGAGCTGGATGTTGCAACCTGCTCGCGATTCTGCTTTGGGGGGGGAGAGTTTAACCCTTCAGCTCAAGGAGGGATGCTCGCAGGCTGGTTGCTGCCAGGCTCTATCCGAGGATGACCTTGTCTTTGCACTGTGCCGGGAATCGTTGGCTGATGAGCTTAATGCTGAGCATTAAACCATCAAATTAGAAGCAAGCCTGCAGCAGGGCTTTGATTTGTGGTGCTGGAGGTGTGCGCCTCCCAGTTCAGCAGTGCTGCGGGCAAGGAGAAGTGTGGGTTTGGGGCCAAAAGCGTGCCGTTTGCTTCAGATGCCACCAGAAAGGGAGGAGAGCTGTGGCTGTTTGGGAAGGGCTGAAATCTCGGAGATTTCCTCCTTCCTGGCCCGATCCTGGGAAGGGTATCCCATGGTGCTGCTGCAGCCCATCCCGAGCACAGACTCAGCACGTGGGCTCTGGAAGGGCATCGCCTGCGCTTTGTGCTTCCTGGTGATGGGGAAAACCAAGGCTGGCAGGGGGTGGGTTGGGAGCTGAAATACTTGGCATTTAGGGCTTGGAAAGCTGGTGCATATCCTGAATTATGGAAACTGGTTAGAAAAGGGAAGGCTGAGCGCAGCGCAGCTGCCTACGGAGCAAGACCAGGTACTGGCTGCACATTAGAAATTGTTTCAAGAAGAAATCAAGGTCATCTCTTAAGCAATGTTGTAAATGACCAAAAGTGGTTTGCTGTCAATAATTACACCTAGCTGGTTTATTTTAAATGCCGATTTAAGACTGGCGTACCAGATGATATGAGGGCTGAAATGGCTGGGAAATAAAGTCAGAGATAAGCAGTAGTCATCACTGCCTATCTATAAAAAAAACAACAAAACCCAACCAACCAACCAATAACACGTAAACATCTTTCTAAACGAGTACTAAAACCAGAGATGCTGGCTTTGAGTTTCCAGACTTAAGTACTTAGCCTTACAATATTAAGAGACAATGATATCTGATACGACAGGAGGTTTGGGATCATAGATGATTCTGCCAACTCCAGGTTCAAGAAAGCTCATCTTCAAAGGTGATTAAAATTGGTCTCCAATTTAGGTAGATATCATTTGGTTTCTCCTTAAAGTTTTGTCCCCTTTTGTATTTTTTTTTTTTATATATATATATATATATATATATATATTTATATATTTAAGGCTCTTTAGGTTGTGACCATGTGCAGCCCAGCTCAATGAACAGCCTTGCTCATCTATGTTTCATAAACATCTTACAGCAGTCGATGCAAGGAGGGGGAATCACTTGTCGGTCACCAGTGTTAGCTCTGGTGCACACTCAACAGCCACAACCATGACCTGTTCCCCTCTCCCATCCCCCCCACGGCCACAGAGCATCATTCCACACACAGTAAGTAATTAAGACCGACTAATAGGTTGTAATCGTTGGAGCTGGCAGGATCTCTAATGGCGTCACCACCCTGTAGAGTCCCCACGCGATCTGATGCTTACTGGTGATATACTTAACCACAAAGTCAGTTCCTGCAGAGTAATTGTGGCTCCAGGTGATGTTTGCCCAGTTACTATTAGCCATAGCTCTTATGTCCCATATGGACGATCCATTGGTGGCTGGTGGACAGGTTAGAACAGGAGTTAGTATTTTGGATTATACACGAATGAGACCCCATCTAGCATCTGGTGTCGGTAAAACCCTACAAAATCATTCCTGAAGTTAATGCTTTGAGCTTCACCTACGAGCGTGCCTACGGGACGTATTTGTTCTTTTCAAGATCCTTAACCTGAAACTTTTGGGGGAAGTTCAGTAGCAGAAGCTCGTTGCGTATGGATGGTTTAAGTCCAACTGCACTCAGCTTATCTTTGGAGTCTGAAGACTTCTGTGACACATCCCTGAGGATTTCGGTCAGCAGGGAAATCTGACTAAACTCGTGCCCAAACGCACGCGGGGGACACGTGCGTGAGTGTGCACAAACTCACTGCCACAGCCGAGAAGGAAAGAGTGGGGGAGAATATTGTCACGTTACTGGGTCTAGAGACAGCCAGTGGGGCAATGAAGTCACTCGTTTCTGATTTTGAAGTTAAGGATTGTCGACGTTGCTTTGGAGAGCGGATGAACTTCATTTCTGGTGAAGTAGAGCTAATCCACTAGTTTAGTGTGTATTTAAGTGATGTTGGGTGAGTTACACCTTGGGTTTATCCTTACTGTTATTTACTTCAAGGTGTAGCTCAGGATTTGGTTTGACAAAATACAGACAAATAACTGCAGTCCCTGGGATGAGGCCAGCTCCGTGACCTTTTCCTAAAGGAAATTGCAAGGACCTGACACTGCAGGGTCGGGGACGTGACCTAGAATCCCTCTAACAAATGCCACCTGCGCTGCCACACGGTTGCCCTGTCTGCCCGCATTAGGGCTCATCCCTCATGTCCCCAGGCTGGTTTGGGACACGTGCGGTTCCTCTGGCAGCTCCTCTTTTCCTCCCTGCTCCGTGGCAGCGTGTGCCTGGCCACTGAATTGCCTATTTGCCAGCAGCAACTTTTTCCCCACGAGGTCACTTTGTAGTGACTGTGTTGCGGTAGCGATCTTGCTTCGTTACTAAGACCTCCCGTTCAGCGACCTGCATCCCTTGCACCAGTTTGTAAGCTGGTTTTGTTCTGGCAGCGCAGTTCCCTGTTTCCTTTCCCTTGGCTTGCCATTAGCAGCTCAGCACCCTGTAAGGCTCCTCTGGCTGGGGAGGGCGGTGGTGTCCCGAGCTGGAGCACAAATTTGCATTTCTTAGTTTAGGCCTGTATCTTGAATAAGCAAATTAGTGCATCTTGAATAAGCAAAATGTGCTGCTGATTCGCAAATCTATTTCACTGCAGAGTATCGGGTGGAGGCGGGTCCTCCCAGCATATGATTTTGGTAGGTTTTTTTAACCATCCTGAGCTAACCTTATGTAAAGATATAAAGAAAGGTGCCCGAACTGCTTTAATCAGATTCCTGGAGTTAAATGAGTGTCCCCTTTGACATTCATTGTTACTATCGGCTTTCCCTCTTTATGAAGAGCTAACAAAGGTTTCTGCAGCTTTTGCACTTGCATTTTTGCGTGTATCCTATCCAGCTATGCAACTCAATTCTTTTGATTGCGTTCCCTTTTGCTGCTAGCTCAACTTATTTCTGAATAACCTGAATATAACTCCCTAAAATTATTTATTAACTGTAAATACCATTATAGCACTTTTTAAAAACAAGGCTCAGCGAGATACGGCTCTCTGTATCTCTCAGTGGAACACATACAGTAGAGAATGTGCCTCTACCAACAGGGAGTTTGATCATCCCATTTCTAGCTGATTGCAGGAGAAGTTTGTCTTGACCTGATAAATACCTGGCCCACACCTGCGTGTTGTAAGTTAAACGCTTCCCTGGCTCTCCTGTGGGCTCTGGCTAGGTTACATCGCAAAGAGCAGCAGCGTAAACCAAAAGACTTGTATAAATGATGACAGGTCTCTTAGCTACCGGTTGATGTGCTAAATTTGAAGTGACATTCTTCTATAATAGTAACAGAACCCCTTTTTACTGGCAGTAAGAGGCAAGAGAATACTTCTGAGGGCTTTTATAGGGTCTTCCACCTCCTTCCCAAACACCGATGCTAATTCAGCATCACGACACCCCAGGGAGGGCTGCGTTATCCCCGAGCCTGACACCAGGAGGGTGGCACGGAGACCCCCACATTGCCAGGGAGCCGCTTGTGCACCTCGATTCCTGAGCCTGTGCCACCTCCAGCTCCTCGCAAAGCCATTCCCAGAGTGTTGGGATCTCTTTAAATTTTGCCTGTGCCTGTTATTAATCCTGGCTCTGAGCAAGATGCGGGGAAGGTCCTAGTAGGGTTAGAGGGGTTAGAGGAAAAGGAAAGCGCAGTACCCAACTCCTGCTTTGTGGTGGCTGCCGGAGCCCTCTCTGTAGCTGCTGTGGTGGCGACGGTGGTGGCGGGTAGAGTAGTGGCGGCTGTAGTGGTGGTGGTAGTTGTGGTGGTGGTAGTTGTGTCGGTAGTTGTGGTAGTTGTGTCGGTGGTGGTAGTTGGGGTTGTTGTAGTACTGGTTAGACCGACTGTAGTTGGAGGCGGCCCAGTTGCAGCTGGGAGAGGGAAACACTGGCTTTTTAGACGAGGTGGTGTCTCCTCGGGGCTTGCACTCACCATCCCCGACGTGCAGGCACACGAGAAGGCAGGGCAGCACAGCACAGAGCGGGGGGACCGCGGAGGGAAGCAGCAAACAGCACTGGGAAACACGAGGCTTTTCCCATCCCCATGTGGGGATGGCCACGCGCCCAGCCGAGGGGCACGGAGCGATGCTGGGGATGCAGAGGGGGCAGCAAGCGGGGGGCTGCTCCTGTGCACCCCCCCCCGCCTGCGCCCACGGTTTGGTCCCTTTCCCAGGGCCGAATGACCTGCTTCTCTTTGCTCCGCCGCCGGTGCCCCCCCCGCCACCCTGGGCTTAAATCGCACGGAGGGCATGGACGGAGGCAAGCGAGGGGGGTTTGGGGGGTCCTCCCCCATTGTCCCCCTGTGGAGAGCTGCGCTGAGAGCACTCAGGGCTCCCCGAAATAAGAAACAGGATTTATCTCTTAAGAGAACATCATAATCCCATTTGTAGTGTGCCAGGCAAGCCACAATGACATGAATTCAGCAGCCCCTGGGCTAAACCTCCAGCCTTTTCGAGCTGCCAGTTCAGCTCGCAGCTTCTCAGCTGCTTCCTTCCTGGCTCATCTCCGCACTAATACTGGTACTGAGTCTGGTGATGGAGCAGCTTTAGCATCAGCCTGGATTTTAGCTCATCGGTATGTGATGGATGGTGCTTTGCCATCACTGCCCCTCACAATTTACATTCCAATTAGGACAAAGGGGTTAGTACATCCCAAGCTGTCCAGGGGGGATGTCTGAGCAATTTGTTTTCTAAATAGCCCCATCCACGTCCCACCTGTGCTGTGTTTCCAGAGCAAAAGGGTCAATGTGCATGTTACACAGCCCCCCGCAGTGTGGTTTGAGGGGGTCCTGAACACCACCAAAGCGGGGAGTGTGTTGGCTTGGGCCTGAAAACCTGCCAGCAGAAAACGCAGCTGAAATGCTGCTTAAACTGCCTCAGGTAAATGACCAGAGATTTACCCTGCGGTGCTTGCATTAAATTATATTTACTTGCTCTCACTGTAGGTCAGGGGATTACAAATCCCCCCCGTTAGGCAAGTGAAACCAGCTATTTTAAATATGACCCACAAACCAGAATAGCTCTAGGAAAGCACTTTAAAAGGTGTCCCAGAGCCAAGCCAGGGCTTTCTTTTTCACCAAGTCCATCCCTGAGGAGGACCAACCCCCAAACCCTCAACCCTCCCAGAGGTCCAAAAGCAGAGAAGAGCAGTAGGTCACTCAGTCCATCTCCCTACCAACTGCAGCTGCAATAAAACCACAGTTACCGGCACATCCCGAAAACACCAGCCCACCTCAACGTGTGCCCAGAAAACACCAGCCCACCCCAGTGTGTGCCCAGAGAGCAGCCCATTCTCTCCGCGGCGGCACCAACGCAGCATCGCAGCCAGCCTCATGCAGCAGTGCAGCCACCCAAACACAGCACCCGCCTCGCGCAGCCCATCACCAGCCGAGGGGCGAGCGGGGGTGTCCGGCCACGGGTGGGAGATACTGAGGACGGGGAAGGGAGCCAGGCTGAGTGGGGAGTGGCACGGCTTTGTCCTCGGGTGTTTGTAGCTGGCAAAGCCCTATCCGACCTGGCCCAGCCACGGCGATGGGGGCGTTGGGCGTTTTGCTGTTTGGCGTTTCTTTCACCCGGTTACCGATCAAGGGCTTTGCTGTGTCCTAAGGCTATAAATTAGAAAAGCCTTTCTTGGGTTGAGATGTATTTACACCCATCTTTGCTGATTCATAGCGGTTTTTTGGAAGGTTAAGAGATTAGTGTCACTGGGTTAATGTCACCATTAACCCGATTAAGCTGCAGCTCCTCCACGGGTTTGCGATGTGCACAACCAAACGGTGCCGTAGACACTAGTTATTAGCTAATGCACTCTCAGCATTTTCCCTGTGAATCCCTGGCTCCTTTCTAAGGAAAACAGGACCCAACAAGGCACAAAGGATCGTGCTGAAAGGCAGGAGCTGGTGGAAAACCTAGTACGACCCCCCAGCTCCCAGGCCTGATAGATGTCTCTGCATCGTGCCTCTCCCGCACAGCACCATCGAGGACTGGCTGCATCACCTAGCACTACTGTAATGGCTTGAGCAGAAGGAGAGATTCAGCTGTAATGCTTCTCTAGACCCTAAATACGAAGAGATTATCTGCGATAAGTCAAAGCTTTGCTGTCCCTCATGTAGGGTATGGTCTTTATGTATTACATGCAGATACGCATGCACGCAGGTGAAGCTGCAGTGCCAAGACCCTCCTGGATGCTGCACTGACTGTAGCAATTCAGCACGGGGCTGAGCTGTGCTGCTCAGCTCCGGCCAACAGCAGTGCCAGGCAGGATTTGCCCACACCACCCTAGCTCTAGTGGAAGCCATCCCCGAGAGTGGAGCTATCATTGCATCAGAGTAACACGGCTCGCTCCTGAGCGGGTTTCTGCATGAGATCGAGGAAGGGGTGTCGGGTAAAAATGATCCTGGCAGGCCTAGGAACAGGTGTAAAATGGGACTGGGTGAGTCTGGAAAGCAGTGGTTCAGAGGGGGGAGGATGGGGAGAGCACTGATGGGTAGCACCGTGCCGTAGAGTGGGAGCGGGTGGTGGGAAGGCAGCACCGCGGCCGGCCAGGGCTCCCGCAGCCATGGGCAGATTTAGTCCTAAGCTGCCCCGGGATTCAAAGCTGCAGCCTCATTTGTGTATAAATATGAAATGTATGCGGGAGAAAAGCTCAGCTGGGAGATTTGGGGGAAAGAAGATAAGGGTCATTCTCTAGATTTTGAAATCCATCCCCTAATGAGAGCTGATTTCTGTCAGGGGGGAGATAAAGGCAGTCTTTGACAGAGATCAGAGCGCTCCGGCATCCCCCAAAGAAGAGGGCACCCCACTGGGGGGGTGGCAGGGAGCAGCCTGCGTGGGGCCATGGCCCATCCTGGGGGTCCCCGGGGGTCCCCTGCTCACTGCCCACTGCCTCAGGGCTAATTAAGGAGTGACAGATCACTCCTC
Organism: Falco peregrinus; assembly: GCF_023634155.1. Classification (NCBI taxonomy): domain Eukaryota; kingdom Metazoa; phylum Chordata; class Aves; order Falconiformes; family Falconidae; genus Falco; species Falco peregrinus. The sequence continues at coordinate 5,028,108 of NC_073736.1, read as the reverse complement.
CTGGCTGCAAAAGGGGGGGGACAGGGGGGGGTGCCACTGCTCCTTTTGAAAATCTAGAAATCACACACATCCTTCTAAAAACGTGGTTGCAATACTCTCTCTGGTATAACATTTCTGAGCTTTGTGGAGTAGCTGGATTTATTTTTCTGCGTTGAGCTTCGCTGAAGGGCTTTGGCAGCAGTTGCCTCAAGTTTAGGGACAGGGATGAGCATCTGGCGTTTGTGTGATGGGGAAAAAAATTTCCCCCCTCTGAAAGCAGGAAGGGGCTGCTGCCTTCCCAAATTCAGGGCAGAGCAGCAGGCTGCAAACCCGTGTTCCAAGAAGGCTTGAAATTGCCCCAGTACACCCAGGAAACCCAGAGGAAAAGCCAGCACCAGTGATTCCCATTCTCTTGCTCCCACCCTAGCCTAGCCCATCTTCCTGGAAACATCTAAAGGACCATCCAGCTCATTAACAGGCCCCATCTTTGCAAGGCAAATTGCTTTTTCTGTCTGCAAGATGCATTACCCTTTCAGGTAATGGAGATGGAGACCGAGGGGCACGGTGGGGAGGAGATGGGCTGTTATAATGGACAGGCGATGCAGCGGTCTGGCTGTAGCAATTAATAGACTTAAGTAACGAGAGATGCTTGCAGCAGGACGGCCATGCTCTTTGCTGCAGCTTGGCTCCTAGGACTGTGAATGGACCAGTAAAAAAAAAAAAAAAAAAAAAAAAAAAGAGGCCAAACCTTATGCAAAAAGTGTGTGAGGCTCAGATTAGAAAAAAAAAAACAAAAACAGAGAGGAAGAATCATAAAAGCAAAAGGGGGATATTTAAAGAGGGAGCCTCTTAAGAGAGGGACTCAAGTCCTGCTCCGAGTAGTGTCACCGCTCAGGGGTTAATTGCATGGGTTTTTTGCAAAATACAGGAAACAATACGCATCCATACTGCATCTTTAATTATTTAAAGATGCTTTTAATGTGTTGTTGGGCTGTAGTAACAGCTTTCCCTTGGGTGTGTCTGCAAAATAATTAGGCTTGGAGAAATTTGATTAATTTTTCATGAATTTTGATGATTAGCCAAAATACGTTTTCAGAGATTTGGGTGGTTCTTTTTCTTCTCACCCTCTCCCAGATTTTAACAACAGAAGGAAATTGTAATGGCTTTACCATAAAGTGTTCCAAATCTGATGATAGCTGTAAGAAATTCAAGAATAGAAAGGAGCGATTGAGCAACCGCTAAAAGAGAGGGGTCAGCAGTTCTCCCTGCTGTCTGTTTCTAAAACGAACAATAGGATCTTTCTCCTCCGCTTCCTAATTATGGAGACACAAGAAGGGAACAGAGAAAAGTCAGTGTTTTTTCCTTAAAGCCTAAGACCAATACTCTTTATGGTCTCTGAAGAAGTTTTTCCATACACAAGGGTAGTATAGGATCTGTGTTTGCTTTTTTTTTCTCATTCATAGCATAAATGAGAGCCCTTTTTAGATGTCCTCTCTTCCCGTATCACCTCTCCCTTTGTCCAGGTCTGGCTTAGGAAAGGTAAAGCCTTTCTTAAGTAAAAGTCCCTGCATTTCACTTTGATGTCATCAAGCTGGTCCAGTTTCTCACACACATACAAAACAGCTATGACCCTGTATATGTCAGGTTACCCTGAAAAAAAAGACTTTTTTTTTTTTTTTTTTTTGTGCCAGCAGCCCCCAGCAAAGAGTGTTTTACTGCAATTTAAGGCAACTTTCATTGTGAATCCATAAAAATCTACAAAATCTAGGTCATTAAGTGGAGATGAATCTACCGAGAAAGGTCAAGCAGTATTTCAATGGAACCCCGTACTTGTCGGGAAGAGAAACAGCCTCTCGGGACAAAAACCGCTCAAGTTGTGTAACAGCTCCCGCCCCCGCCCCATGCCCTAACGAGAAATGACATCCAGCTCAAGAGCAAGACGAAGATTTGTGCTGGATCTTGGTAGGGCTCCCACTGCCTTGATTTCTCCGGCTGAAGCCTCGCACGATGAGGAGGCTGAGTGCGCCTGAGTTAGTGCTGAGCAACCTACTGCTCCACTTACTGACTTTCAGACTTCTTTCAGCTCTGGCATACCGTTTCTCTTTACTGTTTCTCCTAGCAGAAGGTAAAAAACAGAGGTGGGGGACACCAGCGGGCTCTGTTTTTGCAGAATTATCCTTTAAATGGCAAATAATTCATCTAGCTTTCAGTAGTATAAGAAATCATGCCTGAAATGATATGATGCTGGAAGGCTAAAGAGATGGCGTTGTGTTTTCAAAGTTCAGCAATATCCACCGCAAGTAGAAAAGTACTTTAGAAGTTGATCCTGATCCATGAAGAAAATCTGGATTCTTGTGGATAAGCTAAGCCCTGGCTGAAGTACAAGCTGTAGCAGCAAAACAGCCTTCCCGGACTCGGAGGATAGAGATCCCCTAAGCCAAAAGGTTACATTTGTTTTCAGTGTCCCACCACCCAAAGCAGACCAATCTGTTACCCCCCTTTTTCTTTCTTTTTGGTAGAGAAAAATACAGTAAGAAAAAGATTGGCATCTAATCAGAAAGGAAAGGGGGAAAAAAGCAAAATTATTGGGAGGAGAGACATCACTGCAACGAAATAAAAGGAGGAGAAACATCTATGAGGTAGGAAAGCAAAACCTACAGGTGCAGAGAGCAGGTCCTGCACTTGTATCACTTGGGAAGAGTCTTCTCTAAGAAGCTGTTCCTCCTCGGGAAGCCCCGGCAGCCCCGGGGCCGTGTCCAGCAAAGGCAAAGCACGCCCTCTTACAGAGCCCTTGGTGCGGGGCAAACCAGTGCTGTTGCTCCAGACCAAAAGCTTTTCCGCAGCATTCAGGGTGCATTCGGGCTGGCTGCACTCCCTACCCTGCCGCTAGCCCCCCTCTGAGCTTGGTCCCGGGGCCGGCCCCGCTGCTGAAATCGTGGCTCAAAGGCAGGGAGAGGGGGAAAGTCACAGCTGCAGCTTTTGTAAGAGGTGGGCGTCCTTTGGGCGACTAGAAGTTCTGCTTTATGCTTTGGACTTTGCCGCTGGGTAACTGGGGATTTGGGTTCCCTTGAAAGCAGGTAGAGGCGCCGCCCCCGTTACAAGAAAAGGTTTCTCTTTGCTTCAATGCTGCTGTAGGAATACGCAATCGAGGGCAAAGCCAGCAATAGCCTCGCATGCAGACATGCACAGCTGTGGCACAAACATTGTCCTTAACCCTTTCAATGGGCACCTGGAAACAAAAGGATTCTCCTGTACGAAAGCCCTGGCAGCCCTACAAGAACTGTGGGGAGGTGTGTGGCGTGTGGTGCCCGTGTGCTGCAGCACAGACCTGTGGAACAGGTATAAAATGGGATTTTATATGTTGCCAGCAGCAGCAGCCCAGCCTCTCGGGTGTAAAAACGCAGCTTAAGTAGGGCAGAGCAGGGGTGCAGGATGGGCACCGCCGAGTCAGGGCTGGCTGGTAAACGTGCTGTTTTGCAGGGCAGGGATGTTGGGGCTTAAGAAAGGAGAGGGCTTTGTGCGGATCTGGTGTTAAAAAACCTCTTTAACAGGGCAACTTCACTCTTATTTTTGCTTGTTCAGTCTGTGGCAGTGACAGCGTTTGGTGGGGTTGGCGATCCTGAGGCATCTAGGAGGCTGTAAAGCGCCACTCAGAGATATTTTGCTCTCTGCAGCCCCTCCTGTGGAGCCTGCCCTTGTCCCTTCTGCCTGTGGGGCTTCGTTTTTACCCGCCGTCATTCCATATGCCCAATTTAGACTCCTGAGGCTTCACCTTCCCATTGAAAGGGTTAATGGAGTGCATGCTTAATTGCCAGCACACGCGAGAGAGCAGAGTGGAGTGAGCCTTGCCCCATGCCTGTTACCTCCTCCAGCTGGTACGGTACCTGGGGTTGGCGTGGCTTCAGAGGGCAGCGCCAAGGATAGAGAGGGGAATACGAAGAGAGCATAGAAGAGAAGGGAAGAGAAAACAGAGGAATATATAAAACAACCAGAACACACCAACAAGAGACTGGGGACCACTTGCACAGCACCACCAGAGACTTGAGAGAGAGGGAGTAAATGCATTAGCCACAACCCGTCACCCTCCTGCGCATCAGAGCCACTCGCAGAGAGCAGGGATGTCTCCGTGGAGATGGAGATTACCAGTTAAACACACCAGCTCTGCAGCAGAGATGCCAGTGGTGGCGGTTAAGCAGGGTGCTTAAGCAGGTGCTGATATCTAATCCCAGCAAGGACCAGTTTTGACACTCCAGATTTCACCTTTTTCTGGTGAACGCAATTTTTCTGGTGTAATTCTAACATCAGTGCTCGTCCTGCCCTGTGGGGGTTGAAGCCCATGGTGCACAACATCAGAGAGATGTATTTTATTTAAACTTCTCAGGCGAGTGAGTCTGGCAAGCAGAAAACAACCTCTGAATGTATTAATGGGTTTAATTCTCTTAATCTGCCTTTTTTTTCTTTTTTTTTTTTAATTCCAAACTCATCTTTCGTGTAGCCTTACAGCAGGTACCTTCATAGCATTTAATGTTGCACATCGTGCTCACACGCCTGTCGTTAGCAGGACCCACCTGTGTCCTGTTGTCTCAAGTTTTTACGTCAAACTTTGCCTTATTTCTATCACTTCAGACCGTATACTAATTTTTTCTTGCTGCTTCCCCCCCCCCCCCCCCCCCCCCCCCCCCCCCGCGATTTTTCTTTGCTAAGCGGCAGCAGCTCATCCCTTCGGCCAGGGCAGGTGGGGAGCACTGGGTGCCACCATCCATCCGTGTCCCCAACCCTGCAGACAGGGGACCTTACCTTGTCACGCTGGCACACGCTGTACCTGCTATCTCCTGATACAAAGCGGTTAAGCAATATACAACAGTGGTTGGTTACGGCTATTATTTGGCTGGGCTCTGCTAACAGGCGCTGTTACCAGTGTATAGAAACAAACCCAGTAAAGCAAATGGTTTTTTTTTTTACATGAAACAACTCAACTATTGACTATCAGCACCGACAACTTCAATCCGCTCCCTGTGCTCTAACAGTTGGTTCGGCAAAGCTCCTTTTTAAAGCAATGACGTGCCCCCTCTCACGTTTGCCAGGGTGTAACTTAGTGGTTTTTTTTTTCTCCTAGCATATGCAGCCCCATCTCCCATCCTGTCACGTAAATTAGCAATGCTGGAGCCCACCTAAGAGGTGTCAAGAAGCATTTCATTTCCAATGGGTCATCAGCAGGAATTGCTTTTGCTACTTAGAGCCATTAGTTGGGGAGGGGGAGATGGGGGAAAGGAGACAAAAAACTCCATTAAATCAGAGCGCTAACCAAATCATAGGTCTTTTAGCAATTGCTAAAGAAAGGAAAGAGCCAGCTTTTGTCTCCCCGAGTTCCCTCAGGGCTCCTGAACTTTCACTTAGTTTGATGAATGTCTCACAGTGGGCATTTTATCCGATTATGAATCCGGGAGGTGGGGATTTGCTGGGGAGGGCTCAGGTCAGCTGCTGATTGTGGGGTGACAGGGAGGTGGCATCGTAGCCCCTGTCTGGGGTTCACTGCCTGGAGGATGCAGCTGCAGCATCCCCTTGGAGCCACGTCAGAGTCACCCGTCTCTGCCCCGAATCAGCTGCGGAGAGTGCAGAGGGGCAGAGCGAGAGGAGAGCAAGGTGGCCTCCTGCTCCAGGGCATGTGAGGAAGACCAGTGGCTTGGGGGGCAGCATGATGGTCCCCTGGAGCACAGGACAGTCCCCCCTGTCCCCTCTGCATGCAGCATTTCTGCTGCAGTATTGGGTCCTGGCCAGTCTATCTAGCTGTGCACCAGTTACTGTCTTGTACCGGTGGCTCTGTTGCCCACCTGAGCCTCTGACCTGCGCTTTTTGGCTCATACGTGTACCGTCGCCCCCCCTAACCCCTCAGCAAAGCCAGAAGCTGTTGCTGCTCACATACCTTCGTTCAGCAAGGCTGGTGACTCCTCCACCAGGGTTTCTCCTTCTCCCACCTGGGTCCGTGCGCGCAGGAAGAAGCGATAGCGCGAGATGGGGTCTGTCCTCTGCAGTGTGAACCTTGTCTGATTGGGAGAGAAGTTCTCTACCAGGGTTCGGCCCGTTTTGGATCCGTTAACTGGGGAGGAAAGGCAGGTCGTGGTGGCTTCAGCCTGGTTTCAGAAAGACGCTGCGCTATCTGCCTCAGCACCTTGCCCCCGGGACCGACCTGCCGTCGGTGTGGGGCTATGTGCTTAGAGCTATAGCTGCTGTTCAATACGCTTCATCGAGGGCGGCTGGTGACTTAGTGGCGGGGGGGACTTGCTAACGGGGACGTTCAGGGTTGTACAGGCGGTCGGGGGAAGGCACAGCAGAGTGCCGGGGTCTTGTGCCGGCCCAGGCACCATGCTGGGCTCTACAGAGTGTGCTGCACTCTGGGCAGCACCTCTTTGACAGCTGGGAGCTTGTGTTTGAGTGAGCACAGAAACTACTCAGACTGAGCTTACAGGTCTTGCTAAATCAGAGCTCAAACTTGTTTCCCTGCAGTGGTGGACTGTGGAGAACTGCTGAGCACCCGCCATGCTCCCTGCTCCACGGCTCCTCTCCCACACCAGCCTGTCTCACCTTGCCATCACACAACTCACAGAATCCAAAATCTCCACTTCCTTATGGAGAACTTTCTGGGCTAGGTGAGGAGGTAGCTAGCAGTGAGGAAAATATTTCGTGACTTAATTATTATCACTAAGAAGATAACATGTGGAACGTACAGGCTTGATATCTAAGGTTGTATCCTGTGAGGACTCCATTGGGATGTTCTGGGTGATCCCACTCCAGATTGATGATTTCCAGATTTGGCTGTCGGATTCTTAAATACCTGGGGGAGCTGGGCACTTGGGAGGAGGATGGGACCAGGAAGGAGAAGGAAAGAAGAAAAAACATACAAGATAACATACCTTACAATACTGTATACATCGCAGACTGGCTGATACACTCCGGACACTTATAAATACAGACACACACACAGGTAACACACACACTAAAAGTCAGAAGCCGACTGAACAAGAATCTGTGCCAGAAACCATCTGCCAGCCCGGGGTTTTCAGCAGCGTGAGCGCAGGGAGCAGAAACCAGAGCAGCTCTGCATGCAACCCCAGCCCCGGCAGCAGCGTGCTGCGCTGCGCTCGCTGGGTACCGCACCCGCGGAAGATGCTACAGCCGTGAAGCGGAGCTGCGACACAGCTCAAGTCCCATTTCTGCCTGTTGTACACGTACTCTGCTGGTCTTGTTTACAGCCCCCACCCAGCCCAACATTTACATCTCATCTGTTTGTCTGTTGGAACGGTGAAAAATAGTATAGCAGCTCCTCCCATGGCAAAGCATCTTTGTGTTATTAATGCCTAGAGATCTGTAAGGGGGAGCTGGTGCATGTGCACAGTGGTCCTTACCCTGAGGAATGGCTGCTTTTATGACTGCTTATTCGAAGCTAGTAAAGGAAGGAAGTCATTATACAGTCCTGAATTAAATTATTCTCCTGCTTTAACTCAGAATTGCATGTCTAAACTGGGGGAACAACTTGGCTCTCAGATCTGAGAGATTAGTGATTTTTATAATTTTTTCTAACAGAAGTTTTGCAGAATATCATTCAATCTCCTAAATATCAATATATAGCCAACAAAATAGTGGTACAGGAAAAAAAAACCACCCCAACAACCAAGTTTCCTTATGACAAGAGTATAATCCACTGTAATCGTTTCAATCGGTGCCACCCATGTGTGAGTTTAGCCACCCCAAATGCTCTGTGCCTCTAGCACGCAGGTAAGCAGCTCAATCAAAAATGCACCTGACTGCAAAACACTCTACTGGAACAAGGTCTTTTCTTTCTAAACAAGCTTAATTATGGCTGATCAATTGAAAATCCTTAGAAAATGGTGGCAGCATCCAAGTGGATGAAGAAAGAGACAGGACCGAGAGATGCTGTTCTTGTGCAGCCGGACTTGTGAAGAGAAAGAGGAGGACCCCGTAGTGTTTTGTGTTAATTGAGACAGGATTTGCTTTAGCCTCTCCTGTTTTCTCCTCTTGCATTTTTATAACATACTGTGCCAAAAACATCTGTGCTGTAGGAAGATTCATTGCCAGCTGAAAGTGCAGCTCCAACAAAAAGTTATTGGTGTGTCTATAAATAGCTCCTGTGACAGCAAGAAAATTAAAATCTCAAGTTCATCCTTGACACAAGCTCTTTAAAACAGAAGAATGAAGTGCTCTTGCCTTAAAAGCCTGACAGGGGTATTAGTGACATCCTTTTGGAACAAAAGTACTTGGGTCTTGGAAAGATTTTACTGCCTTTTACTGAGCGAGATGAATATGTGCACTCCTGTTTCACCGACCCGCAGCACCGGGAGGCGCGGTGACATTTGCAGGTCAGGCAGCAGATCAAGGGCACAGTGCTGTGCCTCTGAAGAGGTTTTGCAAACATTTCTCTTGTTCAGCCTAAGAAATACTTGCTGATGCGTTCAAAGTAACCTGAGTGGGATTTTTAGATCGAGGAGACAGTGCCAGTAGGTAGCTCTTAGGTGTAGCTGCAGAGATGTCACCTGCCCTACGGTGACGAAGGCGTGCAGCAGTGCCGTGTGACAGTGATGCTGCCCAGGCTCAGCTAAAAATTATCCCTCGCATCTCCCCAGCAGCATCGCTGCTGACCCCCCCAGGCCTCTCCCAGCACGCACCCGAGGGATGGGTGCCTTGCACAACCCCCCCCCCTGGGGAACGTACCTCCTTCGGGTGTGGGGAACTCCTTAATTTCACTGCGTGGCCCATCTCCTCTCCCGTTGGTTACAACCATCTCAAGCTTGTAGTTGCTGTAAGGAAACAGCCGGGACACTATGCCCCGGTTTCGGTCTCCAGGAAAACTCACATATTGCCGTTTTTTGGAGACCCACAGGTTCTTCAGCAAACTACTGTCTCTCCAGAAATAGGCCTTCAAGAAACATGCATGGCAAGTGAAGCTTTTCCCATTTAAGTGCAATTGTTTGTTTTTTCATTAACAAAGCATAGCAAAACGTTGCCTTTCCAAAGAGCAGCTCTGGGCTGCAGAAGCCTTTTAGAGTAATTAATGAAGCTCCACATCCCTCCCCCCCAGCCAGGCAGGTCAGTGGTGTTACTGGAGGAAGAGGCTGAGCAGAGGGTTAAGTGCTTACCAAAGGTCACAGAGCAAAACCACTAAGCTCAGACTACAAAGAGCTGTTTCTGGTTCCCAGGTGCTAGGCAGCGAGTGACTTTCTACCCAGAGTAGCACCGTAGCGGTGTGCAAGGGAAGATGCATCCAGGCACAAAGGAAAGCCTGAACTTGGAAAGTCTCCCATTCGAAGCCCCGACTGTAAATCTTATTTCATGCAGAAAGAAGATCCATTCAGAAAATAAACCAGAATGCCAGAGCAGAGGCAGCACAAATGAAAGCCGGACCTAGGGAGCTTGCTTTATGCCCAGCAGATTATTTGATTTGAAATGCTGGAACTGTTCGCAGGACACGTGCTTTTGGTAATGTCTTAAACTCTGATAGAAGGTGCTCTCTGCAGACTTTTGCTTGTTGTGAATAGGGTCTGTCCTTCGTAATAAACGCTATGTTATTTTACCTTAGCCGTAAATATCCAATGTTAAAAGAAAAAAAAGAAAAAAAAAAAACAAACCAACACACCAAAACACAACAGGATCCATCATGCTGTCTTTAGTTGCCAGTTAGTACGAACCGCTGGGTTTAGGCTTTGCAGAGGTTGGTGTTCATTAAAAGATGATGTGGGTACTTTGGGGATGACACAAAAACCAGCCTGTCTGTACTTGTCTGAGGTTGATTTCCCCCTGAACCAGCCAGCCCATGGTTCTGGGGAGCTCTAGAGCTAGAAGGCACCTTGCTGCATGGGTAGGACCCCCAAGTCCCTCTCTGGGTGCACAAGGGCAGCCCCGCTTGCTTTTTGAGCACCCCAGCCCAGCACTGAGCTCTGGGGGAGCAACAGGAGATGTCCCCAGCCCCGTCCAGGCACCACAAAGAGCAAACCAAGCCCCTTCGTTTCTGGTGAGGCTCCATAGGAGACCTCAGCCTCCGTGTCCCCATCCAGCCATATCCACTTGGGACGGCAGGAGGAGAGTTTTCTGTCATCCCCGTCGCAGGCGGCTCCGTCACCGGGGCCACCCCGCCTTGTGAGAAGGTTAGCTGTATTAATAGTCAGTGCCGAAGAGATTTGGGTTTGCTCACTCTGTACTCCTTGAGCTGTCCCTGGATGGTGTCCAGGTGCACTCGGGTCCAGGTCAGAGCAATGGCAGTGCTGTTTAAAACTCTTATCCTAACATCTGTGGGCGCAGCCTTGGGATCTGAGCGTTCAGGGATAAAGCAGAGTGTACGTTAGGCACCCAGCAGTACCCTGGAGGGTCAGACAGACGGACGGACACCCCTCTGCCCCCCTTGCCATGGTTTTCCCATCGCAGCATGGCCAGGCTGCTGCAGACGGGGCAAGCAGCAGCTCCATGCCCCAGCTCTGGCATCTTCTGGCTGCCCTGTCTGCTGGCAGCGTTTCATAGGTATGATCACCTCCTTTTCTCCCTCCTTAAGTTCAGTTCCTGAGGATTTCCAAACTGGATAAAATAAAACAGCAGCAACGGGCCAGTTCCCAGCTTCTTGCCCCCACCTGGGGTGAGCAAACCCCCTAAGCGTGTGAATACCCAGAACAGCAGCACAAGCACCTACCTCTGCCCCCGTGCTTTCTCCCCAACATGTGCATGCTTGAAAAGTTGACTATTGTCACTGCTTCCACAGGAAGGGGGGAAGGAAAAAAAAAGCACAAAAACCCCCAAACAAAAAACGTTTCATCAGCCAGCCATCACAAGAATGGTCGTGCTCCAGTTTATAGCAGGGCTTCCTTCCTACACGCCAGGCAGGGCTCTCCCTCTCCGAGTGAAGGGTCCTGGCAAATCCAGCCCCCTCCCACTGTGCCCAGCTGGCTACCGTTAGACCCAGGGGTTACAAAACTACCTGTTAGTTCCACCTCTGTTCATTTGAATTTGGTCAGAACCTGCTGTAGGTCCGCTGGGTTTATTACCTCCTCTTTGCAGCTCACCTGCTCATATGTAGAAATCTGCAGTTATTTGTGAAGCAGTTCAGGGGCTACTTTTTTTTTGTTTAGTTGGTTTTTTGACTTGTCCCAGCCTCGGGATACAGGCAGGACCACATTTGTGTCTGGGATGTGATACGGCAACTTTGGGCTCCCTGGTTTACCTCCATATAAAGCGCATGTGTGGGCTTGTTCACATCCTCCCAAACCTCAAAATTATTACACACTTTTCCAACTGAAAGTGGGAAAGAAGACCCTGGTAGCGCGGAGACGACAGTGCAGCCGGGTGCTTGTGGAGCTTTTTTGGTGACAGCCTCTCAGCTAGGTCCAGCTCTGCTCCGGTGCTCAGCTCTTACCCTGACTCCCCCCATTCCTGCCCATTTTCCTTCCCGTTGCCCTGTCTCCGCTGGGAGAAGATGCCCAGAAGAGAAGGCGTCACGCGTGCTCCCTCAGCACAAGATCGCCGATTTGCTCGTAATTACTGTGCCCCATTTTTGTGCCCCTTTGACTTCCAGCCTGGAGACACGGATGGTTAGCTGGCTTATCTGCCTTCCTTCTTGGTACTTCTAAAGTCACACAGCCAGGGCCCCCCCACTCCTGCTGCAATTCGAGGAACTGACACCTATTTCTTTCAAAACAAAGCTGCTGGCAGCAAACCGCATGATCCTAACTGGGTAAGGATAAGCGCCATTGAGACTGTCGGATGCTACAGGCGCAGACAGTGATCCCAGTAGCCCAGAAAGAAGGTGAAAGGGTTAAACGAGGTGGCTGCTGTTCTGGTGACCAGGTGGGAAGTTTTAAAGAAAGAAAAGCTGAGCCAATGGTGTGTTGCAAATAGGAGCCTGAGCTGGGGCTTTGTCAGGGAGGCACAAGAATCCAGTCCCGGATGAACCAAGGCCACTCACAGCACCTCTCCTCTGAGATGAACTCAGCTCTCTACAGATATCAGAGGCAAAAAAAATTCATCTGGTTTCTTGGAATACAGTCAGAGTTCATCTGAAGTGAAATCTTACTGTCTTCCACCCTCAGAAGTGTTATCCGAGTGTTACAGAGAGCAAGGGAGAGGCTCAGTGACTTGGGGTCATGCAGGCAGAGCCCCCAGCAGAATCTAACGGCCAAACCTTTTTCTTCCAACACTTGGAACTGGATTTTTGTGCCAAATCAAGCAGAGCTGTGAGCACGTCCCGGGCACAGGTGCCAACCCACTGACCTCAGGTGGGATCCAGCCCCGAAACACTTACGATCTCCGGCTGAGAAAGTACTCACAATCTTCCCCTGAGTAGCCGATGACGGTGTCAGGCTCTGGTGCTCTGCCAAAGTCATTCTCTGCCTGCACTTTGATCTCGTAGGGTACATAGATGGGGGTGTTCCAGACGACGTGCCTTGGCGTCTTCACTGTCTCGTTGTACCAGCTCCCTCGGGGGTCCCTTCGCCTCCATCTCACGATGTACCTGAGGTTGGGCCCATAAGCTTGAGTTGCATTCAGAGGCTTGATAGACCAAAACAGAAAAAGAAAGTGAGAAGAAGAAAGAGCAACTGTATTTCTCTGCCGTGGAGCTCCGAAAAGTTCTGTTCAGCAGCTGGTTCTTGTTTCACGCTCCATCAGCGAATCCCAAAGGAGGTCAGTACTTTTGTTCCCAAAGGGAGACCTACCCAGTCCTTGCCCTCCAGCACCAAGGCAGGACCAAGAACCCTATCCTTATATTCCAGTCTGTACTCCCACTGTAATTCCTACCCTCCATAGCGATGCTGGCTTATTTGTGGATGACACCTGCTGGTGCACGGAGAAAAGCAAGGGCTGGTCCGTAAGCCCTATATGCTCAGCATCCTCCCTAACCTGTATCTGCCATCCAGCATCTTTCCTTGTGCTTAAATAGTGGCAAATTATTGTTCTTATCACAAACCTTCTTCTAGGCACTAACAACGTCCTCTCTTGTAAATAGGTGCATCTTCTGCATTTTATTTATGATCATTAAAGTTCTGATGTTCTGATGTGGTATGATGTGGAGATGCTGTGTTCTCTGTATCTTAGCATCTGTGACCGTAATGGTAAGATGCTGAGTGGCTGTCAAGCACCAAAGAACTCACCGTCCAGGTTATCTCCATGTTGTTTTTTTGGGTCCCTGCACCTTGAACTCCTGTTGGGTTAATTTCAGGACCTGAAATTCACATTTGGAAAAAAAAAAAAAAGGAAAAAAAAAAAAGCAGGTTTTAATGTTAAAATGACCATTTGAGTGGTTAAAAACCCTTTACTGTGCCAAGCCAAAAGTACTTCCAAGTCAGAAGTTAATGGCCTGATTTTTCCAGAAGTTCCCATTCAGGTTAATGGAACATGAGACTCTGAGCACTCTTGAAAACCAGGCCATTTATTTAGGAGCTTCTTTTTCTTCCTTTTTTTTTTTTTTTCCCCCACTCTCAAAATGTCCTAAATCTTTGAAAGACAGCCATTGTGAAGCAACCTCAGGAGCAAGAGTGACAGTCTGAAAGAAGCAGAGTGATGTCAAAAGCCAACACTAGATGCCAGCAGATACTGCACAAGTGTCTCTGCAATGGTTAAATTAAGAAATGCAGCAAAACCACTGAGTTCCTGTGAATTCCTCATAGGAATATTCCTAAATATTCTGCAATGTACATAGCACTGGGCACACAAACAGAGACCCGAGTCTTGGTTGTGGACTGGAGCACATGGTTTGGGTTGGAAGGGACCTTACAGACCACCCAGTGCCACCCCCTGCCACGGGCAGGGACACCTGCCACCAGCCCAGTTGCTCCCAGCCCCGTCCAACCTGACCTTGAACCCTTCCAGGGATGGGGCATCCACAGTTGCTCTGGGCACCCTGTACTAGTGCCTTGCACCCTCATAGCATCAACCTGGGCTCCTGGCCAGCTCTAGCAATGGGCAACGAATTAGCAATTTTGGAACAAAATGCCTTTTGCTTGTGGCCAGTTTATACTTGAGTCTAATTTTCTAAGAGCCTTCTGAGCTTCCTGTGCTCAGAAAGGATGAAAGACTTTCTTTAGAAAGCTTCTCGGTAAGGTGAACCCAGGCTTTCCTTCAGCAGATTCTGCTGGAGCGACCTTTGCATAAATCTTTCCGTTTGAGTTTGGCTGCTCTGCAGGGTATCAGTTGCGGGCTTGAGGATGCGATATATAAAATTACACCCAGCACACGACTGCGTGGACCAGCTCGCTCGTTCCCTCACCTGTGTAAATCTGTTGCTTTTGCAGGGGCTATAATCACACCCCATGAGGGGAGAGCCTACATGGAGGGTGGTGGCCAGATGTGAAGACCAACGTCAAGTCACTATGGCAAGAAGGACTGGGAGGACGATACTTACGTGCCCCGTTGGTCTGGTATCGCTCAGAGGGCATGCTGGGCAGGCTGCTGCCCACGTCGTTCACCGCAATCACCCGAAACTGGTAATTGACGTAAGGAGAGAGGCTCAGGACAGCTGAGTTGACGCTCCCAGGGTATCTGGAGTGGTTGTGCCACATGCCAGGTTGGAACCGGTCCTCTTCAAACTGGACGATGTAGTCTGGGGGAGAGGATGGAGAGGTGGAGTTAAGGGTCAGCTCACAGGGAATTTTCCCTCCACCGTGCAGAAGACAGCGGGAGGGATACGGGGCCGAGGGCCTGGTGGCAGACCTGTGATGGGGCTGTTATTGTCGTCGCCGGGAATCCAGGTCAGCCGCACGCTCCTCTCGGCCAGGTCTGTCAGCTCCAAGTCACGGGGCCGGTCGGGTCGTTCTGTTGGCCGAGTAACAAGACACATCAGGCTGGGATTGTCCCAGGAGCTGGGAATCCCACTTCCCATCGCTTCTCCCAGGAGGGGAAACCCTGGCCACCTTAGCCCAGACCTGTGAGAGGACACGTGCTCTCCGGCACGATTCACGTCCTGCAGCTCGGTGACCAGTGCAATTTTTAAAATACGTATGTGCTCATGTACTAATTGTGCCTGGCGTTGAAGCCCTACGTGCTCCCTCTACCACTGATGTTACTTGGTGGTGGAAAGTGGAATATATATTTTACACACATACATATATATTTTTTTATATATATAAAGCACCTATCACCATATCGATAAACATTCTTTGGAACCACTCTTGACAGCAGAGGTAAGAACAGGAGTCAGTCTGTTAGTACCTCAGCACTCCTGTTTCCAACCAATTTACAAAAAAAAGAGAAAAAAGCCACAATATTGTGGCTTAGCAGGGGGATAGGTGATCTTACAACAAACTACGTGCAGCTGCCCCAAAAAATAAACGCAAACAAATAGAAAGGACACAAAACCTCAATGAAAATACCTACTTGTTAGAAACGCTCTAGGCACAATTCTGCTTTTTCCACCTGGTTGCAACCCACATGGTCACACAAAAATCAGCTCATGCAATAAGCGGAACAGTCCCAACTTCTGTCCAGGTAAAGGTCAAGGGATTCAATATGATTTTATTATTTTTTTTTTTGTCTCCCATCAGGGCTCACCATTTCCAGGTATGGGCAAAGTGATTCTTGCACTCGGGAATTGGCACTGTGGGACACACAACGAGGTGGCTCAGGACCTTCCTACCCGCGGCCATCTGGATGGGTTTTCAAGGGCAACTTGGAGAGGACTTGGAAGCATCAGCTCCCAGCTTTCTCAGCCACTACACCTAGATTTTTCTGTTGGCGTTATCGGCAAGGCAAAACAAAAGAAATGTACAAAATAAAATCAACCCAATGAATTAGTGATGATTACCTTTTGGTAAGTCTCTCAAACGGTTAGCAGGGATAGCTGCAAGGTAAGACATTGGTTTGTTAACGGTGTTAGTTTAGTCATTAAGCTTGGTGGCCAGAGGAGCACCTGGCAAATACAAAATTACACACACAGTTATAGATTTCAGAAGGATCCGATCCTGCCTGGGGACCAGAGTAGCTACATCCTTCCCCCCGAGACCTCCAGGCACGCTCTGCACACCTTTATTCATACTTGTAGTACACAGCAAAGGGGAAACATCAGCCTGCTAGAGAGTTAATTAGCTATTAGGGGAAAAGGAAGGGAAATAAATCAAATTATTAGGGATACGGGATCCATATTGCGCTCTGACTTTTGTTGGGCACTGTGGGCCTGTGCCAGCGGTGCTGGCAGGTTGGGGTGCTCCTGTGGAGCAGGATCTGGGGTGGCCAAGAGCAGGGATGGATAAATCGGTGCTTTGTGAGTAGATCTCGCAGTGTACTTAAATGGGTGTGGGGAATGGGCTTAGGTTTGGCACTCCCTCCATTGAAAAGGGGACCTGCCAGGCTAGGGGTGGTTTGCTCACCCCTGGGTTTCCAGTGTTGCTCAGCACCCTGACATTCAATTAAATTCACTTGCAGATTTAGGACTGTTCTCACAGAGCTTCAACGTTCACATTTGGATATTTTTAGCTGTATGTAATAACTATTTTTTTTTTCTTCTTCTCAAATGCAAGTTTTCTTCAACTGAAATTCAATGCCATTGTCTGAGCCCGAGATTAGGCAGCACGTCCTTGCCGAGTCCTGCAGCAACGGAACAAATGCTCTGCCAGCGTTTCCCTGAGCATCTCTGCTTCAGAGGACAAACCTGTGATCACAGATCCCCCTTTCAGTCTGACCTTGAAGTCAGTCTCTTGTATTAAAAATAAAGCACTCAGCTCTGTGTCAGTACAGCTTTACCCAGTACGGTGAGGTACGCCTTAGCTGAGTCCTTGTCCAGCTCTGTGCTAGCTACGCAGGTGTAATCCCCTTGGTCCTTTTCAGCCACGCCATAGATTGTCAGACCATCATCTTCTTTCTTCATCCTTAAAGGGATAAAAATGATAATCATACCACTGTGCCTAAGCACATGAGGCAGCAGGGTTGAGGTCTAAGCGTTCTCTGATAAAATACATAGAAAAGCCCAAACACAACAGGAATATGTCCCTGGTCTGGAGATTTTATCAGCTAAGGATGTGTTGAGCTATTCTGGGAAACCTCATTTCCGAAGGAATCGGCAAATGTACTGTGGTATCTATGTGGAATAATCACTCTTTTAGGAAAACAGCCTGACCTCTGCCTGGCTCGTGTCCTGCGATCAGATCTCGCTTCATGAGAAGGGGGTTGGCTGGGGAAAGGAAATTACAACCATACCACTCACAGCAGAGAAACATTAATTTCAAAGTAGCTTGTTAATAACCGACCCATTTTATCAAGATGCCCTAAAATACCTGTAAATAAAACCTCCAGTCAGAGTCTTGATTTACCCATCAGTCAATTTTAATTGCTAGGTGGTGTCTGTTGGAAGGAGTTAGTAACATGAAAAGCATCAAGTACAGCAACTATTGCCTAGATGGGAACTCCATGTTTATCTGTCTTATCCCTCCTGCCTCCTGAAATGTTCTGTAAGAATTCCAGCAATCCTGGGAGAGAAGAGCCATGGAACTGTTAACCACAGACCTGTTCCCGATGTAGAGGGGTGCATCATCTTTCAGCCAGGTGACCGTGAGTTTCAGCGTAGGGTCGTGCTTTATACGGCAGTGGAGGCGAGGCATGGAGCCCCTCTTCACCACTTGGTCTTCTGGTCCTCTCACGATCCTGGTTGGATCTGCACCGAGTCAGAAACAAAGCGTGAGGCGCCAAACTTCTGAGTCTCAGCTCAGGAACGCGAGGAAGAGCGGTGTTAGGTAGAAGGGACATGCATCCACATCAAGTGCTTGGCCAGCCTGCGATACAAATGCTTGCAAATAAATTAATTTAACAAGCCATTAATTTATGCTGACTCTCTAAAAAACACGCAGCTTTCCGAGTCAGCAATCAGTTTTTCTGAAGAGGGAAAGCCCCGGTGGAAATTTGATTCAGAAAATGTTTTGTTGCCATCAGTTAACCCTGAGGAACATTTTGTATTTCTTTTTGCATTGCTTACGGCGTGTCACAGCTTAGTATCCACACCAAGCCCTTCGGCAGCATCAGTACATCCACAGCCTTGGTTTTTCCCCAACATTAAAAGGGAATCTCGACCATTTTCTGGATTCCAGCTCCAAATTACTTAGTGCCTGTCCAGCTGACAGACTGCAGAAGTGCACAGCCAACCCTCCCTTAACCTAAATTATTATTTCTGCTGCAAATTTCAGAAGATCCAAGAGACTGTTCTGACCTGGAACCCTTCATGCCCTACCTTTGACCTCAAGGCGAACCTGGGCCTCTGCTTTACCCAGGATGTTGGTAGCGACGCACGTGTAGATGCCCTGGTCCTCCTTCCGAGCCATGTTCATCTCCAAGCTCCCGTTCTCGTGCGCCTTGTAGTTTCCTCCATCCAGCGTGTTCCCCTGGCCGTTCTTAAACCTCACAACACCACAAAGTGCTATTGTAAGGGAAGAAAGAGCAGGAAACCTCCCCTTCCCACCCCTGCGGGCTGGCAGGGGATGTGCCGCAGCTCTTACCATCGCAGGGTGGGGATCGGTGACCCAAAGAAGGGGCAGTCGAGTCGGGTCCTGTTGTTTTGAATCACCCTTATGAGCTGATTGCGGGGGGCCAGGATCCGAGGAGGCACATCTGCAAAGGGCAAAAATCACAGCCACGGAGAAAGAAAAGAAACCAGCGTCCAGTTTCCACCACTCTTCCCAGTCTCTTCATCCACCCTCCCTTTTCCTTTGTTCACCCTTCCCCGTTGGCACCAGCAAGATTCAGTAGAGCTTCTCTGCTCCCTCTTGTCTCTCCTTCCCTTTCTAGCGTCGCTACATGGATCAGCCTACATAGCATCAACTATGCTTAGCCTCCCCCGGCTTTGCAAGTCCATGGCAATGGACTTCTGCTCCAAAGCCCAGTTGCAGAGGTCACGTACCCTCAAGCACGAGCCTCAGAGTAGCTCCCAACAAAGGCAAGCAAAGAGAAAACTTCTGCAGGGAAAACTTGAGTATAGGGTGTTCCTCATCCCAAAGTACTTACCCAGGACGCTGACAAAGGCGTTGGCGAGAAGGTAGCCGTGCTCGTTGGACGCGTTGCATTGGTACACGGCACTGCTGCCGATCTGGGTGTCTCGGAATACAATAGTGTCTCCAGCCACCTCTCGGCTTGGATTGGGGGGAGAAGCTTCAAAACAGAGAGCACTCTTCAAATTCCATTTTAACTTAAAATTCACGAGACAAGAAATACCATTCCGCATCTTTCCATCTCCGCCCAGATAAAACTAGACTATGTGACCTCCCCAGCCTAAATTTTAACTTAAAATTCATAAGACAAGAAATATCATTCCATGTCTTTCTATCTCCGCCCAGATAAAACTAGACTATGTGACCTCCCCAGCCTACAAAGAACCTACAAAGGTTCAACTGGCCTCATCTCAGTCGAGCAGGTGGTGTGAGTGCTGTGGTGCTGGAGCCCACGCACACTGCTCGGCGAGGTGCCTGGCATCCCGACAGCAGCTCCAGCTCTCAGGGGCAGCCACCAGCACCTCGGCAGGGATTTGGTTGTAAAGGAGGCACATACTCTCCCTTGCTCACCTTCTATGGGTTCGCCGTTCACCAGCCACTGGATTGCAGGCT
Source organism: Falco peregrinus (assembly GCF_023634155.1). Classification (NCBI taxonomy): domain Eukaryota; kingdom Metazoa; phylum Chordata; class Aves; order Falconiformes; family Falconidae; genus Falco; species Falco peregrinus. The sequence goes on along the minus strand of NC_073736.1, from coordinate 5,008,558 downwards.
TGGGGTTCCCGTTGGCTCGGCACACCAGCCTGCCGTCCTCGCCAGGGGCCAGGATGAGGTTCTGGGGTTCGTCCAGCCAGTATGGAGCAGCTTTAAAACACACCAACACCCCGGTTATAAACGTGACGGTACCACCTCCTCCCAAATCCCCTTCCCACTGCTCCCTGCTGAGCTAAATGAAAACACCACCCCTTCCAGTGGGCTTCCCTGGGTGCTATGGGGGTGGGGAGCCCTCTCTCCCCCTTCTTTGGCCACACAAACCCACAACTTTTATATCGGTTAGTAACTCCGCTGAGTTACACCAGCTGAGATCACATCTCACACTGCTTTGAGGTCAGTTTGGATGAGAAGCAGGTACGGCTGGATACAGCCCCGGCTGCCCCTTTCAACAGAGCAGAGCATCCCCTCCCGTGCACATCCCCTCACAGCTGCTGGTTGCGAAGGGAAAAAAAGATGGCAAGGTAAAGATGACGTACCCTTCACTCTCACCGAGATCGTGTGGCGGATGCTGCCCATCTTGTTTGATGCCAAGCAGAAATATTCCCCAGAGTCTTCCTCAGAGACGTTGGAGATACGAAGAGCCTTGTTAAAGTTTTCCAGCTTGGTTTTGCCTGCAGGGAGCTCTCCTCCTTTCTTGTACCACATGATGTCTGGTGCTGGTCTAAGGAGAGGGAAGGAGATAAATCCTTTTGCAAACCAAGAAAATCACTTCTAAGATGATAATCCCACACTTGGAACCACCTACTCACACCCAGGGACTGAGCCAACTGCTGGGCCACCTTTCTTCCTACCATAGCCCCTGAAACCCAGGACCCTGAGCATCACCAGCTGATCAGCAGCAGGGTCGACCTCAGGCACTGTGCGTGGGGATGCAGGGCGCCGCTCTGGCAGCATGTGCAGGCAGCACCAGGCAGCGCTGCCAAAGCCTCACCCTGAGCCCAGGACACTTCTGCAGCACATGGACCACAAAAGTCCTCACCCGCAGTTTATACAGCATGGTGAGCAGCACCCAGGAGACTTGCCAATAGCTATAAGCACAAAGCAGTGGAAAATCATCCTTGGACAGCAAATATCCAGACACCTGCTCTCTGAGCAGTGCTGCAAAACTCAGCTTTCCTGTTTGCTCCATGCTTTTACGCTTCAAGTAGGTTATGAGAGTATTGTTAATAGCGGTTAAAAGGAAGGGAACGATCCCTTTTCCTAGCCAGAGGTATTGCCACTGGTGATTGAGTATCTTGGTCCCAGGCCCTGGCGCTGGGGACCACCCTCTCCCCATCTCCGCCAGCCGCTGGGAAGCGGCACGGGAAGCGGTACGGGAATCAGTACGTACACTCCTGATGCAATGCACTCCAGCAAGAGGTCCACCCCTCTGAGCACCATCTGACTGCTTGAGGTCCCGTAGGGATACATGAAGCTGGGAGTTGTTTCCATAATCCCTCGGGCTGAAATCAGCAGGAGAGGAAAAAAAAAAAAAAAAAAAGAAAGAAAGAAAGAAAAAAAAGAAACAAAACAGCATTTTTAAACTCTCCTTTGCCGCAGCAACAGGAAGGGCACATACAGGGGCCAGAAATACACGGTGTTTTCAGGGGGAAGCTGTCAAGTTCCCAGCCAAGCCTGGGATGCTGAACTCACACCCAGAAATATACCTGGAAAGCAGAGTAGGGCCCAAGGTAATTTTTTAAAGTGGAAAAAAAAAAGGGGGGAGAGAGAGGATGCTTGGCAGGCAGGGAAGTAAAGAAGCAGCAGAGGATGGAAGAGGGAGCTCAGCCACAGGGATGGTGCATCAGGAGAGTCTCCACAGCATCAGCTCCAGCCGGGCAGTGCCTTTCCTGCTCACCCCTGCCTCTAGCACAAAGAAATGGGCTGAAATCAGGTGAGACTTGGAAATACTGATGGACACAACATGCAATGAAGGATGAAAGGAACAAATGGGTGCAGGAAAGGTTTACTCAGACAACTGAGCCGCTTTGCCACAGAGATCTCCGAAATACGGAGCATCCCGGCGCTGTCTCGGCCCTAGCAGCACCAAGGAGGTTTCCCACCCTTACTAGGAGCTGCGGGGCCTGGAAGGACAGTGCCCTTTGGGAAGGAACAACTTAACGAGCAAAATGACCAATTTCAGGACTGGACAGGAAAGTTTAACAGGAAAAAAACAGGGGAAGACACAAGACAACTCTCTACAGATACACACAGCAAAGGTCTCTCTGTAGGGGGAAAAAAGTTAATTATTAATGGAATAAATTCCACTAATAAGTGGAATTATTAAACTAGATCTAGATCAGTGAGGACAAAACAGGATGAGATGGGCTTGAAAGCAGCAATAGCAGAGACAGAGGTTATGAGATTAGGAAAGGGGGCAGAATGGCCAGGGTGGACACAGGGTCACCACAAATATCCACAAGGGGAGCCCACCCCAGTGCAGGAGCAGGATCTTGGGGTGCACACTTGACTCTCCTGCAGCCCCGAAAACCCCATTCGCTAGGAGAGTGGGAGGCAGCCAGGCATGCCCAGCACCACGAGGCTTTTGGGGATGCTGGTGTCTATTTGGGAAGCCTCCAGCTGAGCTCTGGTAGGGGCAAAGGGCTGGGAAGAAGGAGGGGAGAGAGGGCAGTGGCTGTTCATGGAGTTCCCATCAGCCTGCCGTAGGGAAAGCCTGGGACCAGGCTCACAAGGGGAAAAAAATCCCAACCTCAGGAGTTACACCGTGCCTTTGAAACGGCTCCGCATCTGCAGGAGCACGGCCACACACACGCAGCCCTCCGCCCCCACACCCCCGCCGGTGACCGGTCCACATGCGCTCATCAGCAAGTTAGTCAATTATTTGATTAATGGATTACCAGGGCAGGCAAATCTTGACTTTATCCTGGAGGGCCAGGTCTCCGGGCAGGCAGACGCTGCTGTTTGCTTGCCTGCTTCTGGAGAGGATCTCGTTCCCAGTTAAAACCATCCAGCCCATGCTGGGGGCTCTGCGGGGGGTGGCAGAGCCAGCGGCTGGGCTTAAATTTATCGTATTTCTCTGTATTTATCAACAGCACCCATACCTCCAGCCAGACTCTTAAACTTCTGTTTTCTCATGCGATTAGGAGAATGGGATATTGTTTTATAAACCAATATTGGCTTTTCTTAGCCAACAGCCCGCAGCCTGTTTGAACAGGCTGTACCTTTCACTCCCACAATGAACCCGTTTGCTCGGGAACCCGGGGCACAACTAGAAGAGATAAGCAGCAGCGCAAGCCAAATTTTACGAGCCGTATATTAATGATGAAAATTAAAAATAAGGGAGATAAATTAGTATCCTATCCACTTGTTTAATAAACCTAACAACAACACAGCAACGCTGATAAGCTTTTTGCCTTAGTACAGCACTACTAATAAATATTTTGCTGTTTATAATAGGGAGCAGCCAGAAATTCTCTCAGGAAGGGGTACTGCTCCAGCTCTGAACTTGCAGCAGCTACAGCTGGAAGCTGTCAGAGGAATAGCAACGTCTCGCTCATCTGTTTGGATGGAACAGAACTGGAAAAATAAATCCCATGGCTATTTATTTTGGCTCAAAAATAGACTCTGCTTCCAATAGATGGCTGCTGTTATCCCCACCTCTGTGAAAGTGGACCCATTCAGCTGTGAACAAGGTATCCCAGAAACGGCCACTTCTCAGCCCGGAGCAGCCGACTTCCCCCTCCCCACAGTCCTCACCTGACGGCATTCAAAAATCGTACATCAGCTCGCATTTCTACTGAAAGGCGATAATAGGAATATGCACATCCAGACACATCCCATGTGTTCGCCTCCTGCACAGCTAGCCAGCTTTAAAACATGCCACAGATTTGCCAAAAAAAAAAAAAAAAAAAAAAAGAAAAGAAAAAAAAAGAACAAAACAGACTTTCATTTCCATTTTAAAAAAATGGTGAGAAACTTCTGCTAATAAAATATTAAATTAATCCTTTTAGATCACTTCCCCTTCGCAATTGCGGACAGTTTGCCTAGGCAATTCCACTTTACAGCAAAGAAATCGCTGCACCCACTACGAGCCGTGGGGGGACAAGGGCTTGGTTGCATCCCCCATGATTAGCTTGGCCCTCAAGTGCAGGTTGAGACGAGCATCCCACAAGGTCCCACGTCCCTGGGATAGGCTTGGGGACATCCATCGCAGACTGGCAGGGAAGGGGACCCGCCACATCCTGCTGCTCTGCCCTACGCCACCAGCCTGTCCCATCAAGCTCCCCTGCAAGCTAGCTCTGGAGCTGAGCCCGTACCGTAGGGACCAGCACCCCAAGGTAGAGGGTCTGAGAGCCCCAAGTCTCCCAGACACCTACAATACTTGGGAGACTGATGTCCCTCTTCCCTGCTCTCCACTTTGCTTTGCAAGAGCCAACTCCTCACTTTGCTGCAGCTAGTTCCAGCAGCCCGTTCGGCCAGACAGGCCATTCCAGCAAGAAACATGGGGTTAGCAAAAAGAAAAAGCGGCGCGGATAAGGTTTTTTTCACCAGTTCACTAACTATTTGAAGTTGCTGGGTTGGAGCTCAGATTTGCACAGGGGCGTGAGCGGGTGACTTGAATTCACTGGACCCATAAAGCATTCCAGGGGACGTTAAGTGCAAATAGCCCATATATGCAAATAGCTGGCAGTTTCTCCTGTGCACCTATGAATAGAAATCTGGAGACATCTATGAGACTGTGCAGATAAAATGTCCTTTTCCTAACCGAATGACTATTAACCATCCCTTTTTCTTGAACAAAGACATGCAGTGGGAGATCAAGAAGCCCAAGGCCACCACAGTGGCTTTCCCTCCTGAGCTGTCGAGGGCTGCACGCACAGAAGTGGTGCCCAGCCAGCGTGCAGACATCCTCTTTGAAATGCAAACAGCCTTTACAGTGCTGAGGTGCAAGCTGTATTACAGAAGAGCTCACACGGGATTTTTCTTTGGTCCCTGGCCCAAAGAAGCATCTCTTCTCGCTCACCTCTCATTGAGGCATGGTACAGCGTACGCAGTTCCCACTGAAGCTCATTTAGCTGGCAATCCCTTTTCACAGCCATTTCTGTAATTATTTTCAGGGTATGCCCAGCCCATTTGCTGCCACCAGCACTACCTGGGAGGCTGGTTCCTCTGCTGAGCCTGCCCCAGCATCCTCAGAAACCTCCTACTCCTGGGATGCCAACACCCCGGTTCCCTCAGCGGGGCAGGGATGCTCAGGCTGCCTGCCGGCACGAGAGGGCTCTCACCAGGGACACTGAACCCAGTGCCCTCGCCTGGCACATCCTGCTCGTCTCACATGCCAACTCTTTCTGCTCTCAGCTGGCAAAACCACTCCTTGTCCCCAAAAGTCCCCGTGGAAGAAGAAAACGCACCCTGGGTTGTGCAAGGCACAGAGCAAGCTGTGGCTCGGGGTGGGAAGCCAAGCAGGATTGCGTGGCCGCACACCACCAGGGACCAGCGTGGGGTATCGCCAGGGCTGCCCCCACCCCGCTGCCACACAACCCCATCCCTGTAAGCAGCAAGAGGGGCAGAAAGCAAATCCTGCCCATGATAGAGCCCGGCCTTGGGGCAACGGGACTCCGTGGTGGTCTTTGGCGAGGCGCTCGCATCCCTGGCAGTGCCTGCGCTCTCGGCATCGCCCGCAAACAGCCCCATCACCCCGCTCCCTTACAAACCCCTGCTGCTGCCCAACTCTGTCCGCATTATCCCATCATATCCGTGACACTTCCAATCCATTCTCAGGGCAACGATGGTGCCCCGGGGAGACGCGCGGTTTTGTGTCTGAAGCATAATTTATGAGTTTGGGATGGGCTTCTCCCAGCAAACACAGGCTGCGGAGGTAATCTCCCTGCCCAGACAAAGGGCAAGAGCCTTGTGAAAGCATCCCAACACATGTACAACCTCACCACAAAGAAACAAAGCACCCAGCTCTCAAGAAAACTAAATACTCCTCTCCCCCCCCCCCCCCCCGCCCTTTTTCTCTTTTTTTTTTTTTTCTTTTTTTTGGTTTGGTTTGGGTTTTTTGTGGGGGTTTTTTTGTTTGTTTGTTTTGTTTTGTTTTTTTCTCCCAGGCACTGCCTGTCTTTAGCCGCAGCTACAATAGATGCTTTTGCTGAAGACAGAGAGAGGAGGGATGGTGGGTCTTATCTTTAAATCATGAGCCATTTTGCTGAGGACAAGCCACCTCTACAGCAAGGGAGCAAGCTGGAGCTCGCTCAGCCACGCAGGCTTCTTCAGGTGGGCCAGATCCTGTTCATCCAAATGCCTCTCCAGCTGGGCTCTGTGCTAATTACCCTAAAACTCAATAATTTGTAAATCACGAAAACGTGGAGGGGATTTTGTCGCTCTTTGGCTCACTTTGTCCCACCCGTTTTTGCAAAGTTGGGACCACGACCCACGGCGGGGGAGAGGGGCACACAGAGGGGTGCGTGGGCAGCCGGTGCTGCCAGCGCGGCGGCTCGCTGCCCGGTTAGCACGGGAGATCAGTCAGGTTAGGCAGAAGGGGGTTAAATCATGAAGGTCTCCAGAAGCCAGCGTTGACTCACCACTGTACATGTCAGTGTGATTTCGTAAAGACGTTTCGTTATGGGGTTTCTCTGCAATAAACAAAAGACGGTGAGCATATCGAGTGCCACAAAGCGTGCGGGGGCTGGGGGGGACAGGCGGGGCGGGGGGGAAGGAGAACAGAAAACAAAATAACTTCCCAAAACACAAGAGCAATGCAGACAAGGCAACAAAAGCACTCTGAGCACAGCTGCCTTCCAGGACAAACAACACAGCAATAAAGGAGGAATAAAGGAAGAGAGGACTGTTTTCCTCCTACAAGATGGGAAGATAATTAAACGTATGACAACTGTATCACAAACATTTCCTTAAAGTGTTTTTCTTTTTGGTGTAAAGACATTTATAGCTTTGGAGAAAAAAAAATCAGTTCAAATTGGAGAAGAAAATGGTTTTTTCTCTCAGTTTAACTATGAAAGAAACATATTCCAGCTACTTTTTCTCAGCATAAAGCACGGGCTGGACACAGCTAAGCAGCAGCATAATGATGCAGAAAGGCATGGTGAAGATGAACAAATAATAATAAAAAAAACCATAACAATAATTAGGCTCCGAAAGCATAATCTGCTGTAAAATCCCTTTTAATTACAAGGTAATTAAAGTAGATTGCATTACATGCAAAATAGCACCTCTTCAATGGCATGCTGCTCTTGTTTATCGACAAGCACCACCAGCCATCACCTATATTTGAAGGAGGAAGCTAATTGCCACCCGTACTCTGCAAGGAGCCAGGGGATGCACCCTCCTGGCCCGCGGCTACCGGAGGATCTGCCCTCCCCAGCTCACGCCATTACCTGAAACACCTATTCGGGGTCTGAGAACACCCTGGCTTCCACCAGCACGCGGCACAGCCGCGTTACAGCATCATCTGCCCAACAGGAGAGGCGAGAGGCTCTGCTGGCTACCAGGGAGTTGTTGCCCTGAGCCTTCAGCCATCAGCCACACCCCGTGTCTCTGTGCAAGGGGGTTGAGATGCCCAAGAGCTACTACCTGAACCTGGATACCCCAGAGAAACTCTCTGCAGGGAGAGGCAGGGGCGCATCGCTGCCTCAAGCCTTTGCATTTGTCTCTCCTCACATCCAAGGCAATCCCATGCCAAGAGTTTTCAGCAGCTGGTGAATTTTTTAAGGGCAGTCAATGCTCATGGCTTAAGGCTGAGACAACTGAACAGCTTGAGACAAATACAAGCTCATCTCCTCTGAACACTGTAGATATAAAGAATTTTTTTATATCATAACAGATGAGAAATTAGAGCCTCGGTTCTTTAAATTAGTAGGGCTTCTGGGGGGTTGATGGGGTGGCGTTTGCATCTGGTAATACAGCAGGTGTTTTCGAAGGAAGACTTAAAGAGAAGGTCCAGTAAAATTGGAAGCCAATTCTATATAGCCTGGGAGCAAAATGCTGTGGTGGATCTGAGAGTAGCAGGAAGGGGAGCTTGTCTCTGTCTGCACAGAAATCTTCCAGGATTTCTTCCACATTTTTTTCCCTAGAGCTTGATGTCAGGCTGGAGCCTTTGGAGGCTCAAATGACCACAGATCTTTGTTTGCCAGAATTTCTTCAGCTCACACTAATTTTGGATTTAGTCCTTCCCTAACAGGTGAACTCCTTTTTTGGCATTGTTTGGCCAACTCTGTGAACAAACAATATGCAGAATGAATTACCTACACACATTCTTCACCATTAGCAAAGAGCCTCTTTATAATATTTGTATTGCTGATTCTCCACTCACGCTTTGCACAGAGGAGAAGCTGTTACAATAAAAGTGCAAAACACTCCAGTCCCTGTCTGCTTCTCACATCACTTTCAGGTCGCTTTCATAGCGTTACTTCTAATTTAAGCTGCTGTGAGATCAAATTAAGCTCCTAACGCTGGGATTCAGGAGCACATCATGCCTGCTTTGCACCAGAGCCGGCTCCCCAAAACACAGCCCTCCACCCGCCAGCACACACTACCCCTTCCCCACAGTTGGACCTTACTGGGAACGGGAGATGGCTCCTGTCTGATGACTGGGGCCCATTGATGCTGTTTCTGTGTTGACTGCTGACTGTGCAGGTGCTCTGCACACACATCCCCCCAAAAAAGACCCCGTGCTGTGCAGGACCTGCATCAACTCAAGAGCCTTGTGTCCTGCAGCATCTTCTCAGCTCCCCTCTGCCAGCAGCCCTGCCAGCCAGCTGGCATGAAATGCATCAGCATCAGGAACTCACCTTCCTTCAAGCAGTCTCGTTTCTGGAGAAGAGACTGCTGGAGGCTGGACCTGCCCGTGGAAAGGCTCATCACGTGCCTGGAGAGAGCCAGACACGTGCTCCTCCTATCCCCCAAGACGATGCTCTGCATGGTGAAGCTGAGATCCTGGCCATCCTGAGCGTGTCCCACATGTACACGCTCAGACCCCAAAGGCTCAAAGCCCTCGTGTCAGCACGTCCCAGAGCAAAGGAGTCAACAGCAGCTCCTGGTCGGTAGGTAAATCCTGAGCTGTGCCAGGCTGACACGCACTCAGCCCCCCTGTGCAGCACCAGCACAGAAACCTGAGTCTGGAGCAAACCAAGGCTATCTCCAGCTTTTCAAACTAGGGAAAGATCATTTGATATTATACATTTCCCTAAAGATAAGGGGAATGCCCCATCTGTGCTGTGTTTCCCACAGATAAACAGCTTCACAGTTTATCCCAGACACACGGACTTGGCCATACCTGCACCAAGCTACCTCTGCAACCCTCAGCCCATGAAGCTGCAAAGCTCCAAGATGCTGGAGGGAAACCAGCAGCCCTCCCTGCCAGGATAGCCATCCAAGGACCATCATCCCTTATCCAAACTGGTTCTGGTACTATCCTAAACAAAATAAAGGGAGCCACTCTTCTCCCTGGTAGGTCTCAGTGCTGCCAAGGACAGAAAAAAGGCATCTAGAAGGAAAACCCTGCCTGGAGAGGCTAGGGGAGACCCATCCTGAGTGATCACCGTGACACTTACTGGTTTTCACCTTGAGGGTGTAGGGGTTTTTCTGCTGGATGGTGTGGGTGAAGTGGAAGCGCGCGTTGCAGCTGTAGTCGGTCTGGGCATCCTGCAGCATGACATTCGAGAAGTACAGGTCACCGTTCTGGCCCTGGGAGACGCGCTTGTCCTGGTGGATGGGCTCCATGGCTGCAGGGGAGAACAGGCATTCCCAGCAAGTCAGACACTCCCGTGGTGGCTGCATGAAGGAGAAAAGCCAACCCCGGCCCCAAGCCACGTGTGGCTGCCTCCAAGCTCTGAACTAGCAGTAGCGACCCTAAACACGCTGCAGGGGATGGAAATAGTGCCGTCAGGGGCCAAGGTGGGAAGGGGGGTCCCCCGACTCACCGCTGCTCATCCAGAAGATGACGGGAGAAGGCAGCCCAGGTGGCGGGTTGCACTGCAGGCTGAGCGGAGCCCCTTCATCCACCTCTATCACATCCACCTTCTCCTTGGGCCACAGGGGAGACTCTGCCATAAGAAGCAAAGGCACCGCGTGAGGCAGGGAGGGCAGTAAATTTGCAGATCTCTTCCCGCTGGACCTGGCCTGGTTTCAATGGAGCAGCCTCAACGCAAACTGCATTTCTACATGTGCAAGACGCCCTTAAATCTACACCAAGAATTTCCCTGTTAGCTGCAGCCATAACCCCCATGCCTTCATCTCAGTCCTGTGGCTGGATACATCCAGACACAGGTAACAGGTGAAGCAGGTGGAGATGTCTGAGCACTGGATAGTCTCCACGCCTCTTCTACAAGATCCCATATGGTGCAAACAGTCCCTGCTCCCTCAGGGGCTGCTGGCTGCTTGCTCCGTGCTGCTGCTGTTACTCACTGGAAACCTGGAGGTGGATTTTGCTGGAGAGAGCAGTGCCATAGTCGTTCCGAGCAAAGCACTGGTACTCGCCCTCGTAGTCCTCCGGCCGTCCTCCGCTGTGGAAGTCAATGACTAGCGTCCCTGACCGCCGCCGCATGGAAACCTTGGGGTCCTTCGCCACGTTGAAGAACTTCCCGTTCCGCGTCCAGGAAAAACTGCAAGCACGGGGGAGAGGTTGTGTTTGTAACCATGGACCATCTTTACCCGACGAGCTCCTTACCTGTGCTGTGCAAGCCACCGGCTGGGTTAGCTGACGGTGGAGGTGGCACAGCTCGACCGGAGGGAAGCTCCTCCAGAGCCAGCTTCAACGAACATCAGCTTCAGCATGACAAGGGCTGCAGAGGCACTTACGTGGGGACGGGGTTCCCTTTGGCTTCACATTCAATGTAGATGTTATCCCTCGGGTCGACGATGTAGTCCTTCACGGACTGTTTGGTGATCGTGGGGGGCTGAGGCACTGCAAAGCAAACCAGGAGTCATGAGGAGGGTTGTGCAGAGAGGGTGAATCCCCTCCCTGCCGTCCTGCAGCAGATCCTGGTGGGATTTCAGCTTCTTCCCCAGGCTGGATGCGCAACTCATGCTTTAAAGCCCTTCAACACCTGAGGAAATTACCATGAGCTTTTGGGGGGCTGTGCTGCTCATCACCTCTCAGACCAGCAGCTGGGTAGCAGGAAAGCCCCTGTTTCCACTTGGGCTCGTTAAGAAATTTCACAGTCACATCTTCCTGCTACCACAGGTTGTTTGAATTGGACCAAAAAGCATTTTGGCAGTGCACTGTAAAGAGAGGGGCTGCAGCTGGGACCAGAAGCCAGAGAGCAGGGCACTTACAGGTGCTCCCTGTGCAAGAAAGAGGCTCAAAACCTCCCAGATTTACCCCAAAGGAGCGTAGCACTTGTGTTTAGAAGGGCGGAGCTTGTGAAAAGGGGCACAGGAGCCCAGCAGCCAGCGTAGGACCCAGCTCTAGTCCTGAACTTGGAATTGAAGGGCTCGGTCCCACGGCTGTCCTGGGACAAAACTGCTCAGGTCTGAGGCTGTTTGCTCTCCCCCCACGAGCCAGCGATGCTGCGAACGTGTCGGTATGTGGAGCTGAGCTTGGCACATGTGCTTGTGCCAGGCAGAGGAGCCCGCTCTCCTCCGAGGTGCGGCGTTGGCAGTAGCAGCCCCCCACAGGAACATTTGTATTGCAAAGACAGGCTGGTGCCCACTCTGGGGAGACGGCAGAGCCCAAGCGCTCCTCCCAAGCTGCTCCGGCACCTCCTGCACCTCTCCCAGCCGTGCCTGGCTGCACAGAAGCAGCTTGTCCCCAGCCTGGCCAGCCCGGCCACAGGAGCGAGCGATGTCCCCATGCACACCCTGTGCCAAGCGACAGCCACCACCAGCCCCTGCTGGGTACAGACCCCTCCAGCCTTGTTTCGGCCATGCAGGAGATGGACACGTATGCACAAAGAGCGAGGGGAACACTTACATTCACTCTGAATGTTTGCTGTTATTCCCAAAGTGCAAGCATAATGAAAAAGAAGAAAACAGGTTAATTGAAGAACAAACCTATATACATCACGTACACAATCAGAAACGTGTATGGCTATTGCAGGGCTTGCAGATACTACACGCAAATCATTGTATGATTCAAGCATGTTCTAATCAACCTCCTTATTGTCCACGTGGGAGAAGCTGCTGCTGAACGGTCCTGTTAGCTGTCAGCTGCCTGTGCATCAGGGGTTTGGGGACCAAAAGAGGACACAGGCATACTCACACCACTTGCCCACGGGCACTGGTGGTCCTGCAGTCCAGGACTCATAGGGGTTAGCAGTGTTCCCCCCTTCCCCACGGCCAGGCTTACCCTGAGCCGCTCCCAGATTCATCCCCCTGGGTCAGAGGCTAATACGTGCCTGATAAAAAGCCAGCTAAGGGTTTAGGTGATGCTCAGACTCAGAGAAGGTGCCTGTAACATAGCGAGAGATACATATCCTGCCCCCAGGACAGGGGTAGGCAGGGTTTTATCCAAAGAAGAAAACTTGTTAGGGTTGGGGCAGGGCCCACACACCGGCAGTGGGTGAAGGCGCTGATTTCCATGGAGCAGGGAGGACTTTCACAACTAGTGGCATGTTGGGGATAGAGCTCGTGCACTCAGAGCCTGCGATTTACACGTTTATCAGCCCCTGCACAAAGCTGGAGCAGCTGGGGCTCTTTACACACCACCTGGTCAAAGCTGCAAAAGGATGCTCTTAGTTATGATCCCAGTTTTCCACCAGTGCTGGAAGGGACGATGCTCTCCTGCGGCTCGGTGCTGTGCAACAGGGAGCAGGGAGAGGCTAGAGAAGCAGTGAGCTGCTGCAGGCTGCCTGGAGCATTTCTCCACCAGCTGTCAGCATTTCTCTTACTTTTCTAAGGTCACATTACACTTAAGTAGCAAAATTGCTCTTTTCCTGATGCAAAGCACAAGCAATGCAGTAGGCGGCTGTTTGCAGACCCATTCAGTTTTCCCCAGCTGTACTGGCCCCTACATCCATGCCGGCTGCCTGCATTTCTGGAATATTATAGATGTTAACAGAGTCAGGCCTGAAGGAATCACTGAGCTGTGTGCATCAGATAAAATTCCCATTGCTGGGAACAAGAGTGCCTTGTTGTGTTACAGTGCTGACTCCAGGGGAACAGATAATTTCATCCACTATCATCTGGAATGCAGCAGAGTCTGGGACCCCTGCCCTATGTTTTTCAAGTAACACAAATATTTGTTCCCCTCCACAAATCAGAGCTTTCCCACCCTTTCTCTTCAGTCATTTCCAAATTTCAGCCAAAAGCCACTGCCTCCAATTTTTCCTTCCCATTTTGCTGCCCTGTCAGGGATCAGCTGAGGTCCTGCAGCTATGGCCAGCATTCCCAGGACTCCACAGAGCAACAGCCCACAGGGCTGGAAATTTCTCTTATCAAGAGCAACCCTGGCACTTCAGCAGGGTTTTTAGACCCCAGCAGGGAGTTGTGCTTTTTCCACTAACACACTGCTCGCTGGAGGATTTCTGTGCGTTGCACTGTCGGCAGAGATTCCCTGCAGCGACAGGCTGATTGTTATTAACAGCCACTACAGGAGGAAGCTGGGACACAAAGAAATTATGAAACTGGTTTCCAGAACAGTGGCTGAGCAGCTCTCAGTACGACCCCCCCCTCTCAAGTGCATTCATTCAAAGTCATGCATTTCCCACGTGCTAGCCTGAAGATGCCCATTCAGCAGAAACATCAGCCCATGTCCCCCTTCCTCCTCGCTTCATCTCCCTCAGCTCTTGCGTGCTTCTGAATAAAACATAACTCCTATCTCATAATTAACCAAAAACTCCTGACGGAGAGAGAAAATTCCCCTTGCTTGGCAGGACCTGCCTGGGTCTCCGCTGCCCTTGAGGACCTAGGCGTCCGCTCACGGCAGCATCTGCCAGGTAAGGCTAGCCACGAGCTCACATCCTCCACAAAAAGAGCATCCCAAAGCCTGCCTCTGCTCTGTAGGAACCCATCAGGTTCCTACGGGAACATCCCAGGAAGTCGTGGGATGCTTCACTTAAATCAACAGGCTGAAGACCGGCCACAGCTCAGCTGAGATGCTCTGTTCCATTTTGATGGGGGTTTCTAGTCCTCTGCTCAACTTTGAGATAGACTGACGAAATCAGAGAGCGATTTAGGTGACTTTCTGGAGAGCATGTGGTTTAAAAAGAACAACAGCCCCAAACAGACAAAGAAAACCTTAGGCTAGACCAGGAAAACCACCTGGGCTGCGCACATCTTCGCTCCTCAACCATTTCAGCAGGAGATTCTAGAGGGGTAACCCACGACTTACAATCCAGAGGGACCTCAATGGTGCTGACGAGGTGATGAAGGCAGAGAGCGAATGCTATTCCTGCGCGGGTGAGGTGGTGTCTTTGCATGACCATTTTGGACGTCTGGGCAGCGTTAGGACCTCAGTCACGTCCCCCGAGGCGAGCAGACCAGCGGCACGTGCCGACAGATCCTCAGCTGCAAAACAAACACAAACCCAGCGGTCACCGAGCCCTTTACAACCCCGTTTCTGTCATCTTCCTTTTTGGCAACTGTGGAGAGAGACTCTTCCTGATCTAAAAATATTTGTGCGGAGGGACGGGGGTGTGAGTAGTGCCACAAATAGTTTCCAGGCTTTGGTGACCCAGGTACCAGCCTGTGGTCACAGTCCTCCCAACCCCTGGGTTGTTCTGCTGGCAGAAAATCAGCCTTATGGGATGATTTGTGCTGAGACCCTGGAGAGACCTATTGGATGGAAGGAAAAGGACCGTGCTCTCCCCTGGGACCGATGGAAAGTTACTGAAAGTAACTGAATACAAAAGCAGCTAACAGTCTCCATAGGATAAAATAAAAAGGATTATTTGCTGTTAATAAAACAGCTATTCCATTTTATGCACAAAAAATACCTAACAAACATCCGCTCCCTCCCGCAGGGCACCGGGATGAGCTCTGCCTCCATGTGCAGCCTGGCAATAGCAGGGAGCCAGCTCTGGAGACCCTCTCGTGTGCCAAAAAGCCTGTCACCGAGCGGGCACAGCTCTAGAAGGAGTTGGGACACGGTGGGATCTTTCCCAATTGGTCTCTAAATGAGCCTGTTTCCAACTGGGCTCCAGCTGTTTCCCTCCCCAGCCAGTCCCTGGTGCCAGATGTGCAGCATGCTGCTGGGCTCCCAAAGGCACCCATCCAAACCACCTGGGGACCATCAGCTTATCGCTGGCATTTTCCATACACGCGACCTTTGATTTTGCTGTTAATAAACCCACAGACTAAACGCAGATTTAAAAAAAAAAAAAAAAAAAAAAAAAAGCAAAAAGGAGGATAAACGATCTCGTCTGGTCTATAAAAGCCCCCTTGGAAAGGCTGCTGTGGTGCAGAGGTGGCATCACGGCTGAGTTACAACTCTCTAATAGAGTTATAAAAAGGGCATCAGCCGTGCCGACAGCTCTCTTGGCTAAGAACAAAAATAACGCCAGGGCAGCAAACAGTGGAAAATCCCCAGCCTCGCTCCGTGCCGCTCCTCCCCGGCCCTCGCGCAGGCTTTCGCCCAGGTGGGATGTCGCCAGGCAGGGGGGCAGCACGGAGAGGCCATTTGGCAAGCCAGGACAGCCCGTTTTCATGAAATATAAATCACCGGCTGCAGCTTTGGATGCTGCTACCCCTTCAGCTGTTCCTGAGCCTGGGACGAAGCAAGTGTGGGAGGGAGAGGAGGGGGATGCAGCACGACAGACAAAACCCGGCGAGTGCGGGGCTGCCGGGGGGGCTCCGGGAACTGCAGGGAATGCTGCTGGAGCCGGCGAGGAGCAGATGTCGTGGAAAATAAAGAGCCCTGACACATGGCCCGGGAAGCTCTCCTGAACCCCAGACAAGCTCAAAGCCAGCGCAAAAGAACCTTTAAGGATACTTTTCCCTGTTACCCTTGTGGGGAACAAGATGTGCTTAATGGTTTCTCCATCCAGGTCCAATTCCTTGCTCTTGGGCTGAACCCTGAAGGAACTCACTGTCCCAGCGTGTCCCAGTTACACCAGATAACAGATTGTAGGTTGTGAAGGGGCTTGGAGGGGAGCGTTGCTTTGATCTTTTTTTTGCTCATTGTAAGGACTTTTCCAATCCAGCTGTTGCAATAAAAATAGTTGAAGGACAGAATAATTATAGGACTGGGCCAGTAATTAAAATCATGTCCAGGACTTCTGCAGTCCTGTGATCAGGTCATGCTGAACAAAGCTTTTCAAATTACTTCTTTAGCTTTCTGTCTGAGCGAAGACATCATTTTGATCTGTAGCCTTCATTTTTTAAAGCGGTTCATTTCTCCAGTTACAGCTTAAAATGAGTAATGGATCAGCTGGTTTTATGCCTTTCTGTTCCTGAGCACAAGTCTGAGTTAGGAACTGAAGCAGCCAGTACTGCAACCTGAGGTGTAGCGAGGCGAAGATTTCTAGTTGTCCTTACTGTGCTCGCCTACTGACGCTTCACATCACCGACACAAAATGCATTAAACCCCTTTTCATTCACAGATGTAGTATGGGAGGGAAGGTGCAAGACAGCAGGCGTTTAAATAGTGCACATCCCTACATGCTGCTTGGAGCCTGAAAAGCAAAGAATATGTTGTTTTCTTTAGCCTGGGTACCAGTTAGCGTGAAAGAAGTGGCCGTGACACGGGGGAGTAGGTTCCTGGCACAGATGCTTGGGAGATATTTGTACAGACATGCATTTTGCATTAAATACAAAAAGGGCTGAGCCCAAACACTGTACAGTACACACAGAGTCATCTACACATCTAATTGATGCAAAAGAATATATCCTACCCGTCATCATGTGCACTGAGACTGGGAAAGTGAGGGCTGTGCCTATCAGGAAAAGATAAATTTGCAGGTAATTTTTGAGTTGCAAAAGGGAGCAGCAGAGACACGGCAGCTCTGGACTGAAACCGCAGGCAGAGCTACATGGGAATGACCCGGCGCTTCCAGTGCCAGAGGACAGCTGGTATGGGATGGACCACCACTTGTCCACGCGGAGCAGCACCGACCAAGAGCAAATAATAAAACCCACGACAGAGCACACACAAAATGCATCCCCGCCTTTAGAAGAGCGAGCGCCAGGCTCCTCCAGAGCGCCTTTGTCTCAGGGCAGATGTGGGTGCAACTCGCCCAGCCTCAGGAACAATCTGCTGCCGTGCCTGCGCGTGTAGGTGGGTCGTGGGGACGGGCAGTGCTGCGAGCCCCCAGCCATGCAGAACACAGCCCACATTGTCAGGGCTGCTCCGAGCCTGGGGACAGGGACGTCTCCCCAGCACAGAGGGCTGGAGCTGCAGCAGGGGCAAGAAAGTGCTTATCTGGGGATGCTAACAGCCGTGAAGCTGGCTGATGTCTTCATCTGCTTCCAAGTCTGACTCAACCTGAAACAGCCTACGCAAAGGGGCAGCTGAGACTGCTTCTTCCCAGGCTGAGCATTTCTTAATCATCGCTCCTGACCCCATTGTGCAAGACAGAAAAGATCTGACTCCTGCCCAAAGAGAGGAACGAGCTCACAGCTGCGGGTGCCTGATGGGATGGCCAGGGCCATGGAGGCAGCCGGGCTGGGACTGGGGATGTTCAGGAAGCCTCTGAGCTGGCTGGGCTCAAAACTGACCTTAAACCTGGGCCCATAATGTTAAGTAAAAACACACCACCGAGCAAAATCTCATACAAATAGTTGCAAGACCGTGATGCCGTCAAATAGGAATTTAACTACTTAAATGCCTTTCTCATCCAGTGTTAGTGCTTGGCAGGCTCAACAAAAGCCACGTCCCTGCTCTGCTTTTCCTCCAGCTACCAGGAAGACAGCAATGAGGCAGACACAGATGCCTTTTCCCCTAAATACTTACCCAGAGTTCAGAAATGTTTTTCAGACTTGGTGCTTTCCAATTCCCCCATGACCTACTGCACCATCAGTTCTCACAGACTCTTACTCTGGGTTGAGAAATACATCCCAGACCTTGGCGCAGACCTCCCTCCAGATGCATCAGATACTTTTGTGAATACATTTTTCTCTGAAAACAATCACAAGTAACTCCAGGACAGGAACTTTAAAACCAGAGATTGCTCCTCTTGGCAAAATCCAACCAAATATCCACACAGCATGGGGTGCATCTGAAATCAAAAGGTGGATGTGCAACCTTAACTGCTCTGTTCGAAGCCTCCATCCTCTCTCCGAACAGGCACTGGAGGGAAAAAATTAAAGGCAAGAAAGGGACGGGCACCAGGGGATGACTGAGAAACCCATGATGGGATGGAAATACAGATGCTGGGACTCAATGGCAGCAGTGCCTGCCGCAGCTGAGGGCTGGGCAACCAGGATGGGAACTGGAGAGTTTGGAGAGGATTTGTGCTTTCTACAAATTAGCTATGGTTTTTATTCTTCTGCAGCAGTCAGGCCATATCAGCTTGAAAGAGAAAGAAGTTTCCAGAAGGAAACATCTTGCTGTGCATCAGACATCCTGCATTACAAAACATATGGGTAGAGGACCGTATCCTGGCATCGTGGGTTTTTTGTTCTATTTTCAAGGCAGAGAGTGATTTTGCAGCATTGTCAAATGCTTTCCAAATAAATCTGGATTTTCAAATGACAGTGCAGCAGGTAAGCAACTGCCCCCAAGGGCTGGTGGAGTCAAGGTACAAAGGGTCAAGAGGTCTCGGATGCTCGTGTGGCCTGGCAGAGCCCAGCCTGGCCCCAGGAAGCCCCCCCTCCACACACAGCCAGCAAAGGCAAGCCCCCCACGACAGCCTCTCCCAAGGGATGCTGACGATCACAGCACCCACCAGGCGAATGTGCCTGGATTACCTGCACAGCCATGTGGTGAATAGGAAGCCACTGAAACTACACCTGGCCCAGATGCTGTTACAGGGTCATTGCCCTGCTCTGCTGTGAGTTTCACACTCAAGTTGCTCCTTATGTAAAGACACCGCTCACATACTAATAATTAAATCAGAAAATCTATCCGAGCATTTTCTAAGCCGCTCAAAATCTGCAGTGAAAGGGAGGAGAAAAAATAAAATTCAGCTTTTAAAATTCCTTCAGGTCCTTCTGCATCTCTTCAGAGCCCTGCTCCAGCATCAGGAGTGCTGGGGATGGTACCACTAGAGAAGAATTCCTCTGCAGGCACTGCTTCACAGCTCCCGGGGGATGCCCAGCCAGCACCACGGGCTGCCTACCAGCCTGGCAGAGCTGCAAACCTTTACAGTCCCACAGAAGAAACGTGGAGTCTCTATTTCTCCACGCACATGTCAATCTAACACGTCCATCGCTTCCTCCCTGCTGTGGGATGGGGGAAATCTCTCCTTTCCACAGATGGTGGTGAGCTGCACTAGTGAATGCTCACATCCCAACCCCAGAGCATCCCTGCTTCCCCCCGCCCCGGCAAGCCAGAGCTCCCATCTGCTCAGCGCCAACAAGTTTCCCCGCTGGCTTTGAATGGCACAGCCGGGAGAGGGGGGGGATTTTGCCTATGGCAGGCTCCCCGCGCCAGCAGAAAGCGGCTGGACGAGCTGCTGACATGCTCCGCTCATTAGCGGAACATGAACCACATGCCACGTAATCCGCTTGCTGCTTCCCCAGCCGGGCTCCGGGCTGCCCCTTCGGAGCTCCCCAGCTTCGCAGCGCTGGAGGGCTGATAACACATGAAAATAGCTCCTCTTGCTGCAGAGATGCAACCGGCAGTGAGAACCCGCTCTGGGCCAAGGCTGCAGAAGCCAGGACCCCAATCCTGCCCAGGCTGATTTGGCCAAAACTCACCTCTTTGTCACAGTTCCCAAAACCACATCCCTGCAAACCACAAGATGCGGGATGTCCTTCCCCAGCCCTGCTGCCCTTCATCCTGCCCTGGGGAAGCTGGGCAGAGTGCGAGGACTTTCCCCGGGTGCACAGGTAACACTGGGGAAGGGCTGAAATTAATTTCCTTCTCAACAGTTTAATGAAATGAGACCTTCCAGAATAACGGTGGAAACAAATCCCTCCCCTGTAGCCCTGCTCCTGCAAAACGACCACAGGCATGAGCTCTCTGAGGCAGACGAGGGCTGCAGAGCAGGCACAGAAATGGTAAGCAAGGGGAATCTCTAGTTGAAGTTAAGTAAAATTAAATAATTCCGCAGTGAAGGATTGGCTTTAGTCAGCTCATTAGGTCCAGCAGGATGCTTTCAGCAGCAATTAGGCATCCATCCTTATTTACGGTTCTAAGAGGAACAGTAAAACTCGAGCAGCTAGTGTTCCCGAGAAGATTTCTGCAGCACCATTTAATGCGTTTCAGCCACTTAATTAATACTGATTGAATAGCACAGAGCAACATTCCACAAAGAGAAAACACTTTTGGTTTCAGTTAATGAAAACACTGATTCAGAGGGTATATAGGTATGTGAATGTCTAACAGTGACTAAAAGCTTCATTTTGCTCCTGCTCTGTTCTGCTTCTCTGTCGCCTTTCCCCCACCATACGTAACACATCAGATAGGTTTCCAGGTTGCTGACTCCCAGGTCACAAATCTACACCCCCTTTTTGTTGTTTGGGCAGTGATGGGCTGTTCTGTCACACCTGGCAAAAGCCACCACAGGGGTGCCAGCCGGCCCCGACACCCCATCCCAGGAACCGCTCCAAAGGGGTGAATCCCCATTGGGAACCATGCTGGGAGCCAGGACCCAGCCTGGCACATGAAACCTGTGTGATAAGGATGAAGATATCTGCACATCTTTTCACTTTCCCAGGACACAGACACGCACCAGTAAATTCTGCAGGTGCGGCTGCATCCCTGCAACGCACGTAAGAAGCCATTCAAAGCAAATGTTGCATTCCAGCACAGAAGTCAGTAGAAAGAAGAACCAATCATGAAGAAGCAAAGAAACAATCGTGACGGCAAGACATCATCGTTTGGCATTTCCATCCCGAGGGATGGACTGTGCCCTTTCCCCGGGACAGCCAGCAGCGCGTGGGGAGGGCAGCGCTTCCCGCTTGCCCCTGTTTGGAAGAGAGAGAAGCGCTTTGTGCCTGTTCCTGAGCTTGGGTACAGCTTTCACAATTGTTCTGTGAAACAACTGCCAGAGCAAACACCAGCAAATTCATTTGCATCTTGTCTTCTCCCCCTTAAAAAATAATCATTCCCATCCCTTTAGCAGCTAACGCTTCAGACCTGCGTAGCCTCTAATGGCAGGCAAGATGGAAAGTCAGGCTTGCCATGGGAAATGGGTCCTAGGCTGAGGTTATCGATGGTCTAGCGTCTATCGACAACCATTTTCTATACCCGCTATAACCCCAAAGGAGCTCCCAAACCCACCTTTGCTCCTGTCCTCTGAACAAAAAGACATTCTCAAAACATGACCTGCAGCAGCAGGGGTTTGCAGAGACAGGCACTTCCAACACCACCACTGCCAACCCTCCGTAACACCTCCAGGCAGGCCAATTTGTTCAGGATAACCACCCATATAGTCCTCCTATTACATTTTCAGCACATCTTTAAGAAACGCATCTTCAAGCAACACACATGCTGGCTGTTTCTCACAGCCCCTGGTTCCTTGTCTCAATCCTCCACGGGATTTTTGCCGTATGCTGAGTTTTCCTTTCACTCCCTGCAGCTCTCCTGCCTCTCACGTGGGTGAGTTTTCAAACCCAAGCCCTGTGGGCTGTATGCATTTTAAAAGAAGTGAGCAAACAAACAGGCATTGAGCAAAAGTGCCGTAACATCACCAGGAACAAGGATGGCTTCCTAAAGTCACCCACCAGCACGTGCCAGGAAGAGCCGCGGCAGCATCCCTCCAACTCCACACAGGGCAGCTCGTGGGAAGTGGGAATGAATCCCTCAATCCCCTGAACTTTAGAGCTGATGCTGGCAGTAAGGAGATTTATACTTTAGCTTGTCTCAACAGCTATCAGACAGCCAGAGCTCACCCGACCTTCCTCCAGCAGCAGCGGGGATCAGCCGCACCCGGGCTCTGATTTCAGAAATATTGAAAAAAAAACCAAACAACCCAACAACAACAACAAAAAAACCCCACCAAAAAAAAACAAAACCCAAAGAGAAAAGGGATAATTGCACTTTCTGCTATTCAGAGCTGTGGCTGCACTTTGCAACGTTTGAGTACAGGCAGTGGTAACACTTTCAGGAGGTAATTCATTCCCGGGTAGAGCCATGTATCGCTACTGAGAGCACGGCTAACTCCAGGGACAGACTCCTAATCTATCATGGTCATATCTTGATACTACATAAATGTGAATTAATTTATCATCCTGTCCTTCTGGTAATGTAAGGAAATACTGTCATTCTATTACCCAGAGGGACTCTGGTCCGGAGAGGTTAAGTGTTACCCCAAGGTCAGACAAAAGATATGGCATGTGTGGGAAATGAGCTGAGATCACCGGACTACTCAGTTTAATCAGAAAATACCACTTAACCTTTACAAACCGGTCACCGTCAGAGAAAAAAACTTAAATGGAAAAGCATGAAACTTTCACGGAAGACAATGATGCAGCCTTCACCAGGCGGCACATCGCCCGCGAGCCCGTGCCGTGCCCCTGCGGCAGCTGGGATTTGGCCCCACGACAGCTGATCCGCAGGCTGCTGGAGCCGCTCCGGGGACCCGCGGGGCACCGGGTCACACCAGCCCCACTAATCAGCTTCCCACCCTCCTGGGGAGCTGCTTGTTTCCACATCTTTTCCTTTCATCAGCAAAAGCGAGACGCGAGTAAAAGAAAACAATCCATGGGAGTTATCCTTGGTAGAAAACAAAGGGGCTCCAGAGCATCGCTTCTGCGCGGGCTGCATCTTGGGCGTGTCGTGACATTTAAGGATCATGGGGTGGGTTACAGCTAAGATGAAAACGCAATCATTTTTACTCATTATTTTGGGGGGAAAATATTTAACAACTCATCTTATAATGCAACCTATCTCGAAAAATACATGATCATTTACATAATTAGTATGTTGCTGTATTTAAGAGGGACAAGGAAGGGAACTGGTGTGAAAAATACAGATTAAAAAGGAAAGGAAAAAAATACAGGTGTGAAATTCTCAATGAGAAGCTTTAAAGGGCAGTTTTGGGGCACAGGACACACCGATGGCACCTGGGCTGGCAGCCTGTTTCAGTGCTGCAGGGGACACTGCCTGGGAGCACTTCACCTGGCAGCGGGTGATGCTGGGGCTGGCCTGGGAGCTTCTCAACCACCAATTTTGACACGAAAGCAGGAGTCCCAACAGCCAAACCCCAAAGCAGCTGTTGGGTGGTGCCTGTGAGGAACACTCTGGGCATCTTGGAGCAGCACCTACATCCCTACCCATGGCAGGGGGTTGGAACTAGATGATCTTTAAGGTCCCTTCCAACCCAAACCATTCTAGGATTCTACATGCAAACCCAACCCAATGGTGATGCTGCCAAACCTCTCTGGCTAGAGAGGTGGAGACAACAGGGCACCAGTCCCCCACCCTCACAGCAAAGCTCCTTTCCAAGGCCATCCATCCCACGCTGCTGGGGGGAGGCACAACTGAGCTAACAACAAGGAGGGATGCCCAGCCTGCGAATGGTTAATGTCTGCCCCCCCGTCATATCCCTTAGCCACCCCTCCCAGGGACAGGGACGGCAGCATCTGTCCCCTGGTGATTAGCTAACTGCTAATCACGCAGAGCAATAGCTATAAACGGCAACTGTAGGACAGTTCATGCAGCAGCTGCTCTGGAAAAGCTGCCTTTCCCCTTCTGGCTCCTGCACGAGTCTGCTCTGCTGCCCTCCGCAAGGCACAACCCCGAGGAGGAGCGTGCGGACCTGGGAGTCTGCGGTAGGCTGAGCGTCTCTGATAAGGACAATAGATACAACACCCCAAGAGAAGCAAGAACACGTATTTCTTCAATTGCACGGGGCAGGAGATGAGCTGGGTTGAATTCCTCAAGGGCACCAACCCTTCTTGCACTGCTTGAGCGCTGGTCATAACCTGCACCTCATCCATAGCAGTGACGTGCCTCGAGGTGCTCAGGAAGGCAGCTGTAGCGATGGGCAGAGCCACTTTGGGCAAAGCACCCCCATACTGCCCTCCCACCACCCGAGGAGCCATCAGACACGGGAGGGAGCTGATGCTGACCCTTGTGCCTTGCACCGTGGCCCTGGCTCTGCCGGGCAGCCCGCAGCTCTCCACCCTGCGAGGTGTCAGGTGTGACATCCCAGCAGCAATGGCCTTCTGCGGCTGCTTCTCGCTCACGACAGCAAACAGCAGTGCCCCGGGCAGGAGCTGTGCCCCGGTCCCACCTGGGCAGCACTCGGGATGAGGTGCAGCAAGGGTCCGATAGCCACGAACTAGCTGAGCCTCCCAGGCATGTGCTGCTGGCTGCAGTCAGTCCCTGTGGAGGAGACTGCAAGATGTGGCAGGGGACAGGCTGCCCAGGCAAGGTCCCCTCCCTCTGTGCTTTCCTTCAGCTAAAAAGCTCAAAAGTTCAGCAAGATGTTGAGTCTGCCTTTGGTGACACGGAGGTCCTGGCTTGAAAAGGGTCTCACCGGGTCACACGAGCTGCCCTGCCCCTGCCCAGCCTCTCCCCTTCCCGTGCCAAGGGCTCTCCCAGAGCATCTCTCACACCCTCAAGCCACAACTAAATGGTGACTTTATTCAGCTGTGCCAAAGCCCCTCTTCAGGATGGGCCACACGAGCTGCCACCACTCTCTAGTGCGCGGTGCCAGGCAGGGTGAGCCGCCCTGCTCAGCTGCGCCCACGGATGTGATGCACGGGGGTGGGGGCAGGGTTGTGCACACCCTGGCACTGCAGGAGGGTTTCCCTGGGCACAGAGGGATGAGTTTAGCCAAGCAAAAGGGCCTGATCCTCAGCGTGGGGGTGCCCAGGGATTAAAAGACCCCTTGGCTGCTCTCTTACACCAGGAACACACGTTGGTAACTAAATGAATGGGAGTATTTTTGGTTTTGTCACACATAACTGGGGTCCTGCTTGCTTGTGATCACTAAACAGCCTGGGGGAAAAGCCATTAACCCTTACATTACCCTCTAACCCCTTCCCTGGGACCCCCAATACCCTGATGAGCCCTTTGCCTGGCTGGAAAGCTTGCTTTCAGCCTCAGCAGGGTCCATACCACAGCCCAGAGTGGCCACCAGCATGGATGAGAGCTGCTGTGTCCCTGCCCAGAGCCAATGTCCCCAGCACTCTGGTTTCGGTGGCCGGGCAGGGGCAGTGCTGCCACAAGTGAACCCGGTGTGAAGCTGGGGAAGCAGCACAGGAGCATCTGCAGGGCAACAGGGCATCAGAGGGACCTGGGAGAGCCCTGGTCCTGCCTGCGCCCCTGCAAACAGAGACTATTTTACGGGTTTTCCTTTCCAAACAATTCACCAAGATGTTTTATTTAGCAGATGGAAAAGAAAACAATTGCATCAGTAGAGACTGCCCTTGATTTTATTAAGCTGAACGCTCCCTCCATCAGGGAAATGCAGTTATCTCAGTAGCACAGCCAGAAGGAAGGTGAATACTTCTGGATGTTAGGGTAGAAAAGTAGAAGTACCCACTCTAGGGCAGCAGTCTTGAAGCTCTGGGGAGATCGAGACCAGGCTGGGGACACACCTGGGCTCTTTCAAACCTGCTCACAGTCGTGGGTGCCCTTCAGGATGCACTGAACGGGCACAATTATTCAAGTGCTGAACATCCTCCATTGGAAATTATAGTATTCCAAGGTGGAGGAGGACTTGAGTGCAAAAGCTTTCATTTTCATGGGGTGGTGTAAGCCCAGAAGAAAAGCTGGGACAAGAGCTACCAGGAAGAGCAAGGGGCATTTTGCCCCTGAAAACAGGAGGCAGAAATGGCACCGAGGGCTGTGACCAGCTCTGAGGAGCTGATGGGCAGCATCACAGAGCAAGTCCTTCTGTGCCTCCTCAGAGGGCTCAGGGAACAAAGCGGGACTGTGCAGCCACCTGCCCGCATGGGAATGCGCCTTCCAAGAAGCTGGATATGCCACGTTCCCAGCAGAAACACCATGCGGGAACACAACGGCACAGCCAGCCATGCCCAGCAGAGATGCTGAGGTCTGGGAGCCCACCTGCTGCAGCCCCAGACTCCGCTCTTCCTTCAGTCCCCCATCCTTTTGGCTGCACTCCCCACCCGTGCCTTTCATCCACCGCCCCCCAGCTGCCTCCACCTCCAGAGCAGGTCCCCAGACACCATTTCCCCCCAGTCTGTAACTGGATCAAACACACAGGTGTCACCGACAAGGCAAGGACATGCCTGCTGATGATTAATCCCGTAAGTGAGCTGTATTTACAGTCACCGGTTCTTCCCCAGAGCCTGGCCGAGGGCCCTCAAGCTGCTGTATCACCTTACAGCTAGTCATGATGTGCGGGCAGCTGCCAGCCACCACATCCTCCATCCCTCCATCCACCACCCCCAGACCAGGCAGGCTCCAGGACCCACACCCTTACGCTGGGTATCAGCTCAAATCCAGAGATAAACACTCCAAGGAGAGTCAACGTAGATAATGAAGCTGCTCTGCTCTTCCCAGATACAGTCTTGGAGCACATCTGGTTCCCATGTTCTGCAAAACACTTCTGACATTTAATTTCAAACCCGGGGCACTTCGACAGTGGTGACGGAGCAAAGCAGCAGCAAATCTGACATTTCATCCCTGACATACAACCTTTAGATGAGACGGCAGCACAGAACAGTTGGAAAAACGGGAGGGGACCAAGAAAGATGGGGCAATTCTGTAAAACCTTATATAAAAATGCAAACAAGGCTCTCTAGAAGTCTGCCCGTCTCAGTAGCACTGATCTGCTTTTGCAAAAATGCTGTGTAACGGGTTTTTCTTGCCCCGTGCACACTTAAACCTTAATTACACAGGAATCACAAGAAAAATATCGTTACCTCTCATCTACGCTCCCTGAACGAGTCACATTACTACAGTATAATTGAGCTCATGGCTGGGAAATTGGGTTTTCAATGACTGCCCACCTGCAACAAGTCTTCACAAAAATTGTCTTTTACTGGACTGTTCTGCACTCATGAGGCATATCTTGTCCTGATTTTCCAAAAAGGGCAAACCAAGTATCACAAATCCCTGTTTTCAGCCAGAAAATCCCTCCTCACACTGCCTGGCTTTCAGCTGGTCACTGCCAATAACTCCTCAACCTGCTGGCCCATTTCAATTCCAGCTGGGGACCCCTTGGCCTCTGGCTAGAGACATTCCATTCTTCCCATCTTAGTGAAAATGGCTTGGCAGGGTGCTTTCGTCTCCTTTAGCAGGGAGATTTTGACGCACAGACTGTTTAGCTGGGAGATTTTGATGCACAGACACAGTTAAAATCAAACCAGCTCTACAGCTCCCACTACACACATCCCCTGCCACGCACCCAGCACCCCGACCTGGGTATGGTGGGCACCTTCACTCCCCCTTCCTCCTTTAAAATATTGCTGGTGGGGTCTGAAGGAGTTTATTTCTCAACAGAAGCAGTCAATGACTCAATGTGAATGATCTACGTGTCTCCCATCACCCCCTGTAACGTTTTGGTGGCTCCGTTCTCACTGCCTGTCCTCAGATGTGGAGTATTGACAGCTTTTGATGACAGACAGCGCATTTTAGCCTGGTATAGCAGAGATGCTGTGAAATCACACGTTATTTATTACCCTGAGCTCAGAACTAGAAGGGATGCCTTTGCAAGTTTTCACATTACCCTGCATAAAATTCTCACCCTTTGCAACACGGTCATTAATATTGCTGGCACAGTCACTCCATCTGCCTTTTGAGCCCCCTCCAAAACAGTAATAAGTTAATTGGTAGAAGCATTTGGCTTCTACATAATGAAGTTGGCACAAAACCAGCTTTTAACCTTCAGGACTGAGTACAGGATGCAGAATAAGGGATTACTTGTTTACCGTGTTTAAAATGTAAATAAAGACATGCGTATGCATATTGAAAAAACAGGCTGGTGCTTAGTATTTCTTTTAAAGAGAGTTAAAATGAAGGCAAAGGCAGCAAGGCTGCACCCAGCGCTGGGCACAGCATCCTCCCATGGAGCTTCTCCTACAGGCTTTGCTGGAGGGGAGCTGCTCCGTGCAAATCTGCTGCCACCGGCACCAGGCGCGACGCCCACACCGAGCCGGCAGCATTTCTGCCACTAGCTGTGAAACTGGGAAGGCAAAAGCAACTGGTTTGTGCCCTGAGAAGGTACAGATGGGCACAGGAACAGCGTAGGTGTCAGCAATAAATGGGGGATAAGTCACAGAAGGGAAAAAAAAAAAAAGCCAAACCCGACCAGCTGCAGGACTAACCATCACTTCGTGATCTCCAGCTGTGCGAGACTGATCCCCAGACCACAGGCAGTGTTTAGCTGGGAGGCTGGTTTGAGCCGGGGTACACAAGCTAAGGGCCTTTATCTGCCTTTTCTCTAGGCTGCAAAACATTTCTAACACTCCACAGGCTGGAAGACACGAAACCTGTATCCTACAGACCCTTGAAGATACAAATCTCTTCTTGTTGACAAGGGCTGGCAGCAGGGGGAAATGTGGCTGGATAAACAGTGGGGGTTAAAGACAAGCAGAAAACAAAGAAAAGGAAAACTTCAATATTGAACTACTCCACCACCTCCAGCCTCATCTCAAATTCACCCAGCTAAGCTGTGCATCGTGGTGGTGAACTGCTGCAAATCTTAAATGCAAAATGTCTTTGTAAAACCCATTAAAACACAGTAGCTGATAGAAAGAAAGGGAGGATGAGAAGGGATAGGGAACCATGGGCTGAATCAGCAATTTTCTTGAGTTCTGTATGCCAAAGTTTGAGCTGAAATCTGGCTTTGGTTTTCTAGTAAAATATTCAAATGCTTCCCACCTCGACAGTACTCGGGGAGAGGAGAAACAATCCCACTAACACCCGACATCACCTCTGGCAGGAGCGTCAGCGGCTGGTGCTCTGCGTGGCTCAGCCAAAGCATCCCAACGCTTCCCATCCCTGAGCCACTCCACCGGCCCCAGCACGCGGGCCATGCTCCAGCTGGGCAGGCTGCCTGCACTGCCTGTCCTGCCTGCACTGCTGCCTGAATAGGGCTCGGGGGGAGCCAGCGCTCAGCCAGGCACCGGGTTCAGGGCATGACCAGTCTATGGGCTTTTAAAAAAAAAAAACCAAAAACAAAAAAAAACCAAACCCCACTGTTCCCAAGCTCTTGCCCTTGACTTCCCCCAGGACAGAAGGTAATATAGAAATGCAAAGCATGTTCCACGCTGGCTAAAGTGATATGGAAAATAGTAAATGTTTTTCACGTGGTTTTTGAAAGTTTTTCCCTTTTTTTCAAGCACAAACCACTGATGTTTTCCAAGCAACGTTATTTTTACACTGAAGGAACTATGTGAGCTTGGGTTTTGTGTAGTGGCTTTAAGAGTGGAACAGAATCCAAAGGAGAGCTACACACTAATTTGTAATTTTAAAAATAGAGTAAATTTGAGTTTCTTAATCAAGAAGCACACAGAGGACCAAGTGGAACTGGATCACTGTAAAATAATAAAAAAAAATGCAATACACTGATTCCAAGTTTTCCAATATTCAGTGTAGTGCTGACGGCAGCATCCCCTGCCTGCAGTCTCGCTTGCCCTTCAGGGCTGGTACCAGAACGTACACACTGGTACCTCCACTTGTGGCTGCTGGGCTGGAAGGTTAAGCCTGGTTTCTTCCACGCTACTTCAGAGTTACACACTCAAATCCCCTTGAGAGCCAACAGCACTGAAGAGCCTAACCCATTTAGACATCTCTCCACTTTAAGACTGTTAGAAATGTTGATAAGGCAAGCATATGCTTAAAGGACAGCTAAAGTTAAAAAAAAATTAAAAAAAAAATCAAATCATCCCTCCCCAGAGATATTTTCACAGCTCATTTATTAAACCCCCTCAAAGAACGGAGGGGAAGAGCCAGCTTCAATTGTTTTTAAGCTGTAACAAGTGATGAGAGTTCAGTTTTGCCTTCCAGCCTTGCTGCTAGTTTCACTCCTAACAAGCTGCACTTCAAGGCAACGCGCTCATCACACAAGCAGCTTGGTTTCCAACCCAGCGTGAACAAAGGCAGAGCTAGCCACGAGCCTGATCACTTCTGGCCTGATCCTGTATCCCCCCAGCTGCATCTTTAAACCCAGTTCAACCAGGTTCCTGGCTCAAGAGTTACGCTCCAATTTATAAGATGGGATTTTCATGCTCATTTGTGGACAAGCCCACGCTCAGCGCTACAGTAAAGCGACGCCATCCCCATCAGAAGATACCAAGGGGCTTCTGTTAATGAGCTTTGGCTTGGTCCCAAGCAAGGCTGCTTGCTTTTTCTTGCCTGAATATATATGTAAGGCGGCAGCAGCATTTTCCAGGTGCTGTTGGCAGAGGAAGAGCGTTGCTGCCTGGCTGCAGGAGGAGTTGGGTGGCTGCAAAGGCAGCTGCTACCTGGACAGCAGGCAGGGCTGGCAACGCAGCTCCTGAGCCTTTATCACCATCTGAGGAGATGCCTCTGTAAAAACTGGATTAAAACATTATTCTTACAAATACAGAGGAATCGGGTCTGTACTGTTCCAGACACGGGAAGATGCCCAAACGCTATTCCCCTGAGGATCTCTTCGTGCTCTCACTTGGCAAGCGCTTCCCAAAGTAATTCGGGAAATCACAAGCCTGTCAGAACTGAACCCATTGAAGCAGCTCGATAAAGCTAGAAATTTTTTTCACTGCTCATAAACCGCTCCTTTTTATGATCTTACAATTACAAACAGCTGTTTATTTTGCTAGTTAGCTCTTTTACAGCATTCCTTCCCATGCATAATGAAAAGTTTCAGGCATTTTCCAGGAATTTTTGGAGCAGAGAGGAAGTTTGGCACTCTATTATTTGAAAATCACTGAAAGGGTGCAATTAGCTCAAGAACAAGCATCTATTCTGGGTGGCAACCTCAGGATCCTTCCTCTGGCATCCAAACAGGCACCATGTGACAAGCGGATGCCAAGCAGCCGAGCCTCCCTCCTGCTTAGGCATGCATACAATTCCCATAATATCTGCCTCCTAGCCTTGCTCATAGCTCAGAAAGCTGGTCAAAACCTGCAGGCATCTGTAACCCTTTGCATGCCGTGCAGGGTTTCAGGAAACACGAGCAAACCCAACAGCTCCCATGCAAGGTGCAGCTGGACAATCCCTGCCTGGTCCAGGCAGGAATGGGGGCTCTCGCCTCTCCTGCCCACAGCGTTTTACACAGCTGCGAGAAGAGGTTTAATTCCAGTGGCATTAAATCAAATCAGTCCCTCATCCACCCCAGCTAACAGGTTTCCACCATCAATATCTCATGGAATGCAAGAGAGGTGACATTTGGGGAAAATGAGGATTTCCACACAGGAGGAATGAAGCCGGCAGGATGGAGCCGAGAGCACGCAGGCAGGCACAAAAACTGTTAAGGCTTTAGGGCGTCACTGAGTCACACACTGAGATGGGAGCAGGATGGTTTGGAGCAGCAGACACCCTCGCAAGATGCCAGACCCCTTTCTAGGGGGTCACAAGCCCCCAGTGCTCTCCCCAGCCGCTCACTCGCATCCCTTGGGAGCGCAGCACTTGTGCGTGGCCATAGCAACCCGCGTTCATGCGCAGAGATGCCTTCCTGAGCAAAGGAAGCGGGGGGAATTCACTCCCCAGCTCAAAAATTATTCATGAGAAATTAGTGAGAGCTACAACAAACCCTCTGAAGTGTGTTCACCCCCAGCCCTGCCGGGGAGCAGGCAGGCAGAGGACCTTTCTCTCCATTCCCCTTGGCAAAAGGCTGTTAATTTAATATTTAAAAAGGAAAAAAGCCCTCTCTTGCAATGTCAGTTCTGAAGCACCAGTTTGAGTGCCTTTTTTCTTTTTTTTTTTTCTGTTCTTCTTCTTAATTAGAAGAAAAACCTTGAAGGGAGTCTCTGAGCAGTTGTAGAAAGGCTGTTCACCCCATCACTGCTTCCAGACCCCTTCTCCTACTCCTCTAGTTCAGTTCCCATTGCAGCCAACGCCAGCACGAGTTGCTCGTATCAGAGATTTCCGATTCCACTAATTATTTTTTCATTTTACTCTAAATGCTAAACCTGATCTTGCACCAACAGATAACTTCAGGCTGCGGGCAGAGACTCGCAGGGATGCAGCAATGCTATGGGGAGAGGGGCAGCCCTGAGCCACCCCTTCCCCCACCCCTCTGCCCCCAGATACCCCCAGCCCTTCCCTTGCTTATTTTCATCCTGCACCCCCAGCGAGGGGCAGAGAAATCCCCTTACTTACTGCAGTAAATAAACAGACATGGAAAAGAAAATACCCAGCCAGGATACATAAGAAGTTAATTCAATTAAAGGACCGTGTTCCGCCACAATTATGTGATGGTTGAGAAACCAGAAACCTCCTTACCATTCCCACCCCACCAGAGCTCAATAAGCATTTCCCATTGGAATTGCAGCTGGCTATCCCTGCAGCTCAGGGATTGCTTCTCCCCTTCCCTCCGGAGCGGGCAGAGGGTTTGCTCAGCCATGGCAGAAGGAACATTCATTCGGGGGGGGCCAGGGCCCCCACTGCAACCCCAGGACTCCATTACCCACCCAACAGCCTCATTTCAGCCATTTTACGCTAGTTATTTTCTGTATAGTTTTATGCAAATTCTTTCTGCAGAGAGAGATGCGTGGAAATGTATTTGCCATACCGGGAGTGCAGGCAGTGCAAGCAGCTCGTCACATCAGCCTCTAGACACGTCTGGTCCTGCTCCATTTGGGGATGCTAATGCCATCCTGCCAGGTCATGGCTGGGATGCAGGTGAGCTTGCCACGCATTTACGCCCTTTGCACCAGTCCCCAGCGAACTGGCTGCTAGATATTACACGGTGACTAATGGCTTTTGTTGCATCTCCACCACCGCAGCCCAGCGTGGAGCCTGGTGGGGTATAATTCTGACCTGCCTTTCAACGCTGGGACTGTGCTGCACAATTATGGGTAGGGAAGGGAGGATGTCAGGGCAACAGGAGGAGGAACACAAAAGGCAGTAAAAACTGAGCTTATCTAAAGACTTTGGTTTCTGCTTTCCCAAATTTAGATGCTTCATGGGCAGGAGAGAAGCTGAGACTTGAGCTATGTGCAGGGGAGATCAACCTGCAGCCAACTCTGGGTCCATGAAACAGTGTCCCCCCGGCAACAGATGTCTGATGGAGCATATTCTGAAAACAAACCAGCAAAACTGAAGTGCGGCTGTTGTTATCAGAGCTTTTAGGATGGGTTTCCCAGTCAATCTCTTGAGAGGTTTTCATTTTAATCAGCTCGAATTACAGCAACAGACAGGTACAACTGATGTATAGAACTCGACACAGCATCTCCAGAGCAACACGGCTGCAATTACACACAAACTGTCTGACCATGTGGCCTGTGTCAAAACCTGGAGCAGCTTAGAGAGCAGCTTTTGTTCCAGCAGCACAGGCAGGGCTGGGAGGGAAAGGTTGAATTTGTGTGCTGGGATGTGCTGGCCATGGCAGAGGGCAACACAAATGCAACATCCTCCTTGCACCACACAGCTCACAAGTCCACCTGGATGGATGGAGGAGAGCAGGGAGGCAGATTTCCAGGTCACCAGCTCGTATGTGCCTTTTGTGTTCCTCCAAAGCACAAAGCCAGCCCAGTGGGCTGCACTCTGCTCCATGCACAGAGCTCTCCAGGGCCCCAAGAGCCAAAGCATCTCAGCGCAAAGAGGGTTTGGGCAAAGTAGAACAGACAAAGCCTGCCATTAAATAGTAATGAAAATGCCCAGCACAGTTTGCGGGAGGGAGATGACACTAATCACCTCCCCAAGGAGTTCACCTCCATCATCTCCTCATGCCCAGAGGCTGCCGGGTGCTCTGATGCCTCCTGCCACTGCAGCGCAGGGGTGTGTGGGCGACCCTGCCGTGGTACCTGGTCTGCTCCCAGTGCTTGATGTCTGCCCTGGGGGGGCATGTGTAGGTGCTCTGGAATAACCTCCTTCCCACACCAGCTTGTATCCAAACCAACCCACAGCACAGCGCAAGGGAGCAGGAGGCTACAATCAGCTTACATCCAGATTACCGCAAAGCCACCAACTCCTTTTGCAAGAAAAAGCTTATTAATAACCCAAGAAGTCAGGATAGCACTTTTACATCTTGCCCTAAAGCTCTCTGGATTAAAAGAGAAGCATCCTAATTAAACCAAGAGGTACATATGTTTCTGATGAGTGCTGGTATTTACACCACCGCCTCCCCCCTGCAAAGGAACGGGCTGTTTCCATCCAGGCACAGCAGCAGCGTTACTCAGCTCCGTCTCGGTGACAAGCAGCCCCGAGAGCAGGAATTAAGGGGTTAGATGCACGTCATCCCTGCCTGACTTGGAAAAGAACACAAAGCAAGAAAGTCAAAAGACGCACTGCAATAGTAGAGATCAAAACCCAATTAACTTGCCCTGGGCAGCATCCAGCCATGGCAAAATGAGGGAAAGGAGGGGTCCGGGTGCAGGCGGCTGCTCTCAGCACGCAGCTGCCACAGCAAGACAGACACACAGGGACAGAGCCACCAGCAGGTCTCACCTCCAAGGTGACTCATGTTGTCCCCTTGGGATGCCCTGGGGACACGCCAGTCAGCCCTCAAGTAACAGACTTTCCTGCCCATCCTACTGCAAACGTCTCAGCATCCAAGGCTTTTACAGAAAATCACTTCCACCGCTACCTCCTCACAAGTTACTCCAGAGGCAAAGACCTGCCTACCTTTCCCTTTCCCATCTAAGACACAGCTTTCCCCCCCCAGAGCTCGGGGTTAAGGTCCTCCGTCTCCTCTATCCCAAGCACAAAGTGTCTCTGTGTGCTGGGGAGGATGCACCAAGCCCCTCGGCTCCGCCAGCATCCCCCAAACCTGGCAAGGACCCAACCTTCCCTGGGTGCCAGTCAGAAATCACTGGGGTGGTGCCCAAGACCCTTTCCCCACCCTCCCCCTGCCCCACCGACACAGGGCTGCGTTACCTCCAGCCCACCCATCCCCACGGGCTGGGGAAGGGGAGAAGGCACAACAGCCATTATTAATAACTCCAACTTTCTTCTCCCTTCCCTCCCTGCTCTTGCTGGATTTTCCTTCATGAATAATGCAGGAGCTGTGGTGCAGGACAGTACCCACTCTGTCCCCTGCTGGTCCCTGAGCCAGCAGGGAGTGGGTTCGAGTGCCAGCCAGGGCCTGTCCCCATGTCCTGGGTGCCAGCACCACCAGTACGACGGGGTTTTGTTCCCCAGATGCAGCTTCCTTTTGTTCCAGCCCCGCTGGCAGCAGCATCCGCGCTGGTGAGACAGACCCGCACATCATGCAGCAAAGCTGCCGAGGAGGTGATCAGAGATCTCGCTGATGCCGGAGCCAGCCCATGGACAGAGACTTCCCAGCCAGGGATTTTTAAGTATTTCACTGATATTTCAGCCCAATTTCCCCCCTCTCCAACAGCAGCATCTCCACTTTACACCTATGGAAACTGAGGCAGCAAAGGTGCAGAAGGGTGAGGAGTGTGGTAGGGAGCCTCATCTTCCACCACACTCATTTGAGTATCCCCCAGGTTGCTCAGGTACCAGCTCTGCTGCTACCAAATCAAAGTGCAAGACTGTGATTTAATCAAAGCCCCCTTTGCTCTGTAGCCACAGCCCCTGAACACAGGCTTCACAGACTCTGCTGAAAATATTATTTGTTGCAAGGTACAAGATGAAGCCCAACAAGTGTGAACCCCTCCAGTCCAAGCCAGAGGAGCCGAGGAGGCTGGCCCAAGTGCGACAGGACATACTTTTGATAGCCCAGGCTTTTTTGCCCTTCTACCAGCTGGTGTGGGGGGTGGGAGGGAAAGAAGAAAATTCACTTTGATCTCCTGGATCCTGGTCTCACAATGCAGAAAGCACAAAGCACGCTGCAGACCCAAGCTCCAAATGTCTCTCCAAACCCTGCCTGCTCCCAAACCATCCTTGAGACTCGGTGCAGGGTGTCCGCCCTTGAGCTGCTGCACGCTGGGAGGTGCATGGCCTCCCCCCAGCACCCACCAGGCTGCCATCCATCCCCCAGCACCCCAACAGTCCAACACCACACGAGCAGGGCTGAAACGCAGCTGAGCACAAGCCAACGGAGCAAAGCAGCTGCCTCCTCCCAAACCCACCTCATCCAACCGTTCTGCTGAATCACTTACTGCATTGCCGGCACTGCTGGTGGGACCTTCCCCGAGCCTTGCGAGGCTCACGCCCGAGCTGAGGCACCCAGCAGCATCAGCTGTGGGTTTAACTCCTGGAGCATCGCAGCACACCAAAAGGCATTCAGCGCCAAGGAGAAAATAATTACCTCCCAGCAGGTTTCAGCCAAGCCTGAACTGTCCTGCCCTGCATCTAATTAACTCCATCTCTAACAGTTAAATGATTTTCTGCCAACCAGACTGTAGCTGCTAAAGGAGAAGCACCCTCCCCGTGAGGGTGGCTGCTGGGGTGCAGAGGTACCCGGGCACAGCCGAGGTGTCTCCTAGTGTGGGGGAGAGGCAGACGCGTCTCAGCTCATTCCCCCGCGCCGGCAGCGTGGGCTGAGCAGTCAGACGTGAACAGGTTTTCCTCATCGTGTCCCCCATGGTGC
Source organism: Falco peregrinus (assembly GCF_023634155.1). Lineage (NCBI taxonomy): Eukaryota > Metazoa > Chordata > Aves > Falconiformes > Falconidae > Falco > Falco peregrinus. The sequence goes on along the minus strand of NC_073736.1, from coordinate 4,972,055 downwards.
AGACAAGATGACTCCGAGTACAGCGGAGGGCAAGGCTGGGCAAAACAGAGGGTGAGCAAAAGGGCAGAGGGTGGGCAGGGAGCAGTGGGAGAAGGGAGCGAAGATGCCAGCCGGGTCCCGAAGCCAGACAGCGCACAGCCCTTTGCAGCTCTGCAACGAGAGCCAAAGGCTGCAGCAAACCCTGCACCAAGCTGACATTAGTTCCCAAACAGATCCCCAGTCTCCACTGCAGGGCACTTCTCCTACTCCCAATAACACCAGTATGGATGCACCAGCTCCTCCATCATTATACAAAGCCTTTAATAGCACTGCGCTTTAGGAAGGGAGAGCTCACTAGCACGGCACAGGCTGTGGCATCCCCAGAGCTCTCTGAAGGAGGCAGGATGGGGCAGGAGGACAACCTGCACAAGGACAGAGGGACACAGGGATTTTTTCTTCCTCAGAGAAACAGGAGATTGCTTTCCTCCCAAAAACGCTTCCCTGGTCCAAAAACAGCATATCCCAGAGCTGTTCCGGGCTAGAGCAGAGGGATGAGACCTCCTCTGGAGTCCTGGCTCACTCAGCTTTCCCCTCCAGATGACACGACACTTTCTGATCCATGAGAAGGACCAAAGTGATTCTGCATTCCAGCTATGATGGGGAGGGGCAGGGGAGAAAGAAAACAAAAAAAAAAAAAACCCACCTCAAAATCTGCATCTCTGATCCTTTTCAGACTCACTCACCCTCGTGATACATCCTGTGTTTTACTGTTTTCCTACTAGCAAGACACAGCTTTTAAAGAGCCAACCACAAAACATCGAAGAGAGGTGATTTAATTAAAAAATAGGCACAGTCTGCATATGTATCCCAGTTCCACTGGTAATTAGGAAACAGATGGGGGAAAGGAGGGGAGGGAGAGAGGAATCTTTGTTAGGTTAATTGTTTGAAGTCACTAAATGAAATATAGGTGGCCTGATTTCCCTGGAGGATCATACACAAACTTAAGGATAGACTTTTGCAGAGAATAAAAGAGGGAGTTTCCCAGTGAAGGACAGCAGAAGATTATGACTAATCAGGCAAGAACAGAAGTGATAAACCCAAGGAAAAAACAAAGCTCCCCTTTGTAGCTTCAAATGGGGAATCAACCAATCTGATCCACAACTTCATTACCATCTTATTAAAATGCTATTTCCATTTTCCTGATTAAACGGTCATGAGTAGAGAAGTCTTTGTGGCCTTGGCTGTCCGCCGGGGAGGAGGTGCTTTGGTGCCAAGAGGTCTAAGCCCTGGGGACAGTTTGGATGACACCTTTTTGAGCAAGCACTTCAGATCTCTTCCTTCCCAGGGTGCCCTCCAAGGACGCACCTTCCTCCCAGCTCAGCTATACCCAGAACCTGATATTTCAGAGCAAACACAGCAACATCTCCCTTGTTTTCTGGCTCCTGTCTCCCTAAAGTTGGGTATTAGTGCTCCCTAGGTCTGTATGCCAAGGGGTATGTTCTTATCTCCGCCAACAAGAGTGCACAACTCCCCCCCCCAGTGCTGCAAAACTTACCCTTTAGTAGCAATTACAGTTCTAATAACTTTAAGCCTCAAACAACTGATCAGAAGGTTATTTGTGACAGCTAATTTAATCACAAGCACAATGCACCTCCATCTCCATGAACCCCCCAAATCCTTTCTCCCCCACAAAAGGGCACCGTAACCACCACAAACTGATTTCAGTTCAACTCTGCTGTCTGTATTTCTCATTAACCTCGAGTAGCTGCTGAGATAATTACAGCGCCAGCCTTGCTGATCCGGATTATTGAGATTGGGCCATGCCCAACAGGCAAGCCAGCAAGCCCAAATGGATTTCAAACCACTAGAAAATTAGACTGGGGCTGGAAGGAAGAAGGGTAAAGGGTCCAGTGCAGTGGGACAACGAGAGCAGGATGGGGCCTTGGGATTTGAAACCATAAGCCACATCCCTACCAAATGATTAGTTACTTCTCTCTGCTTTCCCCTGTATTCAGGCAATGCCTTCCTGCTATCTGGTGAAATTAAAACATGATCCAGCCTCTTGAAGAATAAATGTGAAAGAGATAAGTAAGATCTGAGTTTAAAAACCGAATTAAGTTTAATCTGCCTAGCACAGGTCCTCAGCTGAACCATCACGATACCAGAGAGACTAAACATGATGCAGGACTACGCTTGATAAACGGCGACCGGAGCAGGCAGCTGTGGAAACCAGCATCGTTCCCACCACGCCGAGCAGCTGCTCGGGTGGCTCAGCCACACTCTGTCACCGCAGAGGTAGAAGAAGTGGCAGATCGGCCACGGCTGGAGGGGAGGCAACGGCAGCTGGTGCCAAAGGCTGCCCAGGACAGCATGTTCCTACTGCTGCCCACCTCAGAGCATCTACATCTCACACTGCCTTGAGGGCTTCCCAGTGCAGAAGTGGTCCTCCTGCAAGGGTGTCAGACTTCACAGCACCCAGAGCCACAAAACTTTGCCAGGTGGCCTAAATTGCTAGGTCTGGTCCTGCCACTGTGCCCAGCCTGGTTGAAGCCATAGCATCTTTATTTCCCCAGGGAAGAGGCAGAGCGGGTTTGGCTTTGCCTGCACCTCTCCCTGGGGCTGTGACTAAGGGAGGCTGCAGCATCTGTGTGGCTTGTCCTAGTGATGCCCCCAGGACATTACCCTGACCCCGGAAAGTGAGCCACCAAATATTTGCCGGTAACCCTCAACTTTTACAGCAGAGTGTTCTCCCAGGAGACAAACTGATGCGCAGCACACATTAGCACCATCATCCTCGCAGCACAAAAGCAGCCAGAGAGATCTGCTCTCCCCACGACTCCGGACAGCAGCAGGACACTGCCAGCACTGCAGTCTGAAAAATTTCCCATCATAGCGGATGCTGTCTGCTCAGTGATGGACAGCCCAGACAGCGTGTTACAGAGGTGTGGAGGAAGAGCTGCAAAGCCTGGCAGGAGGTGATGGCCTCAGTCATGCCACAAAAAGCAGTGGCAGCTGGTCAGAAGCAGGGCTGGTTGCCAGCAAATATTTATCCCTGCTTGAAGATGAATGGAGTCACTGGGGATTAACTCAGTCCAGTATCTCTATTGCTTTAAGTTGGGGACAGCACAAGCTGCAGGCCTGAGAGACAGGGAATAATGAGAATGAATAAAGGCTCCCCAGGGAAGATGAGCCATGTTCTCTTTTCGGGACCCCTGAAATCCCATTGATTGCTTGCAGGCTTTCACTGAGCAAGAAGAGTCCACTGGAGCTGGCTCTTCTTTCCCCCCAAAGAAGCCCAGAGAGGCTTTTAGAAGTGGTCAAGTTTCAGGGTTAATTAACTGCTGGGGAAGGGATGAGCTTTTTCATGGGGTGGAGGCCCACAAGTCCACAGAAGTGGCAGGGACGATCCCAGCTCCTTTTGCAGCTCAGGCTTGGCGCTTTACCAGGGACTAAACATGCCTGGGGCAGCAGCTAGGAGACAACTCTACCTTAGCATAAAACTGTTCGTTAAAGAAGATGCACTTCTTGTTCACTCTTGCCTGCTGCTGTTTCAAGGAACGTAGTGCTGCTTTCTCCCGGGTTAGCCCTGCAAACCTCCCGCAGTGTTGCGCACCACGAGTTTAGTTCTGCAAAGCTTCTGGCCAGAATAAATTAACCATATTTCTCTTCTGCCTCTGTCCTGAAGGAAACTACGGAGGAAAAACGCTTGGTTGCTTCTAGTATTTGTACTTGGTGCAGTTTCTAAGCATTGCTACCCTGCTTGCTGCCCCTCCGTATGGGGGCAGGCAGGACTTGGACAGCAGGATGCTTTGCTGTCACGCAGGGTTGCTGCCTTTCCTCTTGCCAGCTCACAGACTGTCCTAACTCAGAGCGAGAAGGAAATATGAGGGATATAAGAAATTCAGGAATTCACATCCACAGCTAAAGGCAAATCACTTCTGCCTCAGCTCCTCTCCAGGAGCAAGACGCCTTTCATCTGCCTGATTAACACTTGAGGCCATGTTCTAAAAACCAGAAGTCCCAATTAACAGTTCAATGCACTTCTAACTTGTTCTTGAAACGTTGCTGTTCTTCTACCTGGATCCCAGCTGTATTCTCATCCTAAACATCTTCACTAGCTTATAAACTCATCACAGAACCTCCGACCACATCCCGTGTACACCCCTGGCTCCCATCCAGATGTCTGGCTGCAGGGCAGGACCCTCTGGGGTCCTTTGCACCCAAAAGACACCCTAAGAAAGGTGTTTCAGCCACTGACCACAGCCCAGATGTGCACAGAGCTGCCAAGAATGTTGTCAGAGCAGCAGGATGAAGCCCATCCTGTCGTGCTAGGAGGATGCTCAGGTCCCCACTGCTCCATCCAGCAGCGGTGGTCCTTGCTGCTCCCTCCCCTCCCTCCACAGTGGCCACAACTGCCAGCATGGGGCTATAATTAGCCACAAGCACATCCTGATGGCAACCCAACTCCAAAAGCCTTTCTTTTGCCCTCTAGAGCCCAATGCTGAAGACAACTATGGATTTGTCACAGATTGTAATTCAGAAATAGAAAGGCAGTGGCCCACATCACTTCCAGCAGCACGGGGTCCCTCGGCACTGGGACAATTAGGATTTTAGTCAGGTGTCAGATTCACTTGCCAGAGACCAGGACTGTGTCATCTCCAAGGCACAGCCCCTTCGGCAGCCTCTCCCACCACAGGCTTGCAGGGAAAGGCCGGGCTGAACCCGGACCCTCGCACCAACCCCATGTGGCATCTGGCCAATGCTGCCCACCCCATCGCAGGAGGGAATTGCGCTGCGGGGCTCCATCTGCCTTCCCACGTCTCAGCATCTGTTCAGAATCAATACCAGGAGCATCGCCAGCGCAGCTCAGCAACCCCCTTTTTACCAGACAATAGGCAGCATCAGGCAGAAACTGCATTTCCATTGCAGAGAAGCATTTTTTTTGCTTTCTGGCATGTAACTTCCATGGCTGTGCACGTACCACATCCCCGCTGGTTGCCTGCACTATTTTATTTTACAAGAGCTCCTTCTGACTGAGAACCAGGATTTATGGCAAATTGATTGACATATGTTGACTTAAACCAGGCAAAGGCACTTATTTCATGCATTCAAAAGCCCACAGAAGAAATATTTAGTGCTCACCCAGGGCCTCAAGGTTTCCTAACATGAAGAGAAAACACATGCCAATCCCTGCAACATGGACAGTCCTCCTTATCTACCTACAGGGAAACTGAGGCAGGGTATCTAAATAGCTGGTTCAGGATCACAGCTTCATGGTAGCAGAACTGGAATTAGAATAAGGACTTCTGGTTTTGTCCTACAGAATATTTTCAATAACTTTTTAGCTGTGTGTTAGGGAGCAATCCTGTGATAGTAAACAAAGGATGGAACTGGGCCTTGAAATATGGAGGAAGCAGAGCAAAAGCTTTGGAAAATTCTCTTTCCAGTTGTTTTCTCTTGAAGACTGACTACAAGAAGGTTAAATCAAGCACTTGCGATCGGCTCAGCACTCTCGCCCTGCAGACAGAGCCACGAAGGCAAAATCCTCCCCTTCACCGAGCTGGAGATGATGGGTCTCATGGAGCATCACTGCCAGGGATGGTTGGGAAGCTGGGAAGGGACACAAATACCCAACAACCCTGACCTTTGTGCTCAGGACCAGCAGCTACCAGGGTTTCCAGAACACCAGAGGCCAGCTCAAGTCCCTCCTGGAGGTCTGGGCACATAGCTGGGACTTGTGCTTGATAATCACCCCTCTTTCCTCCCGTGTCGTGCTGCTCCAAGGCTGTGCCCAGAGCTGGCCACTGCAGTAACAAGGGGAGCAGTGCACAGAGGCAGGCTGTTTTCAAGGGATTAAGAGGAACTGAAAGTTTTGCTGTTCTCCTGCCAGCTGATCCACCTTGTCCCTTGGGCTCCGGACACAGCCCAGCCCTCATACACCCCCAGCCAGCTGCAGGGCAAGGAGGGCAGTGCTCCTCCCGCCAAGCCCCCCCCCCCCCCCCCCCCCCCTTGCATGACTCCACACATCAATGCAAAGCACTTTCCAGCCTCCATGCCTTAAGTAGGTAGCAATAACTCCACGGATGCTCTCTGCCACCACAGGCAGCCCAAAGCCATCCTTAAGTCATACAACCCCTGCCTAAGCATGTCAGGGATTAGACACTGAAAAGTTCATTAGTGTCATTTCCCTGCTTATCACAGACTAAGGCAGGCATGGGGAGGGGGCTGGCACTGGTGTCACCCGCCGGTCAGCTGCAAGGCCACTGCCACTGGCTGCACTGAGTAGAAGTGACACGCTGCTGCTCACTATGTGCTGCTACGCTGCATGGCTGGAGCTGACACTGTGTCTGTGCTGTCTGCTTGGAACAGGAGGGTGATGCTAATCTCTGCCCATGATACGGCCATGCTGGTCAGTGCGGGTTAAACACCCTCCCACGACAGCAACCTGTGATGCTTCCACTGATGGAGAGCAGAAACGCAGCGAAGGTGGCTCCCTGGCATGGGGAGGCTGCCGAGGGGCTGGGGAGGTGGCTCCTCACCCTGCCGGGGGGGACTGTGAAGCTGAGATGTCCCTGTGCTCCTTTCCCAACTCCTGCCTGTGGGCATACACTTCAGCCTTATCCACAGAGGCCGAGTTTTGGCTGCCAATGTACCCTCACACCTGGAATGGTATCCTGCACCCACAGACCAAAAACTTAAGGGAAACATCAGTTTCTCCTTTCCTTCTTCTCCACTCATTCTACAAGAGGAGGTTTTCTCCAAAGCATTCCTGCCTGACTGGTTCAGTCCTGGTACACATCAATGCTCAGACAAACCACCTCAAAATATCATCATTTACCTTAAAATAATGTGGTTTTAAAAGCACATGCCGTAACTCAGAGGACTAGCAGCGGAGCACAGAACTTTTCAGCCATCTATCAGCAGCAGAGTCAGCAAGTTGTAAATGTGACATGATATCAAAGATGGGAAGGAACCTCCAGTTGTCCACACATTGCCAGCTCCCACCTCGACATCAGCAAAAGGCAGCCTACATCCCAAAGCACACCTAACAGCAGTCCCCAAGGAGGTATCTCCACTGATGGCACCTAGCTCCAGCTAGCCAGCTGGGGCGTGGGGCCCCGGGGCTGCTGTACAGACATCTCACATCCTGATAATATCTTATCACTTACATCTCACATCCTGATAATATTTTGTTGCTTGCAGCAAGAGGAAAGTGCCTGCAAGGCTTTCTCAGGCAGCTGATGTACTGCAAGCCCTTGCAACCTGCAGGACAGTCTCCTACACTGGTAGTGTTATTTTTTCCACCTCCACAAAGACTTTTTTTTAATTGTTATTGTAACCAAGTGGACTAATATCACATCCTAGCAAGTGAGACCACGTCTAAGGTGAAGCAAATCAGGAGCTGGGCTAGCAGAGGTTTCTGAGGACAAGGAAGGAGAAGATCCTTCCACAGTGCCAGGAGAGGGAAATGCCATTTAAAACCAGACACTGCTCTGGCAAAGCCCAGACTGAATGAAGGCTAAGTAAGAGCCGACAAGCTGACATTTGAAAATGCAATTAGCTGCCTTGTAGAGCCACCCTGTTATCTTATTGTTAATTATACGTTTGCACAGTCTAAAAGGCAATACACTTATTTAAAACACATTCTCAGGCTCTCCTGCTTTGACTGATACCTTCAACCAAGAACTCCTGTCCTCCTCCCCCACTCCAACCCTACCTCACAGGGTTATGGTGAGCTTGATTTCCACAAAAGGACCGTGTTGTTGTGTATTATATAACTGCCATTACAAACCTGCTCTGGGGGAAGCATCTAGAGCAGCAAGTGAATTCCCAAGATAAGAGATGCTTGGGAACAACTGGATGCCAATGAGAGCACTGAGACTCGCTACATTAATTTCCCATTTATGCAGACCCAGGAAAGTGCCATCCCTTCCCAGAAGGGACAATCCCAGTCATCCCACTGAATTTAACTAACCTGTTTCTGTAGCACTTGATCCAATCTCTTTAATCAGAGATGTATTTATTCTTACACAAGCTCCTAATTCCTCTCTCAACTGTGATAAAGTTGTCTCCTAAACATATTAATGTGTGTCACAGAACAGGGCCGTTTTATGGACACAAACATAATTCACATTTGTTCATCTTGCAAGGCAAGTTAGGGGGAAGGAAGCAGCATTACAGCTGAGCAAACTCAGTGATCTCCTGGGTAAAAAGCCTGCCAGGAACATTTAGAAAGTACAGGCTCCCCAGATCACCTCCTGGCACTCATAGGAACCAGTCCCACCTCCATCTCAAACCCAAGGCTCTCTAGAAAGATGGATCTGTTTGAAGATGAAGGTTAGAGTAGCAAATCAGACAAGGAAACTGGAGTCCATGAAATACAACATTAGAGAGAAGCCTGCTATACTGGGCTCCAGCCAGATAAGCCTCACAGCTGTCACCATGGCCAGGAGAATTCAGACGAGGTCAACCAAAAATATGTAGCCGTGGACCCAGCTGCTGATATTGCTGGAAAATAAAACCCTGTGGGCCTTGGCATCTGGATACCGGAGCTGTCAATAAGAGATGTCAGGCTGTGATACAGAACATAATATTTTGAAGGACACTTCTTTGTACACATATTTCTCTTCTGATAAGTGCAGCCCATGTATTTTGCATAAACTAATACATGTTTGAATTAACCCTGACTTCAGCTTTTCTGGGCATACGGGAAGGAGCGCTTAGTCTTGATAGAAAGTTCAGTCTTAAGTCATTGTACATTACAATCCAAATTCACTAGACATAGTGAAAGAAGGAAATAGGATTATCAATTTATTAAGTAAGTTGATTTGATACGGTTTTCAAGAGGTTGTTCTCAGTGCACGCTCATATACCTAGCTTCGCTGCAGAGGGCATCAAATCCTACCCAGCTACGGTCTTTCGAGTTTACAATGGGAGAAGTAGAAATAAGCCAAGATGTAAGTCCTCAGACACGCTGCAAGACTTACAATTCAACCGCAGACAAACTGCTCAAAATGACAGTGCCAAAACATGGTCTGGGGCATGCCGGCTGTATCATGAAAGGAGGGCTGGCCTGAGAGGAGCTCCAGGGGTCCCATGCATGCTGGCACATGTGCCCGGCTACAAAGCCCCAGTTCTCTCCTTCTCCTCTCCCTCCCACTTGCCTGCACACATCTGTGAACACGTCACAGGGATTCAAACAGAAACCAATGAGCTTGCAACAAGCAGTCTTTGTTGCTGGGTCTGGTAGGAATCTGAAAGCAAGATTTCATGAATCCTGACACCATTTAAGTGACAGCAAGAAAGAGAGCTTTTTCTATGCCCTTAACTCAATAAGGGTACAGCTCAGCATACAGATGTGTCTTTATCAACTGCAGAGCCATGCTGTGCTGTTAGGCATATTAGTAACTCTCCCAGCTATCACAAACAGGGCTGTGTAATTAAACACGAGGTGGCTGGTGGTACCATACTCTACTGTGGAACTGTTAAGAGCCTGTGGAACAAGATGCAGGCTGACTCCAAGTACTAATCATCTAAATTGCTTGAGAAACAGTGACATTTACCACCACTCACACACCAGAGCACAGGCAGCCTCTCATTAACTGTATAGTAGTGTGATAGACTGTGTGTAAAGCTTCCAGGAGCAAGTCAAGAGTCAGGGCTGAGCTTCACCTTTTTGCTTTGTTGGGAGAGGAGGGAAGCGCTGTGAATTCTTTCCCTCCCTCCTTCCCCCAGGCTGCGTGAATATCCAATAAAAGCTGCCTCACAGTGATGCGAGGATGGGCAGTCAATCTTTGTACGTGAGAAACCGTTCTCGAAGTGATGCGAAGAGGGAGCAGATTGTTTTTCTTCCTGCTGGTGAAAACTCTGAAGGTAACGAGATCACAATTCCATCCGAAAGGGACCACGGCAGGTCACCTAGCCCAGCCTCCAGCAGGATCAGCTATAAGGTCAGACCAGGTCGGTCAGGGCTTTATCCAGATGGGTCTTTAAAAGACCTGTCCTCAAGGGTGGAGGATCCCTCCCAGCCTCTCTGGGTAACCTATGCTTCCCCCTCGCCATACAACCTTTTGTTTCAGCCTATGCCCGTTATCCCGCAGTCCCAAGGAGGGAAGGAGCGAGGGGGAGCTCTGCCAGGCGGGGGCTGAGTGTGCGGAGGGGCCCCCGCGGCGGCGGCGGTTCAGCACCCTGGAGAGCGGCCGGGGCGCGCCGGGGCCGGGGGCCGCCCCGCTGGGTCCCGCACCCACCCGGCCCTGACAGCTCCCTGGCCACGTTCATCCTTCCCTGCTGACTCCAAGTACATCATCCTTTAGGCATATTTCCCTGTTAAAATTTTGGGATGGGATACCCTCCTCAGGCTCGCAACATCGTTCATGGGTTTGTTTGTATAAATATACATAGAATCATCCAATGGTGTGAGTTGGAAGGGAACTTCAAGACCATCTAGTTCCAACCCCCCTGTCACGGGCAGGGACACCTGCCACCAGCCCAGGTTGCTCCAAGCCCCATCCAACCTGGCCTTGAACCCTTCTCCCATCCAACCTGGCCTTGAACCCTTCTAGGGATGGGGCACCCACAGCTTCTCCAGACAACCTGTGCCAGCACCTTGCCACCCTCACAGTAAATAATTTCTTCGTATCTAATCTAAATCTACCCTCTTTCATCTTAAAACCATCCCCCCCTTGTTCTATCACTACATGCACTTGTAAAAAGTCCCTCTCCAGCTTTCTTGTTGGCCCCTTTACATACTGGAAAGCTGGTGTAAGGTCTCCATGGAGCCTTCTCTGCTCAATGCTGAACAAACCCAACTCTTTTAAGACCTTTAGGATTATCAAGTCCAACTGTAAACCCAACACTGCCAAGTCCACCACTAAACCATGTCCCCAAGTCTTACATGGAATGAAAAAATCTTGAAAAGTGGGGAATGTACACCCTACTTGTGCAGCCAACCCATACAGCACACCAAGCAAATTAAAAAAAGCCTGAATGTGTGTTCAAGAGCACTGCTCCCTGAGTAACCTCTTGAACACAGAAGCCACTTTTCCTCCTCAAGGAGTGATTACTTTATACATACTAAAAACACAAGCAACAGGTCAGTGCCTTAGGTGGTCTTAGTTTTAGAGACACTGCATCGCCTTTTAACTTGAAGCTTCTTGAGGTTAATGGGATAATTAGGAAAAGTAAATGTTTCATAGCAGAAAGGGGATTTCACTACATTTTCTGCAGATTCAAGGAGAGTCCTATCCACCTCACAGCTCACACTGCAATTGCCAGCCCTGCCCATCTGTGCCAGGGCATGTCAGGAGGAATATAATATGCAGGCTGACAGCAAGACAGTATCATGCTTGCTGTGACTGAGAAGGTCTGTAGGAACCCATCAGTCCCCTTGCTGGAAAATAGCAAAATCTACCATCACGGTGGCATAAAGCAGTAGAAAACCTGCCAGGAATTCAAATGAACCTCCAGGTTCACGTTGCACCAAACCTCTGGGTTATGCTCCCTTTAACAAGCCATCTGTAAGGATCAATGTTTGCTTCCAAAGGTGGGAGAGCAGCAGCTAGGCCAGCCTGTGCCAGATATTCATCAGCCATACCCATGTCACGCTTTGAACATGAGATTATTTGTTACCTGTGACAAGGAACAGCAGTGCCCGTTGGAGCAGGGCATGGCAGGAGGTGGGTCCACCCCAGACTGTGCAGGCCTTCGTGCAAGGAGTTGTCGACACCTGCCCCCCCCAGCATTGCACTGGAGTCATGGGACTGGAAGGTGCTCAGCACTGTGCTAAATCAAACCTTGACTGTACCAGGCACCAGCTTTCCAGTGCCGATACTTCTCTGGCAGCCTCAGAAACCAGCAGCCCTCCGTTTAGGCTAAACTGAGTCACAGAGGCAAAGTGATGCTACCAAAGGATTTCCAGATGTTGCCTTTTAAAGGAAAGTCTCCACTCCCTGTCCCCAAGGCCTGTACCTTGTCTTTTGTCCTGCTTTGCCCGAAGTCAGGGTGCAATGCTTTGCCCTCCTGTGCCCTTGGGCTGTTCTCTCCAAGCTGCATTCCTACAGTGAGGACAATGGGACCTAGTTATCACTAGCAGCAAGGGGATGGGATGAGGTCCAAAGGACTCCAAACTGAGGAGAGGTAAAGAGGCAAGACAAAGACTTGTCCCTGCAGAGCATCCTTGGGAACTTCTACCACGTTTAACCATGCAAAACCATCTCTATTTGTTCAGTAGTTAATCCTTCTCCTCCTATCTCATTAACTAGGAATGGTGATCCCTATAAGAAGGGCTGAGGTCTAAATCCTCCTCTATTTTAATCCATAACAACACAGCATGGATTCTTTCAGATCTGGATTTAAAAAAAAAAGGGGGGGGGGGGGTGGAATTATTTAGCATAACAACAACTTCAAGCAAGTTCATTCTGAGCTGGATCTCAGAAATTACACAACTATCCTGGACAACAAAGGCAGAAGAATGAAGGTACGACCTGTTTCAGCAGGAGAAGGAGGGAGAAAAAAAAAAAAAAAAAAAAAAAAAGAGAGAGACAGAGCAGAAGTCATCCACCAACATTTAAAATAAAGAAAATTATTTTTGAAAGCAGTTACCCACAGGGCAGGGAGACAAGCTATACCTCTCTGACAGGATTTGCTAGAGCCTTTCAAAAACTGTAACTGAATACAATCCTTGGTTTGAGCTGCCTGCTCAGTTTTAAGATACAAGGGAATACTTTGGTAAGGGCAAACTAAATCCAAGGAACAATAAAGATTCAAAGGGGAAGTACTAGAGGTTTCTTTCTTAAATTTTAGAATTCTCCTCCCAGGTTTTGCTTTTATTCAAATTCAGGTAAAACCTGATCTTCTATATGTGACTGAGAAATTCAATGTAAATAACTAATAGATTTAAAGCCTCATAATTCAGCTGTGTTCTTATTTCACCTAAGGAAGCAGAGCTTTGCAACTATGCAGAAACCAGGGGATTTCACATCTCCCTGAGGTCCTGTAACACACAGATGAAGGAGATCTACCTTACTGTTCAGGTTTCTCTATAAATAAGGTTAAGTGCTGAAGAGATTTGAGAGCCTGATGCTGCACAGGCAACTAAATTAAAACCCCAGTAAAAGTCAACACACACTAGTTCTGTAAGAAGGTAGAAATTCAGCAACTCCTGCTGAAGGCTCACAGCGAACACGGGAACCACAGAAATGTCCCAGGAATTTGGCTGTTTAACTTCCTCAGATTTCTTATTCTCAAGTGTAAACCTTTTACCTGTGGGCTCCTTACCAGAGCACACCAAGAGCAAGACGGAGCCAACACACCCCAAAGCTCTGAGTAAGCTCTGCAAGCCTTCACTCTGCCCAGGTAGGCTCCATTTCTAGAAACACTGAGGCTTATCCAGGCAGTGTTTTGTTAGAGACACCCCGTAACTACCACATTTCTGCTAAGCGGGGTTAAACAGATGACAGGAATGGACAGAGGATTCAAGTCTGGCAAGGTACGTGGCACCTATGAATAATTCACCCAGTGAGCTTCCTCCCAAGGACACTAGGTCACCTGGCCTGAAACAGAGCATCGGAAGTAAAAATCATTTCACTGCAAAGTTAAACTACTTTAAGCCACCTATTTACCATTTCCCATCAACCAGAACCCAGCACTAACAAAGGTCCCTTTGCCTCCTGTCCGTGTCCGTTCTCCCCTTCCTCCCGATCGCAGCCAACGCCAACAGCAGCCTGGCTCTGCACCTACAGCCTTTAATTTCTGTTCCCACCCCATCCCCGACACACAGTATTGACACGCCGCCCTTCACACCTGAGCTCAGCACCTTCCCCACACCTAGCAGTTCTCAGTACCCTCCTCCACAGGACGGACACAACCACGTAGAGGCCCCACACAGGGGTCTCATGTGAGTAGTCCCCTTGCAGGGTCTCGGGCTGCTGGCAGGAACACAGATACGAAGGAGGCGACCTCATTTCTTGCCCTTGTTATTAAAGGTATTTGATCATCTTTGATGCTTGGGCACTGCAGAAAGCCTTTGAGGTGGCACTTTGCCAGCAGCAGCATTGATTTTATACCCAAGACCCATGAAGACGAAGACAATTAGATCACTGCTAGGCAAATAATTCATTATGAATTAATACCATTTGAGAGCTTGGGATATTTTCCATTTAATCATTAGCTGGGAGAAGAGATGATTGGATTGACTGACTTAGTTTAAATCAGATCCCTAGCCAAGCCAAGGCAACAGAACCCAGGCAGCACAGCGGCCCGCAGTAACCCCCAGCGAGACACCAAAGACGGTGTTGGAGCTTTGTTATTCTGACAGCCAGCACTATCCTCCAGCTCTAGCTCAGGCAAGACAAAGCCAATCCCCAGGTCCCAACCCCTGTAAGCAAAGTCCATTTTCAAATTTAACAACTTGAGCCCATCCTCCGTCAGCTGAGAAGCCCTCCATGCATTATTTATGTCGTCCTCACATTACAGCTACACAAAAAAGGAAAGTCAGCAAGGGCCCAGCCTGAAGCACTAAATAGAAAGAATGTGATGCTGAATTTGAGCAGTTATCTTTCAAGGTAGGCCATGCAAAGAAGTTTTCTGGAAACAAAGCAGTCACGCTGACCATCAGTTTAGCTGTCTGCCAAAGGGTAGATATTTTATAGAAACACAGTCAACAATAAAGGAGTCTCCAAAAAAAGTCACTGGATTCTTGCTTTTGTCCTCAGCATCTAATGAGAGCACCCTGGAAATACTGACAGTGCCACAGTATCCATCTTAAAAGAGTCAGGCATCTGGGCTGCATTTCAGTATTCCTGTTTTTCTGCAATATGCGTGTCCCCCTGTCCTTTTACACTGCCACCCTCTCAAAAAGCAGATGGAAACATCCCCATCTGACTTTGACAAGCACTCTGTAGCCCACATGCTAGTCCAAGGACCTGACCTTGAAAAAGAATCTCAAAGACAGGATTCAAAAGGGAAAAGAAAAACCTACCCAAGCAGCAAGCCCCACAAGTCTCTCCTAGTTTTAGGTGGGAGAGGGTTTTCTAGGGAAAACCTCCCTCGGCTCCCCCGCAGCCCCCCCTGCATCCCCACAGCACCCTGCCAGAGGCCTCACCAAGATGCAAGCATGCATCTTCCCCCTGCCATGTCCTCCAAGGAGCAGCTAAGATACTGCTTAGTATCTTAGTATCAAGTAGGAAGATACTACTCTGTGCTCAGGCCAAACAGTACCTCTTCCAGGCTCACAGGGCTCCCACCTCAGCCACCGCCACACACACGTAGTGGAGTTTCCTTCAGTCTCCGCAGCCCATTTCTAAGCATTTGCTGGAGATGGAGAACAGCTGAACCACCCGTACAGCCGGGAGTACAAATGATTCAGCACTTTCTCCACCTCCAGAAGGTTGATCAATAGCAGTGAGCTGCTCTGCAGGCACAGCCAGAGCACGCAGATTAAAAATACAGCAATCACTAACCGCTGCTCTCCGGCGAGGCCCGGCTCCATCGAACGCAGCATCGCAACCCAGGGGATTTCGGAGGGGCCGCGCTGAGGAGGCCGGTGGATGGATTTTGCCAGCCCAGGATGTTTCAGAGGGAGAAGACGAATCCACCCCCAAACACGCGAGGGAAGAAGCAGGGTGCAGCCTCCCCGCAGAGCAAACCTTCCTCCCCAGCACCTTTTGGGGACCAAAACGTGCCCGGTCGCACAAAGGTCTCTATCGGGTCTGCATTTCCTTTCCTGCACCCCGTGTCCCCCCAGACTGACACATCAGGATTTTATCGCACGCATAGACATGATGTCATGACGTAAGAGCAAAAATCCCGTCACATGCCCGAGCCCGGTACCCAGCTCCCCCCAGCACGGGGCTCCGGCCCAGGGAGGGCAAAACGGGGGGCTGGGGGGGGGGGGGGGGGGGAAAGGGGGACGGACGGGACACACCCCGCAGGCAGTGGGGTCCTAAAGTCGCAATAGGGGTGCACGGCCAATCCCACCCCCCAGCCCCAGCCATGCCCCGGGGCTGCCGCGGCCAGACCGAGCCGGGCATCCCCCCGGGAGCCGCCCGCAGCCCGGTGCCCCCCCAGCCCCCGCCCCGCTTACCTGATGCGGGAGCGCCGGGCTCGCCGCAGCCGGGGCTCGGTGCGCCGCACTGCGCGCTCCCGGGCGCGGCCGCGCCGCACTGCGCGCTCCCGGGCAGGCGGACGAGCGCGCCCCGGGAGGAGGCAGGGAGGAAGGCAGGGGCTGGCGGGGAAGAAGGCAGGGGGAGGGATTCATTAGCGGGGCTGTTAATTAGCAGCTGCAGCCCCTTAGGGCCGGCACCGGTTCTGCCCTCCCGAAAGTTCCCGCAGGCGCTAAAAGCACAAACCGGGGTCACCAACCGCGCCAGGCTGGAGCCCAGCTCAAGATTTTTCTGCAGGAAAGAAGTGTTTTGTGAGTGCTGGGAGTCACCCCGATGAAGGCGGGGGGGGGGGGGGGATGTACAGCCCGCTGTGCTGCCCCGAGCAGCGGGATCCCCCTGGGGGGGGGGGGGGGGTCTTTGCTGCATACGGTGCTGAAGGGTTGCAAAACCACGGAATCACAGGATGGTTTGGCTTGGAAAGGACATTAAACATCATCCAGTGCCACCCCCTGCCACGGGCAGGGACACCTGCCACCAGCCCAGGTTGCTCCAAGCCCCGTCCAACCTGGGCTTGAACCCTGCCAGGGATGGGGCACCCACAGCTGCTTTAGACAACCTGTGCCAGCCCCTCGCCACCCCCCAGTAAAGAATTTCTTCCTAATATCTAATCTGTCCCAGCTTGGCTCTGGGTAAGATGTCAGCTGGTGGCTATCTGCAATCAGGCGCTCTCCCCCGCCGAGTGACCCAGCAGAGGCTTCCGTTAACATCGCAGCCCAGACATCTCTTCAGCGACTTGCTTATCAGAAATGTCAGTTTAATTAAAGCCTCCCCCATCTAGGAAACACTCACAGCAAGATTTGCCGCTTCCCTTGCCGTATATTTTATTACATTCTAAATAGTCTATTGAGGTTGTGGAACTTAAACTAATATAGACACTTGTTCTAGAAGCGGCACACTGATCCTTATTGATTTAGCATATCTTCCAGACAGCATATATTGAATGTGCTGATATACACTATATATTCAAGCCCTTTACAGGTTTATCACAAGAAAGTATCGAGGTCTCTGGCTTAGCCCATTTGCATTTACATGTCTCGCCAGCTCAAGAAAGCAAGTGAAGAATTCACATGTCAGGAGTCCAATGTGCGTCCTGCGTGGCGTACTGGACCACCAGAGAAAAGACCCTTCCTTAGGAGATGTGGAAGAGAAGCTGTAGCCTGCAATTTTACCATCGAGTAGTACATGCGGTAACAAAATCAGATTCAGAAAGCAGATACTGCAGGACAGCAATGGCCCAGCTGCTATAAATGAAGATAAATCAATTAAGAGCAGCTGAGAGTGCAGAGCCCAGTCCAGAGCTCCGGCCACCCGTCCCCAGCTGCCAGGGTGCGAATGAAAACAGGGGCAAAAACCAAACCATACACAGGAGCAAAGACAGTTCTGTAAGAAAGCGCAAGAAAACCACGTGTCTAAAGGTGGGGGCTTTTTTTCTACTCATGTCACTGAGGTACAGGCTCACCTCCCTAACCCCGGAGCTGCTCAGCACCTTTGGAAACATCAGGCTTCATCAGGTTTTGCCATTTTTGCAGGGATCCTGTCGTGCAGCTACATTTAGGGCAGGAGTATGTAAAGTCACTCAGGAGCTCCCCCTTAAACAGTGTTGAGTGCTCCTCCAGGATGCTGATTATTAACTCCAGAGGGATCCCTGGCATGCTGTACTTCATGAGCTGCTCAGTGCCTTGCAAAATTCACTTCTCCTTGTTCCTGCAGGTGCCTATCCCTTCTCCCCTGTTAGTGGTGTTGGCTGCAAAACAGCCTGCTGGGAAGGAACAGAAATATCCCTTCTCGCTTTTAGAAGTCTCTTTGCAGAGAACCCCATCTGGAGGAGGTCACTGCCCACCCGCATCACACTAATACTGATTTGCACCATACAGCATTGATCTGTTTGTGCTATGAACAAAATTTTGCTTACTCTCCTTTGTAGCTATCTCTGTGAGATGCCCTGGAAGAAATGGGGAGCAGAGCTCTGATGAGAAGTTCAGAGATTGTTCAAGCATTTGTACACGAGGGAAATGAAACCAAGACGTGTCTCCTAGTGTGCAGCTCTGTGTAGGGATAACCAAATCTGGTGCCGCAAGGATCAAAATGTTCAAGAGAAATAGCTGGCTGCAAACCAGTGGCAACCTGAGACAGTACAGAACTGCAACAGGAATTGCACCCTGTAGTTGCAAGATACATTCATGACAGTTAACCGTTAAAATTAGCAATTGAGCTAGGCCCAGGTGCTTGGTGTTTCCCAACAGGCATGCAGTTGGACTAGGAGGACAATCCCATACCAACAGAGAGAGACATATGTGCCTTGGTTATTGAGCCAGACCTTCGCGGGTGGCAGAGGCCAGCCATGGGAGGAGAGGGGCTGGCTCCTGACACAGCAGTGGTGTGCTCCCTCCTTGGCTCCAATTCCTTCCTAGATCCACTCTGGATATTTGTCCTCACCCAAGAGCTCATAGAGGGTCCCTTCCTTTGCTTTCTCCCTAGAGACCCACAGCAATCAAATTAACATGGTTAACCAGGGAATGGGCAATGAGGAGAAATTAGATGAGTTCTTCTCCTCCAACAAATCTCTTTGAAAAAAGTATTGATTAACATTAAAGCATTCGCACTTGGAAAGATGGATTCACGGGCACCCTGCTATGACATTTGAGCCTTTCAGGAAAACCTAGTGATGGATGTGCATCCCAGGCACTTTGTTTTAATGGAACTGCCCCCTCAGACATAAATCATTGTGCTGTTGCAGCCAGTCTGTGCCTTCCAACACGAACCATTCTATGATTCCCTAGCTGAGAGCCCAGGTCATGAGGCTTTTCCCATCTGTAGCTACAGGAACACTGGCAAAGGTGTCTCACCTCATTAATGCACCTGTAGTTCTATTCAGTGTTGGTGCAGAGGGTTTACAACCTGCACTGGCATTTAAATACACTCATCTTGTGTTAGCTAAGCCACCGCATGCAACCCAGCGCAGGCCTCCATCCCTTTGGAGCTAACAACTTAGAAGGGGAAGGCATCCTTCAGTTCATCAGCATCCAGCTCCAGAAGCCTCGGATCTCATTTGCTACCAGCACCAGACCTCTGCAACTGCAGAAGGATGCCAAAACCCCACCTTCCACCACCAAACCACCCCTGAGGCTGCGGTTGGTGGTGGGTGCCCAGGACTAACCAGCACACGCCATTCGTTATCCGGTGCTGCCATCTGCTGCTACAGCAAACCAGTGGTTTCCTGCGAAGAGCCGTTATTTTTAGGGTTGCACAAAACGCAACCCACAAAACGCACGGTTGTAGTACAGCTATTGTAAATCTCGCCCAGTCTTGGCTAGCAAACCAGGAGAGCAAGCCGTCTCTGCGTGCATATTACAGGCGCAGAAGCAAAGGAAAATAATTGTAGAAGGGTAAGTTCAACAGATCCAGGTAAAGGAGAGAAAACCAGCAGACCTGAGCTAGATTTGTGGATTAAAGGATCTGCACTGAATTAAGAACCCTCAGCCGTGGCTGTACATCTGCGCAGTCCTCCAGACCTCTGTTCTTACTACGATCCCGTGGAACATTTCAGTCAATCACCCTCCTTGGAGCAGTGCAGGGATGGGCTGGATTTATTTTTTGTGATGTTCCAGGGGCTCTTTGGGAGCGATGTGTCTCTGGGCAGGCTCCAGGAACAGATCTTTGCTGGCACCCATCTCCAGCACCTCATGCACTAAGTGTGAGACTTATTTCTCTAGTCAATCTTTATTTGCCTCCTGTAGTGCTTCTAATACCCAACCCGATAGCCAAGAGCACAGCTGCCTGTTTGGAAGGATGGTTTTACTTCCCAAGAACTGCCTGTTTTCCTTCCCCAGGGCTATTAACGTGGCTTTTGGAGGGACTGCCTTAGCCAAGTGCCAGCGAGTTGAGCGCTCTGCACCCCATGGAGAGATTTACTCAGTGTCTGCACCACATGGAGAGATTTACTCAGTGTCAGCCAGGCACACTCCAGCCTTCACTCCACGAAAGGTTTCCTTCAATTTTTAGATCTAGAAAAAAGACCTTTATTTGCCTCCTTGTGACAATCAAGACTGATCCCACCCCAACACAGAGGTGGGTGAAATCCTGAGATGGGTCATCAAGTAGGTCCACAACAAAATACTGACGTTTCTGTTCCCAACCCAGCAGGGACACCAACTGAACTTGCTCCAAGTAGTTTTTACAAAACATAATCCCAAAGCAGTTGTTTCCCTAAAATTTGCCTCTAATAGCCCCCTTTCTGCCTGGTCAAATTCCTCTGCACAGGTTGCAGCCCCAGGCTCAGGGCTCTGGGCTGAGTCCAGGGAGCCACCCACCCAGGCCATTGAAACCTCTCTGTTGCACAGCTCCAGGCATTCCCAGAGTCTCCTATGTCTAACACCATCTTACCATGAAATATTAAGCAGCTCAATGTGAACAAAGCTTTGTTCTGATGCTGCTCTTACCAGACAGATTTCATGATTGCAGATATAAGAGTCCAGACAGCTTTGCCCAGCCTTTTCCCCTCCCTTTCCCCTGGGAACATTACCCTTTGGGGCCAGGCAGGTTTGCATTGCACGCCTGCGCTCACCAGCACTTGCCCTCTCAAGCCTCCTGTTTTGCATGAGGGGATGGGAAGAAGATGAGAACAAAGATCTTTTCAAGGGAAAGCTGATTTATGTCAGACAATCCCAGACTGGTCGCAGTTGGAAGGGACCTCTGGAGATCATCTAGTCCAACCCTCTGCTAAAGCAGGTCCTCCTAGAGCAGGTTACACAGTCACATCCAGGTGGGTTTGAATGTCTTCAGAGAAGGAGGCTGCAGAGCCTCTCTGGGCACAGGCTCTGCCACCCTCAAAGTAAAGAAGTTTTTCCTCTTGTTGATGTGGAACTTCTTGCATGCAGTTTGTGCCCATTGCCCCTTGTCCTGTTGCTGGGCACCACTGAAAAGAGCCTGGCCCCATCCTCTTGACACTTGCCCTCAAGATATTTCTATATATTGATAAGGTCCCCTTCTCAGTCTTCTCTTTTCCAGGCTAAACAGGCCCAGATATCTCAGCCTTTCCTCATAAGGGAGATGCTCTCATCCCCTCATCATCTTCACAGCCTCTGCTGGACCCTCTCCAGTAGGTCCCTGTCTCCTGACCTGGGAGCCCAGAACTGGACATGGTAGACACATGGCATTCCCTTTTAGCTCCTCAGGGTCACAAGGAATGGTTGAGAGGAAGGGGAGGGGGAAAAGAAAGAAAAAGAGAGAGAGAGAGAGAGAGAGAAAACTTCACCTTTCCCCCACACATCTCCATCTCTCATCACACCCTGCAAGCACTTCTACTGACCTGAGGGGCACTGAGTGCCTCCATTTACTTATTTACTGCCAGAGGATTAGAAGCTTGCTCAGTTGGAAAAGACTAATACGAGCCTGCTGTTCTTTATACAAGAAGTCAGTAACATTGCCCCATCGTAAAACCTAAAGGTTTCCAGCACTCTCCAGATGACAAATTTAAAAGGTCATACTTCCTGAAACACCTTTGTGCATCATGTATCTCGTGCAGTATCCATCTTCTCTATTGCTTAACACAATAACATCCTTCATTTGATGAAGGAATTGTTAGTACAGAGCGCATACACACAAGCATCTCTTCGCTCCTGCAGAAGTCAGGTTCTGCCCGTCAGAGCCTGGGAAAACCTGCTTGAGAGCCTGCCTTCGGCCTGAAGGAATGCCACGAACCTGTTCCATGAGCTACACCACTAGATTGCAGCAAAACACCAGTTTCTGCTGCCAGCACACTTGCTAGACAGGAGCAAGGAGCAAACGGAATGGTGTGCAGCACTGGAACATCTTCCAACCACTGGAGCAAAAAAACCTAGGTGAGAAATCCTGGAGTCAGTGAGCTGCAGCAAAGAAAACCGCTGCCTTGAGGATGGACGCAACCCACAAGGACACCTTGCCCACTCAGCTGGGTTTAAAGTGTGTCCCACAGGTGCAGCAGGCAGCACCGTGCTGCCTCCCAGCCAGTTTGCCAAGGCTTTGCATCGCCTCGGAGGTAGACGTCACATGGAGGTGGATGTCTCACCAAGGTGGATGTCACATGGAGGTGGATGTCACACAGAAGTAGATGTCACATGGAGGTAGATGTCACACAGAGGTAGATGTTACAAGCCAGTCCCAGTGAAACTGGACCATTGTTTTCTACTGACTTTGCACCAACATTTGGCAAACTTGAAACTTGGCTGTGAATCCTAGAAGGAAAAGGTGACCTGGACAAAACCAATGAGGTGACAAAGACAACGTATTCCTAGAGCTGCAACTTCCTGACAAGCAGCAGTGACTGTCACCAAACCACTCCTCTGTCGTTCTCTTTTAGAGCAAAGTCAAGAGGACTGTTACATGCTGAGCACTCTTGAACTTCAACCCAGAGTCCTTGAGCTGGGATTAATGCTTTAAAGCTGAATTTTAGGTTCTTAACTTGGACACGTTGTTTTCAAACTCCAAAGGTTCAGCTCTCGCCACTGTTGCAACGTGCCTTGGACCCCCCACCACTCTGTGCAGGAGGGGATGTCACCAGGGGTGACACAGGCAGCCTCCTACAGACAGCAGGAACAAAACAGGCTTCCTGTAATTGCTCAAGCAGGCAGATGTAACCGAGCACAACCAAAGAGCAAACCCATCAGCCACCAAAGGCACCCTCCCTGGTGACAAGCTCAGCCATATATTAGCCAAGATCTGCTGCATTGCCACCAGAGCCCCAGAAGGACCTAGGATGTCACCGCTATCACCTACCTAGCAGATTTCTCACAATTATAGCAAATTATTTTACAGGGTTGTCTGCAAGGAAGACATTTAGATGTGCAAAGCATTCATTAATCATGAATAATTAATAATTAACAATTATTATTTAAAATACCAGGGCAGAAAAAAATCCCGGTGTGGATATTTTTGATTTGTAAATGACAGGCTTTTAATTAAAAGAGAGGGAATATAATCATCAGTCAACTGTTTTGAACAACTAGCGTTCTGGGTTTTGGCTGCTGGGTGCCCTAGATAGAAAAGGGCAGTGGCTTCGCTGGAGCAGCGAGATGTTTCAGGTCTGAAGGATGTGCCCTGAAGGAAACATCCAGTCCTGGGGCTGGGAGCTGGGAAGGATGTCTCAGCATTCCGATCATCCCTCCGGTAACTGCTGCCTGGTCCCTGATGCCTTTCAGGGGGCTTTAGGGCCAAGGGAGGAAACGTCCGCCTGGTCACACTGTGTCTGGCACAGTCACTTTCCTGGAGACTGGTGGGAAGCTGAGATTGTGCAAAGCACACATGAATTAAGGAGAATACAGCAGAAATAAGGGACAAAGGGAAAGCCCAGGTTACAGTTGCACAACCAGGTAATTCCAGGAAAAGCAAGGCAGAAGGGAGGGAGGCACGGTAAATACATTGGGTCATACAAAGTACTTGGCTTCCTTCTTTAACTGGTTGTGTCTGAATGAAAATAAAGCGCATGGGACTTGATCAGCACTCGGCAATGTTTGTGTTTGACTTGAAAACACTGCTCCTGCCGAACATTCTGTTTGTATGAAGAAGAAAAAAAAAGCAGCCAAACTTGTCCCAGCCCTCCTCAGCCAACAGCTAGCCCAAAGAGGTCCCCTTGCAGAAAGCATTTGCTGCCAGGGAGGATGAACGCCTTTTCAGAGTCACTGCCTTTAAAAATGGAAGTCCTTGCTGAAAAAGAGCAGGACACGTGGAACTGCAGCAGCACAGGGCTGCCATGTCCCAGCGACAGCCTGCGGGCTGGGGAGAAGAGCTCACGGTGAGTCTTTGCACATAGTTGCCCCCTCAGGAGCTGGTGCAGCCCATCCATGACACGGGGATTCCTGCACCCTGCCCTTGAGAGCTGCCTTACAGGCAGCACTCTCCTCCTAGGTGCTTCCTGGGCTGCTCACCAGGTTTCAAACCCTGATGAATTGGTTAACACCCATCATTCATCAGCCCTGTTCAATAGTCAAAGACCAACTTTTTATCCGCAAAGTCAGTCTCCCTCCATCACCACAGATCTACCTCCAGGCTCTTTGTTACCCCTGGTACAGGCATGTCAGTCTTTCAGGTGGCCTCTTCAGGCAAGAGGCTAATAAAGCCAGCCCTGAGGGTGCTCGACTTGCTCACCATTCTGTGTGACTGAAGGCAGCAGAGTGACATAAGCACACAGCTGCAGAATTTGCACCAAAGCCTGTATATAGGTTATTGGTTAATTAATCAATAGGCTTGATCCTTTTCAGACACCCACAGAAACCTGCCTAAGCAGGGCAATTAGTATTAGGTGCGTTTCTGGTACCTTTATTCCCACTTAAATTGTCTGTGATCGAGAAGCAGCTGCAGGCTGACTCTCTTCAGCAGGGAATGGCTTGTAAAAGAAAGGTCGCAGATCCATAATACTTGTTTTGCAGGTGAACAGCAGCATCCTATACTGAAAGGTAATAGAGGTCTTTTGTACAAAGAATTCCCACCTGAAATCCTAGAAATCATATAAGTAGACTGCATTAGCTACACATCATAAATATTGATGCTGTTGCTAAGGGGAAGGAGGGCTGGGTTCAATGTTAATGGACTGATGCTGGTACGCTGAAAACACTCCAGGGAGCAAAAGGGACAAAATACTACTGTCAGAGAGCGAGCTGAGTGTGTCCCCTGTGGCTTTGGGGCAGGGCTCATACAGCTGGCCCCAGCACCGTGCATATTTGATACGTGCATGGGTCCCTCCTCATACTCCTCTGAGTTTTGGTTTAATCAGGTGACCTTGTGGAAAACAGCAGCTGGTTTTGCATCTGCTCTTAGGTAGACCGTGCACCATAGGCATGGGCCATGTGTCTTCATGCCTGGACCTTGTCTGTGCAGCAGTGGTATCTGGCTTTGGATGTATCCCTTGGGCAGGGGGGATCTGCCAGGCTTTGGGTGCACCAGGCAAAAGCTGCCTTCTCCGTGGGTTGTTGCTGAAGGTTCTGGATGAGCTCGTACAGTTGCTGGAGGAGGATGTGGCTCTTGCATTTTCATCACTGGGCTCACTAGCACAAGCAGGGCTAGAGGGTCTAGCAGGGTGATGGTGGGTTAAGCGGGGAATAGCACACTTCCTTGTGAGCAGAGGCTGGTCTGTGTGTGAGGTAGGAAAGCATGGGGAGGTGGCCAGAGCTAAGCACCATCCAGCCACAGGTGGATTGATGGAGGAGGATGCTTTTGGACACAACAAGTCCTTGGGAGATCGTCCTTATTCCACGGAGCTGCAGGGATGGAGATGTCCTGCCCCGCGCAGCTCAGCTGCTCGGCATCCCCTGGGCAGGCTCTGCATGGCCTGAAGTGGGAGAGGAGGACTAACTGAAAACGGAAGCTTTTAAGGAGAAAGGCTTCACACAAAATAAAATTGTGACCCATCATTGGAGCAACCCAAACCGTGCCACAGGCAGCGACCAGTGCTCTCCAAGCTGGCTGTGGGTGGCAGGGCCAGCACTGCCGCCTTCCCGCTGCAGAGCCACTTTCATACCCTGCTGAATTACTACCCTCTGTTTGCTGCAGCACTCCAGAACCTGAAGAGCCCTTAATGGATTAGGTATCCGAGAGAAAACAATGCTGACAATCAGTGGCTGGAATCCCCCTCCCTCCTTTCCCCCTCTGTTTTCCACTCCCTGCCTTTACAGTCCCTGATGGTTTCCAAATTTCAAGTGCACAAGGTGTTACACAGGCCAGGCTTCCATAGCTGCTTATTATTCACAACAGAACAAGACCTAGACAGCAAATTGCTTTGTTGATCCTGTGAAGGGAATCGATCCTTGCAAGCTTAGTGCATCTGACATGTTTATTGCTGGCTGGGCGCGGGAAGGATGCTGGGGAAGGATGCTCACAGTGGGGCCAGGAGGGGTGGCCCAGCTTGTGCAGCCCTGGTGCTCCCAGGCTCCCTGAGCTCCTTCGTGGAGCAAGCGTGAAGGCTGGGATTAACTGATGGGCTTTTGAGGCCAGAAGGCACGGTTCTGGTTGTCTGATCTCCTGCGCAGGTATTAACTCTGGGATCCCATCTGCAGATGCTGAGCACCATGGGTGCGAATGTGAATTAAAAGGCCAGGGGGTCCAAGCCAGCGCAAGGAGGGTCTTGGGGTGATCCAGAGGAACGGGGGGTTCTTGCATCAAGGAGTTTGTAGCACCTCTGAAAAGGATTTGGGTGCTGATGCTTTTCATTGTGCCAGAACCTTAGTCATTGCATCTTGGGCTTCATAGTGCTAAAGAGCTGCCCACCATGGAACAGGCATCCCTGCTCACATCCTCCAAAGACCAAGCCCTCTGCTCATCCCCTCACCCGTCCCAGGGCTGTGTGAGACGGAAGGAGATGAAACCCCTTCTGTTCAGAGAAACCAAACCAGCAATGGGATTGGAGAGGGGCAGGCTGATTTTTAGCCATGATTCCCAACGCTACACAACACCATTCAAAGCTCACTCTGAGCTAACGAAAACAAGATGAGAAACCAACGCAACCTGAATCTGGGCTGGAAAGAAAGTGATTACTTGTTAATGGACCAGACCAAGATGAGGCTGTCCCAACCCTGCAATTCAGGCAGTAAAACCCACCCACTGGGAGCCTCTGCCACAAACTTGTAAGAAAACAGAGTTCTTCAGAGAGAATAACAGATCATAAAGCTGCAGGACACACACAGATCGTTAACGAGGTAGCAACAGCTGAACCTACACAAACAGGCGACTGGAGAGCAGCAGTGCCTGCCCGGGCAGGTCGGGGCTTCCCAGTACCAGCATCCCTGGAGCAGACACCGAGGTGGGGAATATATGTATTAAAGCAAGGCGAGTAATCGGCAAAAGATGCAAAAAATAAGCAAATATCACAGGAAAACAGCTACTCGTGGGTTTCAGTACCCACCGCCTAAATCAATCTCGGTGATTGTAGACAGGAGGTGGTGTGCAGGTTGTGCCACTATTTAGCCAGCTTCAGGTGAAGTCAGTAAATCAAATCATTTTCCAGCCTGCACGTGCCTTAAAGGCAACTGCAAGTGTCCAACAGTGATTTGACTTTTACTTCTGCTGATACAGTCCCGACGCTTTGCCACTCCAGCATCTTTCTCCCGACAATTCATTGATTATCAAGCTAGAAGAGACAACAGTCATAAATTCATTTGATCTTGTTTATAGTATTCGTCTGTCAGACTTCCCTGAATCGATTCCCATTTAAACCAGAATATTTCTCACACACAGAAAAATCTATGCATGGCAAAAAACTCTCCTAAAGCCCCCTCGCCTTGTGCTCCAGCCCTTGGTGCCCAGAGCATCTGCCTCAGGCACAGCCACTCTGTGGCACAGGGAGCACCCAGGGCTCCCACTTGCCGCAGCTGGTGCAGGCAGGGATAAGCTGGCACCGGCAGGGATTTGACCCATCTGTCAATGGAAGGGCAGCAGAGCCAGAAAATAAACTGGTGGATGGGGAGCGACGGCCCTGGAGTCCCAGCAGGCTGGGATCTGGGGTGGCTGATTTGGTTCAGTATTGCCAGGGGCTCCAGTTGCTCCACCACAAATAAGTTACTGTCTTCACTCCCCACCTTTCCACCAGAGTGGGAATTGGAAATAACTGGTTTGTGGGGGTTTTTTTTCTTTCTAATTTTGGTGTGTATAGCGTGATATCACCAAGGCAGGGGGTCCTAATGTGGGGCCCAGCAACCGCAGACCCCAGCTCCTCAGTGTGGTCTCCGCTTTCCCCATATAACAAGGAACAGTCCAGGACACCCTCCCCAGAAGGGACCCTGCCTGCAACCCCCCCGGCAGCACTCCTAGGACTTGGCCCCCAACAGCAATGCTTTCGCTGCCCTAAGGAGTTCAGCCAATTAACGGTGCACCCATAGTGCTGCTGTAATTGCATGCCATATCGCTCTAAACAGTGACAAAAAAAAAAAAAAAAAAAAAAGAAAAGGAAAAAAAAAAAAGAAAAAAATGGTTGCTGGAACTAGAGACTTGAAAATCCATTAAAGGATTTATTTTTTATTTTTTATTTTACCCAGTACCTTGGGGGTTTGAAAGCTCATCTGCGTGTTACTGCTCCAAATGGAAAACCAGAATAAATGCATATTTGAAGTAATAAAAGCCCTTTCGTACTAAATCTGAGTACAAATTAACAATTACTAGTGCTGTCTAATGCCTTTCTGCCTCAACATTTTCATTTAACAGCCGTTCTTTTATCTTCAACGCTCCAGTTTTTTTTCTCGAAGATACTTTTTGTTAGGCTGGGGAGGGGAATGTTGTTTTGTTTTG
Source organism: Falco peregrinus (assembly GCF_023634155.1). Classification (NCBI taxonomy): domain Eukaryota; kingdom Metazoa; phylum Chordata; class Aves; order Falconiformes; family Falconidae; genus Falco; species Falco peregrinus. The sequence goes on along the minus strand of NC_073736.1, from coordinate 4,943,667 downwards.
TGTTTGGGTTGGGGTTTTTGTTTCCTCCCCTCTTTCTTTCCAATTTAGCAGCAGGAGGAATGGATTTTATTTGCTGTTCAGCAAAAACACAGAGAAATGAAGGAAGGAGCCGCTGCTCCGATGGCTGGCACAGGGCCCTCTCCGTGCCTCAGTGCCAGAGCTGGATGGGCTGGGAGCTGCCGCGGTGATGCTGCACCCTCGCACGATGGTTCTGCATGATGGATCAGCATCCTCGAGTGTTATTTTTGGAGGAGAGGATGCTGGTGGGCACTGTGTCCTCCTCACCCCACAGGCTGGGGGTCCCTGCCCACCCTGGGCATCGTGCTGGCTGCTTACAGAGAGACACATGAGCAGGTAAGATGCTGCATGGGTGGCACTGGTGCGTGACTGTCACCTCGATATGTGCAAATGTCGCACACTGATGGCCAACAGCCTCCTCTTGCTGGCAGGTGGCAAAGGGAGCTTGGGAACATCCCAGCCAGAGGACATTTGGGTGGCTCCGTTCATGAATGGAGAGGTGGAAGGGTCTCCTAGGAGAGAAAAAGTCCCACTGCTGAGCATCCACCCGCCAGCGGCATCACAGCACAGATACACTGGGGGAAAAGGCGGCATGCAGGTAAAGCCTGTTGTCTTTCTGAAGGGCTGAGGATCTCAAAGCACTGATGGCAAACAAGCGAAAGAATTAGCAGTGGAGTGAACTGAGGGCATGAAAACAGAATGTTACCCCGAAGCCCTGCTCGAGCACTGTATGTGTTTCCTCTTCACACATCATTAAGTTTATGGGGAAGCACGCGACACAGCTGGGCTCCGAGTAACTGCTGTTGATTAGTGCTCTGCAAACAAGCAGGGCTGATGGATCTGAGCACAGCAGCTTCAGCAGAGAAGAAAGGATAGTCCATGGGAAATCTCTCAAAACACAGAAAGGGATGCTGTTATCGGATTTCCAGCTGTCCCTCCCGACCCACTACGCATCTCTGCAGGTGGTGGGATGGTTTTGGTTTGGGATGCCAGGATAGTGAAAGCGCCATGACAAACCTCATCCTGCACTGGGGCATGGCAAGGAACAGTACCATAACCAGCACTGGCACTGACACAACGTGAACATAATCCTTGTGCGTAAGGAGAGGAAGAGAGGGATCCTGAAGAAAATCCAAGTTCTAAATACTTCCACTCGTCTCAAACTTTGGGAGAAGGGCATGAAACGTATCTTTAAAAAAAGAAACCCATTTGCATATTTGGCATAACTTCGCAGGAGACGCTGTGTGGTTTTGCTCTCCCTCAAGAGCTGTATCTAGCTTTGCTTTGATCCAGTTCCTCACATCATCGATAAAGCACAGCGTCAAGAAAGCAGCACCAGGGATGTCTCATTCGAGGAGCGTGGTGGGCTCTCGCCTTTGTTTGAGACCACCCCGGGATCCCTCGCAGTCCTCCATGGTGGGGTTTCTGCTGCAACAGCTGGGGTCAGAACAAAGTCCAGCTCAAGCAGGGGTCACGTAAGGAGTTTTGGGGACATTTCCTTGGCAATGGAGAGTTATCTGAACGGTCAAAAACCCCAAGCCCCTTTGGGACTGCTGAGGAGCAGAGGGTTCCAGTGGCCAGGACACTGGCCAGTGTCTCAGATAGACCAAGAAGACCCCAGCTCTGCTGGTGGTTCATTAAGTGACCTTGTGATTGCCCTTTCTGGCCTGCAGTCACCCCAGGGGTGAGATGGGGACAGCGGGGATGCTCCCCTCCTGCTGTAAAGCACTTTGAGATCTCAGACAGAAGCAGAAGGGCTCCGGCAGCCCCTTGCCTGGGGGTTCCATTTGGTTATTTGGGCTGTTTTAAAATGCAGTTCCTATTAGTTGCCTCTATTTCTCACTAGGGAGCACAATGTGCTCTTAGCGAAGCTGTATCATGCTTTGAAATTCAATTCATTGCAATCAGCAGCAGCACTGAGGGCAAATGGAGAAAGCCAAGAACATCGTCGCAGTTAATAAGATAACAATTTAACATGTGGTGGGGTTTCTTTCCCTCTTCCTCTGTTCAAACAGACCAGCAGACATTTGGAGTTGCCTCTAAGTAATTTAGTAGAAAGGCTGCTATGATTTCAATCCCCCATCCACCCTGTTACCATCCAGCAATGCTTCTTGTCACCAGCCAACGGCATTTAAAATATTTACAGCCCTGTCTTTTCCCTGGGGAAGGATCAGAATAAATCATTGTAGCCGACAATAAATCAAAAATTAATCTCCCAAAAGTGCGAGGCCTGTCCGATCCCTCAAATAACAAGCAGCAGAATTTATCAAGTAAATTGGTACTGGTGTCTGCATGGCATTGCCGTGGGGCGTAATGGATGGGGTGGAAGGCAGGCAGCTCAGCCAGCCCGGGCAGCTCAGACACCGGGGAAGAGTTGGGGTAGGGCACTGGGGTCATCAAATGCCCTTCCCTTGTCACCCACCTGGGCTTGTTCTCCTGCTGCCGTCTGGAAGCAAGAGCTTCTCGTCCTGTGCATCCCCAAGAGAGGCACCAGCTTTCCCACTGCCGGAGCAGAGATGGCTGCTGCTCCCGTGGAGCCGCAGGGAACAAATAGCCACAGTTTTCTTTCCAACGTGCATCCCTGTGCCCACACAGCCCTCGCAGGGATGAAACTCAGAGCTCACAGGGACCAACGGCTCAGGCTGAGCACAGAAAGGGGCATGGGGAGGGAAGTTATAAGGTCCTTTACATGGTAACAGTCATTTTCCTTGTCTTTTCCAACATATATAACCTAAATATAGCTATCCTATTGGCATATCTTAATCGTGACTGATTCATGCCGTCAATGTTTTATAGGATATTGTTCTTTTAAATCTCCATTGCACTATCTACATACACAGATGTCAACTGCAAAGCTTTCTGCCAAGGCAAACCCATCTCAAAAGCCTTGCAGCTGCCGCAGGGAAGGCTCAGCTCACAGCCCACGGGTGGGAAGCAGCACCCAGGCTGCAGGGTTCAAGAGGCTCCTGGAAAATCAAGGGCGGGGGAATAATCCCACTCCATAAGGAGCTCTTAGGGCAAGACAAGAGAGCAAGGAGTCTTCTGCTCCTACAAGTAAGTGATAAGAAGCACAGGGGCTGACCATCAGCTCCCCAGGGGTGCCCTGCCCTGCCCAGGGGTCTCGGCCAGGGCCAGCAGCATGAGTTCCAGCTTCACAGGCAGCACCCACTGCCTTCCCTGGAGAGGCCGGTGTGTCTGCCTTGCCAGTAAGGAGGAGCAAGTCTCTCTAGATTTCTGCTTTCGGTGGAAACAACTCGCTCTGCAGTTAGTGGAGCTCCAAATAGTTCTTGGATGCTTTGATGCAGATCACATGTGAAAGCAGTATGAGGCAGGGAGCAAAGAGTTTTGATGAAATTCTCTTTTACAGCCTCCAGAGATTTTTTATTTTTTTTTTCCATGGTATGAAGCCCATGCAGAAGAGATGCTGCCCAGCCATGCAGCCACAGGACCAGCAGTGAACCGCTGCAGCTCCAAGCAATGGGTAAAACCACACAGCGAGCTGCCAGCATCCTCAGTCCTCCGCTACTCCCAAAGCTACTCCATCCCACTGCCCTCCCATCACAATAACGATCAGTCTGCAGCTCTGGGATCACTGCTCTTTAAAAAGCTGATTTATCCGAATGCCAAAATAGCTCTTCCCCCCCCTGCCAGTTTGCAGCCATTATATCTACTTTTCCTGCAGCAGACCAAAAAATTTCCTTTGATCTTTTTTTTTTTCCTCCCCACACGCAACAAATTAAAACTAAACTCATCAGTAATAATTGCTCCCAACAGACTTACTGGGGGCACCTCCGCTCTTTCTGCCAAAGCTCAGGATCTAGTTGTTTAGTCGATCATAAAAGACAGACAGATGAAGATATTAAAGGAATTTATAGAGATGACCCCAACCACACACGGGTAGTGCAAATATTTAACTGGAGGTTGCCACTGGGATGTGTGCTGGAGTCCCCAGTGCACAGGGGAACAGCTCTGACTTCCCTCAGACTTGCTTTTTGTTAAAGCTTCTCATCACATTTGGAGTCTCGGAACCGCGGAGAGCGTGCAGATTTTTTGTGATGCTATTAATACATGTATGCAAACATTAGTTTTTAAGAAACATGATTTATAAGGTGTCATAGCTGTGAGGCTGGCTAACCTAGGCAGCAAATTAACTTGGGAAGTGCCAGGGTGCATTAGTTTGACAAGCAAACAGCCTGAACCAGGTCAGCAAATTTGTTAGGTGCCTTAGCGCTTCCCTTAATGGAATCAGAGAGATCTCTAACAATAAATTAATCTTTGTCAATAGCAGACATAATAGGGTTTCCCCAACAGACAGGTTCCCAGGACGAGTCTCCTTCCTCTCCTGCACGTTCTGCTCCAGCACAGAGCCATATGCAGCAGTCCCAGGTGTCCCTGCAGAGACCAGCTGGGTACCTTGGGGGGAAGCAGGGACTTGGAGGGCTGCTCAGGGTCTGGTGCTCAGGGGAAGATTCGGGAGACTGGGGTCTGCACACAGCACTCAGCATCTCACTTTTGTTGTTGTTGTTCTATTCTTGTCCAGAAACATTGCACTCTCAGGTTCCTCTCCGTTCTATTTTATCTTAACTGTGCCAGAATCAGCCAGACCTGCCATTCCTTCAGCTGTGCCCAGCTCCATGCCAGGAGCCCTGCTGGAAAGATGGACACTGCAGGGGGTCCTTCCAGTTAGGGAACCATCCATCCCTGTCCCTCTGCTGCAACGACCATCTTGCAGGCAGCGGGATGCAGCCTCAAAAATAGAGATCACAGAGGGGGTGATGGCAACAGGCTCCTTCCTGAGTGGTTGATGCAATCCCCAAAACACACAGTTTTAAGTAAAAGCCTTGGGCATGTCCCTGTTGCCTTGTGAGCCGCTGAGCGGGGAGATAGGCTTCACAGCTCCTTTCTTCCTCAGTGCTAAACATCAAGACAGTGAAGTTTTTATTTATAAAGTTATTCTGAGGTTTTAACAGGATTTTACAAAATTTGCCAACTGTATACACCGTGGGTGTGTGTTGACTTGAGTGTTTTTCTTGTTGCGAGTTACACAGGCAGATTACTCTGCTCAGAAGTCTCCTTCCATCTCTTCACACCCGCTTCTCCATCTACTCATCTCTCCATCCAGCTATCAATCACGTCTCAGTGGCACATCCATTTACCATGTAATTATCTTCCTATGAGGTTTTATGATTTGGCCGTCCATCCGTATTCCTGTTTATCTTTCTCCACATAAACACAAACACCCATCTGCTTAGTCTAATTGCTCTTTCAAGTCTTCCCTACTCCCCTTCCCCTGGAGGGAGTGATTTGCCCAGGGGCCACCTAACCCAGCTGCGGTCACACCTTGAGTCTCAGCCAGCCCAGGAGCTAAACTGGAGTTTAAACCCAGCTGAAAGTCTCTCCCAGCAGTGGGGAGCATCTTCCTCAGTCACTCTGGGCATCACAAACAGCAGGTACCCTGTGAATGCACATAGCGTCCTGAGCTAAATACAAAAGCACCCCCCACACACACCCTGCCCGGCTGCGATGCTGAGCGAGCTCCAGCAAGGTCACAGGTACGCACACCCTTCACACAGACAAATCCACTGTTTTTCAACCATTCCTCACTGGGAATCGGTCCAGCTCCTTACCCAGCGGTGCACAGAGCCTGCCACTGATGCTGTATTTATGGTATTACTTTTGATTTACACTTGTTGGGTTTCATTCTTGCCACATACCTGTTTGATGTGGCATTTCTTCCACTCCTATTTGTCTCTCCTTTGTGGATGGACATGCCAGAGAAGGGAAGGTTGGACTTTCGAGCGGGTTGTGGAAGAAACATCTCAATACACTGAGGCTGGGGCTCTAGCCCTGCCCAATGCCTCAGCCAGCCTTCCTCCTCAAAACAGCAGCAAGCTGTTTACAATTACACAAAGAGGCTCTTGATTTGCCACAATTACTACCAAGAATGTATAGAAAAAGGCAGATTATGAAAAAATTACTAGACTGCATTTCCCTGCCAAAGTGAAGGCTGCTTTTGGCTCAGACTGGGTCATCCTGTAGCATGCAGATTTGCTCCTTCCCTGGAGGAAAAGGAAAACTCCAGCCCCACTGGGATGTCACATTTACTGGGACAGTGGTTTATGGTCACTGGAGGAGAGGATGTGCCAGAGGGATGTGCTCACTGACTGTCACTGGAGATGGAGGCAGAGAGGGAAGGACAGAGCATGCTGCCTCGGAGTATCTGAGCTTGTCAAAGCATGAGGAGCTGAAATTGGTGCCTACCTGACATTCCAAAAGGAACGCGAGGCCGCCACACAATTACTCTTCCAAATAGTGATGTTTATCCTGCAGCAATCTTCCATAATTACACTGACAGTACCTGACAGCCCCACAACAGCCACTGCAGGAGCAGTCCCCGGCAGCTGATGTTCTCGCTGCCATGCTCCTTTCCCTCCTTGGTGCTACTCTCCAGCTTTCTGACTATTTTGATGACTTTGGACAAGAGATCCCAGGTCAGGAACATTGAATCTGGATACATCTTGGTTTCACCAGAGATGGGGAAGAGTTCAACCACTGGCTACAGGGAGACCGAGGGCACTTCCAGCCACTCTAGGATGGGTGCAAGCACCAAGCAGCAGCACCTGCAGTTAGCAGCAGCATTTGTTTTCCAGCAGCCAGGCAAGCTGGCAGGTGATCAGATCAGGTTTATCCTGGCTGTCAGCTCTGGGACTGACTGTGTAAGCCACTGCCAGCCCACTGACTTCAAGGAAACAGGAGATTATCCCCCGCTGTGGTCCAGCTCCCTGCAGCACAAGCATATTCTTGGCCACAAGACACATTCCTCCCCACTCAGCCACTCCATCAGTGCTCACAAACATCACCTACAGCTTTTACATTTTGTATGGTGACACGTGTTTCTCCTGGAAGGAAGCTGACAGTCTGCACTGGAGGGGAGAGCTGGATGCAGTACAGCTCCTCTCAGCTCTCTGCACCAAAAGGATGGATGGCTGGGAAGGCATCCCCCTCTCTTCAGCAGTCCCTTCTACATGCTTCCCCATGCAGGCACAAAGATCTGAGCACATGATTTCCACTAGAACTCAGTTTTCTCTGCTGGTTTTCATTGGATTCAATTTTAAATTGCCTTGCTTCCTTTGAAACCTCACTAAGGACTTCCCCATAAGGCTCATCTAAAATTTTCCATTTCTACTTTCAACTCAATGAAAATTTTCACAGAATTTGCCCTCTTTGGGGAAAAAAAAAAAACCCACGTTTTTCATTAGAACAACAAAACAATAAAGTTTGACTTTCCAGATGAAATACTTCATTTTTCAGGTGTCAGTCAGCTACTGGCTTTTCATTTTTTCAGGGTGTTGATGAAAGCAGCATGTTTACAGGGAAAACCCAAGCCCCCAAGCCACCCAAGTCACCTTGGGGGTCTTGCCTGTGCAACCTTGCTTAGGTTTTTCTCTGGGCTCTGCTTTGCTTTGCTCCGCATGTGATGCCAAAATCCTCTCCTGCAACCCTGTGCCTCAAACCTTCCCTCCTGCACTCCAAACCTCTGCTGAAAAATTTGCACATGGCTCTTCCCTTCTCCTTGCATCCATTTTTGATGAGCGTGGCCCCATTAGACCTCCGCAGAGCACCCTGCACAGGGCAGGCACCGTGCGTGCAATACAGCCCCAGGGCTCACTTTTTTTGAGAGGCAAGGAAGTCCTAACAATTTCCAGTGGTGCTGCCAAGTCATCTGTTCTCCTGGTTCTTAATTGGAAAGCTGGGCTCCCTCCCTTCCTCGGGGGAAGCCATCTGGAGAAATCTGGTGAGAGACGAAGAAGAAATTCAGGGGACAGATGTGATCTCGTCTTGAACACACTCCCAGAGAGGCTGCTCCAGCTTATTTTTGATCAGGACAGTGGTAGCTAGATAGCACTAGTTGGGGATAGTTGGGGAATGTAAACAACCTCCTTCAGCCGGGTTTTTAAATTAACTCACTTTGCTGAATTTCGCTCTGTTTGCCCTCTGCCCCGAAGGGCAGGATGATGCACGTTCCTGGGACTGACAGGCCAGATCCTTACCACACCGCTCTGCCTCCAGTATACCCATGCCAATTTGCACCAGCCAAAAATAAGGACCCCCAAGGGGCTCGGTGCCAGTGCTGGTGTAGGGCTGCCCAGGTAGTTTGTGCAGGGAGGCAACTTTTGTCCAGGATTTAACCGCAGATCAGAATTTTCAGTATCCAGCTCCCTGTTGTCCATGTTTCTTCTGCTGCCTTCAACAGAAGCCACATGGGCAGCTGAGCTTCTGAGCTCTGGAAAGGGGAGCACAGGATGCCCCCAAAGCCCAGCCCTTGCCCTCACCATCCTAGGATGCTCAGCAGAGAAAGCTGTAGTACTCAGGAGATGGAGAAACAGCTGGGCTGATGTTCCTGGATGGACCCACCAAAACAATCATCCCAAACAAGCCCTACACATGCCCTCATGTTCACCAAGCATTAATCTGCCTTAATCCCACAGGGACCATTTGGGATGATCAGGCCACACGCCTGCTCAAGCAATGGGTTCTGACAGTGCTGCACAGCAGAAAACACAGCAAAGACTGGAGGATGTGGTAACAGAAGTTTTATCACCCTACCTCCCTCTTCTGACCCTGGCAGCTAGGCAAATTATTGGGTTTCCACAGTTGGAGAAACAACTGGGATGAGGGCAGAGCAGGGCCCTGCGGACAGTTTGCCTTGGGCACGGAGCAATGCTGACACCTTGGTGTTGGTGCTGGGTGGCAGCCTGCAGCCAGCTGATCCACACTGGCAAAGGGAAAGGCATCGGCACTTTGGTTTAGCCACCGCCACACGATTTAGTGGCAGCTTCTCCCTTTGCTTAGAGTTTCAGACAGAAAAGCCTTGCACGGTGAACAAATGGCAGAAGGAAACCTAAGAAGGGTTCATGGTCCTTCCGCAGCATCAGACAGAGGCTTAACCCACAGCTCAACACTGAAGGTTTTGCTTTCAAAGGTTTGGGGGAAGCAGCAGCACCCACGGGCACATCTCTGATCAGGAGGAGGGCTTTGCTCTACCCCAGCTGATGGAGAGCTGCTGATTTACACCAGGGAGGGACTAACCCAGCCTCTGCTAATAAATTGCGCAGCAGTCACGGCCACTGGCACTATGCACAGCATTAATTCACACCTCCCCCGGCCAGGTGCAGGGAGCTGCAGAGCACACGGGGTCTCAGGGAGAGGGACCAGGCTAGTGGTAATTACTATTCATGCAGGAGAGGATACTTTATTCCCATGTCAATGGCAAAGACGCTGAGCAAGTTGTACTGAATGTACATACATAACTAACTGCCTCATTATTTATAATAACCCAGTTTATTCTATACTAAGTCCCATATACAAAATGATTTCTGAGGCAGTTGTCAGATGAGGATTAAGAGCAAGTTCTTGCACTGAATCAGGAAGCAAGCCCTGTTAGAAACCTCCTGTTCCTGAACATACATCTGACCCAGGTATTTTGATCACATTATGGAAATGCCCACATTGAATCTTTTGCTGCTTTCCAAGGTAGCAACCACCAACCCACCCATCCCAGATCTCCCAGGACCTGTCTACAGGTGCCTGCACACATACCTCCAAACCCACGCCTGGCCAGCGCTCAGACATAAGCTTTGAGCTTGAACTTAATGGTATTTATAAAATACACCCAGTTGACAAGCTCCCACATGTAGTGAGCTCGCTTATGTCGTCCAGAGCAGAGCCACAACCCACTGCCCACCCAGACAGGGGCTGATGGTCACTGGGGGTCCTACACCCTGTTGCAATGCTGCACACCCAACGCTACACATCACACTCGCACCTACTCATACAGAGAGCTTCTCATGGCCAAGACTTAAATGACAACATAATGTCTAATATTTAGCACTCATAGCATGGTGTATTCATTTGCTGTATGCACAAATGTGAACTAATTAGCAGAAATAGTGTGGCGCTGCAAAGGAAGAAAAAAAGGAGAGACATAGAAGAGCCAGAACAGAGCAGGGGGGACAGGGAGGAAAAAGGGAATACAAAAGACTGAGACAGTTGAGAAAGATAGATAAGTCTATACAAAATTAGAAGCCAACTTGTTTTCCCTTATTTATGCACAGCACGGCTCTGCGCATCAACAGCTAAAGAAAGGATTCCCACCCAGGGCTCCAAGGCAGCCCTCCAGGGGAACATCCATCGCCAGGAAGGAGTGACAGACAAACGCTTCCTCTCCCTCCTACTCCATAAAAGAGGTGCATGTCCCCAGAATTGTACCTCCACCCTCTGGACAGCGCTTCTGCCGGCTGTGGGCTTTTGGCCCGTTCACCCCAGCCCCCCATGTTTCTGGCAGAACAGTTTGGCTGGAAACAGGCTGAAGGACTGAGCTGCTCACAGGAGATTTGAAAAGCATATGGGGCTAAAAATATTGCAAGGCAAAAATGATGTGCTAGGCAGCACAGGAGCCCCACCATCACCTCTTGCAGCAACTCGGGTTTAAGACCATTCTCAGGCAGCGCTTCAGGCACTCTCAGCCACAGAGTAGGAATATGTGCTTGTGTACATTGGATGTGCATTAAGACATGTATAAAAGCTTCCACAGTGTGAACGTGCCGACATGCACATCCATCCACCACTCAAGCACAGCTCCTCGCCATCCAAAGTTTAGTTACAAAGCACTCGGGGTCCCTGGTCCTTCTCAGTGCCAATCCACTTCTCACTGGGAAAGCAGAGCACGTTGAAGAGAATAGCAGCACTTAAAATCTTACTTCTTTCCCCCAGGGAGAAGTCATTTACTTTTCCAACTGGCAGCACAGTTTGGGTTTTCATCCTCCCCACTACTCATCCAGAAGATGAAAGAGTTTGAGGATTTCTCTCTGCCTCCCGGTCTGTGTTGGCCTATACCACACACCGCGGATGATAAGGCATTAAGGCTCTCAACTAGCGAATTTCTCAAGGCAATATTGACTAAAAGGTTCCCTTAAATGTCCCCTGATAAGCAGCATTTGATGGGGTTTAAAGGCAGTGGCGAGCTGAGGCTGGATTTAGGAGATCTGCTCTCAGTGCCTCGGGCAGCCAGCTTGCAGACACCCCTTTAATTACAAGTAACTCACCCACCCATTACCCCCACCCCCCCCCCCCCGCCCCAACCTGAAACACAATGACATTTTAAAACCAGCTCATCCCTGCGTGTCTCAACAAGGCAGGGTAAAAAAATATATATATAAAAGTAAAAGAGACCTTGGGGGTAACGAGGAGCCTGGTGCTCAGAGCCAGGGAGCTGCCACAGACAGCATGGTGGCTGCAGTGTCAGGATGCTCTGGCTGCTGTCCCTTAGCGTGGTCCAGACCCAACCGCCTGTATCTCAAGCTTTTAGCCTAAGCTGAAATTAACGTGGTGACCTGCACATAGATCCAGCTCAATTTATATGGGAAGAGATGAAGACCCTGGGTGATGCCAGCAGCTTGGGGCAGAGGCAAGGAGCTGAAGTCCCCTCTCCTGTCTCAGTGCTGGTCAGGCAGGGGGGAGCAGGGCTCATGCCCACCTCCCTTCACAGGCAGCAAACCCAGGGCTGCAACAGCAGCGCAGCGATGCTGGAGGAGATGCCGCCTGCCAGCCCCAGCTTGGGCAGCGCGGGAGGGAGCTCTGCTCTCCCCTGCCCGCTGGCAGGCAGCGGTATCACCAGAGACACACATAGGTTTTAGGAAAGCTGAGCTATAGATAGATATCCCCTGACTATTGCACCGCTGGTGTCTGCTGTTAGGGCATAAAGCCGTCTGTTGTCAGTCCCACTCTGCTAAACCTGACGCTGATGTGTTTTAAATGTTATCTATCCTGTGCAGGAAAAAAGGCCTCTCCTGGAACAATAACAACAACTTCCACGCATCCCTCCCAGACCCCCTTTTTCAGTAAATCTTTAATTAAAATACCTTCTGGTGCCCAGCCCCATTGATTAGCTGAAGGGCTGCTGATGGAAGCGGAGGAGCCCAGGGAGAGTCAGCCCTCACTCCTGCTGTGCTGCCTGCCCACAGAATCACATCTGACTGCTTTTTGTTCTTGCTTGCTGCCGAGTACCTGGGCTACAGCTTCCACCTCCCCGTGAATAACAGCCTGCATTCCCAAGCCCAGCCACAGGGCTTGGCAAACTTTGCAATGACTTTTCATGGGAAAGAAGAAAAAAAAAAAAATGGTATATCATACACAGATCGAGCTATAAGAACAGAGCAGAATGATCCCCAGTTGAAACCAGAGTCTCCACAGGTCCAGCCCACAGAAGGATGCTCACGAGTGCCAGAAGCACCAGGCACAAAGCTCCCAGAGCTCACCAGGTCTGAGCTACAAAGAACTCAAGGAGCCTGCCCTGGGTTACACCACACATCAGCACAAATTCACTCGGAAAAAATAAAGCTGACCAGAGCAATCTGGTAAGCTTCAGCATCACAGCCACAAAAAGAAAAGACCAACCAAAAAACCAATTGTGTTTGAAAGTCTTCCTTAATAACACAGCCTGGAAACAAGTCATACAGCTGCGACTACACATAGATGCTGGGTAAATTCTTGCCTGTTGTAGGGACGGCACAGTGCAGCTACTTTACTCCAGGTAAGCTCTGTGAGCTGTTTTAACTGAGTGCCTGTGTGATATTTCAGCACATCATTGTGCTGGGCTTCCATCTGAAAATACAGCTGTGGATGCCTGTGCTGCTTGGAGCCTGCATGGGGGAAAGCAGCACATCAAACTGGGGACCCAGCACCCCGACCCAGAGCCTCCTGACCGAGCCTAATTAGCTCTGGTGTTGGGTGCTCCTGGCAGGAGAGATCTCCAGGGAAGATGGCTGTTATCACCAGCAGGCTGGTACCCAGGTAGCTGGTTTAATCTCTCCCTGGTCTGGAGTGTTTGGGAAGCTGTAAACACTGCTCAGCTGGAGCCAGCGCATCAGCCTTCTATCATCTCAGCAGGCATGCCCTGTCCTGCCCAGCTGAACTGCCTGGCCCAGTGGAGGAGCTCCTTAGGTGAACAAGGTTATTAAATACTCAATTTTCACTGGCAGGTGTTGGCATGGGAGCAGATCCATCCTTTGCAAGCAGGAGCTGTGCTTGAGGAAGGCAGAGCTCTCGGAAGGGGGACGGCTGCAGAGAAGGAGAGCCTGCCAGCAAGCCCAGTTCATTGAAAGCAAACTCCATTTGGACCCCATCCTACTCAAAAAGGATAAACACGAATGCTGAGCGCTTTACCCAGCCTCTGAAGCACCTTCCAGGCGCTAATTAATTTTCAGTCTTGTGTGGGAGAGGATCGGAGCCATGACTACTCAAAAGGCGGCAGTTCGGGGTAGCAGTGGTGCAAGTGAGGTGTGGATGGGTTGGGTGAACCAAGCCCAGCACTCAGCACCTACCCACACCAGGCATGGCCCTGACACCACGAGGGGCTTCAGTGGATAACCCCCATGAACCGACTTACCCAGGTCCACAGAGAGTCAGAAACAAAACCATTCCTCCTTCCTTGTATTAACGATTCTGGATCCTAAAGATTTACATAAAAGCCAGGACCTGAAAGCATTTATTTTTGCTGTTTCTCCCTTAATACTCCAGCATCCAGTTCCTCAGTACAAAGAGCAGCCTGTCTTGCCCTCCAAGTACTACACTGAACATAGGCTGACCATTAAACTCCTGTGTGCAAAGCATTTGTGTTTTACAATCCACAGTGTCACTATAATGTATAAACCTGGGTAAGGAGAGCTTTGTTTGCCGCCCGTACATGCCTCCTAGCAGACGTCCAAGCAGCGATGCGTGATACAGCTGCATGCGGCCAGCGTTTTACTGCCTTCCCTTCCACTTACTGAAGAAAACTGCAAGGGGAAATTTGCCAAAGGAAATGTGGGGCAGAAGAGGTATTCCTGGTGGGTCTGATCTCCCCTCTAAGTGCACAAGCTGCCAAGAAATGGGCCCTGCCATCTGGACAGGAGATCAGCCGGTACCTCTCCCCTTGCTACTGCGTTGTAAGGGCAAGCGGTTGCTGAAGATGGAGCGAAACAGCACATCTTGCATTATGCATTATTCTGGCTAAACCTAGCTGCTCTCAGCAGCTTGAGCAGTTACACAGACTCTCCTTGCCTTCAGTGATCATTCATCTGCTTGCCCTACTAAAGACTCCGCTATCTCACCAAGCTTGGAGGTGGTCAACAAGCCAAGCCCCCCCAGCTGGGAAGGCAGCTGTAGGAGACAGGGGGATCAGAGAGGGTGTCTCAGAGCCGTGCCCTGAAGGAAAAGACTACGAGGGTGAGTGTTGGGACAGAGGCAGCAGCAGAGACTTAGCTAACTAGTGGCTGGCTGCTGGCAGAGCTGAGCTCTTACACCCTTCAGCAGCGATGCTCTGCCATGGCAGGCAGCAGCACAGTTATACAGAGCATCTTCGTCACCAGAAGACCCGAGCACAGGCTGCTTAGCAAGTCCCTCCACATGTCTCCTTGCCTCAGGTTTACAACATCTTCCCAAATCCCACATTTACTCATTTCCCACCTTGCCTTCTCCTATCAGCCCCTGTTATCTGATAAGTTTGCTGGGGCAGTCAGGAACAGCTGATTTGCACTAACAGGAGAGCACTGACACCTTACCAGGGAAATTACAAGGAACGCAAGAGATAAGCAAAGACCCTGGGTACACCAAGATAATGCAGGTCTGTGTTTTACTGCACTCAGCCCTGCCTAGGTAGCAGAGATGTGAGCACGGACACCCTCGCGTGGGAACATCAACATGTTCGCCAGAACCTGAAGATACATATTTATCCTGACAGATGAATACGTTAGATTCAGTGGAAGAAGCAATGTCAGTCAGCAGTGCTTTCTTCTCCACAAATTACAGGAGACAGGCAAGTCTATAAATACTACCTCTTGCAACTCCCCAGGAGGCAACCTAGGTGAGACCCTTCGCTGCATCAGAGGTGATCACCCACCTCTGAGCCCCGCGTCAGACCTACCAGAAGCAACTGGATTTTGCATGCTGAGCGTGGTGGGACCTGCTGGCACCCCCAAAAGCTGAGTGACCATGGGGACATCCCTGTATGTGCCCGGTAGACCTGGTACATACAGCACCAAACACCCAGTGCTGGATGAAGCCCCCTCCGGAGGGGGTAAGCCTCAGCGCCTGGTGCCATGTGCTGATTCATTTGTACTGCAGGGAGATATGGAGCTTGACTGATCCATGGCTTCGGCTGCAGCAGCAAATCCTAAACCTGTGGCCCACAAGACAAATCTGAGACTCTCAGGCTGTAGGGTTTTGTGGCTGTAGTTAATGTGCTTCCCTGCGTGCAAGAATGGCTCAGACAAAGGCATAGAAATGACAAATTACACACCCTCCTGCAATTATGGTCACAACATGTAGGATGTATTTTTGACCTGGCAGCTCTAGCAGGGCCCCCTTTGAACGCATAAAAATCTTTCTCTTTGTTTATTATGCGACATCTGATGACACCACACACATCAGAGTGGCTAATTGCCTGGAGTATTCCAATGGGTGCTACTCGGCTGATCATAAACTGTCGGTGAAGGAAAATTACTGATAAACACACTATCTTGCCTCATCATATAAATAATTGGTAGTATTATGAATGCATGAGCCAGCACAATTAGGACCTGAAGGTTGTGCCATATGTCACAGCAAAGCTAATTTCTCCTAGATTTGCAATGAGGCTTATTACTCAATGTCATAAGCTTACTTAGGAGTAGATTCTGGCTTGATGTAAATCAGTATAACTATGTTGGAGAATGGGGTGGCCTTGATTTATGCCAGGTGATGAACTAGTCCATAATATCCATATGGGTCTGTAATTATCCATATGGACACAGATACAGACATCCTGCAGAAAACTACTACTGTGTCTGTTACAGTTATGACTCAAGATAATAAAAAAAGGCTAATGATGTGTTATATGCCCATCAAAAAGTCCCAAGCTAGTAGGAGAGTAAAATTTTCCAATTGTTACAGGCCTTAAGCAGACAAAATAATGTCCATTTTGTTTTGTAGGTTGGTTGAAGCTGAATTAGTGAGAGAGATTAACTTAATAAATACAACACTCCAACACTGGAAGTGTCACATCCTGAGAGCAGATAAGGACACTTTAGGGTTAGAACAGGCATTGCAAAGTGTGGCTTTAGGGGAACGGGAAATGCGTGGCAGAGCATCCCTCCTGGCACAGACCCAAACCCAGACTTCCCCAAAGCCACTCCAGTGCCTGCACCAGCTTTTCACCAGTGCTGCAAACTACTCATCTCCAGGAGGTGGGAGGGGGCATAGGAGCGAGGGGGAGGATGGCAGGAGATGACTCAGCCTCCTCCATACTTGAGGAGAGACGCAGCATGAGCAAGCAGAGGATGTTGTGCCTACCTGCGTGTTTTTTGCAGCCTCCTCAGAGGGAATCCTGGGGAGTGCAGGATGCTAAGAATGAGCACACGCCGACTCAAGTGTAAACCTCCAGAATTCCCAGGGCTCAGACTACACGGAGTAGGTTCAAGGCAGGTTTACAGCAAACTAAGCACAGAGAGCAAGCTAGGTCCAGGGCACTTCTGTCTGTACTGCAATTAGTACAGATTAGCAAGGAAAGGACCTGTGCCGAGCTTGATCTACTCAGGGATCCCATTAAAAGTCAGCGGTGATGCTCCCATCCCTGCTGCTCACAGGGCTTTGCAAGACCTGGTTATCTCCCACCCACCCAGGGAGCAGAGCATCACTGCTTTGTATCACCGACAGATTTATATGGCAGGAATTTTAATCCCAAGCCAAGGGCTACTTGCTTTAGCCAAAAAGGCAGCCCCTGAAGCAGCCTTCTGGAGGCAGTGACTGTTCTGGGCAACCGTAAGAGGATCACAAAGGTCATCCTGTCCCTTGCTTTAGGCTCAGGAAGGGGCTGGCAGCCCCCAGGGTTGTGCCGAGGCTGCAGAAAGCTATGCCAGAGATTGTTCCCTGCACCCTTAGGGGCAGGACCTGGCTCACGGCTTCTGGAGCGGTACACTTGCCAAACTTTGGCAGAGATACAAAATGGAAGTGCAGACCATTCCTGAGCATTGCTCTTCCTATAGGAGTGAGCTTATTAAAATAGTAACAGCCCACCCACTTTGCTGGCAGCCTTGCCATGCACTCTGCGCTCCCGACATGCTCATGGTGGGCTCTGCTCAGCATCCTCCTCCAGCTCCTCCTCAGCCTCGGGAGCATTTGTGCTCACCCCAGGTCTGGCTGCATGGGGGTAACGGGCAGGGAGGTGCCCGTTACAGCCGGTTTATCCCATTGCGTTGTGTCTTGAGGTTCTTCATGGCTCGCAGGCTATGCCGTGGAAACAAGGCTCTTTTTCTGCCTCTTCTAAAGCCATATGAACCACCAACAGGACCAGATAGCTTGTTTTATTCAGAACAGGATAGCAGAGCTAATAAGCACTAGCAAAGCAAGCATTAATAAGGTACTATAAATATCAGTGTCCCTCTCAGAAGCAGCGAGGGGGGCTCAGCTTTCAGTTCTATGCCTTGCAGCAAACCTAAGGCTTGAACGTACCCAGAAATCCCCTCTGATCAGTTATGGGCTCATATTATCCACAGCACTAACTCTTTTTAATTTTACATTTTCCTCCAGCTTTCCCAGCCTGATTCAAACTCCAGTCACCAAAAGAGAGAATTTACATTTCCAATTCATAGGCAATACAGTCCATTAGGTTTAACAAGTGAATGAACTTCACATGTAACCTACAGCAAGCATCAGCTCTGTGGCTATTCATTTTAACTGATTACCTCGTTTGCTATATCTAGGAGCCACTGGCGTGGCCATGGCAACTGGTTTTGCTTAAATGCAGCTGAACAGTGAAGTTAATTTCAGATTAGGTGAGGAGGAAGCTGGTGCACCAAGGGAAGCTCAGGGCTAGATTTCTCTTCTCAGCCTCTCCGATGGAAATGGCTCTGCCTGCCAGGTCCTTTGCAGTTGGCCATACCCTTGTGGTCACCCACCATGCTCCCAATGCTTGCACATCCCTGCTTGGGGATACCAGGCTTCAGGCACCCCTGCACCACACCAACCCCATGCAAGTTCATTTGTCAGCCATATGCCCTCCAAGCCACCAGCACGTCCACTTAGACCCTGCTGGTGGGATCCCTCTCCTGCAGCCAGCCCTTTTCAGAGCTTCTCTGCTCAGCTTTGTATGTACTCAGTGGAGAAAAGCAGATAGTGCTGTTTCTCACATCCTGGGGTGGGTCTCTAACCCGGGTGGGCTGGCTTTCCCTCTCCCTTGCAGCACTGCATGTACCACTGAGATTTATTTCCTCTTGGTATATTACAAAAGTGTCAAAAATGTCTTTAAAAACCCAGGCCTGGGGATAGTCATGTCCCAACTCAATACACTCATCTATATATATTATAGAATCATTTAGATTGGAAAAGACCTTTAAAATCAAGTCCAGCCATTAATTGATGTGAATATTCATACCTTAGCCAGAAAAGCCCATAAATAAGCTAGAAGTGGCCTTAAACATGATTAGTACTTTGGACCTAAGAGGTATATTATGGTTGTTCTCATAAGAACGTGAAGTAGATGGTAAATGGGCATTTCTTTGAAGCAAACCTGCTTCTTACTTAAGTCCTTCCTCCAGGACTGCAGGAAGCAAGCAGCGCAAGGCACTTTGGAGC
Organism: Falco peregrinus; assembly: GCF_023634155.1. Lineage (NCBI taxonomy): Eukaryota > Metazoa > Chordata > Aves > Falconiformes > Falconidae > Falco > Falco peregrinus. The sequence continues at coordinate 4,925,001 of NC_073736.1, read as the reverse complement.
CTAGCTTCCCAAGTCTTATTCTCACCAACACCCACCCTGAAAATTGCTCTCAGACCAGGTTAGCAGGATTTCCTTTGCTCTTTCAGGTTTTCTGCCTGCTCCTGTGGTGGTTCTGGCTCCCCGCGCCACCCAAGCAGCCCCAGGGCCCTGTTGCATACACATCTCATCCCTGCCAGCCTGGGCTGCTCCTTTCATCATTTCAGCTATTTTACCCCAGCTGAAGCTTAACCACCTTTTACACATAACCTGAAGGAAGGGCAGCTACTACAGGCACCAGACTACGTTCAGTCCCAGCACAACAGCAAGCTCGGCGCTCATCTGCCACCCAACACACAGGCGCTTGCTGCTGGTGCACCGAACAGCACCTGCTCCACAGCCTGGCTCACTGATAAAGAGCAAGTTAACTCTCCTGGCAGGCACATTGCAAATCCACAGGTGGGCCAACAGGTCTGCATCAACCTACTGGTGTGCGGTATATAGCTATACATATGATTCGTGCATATGTATAGTCCCGTGTTAGCATTTTTCTATGTCTGTGTACTCTGTGCCATACACTGTATACAAACCATCACTGACTATTAATACATATATACATATGCTCATATAGGAAAGCAATACCGAAATAAAAAGCAGACCAAAGCATGCCTTGCTTTGGCTCCAAACTTACCTAGCAAAAAAATATGCCTGCCTGCGTTTAAAACATATATTTACATATGACGTTTTATATTTACTTGGTGCAGCTCCACCCGTTTCCTGCAACACCCCTTGCCCACTGCGGCCACGGCACCCAGCTCAGCCCAAGGGTGCTGGGGGACTTTGGCTGTGGTGCACAGCCTTCCCCAGCACGAGGGCTCTGAGACAGGACTGAACCGAGCCCTGATGCACCCTGCTTGCACGAGGCTTGGTGCGAAGATGAGCACATTACAGAGTCCCTTTTATTTCTTTCTTTTTGGTTTGCATGCAGACCTTCAGCCATTCAGCCCAGGACTTCAGAAGAGACAAAAATAACCAGGATCTCTCTAGCAATTCCAGTTAATGCCAAAAATTGGGAGAAAAGCATCAGCTGCTATAGTTTTTTTTAGTGGTCTCCTGGAAAGGACCTTATACAGAGAAACCTATTGAGATTGATTAACCAACGTTGTGATTTGTAATTTTGCTTAATGCTATTAAAGAAAAGCATTGACCATTTGTTCAAGAGAAAGACTGGCGGGGAACCAAGTTTTTGCATAATGAATTCGAAGGATTAATCCTATTAGTCTTCCTCCCTTCCCCGAGCCCCTTAACTTCTCTGAAGATGAATCGTAGATGCAAAAAACCGAAGCAAACAGCCAGATACTGGCTGAGCTGCATCTGATATCTTGGAGACCTTTGTGCTTGCCCTGCGAGATAGCAGAATGACTCAGAGGAGTGGCGGTAGGTGAGGAGAACAATGGTGATGTTATCAGAGAGGCTGGGAGACTGTTTCAAAGCCTCCAGCAGCTGAAATACACAGAACAATAGAAAAGGAAAAAAAAAAAAATTGTGTGGTTGAGGAACAGGCGCAGGGATATTATTAGCAGGTTATAAGTGACGTGTGAGGGGGATTGTGTGGGAGAGGGGCTGCACCCCGTTGCACAGCACAGTTACACCCCTGATGGCTCACGTGTTGGTGTGGTCCAGGGGCTACAGAGGGGCACCTGCAGCCCAGTGCTTCCTATGGAGGATGTCACTGACCAGAGGTCACCCTAACCCTCCGCCACCACCCCCAGTCAGGCTTCCAAGCACTAATGACAGGGGATGTGCATGAGGAGAGCTGGAGGGTCACCTCGGTCCCTCTCACCTTCCCCCTCAGCCTCCGAGATGCCAGCATGGAGCAGGGTGCAACAGCCCCAGCTCCCCCTGTACCTATCCAGGCTTGGATGGTAACAGTCCTGGGCAGGAGACCTTTCTGCTCCCACCCAACAGCACCGCAGAGCCGCTGGTGGGGGACCAGCCTGGAGAGCCTCCGAGCAGCGCATGGGGGTGTCTGCCTCCCACTCCCTGCTGCTGCCCTGGTCCTGCAGCGAGGGATGCTCTTGGGGGGTGGGATTTCCCACCAGCTCCCACTTTAGAGCCATCAGAAAGGCTGGACTGATTTTTCTGAGCTTCCCCTCCTTTATGTTGAAGTATCACGTTGGGGAGGGAATCACTCTTCCACACTCCATCCCCTGGTCCTCAGGCTACATGTAAAGCATGGCTAACGCACTTTCCCCAGGAGCAGAGGGGGACATTAGTCGCTTTCCTTTGGTGCGGCATGTCACCTATAGACAACATCACGTTAGCTTCACGTCATTACATGTGACAAACCTCTGCATTAGGAGCCATAAATATTTATATAGCATGAACACAGACAACGGAGCCGACACCTTGCACTGTGAAGGGATTCAAGCGTGGAATGTTATTTACAACTTCTTCAGCAACACTTGTGTGTCACCCGTTGAGTGCCTCCCTCCCCACTCTGCGTTATTCCTTCCAGGAAAGGAAGGAGATACATCTCCAGGCACTGGGGGTGACATTTCCCAGTTAGAACTGACTGTACAATCCTTTCCTTCTCCACCAAGGACATCCCACGCAGTCAGCCACCAGCTCAAACCCAGTGATCAGAGATAGCTGAGGAAACCAGGGCCACCTACTACAGACACACACACACCAAACCCCAGCTGCACCGACAGATTTCCAGGCAGGCAGGGATTTACCGGCTGGTTTTACCCACCGTGGCGAGAAACTGCTCATTGCCTCACTTTTCTTGGGAGTCTCTCAAAGCCCAACCTGGTGCCACCAAGCCCTGCCAGTCAGCATCTCCCATTTTGGGGAGGGTTCAGCAGATTCAAGCATTTCAGCAGCACCTGATGCCTGTTGTGCCCTCCCAAATCCAACCAGTTGCCACAACCTGTTTACTAGTGAGAGGAACCCTTTGACTCCTACCCAGAAATTCCTACCTGGGCACATGCAATGGCACTGCACCCCTTTCTCCCACCCAGAGGGTTTCCTTCCTTACCTCCAGCCCTGGATCACCACCACAGCTCCCATCCTCAGTCTTCTGCAGAACTGGGAGCAAGCAACGCCAAGAGTTCCTGGTTGCAGCCGCGGCCACCTCAGCCAGCACCAAGGCTTTCCCACCAGCCGTGGCACACCCAGGCCAAGGGACATGGCACCCCAACCCCTCACCAGTGCCACACCAAGGCACCAAAGGGGTGGCAGCAGCACAAAGAGAAGCAGCCCCTCCCATTGAGCAGTTTTATTTGCAGAGCAGCTTTCACACAGGTGCTCGGCGTCTTGAATTTCCAACAATTTTCAGGTGTTGGACGTCAATCTTGATGAAAGCAGCCGACTGCCAAGTGTCTCCTTTGTGAGCTCATTGATGAGTGCTCAGACTTTGTGTTCTTTTCCATTAATAGTTTACTAATTAATTTCTTGGCACGTGCGTTTGAGCAAAACAGCCAAATTCAAAGCAACTTTTAGAGATGTTTCCAGAAAGCACGTTCAGAGCTCACTACCACAAGCATTCAAAGAGCCATCCTGCTGGGGAGCAGAGTCACAGGAGGAATTACTGATCCAGAGCTCACCAAGGCAGTTCATACCAAAAATCTCCTGTCTGCTGCTTGTGCATTAGCCACTGTCTGAGCAGCTGGTGCAGAAGTTATGCCACAATTTATTTTTAAAAGAAGATTTGGCCAGGAAACTTATAAGCTGCTCACAAGCAAGTTTCAAGCCAAGATTTGTCCAGAAAATTATTTTCTGGGAGGCATTTACTCAATTCCAGCCTTGCCCTAACAAATCCGATATGGTGCCTGGACACACCAGCCCGAAGAGGCTGTCGCGGGTCACCCACCCTGCACTCCAGCCACCAGCCATGACATTCCTGCATCTTACACTGCTGGTTTGTGACTGAACCGGAGCATCTCCCCACACCTCCTGCACGGAGAGGAACGGAGCCCCATGCACGAGTCCTGAGCGTCCCCGACACCCCAGAGCAGTGTTGCATGTGTGGGGTTGTCTCCTTGCAAGCAGTGCTCTGCAGAGTTAGTTCTCATTAATCCTTACACACTGCCGGTTGACTGCAGCATTAAATTAGCATCTGGTTAAGCATGCACAGGAGCTGCAGGAGATCAGTCAGTAGGAATGAGTCTCCGGTGGCCACAGATCAGCTGCAGTGTTGGGGACACCGGGTGAGCAGGGAGGTCCCACCGCTACAGCAAGGTTATCCACAGGACAGTGCCCAGCTGCCCCTCCACAGGGGACATGCAGGATGGTAACAAGGGGTCCCAGTGCTGGTGGGACCTCACAAGCACCCAACAGTCATGTACCCAAGTTTCCCAGAGGGTTGAGGGGAATTGAGCAGCTCGGTCCCACTGGAGACACAGGGTTCAAGGAGGAGCTGCCACCCCACATCTCATGGGGTGGGTTTCCAGGGTGATGACAGCCAGAAGCCACTGGAGGTGGGACATTCCTATGAAAGGCAGAGTGGGATGGACCTGAGATGGTCCTGATAAGCCCTATGCATGTCATCTGCCAGGATCTTTAGCAGGGATCAAGCCATGGATGACCCATAGCAATGTACTAGCCCAGGCAGCAGTAGGTGCAAGGGGAAGACCAGACTGTGCTCTTGTCCACACTCCACCTCAACAAACCTGCCCTGGATGGACCCACAGCACCACAAATTCTACCAGAAGCCCCATCAGATCCACCTCCACAGCTGCTGCAGCACTGCCTGGCAGGGGGACACCTGGATGTTAGTGACAGCTAATGAGCAGCACTGATATTCATCGGGGTTTCTGGTTGCAGAAGAAACGCTCTAGCAAATCCTGTCCTTTTTCCTCAAAATGTTTTGTAATGAGGCTTACAAGCCATTAAATTTTCACTACTGTGATGGTTTTGCCCTCTTATTTCCAGCAGTGTGTCTCTAAGAATTAGCTGCCTGAATACCTAAAGACAGCCTGTGCTACAAGAGGCTTATGAATGCATGGTAGGGCATCCTTCAAGTGCGCTGGGCTCCTGCAGGCTGCTGCCCAAAGCCTGCACCCAGGGCCCTCCTCTGCTTCCCAGGATTATACGGCAGCAAACATCAGACCCTTCCCTCCAACCTCCCCCAGCTTCATGATGCAACCTGAAGCTGCAGCTTTGGCTTCTAGTGATGGCAGGTTGCGCCGTTTGCTTTCCGGGAGGATTTGCACTGGGGCTTTAGCAGGAGCAGTGCGAAGGCGGTTGGGATCCCGTGCAAGGAGCGCTCCCCACCGCAGGCAGCCCCGGCTGGCCATGGGCTGATGCCCTCCAGCCTGCACAACCCAGGGCTGATCCGCTGGGTCCTTTTGTCCCAGCTCCCGCTCACCACGCCAGCACGGGAGGGCAGAGCACTGGTGGGATGATGGTTTGCGGTGCCCAGGGAGCTCTCAATGCCAGTCCATCCCATCACCGAGCCGTGGCAGCTAGCGAGGCATCCGGGGAAGCGAGCACTGAGCATGTTAAGCAACAAACATTCTGTCTTACGCCCGCCTGAAGGCTATTTACACAGTTCCAATTGATTCATGGTAACCTGTAATTATTTTAGTTGCTTTTTATTTATTTATTTATTTATTTATTTATTTATTTTATTTCATGCTCCATTTGTTTTCGCTCTTAGGGAGACGAACAATATTTCTCACAGCTGAAGTGACACTGAATAGGCTGGGGTGGGCGAAGGTCTGGCAGAATAGCAGAGCGCAGAAATGATGGTCACTCATATGCTTCCCAGCCAACCCGCCAGCAGTGGCTGCTCACTCCCCGGCCCTTCAAGCGGGGTAGCAGAAGCACGGCTTTGATATCTATCCTGATTCCTTCCCCCTGTTTATCTCACATCTATTTTTATTCTGGTGATTTTTTTTTTAATATTTTTCTCCTTCTTTCTTCCGCGCCACCCTTACAGCAATCAAATGGCATGTTCGCATGGGAAATGAGTGCTTTCTGCCCGTACCAGAAAAGAGATCATGTAAAGCCCGCACAGCACAGAGCAAGCCCCACACTCTTGAGGATGGAGTGTGTCCCATTTGTTTATTATTCAAGCTCCATTAGCAGCTAGATACACTTCTGCGTTTGCACTACCCGTGCTGGAGCTCTTTGCTCTCACCTGAGAGCTGTGGGGAAATCCTGGCCAGGACTGATCTTCTTGTCCTGGTTTGGGGATAGGTAAACATCAGATTTATTCATTTCCCTGATTGATTTAGTGGGTCACCTTTCTAATTTACCCTGCCTTTTGCCTCTTGGTTTCCTGGGAATGCTCTGCTGGTATTGCAAAGGAAAGGAATTATTATTCAGAAAAGAAGTGGGAGAGATGCTATAAATGTAAAGCGCGAGAGCAATCCTTAATCATCCTCATCATTAGTTAATTGCCGTAGCCTGAGTCCATTCCAAGGAGAACACAGAGTGTTAAATATAGATGTAGAAGTTGGATCTATTTTTGTGATTTTGTGCTCTCTTTGAAATGGATTCTGCCTGCTGCTCTTCCTAAGGATGTCAACACCCAGGGACTGTCAGAAGAGCGTCAGCCTCGCAGTCGGTGGGACGTGGGCTCCTACCCAGAGCATTTGGGAATCTGTTTAGCTACAGCAATGCCTGACAAATGAAAGCAATTAGGATCCTGCTATATTTTGCACTTGGCTTTTGGGGAAAACCTGTTAAATACCTGGTTCCAACAGTGCCTTGTCCAAAGTCACGTCAGAAAACCGGTGGCAGAGCCAGGAGCTGAGTCGAGACCGGCTGAATCCTGCCAAATGCTGCAACCATGAGGCAGTTGGTTTCCTCCACACAAGGAACCACTTGCATCTATTTCTTGGACCTTAGACTAGCAGAAGTCCTTGCTCTCCTAATTGCACGCTCCCCATTTCCAAAGCCCTTTTTTCTCTCCTGCGTGTACATTTGTTCTGTGTCCTCTCTGCGTTTTCTCTCTCCCTCCTGCCTTCCTCCCATTCAGTCCACTCCACTAAGCATTTTCTTCTCGATTAGGGTAGCGGCACCCATGAAGAGCAGCTGGCCATGGAGCAGGGAGGGTTTGAAACGCACAGAGTGGCTCTGTCCTCAATTACCTGTCCAGAGATTTCTCCAGTCCCGCACTTGTAAAAACGCTTTGCGGTTAACTCCTCCTTTGCAGGGGGCTTTGCAGCAGCGCTGAGGATGGAGCAAGATGCTCTTGCTAAAGCCCAGGAGCAAAGCAGGGGAGAGCAGAGACCCGTGCCTCCCCCCGGCTGCCCAGATTAGCGGGGGCTACCGCAGCTAAATCCCTTGGCAGTACCGGCAGCAGGGATGGTGGCTCTGAGAGATAAAGCCCCCCTTAATGCTTTTTCCCATGGCTGGCAGGGAGGTGGGTGCCAGGCTCCCTGCGTCTCATTGCCATAGAGATGGCAGCATTACCCTTCCCATGCCATCCTGCTTGGCTCTGAGCCTTGGATGCTTTGGTGTTTGGCTACGTTTGGGGACAGAGCTGGGACAGAGACACGAGCACTGCCTGTGTTTCAGCATAAGGGAGTGGGACAGGGCAGGAGTTAGGGGACATGCCCATCCTTGGGTGGGACCCTCTGCGGGGTCCTTAGAGCCCAGGGTGGGTGGATGAGTCCCTGAGCATCCTAGCGTGTCCCCGTTGGTGTTGGAATCCAGGTGCTCATCCAGGTTATAAAACACACATCACCGATGTCTGTCCATGTGGCGCTGTGTGCGTGGTGTCACAGCGGGTGACACGAGCCACAACCACACCGTGGCATAGCTGGAGCCAGGGGACGCGTGTGCTCTGTCCCTGTGCAAGCACGCTGATGAGCGAGAGCGTTTGGATGGGCACAAATGTTGCGATCGTTGGGGGGTGTTTGAGCAGGTCCAGGCAGGCATGTCCTCGAGCGGAGGCTTGGGGAAGGAGGATTAAATGCCAAGTGCTCTGCAGAGCTCTGCTGAGGGCTAATGCCTGATGTATTGAACCTGCTGGCCTGTTGACAGATCCTTGGGCTTAGTGGCTTTTCTGCTCTCTGGCAACACTTATACAGCGCCTCGTCACTAAAAATTCAGTTGCACTGAGCTTAATTGTGGGCTGGGGCTGAGAGCGCAGGCAGGTTGTGTGTGCATGTCTGCACACCTGGGCACAGTGCCCCTGTGTGCCTGCTGCCCGTGTTCATGCGTGTGCAGTGGAAAGCATCTCCCCGGTGCGGGTGTGCGCACTGGAGACTGCTCGCAGTGTTTTCCTGGGGCATGCTGTTACGTTAGATGTCCGTGCAGTTCCCCTCTGCAATGCCATGTCTTCATGGATGCATGTGGCCAAATAAAGGAGAATTAGGGGCTTAATTAGCTGCCTTTCTTCTGGTCCATGGGACGGGTACAATGAGGAGAGATGGCTGAACGTGACTCCCCTGCAGACATCCAGACTGAGCTTCAGCAGCGGAGGCTGGGGCTGATGTCCAGCACCCATCTCTGACACCGTGGGACCACCTTTGTCCCCCCTGCTCCTCTGTCCAGGGGTCGTGGATGAGCTTCAGGTCCTCCCATAGGAGCAGCCATTCCACTCACAGGTCGCTGCAGCAGGGCTGGGACAGTGCGTGCCCTTGCAGCCCGTCTCCAAAGGGCAGCTACCCGTTCTAGGGGGATACCTTCTGCTTTTTGTGGTACGGATTAATGGATTCTCTTGGGTTTGGTTCCTCTGCTCTGCATCCTTCTCAGTCCCAGGCACTGGGGAAAGGTGCCTTTCTCCAGTGTTGTCTTCATCCTGCCATCTCCACCAGCAAAGCAGGAGAGGAAGAGGCAGAGAGGCTCCCGTGAGGCTGGGAAGCAGGGACGAGGAGCAAGCATGGCACCAGCAGCAGCACCTCACCAAAATGTGGGGCTGCAGTCGAGCCCCAGCATTTCTCCACCGTAATCCAGGTGTTCCCTTTTTTTAGGAGACTGGGGCTCTGTCACCTGCAGGCAGGAGCTGTGTCATCCTTCTCCTCTCATCTGGATCTGGCCCTTGGCAGAAAGGAGGGGAGATGTCCTCATGCCTCCCAGCGAAGCCTCCATCCCTCTGTTTGGATGTCTGTGCTCCAAGGAAAACGGCTGGCAGCAGGGGGGAGATTGGGCAGAGGCTCTCAAAGGGGATAGAAAGGGAAAGTCAAAACTTAATAAGACATTAAGACAACAGATTCATTAAAAAGTCATTAGTCTCTGTCAGGAGTGGCTTTAATTAACAAATGCCAGGAACTGCGGTACTGTCTTGTTGCTGCCACTGTGCCTCAACAGTATTGTGACCACCTGAATACTGCTAATTAAATGCCATTTAAAGCTCCCCCAAACCTGGCAGCAAATTTTCAACACTCTGCCAATTTTTCTCCGCAGCCTCCAAATTCACCTCGTTTGTCATTGTCCTCCCCACACGGGGGGTGGCGTTTCTTGGAAAACCTTCCCTCCCCTCCTCCACTCCCAAGAAGTTCTTTCTAAAGGTTGTCTCCATCTTCCAGTCATTTAGCCAAATCCCACGATTCTCCTGTATTTTTTAAGCAGTGGGAGCATTGACACTGCTGTGTGGCAGCAGGGAGAGCTGAGCTGCCTGTGAAACTCCTGGGCAAGGTCTGGTTGACGATGTCCCTGCTAATTGCAGTGTGGGTTAGACAAGATGACCTTTAAAAGTCCCGTCTGACCCAAGCCATTCTACGATTCTATGAAGGTACTCCTCATCCCCTTCAGCATCACCAGCCCAGACCCATCCTTAGCAAGGGAAGGTCCTCATTCCTCCTCCCACCCATGGGTGAGCTCCAGCTGGGACCCCTGCCCCTTGCATGCCCCGACACCGGGCACCCCAGAGCCTGCAGATGCTCCTTGGCCATCTCAAGGCATCTGTGGATAAGGGACGGGGTTGCTGCTTGGGGGGAAGCTCTGTCAGTTTGATTTATTCCTCTGCATTGCACTTTTACAGAGGATCCACTGTCAGAGCCACACCAGCAGAAAATAAACCGAGGTGCCCGTCCACGAGCCGCCCCCACCCCAGCACCTTTTGTCGATGGGCACTGAGTGCAGCTGCTTTCATGTCATGCAGGGACCCTGGTGGGCTGTCAGCCGGGGGCAGGGGATATCCAGTCAAGCTGATGGCCTGAAATAGCCGAGCGGGTCACCATCTGGAGCAGCACGGCTCGCCCGGGAATACCCAGGAAAACAAAAGCTGCTCGAAGCAATAAAAGAAGGGGACGTCAGCGAAGACATGATCCATAAAATATACAGCATTCTCACACTGGGATTTACATAACAGTGACACTGAAGGCATCAAAAAGAATCGGTTATTAGACTTAGGAGCAATTATGGCAATGGTTCCTATAAAGGGAGAGGAGGCTGGAAGCTGACAGCAGGTGACACGGGCTGGTAAACGCTTGAGTCTCTCCCAGCTGTAGAAGTGACACTTGTTCTGTTTTACACCTCGCCGAGAAGTTCCTGGCTACCGGCAACTCCAAACCTCCCCATGATTCCCTTGTTTTCCATAGCCTGAGTGACAGCAGATTTGCAACGAGACATCTGGAAACGGCTCAGGCACCGCATCCAGCATCTTTAATTTCTGCAAGCGCCATCAGCCCGGCCGTGGTGGGCTGAGCCCCAGAGACAGAGGACGCAGACTGACTCTTTGCAAAGGAACTTGCAGCTGGCAGCAGCTCAAAGCATGTGTGATGCTCTGGTGCTCTAGCAAGGAAGCAAAGGGGGTGGCGTGAAATACCATAAATCAGAGTATCATTCAACCACCTCTCTTGAACGGGGGAAAGTGCTTTGGAAAGCATTCCTAGCAGACAGCCATCCAGCAGCAATTCAGGCTCTGCAGGCCAATCTAGGGCCCAATCCAAATTTATCTGGACAGCAAAATTAACCAGCTAAAGAAGCCCAAACCTGTATTGCAAGTGCCAGATTTAACAATGGCTCCGTGGTGCCAGATAATCGTAGATCTCTGGGAGATTTGGAGCTACAGGGTATCTGAGAAGGCAAATGGCAAATAAACCAGCCCAAACTCAACATTTTTTGTTAGAGTTCATCCTTGTGAACTCTTCTTTTTAGCAAAGGTGTCCTTTTTGGAGCTGCAGACATGCCTTGAATTTTACATCTTATCTCCTACCATGTGCATTCCTGTGCTACAGAGTGATGGGCTGAGCTCCCACGCTCGTTCCCCTGGTGCCCGCAGCTCGCCAATAGCCCTTAGCCCAGAAGCAAGACTTACTTTCACTCAGCCAAAACAAAACTGAAGATAAATAATCCGAGAATTTGTAGATGCTTGATTGTCATGGCAACCCCGCAGTCCTCCTCCTCCTCCTCCTCCTGAGCTGCCTGCCAGCGTCATGGAGCTGGCTGCAGCTCCGGTGGGGAGCATTTTCCCCAGCTCCCATCTGCTCTACAGGGCTGCAATCCCACCTTTTTCCCTGGATCAGCCCTGCCTTTATGTCCGGCTCACACCACCACTGGGTTTTGTCCCTGTTCCCTAGTGCTGGGCACTGCCATGCCCAAGGCTGATGGCACTAGAGCAACCCTGTGGTGGCTCTAAGGCAGCTGTGACCATCACCAGCACCCTGCACTCTGCCCCGTGCTCAGCCCAGCTGCCTCCATCACCAGGAGCTGGGGGCAGAGTGGGGGCAAAGGGCTCATCCTGCCCGACCTGGATAGGTAGCAGCCCCCCGAGACATGTCCAAGCAGCACGCGTGTGTTTTAGTGCACCAAAAAATGAGGTCTCAGGTTTTCTCTCCCAGCCTTTGCACATGTAGAATGTGCATTATTCTCCCTACTCAGTCCTCTTCATTCTGATGGGTTTTGCCTTCCAGCGACGCAGCACTTAAGCCAGCTCCCAACAGGTGGGAGAGGGATTGCTCCCACCCCGGCTTGCTGGCCCTAATGGGAAGTGAGATCAAAGAAATGAGGGGGGTGAGCCCTGGTCCTGGGGGAGCTGGGGTGCAGCTCCGAGGTGATGCATGAGTCCAATCCTGTCTCCAGTGAGGATACCCAGGGCTGTGCCTGGGCTCTGGAGGCAGCAGGGCTAGACCCTGCTAAGTGCTCCTGCTCCTCCACGAGGGTCTGAGCCAGCTGTGGCTTTGCTGTGGCATCGCCGCCTCCGGGAAAGAGATGCTTCGAAGCCCTCCTCAAAGGCAGCGCTGGTGCTCGGGGATTTAATTGCACGCTTCGTATTCTGTTTGGTTCAAGACCAGGTATTACTTATAAAAATAGAAAGTGGGAGAAACAGGGAGAGAGGGAAAATATCAAAGGACCTTGAATTTTCATGCTGCGTGTGAGCAAGCAGCCTTTTGGATCAGATCACAGCCTGGTGCCCCTGGGAGGATGCAGAGCACTGGTGCAGGGACCCCAGCCCCATCAGCACCACACAAACAGGCACCTGCGGGCTAAATCCTGCACGTGAAGCAGCCCAGGCTCTCAAGCAGGACTCATTGCACTTTGTGAAGCAGCTGAGGCTTAAACTTCACCCCGAGTCCTCGCACAGCCAGGCTGCAGCCAGCAGACTGGGGGGAAAGGGGCTGAGCCCTGGCTGCCGCAGCAGGGAGAGGGGACAACGTGGATGCTTCTGGCTGCGCTGCTGGGTGCCTGCCAGCGTGGCCTTGGCAGGGCTGGGTGGCCCCATCCTGCGAGGACTCAGCCCCCAGGGTGCTGCGGGAGCTGCTCCCTCGCACGCCGGGGCTGCAGCCGCGGCGAGGCAGAGGACAAGGACGAGGGCTGCTCATAGATGAGTCATTCGCAGTGATTAAAAAGGGCTCTTCTTTTTTTATAAAGGAGCTGTGGAAGGATGCCAGTGAACATAACCTCTGTGACTGCTGGAGGAATCATTCTGGGGAGGAATTAGCAGCACAATATTAGTTGCAGGCAAAGAACTTAATTAGCAGATTCAGCAGAGATTCCAATTAAAAAAAAAAAAAACCAACAAAAACCAAAAACAAGATGGGAAGAAAGCCCCGTGCTCTCCTCCTGGCTCTTCTGGGGACGAGGCGGTGTGGAGGGGAACGGCATCCCTGTGCCAGGCTCCTGGCAAGCCTCGATAAGAGGCCCTGGAGGAGCTGGGAGGGAGAAGCTGATGGGATTAGGGAGGCTGGTGAGCCCTGGCTGGAGCCGGGGGTGACAGCTAATGAGGGATCTGTTTCAGTGGAGGAGGCAGCGCTGCGGGGTCACAACACAGCGAGGCCAGGGCAACGCGGCGAGCACTGCAAGGTGGCCAGCACCAGGTCTGCTGGGCATCCCGCCTGCGAGGGCTCATGATGGGAATTCCAGCCCCAGCACTCAGCATCACCTGGCTTTAACATCCCCACCCATGCCAGGTTGTTGGGGGGCAGTCCCAGCTCCCCCCATGCCCCTCGGCTCAGCATCGCTGCCCCGCTTCTGTCTCCTGCCTCAGCTCTTACAGCAGCAAACCCTGGGGGCCAAATACTCATCTCCCACCATGTGCCACCCGCTCCAGTGGGACACCAGTCCCAGCACTAACCCAAATAAATAGTTCCTTCGCCGGAACCTGCACTGGGGAAAGTAAAAAGATGATTTTTAAAAAAATTTTATTTTTACATGCCAATAGCAAGCCATGCTCTGGCGACCTGGGGCGGTGACAACCCAGGTGAGCATCCGAACAGCAAGCGATGGAGAGTGCATGTGCGAACAGTCTGACAGCAGAGAAACAAATAAACACTACATCTCGTAACCGCAGTCTTCACCTCTGTAGTTTTATTTTAGCAGCGTTCAGCTGGCAGTGCAGGCGCTAGCAGCAGCAGCCTGCTGTTATGCTTGTTAGGAGCAAGCAAAGCCTGGAGAACCTGCCCTCAAATGGAAGGGGAGGCAAAGGGAGAGGGAGAAATGCTCTGTGCCTGTGCGCTCGTGTGCGTGCAGCCAAGTGTGCATGTGTGCACGTGCACGTGAGCGTGCACAAGAGCATGCAGGTAGGCAGGCATAGGAGTGCACGAGCACACGTGCGTGCAGGCAAGCGCGCGTGTGCATGTGTGTGCGCTGGCGTGCAAGGCTGTGCGTGTGCCTGCAGTGGCAGCGTGCCTGCGCATGTGCGTGTGCGCGCACAAGGGGAGAGAAGGTGGCTCACATTGTCATGGAAACACTGACAAATACAAATACGCCAGTACACACCACTCGCTCTGCCTCGCACCAAAATTCTCTCTGAGCAGCAGCTCTGAGGCAAAAAGCATCAAAACGCACCCAGGGGCAGCAGGGTGATGGTGACATCCCGCGGTCCCCTGCCTGGCCTGGATGCCCAGATAGCTTTCTCACCCCTCCTGCTCACCACAGAGCCGAGCTGGGGTGGAGGGTGCTAGAGGACCCCAGCCTGGGGCAGGCAGTGGGACACAGCCTCACCAGCTGCCCCACTGCCAGCAGTGCAAGCTCCGGCTGGGGACACTGACACGCCAGCTTGGCACAGGCCCTCCCTCCCCGGCTATCACTGGTTTTCTTCCCTCTTGCTCATGCCCTCACATTTCTACAGGGTTTCTGTCCTCTCTTCATGATTTTTCACCAGGTCAGGCTGATGTCCCCAAGCAGGGTCCCCAAGGAGGTTGCAGCATGAGCCTACATGGGGCGGGAGCCCAGGGATGTGGAAGGGGCAGGCAGTCCCCCCTCTGGATCACCGATTTATATCCTCAGAGAATCTTGGGAAAACCAAATAAAAGCACACAGTTAATTTTTCAGTCCAGAGGACAGGAGGGAAGCAGTGCCCTGAAGCGTACATGGCACCATTTCCCCCGTACATCCCTGCTACCTCGCAAGACTAGTTGTACATCTGGGAGGAGGCAGTGGAAGAGATAACTGGCCCTGGGGGATTAAAAGACCCAGACACAAAAGGTGTAAATGGTCCTGTCTGGTAACAAATGCAACAGGTTCAGTTGCAACTGGCTGACGCTGCAGCCTTTTAATTACATTTTTGTCTGGCAATAAAAGAAACAAATTTGACTCTTAAAGCAGCACATAACACATGAGGCACCATTACCGTTTTCTTCACTGATTTTTCCTTTCTTTATCAGCCAACGCTGTGCTCTTTAGGAAGTTTATTTCCCCCCCGGACCAATCTCCTGCCTGTAAATTTGAGAGTGGGTGGGGGCGAAGACAGCAAGAGAGAGAGGAAGAGAGAGTAATATAAAATTTCTGCAATGCAAAGCGCATTCCATAAAAAAAAAGGCCACATTAGTCAGCACGCCTTGCTGGCGTGTTCCTATAATGGGGGACTCCATCAGGTTCGCTTCACCCCTCTAACTTGCTTCCCAGGGTGGCTGTAAAGATGACAGGGAGGGGGAAAGATAAACCAAGCTGCTCCTCCTGCATTTGTGGGGCTGGCAGGGGGAGTCGGTCTCTTTTGGGTTCTAACTATGGTTGTTCCTGCATTTTATAGTATTGCCCCTGATTTACTATCAGCTTTTATAGTAGCTGTAAACCAGCCCCAAAGCAGAGAAATAAAGTAACCAGAAGAACGTTTCCCCTTCCCACCCGATGCGGGCTGTGCAGCAGTGCCAGAGAGGTGGTGGATGCTGGGATGAGCATCCCCCAGGAGCATCCCAGTTTGCAGCCCATGGTCCCTCCATCGCTGCCCAGCAGCCAAGCGAGCAACCAAGAGATGGCAAGTTGGGGAGGTTGCTTTGATGTGAAGTGGCATGAGCGGGGTTAATCAGGGCTCCGTGCTCCTGTCTGTGTGAGAAGGTGGGGTTTGGTATTGATCTCTTGGAGGTGGTGTGAGGCTGGGGGCGAGCGTTCTTTAATCAGCTTGAAATTAGCTCCTGTGGGTAGGGAGAAGGACAGCCCCATAATTCAGGACACTCGCCTCTGACTCGGGAAGGAGTCCTGAGTCCAATTCCCTTCGCTGCTACAGACTCCTGCTGTGACCTTGGCTTGGCCGTATAGACCCAGTGCTCCAAATGCATTTAGATACTGAAATCAATGGGGGCTTGGAGGTGGATGCTTAAATGTCTTTATTGATCTGGCCCTTAGCCTCGCTGTGCCTCATTTCCCTAGCTCTAGTGCAAGCTGGGACTCGTGTCCATGGCTGAGCAGTGCGAGGTTTTGCCGAACCCCAGAGCCAGCACCCCGACGCTGACTGCTTCCATGGCCTTGGGCTTGTCACCTCGCCTGGCTGTAGCTTTGCCCCCCCCCCCACACACACACACTTTCGGGAGGGGACGGGGAGTGTCTGGGCAGCATTTAACATGCATGGACTGATCTTGAGGGATTTGGAAATTATCCCAAAACAAGTACTGAAAGGCACTATAAAAATACATAAAAATATGACGATGAACATAATAATAATAGCGTGTTAATAGTGCCTGATACCTACAGTGGAAGTGAGGATTTACTGATAAACCTGGAAAAGCTTGGTGTCTGTACACGATGGCTTCAGACGATACAAAGCCTCCCCCAGGCTCCTGCCTCCTAAACTCAAATATATGTTACTCCTCCAAAATGGCAATTACTCAAACGTTCGTCCTAGGTGCAAAGCCCGTGTCAGAGCGCAAAACCTCCCCTGGGTTTGCAGCTGCAGCCCCCGGGCTCTGCGCTGCTCCGTGGAGGAGGCACGGATTGGGATCAAGGCTGGAGGAAGCGCGGGGTAAGCATGTTTACCTTTGCAGCAGAGAGAGAGAAAGAGGGAGCAGGAGGAAAACACATAGTAGGATCCTTGAAAATCTCTTATTCTGAGGCAGATCAGGGAAGCCTTGGGGCTCGGGCTGTGCTAGCCAGTTTGTAAGCTGTTTTTTTCCCGGTGTTGCTGCTGAAGGAAGAAGGCTTACAGATCCCTGCTTCCAGCAACACACCACGGGAGAGCCCTGGGTGCCGAGGGTAACGTACAGCTGCCCTGCCATGGGCAGCAGAGATGCCATAACTCAGGAGCAGCTGGAGCCCGCCTGAGTTACGGCTCTGTCCTGCACCAGCGATAGGCTTGCAATAACTTACTGCCTGCTGCTAGGATGTGATTTGGTTTATTCTGCACAGGGGAGATGCGGGAGGGGAAGGGTGTCTCCTCTTTGGCTCGGGAGAAAGGGCTGCAGGTGGCTTTTCTGAACACCTCAGGGCTTTATGACTCCATCATGCTGCCTGAGGGAGCTGTTGTTATGTCCTTAAATCATTAAAGGATAATAACAACCGTGACACCAAAACCAATTCCCATATATGAATGATGCCAATGCAGGTCTCTGGGAAGTGTCGGTACTTCTTGTCCAGCAGCTCCCGTCCCTGCTGGGAGGTACCAGAGTCAGGCTTGGCTCGGCTGATGCCTGGGAAGAAGGAGAGGGGAAAACTGCTGCTGGGAATGGATCCTGCCTAAAGCAACCCTGCCATCGTGCACCAGAGACTGGGAGCATCACCTCCTGCCCTCCAAGCATTCCCGAGTGAGTGTAGGACATGCCTGACCCCGGCACAGTGAGCCATGTAGAAGCTGGGGTGCTGCCCTTGGCCCCAGGAGATGCTGCAGACGGGAAACCTCATCCCTCCTTAGCTCAGCTCATGGGAGCAGCCCAGCCAGGTGGGCTTCAGTTGGGGGAAAGAACAGGTAATGTTCCCTGGCTTTAAAGGTGCTGGAGTGGCAGTGGGGGAGACGCTTTGGTGCCTGGCTGTACAGGAGCAGGCTGGGCTCCAAGGAAGGAGGGAACTCCTCAGGGAGCTGCTGCTGGGATGCTGCTGCATGAGCTGGTGTGGGCAGAGCTGCAGCAACAGCCAGGGGTCCCATAGCAGAGGAGCGTTGTTACACAAGGACCTATGGTCACTGGGATGCTTCTTGCTTCATTTTAGCTGTCCTTTATGCTGGTGAGTTTCTGATCAAGTCTTGTGTGCTCTCTGTCCCCTATGGATGGAAAATTGAAGTCTGGTGGTGCAGTGTTAGACCCTGACAGCATAAGTGGCAAGAAAAGGCACCTAGCGTGTGGTGTTCTTATGTGGGTTTCTGGTGGTTTCTTGCTGGAATGGTAGGTATGGAGAAGCAGTGCCATATGCTTTGTGCTCCCAAATGCTTGCAGAGTCTTTGCAAGGCGTGCCCTCCATGAACAAAGCTTGCTGAGCTCATGCTGATCCAGAGGGGAAGCAGAGGCTCCAGGGCCCTTGTTCATCCAGGTCTGTTGCAGCTAAAGCTTGGCTGCGTATGGCTTGCCCAAGCTTAGCCCTCGAAATCTCCTTCTCTGCAAGACTGCCTTAGTGCTGCTCCCCAAGGAGCTAATGTTGTGTCTTAAGGGATAAGAAGGCGGATGTGAAGCTCCTTACAACCCTACATGTGTAACTGGCTGTAGGTAAAAAATCATCCTGAGACTGCAAGCTGCTTCTCCAGCAAGAAAAGTTTTTAACCCCTTGTACCAGGGGAATAAGTTCCAGGTGACTTCAAGTGCAGGAGGCATGAGAACTGCTGAAGCAGCAGAGAAAATAAATTAGTGCCATCTCGGCTAAAATCCCACACAATTAAAACCTGGATCAGGCTGTGCTCATCTGCCTGAAGATAGCATCTTTAGAGTGACATGCATTAGTCATCATCTGCAGCAAGCTAGCTTAGTGCACAGGAGGAGCCTGTTTACGAGCAAGGTGTTAGAGAAGGCTCCAGGCCCCCTGGGACCAGCTTCTCCCTCCCCGGCGCTGTGCCACCTGTGCCTGGAGCTGGGGGAAATGCCTGTCTCCATCTCTTTCCCTGGCTTGCAGTGGAGGCAGCTCAGGCTGACAGTAAACGTGTTTGCAGAAGCGCTTCTCCTGCACCCAAAGCACGTGGGGGAACGCTGCCAACATGGGCCAGCATTTCTGCCATCTGTGAGGCAGTGAACATCCCATGTCACTAGGAGTGAGGTGACACTAGTGTCCCCAGCCTGCAAATGGGAAGGAGGTCACTGAGAAGGGACCTATCTGAGGCTGTGCAGGGAGTCTGCACCAGAGGAGAAGAAACTCAATTAGTCTTAAGACCAAACGAGCACCTTTGAACCCCCTGTAGTTGGAATGAGAAGTGATTAAATGACCTGGGCTTAACGGTGCTGTACAAGCTTCCACCCAGCCTTGGATGAAAGCCCTGTGCTCTTCAGCTGTTTCTATGGCATTGGCTTGTTGGTCCAGCCCCGAGCAAGGTCTCTGCAGCACCAGCTGCTCTGATCGATGGTGCTCTGGCAGCTGGAGAGGGAACTGCTGCTGCCCCATCTCCTCCAGGCCCATGTTTGGGGGCAAGGGGTGCCCTGAAAACAGTCCCCAGGAGCTGCAGGATGTTGCAGGGGGAGCTAGCCAAGCGCAGGAGCACCCATCCACAGCCACAGGCAAAGCTTTCCCTGTTCCTCCCCGAGCTGAAGCCAACCCTTGGGCAAGCCCCATGGCTGAGCCGTGAGGTTGAGCTCTGGGGCGGATGGGTTAAACACAGAGTGATCACCTATGGCCTTGGGAGCGGTGGACTGCTCCGTGCAGCAGCCTGGGGTGGGCTTGGGATGCTTCCTGTACCATGGAAAGAGCAAGGCAGCTCTTGCCCACAGCTATTTGTGCATGCCGTGTTGCAGGCGCACAAGGATGCAGCACTGGGGATGGGCATGGAATGGTCTGCGTGTGGCTGGCTGCTTGCTCAGCCCCTGTGCCCTGAGTTCCATGGGAGGGAAGGGCACGAGGGGCTCGTCCTGCCAGCCCCATGGCGTGAGGAGGTTGCAGACTAGAAGCCATCCCAGCCCCTGTTCTCTCTAAGTACCCATGGTCCTGGCAGCAGCAGCAGCAGGACATGGGCATTGCCACAAAGACCATCTGGAAGGGCTTCTCCAGCTGACTGGCAGCTCCGTAGTCTCATGAGAGAACTGGTTTTCCTAGCATGCTTATGGGGCTTTTGCAAAACGAAGGGGCATGGCCCTGCATGCCCCGGTACTTGGATAAAGCCTCACGTTTCACCCCTTGCTATCTGAAAAGCCGTGAGGGGACCTTCCAGCTGAGACCCCTCTTTGACTCTCAGTTTGTGCCGCAAAGCATTTAAGTGAGGCTAACATTAAGCATGTGTTCCCATTAAGTATCTGCATAAATGCTTTGCTGAATGGGGGCCAACATGCCAGAACATCACCCATTTGGTTTGGGCACACGGGCAGGGATTTTATGTTATTGAAGTCCTGCCAATTAAATCAGGTCACTCCAATCTCTCCTCTTCTGCCTCTCTGGCTCTCACGCCTCTGTGTGCGTCTGTTCTCCATCCCCGCGGTCCAGCCCACCGCCCCAGGCAAATGCTCTGGGAATGAGCCAGACCCCCAGCTCGGCTCATGCTCCTGAGCATGAAATGGGGATTCAATAGCCACCGTCACTCCCGGGGTGTGTGGCATCCGCAGGGCTCTGGCAGCTGCTGGATGGGGCTGGGAAAAGCATTTCGGGGGTGCGACTGCTGGAAAGCAAACAAAAGCTGGAGCTCCTTTGCTGCACCCACCCCAAATCCTGCCTTTGTCTGAGCCCCACAGCTGTGCCTGGCTGGGGTGTTTCTCCCTGCATCGAACTGGGTGCGCAGGAGGATGGGATCTCCATCCCTCACCTCTTAAGATGGGTGACAGGCAACCGGAACCCCAGATCTCTCAATCTGAGACACAGCAAAGCAGAAGGCAGCTTTTCCCCAGTGTTTTTCAGGGTTAAGAGTCTCTGAGCATCCCTTTCCAGGAGAGGTGAGCCGCCAGCAGCATGTCTTGATCAGGGATCCAGCCACCCCGCGGTGCTGCAGAACCCCATGGGATGTTGTGCTGTCACCCCGGCTGCCCTGGGGATGGGGTAGGTGCCCCGGGGACTCCTGGGACTGCACACAGCCAGATCTTCCCAAAGGCAAAAAAATCCCTTTGGGTGCTGGTGGGCAGGAAGGGATTTGGGCCACAAGTCCACCCTGTCCAGCCTCCCACTTCCCTCCTAACGTGGGGCCATGCAGCACTGTGGGAGACCCCCCTCCCAGGCTTGGTGACCCCTGCCCATGGGGAGGGGACTGTAGCGGGACCAGCATGCACTTTGGATGCTGAGGGGTCCAAGCAGCCGGATCAGCCTTTGCAGGAGCTTTTTTTTATCCGGTCCTTGGGAGCATCACCCCAGGGGGTTGGGGGTGCCGGGGCTGCCCCTGGGGTGCTCGCCAGAGCCGCAGGAGTTAAGCACGCAGCCGGCAAGAGCTGATTCAGGTGGGTGGCATGTCGTGGTGACAAGACTCGAGTGAGGAGGAGGAGGACTGGGAAAGGGAGGGAGAAGAGAGGAGGAGGGGGGGAGCGTTTGCAGGCAGCGGGGAGCAGCGAGTGTGCGGCTGCAAAGGAGCCGTGCGAGGGAAGGATGAAGGTCTCTCCCCATTGCCTCCAGACCGGGTGCTGAGGGTGGGGGCGGCGTGGCAGGGGGTGGCCTGCCGTCCCTATCCCCCCCCGCCCCCCCAAAGGGACTAGGACAGACCCCCCAGCTTTGGCAGGTCCAACGCAACCCAGTCCTTTGTCTGCTGACAGGGGCTCTGCCCGAGCCAGATGTGCAGGCAGCTGTGGCGGGGAGCAGGCAGGCGGATGACAGCAACGCTGGGAGACGGGAGGAGAGTCCAAGGGTAAGTTGGGCTCCAGCCCTGTTAACAGTATTGTCGGTCAGTTGTGACTTTTGGGGGGGGTCTCCTGTGCCTGGGGGCTCTGCAACACAGAGCTGGCTGCTTGGCAGTTTGTTTGGGGTTTGGGGGTTTTTGCCCCTTTTCCTTCCAGAGCTTTGCTTTCGCTGATCTCTGACACAGAGGATAAACGGTGTGTTTGAAAATAAATGAATGAAAACCAGGTGAAAATGGGAAATGCACACAGCATCGGTTTCTTGCCAGTTCGTGGTCCAGGAGGGGGCAAGGGGCGGTGGGGCAGCCTAGGGAAAGGAGATTTTTCCCTGGGCACTAATGGTGGGATCTGGATTCCCAATCCTGGAAACTCCTCTGGGATTGAGTCTTTCCCCACCCAGGCACCGATGGGAATGTGGGGCAACCGTGGTGAACCCCACGGTGATGCGCTGGGGATGGTGCTGCTGAGACTGAAATCCAGCCTTGCACAGGGATATGCCGGCAGGATGCGATCCAGCCAGGAGCAGCGCTTTCAATGCATTAACCCCTCTGTGCCTGAGCTCTGTGGAAAATGTTGAAGGAGTCAAGTGTAGAAAAGAGGCTGTGTTAAATAAACCAGCCTGGTCTTTTGGAGTCCCTCCTTCTTTTGCAACCCAGCTTTGCCTGCCCGTGCCAGGTGAAGCTCACCTAAGGGAGAGGACAGACTGCCTGGGGGGTGACAGGCAAAAGGTGATGGCAAAGCAAACCCTGGGAGCAGCAGCCCTGGGTCAATGGTGTCATTTTAATGATTTCTGTGCTGGTTCTGTGTTTAGCTCAACCCTTCCTATCCCTGCTCCTCTATGCATGCGCCTCCCCAACGCAGCTACACCAGAGACGTGCACCCACCCGCAACCTCTGTGCTTGTACCTCTGTGCAAAGCAGCCCGCAGCTGTCGGGTGCGTGGCTGTGCCCTGCCAGCCTGGGCAGCAATGGGGACCTGGGGGGCTCTTTGCAAAGAGGCACCCGCTGCAGGGACCCTTGCACCCACCTGTGCTGACCCAGCCTGGGAAGGGTGCTCAAGAGTGGGAAGGGACCTCATAGCTCAGCCTGTGGCTGAGGCATCACCTATCCTCGCCTCTCCCTGATGCCCAGACAGGTGCCGAGCCCTCTTCACCTCCTTTTGCTTCCTGCCAGAGCCTGAAAAAAGGGATTTGGGAGATCTCAGCACTGTCCTCCTCTCCCAAGAGTGAGAGGGCAAAGCCCTTCACCTGGCAGTGGGACCTTGGAGGACAGGAGGGGATGCTCAGGGTTGGGCATTGCGGGGTGGGAGAAGGACCCTTGGAGCAGTGTTTCCAGGGAGGCTTTTGCTGGAAGTTGCTGCTGTCACCGCTGGGCATGAGGATCTGGGTCCTCAGGCCGTGATCTAACAAGGCTGGGAGGTCAGAAGCTACGCACAGATGCTGCCTGCCTCACCACCCTCTGGGTGCTGTGCCGGTGCTGAGCCAGGACCCAGCCCCTGCTGCTGCTTTGAGGACGAGGAGCCCTGATGCCACAGCCTGGATGCAGGCAGAGCTCATAGCAAGGCTGGGAAGCAAACATCTCGTTTCTGTCTCAAAGCCCGAGTGCGGTGCAGCCGTGGGGTGACGGGGATGTGGCTCAGCACAAGTTTCCCGGAGCGCTGACTGCTCCCTGCCATGGGGCTTCTCCTCTCATGGGGGTCCGTGGTGCTCACGCCTGGAGCATGGGGCACCATCACCCAGCTCCAGTCCTGGCTCCCCGTGGCAGGAGACCCTGGTTCTGCTGACCCAGCCTCTTTGGGGACATGGCTCTTCCCGGCGCTCCTGGCTCTCCTTTCCCCGGGGCAGAGCCACTGCTGAGCGCTGCCACCCCAGCACCCTGGGCCCTCTCTGTGGGCAGTGGGCACTGGTTTGGCACTGGGTAAGTGGCTGTGCAGAGCAGGGCTGAGGGCCAAATGTGGGGATGAGTCTCTGCTCCTCAGCCATTTTAAACCCCTTTGTTTGGGTGGGACCTCTTTTATTCTTCTGCAGTGTAGAACGAGGAGCTCAGCATCAGTTGCCGGGGCTGAGCTGTGCCAACACCCATCACAGAGCCTGCAAAATCCCTCTGGTGCAGGGGAAGGGGGTGGTGAGTTAGGCAGGACCCCAACCTAAATCCATCCCACCTCCCTCGGGGTGTGGGAGCATCAGGAAACCACTTTCCCCACAGCACTGTATATTAAGCTGCATAATTGCTTCCCCAGGGAGCCAGGGCAGCCCCTCTGCTCAGTGCTTCAAAGGAGATGCCGTGGAGGCTCCGATTCCCAACGCGGAGCAGAGCTTCAGCTGCTCTAACCAGCCGCGGCTCCTTCTGCTTTGAAGAGCCGTGCTGCCTCACGGCAGGAGAGGGTTCGTTCTCGCTCCTCGCTGTAGCTGATCACTGCCATTCCAGGATGTGATCCTAAATTTCCTGGCTAGGACAGGGATGGAGGATGCTAGGAAGGTCCACAGCTTGTTGCAGTTGGGCACCTGGCAGGCTGGGAACTTCACCATGCTACCAGCACCTCTCCACATGCAGGGAAGCCCAGCTACAGGGCGCTCTCCCTTTCTTTATTCCCAGCAGACGATGTATTTCCTAAACCACCTTCAGGGTAGACCCTGGTCACTAATGCCTCTTCCCTTCTGTCCTAAAAGCTACCCGTGGGATAGCATTCCTGTTGGTATGTGGCCGATTCCTGAAGAGCAGAGATGCCAGCCCAGGGCTGTGTGATTCCCCTCCTTGCACGCAAACTCGCCACCTCCCTCCCTCCTTGATCTCGCATCCTTTTTTTTTGCCAGAAAACACGTCGAGGGGCTGTTTCAGTGCCCTATGCCAAAGATGAGGTGTGAGGCCCCGGCACTGACTGATTGTTGCTCTTCTGCTTGGCATGTGTGGGAGGTACCTGTGCCTTTGGTTCTCCTCTTGGAAATGAAATTGTTGTTCTCAGGGGAAATGCTCTCCCCTGTGCTCTGCATCAAAAGCTGCAGCTCTGCCCTGGCCAGGGAAAGCCACGAGAAGAAGAATTACAGCTGCTGCCGAGCAGAGTGCTGCCTGCTGCTTGCTGAGAGTGAATCAGGAAAAACATTAAAATTAGATGAGCTTAAAACTTCTCCTTAAGAAGGGGATGGTCTCCATCAATAAGGCTCCGCACTGGGACTTTGGGGTTGAGTTTAGAGTTTGGTTGTTTGCTCTTGAGTTGTGAGCTCCTCCCAGAGCCCAGGGCATCCCTCCTGCCCTGCCAGCCCACAGCCATGCCCTGGCCACCCCAGACCCTTGCACACTGGTCCCCATGCGCATCCCTTCCAGCATCCCTTCTGTGCTGGACCGAGGCAGCTGCTGAAATGCCCGACATCGTTCCAGGACATCAGCCAGCTCATAGGCGGTGAAATATATGTGCAGGTTTAGTGGTTGTTGACGGCAGAGAGTATTTTGTGATAAATATATTTATAGTGGGGTTTGTAAAAGGCTGTTCCAATGGGTGGTTTTTAGGAAGGCAATAAACGGCTGAGAAAATGGTTCTGGTTGTACCTTGGAGCAGAGGGACGGCAGCCCCAGCACCCCTTGCCTTCCCCCCCTCCCCCCCTGCCTCCGTACCCCTGGCAGGAGTGAGCATTTGGGGGTCCTGGATGTGGGAAATGGGGGCCCACAGATTACAGCATCCCAGTCAGGGAGGGACGGGGGTCTGAGTAACCCCCGTGCCCCCTCAAAACGGCTGGAGTCCTTGCAATTGGTGCTCCCCAGGATCTGTTTGCAAACACGCAGCGGAGCAGGAATTATGTGTCGGCTCTGTTTGGTGTGTAATTCTGAATAACAAATAAATATAGGAAAATTGGGATCCGTTCCCAGACAATTCACAAAGGGCCTAATTGGAACTTAAGTGGTGCCTAAGTCTTGCGCTGGCTCTCTGCACTGGGGTGCTTTTCACCCAGACAGGGGAAAGAGACAAACTTAGTCAATAAATTACTTGTGATAAATTATTCACCAACTGTACTTGGAATTAATGCCAGCTTCCCCCTCCAGCAGCTTATAAATGCTCTGATATCTCCTGACCCTGTCCAGGCTCCAAAGCTACCCATCAGCTTTAAAAGCCTATCCCAGGCACTATTAGAAAATCATATTTTGTGGCATTTATAACCAGTAATAAAAAAAATAACACCAAGATTAAATTTGGCATGTGAGGTCAGAGCGTGACCAGCTTTGTCCTTCCTGTTGACCAAAGCTGAGCTGAGTCTGTTCTCAGGTTCAAGCTGAGAAAATTGTTTTGCATGAAGACAGGCCACTGTGCTTCTGTGAGACTTAATAACGCTTGCTTTGAATTTAAAAGCCTTCATCAGTGAGGAATTTGTAATCAGCATAAAAGGGGTTTTGCATTTTAACCAGCTTTTCCCAAAGGCAGAGATGAACTAACTCCAGCTCTCTTGTTTAGGGGAAGAAAGCATCCTCGCCCCAAAGCCCAGGGAAGCTCCTCTCCCTGCTCTGTCCTGTGTCCCAGCAGGACCATGTGGCTAGAAATCAAAAGCCTGGAAATATAGAGGGAGGGAGGGGAAAAAAAAAAAGTACAAGTATCCAGCCACCTGAAAAGGAAAAACTGGTTTTTTCCTCTTTGTGAAATGAACTGATTTAGTTTGTGCTGGAATAAGCATTTCGATTGGGTGTCTGTCACTAGTTCATAGGATGATTATTAAATTTAATTCAATTGTTTGGTTGTTCAAAGCACTGTTCAGCAACGCATTATCAAAGCTGCTCGTTTGACTTGAAAAGCCCATTTGGACTTTTAGACCCCTTGGCTCAAAAAGGGTCTGCAGCGTTTGATCCGAATTTGCAAATTGCTGCGGTTGATCGGAAGCCGCATTTTTCAGTGAAGGCTTTTATTCCCATGGAAAATTCTGCCCAGTCCTATTTCTGAGTCACTTTTCCTAACTCCTACATGCCGCTGCTGCTGCTCAAAGCTGGCGATGGAGCCGGGCGGGCTGTCCCAGCGCCCGTGCTGATGGGTGCTGGCTCCGTGCAGCTCCAGCTCTCCAGCAGCAAGATGCAGCTCATGCAGCCGATGGATCCTCCAGCTCCCAACGGGCAGCGGGACTCATCCCTGCATCCAGCTGTTTGAAAGGACCAAGGAGCAGAGCCAGGGTCGGCTCCATCACAGTGCTGCTGGGTTTCGGGGCTGCCCTGACGCCTGTCCATCGCTTGCACCCAATGCCTCAGTGCTGAAATCACCTGGTGGTCTTTCTTTTGCATGAAGCTCTTGGTAAATAAGACAAATGGGATTTCAGTGACATTCCCCAGCCAGCTTTATGGCTTCTCAGTATTTTGTTGACTCCTTCTATGCTGGTTAAACCCTCCTGGGAAGCCACAGACATACCCCCTCATCTCCCCCTTTTCTTGGCCACGGTTGTCCTCCCCGGCTTGGCAGGCACATGCATTTTCCTTGGTTTTCTCCGATTTTAAGGGAAGTTAAACAAACAGGGCTGTTTACATCTGAAAGCCGTCACTTCTCATGCCGAAATCTCTGCTCGCGGGCTGGCAGCAGCAGGAGCGCTGCAGCTCTGCAGCGCGGGGGCCACGGGGGGCTGGGGGCTCGCACCGAGCAGCCAGGCAGCCTGATGTTGCATTTTGCTGTGGTTTGTATTTATAAGGTTTATATCTTTATCTATTTTATAAGCTGTGGAGCGGGGAGAAGCGGGGAGAGCAGCATGCTGGCAAAGTTGTTTTCTCCTGGGAAATCGGGAACGCACTGGGAAGGGGAAGGGGCGATGCACTATGGCCTTGCGGAGCAGCCGCTCCCGGTGCGTGGCATCCCACTCCCACGCAGCCGGGGCAGCTGGATCCCAGCCCCTTTCGGGGCGGGGGGGGGGGGGAGGTGTTGCTGCCAGGCAGAGCTGGGTGCAGCTCCATCAGCCCTGCATAAGGCTTGGTGCCATCTTATTTTTCCCGGTGTCCTTGGTGCAGACAGTCTCCTTGGGCAGCGCCTGTAAATAACACAGTTGCAGAGCTGAGTGGGTTTAAAAACCACAGCGGGGCTGGGGAGGGGGGAGCAGTTTGCAGGCAGAGGCAATGGAGAGAGCTGATGTGGCTCCTGCCTCCGAGGGCACCGGCTGAGGAAGGGGTGAAGGCGGGGGGTCATCCCGCTGTGCTGGGGCACAGGCAGCCCCCCGCTCCTGCCCTCGGGGCTGCCTGCAGCCCAGCAATGCCCCCCCACCCCCCCCATGCCACTGCAGGATGGCCCCACACTGCAGCTCCCCGACCCCCCCAGCAGCCTGGGATGACTAAGAGGCGATGAACCACTCCTGGAAACTCAGAAGAGATCTAATTCTGTGAATAAACTACAAAAATAAAAAAGAGCCCTGGGGGGGAGACGATGTTTGTGAATTAAAGACAAAAGTGGGTGACATTTCTGCCAGCCATATGCAGCTGCAGCGCCGGCGGGGGGGGGGAGGGGGGGCACACATGGGGCCACCGAGGGCTGTAATTCCCGGAGATGATGGGAAAGCAGCAACTTCTCCCGCTCTGCCCGTGCTCGGTGGACTCACACCGGGTGATGTGGTGTCTCAGTGATCATGGGGAGCCTTGTTTCATCAGGTGACAGCCAGCCCTCATGGCATGTGACGAGGGCAGGAACCAGGTTTTCCTGTTGCACAGCAGCCCTGGGAACTGAGGGCTTTGCAATATGGGCAGCTGGGATGCACCTTGGATCCTTAAGGATCCTTAGCGCTCTTCCTTCCTGCAGCTGCTGCAGGGCGCACAGGACTTCAGGGTCACTTCTCAGCTCACAGCCTCCAGCTCCAGCCCAGCATCCTCCAGACTCAGTAATGCCAGCAGCTGGGTCACCCCGGCTCATCGCAGTCTTGCTCCTTCAGGCTAATTCCCTCTCGGCTAGCAATTCTCTTCTCCCCTCCTCTGCCGCCAGGCTCCCAGCCGTCAGCCAGTTAGAAGATGTTATTTAAAATAAACTGGAAGTGGATTTTGTCAAGAATAAGCCCAATTCCTCACCCATGAAGGGTTATTTCATCCCCTTCAGTTTGGGGAGGGACCTTTATCAGCTGCCAAGAGCCCCAGGGTCTGGCCACGGGCGGGGCAGTGCCCACCAGTGTGAGGGGCACGGACCCCAGTGCACGAAACGTGGAGGTTTGAGGGCTGGGTGGTGGTTCCCCCCTGGTGGGTGGGTGCAGCAGGGGCCGTGGAAGCCCCTTGGCTTGTGATGGCAGAGGCAGCCAAGTGGTCCATGAAGACCCATCAAGACCATGGTCCCCATCCCATTGGAAACCACCTCTGTGGTCTCTGCTGGTGGCAAAGTCCTGCAAAGCTGGGGGTCAGCAACCCCAAACCCCATAAGGGGGGGGGGGTGGCACAGCCACCCCCAACTCGCTGAGCCCCTCCCAGCTGTGGTGGCTTCCCGGGGCACGGTGCAGGGCTTTGCCTCCATCCCCACCAAGCTGCTCTGCGCCTGAGGAGGGGGTGAAGCAGCCCCAAAGCCGTGCCTGGCAGTTGCTATGGCAACCGGACATTTTTCTTATGATTCCTAATGACTTATTGGCATTTGCACTAATATACAGCTTTTTTGGCTGACGGAGGTTGACTTGTCTCTCCTCAGCCCCTAAAGAACAGGAGCATTGCATGCAGGGCCGGAGTCCAGGTTGGGCTGGGGGGGCTGCCCCAGTGCTGCCCCTGGCTCTGGGCACAGCATCCCTGATGCTTCGTGGGGAGCAGCACAGACAGGAGCCACCAGCCAGCTCCCTGCAAGAGGCAAGTGCTCAATCACAGCTTGTTTTTCCCCGGGTGAGGCTCAGAGGATAGGAGGGCTACAGGATTTGGAGAAAAAAAGGCTCTTACAGGGCAGGAGCCAGCCAGAGCAGAGAGCAACAGCCCTGCAAGAAGCAAGAGGGGTCCTGGGCTGTGCAAATCCCAAACTGGTGCTGATGGGGTCTGAGATGTGACTTCAGCATCATATTCCCAGCCACGCTGGTAGGATATCCCAGTTTTTCCTCTGTGAAATTCGGCACAGAGAGGAAAATCAATGCACTCTTTTTTTAAATCCATGCTTAATATCAAACGTCATACCTCGCCCAGATTTATTCGGGTGGATTAGATACTTCTTAGCTGCTCAACATCATGGAGCAGTTTGCAGCGCTGGAGCAATGCCCCAGGCAGGGCTGCCCGGCTCCTTCGGGCTGAAAGCAGGGCTTGCATCCGTGCATGGCCAGGGCCAGCTTTGCAAATATTTGGAATTTTTTTCAGAGAATTGGAGACCAGGGGGGCCAGTTTGTGGCTGCTGAACCTGTACTTGCACCCTGAGAGCTGTGCAGGGTTCTCAGCAGGTGAGTGTGTGCTCTGAGCTCTCCTGCCTAATTCCTTCAGAGGCACAAGCCATACAACCCACCTGCTTTGGTTTTTTTCCTGCAGACGGGCTGCTGTGTGTCTTGCACATGGGAAACAGTGTGGAGAGCAAACAAAGACCAGGGAGACAAAGTTACCAGCATGGGCAGGAACAGCTTCACGTCCAACTCTGTAACACTGGGTGCTCCCAACGTTAGAGCACTGATGTGCTCTTTCTGGTTGTCATGTCCTAATGAGCTCCCGAGACATGGGGTTTGCAATTACCGGCTGAAACTTTCAACCCTGAGCACTAAATCTGTGTGCGCTGTAGCTCAGATAAAATCATGGGAAGACTTGGGGGGCTTTTAGGGTCAGTGACAAGCTCTTGCAGCACAGTGGCAGGGGTTTGTACCCCTTTTTTAACGGGTCTCCACCAGCTTCCCTCCTCTTTGCCCTGTCCTGTGGCCACCGAGCGTGACTGTCGAATGCAGCAGAGCTACCTCTCGCTGGTCCTGGGCATCTGCCAGCCCCGAGAGGTTTGGTAGGACCTCATGTCCTTACAGCAGCTCCAGGGCATCGTGGCAATAGAGCAGCACTTCATCAGGATATGGTCTATGGTGGGCGGGAGCAGGGGGGTCCAAGCCCCTGCAGGGCTGGCTCAGCTCCCCCAGGAGCATCTTACATCCCTGCAAATCCTGCTGAGATGTTCTTTTGTGTCACTCTGTGGGGTCATCAAGCCTTCAGGAGGTGCTCTGTAACTCCAGCCTTTTATCACAGCCGCATGGCCCAAGGAGGCCAGAATGTGCCAGCAAGATAACAGGGAGAGACTTCCTCGTAATTAGAAATTAGCCCTGATTTCACGGCACTTACAAGCAGCCGCGTTGCCATCCTGACCTTTCTTCTGCTGAAGATCAAAGGGAGCAGGGCTGGGCTCCAGCCGCGGCTGCTCTCGCCCTGCTTTGCATGCATGATGCGACCCCATTCTGCTGCCCGTCCGCTGATGCTGGAGTCATCTGCCCCTCCGCTCGCTGGCATTGAACCCTGCCCATGCCCCTGCCCGAGCCAGCCACCACGGCGTGGGTGGCCAGCTGTCCCTGCAGGCTGCTGGCTCCCTTCGCTCCTGCAAGAGCAGTTTAACCCGTGAATGAAGAGAGAAATAAGATGGAGGTGGCAAGGGACCAGCTGAGCCCCCAGGGCAACGATGCTCGAGCGAGGTCCGCGGCTCCCTGGCCCTCGCCTCTTCTCTTGGCACTGTCTGTGCAACGTTCCCCACCTGCAGCAATATTGCTTAGCTGAAGAAATATTGCTTCCAACAACAGACCCCTCTAGAGAAATAACAGGAGAGATCCCATCATGGTTTTGATTTTAATTACACTCAGGAATTCTTTCCTTTTTTTAAGCTTTGTTTAATAACCTGTTCCTTCCCACACAGCCCTCCTCTGCTGAAGAAAGTTTAAAGAGCCTCGATTTATCCTTCTGAAGGGACTAACAACAAAACACTGCAGTGGCAGAGTATTTCTTCCTAAAATATCCCAGGGGGACATGCTGGAGCAGCCCCTGGCTGTTCTCAGGCTCTGACTGGGACAGGACCATGGTGGCTGGGGGCTGTGCAGGTGCTGGGCAGCCCCTCGGTCTGCACCGATCCAGCACCCTGGGCAGCCAGGAGCCACCTCCAAGAGTGTTTTTACTGTCTCACTGAGAGTCGACACCTTATTCCAAGGACCTGGGTTTTTTGGTCCGACAGAAGGGCATGGATGTGCCTTCCCCAAGCGATGCCCCTGGTCTCTGTCCCCTTTAGAGCCTGTAGCCAAATTGCTTCACGGCTGGTTTGTGTAGCCACATGGGTAGCAGAGCTCAAAAGCCTTTGACATTGCCCGGAGCTTCCTCTATCAAAGGATGCTGCCCTTGGCTTTGGTGTGGGTAGAGGAAGGGGGGAGGTTTGGGGGGGGGGCTGCTCTGCAAATGAGCCAGCCTTAGTGGCCACCCCCCAGCCCAGCCCAGCCCCCAGGCTGCGTCGAGGGGTATCGATCGTTGCTGTTGGCAGGCCGAGCTGCTGGGGAAGGTCACTCAGGCTGATGCAGCACAGGCAGCGTCTGCAGCCGTGATCCAGGACACCGGTTACCCTGGCCATCGGTCCGCTGGCTTTAGGGCCCCAGATGTCCATGGGCTGGGACGGGGACCAAGCTGGATGCTGGATGGGATGGGGACCCTGGGGTTTCCGAGCAACACAGAGACATGGACACTTTCCTCTGGGCTTTAATGTCTCTGGAGAGGAAGGTTCAAACAGCCTCTGCCTGCCTGCTGCAGCTCTAGGCATGCTACTTGTTTGTTTGATTAGAGACATGAAGAAATAAATGGAAGAGATATGAGCATCCCTCTTCACTCCCAGCTCCTATGTGGTACTGGCTTGATTTTTCAAAAGGACTCAATGTCCAGAGCTTCAGAGCTGTCTGCATCATTTAGACAGGCGCATGGGAGATGAGCCCTTTGAAAATTGTGTCCCAAATGGTTAACAAGGAGCTGTTCTTCCCCGGAGGCTGGCAGCGTTTCCTCCCGCTCTGTGGGGTCTTTCCCTGTATCTGCAACATACAACAGAAGGAAATGGTATGTCACGGAAATACGTATCATAATTTCCTGGCATGCACCTGTCTCTTCCAGCACACACACTGCTGCAAGACACAAACACACACTTGTGCGGATTATGAGCTACTATTGCTGTCATGTTGTCGTAGCTCAACAGGCATGTACAACCACAGGAGTTATCACATCGCCGTGCCCGGCTGCTGTCAGCCCCTGGCAGCCACCGCGCTCCTCGTTCCATGTCGACAGCCTCCCCTGGGCTGTGGGAGCTGCAGGAGCTGTTTGTGTCTGGAAGCTGCCTGGGGGCAAGGAGCCCCACAGCTCATGGGGACCCAGAACGGAGCCTTTTTGCAGGGAGAGGAGCTGCAGGCAGCGGGAGATGCTTTAGACTTGCACTGCTGGTCATGCCGCTGTGGTGCGGGGCTCGCAGCAATGCCAGGCTGCTGCTGCTGCTGCCCACCCTGCCTGCCCCTTCAGCCTGCCTGCGGCCGAGGGCATGGGCAGCAGCAGGGCTGCGATGGTGGTAACACGGGAGGGAAAACAGGCTGAGCTGTCTGTCCCCTGCTGCTGGAGACAGCGTGAACCTCACCACTAATTGGCAACCTGGGGAGATGGACAGGGAAAAGGTCCCTCTGCTGGGACACTGGAGAGGGGATTGCAAGGGACCCAGCTTCACATTGCAAGCGATGCCTTCCTACAGGAGAGCACATGCCACCTTCCAGCCTGCATCCCGCAGGACACAGGGCTGGTATGAGCAGAGAGGGCTCCTGTGCAGTCAGTGTTGCAGCCGGGGAGCCTGCCAGAAACCTGGGGGGTGAGAGCTGGAGTGAAGGCAGGAGCTGGAGGTCTCCATTTCCACTGAAATCTGGCACCTTCCTCCTCTCTGGCAGCCCCATTAGAAGCTATAAATATATCTGAGTGTTCACAACACCCTTTCCCGAGCACCCTGGGGATAAAAATCAAGAAGGATGCTCTGAAGGGGTAGGCTTGATTGATGGGAGCTGGGCTTGACACACCATGCTCAGCACCAGATGGATGACGGAGCAGTGACGGAGGCAGCACTCACAAGCCCCGGCACAAAGGGAGCTCAGTCCCCCGCTGGGAGGGCAGGGGGGAGGTTTGCAGACGAGACCTGAGCTCACCGTGCAGGGTGAGGATGGTGGGTGCTCCTGTTGTGGGGGCAGCATGTCCCAGCACTGCCATCCCATACAGCCAGGCGCTCAGGTCCCCAACACAGGGGTGTTCTGCTCCCCTGGGTGCTCTGCTCTGCTCCAGGTGCTAAAGCTGGAGGTCGTGAGGGTCTTTGGGGGTCTGCCAGCCC
The DNA here is from genome assembly GCF_023634155.1 of Falco peregrinus. Lineage (NCBI taxonomy): Eukaryota > Metazoa > Chordata > Aves > Falconiformes > Falconidae > Falco > Falco peregrinus. The sequence continues at coordinate 4,891,312 of NC_073736.1, read as the reverse complement.
CCTGGGTCTCCACAGCCTGGCTGGAGACCCCCAGCAATGCAGCCTGCAGGACATCATCCCCAGGGCTGGGTGGAGAGCAGGCAGCATCCCTGGCAGGAGCTCCACTTCTTCAGCAGAGTTCAAAGCCAACCCACCTGGGACCGTGAACAATTAATTTTCCCAATCTGCACAACAATCAGCTTCTGAGGCGAACAATTAGCCGGTCACAAATTGTAATTGTCATCTCACTTCTGATTTTAATTTGGCCTAATGAAGGCTAAGTGATTCCGTCTCGCTCTTTCTCCCCCGGCCCCACAGTCCTCTGGCATCCCCGGCACGCGGGGAGGCAGCACCCAGCCCGCGGCCGTGGCCCTCCCCGGGATGGAGAGTGCTGGGGGTGGCCAGGGAAAACCATTAATCCCTATTGCGGGCTGCTTGGTTTCAGATATCATGGCCAATAAAAGTTTTATTTAAGGGAATTGGCTGCCTGTGTCCATGCATTCTGGTTTGTCACAGCCTGTTAGCCTCTCACGCTTGCCCTTTGAAGCAGGGGCTATCATTTAATCTTCATCTAGAATAACGCACTGATTTTTTCCCCTTTCTGATTTTAACTCACTGCTGCTTGTACGTCTCTGTCTGCACCCTGCTCCCTCCACCCCGTCCCCACATCCCCGATGCATTATCATCTGCAGCACCTCTTGGATCCAACTATGTTTTCTAATGAATTCATGGTCTCACTGAATTGCCTTTCACTTTAATACTTAATTTAGATTGAAGAAGGTGGTTGCTGGGCCTCGAATACCAAGTGAGACTCTGGTGTAGCTTTGGCTGGAAGTTGCACGATGCCTGGTGGGGTCAGGCTGAGCGAAGCCATCCAAGTTTGGTGAACTTGGCATAACCACCCTGCTACTCTCCAAGCCTGGCAGCCTCCCTTATCCTCCATCCTCAGCATGAAGCTGGATGCACGAGTTGTCACTGGGATATGGCAGCCCTAGGCGCTGGTTCTGTCTGCACATCACATCATCCGCCCCCGAGAAGCCCAGTCCTGGCTCCCTCCTGCTCTGCAGCTTCTGTGCGTCGTTTAACACAGGGCAAAGTGAGAGCAAGATGCTCCTGAGCCAGGGAGCAGGTGCTTTGCCACACGCCAAGTCTGCGCAGCTTTCCCTCCTCCCCAACCCCGAGTGCCTGATAATTTTAACACAAGCAGTAAGGAGAGGGCTCCTTCATCCTGATAGAGAGACTGAGCCTCTTCTGGGTTGAAGCATTGCAGCTCTTTAATAGCACCAATTAAAACTGCAGAGGGAATAAGACGCTGGCAGGCAGTAATCACCCAGACTGGAATAGGGCTTGAGCATGAGTTTTAACAGCTTCACTTTAAAGGGAAAATGTACTTTCCATGACCCTTGGATGAACAGAAACCTGGTTTCAGAGCTTATCCAAAGCCTGCGAGGTTGAGTATCAGCCCCGCACCGGGACACGCTGCTCCGCTGCAGCCAACAGCCCTGCTGCCTTGCCCTATTAAAAGCAGCAGGCAGCCAGTTGTGAGAAGGAGCAGGGTAAAGGGAAGAGGAGGAATAAGTATATCAGCAAGGTGAAGCTTCAGTGACAGCTACGAGATCTGATCTTTCAGGGAAAAATGTCATCTCCAGTTTGGGGTGGGGCAGGGGGGGGTTGCAGGGAACTTGTGGTGGAGATGAAATGGCCTTCAGGGCCAGTTACAACTCAGTGCAATGGTTCCCAGCACCCCACCGGCAGCAGCACCCTGCACCCTGGCCGACTTACGAGCTTGCTCTGCCTGGCATTGCTACCAGCTCCATTTGTTTCCCTGTTTTTTTGTGCTACCTGGGAAGGATCCGGAGGTGATCCTGCCCCAGCCGTGCCCCTGACTTGCTCCACAACCCTCACCCGGAGTTACAACTGATCTGCAGGCTTCTTGGGCTCAGTTAGGGCTGATTTGGTTAGCTGTTTGCACAATTGAGGTCAAAGCCCATCTTGTCTGAAGCTGAAAACAATTAAAATCACTCCTGGAAGGACCTAAGCATGGACCCAGCAGCCAGCATCCCTCCGGCTGCAGCTGGCAGCTCCCTCCTCCCTCCATGCCCCACTCAGTGCACCTTGCCAGCAGGCAGGTTGTAATTTACAGGGCACTCATCCACCCGCTCAGCCCTGAGCATCTGCCCCCGCCTTGTCCCAGCGAGTTCCATCACAGCTGCCCACATCACACCAGCAGTGCGTGCAGGATCTGGCCCTCCTTGCATGCCCAGCTGAACCAGCCTGACCCCAGGGGTCCCAAAGTTTCCCCTAATCTGACCAAACCAGCGTTGCAGTGATGCTCACCTGCTGCAGCCATCTCAGCATCACTAGCGCTGGCTCCCACTGTCACCGGAATGATGACTGGCAGCTCGCAGAGCTGTCACTCACTGCCAGTCCAAGCACAGGAGCCTCCAGCTGGGGTTGGCAGCAGTCACATAACGACAGAGCTTCATCAGGGCCAGGAGGACCCTGTTAGAGCCATCCCAGAGCTGCCTTTTTAATTGGGCAGGTGCTGGGTGGTGCTGAGTGATGCTGATTTGCTGGGGAGGTTGGAATTGTAGAAGCTGGACTCTGTGCTCATTAACACCTGGTCTTAAGGGGCTCATCACAGATATTTTGCAGCCAGTGGGAGGATTTTGGTGGCTGTGAATGAGTGGTGTGTCTTTCCCATGGTATTCCTAGAGCAATTCCCTGGGGTGGTTTGATTTCTGAGAGCCTGGGGGCTGTAGATCTGCACCCTGCGCACCCTCAGAGGAGCCTGGCCCCAAACTTGGCCCCTCAATGGTGCGGGTTGGAGCTTTCCCTCCCCTCCCTACCATGGGTGGTGTAAATACCCTGGAGGTGGCTGCAGAGGAGGGGTTGGAAAGGTAAAGTCCTGTATGTTGTTCCGCATTATGGAGAAGAACAACCTGGCATGTCGCTGCCACTGTAGGTTTTGCTTGGAAACGGCTCTTTCATTTCTCTTTGCTCTTACCACACACACATATGCACAGCCATGCCTACGTCCTGTGTCAGGTTTTGTTGTTTTTTTTACAGTCTTTTTAAACCCATAATGACACATCTGAAAGTTCTTCCAAAACCAGCCCCTCTCCTTCCTTCTGTGACACGAAGGGATAAGGATCAGCTCAGAGCTCAGTCAGGCGGAGAGTAGCTTTGGTGGCTTTTGCAAAACAATATTTTGTCAGTTCTTCCTAAGACAAGTTGATGGCGGGCTGTCTCCCCACCCACCCCCCCCCTCGCCTCCCCACACAGCTCCCAGGGGATGCACCCACCGTCTGTGAAGTGCCCTGGGGACCCTGTGGCCCTGCCTTTGCCAGCGGGAAGGGGAAGAGGCTGGCTGGGAGTGGGCTCACAGCCCTGCCCTGTGCTCAGCTGGCTCTGGCGTGGGGGATGCTGCGTATCCAGGCTCTCCGAGCCAGGGCTGTGAGCTGCCCCATTGCCTGTGGGGTGTCCCCATGGCAAGGCACTGCATCCAGCCCTGGGCAGCTCTTGCCTTCACCCCCTGCACAGCTCCAAGGAAGCGTGGGTGCAGGATTGCCTCTGTGGGCTCCTGGGCATGAGGGCCAGCGCGATATTGCTGCCGGCAGCTCAACACAGCCCCAGGTTTTCAAGAGGGACTTCATATCCATTGCAAAATTTTCCTCTCCAGGAGAGCAATAATGCACTGCGATATTGTTTTATTTTAGTCATTCAAGTGTATGCACAGTGCCTAGAGGAACAGGCAAGGAGACACAGCAACACGCTCCCCCAAGGCCACTCCACAAAGTGCAAACAGCTCTGCCTGTTCCATGCCCCCGTGCTGCAGGCTCTGCCCCAGGAGCTGCCCCAGTGCAGAGGTCTGATGTGCAACATCTGCATGGAGCTCTCCGGTGTTCAGGTGGACAACACCGTGCCATGAGTATCAGGGTAGTTGGAGCTGGGTGTCGCACCCACGCGTGTTTGGATGCTGAGCGGCTCCTGCACCCTGAAATTGCTGGCTGTGGCCAGGCAGGGCTGCTCTCCCCGATGCCTCCGGTGCCTGGTGGGGTTAAACACCTGCCAAAGCCTTCCCCAGGTGCCTATTTTCCCAAAACTTGTAGCCGCCTCATTATCTTCAAAATCGTAGAATTTAAAAGCCATTTGAGGGAAAGGACACGGGTGCACATGCCCCCACGCACTGGCTGCGTGGCCCCTCTCCATTAGCAAGGCGGCCACATCCTGCCCTGGCACGTAGACGATGGTGCTGGGGTGGTCTGTTCTTCTGCACCCTGGCTGTGGGTTGGATCCAGAGAGGAGATCTGGGCTGTAGCTTTGCTCCTGGAGAGAGGACACAGCCGCTTTCCGTGCCCCCCCCCCTCCCCCCAACCATACAACCCACCCATCCCCGTGGGCATCCCGCCTGCCGAATGGTCCTGCTGCCGAGCTGGGAACCCTTAAATAGGTTGGACGGAGGTGGCAAATGTTTTCCATTTTTCTTTCTGTTCCTATCTGGGTGGTAGTTGTTGTTGTTGTTGTTATTATTATTATTATTATTATTATTATTAATACTATTACTATTACTATTATTAAATTTATTTTATTTTAGATCCCCTTTGAATGACAACTCTATCAAAACAGCTCATTGGGACATGTCAGGTCCATTCTTGATAAGTCATCAGTCATCATGATTGGTGCTGACAGATGCCCTGCAACAGTGCTGCAGTCTTTTGTAATATCACATTATTTTATTTATTCAGCATGGCATGAAATCTCTCCTTTAGGAAAAAGGAAGGGGAGGGGCGGGGGGATTAACTCTCCTAGTGATGCTTCCATTTCTGGATACTCCACGTGGGAAGTAGCAGAAATCAGGCTTGAATGTGGCATTCGCGGTGTTTAATGTCACTGGAGTTGAAACAACTGCAAGACCCTGGATCGCAGTCCTCTTCCAGTAGCGCTGACCCCAAGAGAGCCGACACTGCACGTCACAGCACTGTGACACGTGTCCTGTGTGGGTGCAGCCCCTCGGGACGCACAGCACCCTTCCCCCCCCCCCCCGCCCACAGGGAGGGCCAGGACACAGCGATCCAAGTGCTGCCGTTTGCTCCATCACGGTGATGACGGGAGCAGCCATATCCCCCCTGGCTTGTGGCTGTACCTGAGCGGGACACCCACGTGCGTCATCCCCCTGACTGGCAGCGAGCATCCCAGGCAGCTCTGTTGCCCTCCCTCTGCACTTGAAATATATGGCAGGAGCAGGGGCGGTGATTTAGGCTCCCCTTTCACCCCTTCACCTTCCCTTGTATTTATGTGATGCTCGGCTGCATGAAAAATATGGCTCCTTGGCGTCCTGCCTCCTCTTGCTCTGTGGGGAGCAGCCACAGCACCACGCTGATCCCTTCCCCAGCCCCGGGGCTGGTTCTGGGAGTTCCAGCCTGCCCGACCCCCTCCTCAGCACCTGGGCAGAGCTGCTGGGGGTGGGGGGGGGGTGGGGGGGATGGGGAAGGGCTGACCCCAGGGGTACTACCTTCTAAAGCAGCATTTCAGCCTCGTGGAGCTGCCGGAGGGCAGAGTCTGGCTGTGTTCCCTGGGATGCTCCCGGGGTGTCCCCCAGGAGCAAGATGGCAAAGCTGGGTGGCTGGGCTGGCTGCGGCCAGCCAGAGCCCGTCCTGGGAGCTGCCTTCCTGCGTCCCCTAATCTGCATCGCAGAGCCTTTGTTTGCTCTCATTAATGTGTCTGCAAAGTGCTTGATGTGTGAAATATCCTTTTTATTAGCTGGAATTGGCAGGGCCGTCTGGGACTTGCGTCTGCTCCACTTTCAAGGCCAGGACTCTCCAGAAAAGCCTGTGTTGGTCTTGCTCAGTTTCTGGCTTGTGGTGGGCAAAGAGCTTGGGCTCAGCTCGCAAGCACACTCCTCCACCCAGAAACCACGACTGGGACACGCCACGGTGTCACCCATGGGTGCACCCACCCCTCAGGTCCTGCTGAGCAAAGCAGGCAGAGTGGTCTGCTAGAGCAGGGCTGGGGCTGGTGCCTCCAGAGTTGGGGATCCCCTGGATTCTCCTGCTTTCATGGATGAATCTGGTTTTCCTACAGCCCCTTTGAACTGTCGGGACTTTCCCCAGAGTGCGGAGGACTCGCAGCCTGCCGCAGCGCTGCAGCCCACAGGGGATCTCTCCATCTCCCTCTTTCCCCCCCCCATCTTCTTCCCACGTGTTTTCACCCTGTGTCCCTCCCGCAGCCCCAAAGCAGCAGCACAGAGCACCGCGGACAAGCAGCAGGGTTTAACCCCTCGGCAGAAGGTTGCCAAGCAAACATTAAACTTTGGGTTTGCAGCCAGCCTCACTGAGACCAAACCCTCCCTCCCAGGAGGATGCATGTGCTGGCCCGTGCCCCCACTCACCCACCCTGCTCCCCCTTCCTCCTCCTCCTCCTCCTCTCCCAGTGCTCCCGAGACCCCTGGGGTATCGTGTCACAGCAGCAGCATCTCTCATCGGAGCCTGCCACTGAGAACCAGCAAGAGGACGAGGGCCCTGCTAATGGCATGAGTGACGTTGGTGCACAGTGCCCTTGGTGCACGGTGGGGCTATGCCCACAGCACCCCACCCAGCCTGGTGACGAGTCCAGACTCTGCCCAGGGACCAGCGGGGCTTGGCACAAGGAAAAGGGGCAGCTGGAGGGGGAAAACAAGGGGATACAGGGCAACGCCAGCGGTGCAGGGCTGGCTGGGAGGATTCCTGGCACTGCTGTGGCTGCCTGCAGGGTCCGGGGTGGGGCCATGCCACTGTCCCATGGAGCAAGGCTTTGGGGTGGAAGGGATGCCGGAGGGATGCTGTGCCCTGCTCCACCCGCGAGCTCTCTGCCATAGCCCAGTACCCGTGCTGGGGCTGCGCTGGAAGGATTTGGCTTTGGAAGCGCCAGCAAGCACAGCCCATCTCACCGCGGGGGACTTCGTGCCAGGTTTTGTTCTCTGTTGCATTGACCGTTTCTGCCTGGTTTGAATCTGCCTGGCTATGGCACTGCTGCTTGTGCTTCCTGGCCCTGCTGCGTACGCCTATGCACCTCCTGGTCTGCTTTGCACCAGCCACCTCCATCCTGCCAGGAGATGCTCGTGGTTTTGTGTGCATGGCTCAGGAGTTTGGGGACCCACCAACCAGCCACACCGCAGCACCTGAGGACACGGTGGTGGCCTGTGCTTGCCCAGTGTCGGTGTCTTGGCGGAGGGATTGGCTCTCCCTGCTCCCCCAGCCTTGGCGGCAGGTCCATAGCGAGCTCATTAGGAAAAACCTGGAGGTGTTTTCCAGGCAGTTCAGGAGCTCGCCTGAATTATTTAACATGCCGCTCCACAGCACGGCGGGGAGGAACTGAGGGAGCTCATTACCAAGCCGGGGCTGTTTGTCTCTCAGCCACAACACGGCGGTGCCAGGGACAGGCTGTGCCTGTGGCACGGCTCCCCGCTGCCAGACAGTGCTCCCCGCTGCCTTGCACACCAGTTTGGGAATGGGAGCTGTGCTTTCTACCTCTGACACGGGCAGGTTGGAGCTGAGCCTTGCAGGAAGGTCCTGGGGCAAGGACATGGTGCCTGCGAGCGGGGGGTCACTGCGGAGCTGGCGGGTGGGCATCGAGCCCAGCAGAAGGGAAGGGTGAGGGATGCCAGGGGCATCCTGGCAGGCTAGGACCCCTCCATGGGTGCTGAGGTTGGGGCACGCAGCTCGTGCAGCTCCCCACATTCCGGGCACTGGGAGCTTTGTTGATCACAGCATTTTCTAAAGCCTCTGGATGATTAAGGAGGCAAATGCCATTTGAAACCCTGCGCTAGGCTCTCAGAGCCTCAGCGATGGCTTTTACAGGCTGAAGGGCTCTAAATTAGCTATTGCCACTCAGGAAGAAGATCTTGGAGATAGGTCTGGAAACAGTGACACAGTGCAGCAACAGTCGGAAAGGGCACATGGCAGGCAGGGGATTATTAGGGAATAAATAAAGCAGCAGACCAAAGCCACTGATATGCCTGCAATCTGAGCAGCGCCTGCAGGCTCTCCTGCCCGGGTGAGAAGGGTCTGGGCAGGGAAAGAGCGATGGCCAGAGCTGTGAAACAGGCCCTGTATGAAAAGCAAAATGGGCTTAGGGCTCTGCAGATTGCAGAAGAGACAGTGGCAGGGCGATGAATAGGTGCCTCCAAAACCAAACCTCCTGCTTTCACCGAGCTCACCGGTGCTGGCCCTGCCTGACCCCTCTCCCCTGCTTCCCCATCCCCTTTCTGCCCGGGATATTCTTGACTTTGACACTGAAAGGTGTCAAAAAAAAGGCCGTAAGGGTGCTGGGGAGGGGGATCTGCAGGCGCAGAGCCTGGCCGTGTGCAGCTGGAGTGCTGCAGCCTGGAGACGGTGCCAGTCATTAGAGATGCTTCCAAAAATGCAGGGAGCTGCAGTCCAATGCAGCACGGGTTTTGTTACATGACACAAATTTTACAGAGTAAAGAACAATTCAGCTACGAGCCAGGACTGAGGCTCCATCTTCCCAGCCTCTTATTCCTTCAGGCAACCCAAGCAGAGATCAGCCAGCTTTTCCAGTTGGCTTTTGCAAGACGTTTACAAATGCCCCGGTTAACCCCATGGCCTGGAGACCGGCCCTGCAATTCTCAGAGTCCCGGGGATAAAATGAGATGGCCCTGGGGCTGCCCAGCCAAAAAGCAATGGATTTGAGGCTTCCGACAGACACGAGCATGCCGCATGCAGCGGGCAAAAGTGGCACCTTCAGAGCTTGTGCCACTGGCTCAGCACCTCCGAAGCCACCTCACAAAGCAGGCAGGGCAGGGCAAATGGATTTCACTCCTGGTCCTGCTAAAGAGCCTGACCGCCTCAGCACCCATCCCTGCCGCTGTGCGTGGCCACCTGGCCCCAGTGCTGCTCCCCAATAAGGGCTCGTGGGCTCAACTTTTGCCATCAAAGAGGAGGAGGGAGAGGAGGGGCAGGGAAGGGCTGTGGGAATTAGCCCTAAGAGGAACAAACCTTCAGAAAGCCTGAACCTCGCTGGTGGTGCTGAGCTGGGTTTTAGAGAAGCTGCTCTGCAGGGACCCCCAGCCCAGGCACCCCAGCTCCTCCACGAGCATCTCCCCAGCTGCCGAGGCCCCCCACCTCTCAGTGTCCCAACAGGATGGGACCGTGCTTGTCCCTAGGTGATGAATGTGGGATCAAAAGCAGCTCTGGGATGTGTTCAGCGCTGCCTGGGCAGTGTGTGGCTGAGCAGGGCCAAATCCTGCACGCTCCAGGCTGGAGGCTGTGCCTGAAGCTGGCAGCAGCATCTCCAGGAAGCCACAGGAACCTGTGGGAGCATTTTGGAGGCAGGCAGAGCCACTGCAACCCTTCCAGAGCCTGAAAGCAAAAGAAGAAGAACAACAAGCTTATTTCCCAGCCCTGCTCATTAAAAAACATCCAAAGTGAGGGAGAGAAGCATCCAGATAAGAAGCGGGCACCGCTCCTGCGCACTGGCTTCTAGCAGATCGGTGCGATAGCGAGGTGCAGGCAGCCGAGCGGTTTGCTTTGCATGCTCCCGGCAGCTTTTTATCTCCTGCCTTCCTCCTAGACAAGCACAAAACACCCTCCCCACCACGAGAGATGCAGGAGAAGGCCCGCACCCACCATCCCTGGGTCTCTCTGCACAAAATAAGGCTTCACGGAGGAAAGAAACCACCAGAAAAAGCGGCAGAGCAGCAGCCCAGTGCTGCAGGGTTTGGAGGGGTCTGTTCCCTCTCTCGTGTCAATATTTTTTGGGGGATAAAGACCTAAAATAACAGCTGAGGGCTGGAGCGCAGCTTTGCTGCTGTGGCCCTGTGTGTGGGTGCAGGCAGAAGAGCGGTGGGCTGCAGGGACGGTGGGGTGCCCCCCGCCACCCCACTCCCCTTGGATTTGTTTGCTTTAACCAGGGGTGAAGCTGCAGAAAAGCCGGGGTGGGACCATCCTCCCATCCCTCAAACCAGACAGGGAAGATGCGGAGCTGCATAATACGCCCAAATTTAATAAAATGCCTCAAACAGACAAAGTTTTTCCTTTTGCCAGCTGCTTAATTAAATTGCCTAATGCTGTTTGCGATCGCAGCACAAACTCCTGTGTTTAAAGACCACGGTGTTGCCATGGTGCTCACCCGGCGGATGGTGCGGGGCTGTGATGGAGCATACAGATGAGGGAGGCTGCTGGGGATGCAGGGGGAGCGGTTGCCACGTTACAGGGGGAGATTCGGTGCCTTTATTTATTTATTTGTTTGTTTTCTGACGCGGTGGTAAACTCCCTGCCGAGGTTTGCGCTGGGATCTTTGCTCCGAACGGAGCAGTTGCTTTGCCACCCTAGGGCTTTGAAAATGCTTGCTAGGAGAGGTGAGCATCCCCCAGCAGCATCGCTGAAACAACCCAACCCCCTTTCACCAGCAAGAGGGAGGGGATGTATTTGGCTTCCACACACACCGAGCACTTGCTCTGCCGTTGCCTTGCGTGCCGGGTTTGTAAGGACGCAGTGCTTGGGAAAAGCAAGCCTGAACTGCTTTGCCACAGTCCCAGCACAGGTCTGAGATGGGGACTGAGCCCAGAAATCCTGACCCACACCGCTGGGGGGTTACCCTGCACAAATCTTTGCACGAAGGAGTTTCCCATCAGCAACAGGAGCAAATTAAAGCCCAGGACATGGGAGAGCTGAGCTCAGCCGAGGTTCCCCTGAGGTCTCCAGCCTGGTGCTCTGTTCCCAGTGTGTGAAGTTTTCCTTCTCACATTGTCCCTCTCACCAGTATCAGCTGGTGCAACCTCTGAGACACGTTGGAGGTGCTGGAAGGGAAGTCAGACCTAGCCAGGGGGTTTTGGGCTTTGTGGGTGAGGCGAGGAGACCTGCCAGCCAAGGTCTTTGACAAAGCTTTGGGCAGATGCCGGGCAGTGGTGCTTGAACGGGTTTCTTCACTCAAGCATCAGGTACTTCACACAGCGATTTCTGCCATTTTCTGTCCCGGTATCAGCTGCAGCAAACTCAAGATGCCTGCAGAGGCACCTGTCCAGCTGCCGGGCTGGTTCTCACCTACCGCTTCCTCCCCTTGCTGGTGTAAATGGAGAAAAGCCCTCGGAACCCATAAGCAACAGGGAAGAGACTGTGGGGATGGGGGGTCCTGGGGCTCCCCCTGCCCCCAGGCACGTGGGGATGCTCAGCCCACATCCCGGAGCCGCCCCATCGCTGCTTCATCCCCTGTAGTGCCCAAGGGAACCAGCTGGTCCCTACACCACAAAAACCTTTCAAGAGCCTATATAACACTTGAATATATATTTCCTTTTCCCGACATCCAGAGTTACGTCTTCGCATCATCCCTGCCACCATTAGCCCCCAGATAATGACTTGACCTCCGCAGCTTAACTGAGATTTAATACGTCAGTTATTGTATGTTAAATAGTGGATCATTAAAAACTTTTATTCAAGATTAACAGCTATCTAATAGATACCATTAGTATCACAGTTGTATAAGTGGCTAATCCAGAATGCGTGCGATTTAATGATCCCTTGGGATGTCTTTGCCATACTGTAACTGTACTTTTAGATCTAGCTCAGGCTGGCCTGATCCTGCGCTGCGTGGTGGGGGCAGGCAGCGATGGGGACCCCGGGCAGCGTACAAGGTCCATGGGAAGAGCAAGCGGCTGGCCCAGGCTGGATGCATCCACAAAGTGCCTGCGGTGTCATCGTCTGTGCTCACTTCCCAGAAGGCACGAGATACCCAGGGGGAGGAAAGGGTTTGTTTTGCATTTGCACTAAGGCTTTTACTGCTATAAAAATATCATAAATAAGCCATGCTCCCAGCCGGCATCGTGACGGCGGCAGGAGTAGGGCTGGTCTGCTGGGACCCCAGATCCACGCGGACCCTCTCCTCTCTCCCCCCAGCCTGGATTTAGGTGTGTGGAACCGCACGCAGCTGCCTCCAGCTGCCTTTAATTCCTATTATATATATCTCCTTTATTTCATATTACATATGACACACTGTGGGTGCTCAGCACTGCCGAAAACAGGAGGTCCTGAGGAGTTGTTATCTGGGGGGGGGAGGGGGGGCGGGGGTTGGAGGGCTGCTCTGGGGCGAGGGGTGGTGACAGCCCTGAAGGCAGCAAGACCCCAGAGCCAGCCTTGTAAAACTGGCTGTTACAGCAAAGCCCTGCAGGATTGAAGATAGCATCTCCTTCCAGATAAAAAAAGTGATATAGGAGTGTTTCTGATAACAGCAGAGTACCCTATTTCTAAGTTTTACGAGTAATTGATACAGAACCCTATTTAATTCTTGTTGGTTTTATCACAAATAAAAGTGAAGCTTTTACACAAAGGTTTAAGCAGGGGAGATGTGACCTCAGTCTGAGGGGACAAACTTTGTTGGGTGTCACCATGGAAAGTCCTGAGCCCAGAGGAGCCAGGGATGAGAGCTGGGCGAGGTGACCTGCCAAAAAATTCCTTTTCTGGGGGTATGGCAGGGCCGTGCAGCTCGGTGTGCTGGTGCGTCAGCGTGCAGAGAGGCAGGACCAGCAGCATGTGCGTGTCTCCGGCTGCAAACCCAGCAAGGCTGGAGGGCGCGATGCCGGGGTCGTTCCCAGCCTCCCACCCTGGGCAGGACGAAGGTTGGGCGTCTTCTCCCGAGGGCTGGCTGCAGATCTGAATCACGCCGTCAAAAAGAGCAAAAGGCAGCGGGGACAGGCGGGGGGAGGATTTTCCCACAGCATCCGACTGCCGCTTCTCATCTGCCTCCGCCGGGAGCTGGCAGGGCCGGTGGCAGGGACGTGAAGGCTTAGCAGCTGCTGAAGTGCAGCATCGCTGGAAAGCCTCGAGACTGATGGCCATGTTGCAGGCTGCTGAGCACACTGCTTGCTTAGAGCCATCACCCAAAAAAGACAGGGGCTGGCAGGAGCTCACAGGAAGATGCAGGGAGCCTGCTACCCCTTGGGGACATGGCTGAGGGACAGCTGCTGCCTGTGGAGAGGAGCTGAGCGTGGCCCCGCTCCTGGCTCTCCCCACCCAAGGGACCCCAGGAGCCTGCGGGGTGCTCCCTGTCCCCCTCGGGGTGTGGGGGCTGTCCATCACCTCCCCACCCAGCAGCTCGCCGGGGGAAGCATCGGGCTCCTCTGGATGTGGTGAGGGAGAGGAGAGGGAAGGGCAGGAGAGCCCAGGGCTCAGCTGCAGCCATTTATCTCCCGAAGCCAGGCTATTAGACAGATGACAGAGGGAGAGAGGCAGCCGGTGCAAGCACTGAGACCAAGGCTCCTTCCACTGGGTGATTTATCTCCTGGCTTCATCCAGCAAACTTGCTGATGAAAAGACTCTTCCCTTCTCTGTGCCTCATCAATTCTCATTCTCATTGCTTTTCTCTTTTTTTTTTCTCTTTCCTTGGGCTTCTGCTGCCTGTTCCTGCAGCTGCGCTCCCCTCTCCCAGCACTGCGCACCCCATCTCTCTTGCGCTCCCTGTCTTTCCTGCCCCTCCAGCCTCACATCTGATGGTCTTTGTTCCTTTCCTTCTGCTTTTCACCTCTGATCCTCCTTCTTTATCTCCTTGTAGTGCTTTCATTCCCTCTTATTCCTTTTCCTTCCATATTTCTCCATTGTATCCCCCTCTCCATTCCTGAGCACACCTGGCTGGGATGGAAAGATACTCCTTGAGCCCCCCCATCAGCAAGTGACACTGTCAACAGTGTTGTGGGCTTGTGACAAATTCAGGTCCGTATGACATGGGGCAGTGCCACAGACACTCTGCCTGGCCCTGGCACTTTCCTCGGGGACCATTTCTGGATAAAATCCTTACCAAAGGCAGACTGGGGTTCCAGCTTCTTCGCAATCACGCTTTGCAGAGAGCTGTGTGGCAGGGGAGATGGACATTTGTACCTGGGAGAAATCCAGGCTTGAAGGCAGAAGTCACAGAAATGCCTTACGGAGACAAGGGAACTGGGTAAATGCTGGGAGAGTATGGAAGAGACCAGTAGCATCCCCGGTGTGGGGACCTGCAGGGGCAGAAAAGGAAACTGGGGGTATTTTCCATTTCCCAGCGTGCCAGGGCACTGCAGCAAATGTTTCAGCCCCGTGGCTCTACATTTTCAGAAAAAAAATAAACCCCGAGCAGAAACGTCACCCAGCTCCCTGCTGTCACTCTCGCCGCACCGCAGCCCACGCCGAAGAAGAGCCTAAAATAGCAGCCAGGGGCTGTTGGAGCTGGTGGGGAGGTGGGACCTGTGCCCTCGCTGGAGCCCAGCCTGGCCATGGAGGGGGTCCTGGTCCCCACCTGGCCCTGGCAGATTCCAGCAAGCCACATCCCTGCTCCTCCTTGCTGTGCCCCTTTCCCATCCTGGCTTCAGCGAGGCTCCCGTTATCCCGGGCAGCATCCTCCCACCGCCCGCAAGGCAGCAGATCAGTCTGTCTGGGAGAGCAGATGAAATCTGGGCTCCCTGGGAGACACCACTTAGCTTCACAACCTCGGCTGCGTCTCGAGCCTCATCTCTCTATTTGTTAGCCTCAAATCCTGGGTCCCTCTGCTTTCCTGCCATGCTCTGTGCCCTGAGTCTGTCTGGGGGGAAAACAAGGGCTTTTGGGGCACAGTTGGTGCTTTGCTGCTGCTGGGGAGTTGTGGGTGGATGGGGCGGGTGGGAGTTCGGGAATACGGGGAGATTCGGTGTGCACGTGAATCGCTGCAAAGCTGCACATGGGGGATCAACCCCACCGTTCCCCTGGGTGAGCCCCTCGAGGTCCAGGTGTTCTGGGACCCCCATCCCTAACTCTCAGCAGCCTGGGCTCCTGCACCCACCCCCCAGGCTGGCCGGGATGCAGCTCTGCGGGGGGAGGCTTTTGAAACGGATAGAATTAAAACCATAGTCATGGGTGCTGCAGGACTGCCTGGTCCATCCCACCATCCATCTCTGGTGCAGCGCAATAAAAGGCTAAATGAGTTTGCATGCTACCTGCAGGCTGCTTCAGTGCCTAATTAAGAAATAATGAGCCTGACTTCACTCTGGTAATGGATAAAAAGAAACCAGCACCTCTCCTTCCCCATCTCCCCACTCCCCCTTGGATGACCTGCAGGAATTCAGAGTGCAGGACCCCCAGGGTGTCACTGCTGTCACCAGGGAGCAGGGCTGTCACCGCAGAGGGGGGGTCCCTCACAAGGACTGTCCTCCCCGGGGTTCACACCCCACAGCCAGGACCACACGCGACCGATGCACTCCCTGTTGGGTTTGCTCCGTGCCATTTGAAACCATGAGGGATGAAGTTTAGTACCCAGAGTTTTGCAAAAAATGACATTTTTCTACAAGCTCTGATCCTATTACTTATACAAACACTTGGACTGTTACGGCATCGTGCTACCTGCAAGACTTTCCACAGCCACCAGTGCTGCGACCCCATCCCACGCTGGGCAAAAGTAATAAAACCTGGTTACAGCCACAAACCCTGTGAGACACCACCCAAGAGCAGAGCCGGGAACTTTCCCTGTAAAATGAGGTTTGGAACAAGGTGCTTCATCTGGGCTCTTCTTCACAGCCTTAAGGAAATAAATAAAATAAAAAAATCAAAACCCACCTTCCTCCATATTATTTTTTTAAGGAGAAAAGGTTCTATAATATTTTAATGGCTGGAGAGATTTATAGTCACAGAAATGCCTGTGCACTTAAAAAGAAAGATGTGCGTCCATCAGAAGGATGCAGAAATCAATACAGCCTGCCCCTTCTTTAATGCTGTTTCTCCGGGAGATGGTTTAAAAGCCAGTGCCCTCACAGCAGGCAAGAAGGGAAGCATGCGGGATCAATTCTGGCGCAAGGCTTGGATGAGTCGGTGCTGAATAAACTTTGCTTGGAAGCCCTTTACAGGGAGGACAAGAGGGTGATAAAGTAAAAGCTGCTTGGAGAAAAGCTTTCTTTTCCCACTCTGGCTGTTTTTAAATGGTTTTCCTGCTGTGTGAGAGGCTTTTAAAATGGGGAGAAGCTTTGGGGCTCGGTTTGGTTTGTGTCAGTGTGGGTCAGGAGAGCTGTAGCAAATTAAAAAAATCAAGGGTGGGGCGGTAGCCAGCTCTGGTTCCTCCAAACCCCGTGGCCAGATCGAGAGAGGGGCAGGGAGGTGCTGGGGGGCTCACTCAGCCCCTCGCTGAACACCCCCTGAGGACCCCCAACCCCCCTTCCCTGGAAAAGCTGCAAGGCAAAGGGGCAAAGCCAGGGTCAGATGCGGCATGGAGGGGCTTAAGGGGCTTCTGCACCCCCCCAGGAGCTTCTAATGAGCCCAGTCAGGGTTTCCTGCCCCCAGGAAATTGCCCCCACCTTGGGCCAGTGCTTTAAAAGCAGCTGGGGGGGGGAGGGGGCTTTATGCTGGAGGAGAAGTTTGGGGGGGGGGTGTCTGCTTGCTTGTGTACTGCTCTTGCCCTAAAAGCTTGGCTTTCTGCCCAGCATCAGCCCTCTGGGCCACCAGCCCCTCCCCTTTTGGCTACTTCAGGCCTCAAGGTCCAAGTTTTGTGCAGAGGTGGGTGTCCTTACTGCTTTCCTGGCAGAGAAATAAAAGGGGGAAGATGGGTCTGAGACTCCATCCCAGTGTGAAGCAAACTGAGCTTGGAGCCTGCGGTCCCCACGCACGCTCCTCCAGGGCTTCTGCTAGAGGTGCTAGGGAAGAGGTTTGGGCTTGGGGACGTGTTTCTTCCAGAAGCCCACCAAGGAAAACCACATTAGGGGTCTGCAAATAGGGCTGGGAGCTCCGGGGTGAGGGGTGCTTGTGCTGGGAGGGTGATGGGCAGCAGGCAGAGTCCTGAGAGTCTGGGGGAACGTTGCCCCCATGGAGACTTTTTCTTCCCAGCATCTGTTGAGCTCCACTCAGGGGAAAGCCTTTGGTCCGTGGGCTTGCTCGTTATCCTGGGCAGAGCATCTGTGAGCTAATTACACTCAAAACCTTTGGGGTGGGAGGGCACAGTTAATGCTACCGATGTAAAACCAGGTTAAATGGACGTGTTGGTCTGTCATGAGGCTGGGCAGGGTGCTGGAGGTCCTCAGCATGGGGCTTTCCCTCTCCAGCCTGCTTATTCTCACCGATGCTTGTTCACCACGTGCATGAGGTCTCCTCTGACACAACCTGTTGTCTGGCCTCTTTCAGGAATGACCTTGAGGAGGAACCTGAAAGACTCGGCCAAGTACAAAAATGAACCACTTGGGGAGGAAGAAAAGGCGAAGCTCTGACTGAAGGCGCCAGCCCTGGTCACGGGTGTTATGTGCTCTCGGCAGGGGGGACCAGGCAGGGCAGCCGGCAGCAGGGGCTGATCGGTGCCAGGGGCTCGCATGGAGCATCTTCTCCCACAGATGCTGTCCCCACCTGGCTGTCACCCCATGTCCTGCTCCAGATTCACCCTGTGAACCTTTCCTGCCTGGCAAGAAGCTGGTCCCACCAGCCAAAAATGAGACGCTTCCAAACCAGCTCACTTCTGCTCTGCGTGGTGGCCGCCACCGCCATCCCCATCGTGCCCTGGAAGGTCAAATGCCCACCGCAGTGTGTCTGCCAGATCCGGCCGTGGTACACCCCCCGCTCCGTGTACCGGGAGGCTGCCACCGTGGACTGCAATGACTTGTTCATCTCCACCGTGCCCGAAGACCTGCCGGAGGGGACTCAGACTCTGCTCTTGCAAAGCAACAATATCGCCCGGCTTGAGCAGAGTGAGCTGGACTATCTCAGAAACCTCTCGGAGCTGGACCTGTCACAGAACAGCTTCTCCGATGTCTGGGACTTTGGCCTGAGGAGCATGCCCCAGCTGCTCAGCCTGCACCTGGAGGAGAACCAGCTTTCGGAGCTGCCCGATGGCAGCTTCCCTGGGCTGGGCAACCTGCAGGAGCTCTACCTGAACCACAACCAGCTCCGCCGCATCGCTCCCCACGCCTTCTCCGGCCTCAGCAGCCTGCTGCGCCTCCACCTCAACTCCAACCTGCTGAGGACGGTCGACAGCCGCTGGTTCCAGATGCTCCCCAGCCTGGAGATCCTCATGATTGGAGGCAACAGAGTGGATGCGATCCTGGATATGAATTTCAGGCCCCTGTCGAACCTGCGGAGTTTGGTTTTGGCTGGGATGAACCTGAGGGAGATCTCGGACTATGCACTGGAAGGGCTGCGGAGCCTGGAGAGTCTCTCTTTCTATGACAACAAGCTTGTGAATGTCCCCAAGCGGGCACTGCAGCAAGTTCCTGGCCTCAAATTCCTGGATCTGAACAAAAACCCATTGCAGAGGGTCAAGCAAAGCGACTTCACGAACATGCTGCACCTCAAAGAGCTGGGGCTCAACAACATGGAGGAGCTGGTGTCCATAGACCAGTTTGCCTTGATCAACCTCCCTGAGCTGACCAAGCTAGACGTGACCAACAACCCCAAGCTGTCCTTCATCCACCCCAACGCATTCCACCACCTTCCCCAACTGGAAACCCTCATGCTCAACAACAACGCCCTAAGTGCCTTGCATAAGCAGACGGTCGAGTCCCTGCCCAACCTGCAGGAGATCAGCATCCACAGCAACCCCATCCGCTGCGACTGCGTCATCCGCTGGGTCAACAGCACGGAAAACCACATTCGCTTCATCGAACCCCAGTCCACGCTGTGCGCCGAGCCCCCTGACCTCAAGAGGAGGCACATTCGGGATGTCCCCTTCCGGGAGATGACGGACCAGTGCCTGCCCCTCATCTCCACCAAGAGCTTCCCCTCCCACTTAGAGGTGGCAGATGGTGACAATGTCTCCTTGCATTGCCGAGCTCTGGCGGAGCCAGACCCGGAGATCTACTGGGTGACCCCTGCGGGGGTGAAGCTGATCCCCTACGCGGAAGATGGGTGGTACAAGGTGCACCCTGAAGGGACGCTGGAGATTCATGGGATCTCGGCTCAGGAGGCCGGGCTGTACACCTGCGTGGCTCACAACCTCCTCGGGGCAGACACCAAGAGTGTCAGCGTGACGGTCAACCACTCCTTCCCACTCAGCGAGGACAGCCTGGAGCTGGTGGTGGTGGATGTCCAGGCTTACCACATCCTGGTTGCCTGGAAGCCACATCTCAACACCATCTCCTCCAACCTCACCTGGTCCAGCTTCTTGCTCAGCTCCAACCTGGACATGACCAACATGGCCCGGATCCCCATGGGGACCCACATGTACAACATCACCCGGCTCCACCAGGACACGGACTACTGGGCTTGCCTCCACGTGGCCTTTGTAGACTTGCAGGCCAAGGTGGCTTGTGTGAACACCAGGACTAAAGAGGCTGCTCACCGCTACTGGCTCCTGGAGGGCAGGCAGAGCCTCCTGACCATGCTGGTCCTCTGCCTCCTGCTCCTTGCTGCCAGCCTCGTAGCTCGCTACGGTGCTGGGGCAGAGCCCAGGAGGGCCGGGGAGCTGCTCCGGGGTGCCACGGCCGTGCGTGTGGTCTATCCCCCCCTCGCCCAGCCCTGGGCTCGGGGACAACGTGGGGGGCAGCTCCTGGCCGTGGAGGTGCAAGCAGCCCCCCTGGACTGCTGAAGGCTGATGCAGTGGTAGGGCTGACTGTGGGGTGCAGTGGTTTGGGGGTGGGGAGGGAGAAACTATTTTTTACCAAAAAAATAACTAAACTACAAAACTGAACAAAAAACAAACAAAGAAGAAAAAGAATTTCATGGACTTGACCGAGAGTCGAAGCAGCGTGGCAGATGGAGAGGAGCAGATGTGGCCACGGGGCTTGCAGAGCGCCGTCGTGGTCCTGGCAGGGTCTGGATCCATGGATAGGGTCCGGATCTGTGCATGGCTCCCGAAAGCACCCGCTGGGCAGCCGGGAGGGCTCAGAGGAGCCCGAGCCCGAGGGGGACGATGCCCAGAACGGTTGAAGAGCCATACAGATGATCACCTCTTCCCCGCATCCCCCTGGCACCACGAGACACCCCAACAGTGTCAGCTCCTTTGCTGGACAGTCCCTGTTTGGGAAATACAAAAAAAAAGCCTTTTCCTTTGGGATACATGTTCTTTTTTGTTGTTTGGGTTTTTGTTGGGTTTGGTTTTTTTTTTTTGAGCATTCAGATAATGAGCCACAAATCCAGTCCCAGCACCTTCCCGCTGCCCTGTCGTTTGCTCGCTGCCATCAGACAGAGGGAAGCAGAGGGGAAAGGAGGGGACTTTGGGCAAAAGAAACAGAAATGACGATGGTGATGCATCCCCTAATTGGCATCCCTGCAGGGCTGGCCAGCTTCTGCCAGAGTTGATTGGATCCTGTATCCCGCAGGTGTAATCTCAAGGCTATTTTGTAAACTTTTGTGGATAATGTTAAAAAAGGGGGAAAAAATAGAGGAAAAAATGGGAAGAAAAGGGGGGGGGGGGAAGAAGTTCTTGCTTTTCTGGTTTTGTACAAAAAAAGGAAAAAAAAAAGAGGAAAAAAAAAAAAGACATCCTTGTATACTGGTGTGCAGCTGGAGGGCTTCGTGGTAGGATCCCCTTGCTCCAGATGCAGGAGGGACTGGGGGGGCCCTGCCCACACCCTGTGCATTGCTGTCTATGCAAAGGGGGGGATGCAAAACCTGCTCTCCTGGGCTGTTGCTGCTTCCTTTCCTGATAAGCAATTAAAATTGCAAATGAAAGGGACCAGTGAGCAGCCCCAGTGCCGCCTGGGCTGTGCCAGACCGAGCGACCCCAAGTCAGTGAGCCTGAAGGAGCCCTTCCCCTCCCATTCCATGGGCACCGATGCTGCCGGTGATGTTCCCCTCCCTGGTAAACGTGAACAAGCCATCCCTTTGCTTGGGCCTAAACCTAATCCCTGCTTATCAAAGGTAAGGACTTTGGGGTCGGTTTAACTGCAACCCTAAATGAAACGTGCCTTTACCAACCCACACGTGGCCCTGAGAGAGCCCAGCGCAGCCGGTGCTGTGGGCACGGGTACACGCAGAGCCTGGCTGGCCCCTCGCTTGGGGGTCCTTCCATGGGAAAAACCAAGAAAAAAACCCATCCCAGCCAGACCTGGTGGGTTGCTGGGAGTGATGGGGTGCTGGTACCCCAGGAGGTAGCATCTCCGTGCCGATGTGGTACCCGCCTGGGCAAAGCCGCTTGTGCCAGCGCAATTGCTGCATGCATGGGGCTTTGAAGGGACCAGAAAACCTTGACACAGTAAAAAGCTGTTTGAACTTCTCATTCATCTTCCAGCCAAAGCGAGATGGTTCCCCGCTGGATAAGCTCCGTGCTCAGCCAGGCACGCGAAACGGCTTCTGCGCCTTCACCGGGTAATTATTTCGGAGGGTAATGGCTCTCCCCGGTCCCCGCTCAGCACACCACCACCACTCACCAAAGCGCTTCAGCATGTGTTCAGGACCCGGCGAGCTCTCCAGAGGCCCTAAGCACAAGCTGAAAGTTAAGTGCAGGCTTAAATACTTTGCTGAATTAGAGGCATGATCTGCTTTAAATATTTGGCTGCAGAGCTGTGCTCAGGTGTGCAGCCGTCAGTGTTTGCAGACTCAGGGCCAGAGACAGCCTTTCTCCTCTGCCTTTTGTACAGCAGGGAAACGTAAATGCAAAATATATTCCCTGTGGTTCAGCTAAATTGGTGCTGGAACATATGGAAATAGTTGCTGAGAAATTTCCCAGGTGTAAACGCATCCCTGATTTAATCCTGCTCGTCCCTGCAACGTGCGGGCTGAGCCCTGGGCAGCACCTGCTTCTCCCATCCCCTCTGCCATCCCGCTCCCTGCGAAAACCATCCTCGGTTCCCGAAGAAAGCAAGGACCGAGCCCCTTAAAGGCTGTAATTTTCTAGGTGTAGAGAAAAAGCCTCTTTGATCACGGTTATCGCGGCTGCTGCCGCCACGCTGGGACGGGAGGTGAAGGTTCAGCCGCTGCCTGAATTGCCGGCTCTCATCTAAAAGCAATGCCGGCAAACCAGGGATTAAAATGCAAGATACATCCAATTAATTCGATCTCCTTTGAAACCAGGAGCGACCCGAGGAGCTCTCTGCAGTGCGTTCAGAGGGAGGCACCCACCGCTGCAGGACTTGTGTTCCAGTGGGTCCCCGGCATGGAGTGTCCCTGGGTGGGTGCTCCAGCCCAGGGTCCCCACGGGAACGGGGGTGGCTGAATCACCCCCCCAGTGCCCCAAAACAGGAGCTTTGCTGTGAACTATTCCCTCCCTTCCTCCGAGGACATCAGCTGAGAGCACCATAGATGCCTCATACACTATTTATTGCTGTTGTTATTTATTATTAAAGCACCAACCAGCTTTTCATGGGCAGAAATGCTCCGTAAACTGTTCCCTGTCCCCCTGTGCCCAAGCCTGGATGGGGCAGGTGGAGCTGGAGCAGCTGCGGGCAGAGCCTCACCAGCACCGTCCCCTGTCACCCGGGGGGACAAGGTCCCATCTGCTCAGAGACCCTGAATTAACGCCAGCCCTCGCTGGAGGAGGCAGGACAGAGCCAAGCACCTCACATCCCCCCCACAGCACCCTTCCACCCTGGGTGCCCTGCAGCTCCCAGCACGGTTGGCTGGGGGAGCAGCCCCGGCTGCCCCCTCCCCGCAGCACCGAGCCCCCCGCACAGGGAAGCGATGCTCACGCTCCTCATCAGCAGGGATCCAGCCAAAAATGAACCTCACTGGGTGAATTACAGCAGCTACAAGGTTTTACAGGGCTGGTGATTGGGACTTGCAGCTTGTCCTCTGCCTGGCAGCTGAATTCGGCACCTGGGGAGGATTTGCTAGCGCGCACCAGGGTTATTTTGGGGTGCCAGGCAGCGGGAATGGGGCTTTTTAGGCGCGGCGAAATCTACTTGCATCTTAAAGTTCCCTTCAACGGGCAGCAGCTCCCCAGGTGCCAAAGCAGGCTCAGCCTGCAGGGTCTCGCCTCCCTACTCAGAAAGCAAGGATGTGGCAGGAGGTAGAGATGCTTCAGAAAGGGGGAAAGCATCTGACCCAGGACGCTCTCTACCAGAGAGCTCTTTAATCTGCCCACCAAAATCATGGCGAGAGTCAGGGCAACTCAAAAACAAGATGTGGAGGGTTTTTTTAAGCAGCAGAAGGAATTAACCACTGAAGCAGCTTTCAGGACAGGAAGAAATAACCTCCAGTTGCACCAGGGGAGGTTTAGGTTGGATATTAGGAAAAATTTCATCACTGAAAGGGTAGTCAAGCGTTGGAACAGGCTGCCCAGGGAGGTGGTGGAATCACCATCCCTGGAGGTGTTTAAAAAACACGTAGATGTGGTGCTGAGCGACATGTTTTAGTGATGGACTTGGCAGTGCTGGGTTAACGGTTGGACCTGATGATCTCAAAGGTCTTTTTCAACCGAAACGATTCTCTGCTGGTACCAGGGGATAGCAATCTCCATTTCCGAGTGCCAGGCAGGGATGCAGCTCTCAAGGAGATGCTCTAGTGAAGAGGCTTCCAAATTTCTCAAGCCCAAGAGACCGTCACCAACACCCACCAACCCTCCTGGCTGCTGCCAGCTGAGCCCTGGGGGTCCCAACGGGTGGGGGAGGCGAGCAGGGGTGCCTCCATCACCTCCTGGTCCTCCCCCTCCATCCATCTGGGATGTCAAAGGATCATTTGGGAAATGCTTCTCCTCCAGCCTGTCCCAGAAGGTCTCACCCCCAGGCACTGGTTTCTCTCTCATAAACCACTCTCCTTTAGCTGTTCGTCAGGTTTAATTTCTCATTTGGGGTTTGTTGGTTTGTTTTTGTTTTGTTTTTTTTTAAATTTATTACCTTCACTTTGAGGATAGCAGTAAAAGTCCTCATTTCTGCTCCTTCTGCCCTCTACCCCTCCTCCTCTTCCTCGGTCCGAACAGCATCGTGGATCTCATATGCAACTGAGCTTCTCTCAACAAAACCAACCGAGAACATTGCGTGCCAAGCTCTATTTTAAGCACCTAATAAAACTGATTTTTGGAGCGGCTCCATCATCGTGTCCTTCTTTCGCAGAGCCCTTGCACCTGCCGAGGGCCCCACGGTGGAGATGCCCCGTCCTCGGCACCTCTCGCTGGGCTGGCGGCCTGCCTGCCTGCACCAAAGGCTTTCTGGCTCCGGGAGGAGCATGACAGGCATGTATTTATTAGTTCGTTACAGAATCAAAGCAGACCTCTCCTCCTCTCCCCAGCACTTCCTCAAGAATGATTTAAATTAAAACACCCAGCCTCCTTGGGAAATGTCAGCGGTGTTATCCATATGCATGATGCCATTATGATGAAGCAGGTGCAGCTTTCAAAACCTTTAGGAAAATCTACCTGTCAATCTCCCTGGCAAGCAGCTCTCCTTCCAAATGCTTCGCCACTTCTCCCCCTCCCGCCTTTATCATTGATCTACAGGTGGGGAAACTGAGGCACAGAGCCACCCAGTGACTTAAGGACTTCAGCCCCTTTTCCCCTTCCAAGCACGCACTGCGGTCAGGAGACAAGCACTTCGTTGGCCTTTACAACCAGGAGTCACTGAAAAAAGGAAGAAAAGGCAAAGGCAGGAGTCACAGAGGAGAAATGATTGCAGCTCATTTACTTCCCGTTGCCTTTTCCGGCCTTTCAGAGCTGAAGCAGCTCCTGCCCCCTGCTAGAGCAGCCCAGCCAGCCCCAGTAAATGGATTCAGCTGTGTTCAAGTGGGAAATTGAGGCTAAAATCAGGCTGATGGGAAAGTAGCGGGGCAGGAGAGGTGGCATGAGGTTAGTTTAGAGCTGTCTGAAGCCAGAGGAGCGCTGGCCTCTCTGGGGGGTGGTTTGCAGTTAGCTCCTCTGCCGGCTTGCCCAGCCTGGCTGTTCGCAGCCTCTCGCCTTCCCTCTCCATCAGGCAGGATTTTGGGAAGCCCAGCTCCCTTCCCAGCACTGGCTCTTCTGATGGCTGAGCCGTCTGCAGGGGATGCTGCCGTGGCTTGAATTTGTTCCGTGGTGCAGGGGGTCTGGAGGAGCAAGGACTCGAGGATGCGCAGCAGCATCGCAGGAGACACCAGCAGTGCCGATGGGCCACAGATGCTTCGTGTGCTGGTGAGACGGGTGCTTGCTGCTGGCCACAGCCTCTGCTTGTGCTGCTGGTGCCAGACAGGCTTAACTAATTCATTAAGAAAGCGATGCACACCTGGGTGGGACTTTAGGGTGTTTGGGGGGGGCTGACCCCACAGCGAGTGACAGCATGGGAGGCTGTGGCCACCCCAGGGCAAGCAGCAGCTCACCCTGCTCCCATCGCAGGGTCTGCTCCCAGTGGGATGCGTGGGGCACCCCGCTACCCTCGCTGCTCCCGAGCACTCCTGGAACCGTGTTAAATCTTGATTAGGTGGGGGAAGGGGAATGGATTTGGGATTTGCATGTGGCTAAATGGGAAGGGAGCAGGGAAAGGCAGGCAGGGCTCGCGGTGACGGGGAATGAATATTAATAGGGAATAACGAGCCAGAGCCCAGCTCGGCGGTGGCAGCAGCAGGCAGCAAGTGCAGGAACCAGTTGAAGCAGCTGATGGTGGGGGGCTCTCCCCAGGGCTGGATGAGGCCCTGAGGAATACAGGTTTTGTGGCAGGGACTCAGCTGTGTCAGCAAGATATGGGGAGACGTGGAGGGGGGGCAAAAGCTCCCACCTCCGCAAGGAGAGTCAGCAAAAACTGCTAAAAGCAACAGCAGAACTAACAAAATGGAAAGGGGAGGTCTGCAGCATCACCTGTGTACTGGGGTCCTGGGAAAACCTCCTGCAAGCTGGTGGTGTCTGGTGTGAATACCAAACAGCTTTGATCTTTGCCAATCCTTTCTAAATCTTGAGCAGTGTCTTGTAAATCTTTAATTACAAGAAAATTGCAACCTTAACAGTGAACACACAAACGGCGTTGATAAATATTTAAAATTGCCACAGCAACAGATCTGAGGGGATTAAGAAAAGATATATTGGAGTGACAGTTATTAAACACTAGATCCCAGTAAATGTTACTGAGCAGATAAATAATGCAGGTCCCCGACAGCCGCGCTCGGCTGCTGACAAACAGGGGGGAAAAAACCGGCTGCTTTGGGGTGGAGGAGGCTGGCGATGCTCTTCCCCAAAAGCCCAGGGTGGTGGGGGGTAAAAGTCTTGTGGGGGTACAAGCATTTTCTCTCCTGCTCGGAAATAAAATGCAGCGTGCAGTGCAGAGTGCCCTGCCGCTGAGGAAGGGCCAGGAGCTGATGGTGTCTCTCGACCCCTGGGCTCAACAGCTTGCCTGGAAACCCCGCTGTTCTCTGGCTCTCTTGCCCAGCAGCTGCGTGACCGTGGTGGTGCTGAGCACGGTGCGTGCGTGGGGCTGTAGGTCCTCCAGCTCCTTCCCCAGCATCGCTACTGCCACAGCCACCTGGGCTGGGCTTCCCTCGCCAGCTGTGCCACCGAGCTCCTGCCTGCCACTCTGCTGCTCCTCCTGCTCAGCCCCCTCCGCTTCCCTCACCTTTTTCTGTAAGTTTTGAGGTCACAGACTAAATTTCCATTATTAAATTTCCAGCTAGCATTAAAGATTTATTGGTTCATGAAAGGTAACTAGCAAAAAGTTCATTATTCCGAACAGCCTTGCCTTCCCTCACTTGGAAGATGCTCGAAGCGTGAATTACCCCAGCAACCTTCCCGATAAAATATTGATCTAAAAAGTTAGTTAATTATAAATATTACAGCAGAGTGATGAGAAATTCCCATTTCTGCCTGTTTTGCAGGAAGGCGCCCTGTGCCAGCACGGCCTGAGGATGGACACCGGGTCTGCCTGGGCAGGCTGCTGCCCTCCATCTCTCCCAGCTGCGGTGGGAGCGATGCCCAGCCCAGCATCACCGTGTCCCTGTCGCAGGGCTGTCCCCAGCCCACCCCATCCAGCGCCCTGGGGGCAGCCAGAGCCCCCCAAACACACGTGTTCGCCCATCCAGCCGCAGCCCGGCGCTGCGGGGTGAGCGTGCGTGTGCCGCCGGGGTTTAGGTTTAACTTACGGTGAACGTTCAGCTCTGCTGAACGATAATAACAAGCACTTAAAAAACCTAACGAGGGGGGCTGGTTTGTTGGCCTTGCAGAAGCGCTGATGCCCACCTAGTAAATGTTTAATTGAAAGTGGAAGGGAACTGGGAGGCTCACCAGTACAGAGAAAACAGTAAATATTTAATTTGGGCACAGTAATTACACAAACAAGGTTAAAGAAAAGGGGGGAGAAGACAGATGAAGGTGGCACCTATAGAACATTAAATCCACATAAAGTCACCAAGGAGATAAATAAAAAATCCCCTTCCAGCAAAGGCAGGAATACCGGTTCCTCCAGGCGGCTGAGCACGGCTTGCGGGGAGCACTGCGAGCAGCCGGGGCAGGCACCAGCTTTCCACCCTGGCACCCGTGGACCGCCGAGGGCTGCACCTGGACTCCAGCAAGGGCAGGTGGTAAGAAAAAAGAAAGGGAAACCCAAAAACGAGAGTCTGCCCTCAGCTCAGCACCGTGCGGGAGAAACACCCCTTGCAGCGGCTGGTGGAGCTCGGTGGGCTGGAGGCAGGAGCGGGTGAGCAAGGCTGTGCCCATCCCTCCAAGGACAGCGGGTACCCAGTGCCGGCCCCGCTTCGGGATAAACCCCAAAGCATCTGGAGAGCCAGCAGGACAGAATCGGGTCCAGGGAGGATACCTACACGTTTCCACTATCAAGCCCAGAGAATTCGAATTGCACAGGGGTGACGGAGAGCCTGCTCTGCCCACACGACGCACAGCCCGCGCTCGTAGCACGGCTGATCGGCGCCAAAATATTCACAGACTTCTGCATTCAGAAGCAATGTATTCTCTGTGCATTCCGTTGTTTTGGGTTTTTTTTTTTTTCCCTCTTATTTTACAGTCTAAAGGCCTGACTGCAACATGTTGTATTTTCCGAGTATAAGCAGAAAAGAGTTTTTCAAGCAAGGGTCAGAGTTAAGGGTGCTCTCCCATGACGAAGCAAGCGTTGCTTTATACTGAAGGGGAGCAACACCCAGAGCTGGAAGGGCTGTGTCAGCGTGGGTTACGATCTTTTTTGCTAATGGCAATAATAAGAGTATCGTAGCAAGTCAACTAGCTCGCTCAGGCATTCTTCTTTCTGGTATTGATTTTAAGAACATGGTTTCTAAAGCAAAATAACAATAGCTAGCACTTGTAAAGCTGCTCCCACGCTCAAAGCGGTATGCAAACATTTACATGCCATTTAAAGCAACCCACTAAATCACACCAGTAAATAAGCCTGATTTGCCACCGGTTAAACTAGAGGATGCCGCAGTACAGGGGTGTCTCCGGTGCTGTGTAGGGAAAGTGCAAGTCCTCGGTGGGCACCGGGGCTCTGCTCCTCTCGGAGGCACAGCACCACTATCTCATTAACTGGCTGTAAAGGCAAAGCGCAGAGAGGCTGGTCCGGCTTTCCAGAAAGAAAAGGTACGTGCAGATCCAAGAGCCCCATCCCTTGTGCAGGAGATGGCTCGGCCCCTGCAGCGCTTCCCTCTGCTTCCCCAGACCCCGGGGTCTCTCGCTGGTTCCTTTTAATCCCCGTTCGGACCAGCCGCTGGGACAGCGATGCCAGTTGCCACTTGTGCAGCCATTTCAATCCTCAAATTAACGAGCCTTTAGCTGCTAGAAGAAAAAGCTGCATTTTTTCTTAAAACCAGCCTGGGTTTTGTGCACTGGCAGCTCACGCCTGCGGTGCTGAGCCTGCTTTGCTGGCGAGGTTTTGCACCACCTGCCTCCTCACCCCAGCAAGCTCCAGCTGGAGACCCCAGACAGACCCCTGAGGGGGGGTCTCCCAGCCTGTGCTGGTGGCTGGGACAGCAGCAGCGTGGCTCACACCAGACTGAGTTTCAGAGAGCTCTTGTTTTTCCTGATGTTGATGTCTGCATCACTGACAGTTCTGGGGAAGGTGTCTGGATGAAGCGAGGCTGTTTATTTTCAGCCTGTTACCCCAAGGCAGAGGAGGAAGAAGCGCTGCCGGCTCCCAGGCAACAGACTGAAGAGCACAGGTTTGAGAGGCTGCTCCTGCACAGACCTGCAACTGCTTAAGGGAGTCTGGGAGTGCTGCAAACCCTGCCCCAAAATAGTCACTTTCCTACAAAAGATGAGGAAAAAGAGGCATAGTGAGGTAGAGAGACTTCAGAGGGCAGAAGCTGAACAGGGTTGGAATACCAAGCTCTGACTACTCGACAGGCTACAGCAAAAAAAGATACGGAACCGTATTTCTTTCCTCCCAGAAATACAACATGGTTGCACCTCTGAGGAAGATGAAATGCTGTCGCTTCCCATAGAGATGAAGAGCCATCTCCTTTCAGCATGCATCTGGCCAGCCTCTCCTGCTAAGAAGTCAAACCCAGAGGTGAACAACTCCACTTTGCTGCTGTTACAGCTGGGGAGGATTGATTTTTGCCTGCTGCTGGCCCAGGGTGGGCAGAGGGAGGGTGGCAGATCTCACCAGCACAACACAGCCCCTGGCAAACAGGACGGACGCAGATGTTCTACTTCATGCTGTGCTTTGGAGCAGTTTGAGCCAGGCTGGTTTTGTGGGCAGGGTGCAAGGAAAGGTTAGACAGACAAAGGACTGTCGGGGCAGACCCAGAAACTTCCCTGCAGGCTTAAGATTGGCAGAGGTTACCAACAAGTCTAATTGCTGCTCTTACAGCTGCTGCAGGACAGAATGGAAACGGCTGCTGGGTGCAACCCAGCTGCCTGCCAACAGGTGATCCTGGACATCAGCCCTACCTAAAGCTGCTCACAGAAACACAGGCAGGGGACAAGCTGGGGCAGGACCATAAATACAACCAACTCTGCCCTCTGGCAGCAGGTATCGTCGTCGTGTCGGGGATGGGGGAACCAGCTCCAGTTCCGTTCCAACGCCGCAGGTGGAGTTTTACTGTTTTCCTACAAAACGACTGAGATGCTCCTCGTTATGAAGCAGCATCTCCTCCTTGGCAAGCAACTAGTGATAAATCACCGCTGGGCATACGTGGGGCTAGTTTACAACACAAAAGAGGAGACTGTGCTCATCTGTCTTCCTCCTGCTCATGTGCAGCCTGCCGGTCTACACCAGCGCTGTAAACCAGGAGGCAAATCAGTGAAAGCCAAACCCCCGTGTCCCTCAGCACAACCTATTTGTGCCACCAGCACCGGCTGGGTCTGTACAGCTTGGAGACAAGGGGAGAGCTGCAAAGGAACGCCAGCACCCCGCTCCACGCCATGCACGGCCGCTGGGTGCCCTCTAGTGAGGTGTCTGCCCGGGGAGCTCTGAATGCCGGGGTGCAGCGGCTGCCTGCTGCCTTCGCCAGGGCCGCTTCCATCCTGCAGGCAAAGCAAACAGCCTTAAAACCAGTTGGAGAAGGGCGAATTAACCTCCTGGTGCTACCGCAAGTAAATGATGCAGCGGTTGCCCCTCCTGGGAACCTGGAGTGGCTACAGCTGTTGGCGGTGGGACTGGGGAACCAGCTTAAAACCAAACCCTGCAAGTGCTTTTTTTAAGCTGGCTCAGAAGATGAAGCCTAAGCACTTCCCCTGCTGTTTGCAAACACGTACGTGGCTCCAGCCTCCCCTCCCAGCTACAAGGCAGACATATCCCGGGAGGGACGGGAGGTCTCTCCCACCCGGAAAACGGACACACAGAAGGTGACAGGCTGCTTAACAGTTAACAGGCCTTTACTTGAAAGGTTTTCCCCAAAATGCCGTACAAATGAGAAAATAAACCTATGTTATCATAGAATGCGCTGAATTTAATTACAATTTATTACACTCAGGACACAAAAACTTATCATCAATGTCGTGATACATGCCTTTTTTTAAATAGTGCAAACACACAGATGTTGTTTAGCAAGCGCCCCTGCTTGCTACCGCAGTGACTGTGCGGGTATACATCAAACCACGGAGTCTTTCTAAACAAGAAAAACTTATCTGGGGAACAAACGGGATGCAGGGAACGGTGCTGGGGAGATCCAGCAGTAGATCACTCTTTCCAGAACAGCAAGTCTTTATCTTTGCCAGAGGTACAACATGTTCCTGCCTTCTTCATCCATCTTCTCAGACTGATCCTCAGCTGTGGTTATGGCTTTTGGCAGGCAGAGACTCTGAAGGTAAGACCCTGCAGTGTTCAGGGGGTTGCAGCTACTTGAAGCACCCGCTCAGCGTGGCAGGCATGGCTTCGTCCCCACAGCTGTGGGCAGCAAGTGCACGTCACCAGGGCAAAACAGCACAGAAAAAGACTGCAATCACAACGGCTGCCTGGATAATAAGGTGCAGAGAACAAGTCGATGGGATGTGTAACCCAGCTTGTGGCAGCCGGCTCTTCTGCCGGCCAGACACTACCATGTAGTCACAAGCAGCAAGGTCTCCCCCGTTTCCAAAGGAGCAAGGAAAAATCCAGTCCTTGTGGACAGACAACCAAAGGACTTCCAGAGCAGAAAAGCTGGCGTCAGAAGGTCATCTGTGCTTCTGGAGCTGTTCCAAACGCAGTTTATCTTCCCCATATGATTTGTGGGTCTCACTCTTGATAGCACAGCCTTGCAGTATCGCCTTTTCAAGGTTCCTGACGCTGCTTGCTGATGTCCAGGTGGCCAAAGAGCACGCACATGTACTTCGCTCGGCTTATGGACAAAGACAGACCGACGACCAGTGCCCTGGCTCTTTCTTCAATCACTTAATCATGGCATCTTCCAAAACAGTCAGCCTTCACTGAAGGCCTCTAAGTGAGAGCATTTTGGTTTTTCTTCCAGGACTGGAAGATTAAACTCAGAACAGGTAGAGTGTGAGCAGGCAAAAGCAAGCGATCCTGATGGCTTTTGAGAAGTTTCCGCTCCATTTCCACTTCCATTTGTCCAACAGCTGCTTTTTCTCTGCAAGGACAGCTTCTCAGCAGCAGATACAATCTGTGCTGGACGCAGGATGGAGCAGACCCTCGCAAGCTACATTATGGTTTCCATCACAGTCACACCCCATAATAAATACATAACAAGGCAGAAAGGTCATAGGTGTCTTGGTGGAAACACCCCCCGTTCAGAAGAAATAAGCACTCTGGGGGGTTGCTGCAAAGGATCTTTGTAATTCACGTAGCGGCTTTGTTCAGGCTAAACTGGCTCGATAACACGTCTCAGCTGACGAGGGACGCTGAGAGGTTTTTGGAGAGCGCTGAAGAAAAGGCTGATGTGCTGGGCATGTCAGTAAACAAGTCACTGAGAGTAACGGAGAAGAGGCACTTGAACTGGAAAGACTTTCTGGAGTAAATGCAACGCGTGTACCTCTGGCTGCCAATACGGAGAGTTCACGTGGTTTCACGCTGCAGAGCACTATAATGTGCTGAACAGCACTATACAGCTGTGAGCCCCACGGCTCCCATACTGTATTTAAATACCCACCAGACTAAGAAATCTGCTGTTTCTGGGCATAACTCCTCTGGCTGAAAAGCAGAGGGATCTAGTAAATGAAACCTGACCTATAGATACACTTGTGCCAGTAAGACTTCAGCAGGTTCCCGAGGAACAGCAACCAACGTCGTTAAAAAAATGTCATTTTAAAAAAAACAAAAGCAGTGAAACATAAACCTTTTCAGTCTGGGCATCAAGAGACACTTGCACTCAACACTTCTAACAGACATGCAGCAATGACTGCTAAAGATCACGAAGGAACTCTTCTCTCATATTGCACTTCATAGTAAAACCACTGTAAGAGAGAACTGTCGCCCACTGTCACCCACCACGACACACCAATGATGGATTCAGAGGACCCGAGTTCACACCTACGTCGGGTAAATGCTCAGCTCCTCTAAAAAAACGAGTTTCTGAACTAGGACTCCACATTAACTGCCATGTCTGTAGAAAAGGAAAGGAATACCCCTGCCTGGCCAGGATCTCATCCGCGCTGCAAAGTATCATAGCCGAGTGCTTTGAGCTAGTTCTTCAACCCATACCTCAAGTCCACTCTTCCCAAGAAGCCTCAGAAGAGCAGTTCTTGGTAAAATGCTACTTATTTAGACTTAAAGCAATAAAACATCCTTCTCCCCTTCTCCTGTACTAAAACTCCCACCCCCACCCACCCCCCTCCAAGCCCCAACCACAACCTGGGCAGTTAAAGCTGCACACAACGAGCTCGCACTGCAATAGCTTATTCTTCTATAGGAAGGAAAATCAAGTGTAACATTGTAGTATCTTACGTCCACTAACTATTTCAGTTAAAAAGAATTAAGAACTTGATAACTGCACGTTGTAAACACCGTGGTTACACTGAGCAAGAAGTCACAGATGCAAAGATCATTACACTGAAAGTTATCCTGCAGATCTGCTTTTTATCACAAACTGCTGCACTGACAACAAGTTTCATTTAGTAATGGAAGCTGCACACAGATCTCAGTAGGATTTTGGTAGGGATATTCAACCGCATTACTGCAACTTAAAACTCTCCTGACTTCTCGATTTTTCACCCCCAACACAAATTACATGCTTTTTTTTTCAGTGCGGCCAGATCTGAACAATTCAATAAAACTGCTTTTAGCAAAACATTTAATTCTTAGGAGCAATCGGGGCAAGGGGGAATTCACAGTATTCAGAAGTGCCACAAAGTGCCACAACACACCCTGCTGAGCCCAAAACCCTTAAAAGGAGAGAAACTACCTGAAAAGGGAAAAAAACGACCTGGCAGGAACTCCCCTCGACGATTCCAGGAGGTAACACCGCTGATCTTAGCATTATTAAAGTGCATCACCAGCAACTTAACAGCCCTTTAATTAAGGGAGCAGTAAGTCAGCTTTTCCATGTGGACTGATTCCCATGGACTTACAGTGCACCAAAACGCCACACGGTTACCCTCCGCTTTTTAAAACACAACTGTAAATAACAGCCAACAACAATAGTCTAAATTATAGCCAAGGTAGAAATAATCACAATACTATACAAAACGTACATTGGATCTGGCCTTTGGCGACGACAGGCAGCAATGGCATGTAACACCTACTCCGACATCTTTGCAGAGAAACAATTTTGATATCGCAGTTTGCTGGGCAGGTTCTAGCGCCTTCCACTGCATGCCTGGCCTGCTAGGGCTGGACCAGGACAAGGAGTGTGGACAAGAAGGGGACAACAGCTTAGAGAAGCACCAAGGTACGAGCACGACCTTCTCTTTTTCTGTCTTCAGGTATACTTCCTAGATTAGAGAGGGAATGGTAAGAGAGGATGACAGAACAGGGTTTATTCTACACGCTGCGCTGAATTCAAATGCCCGTAGAGCTGGTGAAGGCACTATTGCTACTCTGGCATGCTGCGGGGCTTCCACAGCCCTGGAGAACGGGAAGGCTGCGGAAGACCTGAGCACACTCTAGGATATGACCTCAGAAAAGTGTTAAGATGTTTTTAAACTATTAAGTTCCAGCTGGGTTTTAAGAGCCAGTAGAGCAGCCGTGCAGAGCTCTGAAGGACAGCATAAATGCTCCAAACAGCTCTGAAGCGTTAAAATCGCAGGGAAAGAAAATCGGTGGAGAAAATTTTTAAAAAAATCACACCAAGCACAGCCCATAGACTAACCAGCTGCAATTGGTGCTTTACAGAAACTATTTTTTTTCCCCCTCAATCCTGTCTTTAAAGCCACTTTGCACCCTAGAGTCAGCACCTTCTGTCTAGGCTGGCCTGATGAGATGAGGCAGGCAGAAGTTGAAATGGTGCTGTAAGCACAGAGCTGTGAGGATATCCCCACATATGCAGAGCCATTACGATTTAATCCAGCGGGCAGAGCAGATTCTGAGCTAACATTGGACAGGCTTCAACAAAGCTACGCAAGATGACACAGAACTGTACTTAAAATGAAAAAAAGAATCAACAGAAATTAGAAGATCCAATAACAAAACAAACTAAAACACCCTATTCCTTTGCTGTCTGATATGTGACCTGAGATAGCTACAGATGAAAAGTTTCAGAGGACTTATTTCAAGTCTGGGAACAAAAGGACCTTCACCTTGTCTAACAAACGCACATTAAACGAACAACAAAAAAAAAAAAAATCAGAAACCAAGTTATTTATTTCTCACTGCCCTCAGGAGAACTGATCCTTGGAGAAATGGCTTATCTAAATCGCAAACACCTTGGTCTACCCTTCCCCCCCACCCTCTTTCCTACCCCTAAATATATATATATGTATGTATCCCAGATGCAGACTCCCCCGCACTTTCCATCCTTAGAAGGCATTGCACAGGGTTTGACTTACAGGAGAACAACACTCCAACAGCCAAAGTTATAATCCTTTCCAAAACTTGTTTTCTTCAAGGACCAGTTGTTAGAACAGAGAATCCTAGTGACACGACTGAGCTGAAATTCAAAGATTTAGCCAATTTCAAAGCTGAGGCATTGACACCACGTCGGTCACTCCCTGCTCCCTACGGGCTTTAATTTAAACGGACATCAAAAAGTGGGTGCTGCTTCATTTAATGCAGAGGATTCCTCAGTGTTCTTGGTCAGATTTGAATCTTAATTCTCTTTGGTATTCACTGGCAGAGCTCTGACAGTAGGGTTTGTGTGAGTGCAAGAAAACCTGTGTGCTATCTTATGGTGAAGGCCTGAACTGGCACAACTACCCCATAAAGATCCTGATCACCATCTCGATCTCTTTCCCGCACACTGGGCAAGGCGATCTCTTTTTCTTCAGCATCTTTGCACACTTGAAACAGGCCACAAGGTGAGCAGTCCTTCCATGGACAATATTCCCATCTCGTGGTCTGTGATGGCATAAGAAGCAAGGATTCAGTATTTTTTTAATACTCTCTAAAGACTGTATTTCTTCCTCTTTTTTATGCTCAGTGCAGTGCAACAGAGACTCCTTGCTTTCACATTTTCGTGCCAAATCCAAAGACTCAATAGAGCTGCAGGGATCTACACGTGATTTGTTTTCTACCATGTACAAGTCTTTGGGTTGGCCAACTGGAGCAGAAATAGTCCTTCGGCAGTCCGGGACATCTATCCCTTCATCATCATTTTTGTTTTGCATAGCATCAATGTTGGACAGAGAAAGAGAGTAAGTTGGTTTGGGACAATCTGAGTACCAGTCTTTCCGTAAGGCCCAGCAGCGGTAACAGTACCGTTTGCCCGGAGAGTTAAATTTCTTGCATTTGGTGCATTGCCAGCAGTCCTGAGGAATGATCGAGGCAGACAAAAACAGCAGCAAGTTAGCGTATTCTTGCATACGGCTCATTTCCTCTACATAGGAAAAGCAGCAAAGAAGCTTCATCAAAAAAGGACATTTATTACAAAGTTTAAGCCTGCAAACGCACGATTGCTGGTTTGATTACCAGCACCACAGAAAGCCTAAAGAGAATTTGACTACCCCTGTGCATCTACAGATGCAGATCTCTTAAGCATTAAAATCTGTTCTCCCCTCTTCCCAGTCTTCAGCACTCTGGAAGAATACAACGTTCTCAAGCTGTGCAGTTTATTGCATTTTCAGTATCTCACTCTAAATTCAAGGGTAGAGCTCCTGGAATCAGTCAGGAATGTATTTCCCCCACTCGCTAATCACTTAGCATCTGTTGAATCTGCACAACTAAGAGCGGCTTACTTAATTACCCCACATAGCAAGGGCAAGAGCTGCCCAAGTTCAGAGCTATGATTCAGCTGTCCAATGCCAGGGATGTCCTAATTTGTCAAGCAAGCACAGTCTAGAAAATTATGCAAAGAGTATCACGATACACTTTTGCTGACTTACAACAAAACCTCAAAAGGCAGCCTGCAGGAC
Organism: Falco peregrinus; assembly: GCF_023634155.1. Lineage (NCBI taxonomy): Eukaryota > Metazoa > Chordata > Aves > Falconiformes > Falconidae > Falco > Falco peregrinus. The sequence continues at coordinate 4,854,721 of NC_073736.1, read as the reverse complement.
TGGGAGTAAAAAACGACAGATCAAAGAACACAAATTTGATGTCCCTCAATATCCATCATGAGGGAATTCAGAAGAGGAATGAGGTAGTGGGGAGGGGCGACAACCCAGTAATTACGGATTATTCTCTTTCCACCTTGTTTTTTTCATTTAAACAGGGAAAAAAGCTGTGTTCTGTCCTTAGAAAGGCACTGCAAGGGCAAAGACATTACACCGGCAGGTATGCAGGCTCTCCTACTGACAAAAGGCCACGAAAGTATCTTAGAAAAATGGGGTGAGGCGAGAAGTGGATTCTCTTCTCATCCCAAAGACTGCCACAAAACAAGTGACAGCATCAGAACTAGCCTGGGCACCCAGGACCCAGTGGAACCCTGATCCCAACACAGAAATTTCCACTAGAAAGGGTTTTTTAGAAGTATGAATACCTCGTTTCAGTGATTACAAAGGGCCTGCTTCAGATTTCCAAACCTGTGCCAAGGACTATATCCCAGATTCCCTTTCAGAGGACAATACAGAACTGACCTTATTAAAACACCCATGGATACCGTTAATACTAACCCCATACAGCATTAGACTGACCATGCTGGAAACTGAGGGTTTAATCTTCATTCACTTCCTGGGTGTGTGAAGGGACAAGTGAAATCATGAGCAAAAAGCCAGTGGCTGCCCATGCTGACACTACATTACCCTGGCACAAAAGGGACAAACAATGTAGAAACGAGGAGCCTAATCTCTTAGGCAAAACAAAACCACCTAGCTAGACCGTGTATAAATTCTCTCACACCGCCACAAAAAGTGGCCAAATCACGTAAGTTCCAGGGTTGCTCTGTGGCTGAGAGAGACACTTGGTGGTTTTGGACTGGGTGCCAGGTCTCGTGTCCATCCAGTTTAGAATTTAACAGCGCCCTATCCAAAACAAACCAGTGCAGGTCAAGCCACTTTCTCTACGCTCCTTCACATAGGTTACAAAAAAGCTTTTCAAAGGCCTAATTTTTTGCTTCTTTTGGCCTTTGAAACCCATACAAGAATTAGCTTCTCCTACCACAACCAGTAGTAGTGGTTGGACAAGTTCTTCCAACTACATCTAGGATGAAGCACACTCCAAGCAAGGAACGCTGACCTAAAGGACGCCTACCTCAGAAGCAGCTTCTGTATCTGTGTCATCGCTTAAGCACTGAGAATCTTCCAAGTCATGCAAACATGCATCCTCAGTCACCTGGAAAGAATGGAAATGTCGTTAGAGAGGCGCAATAATCTCTGTTTACGATGTGTCTGGCATTGTACACCAAAACTAAAATGACTATATAGTCACCATGATAATTTAAGTCATTCCCATCAGTGAATGAAAAGCCACTTCATGTACTATTCTATTCCAGAATATTGATAACTGTTGCTGGGCTTGTTTACAGTTGTATTTGCCTGTGGTCAACGCATACCTCTCTCTGATCCACACAAGAATCATACAAATACAAACACATACACACCTGAGTGGTCCTACTAATTTCCATGGAAGAAATCATGAACTCAATCCCTTTAACACACATTTGATCAATTACCCGTAACCAATCTCACTGCCACCTCAGCCAGCAGACTCAGGCAAGCGTATCATGTAAACTGAGATCTTCCTCTTCAAGTCTTTTCATTTCTTAGCCTTGTAGATATTAGCTAGAAGCACAGTAAAGTTGCTGCTAGAGATTTAATTAATGTTAAATTAATTTTGTGCCTTGAAAACACACGCTTTTAAGCCAAAACCAAGCAGACCAACTACACAGGAAAGCTATCGTACAGAACAGCGACAGCCTTTCCTAAACACAGTTTAAACTCTGAATGGTTACACATCTAGCTCCTCCAAAATCAGCACAGCATCACGAGATCAATTAAGCAAGGCCAACCTGCGGGACACGTGCACTGTGGCTGTTTGAAGAGGTACCTTTTTGTCACCTTCTTTCACTTCCTCGCAGTCAACTGTTTCCACCTTGACTGCAGCACTGCTGGGCTCCGACGGGCATTCGTTGAGAAACCACAAGTCATCAGTAGTATCTGAAACAACGGCAGTGTCTATGTCCTGTTGGAAAAGAACCAGGAGAGACTACTTAGAGCTCAGGTTAGCAGCAGCAGGAGTACCAGCACCTCAGCCATCACCACAGCGAATGCCTCTCCCCTTTGCCTCACTAACAGCCTTCTCAGCCCTGGGCAGCTCCTCCAGTCACCCCTGGGAGAGAAAGGGGCAGCTGACCGCTCTCACAAAGACACCCCTTTTTCAAGCAGTGCTACGCTCACTCCCCTTGCTAGCCGGCCGTACAGCAGCTGGCTGCCACGCTACAGCCATCCACACCGCATTGCAACTTTCAACCCAGAAGAGGGGCAACTCCTGAAATACAACGAATGCTCTGGAGTGCAAAAGGACCTCCAACGGCTGAGCAGCTGAGCACAGCCTTCAGAGAGCGCCTAGTTTATTTAAGAACACGACAGGTAACCAACCACCTGATGTGAAAGGGTGGGACAGCAACACACAAGGGAGAGGCTGAAAATCCTAGAGTGGGAAGGGGAAAGAAAGAACAAGAATATTTTATTTACTTGGAACCCAAAAGAGGAGAGGAAGAGAATACAGTGCACCTATTTAAAATGTCTACACACCTGGTTAGTCTGAATATCTGTTGATCCATTACTTCTGGACTTGTAATTGCTTCTGAGGTTGCCTAAAAACCACCATGGAAGACCAGCTACATCCCATTCCTCAAACACTAGGTCCAGCTTAGGCTTCTTGCTTTTAGAGAGGTTTTCTATTAAGTCTTTGTCTGTAAGAGCCAAGTAGAATCTAAGTCATGCCACACCTATATTATTTCAGAGACTAGCAGAGAAAAAATTGGCCCCGTCCGATTTTAGAATTCTTTCTTGCTCCTTCTTACAGCCAGTTACTGCTAAGAGCTTTGGGGTTTGTATGAGTGTACTGGGACGTCAGATCCGCCGCACATCTGTACCTGTGGATCTACCCAAGTGAACCTGGCAAAACAGTCACTGCACAGCCATCACCAGAGGTCAGAGAAGCATGCCAGTGTTCCCAGCGTCCATGTAACAGTCCTGGTTCTCTTTAGCTTTACCTTACTTTTAAGACTCAATACAGAAATGCAAACACTTCTTTCAGAGCTCTAACCAAGTCAATGCAGAGCAGATTTCTTGAGTGACTTAAGATGCAGAAAGAACTGGTTTGAGTTTAGTTCAAATTTCCAGGGAAGGGAGCTCCTGAATACCCAAACCAGGCTCAAAGTAGGAAGCAGGAAGGTAAGAATCCATCCTCCATCACCCCATGCTTCAGCCTCTTTTTTAGCCCGTGCAGTTTAGTCTATGGTCCTCAACTCAGCAGTCTGAATTTGAAGATAACCTTGAATATCTCTCTCTCCAGTGCCACGAGTTTCAAAGGCACAGACAAGGACTGTTCCTACCTCTTTTTGTACATGCAGCCAGGACAACATCTACCAATCTCATTTGATCTGGAAATACCCACACTTGCAAAGGAGATTTGATTTTACAAACAGGTTCCTTGATATGAAAATAACATGAGAATAGAAAGTAGAAAAACAGGAAAATTGTTTCCGTAACATCAGAAATCCATGAGTGAACAAGCAAGAAATCCCCAGACATTAAAACAAAGGAAATGTCTAAATATGAAGGAGCTGTATTACACTTAAGCTGGATAGAAAAAAAAAATCCATTATTATTCAGTTCTCTAATTGGTTTGCAGGTAATGACTGCAGACGGCTCAGGCTGTGTTCTGTGTAATCAGAGGAGAGAGTCCCTTGGGAAGATAAATAGATACAAGTATAATTTCAGCATTTAAAATACCCTTCAGCAAGGTCTGTAAGATTTTTCATGGCATTGTTTAGTGATAGATGTGCTTTTGGGGCTTAACCTGCCATTTTATTCAAAGTGTTGGTTTATTTATGAGACCAAATATCCAAGCTAGAAAACACGTCTATCATAAAACACCTTTGGTGAACATTTGCAGGTCTCTCAATCTTTAGCATAACCTCATGATTTCTAAAGATTATATTCCACAACAGGTTTTTATTAGTCTCCCAACAACCTTCTCCAACACTTTGTTGATGCAGAGCTCAACATGTCACACTGGAGAAGGAGCAGAAGAGCTTGTACACATCGAGTTACTGCAGAAGAGCTGGCACTCACCTTCACAATTCTCACATTTTTGCTCCGAGGTAGACAAAGCAGAAGCATTGCTTTCACCCTCCATGACGCCAGTGTCAGAACCTTCTTGCCGACTAAACTGCATGAAGGAAGGAAAAAACACATGTTAGTCCACCAGAGCTTATAGGGACAAGGGGATGTAGCACTTCCATTCCGAGTCACCAGCTGCAGTACAAGACCAAGAAGTTCGGAAGAGAAATAAGTTTCTGAACAAAACCTACACGCTATTAACCCTTTCAGAAGGCTAACGCATCTGTAATCCGCACAAACAATATACTTGCCACCTAGGAAAAATCTTAAGATTGGCAAAAGTCCAAAAGTTGCCATCTTTAATGCAGTAATACTGTGAGCTTTGTGACTCTCTGGCCCCCAGTGTGAACAGACACCTCCCAGATCAGACTACCTTAACCCCAAAATACACCTGGAAACAAGTTTGAATGTGCAAAGATTTTTCCTAGGTTTCAGATTCTGCCTGAAAGCTTCTGAAAACAATCCTACTAAACACAAAACTTGTTCACATGTTTTAGAAAGCTTAATTATTTGGCAATTCCTACTCAGAGAGGGGATGGGAAAGAGGGAGGAAAGACAGGAAAGTACAGAGCACGCTGGAGGAACTGAGGACTAGAAGTGCTACACCCCAGAGAAACGCGCTCAGAGACTGGTACTCTGTTATGAAGAGAACAGAGAAGGGTCACTCTGTCCCTGCCCTGTGGACTCCAAGAACTTTTCAGGAAGGTGAGGACCTGGCAGCCAAGCAGCACAAAGTTCTGGCAGTCCACCATGCACAGGTACAGAGAAGGGGCACTCTGTACAACAAAAGAAACCACCAGGCAGTGGGTTTACCTTCAGCTGGTCTTGGCTTGGCTTATCGACGCTCTGTTCCTTTGCGAGATTCTGTGCAGCATCTAGATGGCAGGTAAAACAAAAGAAAAAACCTTCCCTGGTAATAACCATTCTCACAACACAGAGGGACTTCAGCAAGCAACCAACGAGCCAGGCTTGGCAGACCTCTAAGTAGCCCTTCAACAGAAACGGTGCCCTTTCTTCCTTCGAGAACTAGCCATTTCCTTGAGAGGCATTACTCCAGTATTCCCTAGACTTTGCTAGGTACGTATGGAGGCATGAGCCTATGGAATACAGAGTCTATGTCTCCTTGGAGATGAAGCTTGATAAAACCCCACAGCATGTAAGAACCATCTTCCTAATGCGAAAAACTATTCTTTTTTCCTACAGGCTGTCCTGCCATCGCAAGCTCTAGGTCCTTTACACAAGAGGTCTGCACGGAGACAGAAACCCAGAGCAATAGCAGAGTGTGGGGACTCTCACCTGAAGGCTGGATCAGATCCGTGCTGAAGAAGGTGAACGGAGAAGAGTAAGATTTTTATAAATACCTGTGGACACCATCCCTTTCAGCCTAGGCTGAGACAGGAAAAATGCCTTTCTTAAAGGCTGTGGGCATGAAGAACATTGACTAGACTAAAGAAGGGAAAATTCCATGCACAGCAAGCTCCTTCCTGGGTAACTGTGCAGATCCGTAACACAATTTAATCCAGACGATTACACTGGCCCCAAGAGTTAATTAAAAGGCCAACCTAAATAGCAAGAACAATCATATTAACAGATATCTTTCTACATAATAGGGGAGCTGCACTTAGGAAGTCTACCCTTCAAACAGAATTACTTGCTAGAGAAAAAAAGATGCAAGGATGGCTCCTGCTTGCTCCCCTTTCAATTTAGCAGAGAAATTCCCTGCTTGGTGCCAGGCAGACACGAACAGTCTGATTCACACCATGAATCATGGATGAAGACGCTGAAAACTGCTGCTATAGGCAGAAAGGTGGACCACAAAGTGGTCCATAAAATGGACCAAAACAAGGGACCACAAAATAACATGGCTCTGTCCCGTATTCTTTGCCCTCCATGCATTATTTCAGCTTTCCTTTCTTCCCCTTCCATCACCCTACAGCTTCTGCAGTCACTGGTTATCTCATACCTGAAGGAAAACAAAGTCAATTGGCTCATCCCTAATTGCTTTGGCTGTGCAGCCACATTAGAAAAAGTGAAGCCTTACGCTTCTAACACTTTATAAATAATGCAAACTAGCCTTAAACACTGTGTCAAAAGACACTCCACTTCTTGGAAGGCTTCCTTTTTTGAAGCCAACATATAATATACAAAATGCCCTTAAAGTCAGGTATTCCTAAATGCACCTCATTTGAGTCGCACTTAAGAGCGAAAGCTAGCCAAGGACACCACCTCACGAAGAGCATTATGTACGAGCTTAACCTTTATTATCAACATGCACTGCAGCCACCTTTCCACAAGTGTACTTAAAAGAAGTGGCCGAGACAATCTGCAAAAAGATGTGTTGATAAGCACTGATTTGGCTAACGAATACAAGCAGCTATTACAAAACTCGAAACATGAAGACCTCTCTAAGCCCTGCGGCACTTCCAGTTATTCCTACGTTGCCATGAAGGAAAAACAATACCTCGAGTCACCCTTCCTGTGCATTTGTCAAAGGTCTGGTCTGCCAAGCTTGTTTCGTTTTAGTCACACACATACACAAGCAGGCACGGTGGTATAACTCAGTGATCATCTCCCTAAAGGAACAGTATTTCCTTTGGCAGGTTTAAAAATAGTTACACCATGACTGGACCGTACACGCACACCCAGCCACGCGCACACACCAAGCAGAAAGGGGACAGGGCAGCAGAGGAGAGAGCTGTTTCACTGGGATCCTTTGCTCTCCACATACATCGCCTACAGGGAAGAGGCCAGGGCATCACCAGCGAGGGGAACGGCACTCACACAGTTATTCTGTAGGTAACGTGTTTAGACGAGAGTCCACTTAGGAAGATTCTTCTATACCAATAGAGAAAGGAGGGGGACCTCAGAGGCACCAATACACGGCTCAAAGCAGAGGACTAAGCAGTTTAGGGCCACGTTTTCTCAGTTTCTATATTTGCACAGGCTTTTACGTACCTGTGCAAAAATAGACTAAGCCCTTACGAAGAACAAAGTCTATATTCTCTGCTTAGAGACCCCAAGAAGTACGGCACAAGACTCCAAAACTCTCCCGGTGCAGCTCCCTCATGATTTGTATACTTGTAGTTTCATTAAAAGCTTTTCTTCATATTAAGATTACCAGCCGTACAATGGGAACTGGCTGCAAGGAAGCCATCATCTGAGATTAATTTAGAGAATAAATTTTAATTTATGACTGAAGGACTTTTGATGTAGCTAAGATCTGATTTCCCTTATAAGCCAGGAAAGCAACAGTGACCTTTAAAGGTTCAAGCGTTCAATTAAAGTCCAGACCTCTTTGGTTTGCAGAACTAGGCTGGGCTCCCCCAGCACCCTTACACTCAGTCTCAAGATTATGAAAGTATAAAACAAGGTGAGAGCCAGAAGTCGCAGCATGCTATGAAACTGAGAAAAGACCGAGACACCAATAATGACTTGGATGGGACACTTCAGCCATGTTCAGTTGTACATCCACAGTATTTAGCTCTGTCATCGTGCTTCCAGAGAGAGTGTGCCTGCTGCTCCAAGGTTTGGCCACTGGTTAGAGGCAGCCACGTTACTCAAACAGCTAACTGATTTCATACCACAGCTACTGATGGTGGACACACAGAAAAGACACATACTCAAAGAGATTGTCTAGTCAAAGCCTTCATTAGCAGTTTGTTCCAGCTTCAGAAACATTCCTCTTTTCCGAATATCATTACTTACCCAAGTTACATCAACACTATATTCAATATACTTGCCCATACTGTGACAAACCTACCTGTCATTGCAGCAGAAGTCAGGTTCCGTTTCAACATGTCATAGACTGGGCTGTGGGAAAGAAAATGATAGTTGAGTCACCCTCACAAAGCCAAGCCGCATTGCCTTTTATAAACCAGGGACAGAAATTCTGTTTTATTATCCAGAAAGACACTGGAAACTGCAGAGAGGTTTTTTTGCCACTCCTAAATGCTTGCTACAGAGAAGTCTAGGTTAAAACTTTACTGAAGGATGTAGATTTTCACTTAGGTGTGAGACCAAGGGCCTGTGAAGATGCAGAAATGAAATGGGGAAAAGATGTCACCTCAAGCAGCTCACTGCCTGCCAGCACTAGCACTCCGCCTAGTTTGTTAGCGATTGTTCGCTCCGATTTTTGTGGGGTGGCTATGTTTTATTTAACCATTCAGAACTGGCTCTTCAGAACAAAGGAGCTCAACTTAAACTTGTTGAACACATTACCAATAAGCCACTGAGCCACTTGGTTGGTATTCATGGAGGTTTACGTGACAGTGACTAGACACAGTGACACCAAGAGCTGCCTGTCCTGGCAACCCCTACAATACAACGTACGTTAAAGGTGAATTTTTCATACCTTGGATCTTTTACAGAGAAGCTCTCCAGTCCCAGCAGTTCTCCCAGCTGATCTCCTCCACAATAGACCATGTGTTGCTGTCTTTTGTCGTAGAGCTGCCTCACCATTATATACTGTCCTAGGTAATGCATAACCTGCAGATACATAACATACCATCAGCCAGTTATGCAGGCAAAACCAAACCACCAAAGACTTTGGAAATTTAGTTTATGATACTTGCCTCCTGCTACTCTTTACAGCGTGAGTCAAATCTATTTTTTTACTTTTTTTTTTTTTTTTTCAACATAAAAACCCTGCTTTTTTATGCACATCTGCTATTTTTTGGTGTCTCCCAACCAAGTGAGAGCTGTGCTTTACCGTATTGCTGTAAGGTTTGGAAGTATTAATCCCAGACAAGGAAAATCGAGTCGAAGATGGACAAATAGCAGTCCCTCTGCTACCACACGTTAATATGAAACGTGACATGGGTGATAACACTTTCACGTGGGCAGTGTTGCTCAGCGAGAGGAGGAGATGGGAGACTGGCAGCTGTTCAACTCAGGTTAAAGAAGAGAAGGAAATGGCTTTGGCTAAAGGATGACCACGTTTACAGTGCTGTCCCTCGGGACACAGACTGCAAGATGCAATGGCAACTGCATTACTATCACAAAGGATGGAGAGGAAACATCTTTTGAGAGCTAGGGAACACTGCCAGCTCCAGTGAGGAATCCAGAACACAAGGGGAGAAAGCAAAGCACATTAAGCACAATACAGGCAGGTCCCAACCCCCATTACCCACTAAAGTGACCCTCCTGAATGACAAGAGTCACCAAAAAGTTGCCAACAGTACTCTGTTCTCTGCAGAAAAAACTGACTTAACTGAGTTAAAATGTTAATCTATACATGTAACCTGCATTTAATACTCAGCTCTCCCCATTTAAACCATTCAATTTGTTTTTTGCAAAAATTTTTAGAAGCTAAATAAGTTATTTAAATGCATAAGTGTTTAAAATAAGTCACGGGGCTCTGCAGGAATATTTGACACGTTCATAATGAAAAACCACTGCATTTAATTCTTTGCAGACAGGACACTCTTGTAAATCACAGTGTCATTTTTTTAATCTCGTACACATATTGCATTTTAATCTTAAAATAAATGAATTCACAGGGTCTCTTAGGTTTAGCTGACAAGCCATTTCAAAGAAAAGTTAAATGAAAAATACCAACTGGAATCCAATTTTTAAGGCTTTCAGGCACTGAGCAGAGAGCAAGACAATTGAACAGAATCTCCTACACTCTCTCAGGAACGTGGCTATCCTGTCTCTCCTTTCTCTTACGGAGGCTTCTGATTTTCCAGGATAAATAATATTCTTTAAAATTTCACGCTCCTATTCCATTTCCTCCGGGGGCTCTCAAAACCAGTTACGATCGATCAAATCACAATAGCCCTATGGATCAGGTATCCTTATTTTGCAGGCAGGGCTTAAAAGTATGGAAAAATTAATAGCCAGTCCCGTCCCTTCCCCACAAAGAGCCATCAGGACAGGCACGGTTTCGGTGCCTAGGAGCTGAGCCCACCTCCTTCAATGTGAAGGTTTCACCTTGGGCGCCTGCAGCCTGCAGAATCTTCAGAAGTGGCAGTTTGGGTCGCACCTAAAATACAAAGCACAGAGTTTGTCTGAACGACACGAAGCAGTGCCCTGCTGAGAGAAAGCCGGTCACCCTGGCACGTGAGCCTGCATATCACAGAGAGCAAACCCAAGTTGCCCAAGTCAACCTGTGTATAAGACTCACACGCCAAGCAGAGAGCTGACAACCATGGGATGAGTTGGAGGTAGTGGGGAAACACTGCTGGCCTCAGGCTAACCTGCTGAAGGCTGGTATTCTTTTTTTACAAGTAATCTGCCTGGACAAATGCTTAAAAAGAAGTTAGAAGGACTGAAAATCAGCACAATCATTCTGACTCAAGCGCAAGACAAAAAAAGCCGAGGAATTTGGGCAGCCAGCTCTAAAGACTTTAATCACTTACACTGTCCCATTAACTTTGATGTCATTCACCCTGTGAGGGAAGACTGGAAACTCAGACCCTCGGTATGGAGCCCTAGGCAGTGACTAACCAAATGTACTGAGTCACATCTTCAGCAGCGATGATGGTGCATTCAGACTGCCCCTCCAAAAGCAGCATGCCAGAACGTTCTTAATTAGCACACTGGATAAATCCAGTCTGCTCTGTACAGACCTAAGTATTTATTAGGATCCATGAACAGGCACGTAATAATAAGACTGTATTAAACACAAGGTGTGGTTAATTGACACCAAGGATCAGAACCTGTGTTTTCTGTGGATCTCAGTCATCAACCAAATATTTAGTATACAAAATATAAAGTACCCTGGGAACAATGCAACTACTCCACACCACCTTTAGGTTTCACCCACACACCCAAGCAGCTTTGAGTAGCAGGACAGATAACGCTACATAAAACAGCAGCGAGCTTTAAATAGCTACTTCCCCCCTACGTTACTATTTCATCTATTCCACAAGAATTTTAACAATTCCTAGGAGAGTGCCACCACATGTCTGAAAGCCCTCTCTGTTCTCTGAATGCTACAGTTGTGTACAATATTGCACACGAAGCATGCTTCCCACACTGAATCTCTCCCTCTGTCCTCCTTGTCTATCAGATGCTAATACAGCAACTTCCATCTGTCACAGGACAGAAAGTCCAGCCCTCAGCACACCAAGTTCATTGCTGTTTCCTCTACACTTTAACAAGGCTTATCCTCTCGAGGCATGTAACTCCTGCTAGCTAGTAAAGCCCTTCACAATGTTAGGTGGACTCACCTCTGTCTCACACTCACCCCTCCTTTCTGCCTATACAAATGCAACTGCAATCCCTGCTTCCCTTCCCACGGTGCAGAGCCTGCTTGCAGCCCTGCAACATCTCCTCAAGAGACAGCCCGAGCTGCAGCACCATTTTCCTGCCCAAAGTAAGGACAGCAGATTTTGGTTGCTTACCATGAATGCAATTCGTCACTCAGCTATCAGGCACTATCTTGGCAAGGTATTTGTTCTGCTGTTTTCTAAAATTGTAAAAAATTTGTCTCCTCTGTGAATGTGTCTGGTCTGCCTATTTTCTCATTATTGTTTCTTAAATGCATTTCCAAGCTCAAACAGAACAGCTTGTGTCCAGCCCCAAGTCTCTTTCTCAAGAACATCTTTTTCACTAAGAAAAGCTCAGCACAACTCAAATAAGTGCTTGTATCAGCACATGATTTTTAGTAAGATGAAACTATGTGTTTGCATTCATTCATTTCTCTAATGACCACTCTCAAATGGCTTTTGAAGTAACAACTTATACATCTCTTTCTGATTAAAGAAGAAACCTAGTTAGCTTGATCATTTTCAAATGGGCCCTTAGCTACTACAGTGCAGCCAAAATGGAAGTGTTTATTCCACACTGCCTAGGACACTGAGTGTTGACAATCAATATTTTGCTACTAATATCAGAGCCTATTTACTTTTTTTTTCATGCCAAGTGAATTGAATAAATAAGCACATACATCAATTCTGCACAGGACTTGGCTACATTTCAAAGCTTCTAATTTAAGCCTCGAATGGGAGGCGCTCTCAACTTCCCATCAGCTTATTTCCACTCCTGCCACATCCTCTCATATTGTGGAGATGTTTTTTACAATGAATTGGCTCTGAAAGGTTGGATGCCTGTCTTGGAGAAGCTTTTCTGATTTTTATACTGTATTTCTACTGCTGTTGTTTGCAAATTTCTCTCTCTGGCTGTCAACATGGTACCGAGCCATATTCAAACACACACATGTTGGCCTTGGCTTGCAGCTACAACTACCTTTTTTTCCAGGGATGCTCCAGGAATAGTCGATAACGGATGTACTGCATGTTACCTAAGCCGACTCCACAAAAAGGCATAGGGATGAATTACTGACTCAACCAAGTTCAGCATACAGGGTTACAAAGCTCCAAGACACAGAGTCCAGCACTAGGAGGAATGTTGTATGTGGAATACTTCAAGTACAGGCCCAGCACAAAAATATGCATTATACAGTTACTTGCATGGCCAGTTTTAACTGCTTTTCCCCCTCCTCCCCCTTTAAAGTGTTCATAAATCATTGATCTAATAATGAAAGCTAACATAACTCTGGGATAAAAGCCCTACTCCATTAGCCTAAACTCTTCTTACTTAAATGTACTTGGAGAGCTTTGATTTGATGCAAGAAATCACTGCTTTAGTGAGAAGAAAGCAGTGAAGATAAGCAGGAGAGGTAATTACCTGGTTAACTTGTCCAAGTGTGATTCTGCAGGCATTCTCAGCTGCTGGATGCTGGGGAGAGCTTGAAGATGTCATTGTGGCAGTGATTAGCTGTTTATAGCACAAACCTATAAATGAAAAGGTTCATGTACCAGTTAAGCTGAGAAACCTGGTCTTTAACCACTTTCACTTCTTAGAAGTCTCAGGAAATCGGGGTTTAAAATTAGCCCTGCATGCCTATTTTAAATGACTGCTGTATCACGCTGATGTTACTGTGCTCCTCACCTGCTCTGCCTAAACTGATCTGCTGTCCTACCCAAGCTGCACCCAGCTGCCTGACAAACAGCCACTTGAGACCAACTGGGACAGATCTGCTGTGGCACCGAAGGATGCTTTGACTCTGCCAGTCTCTCGGAGTGGTACAGCATGGTGAGGAACTTGGGGACCTGCCAGCTCAAGGGAACTGCCAGTCTCCATCAGGTCACTGGCAAACTCTTAACAGGGTGAAATCCTCGAGTCAGAGCTGGGGAAATAGAAGCTGAGTCACAATCAACCACAATGGAAATCTACACAAGGCAGCAACCTCCCCCTGACTGCCCAAAAAGAGTAGCTGGCGCTGATGGCAACGATTAACACGTTCCCCACCTGCTTTTTCCAAGAGCTGAAAACCTGCTAAAGCTGCTGCAGCCTTCATCCCAAATACCTAGATGCAGGCTATAAATTAAATTTTAACAGCATTACTGGGCTAGCAGGTGAATCGATCCTTCCTGGAAAAGAACAAAAGGGGAAGTCCTGCAGCTATTTGAATTTGTTGAGAACTATCAGTTTCAGTATCTACCCAAAGAGGACAGCTTCATATGCAAAACAATCTGTAATGACTCATGTTCACAGCACAACCCAGTTTAATCTACCTCACAGAACAGGTTTGAAAACTTCTTTATATTTAAAGAGAAAGGATGGTGTAAATTAATGAGCCACGGGGGTGCGGGGGGTGGGTGGGAAATAAAGTAACTTTAACCTGCTGGAGAAACTTAAAGGTTTGATCACACAGCACTAAAGATCAGAAAAAATGTTATCTGTAAAACTGTTTTGTGTCCCTGGACCTAGTTACAATAAAATCTCCATCTCAACGTGAATCTGGCTGCACTTCTGCAGGCAATACCTAGACAATCCCTGCAACTGCAATTTTTGGAAAACTTAATGCTAGAGCATGAGATGACCTAAAAATACTGGCTCTTGAATTTGCCTACTTAGATGCAACTCTGGGTAAAGTTTTAACTGTGTGGAATCTGGAAGAAGCATCAACTTTTAATCTATGCAGTAGTTTAATTTAAACTTGAAAAATGTGAAGCTAAAAAACTTTAAAGCAGTATCTAAATGGCCTTTCACAGAATTTTCCAGATTCAGTAACTGAATTTGTTATTACTACAGCAGTTATAAAGAATGCAAAACAGTATGATTAGCTACATTAAAAAGCAAACACTACCAAAATAACCAGCCTTATGCCTGAGGAATGTAACCAAACATTTTAGACGTAGACAAAACAGGTTGAACATCTATTTTAGCACACAGTGCAGAAACCTCAGTAAAGACAAAAATCTGAGCTTTAGCACCAATTCAAGTTGCTGACCACAACCCCTACCCCTCCCCTGCCCCATCTATTAAAATGACTTATAATGGCTTATAACTTAAAAAGACTTATAACGAGTTAGAGAGTTCTGATACTTCAGAGAAATGTAATACTCTAAGAACAAAGGCACTACCAGGAATAAAATCATTCTGAAAGATCAAACATATCTCACTATTTAGGAAAGCTTGATATATCAAATGTTCAAGTTTGGTAAAAAACATTGATAGTGACCAGACCTAGGTACTAACTGAAATAAATTGGTATTTGAAGCTATTTAGGAAGCTAGAACCATGTCCGTGTTATCAGTCTCTTAAATTTTAACTAAGGTTTCTACTTGAAAATGCCAAGCACGTTGCAGCACACACTGCCCACAGGACCCTTCACGCTTTACAAGCTAAGCTGTACTTTGTACTAGCTGCAGAAACTTACCAGCCTTGAACTTCTCTGCTATCAGGAGTATCACTAGGATGGGCCTCCGTTTCCCAGGCAGTCCCTTTGCTCCTGCCAAGAGCCTGCGGGTCCCCGTGCAGGAGAGCAACTCCAGCGGCCCCGGAGGGTGCTCAGCAATGCCTCCCCAGCAGCTCTGCCGTGCCTGGCTGGGCTCCCAGTCCTGCGGGTGCTCTGGGCTCTGAGTCGCTCTTTCAAAAACCGCTCCTGCCTCCAGCTCATTTAGTCAGGAGAGGGAGTCACTAAATACATCAGCTTCTGATAAGAGCTTGAGTCGGTGTGAAAAACGGCCAAAATGGGAGAAAACAGTGGATTTCCTCCCCGCCCTGAATTCCTGGAAAGGCACTCTGCTACGCCTGGGTTAGGAGAGTCAACACTAGAGATCACTTTAGCTATTTCAATACTTGTTTTATTAGAGAAAGGTGAGCAAGTCAGTGCTTTGCCTCCAGTCTTTACTGATAAATTGTATTTTTAGTAAGTCTGACCATTAGTAATACTAACTTTAATTAGAAATGAATCTTGGAATTACTGAATGCTATCTTCCCAAGCATGCAAGCTCCAAAACATGATACCTGCAAGATTTATGGAGGCTGCCACCAGTCACTGTCCTGCCAAGACAGAAAATCTCACTTGTGTTACCACCCTCCGTACACAGGCTGGCCAGAAACACAAACGGTGGAAATTCCTAGAGAACTGTGAAGCTTCTTGCTCAGCGAGCCCTGTTTAACTTCCCCCTGCAACTCTTTTAATTTCCCCACCTACTTTATGCCAAATATTTTTTATGCCAAATATTTTACCTCACAACCCTTAAAGCGTCTAAACCAACTTGCAGCCAGCTGAGCAAAAAGCACCAGTGAACGTACCCTGTTCCCCCTATAGCTCTGGAGCAATGCATATAAGCAAATGCCACCGGACCAGAGTAATGATGCAGAGGAAACCATGAATCACAAAGGAGTCACGAACCAACCATTTTTTCCACTTGAACACTTTATATGGTCATGCACACTACAGGAACAAGCTGTCTGCCTGTTCTGTGAGTAAAAGTTCCTCCTCTGAAGAAATCAAAACCCCACTAGACCACAGCTTTTGATGCCTGCAGAAGGAAAGGCTTGAGACAAGATCTTACCAGGCCCAGAAGAGTGCAAGCACAGGGTACACGGACTCTTCTTGACAGCACTGTCTGAAAAGTGGAGGCTGAATTTCTAATTCAAGTTCAGGTTTTGTTTTAAAGTCTCCTTCTTTTAAGGAAAGAACACAATTTCTAACTTCCGTGCAAAGTAAAAACACAGCAGGGAGTACGGACTAGACATTACTATTCGGTGGATCTGCAGGCTCTAATGGCTCGCTTCAACAGCGGGTTAAGTTCTGACATTTAAGTCTTGTCTTCAGTTACTATTATTCTTTCTCATGCTTTCAAATAAAGCAAAATTTCTACTGAAAGCGAAGTTGCAGTCTCACGTATGGTATCACGTAGACAGCAGCCCTGGCGGGGAGGATTTAAACAAGCACTAATCTCACAATTGAGTCAGAGCTAATCAGGTTTGCCCCCATCAGTGTGACAAGTCTTTCTGCCCACCAATCTCACCATGCTTGTGACAGACCCACCACTACTCCTCCCTGTAAACCACACCTTACTAAGCCCTTAGCTCCTCCTGTGCCATCTTTCTCTGGGCCACGCATTTCAGCCGATCACATCCCTCTGTTGCCAACAAGTTTGTACGCGTCCTTTGAGAGCTGCACAATGCCAGCCAAGGCAACATCAAAGCTGCCCTTTCACTGCCACCTTGTCACCATTTTTACTCCATGAGACCTTGTAAATCTTGGCTGGTTACTTAGGGGCTTCCAGCCGGGAAGTGGCAGCAGGAGAGAAAACTGAGCTGTGAATTACATGATTTAACAGATTTCACACTTTATAGACTGCTTGACTTCCATTTTTGTTGTTCTGTGCTCAGTTAAGTGCTCTAATATGTTGCTTTGACATCGAGTTGGCATTCCATCAGGAAAAATATCCTCTGCTAGGAAGAGTACCCAGTGAAAAAGCCCAATTTCACTACAGAAAAGTCCTTTAATGCATTACTTATGGCAACAAAAGCCAGGGCTACTATTTTTAATATTTAGCTGAAGAGCTCCTCTCAGGCAACTGCTCTTGAGTAAAATCCAAATCTTCTAACACACAAAAAAAAAAACATTCTGAGCTTCACCTGAGTTTTGCTGTTGACATGATGCATCTGCCACAAATTGTGTGTTGCTTCCCAAAGGTCAGCCAACAACACGCCAAAATTAGCCAACCTGTGATAAACATTAGCAGTTAACAAATACAAATGTTATGCAACACTTTATTATTATGTTTAGTAGGAGGAAAAAAACAAACCTGATCTTTTCAATTAAAAAAGGCAGGCTGGCAAATTGCTCCGCAAATCTCCCTAAATCAGCTGCTGTTGACAGTTATTTGTTGCTGGTAATGTCTGGAACAGGACAGCACTTCCACGCCACCACGCACACCCTTGTCTCCATTTACCTCTATTTTAACAGATGAAATTGGGCTTTTACTGGGGTCACTCTTCCCCATAGCAGATAACTTCCTTAAGGGAATGTCAAATCAATGTAACTATTTTAATGCATTCAACCATGCAGCAAGAAGTAGTTAGGTCAGGAAAACAAGCTTCTTTACCAGGCAAGAGCTATGTAATACCCTGAAGTGACTGTGCTGACTGTTCCTCTCGCAGGAACATCTTTCTCTTCAGTGTTGAGCCAAGCTCTTTAGAACTCATGAGTCAAACTGAAGCTACTAATCACCTATTTTCTGCAGCAGTGAAAAACAACAAAAGCCCTTATTTCAATCACATCTTCAGCAGGACTGGCTGCATGATGTTGCACTTACGAGCCTGGGTATTGCTGAACATCTAGGTGCTTTTGCTCTACTCCTAAGAAAGTTGCTAAATACACAACCATTCACTCAAACATCACATTACACGTTTGCCGCCGTCAAGCCCACAGCACACTTCTGAAGAAGCAGGCACTTGGGATATGAATTTTAACCCTTTTTGATCAGCAGGTTTCCCGTGTCACCTCCTAGCAATAGATGCAATGCAGGGCGGTGCCTGGCACCTGACCTACCTGGCAGAAAGAGTCGACACTGCCCTGCTTGGAGCAGCGCCAGCTACACTGGCAACACAATAACTTGGAGCTGCTGGAGAGCCTTAAATGAACAGATACCAGAGCAGAAACAAGCCCAAGTTCTTCTAACAGTACTGCATTCACATTTCAGTGGTCCTTTCAGTCTCACTTGTTATTATCTTCTCCACGAGTTTGTAGTTTTCCCCTACTGAACACTGCTTCTGTGAAATCTAAATCTTAGATAGCTGCATATTTATTTCAGCTCTTTTTAACCCAGTCAGCAACACAGCCCCAAATCCTGCACTAGCGCAGACAGGATGTGTCAGAACCAATCAGCCTAGAAAGCAGGGATTACCTTTTTAAAGTCCATCTGTTTAATAACCGTGAAACGTTACACATCTTATCTTTTGAGTTATTCCTCCCTCCCTGAAAAAACTTCCTTGTTGTTAACCAGGCGCTCAGCAGAGCTACTTCCAACCACTGAACTGCACAGCCTGTGGCAGCATTTAAGGTTAAAATCAAGGTGTGAAAGATGACACATGGTGACAAAGAGTCCCACTTCTCCGCTGCAGTCAGGTCATACCACACTTCCCTGAACCTTGTACTCTAAATGCTGCCAAAGTTATCAATGCTGCAGATAACCATTCGGTGTGGAAAAGAGCAGAAAGCAAAAAGCACGCTCTGGAAAAGATGCAATAATGCAGAAACACTTGTTGCATCTCCTTTTATTACTGGAACAGATGGTATAAGCATCGGCTAACTGGAAAGCATAAGCTGTCAAACAACAGTAAGATGTCCTTAAAAGCGTCCAGCAGGAAATATAATTAGAATAATACTTAAAAAAGGTGGGAAGCGTGGCTTTGAATGGCAGTAGCACCACTCTCAGAGTGGAACTTCACGAAGACAGGGCCCTTGCAGTGCTTCCAGCACAGCTACGCGAACACGGCACTGCTCTGGTCACCGGGATGATGCTACTGCAACACGGATTTCTTCCAACGGGAAGGTCTGGATCTTGGGCTTGACACTTTTTTGTTTTGTTTTTCTCATGAAAGTGATTTTCAACCAGAAATGATTTCAAGCGCAGCACCTGCTCGCCCGGTGCAAACGCCCAGGCCCGGCGGCGCCAGACGCCAGGTGCGAAGCTCCCGCTCCCCCAGGCCCTCCCCGCCGGGCCCAGCCGCGGGGGGAGCCGCTTTCTGCCGCCCTCCAACCGCCCCCCGACCCCCTTGGATTGGCCCCCGCGCCTGGCTCTTGGCTCCCCGGCCGCCTGCAGCCCGGCCCGGCCCCGCCGCCCTCCCCCGGGCCTGCTCGGCACCGGGGCGCTGCGCCCCCGAGCCCCGGCCTCGCGCGGCGGGCTCACCCTATCGCTGCTCCATGGGCCCCAGGCCGCCCCGGGGTCGGGGTCGGGGGGGTGGGGGGACGGGACCCCTACGCCCCCCGAGGGCTCCTCTCCACCATCTTAGCGGGGCTCCGGGCCGCCACTTCCCCTCGCAGGCAACATGGCTGCGCGGCCGTTTCCGCGGGGCGCCCGGCCCGGCGGGGCCGCGCCATAGAGCGCCCCGGAAGCTGCCCCTAGAGAGGACCCTAGGAGCCCCGCGCGGCAGCGCGCCCGCCCCCCGCGGTGGAGGACCCAGCTGTAGGACGGAGCACGTGTGCCCCCGGCCCGGTGCGACCGCACACACGCACACCCGGCCCGGTGCAACCCCCCCCGGCCCGGTGGGCACACACGTCCCCCGGCCCGGTGCGCGCACACACACACACACCGGCCCGGCGCAAGGCCCCCCACCCCTCCGCCATGCACCCGTACGGTGATAGTGGCGGCCGGGAACACTGCAGGCAGAGCCCGGATAGCTCAGTCGGTAGAGCATCAGACTTTTAATCTGAGGGTCCAGGGTTCAAGTCCCTGTTCGGGCGTTGACGTTTTGAGGGTTTTTTCCGGCCTGTTAGGCTATCTTTTTCCCCCTTAAAAGCCTTTTACACCCGCAGCAGGAGCGGATTTTCCTGCCGCGGAGGCCCGGCTGGTCTCCCGGGGTGACGCTGACAGAAAAATAAAAAATATATCCGCAACCGAGCATTGGAATGAAAAAAAGAAAGAGCGTTCGCCCGAACAGGGACTTGAACCCTGGACCCTCAGATTAAAAGTCTGATGCTCTACCGACTGAGCTATCCGGGCTCTGCCACCCTGTTCTGCTCTGCCTGAAGATCACGCTGCAGCTGCCTGCCCCCCTGCTCCTCACTGTAGCCCATGGCCCCACGGACACGTGCCGCAGACACGGCCCAGCTCAGGGTGCAGCTGCACCAGCGCAGGATGATCCGGCACCTGAATCTTGCCACAGGTGCAGCGCAGGCTGTGGGGCAGAGGGGGGTCCCCACCGCACGCCCGGGGGTCCACCACCTCTCCCCCCCCACAGCAAAGCGGGATGCAGCTGGGAGGGCAGCGCTGGAGAAACCTGGGGGGGGGGGCGGTTCAAAGGGGGTTAGGGAAAGCGCAAAGAGGATGGGGTGTTACCCGTCCCAAGACATCCTGGGGCATGTTTGGTTAGTGGGATTTCTCCAGCTGACCCACATCCCCGCTTGTGGCTTGTCCCCGCCCCAGGGATGACAGTTTCCATTAGGGCCAGGCAGATATGATGCTACCTGGGGCCATTTTTCCACCAGGACCTGGTGGGAGATGGGGCCTGGGGGTGCCCAGCTGTGCCAGGAGACCCCCACATCCCACCTTACCCCTGCACAGCAGGGTGAATCCCGCAACAACCTCCATCCATCCTCCCATCTCCTGAGGGTGTTCAGGAACGCCCAGAGCCTGGGATAATACTCTGTTACCGCTAAACCCAAATCACAGGCTGTGACCTGCAGCCCTCCCAGAGCGGCTTGTGGCTCTCCAGCATGGCGTTGGGGTTTCGGAGTGGATATTACCCCCGTCTGCCAGAGCCTGGCAGGGCCAGCTGCCTGCAAAAACAAATTACAGCCGCTGCTGCCGTGGCTCCAGCACATCTGTTGCCCGCAATGTGCTTGTGCAGCCGCTGCTGCCCCTGCTCTTCCCCCCAAGCCCGGGAGCTGGCTGCTGCGGGTGGGAGCGTGTCCCCACCAACGTGGGGGGCTCCGAGGACCAGCATCAGCACCCTGGCTCCAGTGGGGTGCTGTGGTGTGCTTCAACCCCCTCCTGAAGCTCCCTGGAGGGGTACAGAGAGGCACCCACACCCCTGGGGTACCAGCCCAGTGGGAAGCAGGGGGAGGTGGGCGCTGGCGGGACCCCAGGGATGAAGCTGCAGCGTTTTGGGGGGGGGTGGAGGGGGCCAGCGCTGCGCCCAGGGCAAAGCTACAATACCGGCTCATCGCCCAGCCATGACGCGGGACATTGCGGAGGGGGGGCGAGCTGGGAGCATCCCGCG
The DNA here is from genome assembly GCF_023634155.1 of Falco peregrinus. Lineage (NCBI taxonomy): Eukaryota > Metazoa > Chordata > Aves > Falconiformes > Falconidae > Falco > Falco peregrinus. The sequence continues at coordinate 4,833,295 of NC_073736.1, read as the reverse complement.
GCTACGTCGGGATAAGCCGGGAGGCACCGGGGCCAGCCCCGCCTCGCCCCCGGCCCCCGGCGCCGTGCAATGCGGCGGGCCGCCGGGAGATGGCCCCGCGCCGCGCTGCGCCCCTCCATTGTCCGCCGCCGCCGCGCTCCCTCCTCCTCCTCCCACTTCTCCCCTCCTCCCCCTCCCCCTCCTCCTCCTCCTCCTCCTCCTCCTCCTCCCGCCGCCGCCGCCGCGGCGCGGCCCCGCCGCCGCCCGGCCCCAGCCCGCCCCGGCCGCCGCCGCAGCCCGCTCGGAGCAGGTAGGGCTGCCCCGGGGAGGGGGGGAGGGGAGCGGCGGGGGGGGGCGGCAGGCCGGCTCCTCCAATGAGCGGCTCGTTCCGGCTTCCCCCCCCCTTAAAAAAAAAAAAATCAATACTTATATGTATATCTATATATGTGTATATATAAATAATTTCACCCTCTGGGAGGGGATGGGGGAGCTCCATGGGGTCGCGCACGGCGCTGCTGCGAGTCGTTCCCCCTGCGCTGCCCGAAAGCTCCAGCCCAGCCTTGTGTTTTTCCAGGATGGAAAACGCCAGCAGCCCCGGGGCGGTGGGGGGTTCCTGGGGGGCTGCACCCCCAAGGCAGGCTGCGGGGTCTGCGCTCTGGAACTGCACCGTCGGGCTTGGGGAGGGGGGTGCGGAAAGTTCGTGGGTTTTATAGCAGAACAATGAGACAGTCCACGGCACATCGCAAAGTTGCCCGTCAGCAAAGTAGAGAGGCAGGACTGGGGGTTCTGTCCTCTCCCGTCATGTCAGGGTCCCCCCTCCGGGACAGGGATGGGGGCAGGGACAAGCCAGCGCTCCTGGGCAGCCGGGAAGGATCAAGCTGGTCCCACCAAAGCCGTGGGGTGGGCTCTGGGTAGGGTGAGTGGGGGCAGAAGGCACTTCTGAGGATGCTGGGCGAGCTGCGATGCTCCCTCTGCTCCTGCGGTACAGGGCTCTGGGTCCCCAACTTGCCAAAATGCTCAGGAGTGTATTTAACAGTAAACTCCAGAGATATGTGAGCTATTACCCCTAAGCAAAAGAGATATATTGCTTTAACCATAGCTATTCACGTGTGTAAGGCCATGCACAAATGTAATTGTTCACAGGATCTGGGCCGGGGTGAACTAGCACCAGTGCGATCAAGAAAAATAAATTTTTTAAGCGGGAGGGATGGGGTAGCAGGGAGCTGTGGGGCAAGGGAAACCTGCCTGGCAAATGGGGCACCCAGCTCTCCTGGGCTAACCGCCCCGGCGAGGTGCTTGCCCCACCTCGCCGTGAGAGCACCACGTGAAGCGAGCTTGGGGAGAGGATCCACACGGCGGCCAGGAGCCGAAGCAGCTGCCTCTCCAGCCCAGAAGCCATGCAGGCAGGCACCAGCCCTCCTTGCACGCTGCAGTGTAAGTAGGTGCTCAGGGGGTGTGTGCAAGCATTGCCTGGAAGCACACTGCGGGTGTGTGCACAGCAGTGCTGGGGCTGCCGTGGTCCTGAGTGGTCCTGAGCTATGGGGAGGGACCACTGGGGTTGTAGCAGCAGCAGCAGCATCCGCAGCCCCATCCCAAGTGAGGGGTTTCCCTGCATGGCGGGTGCTCTGGAGGAGCTGCATGTGTCTGGCCTGTGTCTGTGGTGTGTCCTTGGGCTGTGCTCTCTCCCGTGGGGTGTAAATCCTGCAGGCAGAGCAGGGCTGAGAAGCCTGAGGAGTCGGTTCCCACTGCAGACTGGGCTGGCTCTGGCATGCAGCATGGGGCCGGTCAGGCTCCCTGCACCCCAACAGGGTGCTGTGGGCAGTGGGGTGCACCCCAGCTGCCGCCCATCCTCCGTGCACCCTGCCAGTTCGGCTGCGGGAGCATCTGGGTCAGGGAGAGCTCTGTGGCAGCAGGGAAGAGCCCCGCGGAGTGTGTGACATGGATACAGCTGCTATCACAGCAGCAGGATCAGTCCCCTGGGGCTCACCCAGACTGCCGGGCTGCAGGGCAGAGGGCAGCCCAGCCCATGCGGGCAGCATGCTGCTGCAGCGAGGAGCGCCGAGGCCGGGGAGGTGCCATGCTTTACATTACTGCTGCCCTGGGCATGTATAGGGCTCTAGCCCCTATTGCCTAGCTGAGCCCCCGTGCACACCGTGCATGCAGGAGCGCTGCCGGCAGGCTGCTGTACAGCTGGGTGCACGTACACCCAGCCACACCACGATGGGTGCTGGCTGCGGAGGAAGCCAACATTTGCATAGGAACCGGGCGCCAGAGCTGGCTTGCCGGGGAGAGCCTGACCACGCGTATCCCCCAGGGAGGCTGAGCACTGAGAAAACCTGGCCCTGGGCACAGGTGCTGGGTGCTGGAGCAGCAAGGGTTGAGTAATTTGGAAACTCTGACCGTGGGTGTGCCCTGGGGCCAGGGAGCAGGAGGAAGCACCAGGGTGTCTTGGTCCCATCCTCGGAGCCGCTGTGGGGCATGTGGGGACACCAGGAGGGTGCGGCGGTGGGTGGCTTTGCAGAAGGGTCCCACCCTCGCTTTTCCCCATGCCCCCCTTGCTTCGCAGGTGCTGGGTGAGGTTCAGCATCTCCTGTGGAGCCAAGCACGTGGCTGTCATACCTCGCTGCAATGGGGAGCTCTGACATCCCCCCCCAACCCCCAGGCTGCCTTCTGCCCCACGCCTGGCTGGGACACCCCCTTGTCCCCTCCATTGTCCCCATCACGGACCCGACTCCTGCTGTGTGGGGCTCTGGGGGGTGCCTCTGCAGAGCTCCCTCCTTCAGCTGCCCTGAGCTGGGGGCTTTCCCGTCCCAAACCCGACCCGTCATCCCAGGGCAGGATTTCCTCCCAAGGGTGGAAATACGTAGGAAAATGTTGGAGGAACCTTTGGCATCAGCCAGCTTCACATCCTGCCTCCTCTGGAGAGCTTGGACCGGACTGGACTTTGCTCTGCTATTAATAGGAGTCATATCGTCTTGAAGAGGAAGAAACTCCTCCTGCTGTAAGACAACAGGTTGGAATTGAGCGGCGCTGGCTGTTTCCAAGGCATTTGCTCAGTTTGGTGTGTGCGGGACGGCAGCTGCCTGGTTTTATTTTGCTGTACGTAAACTGGCCGGATCCTGCAGGTCCCTGCGCTGCAGTGGCAAGTGCTGTGGCTCTGCCCTGGCCATGGGAGGCTTTAGGGACTGTGGAAGGAGCCATGACCTTTGTGCCTAGTCCACGGTGAGGGTGGCTTCTGGGCAGTGACATGGGGCCGGAGCTTGGCACAGGGGCTGCAGCTGCAGGGCTGGATCCTGGGGTACAGGGATGAGCACCAGACCCTCCCTACCGCCCCGCCGAGAAATGCTGGTGACAGCTCCAGACCCCCTCCAGAAGCTCCTGGGAGTGCAGCACCTCAGCTTTTTTTGGCTTTTTGTCTGCAAACTGGGCAATACAATGTCTGCTGCGATCAGTTTTGGGGGGAATCGTGTGGGGTTTAGTGTGAGCTCTTCTGGAGTGTTGGTTTTGCTGGGTTTTGGGGTGGCAGGTGGTGTTTTGGCAGGGCTGAGTGTGGCTCCAGGAATGAAATGCTCTGAATTTTGGTGTCATTTTTCAATGATCTTTGAGACCAGGTTCCTTTTTGGGACCTCCAATTCCAAACTGGGATGAAAATCCTGTGTTTTACCTGTGCCGAAACACCACCTGGAGACCCACCCAGAGTTTTCCTCGGCCATGATGTTGCCCGGGAGGTCCCAAAAGGCCCCGTTTTGGAGAAGAGGAGAATTGAAACCAGAGAGTGTCTTCTGGAGCAGGGGGAGCTGGGTCCTGCCTGCTCTGGGGGTGCTGGAGCTGGTGGGGTGCCCTGGGAACCTGTCCCTGCCGTGCCATGAGCTGCGTGGGATGAGGAGCTGGCTCTGCCTCACAGATCTAGGAGCATCCCCGCTGCCAGAGGATGGTTGCAGAGTCCAGTGCATCCAGGGAGCTTTGTCACCCTGCCACGTGCTGTGACATGCAGCAGGAGCGATGGGATGTAGCTGGGGATGCAGCCAGCAGCAGGCTCCATGTCCCCCAGGCAGGGAAGCCCCCGTGCCATCCTCCTGGCCGGGCAGAGGCTGCTCCGGCGGCTGGGAACGCAGCAGCTCACCCTGTTCAGCGGGAGCGGCAGGATGGATGGATGGACCCGCAGCCCCAGAGGTGAAGGCTGGTGCTTTATCCTTCTCACGGCCGCTCCTCCCTCCACCGGATTATAAATGGGTGTGAATTGTCTCCTCTGATAGGCATAACATCCATCCCCGGCTCCCACACCCCGGGGAGGTGCCCCTCCGGGGCTCGCTTTGCTTCCTCGCCCTCAGATGTTTGATGTCTTCCCAGATGCTCCGGACTTTTCTATCTGCTCCCAACGCAGCTGCCTGAGCGGGGGAAGGGAGAGAGGGAGGGATGGGGAGAGCCAGGGGTATACAGCAAGCTTGCCCCAGGCTCCCATCGCCAGCCGTGGGGAGGCAGGGCTGGCTGTGGGGTTTGCTCCGCCGTGGGATCCCGTAGGACTATTTTCTGCTCGGCTTTCCTCATCCCTCCCCACGCCGAGCAGGTGCCGCCCAGCTGCCGGGAGCAGGGGTGGCTGCAGGTGGTGCTGAGCCCCCCAGGTCCTGCCCCAACCAGATGCTCAGCTCTTTGCACAAGGGGGTCATCCCTCCCTGCCCCACCGATGCTAGATGTGGGGACAGGCAGAGCCCTACAGGGTGCCCGTGCGCCCTCTGCCCCAAAGCCCTGCAGAAAGGCTGTCACCAAGGGCCACCACAAAGCAGGACCGGCTGGTGTGGAGGGGTTTTGAGGAGTGAGGGGGCTGACCGAGCCCCTGAGCCCTTGGCGGGGAGGACTTGCCGGCTGCTGTTGGGCTGGGCTGCTCCTGGGTGGATCCCACTGCTCTGGTATTTGAAAAATAAACTCTGTGGGATGTGCCAGCATCGGGGTGTGAAAGCCTCACCCCAAGCTTCCCTTTCCTTCCCAACCTGGGAGGGTGCCCCAGGGCGTGCGGAGCCCGGGGGTGGGCAGGGTGCAGGCAGCAACCAGGGTGAAGCAAATATATCCTGGAAGGGCAGGTGAGCTCGGAGCCTGCAGGGACAAGGGCTTTGGTTTCTCCAGCCACAGCTGCAGCAGGTGCCAACTCTGGGAGCTGGACAAGGGGCTGCCACCAGCAGATGCTCTGGAATAGCATTTAAAAATGCAAGAGGTTCCCGAGAGAGGATTTGGAGCTGGTTTTGCAGCCCTTTGGTCTCAGCACTGATGTTCTCAAGGGCTGTTCTGGAAAGGAGGTTGGTTTTGTGCACCTGGATAGAGAAACGTCCCTCGGCTCTGCTGGTGTGGCCATGCAGAGCACGGGAGGCTGTGGTGCTGTGCGTGGCTCCTGCAAGCCTGCAGTCTCCCTTACGGGCCCATGCTGGTACAAATTGTAAAGAAAATTTTGTTGAACCATAATTTGAGGCTTAGGGCAAAGGGTTTCCAGTGGACAAGTGGTTTTCCCTCCTGTGTGCCTCCTGTCGAGCGGGTAACTCAGCATGGCAAAGCTTTTCTCTGAAAGGTGGCATCCCAAGCTGGATGGGTCTCCTGAGGCTGACGTGACCGTGACAAATGCCAGGAAATTTAAAGTCAGAAAATTATCCCTACGTTATTAGTAGTAGTATTTTAAAGAGGAAAAAAAACCTGCTTCTCTCTGTTTCTCTGGAATTCAGCTCCCGCCTCGGGAGCTCCCGGGCTTGAGACCTAACTCACGGCTTGCAGTCCTGAGTAATTTTTGTAACAGGCTGCTGCGGGGAAAGAGGCATTCGGTGGCGATGCCAGTGGCTGCTCACCAAACCCCCAGCAGCAGGAGCCTGCAGTGGGAGGTGCTGACTGAGCATCGGGCCTGCCTCGGCTGAGGACTTGGATGGCAACCGGGAGAGTCTGGGGCTTTTCCACATGGGTTTGCACCACCTCGGTCCAGCTGCTGCACCGGCTCGGGAGGGTGGGGGCTGAGCCGCCTGCTCAGGGATGCTCGAGGTGTCCCCAGCCGAGGTGACGTCCCCCGGGTTGCACACAGCTCCCTCCGATGTGGCTTTTCTCCAGATGGTGCTGGCGCCATAGGGTTGCTGTGCCTGGTGTGGGCTGAGCCTCCCTCCCCATCCCTGTGTCCCATGCTCCGACCGGACCAGGTTTGCTGTGGCTGCCCTGATGCGGGTCCAGCTGCATCCCGCCAGCACACATGGGAGCCTCAGCACGACCAGACGGGAGCGTTTCTCTGCTCAAAACGTCAGCAAGATGCAGATGCTTCTCTTGGAAATGAGAATGGGTTTGTGGCTTTGTCAGCCACAAAAATCGGTTTGATTTTATTGCTTTTGGGTTAAAAGCAGATTTTCTTTGTTCAGCTTCCCAGAAGCCCAGGACTGCCAGCTTTTGGGATTTCTATTTTTCCAGGAAAAGCCCACAGCTACCGGCAGGGACCAAAATGCCAAGGAAGGGAACATTTCCAGCCTGTTGTCCCCCTTGAAGCCGTTTTTCCAGTTAGAAACCACCAAAAAAAGCTGGTTGAGTGAGGTGCCGGGCCAGCCTGGTGTTGGGGGGCCAAGAGGGACCCATGCTGGTGGGGGGTTCAAACTTGCCTCACTTGCAGGAGATGTTTGCAGCAGGCAAAGCCTGGGCCAGGCTAATTAGCAGCCATCTGGTCCTGCACGGCCCCGGGGTCAAGAGGGCCTGTTTGTGGGTGGGGAGGGGGTGATGTGTTTGGGGGGGCTGCCCTGGGAGATAATCAGCAGCGGGGCTGGGTGAGGATGGTGGGGACCAGCCTGGTGAGGAGGAGGATGCTGCACCAGGTGCTGTGTGCTGGAGGAGGGTGGTCACTAGCCTGGGCTGGAGGTGGTTGCCCCATGCCCTGGGGTGGGATGTGGAGGGTACATGTCGTGCCAGGTGGGCTCTGCAAGCACAGGCTCCCGCTGCCACGGGCACTGAAGGAAGGTCCTTGGGTTCAGCGACGCTCGCAGCCCCCAGCCGTGCTTTCCAACAAAAAGCGCTTGCAATCACTGGGATGGCTGCACCCTTTTGCGCTAAAGCAGAGCATCAGCCAGAGCCCTGCATGGTGCGGAGCGAGTGGTGTGGGGCAGAGCAGAGCCCTGGGTGCCAGTGTGGGTCCCGTGTGCTGAGGCTCGTGAGCCATCCCTGGCCGGAGCCCAAAAACACTCAGCCGCCTCTCAGCTCTAGAGGTTTCAAGTACTGGCCATCTCCAGGGGTTTCGGGCTCGCTCCACTCTTCTGTTTAACATCGACTTTGTTATTTATTTTGCTAGGAAGGGAAGAGGAGGTGAAACATCCTTCCCCGGGGAGCGCGGTGCTGGCTGGGCAGAGCGGAGCCCCCGCTGCGGTCACCGCCCTCTGCGGGTTTTGGTCGGGGGCCAGGGAGCGCAGCTGGATGCTGGAGAGGAGCTGGGTTTGGAGGCTGCGCAGCGCCGGGCGCCGTGGAGGGGCTCAGGGGGACCCGTGGGTCCGTTCTGGGGGGCAGTGGCTGCTGGTGGCTTCTTCGAGCTGAGCCTGATGCTGTGGTGCCCATCGCTCTGCCCCGCTGCTTGGTGCTGGGAGTAGTGGTGGGATCTGGTGAGCAGCGGGTGGTCCCCCAGGCCATGCACAGGTTTGGGAATGGGATGCTGTGGTCCTCAGATGGGGAAAGAGCAGCATGCTGCCGCGCAGCACCCAGCCTTGTCCCTTCCTTACCCTTCTCTCTCATCTTTTCCTTTCTGCTTCAAAAAGCCCTAGTTTTGCTAGAGGGGAGTGTCTTTTTCTCAAAGTTGTGATGGTCCCGAGGCCAGCGAGGGGGCTCAGAGCCGTGTCTTGGGCATGCCACCAGGGCATCAGCACCACTGCAAACCCCACAGCCCGGTTACAGGTTGAGTCAGCCCCAGCTGCAGGCAGTGACCCCACCGCCCTCCCCTCTCTGCAGCTTATTTTATCCTTGGGGAAATAACATCGGGCTCCAGCAATAGCCCCAGCAGCTGCTGCGGGGCCAGCAGCCCTGCCTGCGCTGCCTGACTGGTGGCCACAGGCTCCTGGGTGAGCAGCAAAATCTTTATTTAGCCCCTAAACGTTTCCTTTTTTCCATCGCAGAGAGGAAGGGCTGTACCACCAGTGCTGCCAGCCTGACCCTCATTAGCCAGCCTTCCTTAATCGTAGCCATTAACCCTTGCCTTTCCCCTTCGCCCAGGTGGCCGGCGGTGCAGCATGCCTTTCTCCTGACCCCTGAGCCCAGGAGGAAGAGGTCCTGGTCCCCGGAGAGATGTCCGCCACGCGCGGCAATGGGGAGCACTGGAAGTCCCTGGAGTCAGTGGGCATCAGTCGGAAGGAGCTGGCACTGGCGGAGGCGTTGCAGATGGAGTACGACGCGCTCTCCCGCCTGCGGCAGGACAAGGAGGAGAGCCGGGCCAAGCAGCGGGGGGACCAGCCCCTCATCTCCTGGGATGACCCCGCCGAGAGGAACGGCTGCGCCAGCATCAAAGCGGCACGTGGCCTCTCCGGCTCCGACCCCACGCTCAGCTACAACGTCCCAGTGGCACCCGAGGGTCCCCTTGCACCCGGTGTCCCCCCCGGCCCCAACCCCCTCCGGCTGGACCCCCAGCCCTGGCTGAAGGGACCCCTGGCTGGTGACTACCTGTACATCTTCGAGGGGTCGGGGGGAGACTTCCTTGGGGAGCCCCTCAACGGCACCTCACCCCATGACGGCGGGGGTGGCTCCCCAAAGAAGCTCTCACCGCCCCCGCTGCCCCCCCGGCACCCTCTCTGGAGCTCCCCTGAGGGGAGCCAGCACTCGGGGAAGGGGTCCCCCCCATCCTCCAAAGGACCCCAGCCCAGGGACATCAACATGTTCTCGGCGGCCCACGAGCGGGCTCACGGCAAGCTGCTTGGCCGCCGCATCTCCGAGGAGGACCCCTACGGCATTGCCGACTACAGCGGCATCAACGACGCCATCACCTGCCTCAACCTGAAGTCCACCTACGAGTCAGAGGTGCTGCGGGAAGCTTCCCGTGGCTGGAAGGAGGGCAGGAGCATCTTTGAAAAGGAATCAAGTGGCAAACCGGTGGCACGGAGCAAGACCATGCCCCCCCAGGTCCCCCCGCGGACATACGTCTCCCGCTTTGGCAACCGGAAGAATCTGGCACCGAACAAGAACCGCAGGATCTCCGTCGATCCGGTAAGAGCCTTGGAAGTGGGGCTGGGATGGAGCCAAGGTGCTGGGGAAAGCTGGAAACCCGGCATCCACGTTGCAAATGGGGCCATGGGCATCTGCGGCTTTGCTGCGTTTCCTTCGCTCCGGGTATTTGTCCCATCACTGGGGCTCCTCAGAGACTTGCTTGCATCACGGTCAGAGGCATCCGCACGCTGAGACGCTGTCCCTGGGGGTTAATAAGACCTTTCCAGATTGCATAGCTCCCCGAGGGGTGCGGGATTGTGCAACCGTGGCCAAAACCCTCCGGGGTGGGTGAAGCAGGGCCAGGAAGCCAAGCAGAAGGGCAGGTCCCACCCGGTCATCACCCGGCTGCCACCGAGCAGGCGGGATGCTCCGTGTGCTGCCATCCGAGCACTGCCTCCCCGCCTCACCCTCACGCCCAGACTCTGCTGGACCCCAGATACTGGCCAGACCCCGCAGGCAGAGCCCGGTGCCCACTGGAGGGTGCGAGCAGTGCCCAGCACCACAGCACACGGGCATCCAGGAGCTGCTGTGCAAGGGATGCAAGCGCCGCTGTCTCCGGAGCCTGCGCTGCAGGTGACTTGCAGCAGGCGCGTGTTCCGCTGGCTTGCAAAATGTCACAAGATCCTCTGGAAAGAGCCAGGAGATTCTTCCCGAGAGCTAGGCAATCGCTTTTCTGTTCAGCTTGCAACGTCCTTTCCCATCCCAGCTCCCTTCTTCCCTCCGTTGGGCAGTGAGTGGGCTATCTCCCCTCCACGCACCGAGGCGCTGGGGGCTGCTGGTGCTGCTGCCATCTCTCCCCCGGGGCTGCCAGGTCCCTTGTCCCCACCAGGGTGCCCGTCACAGGGGCAGAGCCCTGGCTGTGGCGCAGCTCATCCCGCCTCCCACAAGAGGAGGAGATAAATAAGGGAGAAGCTGCCTTCCTCACGGGATGCCCCCTCCCCGGGGAGCAAGGGATGCAGCTGGGGACCGCTGGCAGGGGCTACGTAAGTCACTCTCAGCTTCCTTAGTGCCAGAAACTAATTATAAAAGAGCATTAAAATTGTCTTTAGCGGCTGCTGTGTTCTCTGCCTTTCTCTGCCTCCCTTTAGCTGTTGCCTGGGTTAATTGCTCTGACAGTGGAGCCATTGTTCGCTGCAAAAGAGCGATGGAGGCAAGGGACCCCCACGTGTGGGGGGAGCCTGGCACGGCCGTGCCGCCTGCCCTGGCACCACGGTGGGAGAGCAGCATGCAGGGCCGGGCATGGGCAGGACTCTGCTGTGGCCCCTGGGTGGCCTGGGGACAGTCCCTGCCTGTCCCACAGCATCCTTGGGTCCGTCTCTGCCCATTCCCTGTCTCACTGGAGAATCCACCCACTGGAGAATCCACCCAATGGGGCTTTTGGGAACAGGCTGGAAGTGGCCAGTTCTGTGGGCAGGGGGCTCTGGGGGCAGCAAGATCTCGGGTCTCCCTTCTCCCGGCTATGGGGAAGGTGCTGGTGCAGATGTAGATGATGCATCCTGCGGCTGGTGCCCACCTGGCCCAAACCCCTCCTGTGCTGGACCATGTGCCCCCCCGTGCTGCTGCAGAGCTGCTTTTCCCCCAGCCGCAGCAACACCAGGGCGAGCAAAGGCTCTCGGTGCCTGGTGCTCTATAGGGGGGATCTGGCAAACCTGTCCTGGGTGGGCGATGGGCTGGAGCCCCCCAGAACACCGCAGCCGGCTGATGGGCTCATGCTGTACCCTGTAGGTTGCCCCCCGGCCGCACTCCTTTGCCAATGGCTACGAGCTTTTCGAAGTCTCCGAGGAGCGGGATGAGGAGGTGGCTGCTTTCTGCCATATGCTGGACGTGTGAGTACCTGGCCGGGGCAGGAGCATCCCACTGCAAAATGCCCCAAAACAAGGCATTTTTTGCGGGGTGGGTGGGCCAAAACCCAAAGCAGAGCAGCATCTCTGACCTGTCCCTACCTCTGCAGGCTGCGTTCCGGCTACAGCACCACGGACTATTCCCTCACTGGCTTGGTGTGGAGCGCCGTCAACCTCAGCCCCGAGCAGCTGGGTCATGGCATCAGCCTGAAGGTGACGGTGGTGTGTGACAGCCTGCGGGAGCCCCTCACCTTCACCTGCGACTGTAAGTGTCCCACACTGTGCAGCCGCTTGCCCGTCCCCCCTTGCAGCAGTTGTTGGGGGGACCCCAGCAACCCCGAGGTGAAGGCTCAGGGGGGGTCCCACCATCCCCAGAGCTCATGGTGCTGTTCCTTCTTCCCGCAGGCTCCTCCACTGTGGACTTGCTCATTTACCAGGCACTGTGCTACACGCACGATGAGCTGCATGCTGTCGACGTCGAGGACTTTGTGCTCAAGATCTGTGGCTTGGAGGAGTTCCTGCAGAAGTGAGTGTCAAGGGGGGGACACGCAACACACCCCAGGCTTGCCAGGGTTCACGCTTTTGGCTGTGCTCGCCCCGTGCATGGCCTCAGCCGGGTGTGATGGATGGCCAGGGCTGATCTCCATGTGCACAGCGGGAGCCTCCCCGCTCCGTTTCCTGCCTCTCAAGCCGCGGCGATGTTCTTGCCAAAAGCAGCATGTTGGGAGCATCTTCCCTGGTGGCAGAGTATCCGTCATGCTGACCTCTGTGTGCCTGGAGAAAGGCCTGAAAACCAGGGAGATGCCAAAAAAAGCTCTTTGGAGGAGTCTTAATAACAGCCATGTCACTGAGCAGAGCAGCAGAGCTCGGCTTCTCCCAGCCTGCTGTTTAAATCCCAGGAGAAGGTGGAAAAGGGATGTGTTGAGGGACTGCGGATGTTGGGGGCACAGGAGCATCAGGGCTGTGGTGGGTTCCCTCGCTGCAGAGCCATAGATGGGTGATGGGGACTGAGACCTGCACAGATCCCTCCTGCTCTCCCTGCCTTGCCGCCTTCCCTGGAGGAAGGCTGTATTTCCGTAGGGGTTTGGGGGTCTGATGGCTGGGGAGAGCCCTCTGCAGAGGGAGATGCAGCAGCCATGCACGCACAGGCACACGCCGTCCTTCCCAGTGGCGTGGCGCAGCAAGCCAGCTCCCGCTGCTGGAAAGCTGCCCTGGGCCTGGCCCTGCCATGGGAAATCGGTGGGAAATTTGCCATAGCCTCCGGGAGCTGCTGGTTTAGGCCCTAAAGGGGCAGCTGGGAATTGCTCAGCCTGGGAGAGCCTGTGCAGCACCCGAGCGGAGGGCGAGTGGAGCCCAGCCTCCGCTCCTGGCTGCCCAGCGTGGCTGCCCAAAGAGGTTATTCCCATTGGTGCTGAGCCCTTGTGCTGCCAAGCAGCCCAGTGCATGTATGTGCATGTGTGTGCATGTGTACACGTGTGCACATGTGTGTTTGCACACAACAGGGGTGCGAGCTGGTTAACTAGCTGTGGGTACCGCAGCATTTCCATGCGGCAAACCTCTGCTGTGGGTGGCTGGGGGCTGCCAGGGAGCACCCAGCTGTAGGATGGATCCAGCCAGCTTGGAGGGCATTTCCCAAAGGGATGAACCTCCAGCTTTTTTGGTAGGGAATGGTGTCCTGGGCACAGAGCGGGACAGTCCCTGACAAGCATTTCCCGGAGCTGGTGTGGGCCGGTGGTGCTGTATCTCCCAGGGCCCTCAAAGGACCTTTGAGAAAGCCCTGGGACATAAAGCCCTTTTGTTGCTGATCTTTTCTTTCCACATCTTCCTGTGGCAGAGGAGATGCCGGAAGTGCCAAAACCCTCCCTGCAGAGCTGGTTGGGTCCTTGAGCTCGGCAAACCAGCCTGAGCTGCTGTCACTTGCTGACCCTTTGCTTTTGCAAGGCGCAGAGGGAGGCAGGACCAGGCAGGGGTGCAGGATGCTGGCCCCGAGGGCACGTTGCTGCCTGTGCAACTGGCTGTGGGCAAGGCTTCCCGTGGTGCTTTCCCCATGTGCCTCCTCCCTGGCCAGGAGCTGGCACTGGCAATGTCCTTGTCCCCTGCAGCCCTGTGAGCCCTCGGGGGTGCCTCTCCCATCCCCCCCCCCCCCAGGATCCTGCCATTGCAGCTCCATCCTGCCTGCAGCCTCCCGCACCCCCTGGGCACTGTGCCCGTGGCTCTGCCGTGCTGGCAAGGGCTGAATTGGCTCATTCTCCCCCGTAGCCGGCAAAGAAAGCGGATGGCAAGCTGAGCGGGTCCTGTTCTGGGGGGGGGTCCCATGCCGGTGGGGGTGCTGGGACCAGGCAGTCCCTCCCTGCTCCAGGGCTTGCCCCGGTCCTGCTGCCAGCTGGAGCATCCTCTGGCTCCTCTGGTCCAGCTCTGCTTCCCACGCACTGCTGGGCAGGTCCTGGCACAACGGGCTCCTCCACACCCGCTCCTGGCTCCGTCGGCGCTGGCTGGGCCGGGCACGGCTTTTTGGAGGGCACAGGGGAGGGAGGGAAAACAATAACCTATTCTTCAGTGCAAGCACCCGGGTGCCACAAAGGTCCATTTGCAGGCGAGGCAGCCATGGCAGAGCCCCAGCCGACACCGCCTGGCCGCAGGGCGTTGGCATGGGGCATCCTGGGTTGAATTTTGGGGTGTCACACGTGATCGAGAGGGGCTGCGGGCTCAGCGTGTGGTCTCTGTCCCTGCAGCAAGCACGCGCTGGGCAGCCACGAGTACATCCAGCACTGCAGGAAATTCGACATCGATATCCGCCTGCAGCTGATGAAGAGGAAGGGGGGTGCGCAGCGACCTGGCCCGGACGGTGGGTGCCTGGGTGTGGGGACAGCACGGGGGTGTCCGTGTCATCTCCCTGTGGTGGGATCACCCGCGTGTGGCCAAGCTGTGGCACAACATCTCTCCATCTCCAGGCAAACGATGACCAGAGCCCCTCTACGCTCAACCACTACATCCATCTGCAGGAAAGACCCATCAAGCAGACCATCAGCAGGTAGGGGGGACGTGGCAGGACTGCTCCCCGCGCCAGGTGCCCTCCTGGCCAGGGCTGAGCTCTGCTGTCTGTCCCTTAGGCAGGCCCTGAGTCTTCTCTTCGACACCTTCCACAACGAGGTGGATGCTTTCCTAGCAGCCGAGGTGAGCACCAGGGATGGAAGGGGGTATTTGCCTCATTTTAGGAAAAATTTCTTCACTGAAAGGGTTGTCAAGCATTGGAACAGGCTGCCCAGGGACGTGGTGGAATCACCATCCCTATGAGTAGATGTCACAACTTGTAGATGTCGTGCTTAGGGATGTGGTTTAGTGGTGAGCTTGGCAGTCCTGGGTTAACAATTGGACTTGATGATATCAAAGGTCTTTTCCAACCTAAATGATTCTATGATTTGCTGCAGGGTCTTTCCCCCTTTCGTTATGGGGCTCTAAGGGTGCATCAGAGGAGGGAGAAGGCCATGAAAATAGGGGAAACTGAGGCACAGGCTGGTGCACCTCCCAGTGCATGGCGTGCGGGCTGCAGGGAGCAGCCCCTGCCTCCTCGGTTGGCTGGGGGGTCCTGCATCAGCCCCCCTCTTCCTTCCAGGGAGACTTCCCACTGAAGGCAGAACGGGTGATCCAGTCAGTCATGGCCATCTGCAACGCCCTGGCTGCCGTCGAGTCCCAGGAGATCACGGCAGCCCTCAACCAGATGCCACCCTGTCCTTCCCGCATGCAGCCCAAAATCCAGAAGGTGAGCGATGGGCGCTGGGGGGCTGGTCCCTGCGGGGTGCTGGGGCTGGGCGGCTCGACCGGGAGATGCAGAGGGGAAGCGGGTTTTCCTATCTGACTTCTTTCCCTCCTTCCTCCCACCGTACCACGTGGAAAATTCCTCAATAGCGGGAAGCAGGCAGCTGCCTGGCCGTGCTGCCTGCTCCGGCAGCCAAGCATCCCGGGCTGGTTACGTAAAGCGGCTGGCTTGGCGAGCTGCTGCCCGCCGACACCGCGGGGCTGATTCTGATGTTGCTCTGGTGGTTTCTTTTTTTTACTGTTTTTTTGTTGTTTTTTTTTTTTTCCTCAACAGGATCCAAATGTTCTGGCCAAGAGGGAAAATCGAGGTATTTCTGTTCTCCTCCTCCCCTTCTGGGCTCCAGTTCTTGGTGCTTTTAATCTTCAAACCCTTCCCCCTTAATTATTAAGGCCAAAAATGTGTTTGAAACTATTCTGGTTAAGAAAAGAGGGTTTCTGGAGGCTGTTGTTCCTCCCCACGAGCTCAGCAAAATGGGAAGCCTGAAACTCTCCCTCTGACCCTCTTTGTCCCAGGGGGGACCTGCCCACGGTCTGGCCCCAGGGTCCCTCCAGCATCACGACCCCAGCCCAGAGGGATGCCATGGCGGGGGCAGCGGGGCCAGCAGCCGCCCCGTCTCACCTCTCTCCCACCTCCCCTTCAGAGAGGATCGTGGAGAGCCTGACAGCCGCCATCCTCAACCTGGTTGAGCTCTACTGCAGCACCTTCAACGCCGACTTCCAGACAGCCGTGCACGGGAGCCGGGAGCACGGCGTGGCGCAGGAGGCTCGCCTGCTCTCCTGCCCGCTCTCCTTCACCGTCTATGCCACCCACCGCATCCCCATCACCTGGGCTGCCAGGTAAGGGCAGCCGCCTGGACCTGGCTCTGCGTGCCTGTCCTGGGGCTCACACTTGCCTTAAACACCCCGTTAGCAGGGGTGTCCCTCCCTGGGCAGCTGAGGAGTGTCCCGTTGTCCCAAATATTCAGCAGGTGTGGAGGGAATAAAAGCAAACCCACCTCAAGGGCAGGGATATGGGGCTGCTGGCGCTCATGGGGTGGTGAGGGATGCTCGCAGCCAGCTGATGCTGGAGCTTCTGGGTGGGACGGGCTCTGCTACGCGCTCCCATCCCAACCCCACGGATCCCCAGGGCTGCAGCATCACTCACGGGCTCGCCGCCACCCGGGGGATGTGACAGATGGCCCCGGTGCAGCAGGGCTGGGCTGCCCTCGCCCCACATCAGCAGCGTGCTCCTTTGTTAGGTGCCTTGGTGCCCGTACCCGCTTTCAGCCCCACGCGGGGGGATGGTGGGGGTCCGGGCGGGCAGCAGGAGCCCACCGCGGGGAGGGCGTGTGAGGCAGTGGCGCCAGCAGCAGCCGCCCCGCCGGGGACCCCTCGCCTTTGTCCTGTCCTTAATGTATTCCCCTTGGTGACTGGCTCCGAACAAAGCGGGTAGCCTGGGAAATGCCGGCATCCCCTGACCTCCAGCGCCCTGCAGCCCTCCCCGGATTCTCGCTCGGCACCTGCCACATGGCAGGGCCCCCCCCGGCAGCCCCCTGTGTGATGGTATGCACGGTGGCATATGGGGATGGGGGTTCCCGGGCCCCCTTCCCAAGCCCAGCCTGGGGAAAACGCGGAGGGAGGGTCAGCACCTCCATCCTCCCCACTCCGCTGGTGCAGGATTTGCCCCACGGTGGGGTGAACCCCTGGGTGCCGGCTCCCCTGCCCCAGGCAAAGCGCCCCCCTGCCCCCAACTCGCAGCTCCCTCTGTTCCCCTTGCAGCTACGAAGATTTCTACCTCTCCTGCTCCCTCAGCCATGGCGGCAAGGAGCTGTGCAGCCCCCAGCTCACCAGGAAGGCCCACGTCTACAAATACCTCTTCCACCTCATCATATGGGACCAGCAGTAAGGCAGCACCCTGGCCGTGGGGTAGGGGGGGGTCCCAGTGCCGTACCCAGCCACAGTGCCTTCCTCCTCCTCCTCCTCCTCCTTCCCTGCTCCAGCAGCTCCTCTCGGCGCCTCTCCCCAGTTTTGGGGTGTCGGAAGCTCTTGTGTCATCCCTGGGAATAGCACCGGCACCGGCGCCAGCTCTGCCCTCCCTGGAGCTGCGTGTTTACACCCGGGAAAGGGGATCTGCTCCAGAAATAGCCCTGGGAGCAGGCAGGGAGGCTGTGCTGAGCCCTCACCACGCCTGGCATTCACAGCAGCCCAGGGAGGTGGGGAGGGACAGGATAATTTTAGAAGGTGCCGGTGCCCCCCAAGGACAGGCACCGAGCAGCCAGCGGGACAGCGGGGAGCAGAGTGGTGCCGGTCCCCTCCGTGGGGCAATCCCCTTCCCGTGCCCACCCACGGGCGGGATGTAGCTGCCACCCTGGGCTCCCTGGGAGTATCGGAGAGGAGCCTCAGTCCCAGGGTCCCACGCAGCCTCCCCTGGCCGTGGGACGAGGTCAGCGTGTGGTGGGGGCCCTCCATGGTGGCCCTCCTGCCCCGCGGTCACCTTCCTGGGACAGAGAGCAGCGGGGCTCCCCGGTGCCGGGAGACGACCGAGGTATGCGAGCTGGTTCTCCCCAAACTCTGCTGTCCCCTCCGGGGTGTCTGCCCGTGCCATGGGACCTCCAGCCCATGCCGGGGGGGCGCATGGCACCCCCAGTGCCAGCAGCAAAGGCGTCTGTTGGGCTGGGCTCTCCTGGGGCACGCTTGGTATCCCAAGGCAGAGGGCTGGCTGGTGCCACGGGGTGCTGCCAGCGCCCGTCCCCCGCACGGCTGAGCCACCGGCTGCTCTCTTGCAGGATCTGCTTCCCTGTCCAGGTGAACCGTCTGCCACGGGAGACGCTGCTCAGTGTCACGCTCTTTGCCGTGCCCATCCCACCCCCAGGGAGCTCCTCCGACGCCAACAAGCAGCGGCGGGTTCCTGAGGCCCTGGGCTGGGTGACCACCCCTCTCTTCAACTTCAGGCAGTACGTGGGGCATCCCATGGCGACAGGCACGGCGAGGGGCTGTGCTGGCACCCCCGGGGTAGGGCAGGAGGGTCCCCACAACCTCAGCTCAGCGTGGGGACAGCATCACTGCAGTGGTGCCACCCTCCTGCCCCAGCAGAGTGGCACCCGGTGTCAGGCTGTCACCCCTCCTTCTCCTCCAGGGTCCTGACCTGCGGGCGAAAGCTCCTGGGCTTGTGGCCGGCGACCCAGGACAACTCCAGAGCCAGGTCAAGTGCCCCTAACTTCAACCAGCCCGACAGTGTCATCCTGCAGGTACGTTCTGGCCGTGGGGGGGTCCAGGGGGACACACTCGCACCGAGCCCCCCTGCTCACCCTCTGCCTCTGCCCCAGATCGACTTCCCCACCTCCACCTTCGAGGTGAAGTTCACCAGCCCACCGGCAGCCGAGTTCAGCCCCAGGTACGAGTTCGGCAGCCTGGGGGAGGAGGACCAGCGCAAGCTGCGGGAGGCGATGCAAAAGAAATCGCTCTACTGGTAAGCGACCTGGGGCAGGAATGGCATCACTCTGCCAGGGGGGGTCTGCTGGTAGACCCCCAGCACTGCCCCCGGCATGCACAGCGGGTATCTGAGGGTCTAACCCTGCCTTGGAGGCTGGGCACGAGGCTGGAGCCTGGCATTTGACAGAGCTGCCTGCTGCAGCTGCCTGTCGCCAGTCCTGCGCTCTGCCCTCCCCAGCGACCCCTCTCTGGGGAGGGTCTCTCCAGCCATGTCCCCCTCAGCGGGGAAAACTGCCCAGCCCCTCATCCAGCCTGGCACCCGTGGTCCTCCAGCGCTGGCTATAAACGGGAGGATCAAGTGTCGGCAGCTGTGCCGGGATCTGCTGCGCAGGGCGGTGCTGACGCTCCTTGCAAAAAATGCCCGGGGTGCACAGCCAGCCTGGCTGGCTTGGGGGTCCCCAGACAGGGGGCCATCCCTGCAGCAGCTCAGTCACCCCTATGCATGGGTGCTGGGGTCCTGGCTGTCCCCTGGGGGACAGGGTACAGTGTGGGGATGGCAGGGAGCCCCCAGCATCCTGCAGCACCACGCAGGCCTGTCTGCTGGCAGGGATGCAGGCAGGATCCTGCTCTCCATCCATTCTTTTCGATGGGCAGGTCTGTGGTGGGGCAGCAGGGGGGACTCGAGGGGTTTATCAGTGTCCTACGCACCGTGCGTGGTAGGGGCGGAGGGATGCGCGGTCCCCAGCCTGCCAGCCCCATCCCATCCATGCCATCCCCTCCCTTGCCCCTGAGCCGTGCTCCCTGTCCCCCTGGTGCCGTAGGCTGATGGATGCCGACCGCAAGCAGCTGTGGGAGAAACGCTACTACTGCCATGCAGCACCCGGCTCCCTGCCCATGCTGCTGGCCAGTGCGCCCAGCTGGGAGTGGGCCTGCCTGCCGGACATCTACGCCCTGCTCAGCCAGTGGACCTGCATGAGTCACCAGGATGCCCTGGGGCTCCTGCACGCCACGTAAGCCACCGGTGGGCTGCGGGTGCCAGCGGGCAGCGGGTGCCGCAGGGCTGCGGGTGCCGCAGGGCTGCAGGTGCCGCAGGAATGTGTGCTCTGGCACTGCTGCCCTCCCCGCACAGGCAGGGAGAAGGCAGCAGTGGCAATGGCAGGGGGGATGCTGAGGATGCTGGCCCCCTGATGCCTGTCCCGGCTGCAGGTTCCCGGACCAGGAGGTGAGGAGGACAGCCGTGCAGTGGATCGACTCCATCTCCGACACCGAGCTGCTGGACTACCTGCCCCAGCTGGTTCAGGTGTGTGGTGGGACTGGGATGTGGCATGGGGTGCGTACCAGGACCGGGACGTGGCAGGGGGTGCATCCCCATCCTACTGTGCCCCAAACCTGTCCCCTCTCCAGGCCCTGAAGTATGAGTGCTACCTGGACAGCCCACTGGTGCGCTTCCTCTTGAAGCGAGCGATCTGCGACCTGAAGATCACCCACTACTTCTTCTGGTGGGTTTGAGGGGGGGCTGGGAGCGGCAGGGGGGACCCTGGGGCTCGCCTGACCCCGTGTGTCCCTGCTCCAAGCAGGCTGCTGAAGGATGGCCTCAAGGACTCCCAGTTCAGCATCCGCTACCAGTACCTGCTGGCAGCTTTGCTCTGCTGCTGTGGGAAGGGGCTGCGGGAGGAGTTTGACCGGCAGTGCCTGCTCGTCAACACGCTGGCCAGGCTGGCCCAGCAAGTGCGGGATGCTGCCCCATCCGCACGCCAGGTGGGTGCTGGAGTGGTGGGAGGGGGTGCAAGGGGGTGCCAGGCTGTGTCTGAGCCCCCCATCCCATCCCATCCCATCCCATCCCATCCCATCCCATCCCATCCCATCCCATCCCATCCCATCCCATCCCATCCCATCCCATCCCATCCCATCCCATCCCATCCCATCCCCTCCCCACCCCACAGGGCATCCTCCGTGAGGGGCTGGAGGATGTGAAGCAGTTCTTCAAAGCAAACGGGTCATGCCGGCTGCCACTAAGCCCCAGCCTGCTGGTGAAGGGGATCGTGCCCCGGGTGAGTGCCGGAGCTGGGGGTGTCGGGGGGACTCCTCTGCCCGCAGCCAGCTCACCCTGATGGACTGCCCCTTCCTCCCCATGGCAGGACTGCTCCTATTTCAACTCCAACGCCGTCCCCTTGAAGCTCTCCTTCCAGAATGTTGATCCTCTTGGGGAAAACATCCGAGTCATCTTCAAGGTGAGCTCGTCCTCCCAGCAGTGTCTAAACCCCAGCACGGCTGCCCCGACCCCTGTGGGGCTGGCTCAGCTTTGCCCCCGCTGCCCCCCGGCTCTGATGGCTCTTCCTTCTCGCAGTGTGGTGACGACCTGCGGCAGGACATGCTGACGCTGCAGATGATCCGGATCATGAACAAGATCTGGGTGCAGGAGGGGCTGGACATGCGCATGGTCATCTTCCGCTGCTTCTCCACCGGCCGCGGACGAGGTAACCCAGTATCGGGCCGTCCCCCGGTGGCATCGAGCCCCAGGTCACGATGCTCTCAGGCTGGTGACGGCATGGGAGGTCCTGAGGCTCAGCTAGAGAAGAGCTGCTGTGGGTAGCTGTGATCCACCTTCGGGTCTGGTCCCACCAGCCCGTCTGTCGGAACATGGCTTTGCAGGCTGTCACTCAACGGTGATGGCTGGGGAGCGGCTGGGTTGGTGGCAAGGGGGGCTGGGGTCTCGGTGCCCCCCAGGTGGGATGGATGGGTCTCACCCTGCTGTCTCGGCTGCCAGGCATGGTGGAGATGATCCCCAACGCCGAGACCCTACGCAAAATCCAGGTGGAACATGGTGTGACGGGCTCCTTCAAAGACCGGCCGCTGGCAGACTGGCTGCAGAAACACAACCCCGAGGAGGATGAGTATGAGAAGGTGAGGAGGAGCCTGGCAGGGTCCCTGCTCCTCATGCACCCCCGAAGGATGAGACCCTTCGCTTCGCAATGTGTCCAGCCTTTCTCCACACCCAGTTGCTCCTTCCCTCCCTCCCTCCCTCCTCCCAGGCCGTGGAAAACTTCATCTACTCGTGTGCCGGCTGCTGTGTGGCCACCTACGTGCTGGGGATCTGCGACCGGCACAATGACAACATCATGCTCAAGACCACCGGCCACATGTTCCACATTGACTTTGGCAGGTTCCTGGGCCACGCACAGATGTTTGGCAACATCAAGAGGTGAGAAATACCCTCGGCATCTCCTTCCCCCTTGCTCGGGCTCATCCCTGTGGGGTGATTTTGTGGGTGAAGCCCCTCTTCTCATCCCAGGGGTGGGTGACCCCTGGCTGTGCTCACTTTCTGTCCCTCCCTCCCCGATGCAGGGACCGGGCACCGTTCGTCTTCACTTCGGACATGGCGTACGTCATCAACGGGGGGGACAAGCCCTCCAGCCGCTTCCACGACTTCGTTGACCTGTGCTGCCAGGCCTACAACCTGATCCGCAAGCACACCCACCTCTTCCTCAACCTGCTAGGGCTGGTGAGAGCCAGGGGGCCACACGCCCACCCCCCCAGGCATGGCAGAGGGGTCCTCCTGCCACCACCTGCCCTCACCCCCTGCCTTGCCTCCCAGATGCTGTCCTGTGGCATCCCTGAGCTCTCTGACCTGGAGGACCTCAAGTATGTCTACGATGCCCTGAGGCCACAGGACTCTGATGCTGATGCCACCACCTACTTCACCAGGTAGAGGACACGGGTGTCTGGTGGGGCAGGAGAGGATGGAGGGAGCCCCCGGATGGAGGCACCAGCTCCAGCTCAGCACACTGACGGGCTTCTCTGTGCTGAGCACGTGGTGGCCTCATTGCAGGTTGATCGAGTCCAGCCTGGGCAGTGTGGCCACCAAGCTCAACTTCTTCATCCACAACCTGGCGCAGATGAAGTTCACGGGTTCCGACACGCGGCCAACCCTCTCCTTCGCTCCCCGCACGCACACCATCAAGACGTCCGGCCGGATCCGCGACATCTTCCTCTGCCGCCACGAGAGGGTCTTCAACCCCAGCAAGGGCTACGTGAGTGGGGACAGTTGGGGACAGGCAAAGTGACAGCTCAAGCATTTCTCAAGTTCCCAGCCCCGTCTGTGCTCGGGGCACCCCAGGGTCCCCATCCCCATGCCACAGCCCATCTCTCTGCAGACCTACGTGGTGAAGGTGCAGCGGGAGAGCCCAGGAGAGGTGACCTTCGTGCAGCGCACCTTCGAGGAGTTCCAGGAGCTGCACAACAAGCTGCGCCTCCTCTTCCCCTCCTCACTGCTGCCCAGGTACCCCTGCAGACCCTCACAGACCCCTGGGGCTCCCCACCGCCCCCTGGGCTTTGCTGAGCATCCGTCCCCACAGCTTCCCCAGCAGGTTTGTCATCGGACGGTCACGGGGCGAAGCGGTGGCTGAACGGCGCAAGGAGGAGTTGAACGGCTACATCTGGCACCTTATCCATGCTGCGCCCGAGGTGGCAGAGGTGTGGAGCTGGGGGGGGCGTCCCAGCAGGGTGGGATGGGGGCTGCTGCCTCTTGAGAGATGGGGACGATGCCAGGGTTGCCGGTGAGGTGGGAAGGTGCTTGGTGGCCAATGCACCACGTGAAGCATCAGCGCATGCACCGTGTGCGTAAGCCATTGCCACGTGCACTGTGCACCGGTCCCGAAAGGTGGAGGACGTGGTCACCTCCATCACCGCTAACGTCACCTCCTCGCCCCGCAGTGTGACCTCATCTACACCTTCTTCCACCCCCTGCCACGGGACGAGAAGGCGGCTGGCACAAACCCGACCCCAAAGCCAGCAGGTAGCAGGGCTGGTGGCAGCGCTGGCAGCCATTCGGCACCGTGAGGGGTGATGGCGGGGGGCTCCCGTCCCACCTGCGCCCCCTCCTCTCCTCTCTTCCAGACGCCACATGGGCCCGGCCCCTAGGGAAGGTCGGTGGGGAGGTGAAGCTCTCCATCTCCTACAAGAACAACAAGCTCTTCATCATGGTGATGCACATCAGGGGGCTGGTAGGTGCACGGTGCCCGGTGGCAGCAGGGATGGGGGTCTGCCCCACCGCTGCACTCACAGGGCACCCCCTGCTCTGCCCCACAGCCACCGTTGCAGGATGGCAATGACCCTGACCCCTACGTCAAGACCTACCTGCTGCCTGACCCCCAAAAAACAACCAAGAGGAAAACCAAAGTGGCCCGGAAAACCTGCAACCCCACTTACAATGAGATGGTACGTGGGATGGGGATGGGGGTCAGGGGGTCTTGCGGGGGGGGGGTGGGGGGTGGCGGGCTGTAGCTGAGGGTCTGCCCCGTTCTGCCCCCGCAGCTGGTCTACGACGGGATCCCCAGGGGGGACCTACAGCAGCGGGAGCTGCGTCTGAGCGTGCTGAGCGAGGAAGGCTTCTGGGAGAACATCCTCCTCGGAGAGGTCGGCATCCGCCTGCGGGACCTCGACCTGGCGCAGGAGAATATGGGCTGGTTCGCCCTGGGATCCCGCGGCCATGGCACCCTCTGAGGTCCCCCCGCCAGGGCTGGGAACCCACGGCACCGCTGCTGTGGCTCTGCCCCCTCTGGGATGTGCCCATAGGGACCGGGTACCGATGGGCGCTGCCACAGGCGTCTTCTTTTTTAAGTTTACCTTGTGTCAAGGGAGCAACACGGGGAGGGAGGGGCAGGGAGGACCGGTGGGGCACTTTGGGGAGGGTATTTCTTCCTTTGGGATATTTGTATTTTAATTTTTTTTAATAACGAGTAGCGTGCGGCTGGGCACCGGGACAGAGAGGAGAAGGGAGGTGAGTGGGCTGGGGGCGTGTGGACCCACAGAGCTCCGGGTGCTTCTCCAGCCAGGAGCTGCCTGCCTGGAGCCGGGCAATTCTCATCCCGGGGAATTCGCTCCCAAAGGAGAGCGGTGTGGCGGGGCCGTGCGTGGTGCCGGTGACCCCCTTGATGCCATGGGAAGGGGACAGCCGGCCACCCTTCTTGTCCCCATGGTTGTGGGGACATCTCCTCATCTGCCGTCCAGCGCCAGAGCCGGGGATGCCTGCGCTGGGGTGCGGGCTTGGTGCCTGTGGTGCTTTGTTTACAGCAAGAGCTCCGTAAACGGATGAAATGTTTCTCAGGATCGAGAATAATGAACTTAACCTTTATATTAAAAGTTTTAAATATTGTATCTAGCGGGAGTTGAAGGGGGAGGGGGGAGCAGCCTGGCCCCACCAGCGGCTGGGGCTGCTGGAGCTGGCACCCCCCTGCGTCGGGACCCTCCTGCCTGTAACACGGTGGCGTGAAAATAAAGGAGATGAAACGCACGGGGTGCTGTGTGGGCCCTGCCTGCACATCTGCCCGCACATCTGCCTGCGCCTGTGCCCACACATCTTCTTACATCTCAGCCTGCACATCTGCCCCCACCTCTACCTGCACATCTTCTTGCATCTCTGCCTGCACATCTACCTGCGCCTGTGCCCACACATCTTCTTGCATCTCGGCCTGCACATCTGCCCGCATCTTTACTTGCACATCTGCCTGCACCTCTGCCTGCCCCCGGACCCGGGCGTCCCCCCGGACGTGGCTGCCCCCCCGCTGTTTCCCCTCGCCGCCAGAGGGGGCGCTGCCGCGCGGCGCCCTCCGGCTGATGCAATCCCCACGCGGAAGGAGGGGCGGTGTCTCCGCCCCGCCGGCGGCCGCCCGGGGGGCGTGGCTTCCCTGACGCCGCGCCGCTGGCCAATGGGGGCCGGCGACGCGCGGTGACGGGGCGGGGGCGGGCGGGCGCCTGCGCGTTGGGCCGGCGCCGGCCGCGGGCGGGTTGAGGCGCTGCGCTGGGCCCCGCGCCGCCATTTTGTGCCGCCGCCCGCAGCAGGATGGAGCCGAGTACCCGAGAGCAGCCGCCCGCCGTCCGCCGCCCCGCAGCCCCTGGACGGAGCGCCGCTCCGCAGGCCCGACCGCACCGCTGGGAGCGCTGAAGAGTCTCCTCTGCCCCTCGCCGGCGCTCATGGAGCCGAGCGGCCGAGATCGCGCCGGCCCCGGCCTGGGGCGGGCCTGGCTAGGCTTGGCCGCGGCCTGGCCTAAGCTGGCCGGGCCCAGCGCGGCCCCTGCCGGCGGCTCGCCCCAGGCGAGCCCGCCCTTCTCCTGGCTGCGGCTGATGTCGCAGCTCCTCTCCCCGCTGCCCGCGTTGCTGCAGCGGCTGCTGCCCGGCCCCACGCTGAGCAGTGCCCTCTGCCCCGCCAGCGGGCAGCCGCCCAAGGGCCCGCTGCTGCTGCTGCCCGAGCCGGCCGCCTCGCTGGACTGGCCCGAGGAGACGCTGCCGTGGGCGGAGGAGCCCCTGGAGAAGGGGCGAGAGCGGGAGAAGGAGGCCCCACCGGGCCTCTGGGGAGCCGGGCTGGTGCGGAGCAGCCTGGTGTCCTTCCCCGGCCCGCGTGTGGACTTGTACGTGCTGGGCCCGGAGCAGGGCCAGGCCGGCTGCTCCGGCAAGAGCCACCTGCCCCAGCCCCTGCGGGCCGAGGTCCCCGCCGCCGCCTGGCGAGGCTGCCCCGCCCGGGCCGCCCTGCCGGAGGCCGAGTTCCTCCGCAGCAAGCGCTTGGCCTTTCTCCAGCGGTGGCACTTGGCCGTGCCGGACCCGGACCACGGCTACCACAGCCTGGAGGAGGAGCAGCAGCACAAGGGCGCTTGTCAGGAAGAGGTAGGGGGGCAGCGGGAGCAGCGGTGCCATGCCGGGGAGCTGAAGCGGCCCGAGGAGCCGAGCGACGCGGGGAGACAGCCCGGAGGTGGTCGCTTGGAGCAGGAGGGGTTGAGGGGTTCAGCTGAGGAAGCGGCACCTGTGGGGGAAGCCTCAGCTGAGGAGGATGAGGAGGACTCCGAAATAGAGCCAAACCTGCCGGTTTCAGCCAGACCTGCCTGTGCGAATAAATTAATAGACTATATCATGGGGGGAGTTTCCAGTGGGGAGGACAGCGCAGATGACGAGGAAGACTGGGATGATGATGATGACGATGGGTTTGACAGTGAAGGGCTCCCCTCAGATTCGGAGGCCGGTAGCCAGGACGGGGAAAGGCTCCATCTCTGGAATTCCTTTTACAGTTTGGATCCGTACAACCCTCAGAACTTCACAGCCACCATTCAGACATCTTCCAGTGAGCCAGGAAAAGATATGTCAGATGTGGAAGAGGTGGAGGAGGAGGAGGAGGAAGATTCTTCATGGGCAGAGGAGTCCTCAGGGTCTCCTCGCCCTAGTTCTGAAGAGGAGGACGAATGGGACTGTAGCAGTGTGGATGAGGCAGAAAACTTGAAACTTTGGAATTCGTTCTGTACCTCAGATGATCCGTATAATCCTTTAAATTTCAAGGCAGCCTTTCAAACAGCGGAGAAGAAAGGGACACCTGGTTTAAAAGGAGCAGAGAGGCCGACTTTGGTCACTTCTGAACGTAGTCACTTAACTGTTTGTCGGGTGCAGTTGGAAAAACGTAATTGTGGGGTCACTGTGCAGCATGGCATTCTTTCTGGTGGGAAATGTAGAAATACCAAGCGGAAAAAGGTATATACTTTTGTTTATGGTTTTGTGTTTTGGGGATGCTAAAAAAAACCAACAAAAACCAACAACCAACAAACCCACATTGTGCTAGGTAGTATGTGAGTGGATGAGGTCACTTGTGCCAGGATTCCGGCCAGATCATGCCCGCGTGAGCTTCTGGTCTAATTATTTATGTGTGCCTCATCCTTTACACGTGATGGTAGAGTTTGTGATTCAGATAATGGGCAGATAATGTCTTTAAATTTCTTTTCTAGACTTGAAGTTAAATTTTCCGTTTAAGATGTAGTTTTCATTCTGTATTTGTGTTGTAAGGCAGTTTTCGTCATGGGAGAAACATGAGAACTGTGGTGTAAGTTTTTCCTTTGGAAAGTACGGGTTTCTGTTATGAATAATGTTGATGATGTATTTTAGGGACTTGTCATGCATGTAGTGTGATTGAGACCTCAAGCATTGTGAACGTTAGGACTTGGGACAAGCCTGCTTGGGTTATAAATGTCTTCTCTTGTAGAAAGAGCTCTTCTGTTGTGGGTTAAGACATGCTGCAGTAAGCCACTGAAGTTTCAATACGAAGTGCAGTAATAATCCCACTTCCATTTAAGAGACTACTGTAATTCAGCAGTCGTTTATAAAAAGGATGTAATCTGGAACTGGGCTTTTGAGCACAAACTGGAAGTGTAATGTGTTTACGAGGAGTTTGTGCATTAAAAAATTTCTGATATGTGCTAGGATTCAGGTAAATAGTAATAATAAATTTGTCTTCGTAAGTGTTGTGATGCTACAGATGTACGAGATGGCTTTTCAGGCGTGATGTCTGAGACTTGCCTGACACTGCCGACCTTTGTAGGAGCAATAAATAGCTTGTGATACAAAGTCCCAGGGTGATACACTAGTGTAACAAGTTATCAAAATAGAAAGCTTGTATAACTGCTTGCTTTAGTGTTCTTACAGGGAGGAGATGTGTTTGCGCCTTTAACTGAGAGCCTGGCTTGGAGGTAAATTCATACCTGTGTTAGGGCAGGTGGCATTTACAAAAGTTAACGGTTCACACAGGACAAACTGTTGCGTTTTAATCTAAGTGGAAAATGCTCAGACTGTTCCTCCAAGAGGTCCTTTGTAACTGACAACACCTGTCTGAAATGCTGCGAGGTAACACTGCTGCAACTAAAATCTTGTTGAGGATCAGGGGTGTAGAGTTAATGGTAGTAATTTTTTGACTAATGTGTTGTTTGATTCTGTGTAATCTCTTGACATGGTGAAAGAACGATGATCTAGGTGCAATATTTAGCATGACGTTACAGATTCCAGTAATTGTGCCCGAGGGTACCGTAGACTGATGTAAAAAGGATGCAAGGTAGGAAATCGCAGAGGGATAGGCTGATGTAACAGCTCTGTGTGCTGGGAAACAGATACTTAATTATGCCTGTGTGCAAACAGCAGAGATTGCTGAGCAGTGACTGAGGTGTCCCCAGAAAATCTAAAAGTTAAGGCTATTTCCTATCGGGCATCCTGCAATCAAATAGCAGCTATATTCATATTTGAAAAGTCATAAAACCTGGGAGTGTTTTGTTTCACTTAGGAGTTGGCAGTGTGTTGACACTGTGCGAGGACACGTGGGGTCTGGTGTCCTTGCTTTCGCAGGTAACTCAGCAGTAATTTGGGATCACTGCACTAGAATTCGATGACTTCTGGAAGTTGCTTACAGTCTCTTGTGGCTCTGTATCCTCAGCTGCTGATTATTCCTGTAGGTCCTCTCTTTTGTAACTGTGGTTTTTGAGAAGGTTAGAAGATGACTCTACCACAAAAAACAGTCTCACTCTACACTCCTCATGGTGTTAGCGTGAACTGGGCATGAAAGTAGGACTCTGTATTAATAAAATGTAGGAATGTCCCCACCTTTTTTCCTGACCTTCCAGAAGCAGTTGTCCTGCAGCGACTCAGTGGAGTAATCTGTAACAATAGTTTGCCTTGTCTTCGAGAATTAGTCCTGGGGTGAGAGTTGATGGATGCTGACAGCTAGTTAGTTTGTTCTTCAGTTTTGTGCCTCTTGTAGAGCTAAATGAGAAGCAATACGTAGTTCAGTAGAAGCCTGAAATAGTCTGGCTTGTGCCTGTCACTTGATAACAGAAGAACTTAAACAGTTACTATAGTAATAGTCTAAATACTGTCAAGTTTAGATCCTGAGCCTATAAGGTTTCTTTGTTAAAGTAGCTTAATGGGTCTTGAAAATAGCAAAGAGTGAAAGTTTTTGTGTGTATTCTAGAGTGTCAGGACTTCATTTCCTTGCATGAACTTAAACACACTGGAATTTGATACCAGCTCTAAGTACACGGGTTTGTTCCAGTCACGTCATGATGAGTGTCACTTCCTTACATGTAGCATAGTGATTTCTTTGCCTGGTGCTGAAGGAGGAGCTGGCTCACGTGGTTGCTTACTCTACAGGACAACAACTCTGCCTTTTTTTTTATTATGTAAGCTTCCGTAATCAGATTTGGGCCGACAGCATATTTCTAGCCTTGAGTGTTCTGACATGTCCTACTGAGGAACCTGCTTGAACTGTATCTCTCTATTAAGTTCATAACCCAGTACTGAGGTCAGGGAGGGGCTGGTGTTATTTCACAGGGAACGTTGTGTGATCTGCCCTCAGCCTAAAGAGGCCTCTTGGGCTGCAGTTTAGAAACTAGTGGTTTGAGCTCTGCTCTTGGTAGAGGGGGAGGTCAACACCTGGTTGTTTTTAAAGCTGAGAGTTGAAATGTACTCTGGCCTAGGTGGTGCAGAGACGTAGCGTGGACTGATAGCATATCTGAGACTTCTTGCTATTAGGCATTTAATAAGTTGTGATGAAAAATAAATAATAGTACGTGCAAATAAATACTAAGCTCCTTTCGCTTGAGTGCTTGGCTAATGCTTTAGTAAATGTCTTGTCTTTTCCAGGTAACCTTCCTTGAGAAAGTTACGGAGTATTACGTAAGCAGCGAAGAGGATCGTAAAGGACCCTGGGAAGAGATTGCACGAGATGGATGCAGGTTCCAGAAACGTATTCAAGAAACAGAAGAAGCCATAGGATACTGCTTCACCACAGAACATAGACAAAGAGTATTTAATAGACTCCAAGAAACCTACTACAAGAGGGTTGATCTCTTCTAGCACCTTAAAAGATCTGGTAGTTGTTTGACCCTAAGCACTCATGAAAATGTTCAAAACGTGAGGTGGCAGCTGCACGCGCTATTTTGAAATGGGGGGAGAAGTGGGATTTTAGCACTTTTTTCCCCAGTTCAATATTCAGCCATCAAATATACCTGTGTCCCCCATTTTGATATCCTGACAAAATCTTTTGAGTATCATCAAGAGTAAGGGTAGTATAATTGCATTCCTTTTAAGTAACACTTGAGAAACAGACTGCTTTAGGTTAAATCCATTCCAAAAATGCCTTGTCTGCCATATGTTGAGAAGTGGTGACTATTAAGTTGGATTTTTGCACTTTGAAAAAACAAAACCTATTTTGAAGGAAATATTTATGAGGCTCAGAACCTAGTTACTGCAGTTTTGATTTAAAGTTTCTAGGGGGATGTGCTGTTTTCTTGTGGTTATCCATTTTCTCTAACTTGTACAAAAGTCTCAAATTTTGTTAGCTAGTAACTCTGCTGTGCAAAGCAGATAATTTATTGGTTTAAGATCCCAGTTTTGCATGTAATCTAGTGTTTGAGTGTTTATGTAATGCTTTGATGTCTTAATATTTCAGTCTAGCACACTGGGGGATTCAGAGGAACTCTGGTACACTACAGACCCTTTGGTTTGTCTTTATTTAAATAGTACCTTTACCCAGTACTGGTCCAAAGGGTGTTGGCTGCATGTGCACCAAACCTCTTTGCTTTCAGAGCAGTGAAAAAGGCCTCATCCTGATAAATAATTAAAGCTTCAAGGTATGTGTTGAGGCTATGGCTGATAGTTTGAATTTAGGTAGCCGTGCACAGGGAACTACCCTGTAGTTCTTCAGTTAACCTTGGGGTAACTTTGCCAGAATTGATTCTGCTTTGTGAAGATGAATTGAAGTGGAGGCTTCTTCATCTTTCTTGTATCTAATATGCTCGTTCTGATACTGGTAAGGGGAATTATCTTTGGCTGATGGAAATCTAAGGCTACAAATCGCTGTGTTCTTTACCAAAAGCCAGTATTAATATCTCTCTGCGTCTGCGCTTTTGTTCCTCTGGTACCAAAACAACATTTCACATTTGGGGTCTGAAAGTTGAGGTCCTCAGTGGGAGGAAAACACTCCTTATTTATGTTCCTAACTTAAAATGTTCTGTTTCAGTCAAAATAAAAAAGCAGCACCGCTGGGATATGTGTTCGGACCTGAAGGCTGTTGTGTGGCTGTTACGCAAGCAGGCATGAGATTTCATGCAATGGAATAAATAGCAACCATCAAAGAATTCATATTTGTTTGCGCAAAGTTGTGTCAATAAATGATTTGCTACTTAGTTCGTTCAGCTGACTAGAATTGTTTCCCTTTTGTAAGGGAGAAACCTAAAACCACTTCAGATTTGCCATCTCATTAATGATTACAGTTTTTAATTTGAAAGAAAATTACACATGAAGAGGAATGCTCCACAGCGCTTTGCTGCATTTTCTGCTTTATTGTGCCATTTTTTTGGCCATCTGTTAATTCTGCCTCAAATTTCAGAGGGTTTGGGTTTATAGTTTATTCTTATTGCCTGAAGTATGTTCTTTGAATTTAAAGATTGCCTTTCTCTGCTCCCAAGTTAGAAGTGTTACAATTACGAAATTCAGAGGGTTAACTGGACTACAGGTGAGTTGTCCTGTAAACTTAAAATACAGCTGAAAGTCAAGCAGCCTTGCAGACTGGCTACTTGAAAGCAATGCAGCAATATTATTTTTCATCCCCATGGCATTAGAAAAAACAAAGGGGGGGGGGGGATTTTCCTTTCCTACAAAAGAGAATTTTAGTTGCGAAATTGTAATTCTAATCGTGCCCTCAGATCCTGTGAAATAACTCTGAATTTTTAAGAGTTTGTTTTCCTGTGTCATATTTGACAACAGGTGTTCTGCTTTTTAGTTCAGGAAAAAGCATGTGGGATGATAAATGTAGAACAAAAATAGAAAATCTGCTGATTTGTGGTCCAGGTGTGACTGGTAATTAAAAACTGCTGTTCATTGCTCTTAGTAAAATATACTATAGTAATTTTTCTGTGATTCTCCTGGTTTCTTTGATCTTGGAGAACGTGGTGCTTCAGTTCCTCTGGACAACTCACTTGATTTACTGGTGCTTGTAAGTGGTAGCGATCGGTGCTTCAGAGTGGTGTCAGTTAACACCTGCAAATACTGCTCCACTGTGTGCAGAGGCTTGGAAAAGGCTATAGCTGGAAATGAACAGAATGGACAAATTGGATATAAACTAGATTAAAACCGGCTACTCACAAAGTGCTTTAATATTTGAGAAATTATTCTTTTCCAGCCTGCAGTGTAGCAAGCGCTCAGCTCTTAACACTGCTGATTCTCACCGAGACGTACCTGCTTGGGTAAGCTTTTTCCACTCTTCAAACCTCACGTTTTCAAAGCATCCAGTGTAAGGGGATAGGTAACACTAAATTCATCACCATAAACTTCATCTTAAAAGCAAGCTAAGCTTGGTTGTCACCATTTTCCCTGTAACATATCTTAAAATGGTCATGCAGGATGTGTACATGTGTTGAGTGCTTTGAGTGAGACAGTAAAAAATAATACTTGTTGAACTTTAAATCAAAACTGTACCTATCAGATTTTATTTTTGTATAATTTAGAGGAAGTTAGAAAACCTGCGACATTGGCTTTATACAGATTTTAATTGATTTGTGTCAAGTTTGTTGGGGTTTTATATCTAAAGTTCTATTTCTGTACATAATAAAACTATTCAGAACTAATCTGTAAATTGTAATAAAGATATTTGCAAGATAGTGCCAAATTGTTTTTCTCTGAAGGAACTTAGAAGGGACGTTGGGTAACTGCAAGAGCACGATTTGTGTACGTACGTGTGGCTTTACAAGAATATTAAATATTTTTTTATCACCTTTAGTGTTTTGGAGGAGGTTATAGCAATTTAGAAGCAGGCACTCTCCCCTGTGAATTTCCTTCCAAACCAGTAAATGTGTGATGGTAAGGGTTCCTTGTACTGGTGAAGCTTTTAAGCTAAAATACAAAGTGTGCAAATGCAATTAGTTGTATTCTAACGAGGTTTTGGTGCGAGCAGGCATGTTAAGGTTTTGGTGCCAGTATTGAGCTCTGGTTTTAGTTTGCTCGTTGGTTAGCATAACTTTAAATATGAATACTGCATGGGTTTGAAGGGGTTTTTTTATGGGGTTTTTTGGAGTATTTTCAGGTTTTGCTCTGAAACAAATTTGAGGTGTCACCTGTGAGTAGAAGTGACTCGAGGGTGCCAAACATCTGATCTTCCTTCAGCTGGAAAAGAGCCAGAACACTTCCCTGTGTTTTGCCACGTGGCGTTGGCCTACAAGGCGGTGTAGTATTTGTTCCCTTGTTTACATTTTAATGAACTGGAGTAAAATGTTTGGTAAGGAGCTCAGGATACAGCAAGAGGTGGCATTGCCCAGTTAACACTTCATCCTGCGCAATGTTATCCAGCGTAATTATTTTTAATGAAGGTTATTTTTTTGTTGTGTTGTGTAAAGCTGCGTCTGTCAGTCCATGGGGTGGGGTTTTTTTTTTTGGCTAGAGAATTATGGCACGGACTTCCAGAAGCGTGAAGCTAGAAATCCTCGCAGGAACTGGGTGTTTTGCGGATGTTGTGCCCCTGCCTGGGGCTGCTTCGGGTGGTGGCTCTTGGCTGAGGAGGAGGAGGCTGGAAGTGTTGTGCTGCTGCTGGCAGCAACGAGAAGTCAGCTTTACGTATCGGAGTGACAGGATACAGGTGCCCGCAGTGGTTTGCAGGCACAAATCAGCTTTTCCAGGGTTTTCCGAGGGGCACACTGTGGGGAAGGAGGCTGGCCTGGGTGGGTGTGAGTCACGATTTCGGTCTCCACCAAAACCCTGCTGACCAGTTTCCTCCGGAGCAGCGATACTGGTGATGAGCAAGCATTACCAGTAGCTCTGCTCCCTGTGTGACATGGTCATGGCTCAGGAATCTCTGGAATGAGTTCAAGGGCCACGGGTTGGTCACTCTTCTACAGCAACGTTCTAGGGGGAGAACTTTCAAGTTACTCATTGTTTAGTTGATGCCTTAAGGAAGAGTGTTGCTTGGAGCTCGGGGCTGGAATGGCACTGTGTACTGTTTGCTCCTGTCTTGCAGCACAAGCTGCATTTCATCCTGTGCTTGCGCCTTGTCTGGGCATCTCTACAACACCATTGTGCAGTGTTTGTTTCTCTAAGAGTAGCATGGGTAGAAAACTGCTGGATGAGACAAGGAAAAACATTGTCTGAACTTCCTGCAGTACCCTGTTGAGAACACTGAACAAAGATGAACATAGTGAACATTATAATTATGGTGGCTTTTTAAAGTGTTTTTGTTTTTTAAGTCATATTTACCTGTTCTGCTGGCTCTAAAATCTGCCTTAAAAATGAACATTGTAATTTCCTCTTGATTCAGTGAGCTAGCTTAAAGAAATATAGTTAGTGTGCTAAATGAAAGCTTCTGTGTGTTTGGCAGTGTATCCAGATGCCATCTGGAATGTAGAAATCCTGCTGGGATTTCTTTATTCTATCAGCACCGAGGTCTGCAGTTGGAATTCAGTTGACAATTTATCTGTGTTAGAGTAGAATTGTTCTTGCTCTGGTAGCTGCATCTTCTCCACGGGACTTAAGAACTTGTTTGTCAGCAAAGCACAAGGGGAGTAAATAAGCTACTATTTTTGTAGTCACTGCTCACGGTGCCCACTAAAATGCCGTTTGCAAATTAATAGTGCCGCGAAGCTGGTTTGGTCCCACAAAAGCAAGTTTCTTCTGAAACTGGCAGGCAGGAGAAGGCGGCAACGCTGAATCACGAGGTGATTGCAATTCCGGGGAGACTCCGCTGCTTTCCAGCTGCGTGGCCTTGGCCCCACGGGCTGTAGCTCGGATATAATCCAAGGTCCGTTTCGGTGGGAGGGGGGAAATGAAGTCTTGTAAAAGCTGTCCATTAGTCTTGAGGGTATAAAGTATTAGAGGCCATTAGTAGCAGGCATCCATCTGCCCCTCCTGCTAATGCTCACGATAAGACTGTTAGCAATAAAAATACAGGCTGCTTTGCAGCCGCCCCAGCTGTATGAGCACATTGGCTATTCATTGCTTGCCTGTCGTGTTTTCAGGATGGTATGCGGCATTTTGCTAGCCGCATGAGCTGTCTTGTCCGTTATTCCTCTTGCAATCACTACCTGCGTTGCTTCCTGCAATAAAAAATAATAATCCAATAAAACCCCTGCCTGTAGAACCGCACAGTTTGGGTTATCCAGCTCCGGTGGGCTGGACTCAAAGCTTTGAAGCGGCTGTGGGGAAAGGTCTTTCTCAGCACAGTTCCCCCCCGTTCCAGGGACAAGCCTGGTTTGCACTAGCCCAGCAGCTCGTGCAACAAAGCCGCTGAAGATAAAATTCCTGCTACGTTCGTCGCGGGTGCAGCCTGGGCAGCGCTGGGTGGTACCGTCTCAGGCTGCATCTAAACGCCTGTCTTGGGGGAAGCTAGCTATGTACAGAGCAGGGAAAGGTCCTGCTTGGAAAATGGGGCCTCGCTGCTGAAGGTTTGGGTAATGGAAGCAGCGTGTTCAGCATCGCTCCGGAGCCGCCGTTCCTGCCCCAGCGCTGCCTGCCAGCCCAGCGGGAGCTGCTCCTCGCCCCGTGGGAAACGCCAGGAGACGAGGCACCTCGTCAGAAATGGAAAATACCTACCGAGTGCAGCCCTTTGCATGCAAAGAGCAACCTTTGGCTGCGAGCGGTTGGGATACAGTCCCAGGTCTCTTGCAGGGACTTTGTGCAGAGAAGAAAGACCCAGCAGGGACGTTTGGACTCAGCACCTTTCCCCCTTCCCTTCTCACGCACCCTGCTTCTTGTTTTCGGCTTGCTGTTTCAGGTTGCTGAGATAATTCAGGCCAGATCTGAGGTTAAGCGAGGCTTCTGGCAAAGGGGGAAGCAGGAGCAAGTTAAAAAGATTTTACTTCTAGAGCTGGAGGGATGTTTTCCTGGCACCTTTCCCTGCCTGCTCCCATGCCGGCTGTTGGGAGCTATGGTAACAAGCTGTACAAGGGGTTGGAGATCTCGGGGGTGGATGTGGGAGCGGTGGGTTGCTGTGCCTGGTGGTAAATGTGATAAAAGGCTGTTAAACATCTGCTTGCAATCTGGGTGTCTGGGCTCCAGCATACCCATCCTGTAGGATCCACAGAGCAGCACCCACCAGCACTCCCAGCAGCGGCTTTCCCTGGCACCATCTATCAAATTACAAGCAGTTTACAACCAGACATAAAGAATATGAAGCAATTAGCTTTTTTGCTTAGCAGCTCGCTTTCACCTGAGGTGATTACTGGTCTAAGCTGGGAAAGCCAAGAAGGAGCAGCGTGCTCCTGCCTGCCCCGGCGGTGGGATGGCCATGGTGTCCCCAGCCTGGCTCTGGTGAGGCTTTTGAGCGGTTGGATGGGCAGTGCGTGGAGTAGAGAGGGAGGAGATGACAGCTTGGAGTTACAGGAGGCAGATTGTTGTCTGTTGATAGTCAGGGACGGGGCAAAACTCGCATCTTGGGCTGCATCAGGTTGGGCTCAGTGGAAGCGCTTGGCCGACTCGCTCTGCGGCTGCGTTTCTCGTCTGGTTTCTGGGGAAGCGTTTGTCCAGGAGATGGTGCCAGAACCGTACGGCAGCGTGGGACTCGCAGCCAGCAGTGCTGCTGGGGCCACCACCCCCCCAGGGGACTTCTGTGTGGCCCCCTCCCACCTGTCACTCCACGGTGGCCCCCAGGTGCTCTGCCACCTTGCTCTGGTGGGAGCATCAGGGTGCGACAGGCACATGTGGACCGAGCGCGACAACCATCCTTTCCTGTGCAAAGCGCCCGGATTTGTGACATTCCTAACATCTGACCCACGAGGGCTCCGTGCAGGAAACATCCTCAGCCTTCGTTCGCTTTCCTGGTCAGGCCAGGTCACCTGCGATGGGCCGGGTGTCTTCTCTGACCACGACTGAGCCGCGGCGGTGCTTGTGTCACACCGTGGCTCACCCAGCGCAGCCCTTTTCCGCATGCTTCGCTCCCTTTGCCTTTTGTTCTCCGTGTGGTCCCACCGTGGCTTGAAGCGAAGGCTTGGTGCTGTGTGGATGGAGGGGGAGGTGGCTGCCAGTGGCTGCTCCGCAGGCTCCTGGCACGCTGGCAAGTGAAACCCTTCTGCCCAAATGAGCGTCTCGCACACAAGGGTGACCTGGTGCCCCTGGGCTTGCCGGTGTTTCCAGAAGCATCTCCAGAAGGTGGCTGGTGTGCTGGGGCTGTTTCTTGCTATAGCAAACACATCTGCTGGGCTTTCTTCTCCATCCGTGTGCCTGGTCCCCATGCAAATCCATTTCCCACCCGGTGGGCTTCTGCTCTCAGGATAGTCCCGTGGGAGACCGGTGGCTTCCCCATCCCTCCCTATCCCTGTGCACAGGGCAGGGGTGGTGCCTGGTGCTGTGGGACCCTCCCTGGGACCATCAGTAGAAGCATTGAGTAAGGGTGGGGTTGAGAAGAAAACCTCGGTGTGTGCCTGCTCGCTGTCCCCTTCCTCCCTAAGCTGGATGGTTGTGAACAAGGAGCTTTTAAAAGGATTTTAAACCAAATGAAAACAAAAAGCCCCGCTGGTATTTCCCCTTTGAATTTCCATTGGATTAAGATAGAAAGAAATAGGGGGGGGAAATTCTCTTGTGGAAAGCAATAAAAGCTGATTTATTTACCTGGCGGGAGAGAGCCTGGAGCTGCTCAGAATTCTTGGCTGAAGGTCCTACAAACCCTCCAACAACCTCAGCGTTACTTACCCCTGGGGGCTGCACCAGCTCCTGCTCTTTGCTGATGTTCAGTCGAGTTGGCCCTCTGTAACTGCCATGGTCAAGCAAGGGAGACCTGGAGAATATTCGTGATCAGGGAAAAACATCCCTCCCTGGGGGTCACTAGAGAAGGAAGAAAATCTTTTAGGATCAGGTGAGCTTATCTGGCATGGACCCTGATCCCACACACCCTAAAGGTGCGTGTGTGAGTAACTGTAGGGTAATTGGAGAGGGTTTGAGCTCCTGACCCTGGGACCGCAGGCGGCTCCTTTGGTTCTGGTTCTCTTAAGGTTTCTGTTTCAGCTCTATACAAACGAATTGGCACGGGGGTTGAAAGCTCGGTCCCGAAAGCTGTGTGATGGGGAGATCTCAGAGGAGTCTCGGGAGCCGTGCCTCCAGCTGCTCGCAGACCCCGGGTCCCCAAAATCTTTGCGCTGAGAACTAAAGCACATACAAGCCATGGCTCAGCTTAGAGGCTGCTCCCAGTAAAGAAAACCCCGCCTGAGAGCGGCTGCAGGGGTAGGGTGGCCAGGAGGACCCGTAGTTGTCCCCACAGTGCCTCCCCCAGCGCTGAAACAGGATTAGGGCAGTTTAGGAACAGACCTCTTGCTGTGTTTGACTTTATAAAACTATTGCTGCCTTGAGCCAGCACGTGCCACGCAAGCCGTCCCTTGGCCAGGGCTGGCTTTGGGGGTTCCCCCAGGAAAAAAAAAAGGGATGGAAACAGTTTAACGTGGATGGAGCACCACCACGTCGGGCTGCTCGTGTGGTCCCAAGGTTTGGCCATGAGCATTAAGCTCTGGGATTTCTTGGCTGCCGTTTGGCTCCTGCGTACAGCCCCGGCATGGCTGCGGTGGCGGAGGCAGGGGTGGCAGAGCTGGCTCCCTTGGGGTCATGCCATGACCTCCCCAATCTCGGGGTGCATCGCAGCATCAAAGCCTCGGGAGTTCCCGTGGACGTTAATCGGCTGGTGATTGATGTTTTCGCTCTGCGGCCGGGTTCACAGATGGTAACGTGATAAGAGTGGCTGTAACCTAACTGGGGCTGGCAGGTTTGGCGTAACGCTATCCCCCGGCAGCCCAAAGCCAGGCAAAAAGCCCAATATTGCAAAAAGCCAAATGCATGTCATAATCCTGCATGTGCCTTCCCCCGCAGGGCTGCAAGCGTGGGGGTCTGAGCACATGCTCACCTGTGCGACCCTCAAGACCCATCCACGGCACGAGCTTGGCCCACAGTTTGCAGCCAAACATTTCTGCCACCAAATGGAGCTTCCCCAGGCGAGCCAATGCCCAGGACCGTGACATCGGTCCCTGCTACACCAGAGTCCCAGCAGACGCTCTCCCAACGGGCTCGCCGGGACTAACCAGACGTGTTTTTCTTACCCAGCCATCCAAAGAACTATAGGAAGAGCCTTCCCGAGGCTTCGGGTGAACTGGTTTCCCCAAATCCTGGCAGGGAACTGCTCTGATGTGGGTGCTGAGCTTGAGCTCAGCCGGGCAAGCCCCTTCCTCCCTGCTTTGGGGACCAGCTCCTTCCCTTCCACCTCTCCGGCCTCTCCTGAACCAGCATCTTTCTCCTTGTGCCAGGAGAAGCTTTGCAAAGGCGCCGCTGAGACAGGAGGGCAATTGCCTCCTTTACAGTCACCAGGTGCCTCCCAGACCCCACCTTTTGCCTTAAAAGACATTTAATTGATGGCTAAGAACAACCAGAGAGAAAATACCCATTGGGCAGCTCCAGGAGCAGTGCAGATAATCATCAGGGTGCCCTACATACTGCCTCGGCTTGGCTGCAAGATCAGACGGGGAGAAGAATTTGACATTGTTTGAAACGAACAGGAGAGGGAAGTAACAACTCCATAATTACTCACCCCGAGTTAATTGATGGTAATTACACTGAGTAGGCAGTGGAGGAAGCTGTGACGGGCTAGCCCCGAAGAGTCATTTGGAGAGCCGTGCTGCGGTGCTGGGAGGATGCCCTCTGAACCCCAGCTCGCGGGCAGGGTGGCAGCCCAGCTCCGAGGGGGTTAACTTGATGGGTTTGGTTGGGAATTTTTTTTTTTTTTCTTCCCTCCCTCCCTCCTATTTGCAGCAGAGTCTGGGTGGAAGGTCTGAGCCCAGCAAGTGTTTGCTCCTGGGGGGGACCAGGAGTTATTTGGCAGTTCCTGAGCCAGGTGCCGTCCCTCCTCGAAGCGTGGGACTGCTCTGTGCCTGAGCCCCCCCTCCGCCGCCCCCATGGGGGATGACATCGACTGGCTGGACCTGCCGGGCAGGTGGACCTACGGCGTCTGCGGGGACGGGCGCGTCTTCTTCATCAAGTACGGTCCTGCCTGGCAGCTTGCGTGGAGTAGGGGCTGACACGGGGATGGGGTTTAAGCTGGGGTGCAGGGGGTGCGTGGCTAGGGGGGCTACGGGGGGAAGGGCTTAGTGTGGGATGGAAAAACCCCTGCTGCAAGTCTCTGCATCTGGCTGGTTTCCTGTGGCACATGGTCATCTCGCCTTTCCCCCCACTTCTCTCTTCTTGGGGCTCACCACTGTCCCAGCCTGACAGATGCTGTTCGCCTCTTTCCCAAAAATCCAATCCTTCCACGCCTTTGGCTGGAAAAGTCACCCATATTGCAAAGACCCCTCCCCGGTGATGGGAAGGGGCTCCCTGGGCCCCCATGGGTGCTGACAGCCCCACTCCCTGTCTTTTGCAGTGATGAGACCAAGTCCACAAGTTGGGTGCACCCTGGCACAGGCTACTCCATCCAGAGCGGGCACTTCTCCTGCGCCGGTAAGGACGGCTCCCGGGTCTCGGCGTTTGCTCTCTGCTTTCCTTGGGAAATGATCAGAATCTGGGGGTGTGGAGTGAAATCTTCCAGAAATGCAATGGAGACGCTAAAAACCTGAGCCAGCAGGAGCTGCCTTGCAGCTAGGGAGGGTCAGGGGGACTCCGAATCATGAGCGAGGTGATGCTGCATCTTGCGGGCATGGGGTTTCCAGCTGGAGAGATGCTCTTGGGGGACATTTAAGACTCCCCTTCCACAGAGAGACTCCCTGCAGTCTCTGAGACCTGTTGCTGATGGGGAGGGGGCCCAAACCACTTAAGTTTGAGCATTAGAGAGCCAACCACGGCGGGACACAGCACCCCACAAGTGTTATGATCATCCCGTGACTCCCTGCCCATGTGCTCCCACCCTTCTCTAGTGCTGCCTCCTGCGAGGGGGGCTCCTCCGTGGTTCCCTCCCTTAGTGCCTCACCAGGCACTGCTAACTGTCCAGCAGCAGATCCTTCAGGCAGGCGCTCTGCTCCGCTGCAGCACCCCAGCTGGCAGCAGGGTGCTGGCGGGGAGAGCAGGGGTTCTGTGAGGCCAGGGAGGGTGACCCCTGCTTCTGCCCTGTCCTTCCAGGGCTGCCCCGAGGCTGGGAGGTGGACACCACGCTGCATGGGGGCTTCTACTTCATCAAGTAAGTGGGAAGGGGGTGGGGGGAGAAGGTTTTGCCTCCCGCTCACAAGCACCACTGCAGCCTCGGAGGATGTTGCTCCCTGGGCTTGTCTCTGCCCAGAGGCAGCTGCTACCAAAATGCTTGCAAGTGCAGCACGGGCTGCTGTAATCCAGCCTCGTGAGGACCAGGGCAGTAAAACTGTGGTTTGGGAGGCTTTGGAGCACAGCAGTAGCTAGAGGATGGGGCCAGGGTCCGTGCTGCTAGCCCATGTTGGCTGCGGGTGGGTGGGTGCCCATGGCCCTGCTGTAGCTTGTCCCATGCTGCTGCGGATGTGGCTGTGAAGGTCCTGCGGTCCCAGCCGTGGGACAAACCCGGAGCTCTTGCTGGCAAGGGAGAAAGCAGCGTGTCGGGTTTGGTGGATGTATGCGAGGCCACATCCCGGGGGCTGCTGGGGTGCTGCGGTGAGCGAGCCCTGCGCACCTGAGCACCGTGAGCTTTCGCAGAGGGCTCCAGCTTGTGCCAGCACAGCACAGCAAGGCCAGGCTGGAGGTCCCTGTCCCTGTGTGCCTGTGGCAGCCCCTGGAGGTGTTTAGCAGGGACCAGACCCCGCTCTGGGCTATGTCCTGTGCCTGGATCCTGCAACCGGCGCTGCTGGGACAGGCAAATCTCACCCAGTCCCTGTGCGCAAGGGAGCTCCTGTGCCAAGTCACCGTTTCAGATGCAAATGTCTCTTCTGAGCGCTCTGGCAGCTCCGGGGCGGCGTGGGTGAGCCAGCCAGCCCCCCACCCTGCATCATCCCTCGGGCAAAGGTTCCCCGGGACCCAGTGGGGACTTTCTCCAGGGCCCTGCAGCACCCTGCCCTTGTGGGAGGGAGCTCAGTGGTGCAAAGGGTCCCCGAGGCACACGCTGCCCGGGGCGTGCGGCGCAGAGCTGGCTGTGCTTGCTAGGGTGAACGCAACAGGAGTGTAACTCGGGGAGGATCTGGCCCGAGGTGTTGCTCCAAGAGCCCTGGTTCATCCCAGTGGGCTGTTTCCCATTGCCTCCAGTCCAGGAACTGGGACCCTGGCAGGGCAGTGGTGGTGTCTAGACAGGCTGAGCTGCAGGCTGCCACCGCCTCACCTTGCACAGGGCTCCAGGTCCTGCTGGGTGAGTGTGTTTCAGACGGGATCTTTGAGCCCGTCCCTATCTGGGGCCGTGCGGAGGTTTCCCTGTGCACTCAGACGGCTGTAAACCCAGCGAGAGCAAAGATCCCAAGGTGGGCTGAGGGCCGGAGCAAAGCACTGGGATTATCTATTTGGTCTAATCTGTCAAGCAGAGCCAAGGTGTCCTTGAATCAGCCCTGTGTTTGAGTCGTGCAGCCTCAGACGTTGCTGCGACTGGGGCTTGCTGGGCGAGAGCTGTGGTGGCGAACCTCCCGGTCAGGTCTGAGCTGCGTGGCCGCAGCACGTCTGCGATGCTCTGCCACAGCAGGGACCATCCTCCCCTGCAGTTGTTCACCCCGTGTGCTCAGCGTCTTATCCGTGCCCGCAATTCCCTGTGCACCGTGGCAGCCGGGAATGCCGCCGCAAAGCGGATCTGAGCTGGAGGTGGGGGGGCTCCAACTGGGAGCAGAGGAGGGAACCGCTGGCTCCGTGAGATGCTGAGCACCCTCCCGCCTGTGCCAGCCCCCTGTGGGAAGGCAGCACCCAGCCCCCTGCCCCAGCTGGGTGCTCCCACAGGGAAGCGCTGCCAGTAAAAGGGATCTTTCCCACCCCAGTCCTGCCTCTGGCTCTCTGCCTGCAGAAGAAAGGGCCCGGCTGTGTCCGTGCCTCCGAGCTGGGAGCCGATGCAGCAGCACCATGTGCTTCTTGTCTGTGCAAGGGGGTACGGAACAACCGGCCCCCCAGCCTGGCTGGAGCGCACATGCGGATGGTGCTTAGAGCTGCCTGGCTAGGCTGGGGGGGGCTCCCCTGAGAGCAGCGCAGCTCTCCAGTTGCTCATAGGCTTCCTGGGCTGTTTTTCAGGGAGTCTCCTGGGCAGCAGGAGGGCAGCGGGGGGATAGAGCAGCCCCAGCAGGTCCCCGCTGCCTGTGGAGCAGGGGAACGGCTGTGAGGACAGAGACCTTGG
The DNA here is from genome assembly GCF_023634155.1 of Falco peregrinus. Classification (NCBI taxonomy): domain Eukaryota; kingdom Metazoa; phylum Chordata; class Aves; order Falconiformes; family Falconidae; genus Falco; species Falco peregrinus. The sequence goes on along the minus strand of NC_073736.1, from coordinate 4,790,056 downwards.
AGAGGGGGCGACTTGCAGGCACCACGTGTAATTTTGGGGATGCAGGGGTCCCTCTGCTGCGGACCGGCAGGGAGGGGGCATCTTGCCCATCGCTGTGGGGGAAGCAAGGGGAGATGCAGGAGGCAGAGCATCCAGTGAAAGCCAGCCTCCTCCCCAGCCCCTAATGCCGTGTGGCTAATGGGGGGATTATAGGATCAAGGGCAGCTGCTGGTTTTCCTTCCTGGAGAGCCCCTGTCTCTCCCCACCCCAGCTTGGCTGCGGAGGATGAAGGGTCCCTGCGTGCTGTGGGTCTGAGCCTCTGGCCGCGCGTGCTGGGTGCAGGCAGGGTTCCAGCCGCGGTGCCTGGCAGCTCTGACAGGCAGAAGTAGGGCAGTGCCATAGATCAGGGCACAGTGCCATCGCTGTAGGGCTGGAGTTTGCAGCTCCCCAGCACCTCTGCAAGTGCCTCTGCAGCATGGGAGTCACCCTGCCACCAGGCCAGGGCTGAGGAAGCGTCCTGCCAGCCCTGCCTGAGCCATCGCTGGCCCTCGGCACAGCCCAGGGGACCGAGCGGTGGCCTTTGTGCTCCAGAGAACAAGCTGTGGTTGTTGAGCTGTTTTGCTGCCCGTCCTCCGGGTGCTGCATCTTTCCCCTGCAAGCAGCTCTCATTGGGGTGCAGAGCCTGGGGGTGCTGCCTGACCCACCGCAGCGGGTCCCACGAGCCTGGCTGGGAATGGAGAGGTCCCCTGCTCCAGGAGATGCTGGGATGCAGGAGGGAGCATGGTCCTGGCTGTCCCCTCAGTACTGGGATGCAGGGGGCAGCATGGTCCCAGCTGTCCCCCCTGATGCTGGGATGCAGCGGGGAGTGCGGTCCCCCAATGCTGGGATGCAGGGGGGGAGTACAGACCCCCCAAAGCTGTGATGCAGGCCAGCAGCATGCCCCCAGCTGTCCCCACTGATGCTGGGGTGCAGGGGGGGAGCATGGTCCCAGCTGTGCCCCCTGATGCTGGAATGCTGGGGGAAGTGTGGACCCCCCCAGTGCTGGGATGCAGGGGGGAGTGTGGACCCCTCGATGCTGGGATGCAGGGGGGGAGTGTGGTCCCGGCTGTTCCCCCCCCCCGCCCCCGATGCTGGGATGCAGGCTGGCAGCATGGTCCCGCCTGTCCCTAAGGATGCAGGGGGGAGGCGTGCGGGGGTGGGGGGGGGAAGTGTGGTCCAGCCCCCCCCTCCTCCCAGGTGCGGCGGTGTGGGGCGGCAGGGTGATGCTGGGGGGCCGGGGCGGTCTCCCCCGGGCCACGGCGGGGGGACAGCGCGGGGGGCGGGGGCGGCAGGCGCGGCCCCCCCCGCCGTGCTCGGTGCCAGCCCGGCATCACGTGCCGCTCGGTGGCCCCCGAGCATGCCCAGCTCCGGCTCGGGCTGCGGCTCCGGCTCGGGCTCGGGCTGGGGCTCGGGCTGCCCGGCGGGATGCTGAACCCGTAGGCAGCGGGGGGGCCCCGGCCGCTGCCCGCCCCGCACGGTGAGTGCCCGCAGCGCGGCTGCCTTCCTCCCCCCTCCTCCTCCTCCCCCTCCTCCTCCTCCTCCTCCTCTTCCTCCTCCTCCTCCTCCTTCTCCCGAGCGTTGCCGGGGGGGGGGGGGCGGGGGGGCGGCAGAGCATCCCCCTGCTGGGGACGTGTGCCGTGGGGCAGGCGGGGGGGGAAGCGAGCTGTGGGGGAGTGCTTGCTTAGGGGAGGGTGGGGGGATCTGTGCTGCAGCCGGGGGGTGGTGGGGGGTGTCACAGCCCCTCCGGGGTGCCCCAGCGTGCCCCATGGCCAAGGCAGGGTGCGCGGTGGGGGTCAGCACCTCCTGGTTGCCCAAGGGGCTGGGGGCCAGGCTTCCCGTGCCCCCCCCCCTCCTGCTGTGCTTTAGGTGAGAAGTGGGGACCCTCTAAGCTGTCCCCACGCGGTGTTTGTGCTGTGCGTTGCTTTCTGTCCCCGGACCCCCGCGGCTGCAGGCTGGGGTCCCCTGGGCTTGGACCCGACTCCGTGCACAGGCGGGCAGCGCTGAGGCTTTGGGAGAGACCTGGCATTTGGAGACCTGGCTCTGCACCCCCAAACCCCCATGATTGTGACCAGGGGGCTCAGATGGGCCAGAGCCCCCAACCCTATATGCTGGGGCTGGCCCCCGTGGCTGGGCGCTTTGCTGAGGTCGCAGCCAGGACAGGCTGTGATGGATGGAGCTCGAGATGTCGTCTGGCGCTTCCCAGGGATGCGAGCGCTTCCCTGGGCTTCGCAGCTCCCATCTCACCGCTTGCTTGTCAGCGGAGAGCCAGCCTCCTCCTCCTCCTCCTCATCAGAGAGCAAAGGCGAAGCGCCTCGGGGATGCGTGTCGCCTGCGAGATGCTGTGCTTGCTTGGCTCCCCTGCATCGAGGTGTCTGGCAGTGCCGGAGACGGCGCGCAAGCCACAGCCGCTACCCTGAGCAGTCAATTGCAGCTTTGTTGCGCCGCTGTTAGATCTGAGGGAACAGGGTCTGATTCATCACATGATGGGGCATGTTAAATACGCCACGAGTCTATTAAACCCAGCGGAAAGGGCTGGACTGGCCGCCCTGGGCCATCCTCCCCCAGGACTCGGTGGGGACCCCCGCTCTGGCTGCGGTACCCCTCTGCAGAGGGAGATGCAGCCCCTCCATCACCTCTTCGCAGGGTCTTTGCCACCCTCCGAGGGCTGTGCCGTGGGGCCGTGCTGTGGTGTGGGAGGGCAGAGTCCGGTGTGCATGGTTTGATCCCTACCGGCTGGCCTTGCCATCCCGCCCGTGACGTGTGCCACGGTCCCTTGGGTGCAGGGGCCCAGCTCCCTGCTCCAGATGGCTGCTGGAGCGGCTGTTTAATCCCTCTGTGTGGGAAGGCGAGAAGGAAGCTGCAGCGGGGAGGGGGGTGCGTGGCCATCCTGGGGTGTGGAGGGGTGCAGGCAAGCTTGCCAGGGACCGGGCACGGAGGGAACTGGGGTGGCATTTACTGGGGGAAACATCCTTCCAGGCAGGTGAGGCTGTTTGCAGTGCTGCATGCTGCTTTGCAGCCGGGAATTAGCAGCACCCGGTGGTTTCTCCCACTTCTCCACGTCAAGAGCATCTGCATCCCGTTGTGCATCCCCAGGGCTGAGCACAGGGCAGGAGCTGGGACGACTGCTTGCTGCACCGTTGCTCCCAGTATGGCTCATCCTGTGGTGCAGCCATGCACACGCGTGTGCACACACACCAGGCTCTGTTTGTGCGTGTGGCTGCTCCCGTCCCCTCCCCTGAACCCCACTGGCATTTCCTCATGGGGGAGAGCTGCTGTCCTGCTCTAATCTGCACCGGTCTCTCATCCCCTTCATTCCTCTGGGAGAGGATGAGGCTTCCCTGGGTGGCCCCAGGGGAGTCTCCTTCCCTCCTCCGACTGCCAGAGGCATGGCTGGGGGATGCCCAGCCCCATCGCCCACCCAAGCCAGCCCCTCGGGCAGCCAGAGCTAGGATTAGGACTCCTGGAGAGGGGGTGGCTGAGGCATTAAAATTCTTGAGCGTCTGCTAAAAATCACATGGCAAGCGCAAAGCCTGTCCTCTCTGGCCTGTCTGTGGCTGCTTTGGCCAGGATCTGCCTGGGGGAAGCAGCCCCAGCACCCCCAGCCCATGCCGAGGAGCCCAGCAGGCTGTGGCACCCATCCTGCTGCAGTGGGCCACCAGCACCGTCCTGGCTCAGAGCACCCCATCACGCTGCCCGTGTGTCAGGCTGTCCCCTTGGGGAGAGGGGCTGTGGCGAGGGGTCCCTGCCTCCCTGGGCAAGGCTGGACATGGGGGTCCCCCAGGCAAACGCTGTGATGGGGCAGCTCGCCGCCTGGGTTTGGGCTGCTGGGCCAGCGCTGGCTTCACTGGAAACCTCACTGGAAACCGTGTTTTCCTGCTGAGTTCCCATAGAAACCGGCGGGAGCAGCCGCCAGGCTGGCAGGGATGAGGGAGAGAAGGGACAGGCAGGAGGGTGAGCTCCATGCCTGGCACTGCCAGGATGAAGCGACTGTGCCCATGGTGGCCGTGCCCCCCGGCTGCTCGATGACATGGGGAAGATGCATCAGCATCCCCCTGCCTGCCGGCCGTGGCTCCCATGCCATGGGGGGGTGGGGGGGTGTGCACACCCGTGCGCACCATCGCTCTGCGGCCGGGCCTGGCACGGAGCACGAACACCCACCCAGATGGGCAGCGTGGGGCTTAATCCCCCGCAGGCTGCCCTAGCCGCCTGAACCCCTAACAGCCGGGCAGGGCCTCGGGTTGTTTTCTGCTCCATCTGTGCCCCCAGGATTCAGCAGGGCTGGGGATTTCTCCTGCCTGTCTTTGCTTGCTGGAGGGGAAAGCGCGGCTCCTTAGCTGCTCCTCTCTCAGGCATTTGTAGTAGCATCCCCCCCTTCTGTTTTCCTTAGCTTGAAACATGATAATCCGCAGCAGGCAGAAATAGTACATTGAGGAATGTGCCATCTCCTCTTTAGCCTCGTTTCTCCCCAGGATCTGGCAGCTCCGCAGCCACCTGGGGAAGCCCCACTCTGTGGCGGCTGCGCAGCCCCTTCCCACTGCCCCACGGGCAGCACGGCGGCATGGGGAGGCGAATGCATTGTGCCCTGCCAGCCCTCTTCCCTGAAAACACCCCTCTTTCCATGGCACTGCTGGAGAGCATCCCTGGCGCGGGATGCTGGGCAGATGGGAAGGCAGAGAATGACCTGCAAGGAGAGGGAAAGCGGGTGCTCTGACCACCCCTCCCAAGCGTCGCCCATTCCTTCCAGCATCCCAAGCTGGAAAATACCCTGGGAATGGGTTGGTTTTGTGCAGGCAGGTTGGGGCCTTCCTGGTTTCCAGCGTGATTCTGGGTTTAGTTCGGTTTTCCCTCCGCAGCAGCAGCGCAATGCGCCGGGCTCCCCAGGGCTCCCCAGGGCTCCCCCGGGCGCAGCGGCTGCGGGGCGAGGTTGCTCTGGCCGAGGCATGTGGGGAATCAGGTTGGATGATGGCAGTGGCTGGTTGTGCCCTTAATCTGTGAATTCACCAAAGCTCTTTAATAAAGACTCAAAGTCACCAACTTCTCAATTAAGGGATGAGGAAGCTCTTGATCCATGTTTCTGGGTCAGCTGGAGAAAGGCCATTTCAGACCTGGGTGATTGCTTTCCTTTGATGTTTCCAAAGGAGACAATTTGGGAATAAACACCTCGCCAGCATGAGCTGTGCAGGAGGGCATGTGGCCCGGCCACCTCCGAGGCAGGGCCTGCAGCTTGGAGTTTGACCCTGGTTGCTTCTGAGTCACGGGCTGAGCTCAGGAGAAAGTCACCCCTGTCCCTGCAGAGCTGGGGTGCTCCCTGCCACGCGATGCTGGGCGCTGTCCCACTCTCCTGGGACGCTCCGGGCAGTGCCACCAGCCTTGCAAGGTTCTGCCACTGCCGTGCTGCTCCCCAAGGTGCAGGGCAGCCTTGCAGCGAGGGTGGGAGCGCCCTGCCCAGCCCTGCAGGCTCTCCCGGTGCAGCCGGGGGCTCGGGGACGTGGGTCAGACCCTCCTGGGCTCAGCACCAGGGCCACCTGCTCCTCAGCGCGTGCCCGTGGGTGGTCTGCACCCTGCCAGGGCCCCTAGCTCTCCAGGGTGCTTCTAACCCTCTGTTTACCTCAACAACAGCGCTCGCTTGGGTGTTAATTGCAGGAGCTGGCAAGACACTAATTAGGAGATAATGAGATGGCTTTTGTGTGTGCCTGGCATCCTGTCTACAAACGCCCTGCTCCAAACGCTCTGTGCGTGTTGGTGATCCTCGTGTGCCCTGTGTCCATGGTCTCCCTGTGCCATCTTGGTGATCCCCCCGTGTCATATTGGTGATCCCCCTGTACCGTGTTGGTGATCCCCCTGCGCCATCTTGGTGATTCCCCCCGTGCCATGCTGGTGATCCCCGTGCCGTGTCAGTGATCCCCGTGCCATGTCAGTGATCCCCGTGCTATGTCAGTGATCCCCGTGCCATGTCGGTGATCCCTGTGCCATGCTGGTGATTTCCCCCGTGCCATGTCGGTGATCCCCGTGCCATGCTGGTGATTCCCCCAGTGCCATGTCGGTGATCCCCGTGCCATGTTGGTGATTCCCCCCGTGCCGTGTTGGTGATCCCCGTGCCGTGTTGGTGATCCCCGTGCCATGTTGGTGATCCCCATGCCGTGTTGGTGATCCCCATGTCGTGTTGGTGATTCCCCCCGTGCCATGCTGGTGCTCCCTGTGCCATGTTGGTGATCCCGGTGCTGTGTTTGTGATCCCTCCATGCCATGTTGGCGATCCCCTCCTGTCATACTGATGATCCCCATGCTGTGTTCGTGATCCCCATGCCATGTTGGTGATTCCCCCCGTGCCATGTCGGTGATCCCCATGCCGTGTCAGTGATCCCCATGCCGTGTCGGTGATCCCTGTGCCATGTCAGTGATCCCCGTGTCATGTTGGTGATCCCTGTGCATGTTGGTGATCCCCGTGCCGTGTTGGTGATCCCTGTGCCATGTTGGTGATTCCCCCCATGCCGTGTCAGTGATCCCCATGCCAAGTTCGTGATTCCCCCCGTGCCGTGTTGGTGATCCCCGTGCCATGTCGGTGATCTCCGTGCCATGTCGGTGATCCCCGTGCCATGTTGGTAATTCCCCCCGTGCCGTGTTGGTGATCCCTGTGCCATGTTGGTGATCTCCGTGCCATGTTTGTGATTCACCCCGTGCCGTGTTGGTGATCCCCGTGCCATGTCGGTGATCTCTGTGCCATGTCGGTGATCCCTGTGCCATGTTGATGACCCCTGTGCCACATCCCGCTGGCCCATCTCCCCAGCTGTCCCACCGCCCGCTCCGCTGTGGCAGCCTGGCACAGCTCGGGGTTTCCTTCCCCCACCGGGGCTGAAACCAGCCCCCCGCCGTGCTCAGGCGCTGCGGTTATTACCAGGTGCCCCCTGATGAGCTGAAGCAGAGGAGTTCCCATCCCCGCTCTGCGGGACCCGGGGGGCAGCTCGGCTGCTCTGAGCCCCCCGAGTCCCACTGGTAATTAAGTGGCTGCAGGAGCCTTCACGGTGCAGCCCTTTGTTCTCGGAGCAGGGAGGCAGGATCTGCCCGACGCGGGGCTCCGGCTGCCCCCTCCACTGCCACCGTCTCTCCTCACCAGGTACCATCCCTCCCCATCCTCACAGTGTCCCCAGCCCCTGGGGGACCGGAGCTGGGGCTTGTCCTCGCGGTTGGCTCCGTGACCGAGCAGAGAGCATCCTCCTGCTGCTCCGACACCCGTCTTCCTCCCGCTGCCGCCAGCGGCAGGGCCACGTGTGGCTGCTGAGCAGCAAGAGGCTGTTGTTCCTCACCGCCTGCCTGCAGCCACCGGGGACGGGAGCCGGCGCTCCCCTCTGAGCCTTCCTTACGTAACCACCGGCAGCCGTGGCGTGGATGCTCTGCCAGCGCCGTGCCACCGAGGCGCCGTGCCACCGAGGCGCCGTGCCACCGAGGCCTCGCACCGGCAGCCAGGTAAGGGCCACACTGGCACCGCGCTGGAAACAGGCACGTGGCTGCCAATGGCCTCTGCCGTGCGGTGAAGGCGCTGGCACCGGCGTCGCCAGGCTGGGCTGAGCGGGAGATGCCTCTCTGGGTGCAGCCGGGGCAGGAGCACCCCTCCTGCCCCACAGCCCTAGGGGGTGATGTGCCGTGGGGCAGGCTCCTGTCCGTGGCTGGCGCCTGGCAGAACAGCCAGGACCAGTCTGGCAGTGCCGGCAGCACCGGCCACCTCCCAGCCCTGCTCGGCCGGTTCTGCCCAGCCCTGCGCTCACCACTTCCCAGGGCACCGGCCGGGCACCCCAGCAGCACAGCTGCTGCACATCTGGGTGATGCAGTGGGTGCTGGGCTCAGCACCCATCCTGGGGTGCTGAGCCCCTGGGGGCGCGGAGGATGAGGAGGGGGTGCCTGCGGCAGAGCCAGCGCTGGGCACGGATTCCCAGGCTTGGCAGAGGGGAACAGCTTAAAAACTCCATCCCACCGGCATGGCCGCCAGCCTGGCACCCCCTGCTCTGGGCTGGGCACCCACGAGGTTTGGAGGGATCCAGCCGGGGCAGGAGGTCCAGGCCCCTCGGCGGCAGGTGCTGAGCTGCAGCCGGCGGGTGAGTGGTGCGGTGCCTGTGATCCGGCAGGCAAAAGCTAATTACAGCCCAGATCGGCTGGGTTCAAAGGGCTCTGCCGGCGCAGGTGGGGCTGCTGAAGGCAAGCCTGGCTGTGGCTCAGCGTGGGCTCAGCACCATCGTTGGCCCATGCCGGCGGCTCAGCACGGGCTCCCCTCCTGCAGCGCAGTCTCTGCCCCTTTCTGCAGTTAGGGGTGCTGAATCCCCCCGGCTTTGTGGAAAATTCTCGGGTGATTTGGCAGCGGTGGGGTTGTGGCTTTCTATACTTCGTGGAGCCCGACGGATGGGTGCAGGATGAGGCCAGGGCGCGTGGGGCAGCAAGGCAGTGCTGCCTGTTTCCAGCCGTGCTGCAGAGAGCAGCTCCTGCAGCTTTAGCATCCCTGGCCCACCACAAGCACAGCCAGATGCAGCTCAGCTCCCGCTCCAGCCTCCTGCTCTCCCTTTTCATCGCCATCCTCGCAGTCCCTGGAGTCACCATCACTTGTCACTTGTCCCCGTGTCCCCCCGCGCAGCCGTCCTTGGGGCCAGGCTGGCTGCAGGGGTCCCATGGCCAGGACCTACCCCCCCAGGACCCTCCAGCCCTGGTGGGGGGGCTCAGCTCTGCCCTCCTTCCAGGGGGATGCTTGGGGGGCAGGAGGTCCCTCAAAACCCCAGCCCCTGGCCGTCTGCTTCATGCACGGAAACTAATTTTCTAGCCTTTATTCTTCCAGAGAATTTGAAAATGCAATTGCACCCTCAGGGCCCTGAAAGTGAAAGCAAATCAGGAGATATAAATCTGCTGGTTTCGCCTGTGTCGGATTATTTTAAAGCCAATTGCATGGTGCCAACCTGTCAAGTCCAGGGGGCTGGGGCTGGGGGGACCCCGAGCTGGGGCAGTGGGGGCTGGTGTTCACCGGCTCCTCCACCCCACACCAATCTTCCTGCGGCGCGTTGTCTGGATCTGCTGTGCGAGCATGGGATTTTTTAATTTTTATTTTTTTTTTAAAGATGCATGTTTTGTGGATGTGCGGATGCGGTGACCTTTTGCGGGGGCCGCCCGGAGCTCCGGCTCTGGCTGCCGGCTGCTCTCCCACTTGTCAGCGAGATGAGGGTTTTGAGAGCTCCGTGCAAACTCCAGGGCCTCTGGGCTCCAACGCTCAGTTGCAATCGTGGTGATGAGTTCCCGGAGGGGAGGAAAGAGCTCATTTCCCATCTCTCCCCGTGTGCCCGGAGATGCCAGGCCCTTCACCAGCCATCAGCGCTGCTGCTTTGCATCCCGGCCCCGTCCTCGTCCTCGCCGCGTCTCCTCCCTGCTAGCTGCAAGGTGTTATTGGCATGACCTTGTCCCCGCTGCCATAGCAGGAGGCTCCAGTGGCAAAACGTCCCCCCCTGTCCCCAAGGGTCCCTGGCAGTGGGCAGCCCGGGATGGACATGCGATGGTGCGGGGTGACAGGGCAGAGCATCAGGTGCTGGTGGGGGGCATCTGGCTCCTGCCCATGACCACCGGCCCCGTGTGCTCCCAGCAAGCTGTCCCCTTCCCCAGTGTCCTTGGGCACAGCGATAGGGCTGGTGGCCTCTCCAGGCTGCGGACAGGCCTGTGCTAGCCCACCGCAGATAAGGGTTGTGCCGGCGGGGAGCCAACAGGAATGTTATTTATGTGGTTAAAGTTCACCTGCTGTTAGGAGCCACCCTCAGCATGTGCTGACGGGGGGTTTGGGGTGGCTGGGGGTGGGACAGCCCTGTCCCTGGGGTGGCAGGGTGGTCCCAGTCTAGGTGCCACCATAGCCCTGGTCCTGCTGGGAGCGGGCTCTGGGGGCTGTCCCAGCTCCCAGGAGGATGCTCGTGGGCAGTGGAGCTGCATGGACCACAACTCCCAGTCCTGTGGGACTGGGGATGGGCAGCAGCATCCCACAGCTGGCTTGAGGCCAGGGGAGGGTGGCTGGATGGGGATGGTGGGATGGGGATGCTCCTCGCCGAGGCAGAGCCACTGTCAGTGCTTTTGGGGTGCTGGGGGGGGCTGTGGCAGCGGGCAGGGCTGGGGGGCAGCCCAGCATGAGGCTGTATCGAAGCCTCAGGGGAGAGGCAGGGCAGCAGCTGGGAGCGAGATGCCCAGCCACAAGTGGGGAAACTGAGGCACGGAGGCAGCACAGTGGGGATTTGAGCCGGTGACCTCTCTCGGGCCAGGTGCCTCCCTCTGACGTGTCCTGTCTCGGCTCCAGAGAGCTCCTGAGGTTTCGTGGGGGGGTGTGTGTGTGTGTGCGTGTGTGTGCGCGCCTGTGCACGCGTGCATTATCTGGCACCCAGCAGTCCCATTTCCTGATCGGAGTTTGGGTGTTACCATCGTATAATTAGTCTGTAATTGCTCTCTAATGAGGTAGCAATCCTGTGGCAGGGTTGCACTTAAAAGGGCTTCCTCTGCCCCGGGCTGCTCCCCACAGCCCCCCAGCATCGCACCCTGAGCCCCGTCCTCCTGGGGGTGGTGGGTGGGTGGGTGCCTGCCATGGGGTCAGCGCGGGCTCCGCTCCTAGGAGTGGGATGGAGAGATCTGGGGCAGGATGTCCCAGTAGAGGGGTCTCCTCTGTGCTTGGACCCCTCCCACTGTGCTCGGCCCCCTCCCACTGTGCTCCTCCCAGCCAGTGGCACTGGGAGCACTGGGAGGCGGCGTGTCCCCACAGTGCCCGTGCCAGCCTGGCAGGCTGCCCCGGCTCCTATCAGTGCTGCCTTTCACTCCCTCCTGGCACCCACTCCGCTGCCTCCAGGGCCCTTTGGGGATTTCCTCTGCCTCGCCCCCGCTTGTCCCCGCTGGCACAGCCACCCCCCTGGCAGGGTCTGGCTTGCCCGACCTGTGACCACCGTGCCTGGCTCCCACGTTGCCCCAAGGCAAGAGCTACCCCATCCTGGCTCCGCATCCCCCCAGTGCCACCAGGTCGGTACCCCACTCCTCTCCCTTCCACCCTGTGGGGCCGTTTCCCCCGGTCCCATTTAAATCCCCCCTCCCCGCAGCCGGAACGGAGAGCGCTGGGTATTTATAGCCTGGCACGGATGCTGGGAGGCAAACATGCGTGGAGGGGGGGCTGTTTTCGTCTTTTTTTTCCCCCTATCCTCCTATTTGAAAGGCCAGGCTGGCTCCGCCGGAGGTGGGAGTGCCTACGCGCTGGCAGATCCCGTGTGTAGATCCTGGGAATGGGACCAAGCATGCCAATCCACCCCATCTCCTCCCCTCGCCGCGCCTGGGTGCTGCGTGGCGCTGAGTTCGGGCGGGAGGGAGAAGGGGCTGGGTACCGGGGGGCACCAGGGGAGAGCCCACCGTTTTAGGGTGGCCCCAAGAGCCGCTGTCCCCTCCCTGGGGTGGCTTTGCATCCTCCTGCCCTGGGATGTGGCATCACCCCACGGGGAATGCTCAGCCCCGGGTTGCTGGCAGTGCGGATGGGTTGATACGGGGAGAGGCAGCGAGGAGGAGGAGGAGAAGTCATCCGAGGAAGGCTCAGGTGCGTATGCCAGCCCCGGGTGAAGTCCACATGCCCCATGCTCGCGTCCTGTGGGTTTGTTTTCCTCTGCAGCGTCTCTTCTTTCAGGTTGGCTGAGCAGCGATGATTAGCAATTCCAGTTTTTATGGCGAGCCTAATGCAATCGGGTTATCTGCGCGTCCCCCCTCCCCATCACCCCCCCCCACCTTTGCTGCCAGGTTTCCCCAGACAAATTGTTTGCTCTGGGTTTTGGCTTTTTTTTTTTTATTATTATTATTAGCATTGTTTTTCCCTTCTCCCCTGAATCAAGTGGATTGTCTGATTCGGAAACAACAAGCAACTGTTGGAGCGTGAGCGCAATGAATCTTTTAAAGCCCATCAAAGTGAGATGATGCCTGTGTGCTGGGGGGGAGATGCCTGGGGTGTGTTTGGGGGGTGCAGCACCCCTCAGCCTTGGGGCACAGCACTGGAGGGAGGGCTTGTGACAGCAGCAAGGCTGCACCGGGCCTTATCTTATCCCTGGGCTTATCGCCAGACATGCTTGTGCTGCAGATAAGCAGGACCTTGGGTTCAGGCGGGTTGAGGCGGGGGAATGATGCTCCGTGTCCTGGCGCTGGGGCATGGGTGCACTGTGGGGGTGCACTGTGGGGGCTGAGTCCTCCCCACTCAGGGGTAGGGGCACCAGTGCAGGGTCCCTCCGTGGCTCAGCTCGTTCCCCAACGCCTGGGTGTGCAGGGGGGGGAGCACGAAGCAGCCCCCCCGCTGCTGCTGCCGTGCTTCCCTGCGGGGTGCAGAATGGAAGGTGCAGAATCTGGGGTTGGGAACAGTGTGTCAAGTTTGACCTCGTCCCTTCTAAGCAAAAGAAGGTGCAAACACCCCCATTTTTAAGCCAAGGAGAAGGCTGTGGGCTCATCCAGCTGCTTAAGTAGAAGTGATATATTCAAACACCCAAGGAGGAGCCTCCAGCTTCTCCCTCGAAGCCCTCGAAGCTGGCAGGAGCACTGGACCTTGCTGGTGGTCTCTGCTTCATTCCCAGAGGATTTATGGCTTGCTGGAAGGAGACAATGGTGGGTGCAGCCGGGCCACATGGTGGGTGCTGTCCCAGTGGGGCAGGAGGACCCACTGTGGGGCCGAAGTCCTTTGGGGTGGCCCTGGGGAGGAAATCCCCACCCGAGGCCATCTCATCCCCCTCACGCCCAGTCAATCCAGGCTCTCCGAAGGCAAATTTGCTTTTCCAAAGTACCTTTGCAAGATGCTGGGGGTCAGCATCTCGGACCCGCTGTGCTGGTGCTGCATTGGGAAGGATCCTCCTGCCCTGCACCACGGTGGTGTTTCAGTGGGGGCTCTGGGGGTGGCTAGTGGCCCTGCCTTGGGGGGAATGAATAGGCAGAGGGTGCCCAGGGAGCTGTGGGGAGCTGGGCTGGGGGTCAACGTGTCTCCCACTCTTCCTCCCCATGCTCAGGCTCGGGAGGCAGGTGGCTGGGGCGATGCCCTGCCTGCAGCCGGGGCCTCATGCTGCCTGTTCGTAAACAGGCTGTTATTGTTTGTGCGAGCCCGGCAGCACCCCAGGGCTGCTTGTGCAACCAGGGTGGGGAGCTGGCTCAGAGCACCGTGGGGCTCATCGCACCCCAGATGGAGACTCTTGGGCCAGATCCAGCCCCAGGAGCGCAGGGAACCCCGAGCTGCACTCATGCAGAGCTGGCAGCCCCCAGACATGAGCTGCCCCTTCCCAGCACCGAGCCCCCCCGCATGGAGATGCCATGTACAGCCGCATGATGGAGAGGTACCCGCAGATGTGCCCGCCAAGACCCTCTCTGTGCCATGGAGTGGCTTCACCCCCGACTGGCAAAGAGTTTTGGGATTCCCCTTTCCCCTGGGCGATGGCCAGGACCAGCCCTGCATCCTCGAGTGGGCACACCACACAGCCCCCTCGCCCTGCGGGCTGGAGCTGGGGTGAAGCAAGCAGCCATCTGCACAGCCCAGCCTCGCCGATGGTATGTGGTTGCCCCGGTTCTGGGCTGTAGGTGAGCCTGGAGAACTGGGAAAAACAGGGCAGGGTTTTGTCTTCTTGTGTGTCTCGTCCCACTGGAGGAAGCACGGCCACGGTGGTGCTGGCACAAGGAAGTCCCACAGTGGCACGGCACGGCTGCGCTCTGGCTATCGGCCACCGCGGCCTGGGGAGCAGAGGGGCTCAGCTGTGTGCGGTGCTCAGCAGGGATGGTGACGGGCACAAAACAATGATAATAAAAACGCACATGGCATTGCTGCCTATCACTGCTGGGTGAGGGGGAGTGACATTTCCTATGACCTCAGGCACCCCGTCAGCTCATCCAGCGTGGTGCTGAGTCCCTCCAACCTGTTTTATGAGGTTAAAACCCACACGATTTGCTTTTCTTGCATTGCTGTTTCTAGCACCCAGGCAGGTGGTGCCCATTTGGTGCCCACCGGTACGTCCCTGCCCCCTTCCCAAAGCACAGAGCCCACTCCCGCTGCCCGGAGGCAGACCTGGCCAGGGAATGAAAACAGATCTCAAAGCACGATATAAACCAGCGTCAGGCTTTGCTTTGAGCCGGTACCAGTGGGTGCCAGGGCTGGTGGCAGGGGGCTGGTGCAGTGGTGGCCACCGGCTGGGCGGCATGGCCATCCCGGCAGAGGGCTGGCGTGTGCCTGGCGTGGCCGGGAGCAGCGGGAGTGGCGTGAGAGCTGGCGTGCACGGGGTGTGTGTGTGTGTGTGTGTGTGTGTAGTTGTGTGCGAGCGCCTGTTTATATAGGAAGGAGCCAACCTACAGTTTCAGATTTCAGACCTCGCTTATCAGCCGAGCTGTCCCTGAGCTGTCCCTGCCAACGCTGGGACCTGGCTGCTCTTGGAGGTGACCAGCTCTTCGCCCCCTTCCCTGCCAGCTCCCCGCCTTGGCACCCAGCCCACCGCCCTCCCCACAGCCGGCGCCATGGCCCTGGCAGCGCCTGATGAGCAGGTAGGCTGAGCCAGCCGTGGGTGCTCTGTCCTCGCAGCCTGGCCCATGGTGGGGGTAAGGAGGGGACTGCAGGAATGAAGGAAGAGCCCCCAGGGCTGAAGCAAAAGCGATGGGCATGCTGGAGGGGTTGGCACGGCACTGGGGCAGCGGGGAGTTGGGCTTTGCTGGAGGGTGGCTGTGGAGCCGCTGGCGGGGCGAGGGCTCGTGGGGAGGGGGGCTTGTGAACGCAGCCCTGGCCACCAGCACGGTGGAGGCATCTGAACCGAGCCCACGGGTGGGCAGCGCATCCCACCGGGAGTAGGCATGGGCATGGGCACGGGCATGGGCACGGCACGCGCCCGGCTGCGCTCTCCCAGGGGTTAAACGTCTTGCAGGGAGCTAAATGGAAGGTGTGGCAGGGAGATAAAGGCTGGCAGAGCTGGGAGTGGAGCAGAGGCACCCAGTGCCTCCACACAGCTCAGCTGCCGGCTGGGATGCCGGCTGGGATGCCGGCTGGGATGCTGCCCACCCAGCGGTTCGTGGTTGGCAGGGGTGGTGCCCGTGCCCTGTGCCGTGGGCTGGCTCTGAAGCCAGGGGAGCTGCCATCCCTGCCCTTAGCTGAGCCGGCTGGGGGAGAACGCTGTGATCTCCTGGAAGCGCTGCTTAAAATCTCCTCTCCTCCTGGGTGGGAGGCTCATCTGCATCACCTGCTTTTTGCTGTTTAAAGGGATGTTTCAAGACGGGCTTTTTTAAAGTTACCCTCTGCTGTACCCTGCCATGCCTCCTTGTGCTTTCCTGGAGCCTGGAAAAGCCCCCTCCTCCCCAGACCCTCCAGCTGAGCCATCTCACAGAGCAGCCGGGAGGGATGTTGACACCAGCACCCTGCAGTCGCTGGAGGATGCTCCGGCACTGGGCAGTGGCGGGCACCACAGCCCCTGTTGTGCAGCTGTTGTGGGTCTTCCCTGGTCTGCAGCACGGGATGGCCGTGGTTTCCATCTCATTGCTGCCAGCCATCTGCAGGGATGCCTGGGAGATGGGAGTGATCTCCCCACTGCTCTCCAGCACTGGCGGGGCAGTGGGTTTGTAGCTGAGCCAGATCCTGGCACCCTCCAGCTCCTTCCTCCCCTATTGCTCCAGCGATGGTGGGTGAAGAGCCCAGCTCCAGTCTGGAGCAAATTGATCCCTCCCCTTGGCAGCATGTCCTTCACTCCATCCCAGTGCTGCAGGGCCACTGATTAATTTTGTGACAAGGAGGGACTTTTATGGAGGGACAGCTGGGATGTCACCTCTGCGGTCCCCACGCAGTGCCTGATCCATCCTGCTGGGGCAGGGACATGTAGGGAGGGAGGATGCATCAGGGCAAGTCAAGTGCATGGCTGGCTTTTGTCCACTTACTGGTGTCCTAAAGGGCTGAGGTGTCCCTTGTGTGTCCCCTTGATTCCTAGTGACTTCTAGGCCAGCCTGGGCTGTGGACACTGGTCTCCATGCATGTGGAGCATCCTCGCCTGACCCAAACCCACAGAAAAGCAGGAGCCACCATGCTGCAGGCACCTGGCGAAGGGATCTCCCACCTCTCCGGCGCCCGCCTGCTCTTCCCACACGTATCGGCCCATCTCTGCCCTCTGGAAACTCAGCACAACCCTCCGGCTTTTCCCAGTGCTGAGCAAACCAGTTCCTTGCGGAGGGCAGCCACCGCGCTTGCTCCCCTCGACTAACCCTAATGCAGCTCCCCAGCCCCGGCTGCCTGCGAGCATCCTCGGGGGGATGCTGTGGGTAGCTGCGTCGCTGACGGGCTCATCTGGGCTGTGCCGCCACTGTCAAAGGCATTGCCAAGGGCCCTTGCTGGGCTGGGGCTGGGACTGGGACTGGCCTGGCTCCAGCCCCAGCCCGGCTCCGTGACTTGCATCCCACCAGCTTCCCTCCCCAGGCACAGCAGCAGGCGCTGCGGCCGGAGCCTGAGGGCTGCATCTCCCTGCTGGGGCGCAGGGAGGACAGGGACGACGTTTATTTACGTGATGCTGATGCTGGGGGAGAAGGGGGAATTGGCAAGAAGCTCACTTGCAAATGGGATTTCTGGGAAGTGGAAGGAGGCTGGCATGCGTTCAGCCTGGAACTGTCCTGATTTCCAATTGGAAACATCCCACGGTGACTAAACTTCATTCAGGGGAAGATCTCGTTCTGCAGAGCCGACGCCGTGCTACTAAACTCACCCGCGGCGTTTGCACCATTGTGGAGGTGGCGGCGGGGAGAGGGACGAGGAACAAGACAAGGGCTGTTTGGTGACACAGAGGTGTGTCCTGGCCCCGTGCTGGCTTTGCACCACCCCGGGAAACTCTGAGGGTCCAGTCTGGTGGGTGCGGAGGGTTTGCAGCTCCCTCTGCTTTTCCCTCAGCAAATTCCTTGCTTTTCCCCCTGCAGCTGACCTCTGGGGCAGCTGTGGGCTTTGTGCGCTAATCAGGACGCAGTTGGGAAGCTGGAATCGACCAGTGATTCACTGGGAAGCTGCACCCGTCTGCCCCAGCCACAGCCCTGCCACCCCAGGGTGTGGTGGGCAGGTGACAGCAATAAAATTGGGGCTGTCCCATCCGCGGGCAGCGAGGGAATTGCACTGGTGCATTTATTTAATGGCTGATGGAGGAGGAGGCTAATGGCTCGGTAGGGCGAGCACCTGCAGGTGGGTGTTAATAAGAACAGGACGGCGTCCAGCCTGCCCTGCCCGCCAGAGGCTGTGCCCCAGGATGGCTGCGTTGGGACAGGAGTGGGTAGGTGTCCCAGGGCCACCAGGAGCCCTTGGGTCCCCAGCGCCCACGTCCTGGTGCAGAGCTCGGCAGCAGGGCTCGGTCAGCTGCGGTTTATGGGACTGCTGGGATTTGGTGCAGAGAGCCCTGACATGTTGATTTATCGCTGCCTCTGTCCTCTGGCTGTGTCAGCGCAGCTCAGGGCTTGGGGGGGTCACTGTGGTTCCCTCCCACCAGGGATGCCCCATCCTGGGATGGCATCGCTGCCAGAGGTGGGGGCAAGCTTGGCAAAGGCTGATCCTGAGCCTGTGCCTGGGGTCGGGGGGGGGTGTGTGTGTGTGTGTGATCTTGTGCGTGTGTGGGTTGCTCTGTTTGCTTAAGAACAAACCTGGTTTGGGGGACCTTTGGTCCTCACTCTGTGCACAGCGGCCAGCAGTATGGGCACGTGCCCAGGCAGCTTTGGGGCTGGGGTCTGTCGGGGCTGGGGCCAGGAGTAATCAGAGGCATCCTTGGGTACCAGGCTCGACTCCTGCCCGTGGTGGATCCCCATCGTGATGGCTCTTCCCTGGCACTTGGGAGCATTTTTGGCTGCTCCGCACATTGCACTCGTTGGCACCCACACCGTGACAGTGGGCTGCTCTGCAGGGCTGTGGGATGTGCTGCCGATGGCTGCGAGGATGGAGAGGCTCGGCCAGTCTGGAGCTGCCCGGAGCTGGTGCTCGCCCCGTCCTTGGGAGCTATTTAGTGCAATGCACTTGCACAACCGAGACGTGTGCGTTGTTGCATCACAGCTCGGTTACAAGCTGTTCTGAGGCCTGTGAAGGTACAGGATCAGATCTAAAAATGGAGAGTTTCCCCATATACCGCCATCACACCCATGCCGACGTAAGGGATGTGTGGCATTGCACAAGGAAAGCAACTGGGACGGTGGTTGTGGAGAATGACAGGTTGCCCGCGATGACAACCTACCAGCTGGGCCAGCTTCGCTGCAGCACAGGAGGCAGAGCTGAGCTGCTCCTGCCCAGGGCTAAGTCCCCGTGGACACACGTGGCCACGCTGGGCCATGATGGCCATCAGACCATGACGATGCCCTAGGATGCACGTGCCTCTTTGCAGAGACTCGAGTGTGTTGGCCTCGCCACTCTGGCAGGTGTGGGGCTCTGTGCCGGCACGGCACAGCCAGCTATGCCAGGAATGTGCCGAATGCGTTGGGACTTGACTGCGGGAGGTCGAGGCGCAGAGCAGCCAATGAGTCACTTGGAGGGCTGGCAGCGGCATGGTGAAGCTTGTGAGCTGGGGCAGAGCCAGAGTTGCTGCAACCCCCTAACTCAGAGCCTCCTCAGACCCAACCCCCCATAGCAAGCATGCCAGCAGTGCTCTGCCAGGGTCCTGCGGTGGCAGCCGGGTGACACAGGCTGGCAATATTGGTGTTAGCAGAGCAGTGCGCCCTGTTGTGCCCCCCGCACCCTGGGATGCTGCTGCACTTACGGCTTTATTTTTCCTCCCTATGAGCGCACCCGTTTGCTAAAGTGCTTGAGTGAGAGCTACCCCACGGGAGATCCAACTGCGGAAAATTGGTAATTTAGACAAAAACAATCAAGAACCTCTGCAGGGAGCAGCACAACCTGCTATGGCTGATTGAGCCCAGGCTGGGGCTCACCCCGCTCCCTGTCCCGGTGGGCTCGGAGGTGAGTGGGAATAGCAGTGCCCTGAGACTCACTGCCAGGAGCAGGGGGATGCTTAATTTTGGCACCCTGCACCAGAACATGGCTGCATCCTGCTCTGCACCCTCCAAGTGCTCCCAACTCAGAGTGTTTGCAAGGAGCTTGTGGTTTCGTGACCTGTGTGGGTGTGGAGAATGGGAAATTCAACAGCCGTGCCCGTATGCAAAGGGGCTGCGCACATCATGGGCACGGGGAGCCGAGCTGAGCCCTGCTGCCGGTGGGTCTTATCAGCCACTGTGCCTGCACTTATTTACAGTTCCTTCCCATCTGTGTTTTTTTAGCTATTTGATGGTCTTCTATCATGATTAAAACCATCCCCACAGCAGCCCTCCGCTTTCCAGCCTGCACGGGGTGGTGCCGTGCAGATGTTTGTCCAAGGCTATTTATGAGCACTCGCAGCCTGGACGCCCCCGGGGCCGCGGCTGGGGCTGGAGAAGGCGAAATTTGCTGCGTGTCCATGTCCGAAAGCCGGAGCTGGGCTGTGGTGCCAGTGGGACACCACGGGCTGTGAGTACCTCCAGACCTGTGGGAGCTGGGATGGGGACTGAGCTCCTTCTGTGCCCTCTGCCTGTGTAGGGAGACGCGGTGGCTGCCCTGGGCCGGCATGGGATGCTTCTGGGGCAGCGGGGACCGGTGATGCTGGATGGGCTTGGGGCTGGGGGGGATAGGGGTTGGCTCCCCAAGTGTCGTTGTGCCCTGGGGCTGTGCATGGGCAGAGCAGGGCTCTACCAGCTCCTGGCAACGGCGCGCCTGGAGGTTAATCATTCAACCCCTTTGCAGGTTGGGTAATGCAGCCGGTGGCAGGGGGGTGGTGGGGACATCTGTCCATCTGCCTCCCAGACCTCGGGCACAGGAACAGCCCCTGTGCTCCTCCTCCAGCTCCGGGTGCCTGTGGCTCCTCTCGGTGGGGATGCACATGGCGGTGATCCGGACAGTCCCATGGGTACTGCAGCGTGCAGGAGACCCTGGCATCGGGGTGCTGGCAACAGCGTGTGCCGGCTGAGCGGCAGCTGCAGGAGCTGAGCCGGCCCCCGGCACGGCCAAGGGAGCCAAGAGCCACGGATGGGTTGTAAACACGCTCGGATAAAGTTACAGCCATTGATGTTCCTTGGAAAAGCTGCATGAAGGGAGAGCTGTGGGACCCCTGAGCTGAGAGATCCTGTCCTGCCCTGGCTCCTACACTAAGGAGGGGATGGATGTGCCTCCTGCCTCCATGGGCAGCCAGGGAGAACAGCCCCCTGCCCTGCCACACTTCCCCACTCCTCGGGGGGCAGAGGGCTGTGGGGCTCAGCCCCCTGGGATGAACACTGCTGGCTGCCCCCGAGGGTGGGGGAGAGCAGAGTCTCCCTGCAGCTCCCACCGAGCTGAGCCGCTTGTGCCTCGGCTGGAAGCAGAGGCAGGATGCGGCCCTGGGGCTGCACGGGAACATGCAGGGCTGCTCCGGGGGCCATGCTGCCGGGGGAGCGGTTTGGGGTGCATAGGGATACGATGCTGTGGGGCCCTGGGGGACGCAGAGCCCCTTGGAAACCCCTTTGCATCCCTGAGCGGTTGGCCTGCGGTGGGCTGCCGTGCCGTGGTGCCGTTAAAGGGGCTTCCAGTGGGAGCAAAGGATGCCTCCCCACGCTCGTCCCGCAGCGGCGCGGTGCCGAGGGGGTTAAGGCTGCTGGCAGCTGCCGTGGCTGTTAATGATTGATACCACTGACGGTCTCCGTGGGCTTGGAAGGAAATCATCCACCCCAGCCGGCTGTGGGAGAGCCACCGGCTTGGCGAGCGGAGTGGACGGAGGGGACGCGCGGTGGCACCGGTGAGTGCGTGCGTGTGTGCATGCATGCGGGGCACGGAGCCCAGCCGTGGCACACGTGGGCCATTGTCTGTGGCCAGTGCCCGGCCATCCCCAGAGCAGCTGGGGGACCCGAGGGCAGGCGGTGCGGTGATGGGCACAGCTGGCAGTGGCAGAGCGTGTGGCAGGGAAGGCACTGCAGCACCCATTGCTGTCGGGATGCTGGTGTGATGGTCGTGTGCAATGGGTTAAGCATAGTGCTGAGGATTTGTCCCAGCAGGATTTCCCCAGTAATCTGTGCTCCTGACCTGACCTGGCTGGGGAGGGCTTGGGGCCAGGTTTGTTTTGATGCCTTGTACCAGCGATTGCTTCAGACAGGTATTTCTGTCTGCTGGAATCGGTTTCTTAAAGAGCTTAGCAAGAGGTTTAAACCCTCTAGGTCTGGGTCCTGCTTGTGGCTTGGAGGCTGCATTAATAGATCACCTTTGGTGGAGGTGTCGCGGCTGGCCAGGCACCTCCGTCCCCCCTGGCTGGGTGTCCCAGCCCTGAGCCGTGGCCCTGCCGCCCCCTCCCCCTGCAGCCCCAGCCCCCAGCCAAGGGAGGGGGAAGGTCTGCAGCCCCACACCACTTCCAGATTTGTAGGAGGCTGTGGGGTGTGTGGGGAGAGGCTGAAGGATTGCGTCCTGATCCGATAAACACTCTTGATGTCTCGTCCACTCACCTGTGCTGGTGCCCTGTGCCTCTCGGTGTGTGCTGCGATCCAGCTCCGTGTGCCAGCAGCCTCCCCCCGCTTCTGAGCCCCGCAGTCTGTGTTTACATCTGGGGGATCCGTTCCCTGGCCACCTCACGGCTGGAGAAGGATGCTTGGCCAGCGATGCCACAGGAGAGCTGCCAGCTGCGCTGGGCTGCCCTGTCCTGCGTGGGCAGCGTGACGTGGGCAACGTGGTGACCCGCTGCACGTAGAGTTTGGGCTCTGTCCCCAAGAAGGGGTGATGGAGCGACATGGTTAAAGCAGGGCCATGGGCTTGGTGCTGCCAGGACACAGACTGTCACCTGCTCTGCCTTGGGTCCTGGGCTGCTCCATGGCATGGCTGTGACGCTCCCCAGATGTCACCCCAATGCATATGGGATGCCGCTGTGCCTGCCCCGAACTCTCCACCTCCTGCAGCAGCACATTTTGGCCCGGCTACCCCTGTGGGCGATGCCTGTGATGGAGCTGGGGTTGCCAGGGAGATAAAACACAAACTCCCGGTGCTTTTTGTGCTTTTCCCCGACCCCAGCTGGAGCGGGAGCGGGGGACTCGCCCTCCCCGCTGCCGGCAACGCTGGCTGCCAGCAGCCGCTTTGTTCTCTGGAAATCCCCTGGCTTCCCCCTGCTCCTGGCCATCCCGCAGTGCGAGGACAGCGAAGACTTCTCCCACTCTCCCTCCCCACAGACACCGGCCGGGATGTCCCTG
The DNA here is from genome assembly GCF_023634155.1 of Falco peregrinus. Lineage (NCBI taxonomy): Eukaryota > Metazoa > Chordata > Aves > Falconiformes > Falconidae > Falco > Falco peregrinus. The sequence continues at coordinate 4,767,833 of NC_073736.1, read as the reverse complement.
CTTGGGGCCACTGCCACTCCTGCACCAGCCTGGCTGCCTGGCGGTGGTGACGTTGCGTGTGGCTTGTGGGTGCACGGGAGCCGCCATCTGCCCTTGCCGAGGACTTTGCCCTGGCTTGGCAAGCCCGGCACAGCAGCCCTGCTGCTTCCCGCCTGGATCCAGCTCAGGCTTTTCTGCCTTCCTTCCCAGCAGGGCTCCCACGGGGACCCCAGGACTCGCAGCAGTGTTGATGGCGAGCGTGTGCTTGGCAGGAGCAGGCGGTAAAGCCTGGCCTGGCCGCGGTGCTCGCCGGCTGCAGCCTTATGCCAAAACCCTCCCGAGGTGCACGGGGCGAAGCTCTGTGGGCAGGGGCTGCTTGCCTCGGGGGGGCTCTCACCGGCATCGGTGGTGGGTGCTGAGCAGGGTGCTCCTTGCCTGGGTGCTGCGGTGGTGGCTGACGTGTGCAGTTTGTCACAGGGGTGAGGTGGCAGAGGGGACGGGCGCTGGAATTGGCACCCTCCCTCCTGGGGCTGCTTTGGCACCTTCCCTTTTGGGGCTGCTTCACGGCAGCACCCGGCACAGACGAGGGCAGGAGGCAACATTCACCTTTGCTTTTCCCTCCCTGGCGCCGTCCCAGGAGCAGCCGGACGGGAAGGAGGGAGCGTGGCAGGTGGGCACTGGGGTTGGCGGCACGGATGCTGCTGGGCTGTGCCCCGGTGCCGGAGGGGGCCGGAGCTGGGTTTGGTTAGCGTGGAGGGGCTGCGCTGCCGCCGGCCCCAGCCCTGATGGACGCCGTGCCGGAAACGCTGGCTCAGCTGGATGGCGGGGCCGGGATTAGGGCAGGGATGAGGTGATGGAAGAGAACCGGCTGCTGGCCCCTGCCATGCCGGGAGCAGCACCGCGGGGGTGGGCTGGAGGGAAGCCTCAGCCTGCGGCCCCACACCAAGGTCTGGTTTTTGAGTGCCCACAAGCTGCTTTCTTCCCAGAGGCTGATGGTGCTGCAAAAACGGTGGGCGCTGGGATTTCCAGAGCTGCTGCTCGGCTCTGATGAGCCCGTGGCGGTGCCTGGCCAGGCACAGGGGGTTTCTTGCAGCTCTCCATCCCACCTTTACCTTTGTCTCCTCTTCCCCTGCAACCTTTCCTCCTTCCGATGCCCTCTCTCAGGGCTGGCATGTCACTCTTACAAGTCCAGGGTGATTTGGAAATGGGGAGCAGCATTTCCCACCAGGTTGTGGCCTGGGCTTTTGGCCAGGCTGGGGCTGGCACAGGACACCGCTGTGGCCAGCTCAGCCCTGCTGAGGGCATGGGGATCGTGCAGGGCTGGTTTTTATTTTTTCCTGCTTGAGTCATCCAACGGGGATTGAAGTAGCTGCAGTGATGGAGCAGCTCAGGGCCTCACTCGTCTGAGAGCCGGAGCTAGGGACGGCCCTGCACAGAGACACCAGAGCAGCCGAGCTGCTGGCACTCATCCCCCGGCTGCAGTGACTCCGCCAGACCTGCTCACGCTGTGCCTGCAGAATTTAATTATTTTTTTTTCCCCTATTGCATCTCAAGCACATGCTGTGCCAGCCCTGTGGGGCAGAGCTGAGCCCCCTGCACCCCCTGCGCTGGGTGGGATGGCCTCAGCGGCGTGGAGGGTCTGGTTTATTAGTTAAGTGTAAAGCATCTGCTCCTGCCCTGGGCTCCCCTTGCAAGATGCGGCTCGACAGTTTGCACTTGCTCCTCTGAGGGTGGATTTTCTCTGCCAGCCCCGTTGCAGGGGCTGTGGGTGATGGGGTGACCCCGTGTTCCTTCTCATGGGTGCGGAGCGCTGCAGTTAACTGAGAGAAAAGGGTTTTCAAGGGCTCCAGTCAGAGGAGAGGGATGTGGCTCAGGAGGAGAGGTGAAGAAAGGGCTAGAAAAACAGAGGAAGGAGGCCAACGCACAGGGCGTGTTTGGCCGGTGGCCACACAAGCCCCTTGCTTGGGAGCCGCCTGGATGCTCGCCCTGCGAACAGGGGTAAAACCTCCAGAGGAAGGGTTTTCATTATCGCTTCGGAGTGGGGTTGCAGGCAGCTTTGGCTGCCTGCCCCCTCCTGCTGCTGCTGCCTGCCGCGGTCCCGGGGCGGCAGAGCCCGGCAGCCGTGGTGGTAACCCCGCCGTCCCAGCTGAGCCCCCCCGGGGGCTGGGGCGATGGGGGCGGCCAGGCGCCTGCTGGAGCTGAAATTCGGGTTGGGGCGTGGGAGGACGAGGCAGTTGGATGCCTGGGGCACACAGCCAGCCTTCGAGCTGGAGGGGGGATGTTAGCTCACAGGGGAGCCCCGCGGCTCTGGCATTGTACCCCAGCTGGTGCAGCCCGAGCAGGGATGGGGTGGTCAGGCTCCCTGTAGCCCCCCTGCCCGACCACTTTGCTCTGGATTTAGGGCTTGGCAGGCTCCGGCACCTGGGCAGTGAGCCTGCGCCTCCCCCCCTCCTGCCTGCTCGCCTCCAGATAACAGCCAGGAGCCCTGACACCCCGGGGAGGGCCACGGCGCAGGAATGGTTCCCATTAGCTGACAGCTGCCGCACACCGGGGGAGGGGGGGAGGTTTGGGGGCTGCTTGGCTGCATCCAGTCAGCCGAGCTGGGCTTCCTATCCACTTTTGGAGACGACCACCCCTGCCCCCCATACCAGCCCTCAGCAGGCTTTTTCCAGCCCTTCTGGTGCATCCCACCTTTCCCACGAGGAGGGGTCCCAATACAGCCAGCAGGAGCACGGCTGCTGGCACCTGCCAATGCTTTGCCCCACGGCGAGGCATGCTGGGGGGCTCCCCGCACCCACTCCCCAGAGCAGGCTGCAGGCACCCCGCATGCACCAAGCCCCTGGTGTGGGCCGATGCTGGGAAATAGCTGCCTCCTGTCACCATTTCACCTGCTCCTTCCCAGCTGGGGCGGCGTTAACTCTCTCGCACCCTCAGCTGCAATTGAGAGCAGCTATAAAGCAGCCCACCCTCCTGCCTTTCTCTGTTCTGGGTTGCACCCAGTGCTGCTCCTGCCTGTGCTGCAGGGTGATGGGGTTGGCACCCATGCAGTGTGCCAGGGAATGGGGGGGGGGGGGGGGCAGCTTGAGGATGTGCCCCAGCCATGGTTTGTGGTTTGAAAGAGCTGGGAAGCTGTGACCTTCATGGGCAGTGGAAGGAGAGCCAGGAGGGTTGTCATCCTGCTCTCAACAAACTGGAGCTGTGGGGAAGGGGAAGAAAAGCAGCACTGAGTGAGTTTTGTTCTTCAGCTACTGCATTTATTGCTGTCTCTTGCTCCTTACCTTTATAAAAAAGCCAGAGGAGGTTTAGAGAGCTTTTCTTTGATGTTTACCCCAAGGAAAAGCACTGACTCTTCTCCCCTGCAGCTCTCCTGGGAGGTCCAGGGGAGCCCCCCGCCCCTGAGCTGCTGTTTGCAGCCCTGAAGTGTGTCCACTTGATCAGCCCCAGAGGATGCCATGTCCCTGCCCACCCCTGGATACTAATGACTGTAAAATAGCCAGCTGGTGAAGGGAAATGGTGCCTGCTCTGGGCAGAGCCAGGGCTGAACCTGGTTTGAAGGCTCCCAGAGCAGCCCCTGATCCCAACACAGCTCCCCATGCCACTGAACTGGGGTGATGGGGGTGAAACCCCAGTGTTCTGGGGGGTCTGTGCCTCTGGTGCAGCTGTGGCTTCTACCTGCTCCTCCTTTCCTGCTCCTGCCATGCTGTCCCCAAAAGGGGCTCACAGCTTTGGTTGGTGGCTCCCCTTTCTCCACAGCGGCCGCGCCACCAGGTGAGCATCGGCTTTGTCACAGGGTGGAGGGCTGGCACATGCCCCAGGGCCGTTGGGGGACCTTGACCCCTGGCTGCATCATTGCAGAGGGTGGCGGTGGTTGAGGAGTGGGTGAGCTGCTGCTGCGGGGATGCAGGGACAGGTGGCACTGGCGGGTTTGCCAGTGGTGTGGATGCTGGCACGAGGCTGGTGCTGCACACGGGTGTTGTGGTGAGCAGGTTTCTCTGTGTGTGCGTGTCTCGCCCCATGGCTGGTGGCCGGCAGTGTGCCAGCAAGGAGAGCAGCGACGGCATCGCTCAGCTCCTCCATGCCCAGGGAGCAGCTCCAGCCCAGGGTGCCCTGAAGGGGTGGATTTATTTGGTTTGGGAGGGGTAATGCTGCTGCCTTGGCACATCCTCTGCCCGTGCTGGAGACATGGTTCCCGTCCCTGGTTGCTCCCCACCATCCTCCTGGCAGGGACCACTTATGCCAGCCAAGGAGAAGCGGGAGAGCATCCCTGAGCCAGGCACGGGTGCTCACCCAGTTTACCCCAGGCTGACCAACAGGACAGCCCCAACTTCAGGGCACTGGTTTTTGGTTTTCAGGAGGAGCAGGTGAATGGTGCAAGGGCTGGGGGAGGCTGGGCTGAGCGCTGTAGGCTGGCTGGCCAGGCAGGCTGTGTTCCGAGGTGGTCCCGGGGTGCTGGTGGAGTGGGGACGTGGCGTGATGGAGGCCAGCTGGCTTTCTGTGCTCCGCTTCCTTCTTTGGAGGTTTCTTTGAAATGTCAGCGCTGCCTTCCCTCCCTCCCAGCGCATTATCATAGCAGCCCTGATGGATTTGCATTCGCTTTCCCAAGTGCCGTGCCCAGGCGGAGGGTGGGTCACCCCGAATCCTGCTCCCAGGGCTCCCCGCTTGTAGCCTGCTGAGGTGTGAAGGGCTCCCCAGATTTTTTGGGTGCTGAAGCCCCGGTGCTGGGTGCCTTCCGGGATCCCGTCCCCCTCCCAGCTGCAGCTGCTGGGCTGTTCGCTGGTCGATGCTCCCCGGGATTTTCTCTTGGTGTGACCTGGGGAAGGGAGAGTGGCGTGGGGAGGGGGGAACGGGGACGGTTTGGGGACAGAAGCAGGGGGAAGGGATGCAGCCAGTGAATCCAGGGCAGTGACAGAGCTCATCTCAACGCGGCTGCCTCCCGCACCATGACACCCCCCCCCCCCCCTTCCCAAGCAGCAGCCCTTCACTCGCTGCTGCCCTGCTGGGCTGGGGGGGGCCTGCAGCCCCCCGTCCTGCCCCTGGTGTCCTTCGCCTGCCGCCAGCTGCTCCCCAGCTCTGCACCTGGGCTGGGGGAGGTGGCGTGTGCTGCGCTGCCCTTCGCCTCTCCTCTGCGCGGGGACGCGAGCGGGAGCCGTGTGTTCCCATCGCCCGGCTGCCGCACACCGGGGCTCCCCAACCCCGGCTGCACCGGAGCTGCCGGAGCCCACAGGAGCTCCGTCACCGCTGCCACCGGGCACGCCAATGCCATCGGAACAGGGCTGGGGGACTGGGATATCTGGGAGAGGACAGCGAGACCCTTCAGCTGCCACCAGCATCCCCCTGCCCACGCGGGGCTGCTGCCCCCATGGCATGTGCTGTCACCTTGTAGCGTGGTGGCACGGGGCTGGCTGTGCCCACCGCTGCCATGGTGGGAGCTGGCAGCCGGCGCTGAGCTGGGAGGGCCCCTGGCATCATGCTGAAGTTTCGGGCGGACCGACGGGTGAGGTAGGACCTTGGGGTGGGCTGGTGGGAGCCGAGGGGGGCCACGGGCTGGCGGTGGTGCGGGACCCTCAGTCTGGGCAGTGGCTGCTGCATTGCAGTGCTTGGGAGGCGATGTGAACTTGGGAGTTTCTGGAGCAGGGTCAGCCGAGGGAGCTGCTGCCGGAGGGGTGGTTTAAGGAGGTTCTCTGGCTGTTCCGGGGGTCTCGCCACATCTGGGGGTGGGGGGAGGCACTGGGGTGGGTGCCAGGGAGGAGCTGTGGGGGAGCTGCGGGGGCTGCAAAGCAGGGTGTGTGTCCTGAGCTTGGTGGCAGCGTGGGGGGAGAGTCCAGCCCACCGGAACAGAAACGTGCTCCGGCGGGAGGTCGTAGGCAGGATTGGGGGGACACCCCGGCTGGCGCTCAGCCACACTGGCAGGTCTCGGTAGCCCCCACTTTCCAGGGCTGGTGTGGTCGGGGTGCTGCTTTCTTGGCATTTGCACCCTCCCTGTGCGCCAGCATCACGGGGGGGCCTGAGACCTGCCCCGGTACCGCCGCTTACACCCCTCCAAAGTCACCTGCTAGGGGCAAATGGTCCGGGAGCAGCCCCAGCCCCACGTGGCAGAAACCCCCTTTGCCGCTGTTGGAGCGTGGGCCAGGCAGGCTGTTTTCACGGATAACTCATGTCAGCCGCGGCACAGTAAAGCCCGGTGCCGGGGGGGGGCTGGGGAGCAAGTGCTGCCCCTCGTTGCAGGGTGCATATACATTGCCCAGGTTTCTGAGGTGACCCCAAGTGAGGGGAGTGCTGGTGGAGGTGGGCAGATCCTTGGCAGGGTGCAGGGTGGGATGTGCGAGCGGGAGCAGCTCTCAGCAGGGCTTTTTTGGATAGAAAGTGGTTAATATCTCCAGAGCCTGGCTGGAGCCCAGGTTCGGGGTGAAGCGTGTGTGGATGGGATGGTCTTGGCAGCTGCGTTTTCTTGCTCAAACTTCCCCTGTTCTGCTGACACGCAGAAGTTCAGCAGCGCGCTGGGCTGTTGGCAGTGTTGGTTTTGCGGGTACCGGGGGCACCCGTGTCCTGGTGCCTGGCAGCTTTGGGAAGGATGGGTGTCACAGGGATGGGGTCCGATACAAACGTCCCAGGATGGAGCCCTGAACCTGTGGGTGCACCTCATCCTTCCCTCCCGCCGCAGCTCCAGCAGCCAGGGCCCCGGGAAGCGGCGTGCGAGGGGGTTCCCGAGCCGGAGCAGCGAGGTGCCGGGATGCCCGGCAGTACCGGCTCTGCGGGATGGAGCAGGGATACTGCAACTGCTGCCAGCCAAGCCCGGCGGGAGCCCTGCCTCGCTTCTCCGGGGAGCCCCGCATGGCCGGCAGCAGCTGCTTTGGCTGCACCCCGGTATTGTCAAAGCAGCGCCCGGGGCTGATGCTGAGCTGGGTCTGATCCAGCTGCAGCAGCTCGCGCTGGTGGGTCCTGGGCTGATGTTTGGGGTCTTCGTGGCCAGGTGACTGCTCTTAGCCTGGCTCAAGGTGTTTTGACACATGGTTCTAAAAAAGCAGCAAGCCAAAGGCAGGGATGTGACGTTGGGGACGTTACTGCAGGCACAGCCCAGGACGGGCCATTGCTGCTGCTGCTGCAGCGACTTCTGAGTGGAGTTCATGGTAATGGAAGGGATGTGGCCAGCAGAAGGAACCAGGGCTGGGCCACCAGAGACCTCAGTTTGGCTCCCAGTGAGGCAAGTGCTTTCTGGGAAACGCCAGTGAAATATGCCGAGTGGATCTGAAGCGTGGGGTTAGTGGGGGCGCAGGGGAGGGCGATGCTGGGGGCAGGGTGCGGGGAGCCAGCCCCAGTGCCGGTGTGGGACAGCAAAGCGCTGCTGGTGGAGCAGCAAACAGGGTGCTAAAGGCAAAGGGGTTCTGGGGCCGGGGGACTCTAACCACCACCCCCCCCGCTGTCTCTCCAGCCACAATGAAAGGCGGAACACGTTCCTGCACCCAGTGACGGGACAAGTTCCTGAGGACACCTCAAGGCTTGACTTGCAAAAGTAGGTTGGCTCCCAGCTCCCCTGGTTTCAGGGTCTGCGGGCGGGTTGCGATGGGGGACTGAGGTGGGCTGGGGCGTGGGGGCCAGTGCCTGGGGTGGGAGTGCTGGGGCCGGCTCCTGTGGGGTGGAGAAACGCAGATCTGCTGACTCAGCTGTCCTGTGCCACAGACCAACCTTGGACATGTCAAGCAAAGCGGGCAGCAAGCGAACAACGACCATCACCAGTGAGCCCACCAACCACACCATGGTGTCGGAGGGGCCCCCGGAGCGCCCCGGAGGCCGGGTGGGTGCCCGGAGCCGTGCGGCACGGCAGGCAGCAGTGGAGACAGGGTGTCGGGGATCCCCCCGGGGACTGAGCGGCTCCTCTCCCCCTCTGCAGGCTTCGCGCTCCTCCCGCAAGGGCATCGCCTTCGGGAAGCGCTCCAATTCCATGAAGAGGAACCCCAATGCCGCCGTGACCAAAAGCGGCTGGCTCTACAAGCAGGTACTCGAGGCTCTGCCGTGCAGGGTGACGCCTGGGACGATGCCATCCCCTTCCCAGCTGCCTGCACTGCAGACCCCTGGCATCACCCCCTCCTGGGTGGGTGCTGCTCTCACTGCCCCTCTCTCGCAGGCCAGCTCGGGGGTGAAGCAGTGGAACAAGCGCTGGTTTGTGCTGGTGGATCGCTGCCTCTTCTACTACAAAGGTACTGCAACGTGCACCCACCCTGGGTGCCCCCCACAAGTTGATGCCCCCCAGCAGGACCCGGTGGCCACCAGCCAGGTGCCTCCGTGCAAACCTGAGCTGTTGATGGGCTGGCAGCAGGTTTTGCCAGCGTGGATAGAGGGGTCCGGAGGTGACAGCCCACCGGGAGCGGTGGCCGTGCACAGAGAGCATCACTTTGTGCCTTTGCGCTGGCGTTTGCTGCACCAGAGACCTGAGGGGTTAATGCCTTCCCAGGCTCCCTGGCAGCTCGCTGGGCTCAGCCCTGGCAGCAAAGCCGAGGGCGGGCATGAATAATTGAGCAGGCTGTTGTGCGAGCCCAGCCGAGCCACGCAGAGCTGCCTGCGAGCAACAGGCAGGCAGTGGTTTCCCACAGGTGGGCTGCCTGCCTGTCCCCCGCCCCCCCCCCGGGCAGGAGCAATGGGACCGTGGCCCTGCAGCAGCTCGTGGGTCTCTGCTGAGGGGGAGCTGGGGCTCCCAGCCCCTCCCTGAGTGTAACCCCCGTGTTTGCCCACCAGATGAGAAGGAGGAGAGCATCCTGGGCAGCATCCCCCTCCTCAGCTTCCGCGTGGCAGCGGTGCAGCCCTCTGACAACATCAGCAGGAAGCACACGTTCAAGGTCAGTGCGTGGCTTGGAGGGGACAGAGCACTGGGACAGCACTGGGGTGGCGGTGATGCTCGCGGGGTCCCCGCTGCTCCCTTGTCTTGCTTTCCTGGTGATGGGGCGTGAAGCAAGCTGGGGAGAGGGGTGACTGCAGTAACCCCCTGGGGATACCCTGTGCTATGCAGATGTGCCTTCTGCTGGGGAAACTGAGGCACGTGTGGGGCAAAGCAGCATCTCCAAGGTCATCACCACCCCAGGCCTGAGCTGCTCCTGGGCTCAGCCCCTTGGGGTGCACTACTATCCCCCACCCTGGGGAGCTGCTGGCTGCAGCCCCCTCCCTGCCCTGCTTTCCCCTCCGCATTGCTGCTCCTGGCCAGCCTGGCCCTGCTGGCTGCTGCGGCGCTTGCCGGCAGCGCTCCTGGAGCCAGATGTAGAGAGATGTCCCCAGCTCCAATTTTTTTGTAGCCTGCTTTGACTGGTGTGCGAAGGCAAACGTAATTGCAAGGGCGTAGCCTGTAATGAGTCGCTGCTCATCAGCCTGCGCTGCCGTGGGTGATGGAGAGGAGCGAGAGGCGGCGGGTGGCTGCTGCAGCCAGGGCTCTCCTGCGCCTGTCCCTGGCAGCAGACCTTGGCTCTCCCTCGCTCAGAGCAGGGTCTGAGCTTCCCCGGCACCTCACAGCGCTTGTCAGCATCACCGTGCACCTCCACCGGCACAACCACTTGTGCTCCCCACGGTTGTGGATCGTTAGCGCTGGCTTGCTGGTGCACCCGTGCGCAGGCTGCCTGGCACTCGTGTACTTGTGCAAAAACCCAGCGTGCACCTTCCTGCCGGTGAGCATGGCAGGAGCTGGTGCCTGGGCTCCCCACAGGGTGCTGCGGAGGAGGTTTTCCAATCCAAGGGATGGATTTTTGCAGCTGGGGTCACCCTTAAAGCCGCATTTAAGCTGCAGCTGAGCATGGTTTAGGGCAGAGCATTGGCAAGCAGCAGTGGTGGCCAGGAGCCATGCGTGGGCTCTCCCACGTGCCCGTGCTGACGCTGGCAGCCGGCGAGGTGTCTCTGCCTGCAGCTTCCACAGAGAAGTGTCCTGGAGTTGTCAAAAATCTCTCTCGGCTCATGACACTGGTGGGGAAAGAGCCTTGCAAAGCTGCTGCCCACGAACCGAGCTCTGCGGGCGCATGCCAGCCTTTCCATCTGCACGCGAGGGTTTGGGGGGACAGTTTTGTTCAGAGAAGGGTAGAGAGGGTATGGACAGCCAGGAGGGGTCTGTGCCACAGTGCCCATGCTCCTGCCACGCTACGGCTTGACCCTGTGTCTGTTTCCTCCTCCTCTCTCCGCGGGCGAGGATCCCCGGACAGGAGGTCTCTCTTCGTGCCCACCTACCACGCCAGAACCCAGCCACCACCTAGGTAGTACCTTCTTGTCTTTCGGATGCATGCAGAAGGGTGAGGGGCCCACAGGCTTGCCGGCATGCTCTGCTCACCCTGCTCGCGCTAAATCAGGGGACGAAGCGGTTTGCTTTGATCTTTTGCTCTGGCTGCAGAGCTTTTGGAGGCAGGAGTGCATGATGGGGGTCACAGGAGGTAACCCCGCAGCTGGGCACAGTGGCTGCATGCTCTGGGGAAGGAGAAGATGAAAACCCAAAGGAGTGTTTTAATCAGACCCCCAATTTTTTTTTTTGTTGTTTGGTTGGTTTTTTTAAGAGATTGAGCTGTGGAAATCTTTCAGGGGAAAACCCTCCTGCTTTCTCCCTTTTCTTCCTCCTCACTTCCTCCTGTCCCTTTCCACGGAGGGGGAAGGTGGAAGCTTCAAAAAAGCCCTAAACAGCCAGACCTGCCTTCCAGCACTTTTCAAGTGCAGAGTAAGCACTGACACCTTGGATCAAAATTTTCCCCAAAAAATGTTGTCTGGGCCAAGAAGCCACCTTCCCCCTAACCCTGCATGAATGTCGATGCTCCATCCAGCGCTGCCGCTCTCGCTGGGATGTGGACCCTTCGCCAGCCCCATGGGGACCCACTCGATGCTGGGGTGCAGCAGCCTCTGCACTGGGGTACCGCTCCTCAGGTGCATGGCCCTGGGGGCGGGGGGGGCAGGTCCTGAGCATCGCTGGAGGCAACCATGGGGGACTCGGGGCCCCAGGAGGACCCCCCACAGGGGGACGAGGCTGGCGCTGGCTCTGCAGAGCCTTCCTCCTGCTCAGAGCTGCTGAGGAGGATGCACGTGGCTGCGAGTCTTGGGCAGGGAGGGAGGGAGGACCGCGTCTGGCTTCTCCTGCAGCAGCAGGACCTCGTGCCGGGGTGGAAATGGAGCTCTCACCCTCCTGTCTTTCTCTCTCCCCACTTCTCTGCCTCCCTGCAGGTGACGGTGTGCTGGGTGGAGGAGATGCCGGCCAGTAACCAGCAGTCCCTGTCTCCCCAGGCCGAGCACGCTGGCATCCGGACCTACTTCTTCAGCGCCGAGAACACAGAGGAGCAGGAGTCCTGGATCCAAGCCATGGGCGAAGCCGCCCGGGTGCAGATCCCCCCAACCCAGAGGTCAGCGCCCACCATCTCCCCGTGCCATCCCCTCTCCCCTGGTCTCTGGAGATGGGGCAGAGGGGCTGTGCGCCATGTCTGGGGACCTTCTGGGAGTGTGAGGGTCCCTCTGGAGAGCAGAGCTGGGGTAGCACTGGCCCCCCAAGGCTGAGGGAGGCACAGGACACTACTGACCCCCCCAGGGGCACTGCAAAGGGAAGGTAACGCTCTCTCCTGTCTTGGCACCCCCAGGCACGAGAAGCCAGACTCTGAAAACATTCCCCCTAGCAAACACCACCACCACCACCACTGCAACGCCGCCCACCGCGAGCACCCCAAAGCTGACCCTGATGCCAAGACCCGGGGGGAAGGCGATGGCCGTGGCTCTGAGAAGATTGAGAGGAAGCCAGAGAGGATGGAGAGCAAGAAGGAGCCCTTGGCCAAAGCCAACGGCATCACCGGGCAGGAGATGCCCTCGGAGCCCGGCAGTCCTTACCCTGAGGCACCGCGGGTACCGGCGAGCGTGGAGAGGCCACCCCAGCCCAACGGCTGGCCATACTCATCGCCCAGCCGCCCCGGCAGCACCGCATACCCTGCACCCGATGGGGAGAGTGTGGCCCACCGCCGGGGCTTTACCCCCCGCACCAATCCCGAGAAGATCGCCCAGCGCAAGAGCTCGATGACGCAGCTGCAGCAGTGGGTGAACTCGCGCCGGGGGGGCTGTGCCCCCCGAGGAGCTGCGGAGGTGAGGGCTGCAGCAGGCTGGCTGGGGACAGAAGGGGGTCCTGCCCCCAGGTGATGTTCTGGGAATGTTTTTCCCCTTCCCATCTGCTTTCTCACTTCCTGGGGTCAGAAAAAGTCCTTTCTGGGATGTCCCCATGTACCAGCTCTAAGCCACATGTGGGACACCCTGGAAAGCCCAACAGGGTGGGTTTTGGAGGGGAGACCACCACGGGGTGCCTGCGAGGAGGGATGCCGGGAGGGGAGACCACCACGGGGTGACTGCGAGGAGGGATGCCGGGAGGGGAGACCACCACGGGGTGCCTGCGAGGAGGGATACCAGCCACCCAGCTTTCCCGATGCTGATGTTGGAGCTGGCTGCTCTAAGGTTGTCCTTGCCCACCAGGACCCCTGGCTGCAGGGCAAGGGGCTGGGCACCTCCTGGCCTCCAGCCTGGCTCTCACAGCTCTCTCCCCTCCTCCAGCCCTACCAGGTTTTACCCCGTGTCTCGCCGGGTGCCCGACTACTATTCCCCCTACTCGCCCCAGTACCCCGAGGACTACCAGTACTACCCTCCCGGGGTGCGCCCCGACAGCATCTGCTCCATGCCCGCCTACGAGCGGGTGAGCCCCCCCTGGGCGCTGGAGGACAAGCGGCACTCCTTCCGCAATGGGGGCACCTACCAGCTCCGCGAGTGGAAGGAACACCCTGGTTTTGGCCGGCAAGATGTTCCGCTCTGGCTAGCCACTCCTGGGAGGCAACCAGCCTACTTGGATGAGGTGGATGCAGCCTCGGGCTCTCTACGACGGATGTCACTGCAGCCCCGCTCCCGCTCCGTGCCCCGCTCGCCCAGCCAGGGCTCCTACAGCCGGGCACGGGTGTACTCCCCCGTCCGCTCACCCAGCGCCCGCTTCGAGCGGCTGCCACCCCGGGGAGAGGAGATTTACGCTGACCCTGCCACCTTCATGATGAGGCGATCCATCAGTTCTCCAAAGGTAAATGCCTGTTGGCGCTCGGGGTGCACAGGATTGGAGGGCGACCCTTGCTGGAGATGTCGGGGATGCTGCAGCACAGCTTGTCACCTCTGTGTGCGCAGCCTGGCTTCAAAATGCCACCAAGTCCATGGCTTGCAGCATCTGATGGCTTTAGGTCCCCCCCTGCCATCCTGCAAAGCTGACCAGATTGTGGTGGTTCCCTCCTGGCTGCTCCTGTGTTGCTGTGGGGCAGGAGGGGATGGGATGGGATGCCCAGGGCCACCATCAGTGATGTGCTCCCAAGCAGGGAGCCCTGGTGTCCCTGTCTCGCTGCTGTGTGCCCCAAAGCCGGGCCTGACCCTGCTGCAGGAGTGGGTTCTGCCCCTGCCTGCGCTTTCTGGCCTGTCCCACACCTCTCACATGTCTCTGGTTTTGGGGGGTGGGGTGGGGTGTCTCCTTTCTTCTCAGTATGACTATCTGGGCGACAGACGACCCGTTCCTGCAGGAATGTATCCGTACCACTACCCGGCATCCCCCACCATCCATGACAAAATGGTATGTATGCTGCTGGTGTCGGGGGGAGCCCTGGCAAACCGGGGTGCACACAGCCCCCCGGGGAGGTGGGCAGCACGGGGGCTCCTTGCTCAGGTGGCTGAGGAGGAACCACTCTGCTCCAGGGGCAGCTTTTTGTGGGTCAGAGCTGGGCTGCTCTGGGGCAGATCAAGACCACGGGTCCTTTTACCGGTGTTTCTGGTCCCCCCCTGGCCATACCCTGTGGAGATCCTTGTGGAAAGGCCCCCAGTCCCTGTCCTGAAACCCCCAGGTCGTGGGGGTACCCTTGGACCCCCGTATGCCCTGCGATGCTGGGCTGGGCTTGTCACCCCCAGGGTGGTCCCTGGCTGAGGCTGGCGTGCACCCTGCACCTCTCCCCCTCTTGCTTCCTCACTTCTGGCTAGAGCTGCTGCTTTTTCCTGCGTTGTGTTTCCCCTCACAGCGCTGAGGGGTTGGAGCCGGCAGGGTGAGACCAGCAGGTCCCCCCAGCAGAGCACAATCCTGAAAGCATGGGGCAGGACCGGCCGTTGGAGGAGGGAGAAGCACGAGTTACCATAAGCTACCCATGCTGCCATCCATCCTCACTAGCCGCAGACGCAGGGAGAGGGCCCTGCCTCTTCCGAGGCACCGGTAGCCAGGAGGGAGAGCCGGGAGGAGAGCGTGTCTCCCGGCTCCGTGCCACGGAGGTGCCTTGCTTCCCCGGCCGAGAGGTCTTTGCATTTCCGTAGCCTTCACCTAACTGCTTTGCTTCTTCTTTTATATGTTTTGTGTGTTCGTTTCTTGCCGCATGCCTGCTGGCTCCTGGTAGGATGAACTTTTAGACCTTCAGTTGCAAAGAAACCTAGAGTATTTGGACCAGCAGGTAGGCAGAGCTGGCTGCAAGCCTCACGCTGCTTACGTCCCCATGTGCCCTGTCCCCAGCGGCATCGCCTTCCCTCCCAGCGCAGCATCTCTTCCCCTAACATCCATCCTCACACTTCTTGGCATTAAAGCAGCACGAGTTGTCCTTGGTTTGCTTCTTCCATCCTCCCCGTCTGTAGGGTTGCTCATTGCTTGGCAGAAAATCCCCCTTGCAGTGCCTTTTGTGTGGTGTGCTGGAGCCGGTGGGGGTCACTGGGGCAGCCCCCCACATGCCCAGGGCTGCAGGGAGCTGCCCCCGGGGTGCAGGGGAGGCAGCCGGCTCTGAAGCCCTCCCCAGGTCGGTCTGCACCATGCTGGCCCGGGGCGGTGCAGGACACCGGTGCGTGGTGCCAGCGTGGCCGTGCTGGATGGTGTGTCGGCACACGCAGCAGTGCTCCAGCATCGGTGTGAGCTGGGCTGCTGCAGCTGTCCCAGGGCTGGTGCCCCCTATGCAGGGGGTGGCCGGGGGGGAGCTGGATGGGTGCGAGGTGGTTTTGGTGACGTGCTGGGCCCTGCTCTCCTCCTCAAAGGCGAGGGGCTTGATGCAGGGTGGGCGTGAGGCACCAGCCGGCACCGATACCAAAGCAGCAGCTCTCAGGTTTTTGCATGCCAGATGGTGTTTGGAGGAAAGCTGTGAAGTGACTTCATCCCAGGAGTGGGGTGGGGGCAATCCGGCTGGGAGAGACCCCCAGGACAGGGACCAGCAGGGACCAGCTGAAGTCAAAGCCAGGGACAGGAGCTGTCGGCCGGTGCTGCAGCCAGGCGCGTACCCGCAAAAGCCAGGCTTGCACTAAGGGAGCTTCTCCAGAGACAATCTCATTAGTCTGCAAATCTCCATCGGTGCAGTAATCGCCAAGATCTGTGTCTGCCTTGGAGCAGAGCCAAGGACAGGCAGGAGCACTCGCTGCAATAAAAGCTCTCTGGATTATTTCACAGCCATCGGCAGCAATGCAGGCTCTTCGAGGCTCTTTAAAACTCCCGAAAAAAAGCCTTTGCATCCCCTCCTCCGCTCCTGCTGACCTCTGGAGAAACTAATTCAAAGTGATGCTGTCAAGTCTCTCTTTTCAAACAGCTTGCTGCTTTATTTTCTCTCTCCTGGCTTGTCCGGTCATGGGGACGGCTCCGTCGGCTGCACATCACCTTGCTGACCTGCACCCAGTCAGGGTTTGGTCCCTGGTTTGTGCTTAAACTGCCATCACCCCTTGGACCTTGAAGGGTCCTGGGTGTGAGGGGCTTCCCTTGCATCATCTGCTGTGGGCTCCTGCAGTGTTCCTGCAGGCAGAGGCAGCGATGAAGCTCCAGTCCCGCCGACGGGTCCCCGTGGCCACTGTTGGCTGCGCGGTGCCGCAGCAGCGCACCAAGGGCAGCAGACCCCTCTGGGTGGTGGGGATGTGATCGGACACCAGGGTTGGGGTCTGTCCCGCTCCCCTGGTGGGCTGGGCACAGTTCAGGGCAGTGCTGCAGGCCAGCTGCAGCTCTGGGAGGTACAGGCATGCCCAATGCCATCACCTCCTTGCAGCACGGCCACAATATGCTGTCCCCACAGGAGCACCCTGTTCCCACCCAGCTGCTCAAGGCTGGTCGACTGGAGAGGGGACGCTGCTGTCCCCGGTGCCAGGCTTCAGTCACCGTCCCCTGTGCCTGGAGCTCGTTTGTGCCTTGAGTGGGGCCGTGCCAGCCCCGGCTCTGTGCCAGGGCAGGACACAGAGCCATCTGTCAGTGAGGGGCAGGACCCGTCTGTCTGTCTGCTGGGACCACACTGTGCGCTGCAGCCATGGGCGTCTCTGTGCAAGCTTGTGTCTGTGTGTGCACTTTGCTGCCGCCCAGCTTGGAGCTGGCTCGGTTTTATCTGTGTTTTCCCCTCAACAAAGTTTTCAGGGCATGCAACCAGCCCAGGATACTCTTGAGTATGTAAAATGGAGCAGCAGCAGCCTGGGGCAGCCATCCCCACGTGGCTCAAGCCCCTGGGCCATCTCTCGGAGGTGGCATCTTGCAGCCGGATGCCCTGAGGGCTCCTGGACTGAGCCGCCTCGCCGCTCAGACAGCACCCCAGCACCCAGCACCACCGCAGCACCACGGAGCGCATCTCTGCTGACCTCTGAACTTTCCTTCCCTGTCTGCCACAGATGAGCGAGAGCGAAACCCTGATCAGTATGGTGAACAGGATGGTGGAGACCTCCTCCCCTAGGGCTCAGCTCTACATGCAAGTAAGCCTCCGGCCGCCGGGCCGTGCATGGCTCGTGCATGGCAGCCACGCCAGCCGCCCCCCACTCCATCCCTGAGGTCACCTCCTGTCATTTCCACTCATGCAGACTCCAACATCCATGCAGCTCCAGCACATCATGCTCTCGGGGACCTGCTAGTCCATCACAGGCTTTGCTAATCCATCCATGAGCCACTAAAACCCAGTAAATCCTTGTGCTGAGAGCACAAGGTGAGGATGCAGCAGTCCTGAACTCTCATGCTCGTTTGGGCTGGACTCGGGTGCTTTGCTCACCCTTCATTTGCCATCATGTTGGTGAGGGAAGGAGAAGGTGTGAGATGACACAGAGACAGGGAATCCAGCCCAAGGCTCGTAAACCAAAGCATTAACTCCTGACCAAGGAGAGGAAACAGCCTTTTCCCCCCTGAGGCTCTGGCCCATTTGTTTCCTCCACCAGAGAGGGCTGCAAAAGCATTGGGATGTCCCTCCTGATGTTCGATGTTTGGCTGCAGCTCAAAGCGCAGGCGGGTCCCGTCACCTGGGAACATGTCCCTGGATTGCTGCAACCTGCAGCCCATCATGCTGCCAGCCCTGGGCAGAGGGGTCGTGGGGCCCCACCGTGCAGCCCAGGGCATCTCCTTGGCTGTGCGAGTGTGCAGCAGCCAGGCAGTCACTGGGGGTCTCCGATGAAGGGAAGGTGCCTGTTTCCATCTGCTGTGTGCAGGGAGCAGGGACATGCTGGAGGGTGAAGCTGGAGCTGCTGAGATGCTCTCGCTGGTGGAGCTCCCTGCCCAGCGGCAGCAGCATCCCCATCCGCCAGGCTCTGCCTCCAGCCGTGCTGGGCATTTCCCAGGTTCAGGTCTCTTTGCATTTTCCTATGGTTTTAAATGGCTCTGAAGTAACATCTTGCTTTCTAGTAATAATGATCCCCTTCTTCCTATCTTGTGCCTTTCATCTTGAGATCTTGGAGGCATTTAATTGTTGAGGTCCCATTAGTAATTTAGATTTCCAGGAAAGGAAAATGACTCACAGAGAAGCCGGATGGTAAACAGGCTCTTATGCAGCAGCTGATTTATAGGTGTTTCCACTCTGCTAAGTGGGATTACAGCGTAATCTTTCTGCCTTTGTTTCCCTGCCTGTGAAATGGTGGCAGTTACACACTAGGCAGTTAATGATTCACGAGGCATCTCTTTAACTCGGCTCTTGGCGTCCTGTGGTGAGGTTGTCTCCAGCTAATTCCCGTGGCTTGCCCACCCGATGGGCAGTGGGGCTGGGAACGGGGAGGGAGGTTGTGCCTTCATCCGAGCCACCGGGCAGAGCCAGGGCGAGAGCTCCAGCACCGACATCCCATGCTGCCTGCAGCGCTCACTGCCTCCCGACTGATGCCGGTGCCTGCCCGGCCGTGCCGGCTGTGGGGAGCACATGCCGCCCCCGGAGATGTGGCTCTCGCCTCTCTCCCCACTCACGGGGATGGGGGAGAGGGGCTGGGACCTGCCTCACCTTCCCCAGGGGCTCCCGGAGCTGGGCTCACCCCAGGCTCTGCTTGCAGGTGACACCCTTCCCGGAGGCCTACAGGGAGACACTGCATGCCTACAAGATAAGCGAGCAAGACACCGATGTAAGAGCAAATGTCCGTCCTGCGTGTCCCCTCTCTGCCCCGTGCTTTTGCCCCCGTCCCCTGCAAAAGATCTGCTCTCCCTATAGAGCTGTGCCAAGTGCTCCTGCACAGCCCGGGTGGGAGCTGGTGCTGTCCCAGGTGTGGTGTGTGCTGCCTGGGGACTAAATCCTCCATGGAGCTTAGCTGCTTGGTCTTGTCCCGTGTCCAGATTTGACCCGTGTCACCCTGGCCAGGGCTCAAGTCCCTGCAATGAGAGCAGGAGGCTGGAAACCCTCCCCAGGACAGGCGTTGTCCCATCAATCCAGCCCTGTGGGCCACGTCCCGGCTGCATCCTGTCTCTCGTGGCTGAGCACGGAGCTGTTGGCACGGGTGCAGCCCACACACCGCCTTGCTGGGCTCTCATCCTCTCCCTTTCTCTTTCCCTCCCGGGCACAGAAGCTGCTGGGGAAGCTCTGTGAGCAGAACAAGGTGCTACGGGAGCAGGAGAGGCTGGTGCAGCAGCTCCGAGCAGAGAAGGTACGTGCTGGGCAGCTCAAGCGACAGTCCGGGGTGGGCCGTGCTGCACGGTCCCAGGCAGCAACTGCTTTGCAAGGAAGCAACGTGTCCTGCTCTCCTGGGGACAGCTCAGCGGGGCTGGGGGTGATGCCCTGGCCCTGCCACAGTCCCAGGACTCCCCACGTGTTAATGGCCCGTTAAGGAGAGGAACTGTAGCTCCTGCACCAGCCAGGCTCTCACGGCTGCATCCCTCTAGGAGAGCCTGGAGAGTGCCCTGATGGGGACGCACCAGGAGCTGGAGATGTTTGGGAGCCAGCCCGCCTACCCAGAGAAGCTGCTGCACAAGAAGGAATCGCTGCAGAACCAGCTCATCAATATCCGTGTGGAGCTGTCGCAGGCCAGCACGGTAACGGGCTCCCCGTCCGCTGCAGTCCCTGGCTGTGGGTCTCTCCCCTGCCTGGTCCCTTTTCTCCCTTCCTGTAAAAAAACAGGCAGGGAAATCCCCTTGGCTGGCTGGGGACCTAGACAAGCCGAAGTCCCTCAGTGGGGACAAAGCGAATTAACCCTTGTGGTGAGCTGGCACACATGCCCCGAGCCATCTCGGCTCCTGCTTCCATCCCTGCTGTGCCAGGGTGCTGTTGGCACCTGGCATTCCCATGGGCACAGCGGAGCTGGGACCCCCTTGCTGCCACCCCCTCCTCAGCTTGGGGACGTTGTGCTGGGTGCAGCATCCTCCTGCTTTCCTGGGTGCTCCCACACTGTCCTGGCCAGGGCTGCTGCTAGTTGGGGGAGAAACCTGCCAAAGACCCCCCCTAACCCACCTACCTGTGCCCCCCAAGGCCTTGGCAAATAGCACTGCTGAGTACGAGAGCCTGGAAAGCGAGGTGTCCACCCTGCACGACGACCTCTGGGAGCAGCTGAACCTGGACATCCAGGTGAGCAGGACCCCACCGGCACCAGGGTCCCTCCACTGATGGTGGAAGCCCCCTGGTTCCTTCAACCCTCTGCTCCCCCCAAGGAGCCGGTTTGCAAGTGGCTGCTCCATGCTGAGCCCTTGGTGTCCTGCTTTGGTCATGGGCAAGGACAGAGGGGCTGAGGAACCTGGGCACCATCGAGGGGCTGCAGCCCAGCGCTCTCTGTGCTGCCGAGGCTCCGTCAGCTCCCCCCAGCCCATGGCGGGTACCCAGAGAGTGGAACCATGGTTCCTGGCAGGCTGCGAGTCATGGGCATGACAGCTGAGAGCCCCCCAGGCTGTGTCTGCCTCAGCTGAGCACCCCCGGATCCCTCGGCTCGGCGTGGGGCTGACAGCGGTGGGAGCTGCTCTGACCGCTGCCTCTTCTCCCCTCCAGAACGAAATGCTCAACCGGCAGATCCAGAAGGAGATCTGGCGGATCCAGGACGTGATGGAGGGGCTGAGGAAGAACAACCCATCCCGCGGCACGGACACTGCCAAGCACAGAGGTGAGTGGGGTCCGTCCCTGCCCTTGCACAGCACAAACCCCAACGTGCCGTGGCTTGGGACATCCCTGGTGCCTGTGCTGCCACCAGGCAGACGGCAGCGCCAGCTCGGGGAGGTGGAGGCGTTGATGCACGTGCTTATTTCTGCTTTTCTCCACAGTGGCCATTGGCCCCTCGGGGACGTACAGCTCCAACAGCCCTGCCAGCCCCCTGAGCTCAGCCAGCCTCACCAGCCCCCTCAGCCCCTTCTCCCTCGTCTCCGGCTCCCAGGGCTCACCCACCAAGCCAGGACCCAGCGAGGTGAGTGAGCCAGGGTGTCCCTAGGGAGCCTTTTGCCACCCGTGGATCCCCAGCCTGGCTCACTAGCTGGCCCGAGCCCTTGCTCTTGGTGGATGGGTGGCCACCAGGCATGGAACGTGGCTGCGTTTCCTAGTGGTTTTGCCTGGGGACACAGTTTTGGCCACACCCATGGGCTACGTGTCCCTCAGTGACATCAGGGTCCACGGTCCTTGCAGGGGATGCGGCTGGGCTTTGCAGCCTTTGGGCTCCTGCATCAAGCAGCCCTGAAGGCTGAGAGCTGCTCAGCTCCAGCCTTTGGCTTCAGGACCGGCTCCTGCTGCCACCTCAGCCCCCTCTCGCTGCCCTTGCTGGTCTCACCTTCATCCACTTGGAGTTTAGGGTGGAATTTGGGGACTCCCCCACCCCACCTGGCTGCACAGAGGTGATGGCAATGTCTCCTGGGGGCTGCCAGCCCCAAGCTCGGGAGCCCCTGAGCCCTGCCTGGCCTTGCTGCCCTGGGGACGTGCAGCAGCAAGGGCAGCGCAGGAGGTGGGGAGCACTGTCCCCCTCTGCATGGGGACATGGAGACCATGGAGCCCTGGGGAGTGGCAACTGGCTGCTCTTCCTCCTCCCTTCCTTGGCTCGACGCTTCCACTGTGTGTGTCTCGATCTTTTTCTAACTCTCTCTTCCTTCCCGGCTCTCAGTGTCTCTGCTCTCACGCCTCACGCTCCTCTCCACCCCAGGAACCAGGCCCGCCTCGACCTCCCCTCCCCAAGTCCTACGTACCCCTGGAGTCTCCTCCGACTGTTCCTCCGCTCCCCAGCGAGAGCCGCCTCTGGCCGTACCCCACCTCCCCTTCCTGGCAGCAAGGCGGCGAGGTGAAGAGGGGACAGGTACCGAAACCTCTCTAGAGCAGCCCTGCAGCGGCCGCCCCGTCCTCTTCCTCCCCGAAACCTCAGCTGGCAGGGGCTGGGATGAGGCAGGCGATGGGGCTGCCCACCCTCTGCTCTGGCAGTGGGGACAGGGACAGCGTGGAGGTGGCACTTAGCTAGGGGACGGCAGCAGGTGGCTGTACCTGCCCTCTTCAAGGGGAGCAATAGGCAGTGTGCCCCCAGCAGCCTCATCATGGCCCTCCTGTCCCCACCAGGTCCCCTGCACCCACATGCAGCACCCGCTGCGCTGGCTCAGGACAGGGGCTGGCTCCTCCTGTGCAGCCCCCGAAGCTGCTGTGGTCCCCAGCATCGGCCCCTCTGCTTTCCTCTGCCCTCACCTCTCTCGCTGTCCTTCTGCAGCACCGCTCCCCACTGTGTACTACTGGCAAGCTCTGTCAGTGGGGGTGACCCCCCCGGCTCCTGCCCACCCCGGGCAAACCTGGATTTGGGAATTCTTGGTCATGCCTTGGCCATGGTCCCACCAGGGGAAGGGGCCAGGTTTGGACAGCAGGAGACACAAGTGTCCTTGCAGCCAGGGGGTCAGGATGTGTGCACGTGGGGGCTGGCACTGCAAAGCTGTGGCCATGCTGAGCTGGGAAGGGCTACGGACCCCACAAGTGGCACCTCCGGCAGCTGTGCAGCTGTGGGGTGGCACAGTCGTGGTTGCGTGCTGACCCACAGGGTGTAAAGGGGTGTCGGGATGCATCGTGTCCCTGCAGAGCAACAGGGTGGTTCAGGGGGGCACGCTGGGCTCCTCGGCCTGTTGCCATACCTCTCCATCACACCAGCACCGGTGCCCAGGCTCTGGGCAGGCAAGAGGGGAAGGACCCCAAAATGTCCCATTGGTCACTCTCTGCTGCTGCATGGGGACTGTCCCGGGTTCTGCCCCTGTGGGATCCTGTCCCCTCCCGTGGGCATGGGATGTTGCTGGAGCTCAGCACAGAGCCAGGGTGTCCCTGTCCTGGAGCTCCTGGGTGCCACCTCTGAGCCGTGGTGGGCTTGTCACCCCTGCAGGAAGCCTTTCCCATGCGGGAGCCCGTCCTAGGGGGACAGTGATCGCTGCCCAACCCTGACAGCCAGGGCGTAGCAGGAACGAGAGCTGCAGAGCCCTGTCAGCCCCTCTCCACGCACATTTGGGGTGCACTGGTACCATCTGGCTGGCGTCTGTGTGTCCGTCTGCTCCCCGGAGTGTGTCTGTGGGCTGTATGTCACCCTGTGGCTGTGGAGAGCAGCGGGTCTGTCCCCAGGCAGAGCATGGTCCCCAGGCAGGAGAGGGGCTCACGGGGGACCTGCTTCCCTCCTGCAGCCCAAGCCAAGCTTCGAGCAGAGCAAGAAAGAGGCGCAGCGAGCAGCCCCCAGCGGCCCCCCAGCTGAGGGGCTCCTGCAGAGCCGGCAGGAGCAGGAGGGGGAGAAGCAAGCGGCTCTCAACAAGGGTACGGCACTGGGTCAGTGGGTCCCGCTCAGCGAGCTCCCTGTGCCAGCTGGGTACCCAGAATCTTGCTGGGACCCTGCCCTTGGTCCCCGGGGGGGTTCAGCCTGACATTATGGTTTGCTCCACAGTAGGCATCGTCCCCCCCAGGACCAAGTCTCCGGCAGAGGAGGAGGTGGCGCGCACAGCCGGCGTGCCGAGGAGGAGCATCGGCGGCATGGCCAACGGGGTCAGCTCCCGGGTAGGGCTCGCCTTGAGGGGCTGGGGGCCGGGGTGGTGGGGCTGGGCTAGCAAAGCGGGGCTGTATTGCAGCCTGCGGTGAGGAGCCTGTGGCTACGTGGCTCCACATCTCACCATCCACCTCCTTGAGACCCTCTGGGCTATTTGGGCATCTCCCCCCCCATCCCGAGAGCAGGCTGAATGCAGCAGCCCCTTGCAGAGGGGCGGCTGGGGTCCGACCCTGCTGCAGGCAGGGGTGCGTGACCGTGGGGCTGGGGTCTCCCCAGGAGAGACCAAAGAGTGCCGTGTTTGCCAACGAAACGAAGGTGAAGATGAGCGTGGAGGAGCAGATCGACCGCATGAAGCGCCACCAGAGTGGCTCGATGAAGGAGAAGCGGCGCAGCCTGCAGCTCCCCAGCAGCCAGCAGCCTGACACCCCCGGCACGAAGGCACCCGCCTCCTACAAGGTGGTGAGTCCCTGCACCGGCCGTGGGACTGGGGCAAACTGGTCTTTGCTTTGCAGAGTGCTCGAGGTCCCTGACAGAGCAGAGGGGACACTGGGGGCTGGGGCGGGGGACTGTGCCATGCCAAGGGGTCTCAGGGGAGCTGGGGTCCCCTGCAGGTGCGCCGGCACCGTAGCATCCATGAGGTGGACATCTCCGACCTGGAGGCAGCACTACGCTCTGATGACCCCAGCAAGGTCTACGAGACACCCCAGGAGGAGATCGCCCGGCTGCGCAAGATGGAGCTGGAGCCGCAGCACTACGACGTGGACATTAACAAGGAGGTGAGGACAGGCTGTCCTGGAGCAGCTGGCAGCTCGGGGACGGGGCATCCCTCCCTCCACACCCTGCACTGGGGGGGGTCAATCCATCCTCCTGCATCGGTTAGGGTCCTGAAGCTGCTGGCCATGCCCGGCCAGGGGCTGCCCTTACCCAGGCAGGTGCTGGGAGTGAGTGGGACAAATGGGTGCTGGGGTGGGGGTGGGTCCTCTGTGGCCAGCACACAGCTCAGCCCTCGCTGCTGCACCCAGCTCTCCACGCCGGACAAAGTCCTCATCCCTGAGCGGTACATTGAACTGGAGCCTGATACGCCACTCAGCCCCGAGGAGATGAAGGAGAAGCAGAAGAAGGTGGAAAGGATCAAGACCCTCATTGCCAAATCCAGGTGAGGCTGCTGTGCCCATGCCCAGACGGGCCATCCCGGGGTGCACCCCACCACCCACCTGCACCCCTTCCCCGGCCATCTCCGCGGGGTCTGGCCCGCTGCGGCTGGGCACAGGTAGTGATGTCGGGTGTTCTGCACAGCCTGCAGAACGTCATCCCCCTGGGCGAGGGGGAGGTGGATGCCCCCCAGGACCCTGAGACCCAGCTGCAGGAGCAGGAGAAGAGGATAGAGATCTCATGTGCTCTGGCTGCCGAGGCCTCGCGCCGGGGCCGCATGCTCTCGGGTAAGGCACGGGGGGGCACAGAGGGTCGGAGCCTGCCAGCCCCGTGGAGAGCAGACCGCAGGTAGCGTTACGTGCCAGGAGGGCAGGGCGGATCAGGCAGGTGGGATGCAAGACTGGTTTATGGATGGACAGGCAGCAAAAGCAGCAGGGGGCCAATATGGGCAGGAGATTGGGCTGCACTGGTCCTGGGGCAGGGCACTGGTCAGTGGGAGAGCCAGCCTGGTGATGCCGGCAGCTGCCAGGACCTTGCCTGCGGTGCTGGGGGCTGCCTTCCCGTGCATCGCCGCTTTGGCTGGGCACAGGTTTCAGCACCTTGTCAGCAGCCTTGGCAAGGCTGCAGGATGGGAGCGCCTGGCCGTGCAGCACGCGGTGGCACACCGTGCCAGAGCCAGCATGGTGGCACACCATGCCTTGTCCATGAGGAGCCCTGCGGGGAGCTCACGTGTGCGTGCGCGGCCGGGTGCCGCTGTGGCTGTTTGTCCTGACCGCGCTTGCTTCCCCCCTTCCTTCCTCTCAGTTTCCTCCCCTCCGCTAACCTCTCGCTGGGTCACCTCCTTCCCCTCGCCGCTGCCGGCAGCTTGTGTTCTTCACGCCCTTCTCCCATTTCTTGTTTCCAGCTCAATGCGCTACCCCAAGCCCTCCCACCTCCCCAGCCTCCCCGACTCCACCGACCAACCCCCTCTCGTCTGAAACATCCCGGGTCGCCGACAACAGCCATTTTATGCGTGTCTGAGCCATGAAGTAAGCACCTCTTCTCTCTACTTCATCCCATCCTCCCTCCATCCTGGGGGGCCGGGCGGGGGGCGCCTCTTCTGCGCCCGGCATCCGTCCATCACTGCTTGCTCCAGCTAACGTTGCCCGAGCCACGTCAGCCCCGTCTCCTCCCATGGACCAAGTGCAAGTGTTCTCCAAGGCAAAGCCCCCCGCGCTGGGTCAGCCAGGGACCCCAGCGGGGGTGGGGGGAGCTCAGCAGGCTGCCGCAGGCTGGGGACCCCATGCAGGGAGCAAAAGTTGTGGGGGGGGAGGGTCTTGAGGCCGGGCTATGGGGGTACACCTGCCCTGGTATGTCCATGTTGGTAGCTGCAAAGTGGGGGGACAGAGTGTCCCCTTGCTCGGTTGGAGGTTACCCGCAGGGAGCTGGGGGCATAGAGCCAAATATGTGCTAGTTTTTCCTCTGAGCAGGGCAGGAGAGGGGTCCGGAGGGGGGGGGGGGGGGGGGGCATGGGGCTGGGCAGCCCGTGCATAGCTCAGCCACGCTCTCCTCTCCCTCCAGCTCAAGCGCTGGCTGCTGCCGGCACCATCAAGTTCCACGGGGCCACGTTTTAGCACCCCGACATGACACCGAACCTCTCGCCATCATTTTTGATTCTCCTGGACCCCCACCCCCTCCACTGATGGTGAGACCACCCGGCACGGCCGAGCGGGGAGATGCAGTACCAACAGCACCAGCTGCTCTACCCTGTCCTGGAGGAGATGTGTGAGCTCTGGGAGGCCGTTTGCTGGAGCAGGGCCCCTGAGGAGCCCCCAGGCTGCCAGCTGGCACAGGGACAGATCCACAGTGTCCTGGTGTCAGGCTTGCATGGACAGCTGGGCAGGGGCAGCTGCAGCAGTGGCCACTGGCACAGCAGCCATCTCCCTGCCAGGGCAGCCCTGGGGGAGCGTAGGACTCCCTGGGCTCCCCATGCTGATGCGTTGGTCTCCCAGAGGTCTGTGAAGGGGCTCTTCTGGATGGAGACCAGTCAGTGCCCACCACGGATGGTGCTTCCACCTTACACTGGACCTGGATGCTCCATCTCTGCTCCTCGGGCGCTTCTTCCCTTCCCTGTGCCCTGAATCTGCTTTTAGCATCCAGCTGGCTGGGGGTGGTTGCCGGCAGAGCCTGGCCTGTCCCATCGCTCCTCATGCTGGTGGCTCAGCAGGAGGAAGAAGGAGCTGTGTCGGGAACAGGATGGATGGAGGTGGGACTGGAGGAGACATGGAGGTGCCGGGGGGGAGTGCTGCGCTTGGGGTCAGGGCGGTACAAGGGCTGCCTGGGGCACTGGTTTGCCACTGGTGCGGAGCAGGAGGTCAAGGCAGGGACTGGGATGTTGCACAGGAGCAGAGGAGCAGTGTGGGGAGCTGAGGTGCTGGGCAGGACGGCAAAGCCGCGGGCTCGGCAGGGATCCCTTTGCAGTGGATGGGGACAGTGATGACAAGGGGAAGGGGACTGTGGCCAGGCAGCAGCAGCAGGGCTCGTCCTCAGCGCGGGGAGCAGCATCCTGGCTGCCCCCATCCTGCCGTCATCACCTCTGCCTCAGCCCCCCTGAAAATCTGGCGCTGCGTCTCACCCCAAGACCTTGCCATTGCACTCCAGACCCTTCGGTTTGTTTGGTTTTCCTGTAGCACCTTGACCCTTTTCTTTAGCTTTCTGGAGGGAGGAAAAAAAAGCTGGTTCTTCCAGGAAAGGTGGAATCCCTCGCAAGGTTGCGCACTTGGCAGGGCTGCCCTGACAGGGCTGGGGCGAGCAAGGCAGATGGAGTGAGGAGCGAGGTACGTCCATCCTGCAGCGATTTCCCTACTAGCCTGATCCTGACACCCACCAGGACCCCTGCCCCGTGCTCCCCTCTCTGCATCCCCGTCACCCCCCACGCACCCCATCGTAGCAATACTGGTAGGAACCCAGGAGCCCCAAGTCCTGCTCCGCTCCCGAGCCTCCCGCAGCCCTCTTAGCTCATAAAGCTGGCCCTTTATTTTGCTATTACATGCCTTAATATATGTTTTATGGAAATTATACATTTATAATATATATCTATATTTGTTTTTCTCTTCTTTTCTGGGAGGTACTGTTTTGTGCTAAGCTCTCTCCGCAGGGTTGTTGGCACCAGCCCTGCCAATGAGTTACAAAAGCAGATTCTTTGCCAATTTATCAGAAGGAAAAAAAAAAAAAAAAAAAGAAAAAAACCTATTTAAAAAATATATATTTTTTCTGCTTTTATTAAAAGCAAATTTATTTAAAATAAAATATAAAAGAGACTGTAAGTTTTAAGAGATGATGCGTTTATTTCCCTGTCCCTGAGCGCAGTGGTGTGGCGGCCGGGGCGGGCTCCCCAGCTCGTGTAACTGGGGCAGACCCCACTTACACCGGCTGTGGGGACACCGCCGGCAGCGTGCTGGGGACTGCCAACATGCTGGGGACCATGGTGCGTGGCTGTGGCCCACGCAGAGGCTGTGCTGCCCAGCAAGGAGCCCAAGGGGCACGCAGACCCATAGGCAGCGATTCCTCCCGTCTCTGGGGACTGGAGGGGATGAGGAGCATCCCAGTGCTCCTGCCCCTGGTGTGCCTGGAGCCACCAGAAGGCTCCATGCCGTGGTGGCCGGGTCTGATCCCCATGATGTGAGTGCAGCTCGGTGCACCGGGACCCCATGGCTGCCCTATTGTGGAACCTGGCGGTTGTTACTTTGTTTTTTGATTTTGGTTTTTTTTAAAAAAAAAAAAAAACAACAAACTTAATTCTTAATTTTATTTTGGTTATTATTTTTCATAACACTTCATATACCAGTGACTTGTAACCGAGAAAGGATTTGCATCGGGAGGAAATCTATTTATGCACTGGGGAGGGTGGGAGGGGAGGCATTTGTTTTCTGGGGTTTTTTGCTAGTGTTAGAGAAATAAAAGTATCTAAGAAACAACAAGGTGTCCGTGTCTTTCGTCTAGAGGTGACCTCGGATAACAGTTTTAATATTAGGCCAAAGAGATGACAGATGAATGGCTATAGCATCTCCACAGGCAAGGAAGGGTCTCACCTCGCCCATAGCTCACTCCAGGGCTGGTGGCACCTTCTCCTCCCTCTCCCTGTTCTGGGGGGTTCGCTGTCCCAGTGGAGTTTATTTTACCTGTAGCTGCTCGGTAGCCAGCTCTCACGGAGGGATAAAACCCACATTTGTACCTGGCAAGTTTGTATAAAGCCAAGGAATAAAAGCAGATGGTTTGTAAGTAGCTGGTACGTGGAGCTGGTCCCTGCAGGCTTTCTCGAGGGATGTGGGTGCAGAGGTCCCAGGGGTGACATGTGCCACACAGGGACCCTGCGTTGCAGGTCTGGCTGAGCCATCAGCCCTGCACTGGGCAGCAAACTGGGGGGGCAGGGGCACAGCGGGTGCCAGAGCTCCCCTCCAGCCTGGCTGCCAGCTGGGACCAACCCTCCTGCCCCGTGCGATGCTCGGTGAGGATGCTGCAGGGAGCTGTGCGTGCAGCACCCAGGCCTGTGCGGGGCTCCCCCCCAGCCGGGGGGTCACGGTGCCCCGGGTACCACTCAGACACCCCACGGGACACCACAGCTGTGTGCACCCCCCTTTTGGGATCCGCTCCAAGCACTGCCCATCCCTTCCCAGGGACAACTGCAGGGAGGGCAGGGACCAGTGGCCACCAGCCCTTATGTGTCACCCTGCAGCGATGCCCAGCCACTGTGTCCCCCCCAAAAGAGGTGCTGCCACTGCAGGGCAGGCACTGCCGGGATGTTAATGATTTGCACGATGACGTGGGGACTAAAGGCCTTTCCAAGGGTCACTGCCGGGAAGGCACCCTCGCCCAGCCCCGCTGCCAGCAACATGGTGTCTCTGACCGACTTCCAGCGTAAGTGGGTGGGCAGGGGGTGGCCGTGTCCCGGCAGCGATGCCCCTCCCTGTGGGACCAGGGCACACTGTGGGGGTGCTCCGCAGCACTGAGCCAGGAAGCTGCGGGCTGGGGGGGCTGGGGTGATGGCAAGCCCCACGCTGGGGCAGGGGCGGGACACGGTGGGAGCCCTGCCAGGACACGGGGGGCAGGCAGGGCTGGGTGTGGGGACCAGCACTGGGGTCCTGCAGAGCCCCCCATCTGCCCAGGTCTGCAGCAGGAACAGCAAGCAGGGGAGAACATCTCCAGCCTCACCCACCGGCTCCCTGCACCAACACCCTTCGTGCCACTATTCAGAAAAATGTTGGAAATGGTCTTCCCATTTATTTTTTTCTTTATGGTTTATCCCGTATCCAGAAGCCCAGATGGGTTTCTAGGGTACTGACAGACTCCCCAAGGCTTGGGCAGATTGAAAGGCTGTTTCTAAGCTTTGGAGAGAAATCCAAAGCACATTTCTGGGAGGGAATGAGCCAGAAAGTTGCTGAGGAGCACAACTCCAGCTCGAGGTGGGACCTGAGCCATGTGCCCAAGCCTCCGTCTCAGCTCTCCCGTTCTCCACAGGGATCGGTGTGGGACTGGTTGGCTTCGGCCTCTTCTTTGTCCTTTTTGGGATGCTCTTGTACTTCGACTCAGTGCTCCTGGCCTTTGGGAACGTGAGTACAGTGGGGCTGTGACTCCCGCAGCAGGCACTGACGCCCAGGATGGAGCAAAGGGTCCACCTGGGCAGGGCTCCTCTGACCTGCTCCCCTGCATCCTCCCAGATCCTCTTCCTCTCTGGCTTGGTCTTCATCATCGGCTTCAGGAGGACCTTCACCTTCTTCTTCCAGCGGCCAAAGCTGAAGGGCACCAGCTTCTTCCTCGGGGGGGTCCTCATCGTCCTGCTGCGGTGGCCTCTCCTGGGCATGCTGCTGGAGGCTTATGGCTTCATCACCCTCTTCAGGTCCATCCCACAGCACCCGGCCATCCCGGCACTGCATGGGTATCCCGGCCTGAGGAGCTGGGGCTGGGGATCTTTGTGTCCTGCAGCCCTGGGCAGAGCCCCCGTTGCTCCCAATAGCAAAATTCTGGCACGGATATTAACAGAAACTTTTGTTTTGACACAGGAGTTTTTTCCCAGTGGCTTTTGGGTTTTTGGGCTCGCTGGTAAACATCCCTGTGCTGAGCAAGGTAAGCAGGGTGCTGGGCACAGTTCGCAGGGGCTGGTGTGACCCTTAGGGTTTGCAATCCTTGGGTGATATCCATCCCAATTGCCATGGTTGGGACCAGACAGGGAAAGCCATCGCAGCCTCCCCGCACCCCCCAGGGATGCAGTGAAGGATTTTCATGCTGATCAGGATTTGTCCCTCTTGCAGCTCCTGCAGAAGGTGGGAGACAGCGGCTCCGTGGTGTGACCTGTGAGATAGGCTGGATCGCTGGAGATGGGATGGCACAAGCGAGCACTGGGTCCAGCTCTCCCACGGTGGGCTGCTGCCTCTCAGCCCTGGGACCCTCAGTGCTGGTCGGAGCCACCCCTGCTCTGGGGACGGTGCCTCACCGCCCTGTGGGGCTCCCACAGGAGCTCCTGAGCAAGGCTCCGGGGACCAAGCACTGTGCCAGGCAGGCTTCTGGACGTATTAGCATTATTTTATTCTTTCTGTCTTCCCCTGTGGAAAGATTTAATTAAAATTGTGTCTGAGACTGAGCTCAGACTGTGCTCCTTTCCTGTGGCTCAAGGCTTGCTCCAGCTCTGGCATCTCCTAATGTCACCAAGAGCATCATGGCCACGGCTGGAGGTGGCCCAGGGACCTTCCCATGGCCACAGCTGGAGGTGGCACAAGGACCTTCCCATCGCCACAGCTGGAGGTGGCACAAGGACCTTCCCATGGCCATGACTGGAGGTGGCACAAGGACCTTCCCATCGCCGCAGCTGGAGGTGGCACAAGGACCTTCCCATGGCCATGACTGGAGGTGGCACAAGGACCTTCCCATTGCCACGGCTGGAGGTGGCCCAGGGACCTTCCCATGGCCATGACTGGAGGTGGCCCAGGGACCTTCCCATGGCCATGACTGGAGGTGGCATGGGGACCTTCTGGTGGCCGTGGCTCCCGGCTGCCCTTGCCATGAGCTCCAGCTGGCTCGGTTGGCCCTGGCTTACAGGCAGGGGCAGTGGCATTGCCTTCCCATGTGTCCCGCAGGGATGTGGGCTGCGGAGGGCAGAGCCCAGGGAGCCACGGGAGAGGGCAGAGAAGGTTAGGAAAACACCCATTAGACCACATTAACATTTCATGACCTGATCAGAGGAGAGTAAATTATCCTGTTCAAATTCAGCGACCATGAAAAAGCAAATGACATCTGGGGTTATTAATTAATTGAGAGATGCTGGGGTGGGAGGGGGGACCTGGAGCAAATCCACGGAGTTACAGTGCTGACATCTCTGAGCACTATGGGCCAGGACTTGCATTTCCCATAGACCCGTTTCCTGTGGGATGAGGTCGGGACGGAGCAGAGCTGGACCCGATGGCTGCTGCCTGGCTGGCCGGAGCTGGTGGGAGCCACAGCGGCGGTGGTGGACACTGGGACAGCTCTGCCGGGGTTTGAGCCAGGGCAACATCTCCAGCACCTGATGCCCACCCCAATGCCAGCGTGGGTGCTGGGGGAGCTGGCTGCTACCCATCACCTGGATGTCTGCACCACTCTGGAGATCCCATGGCTTACACCGCAGGGGGGGTCCAGCCCTATCCACTGGCATTCAAAGCACCTTTTCATCTGCTGTGCATCCTTGCAGCCCCAGCACACCTCCTGGGAGGGCAATGGGAAGCTGCTGCTTTCCAGCCTGTTCCTGCAGGGACAGAAAGGGGCTGTTCTGGGTGGCTGCTGGGGTCCCATCACATGGCATCACCTACCATGTCCCCTCTGTGTCCTCTCTGCAGCTGATTTGACCTCAAGAACCGTTCAGGCCCAGGTACATCAGGTGCTTTTAAACACTGCTCGAGGCAGGACCTGTGCTGCTGGATGCTCTGGGGGACGAGCATCTCCCGGTGTGAGAGGCTGGCTGCTTGCAGGGAGACCTTCATGGCCGGCAGGAATCTGAGGACAGCACAAAGCTCTCCTAGCTTAATGTCAGATGATTCTAAAGAAGCTATTTTTTTCGGGCTGCAGAAACTCCTCTCCCTAGGAGCACAGCCGGCACTGCCAGAGAACTGGTTGGATAACTCAGCGGGTCTGTGCGATCAGAGACACGAGCTGAATGGATGTGAGCCAGGTTTCTATGAGCACTTGGGAAGCCGGGTGCAAGCAAAAAGTTTAATTAAACCAAGGCAATCACATCAAAGCTGGTCCCTGTGCAGATACTCTTCTTAACTTGCAAGAATTAATTAATGAGTTTGAGTTAAACCTGTTCCCTCTTGATGGAAGCGCAGCCTGATTGAGCTGGTGGCTGTGCCTGTTGGCGCTTAGCAGGCACCGCACCGGTGCCCAGGTTTGCGGTGGGTTTGCACCAGGTGAAAGCAGAGCTGGGAACTGCTCTGGCTGCTCAGGTGATGTGCAGTAACTCATCTGAGCACCCAAACCCCAGCCCAGCAGCCAGGCTGAGCCCTGGGTTACAGACGATGAGCTCCCCAGCAGGGATAAATCAGGGCAGCCCCTTCCCCAAGTTGGGGATGGTTGCTTTTGGATCCCTGAGGGGGTCTGGCTCAGGGGAAGAGGCTCCCTTGCTGCTGGTTTTGAGGGGGTGCCTTTACTTTGGGTGCAGATTGCAGCAGAAGGCTCTGGGGAAGGGGTAAGAAGAGCCAGCAGCTTCCCGGCATCAGCTTGGCTGTGGGCAGGAGGAAGGTAGATGGGGGTCCAGCCCTGCTGGTATCAGGGCCAGCTTTGATGATAAAGCAGAGGGGTCTGGAGCAGAGCTGGGCAGCTACTTGTGGAGGAGGGATGGGAGAGGGAGGATGAGCTTGGACATCGTGGGAGTGAGGGCTGCAGCCTCTCTGATGCCTATCTGTGATTCCTGTCTTTGCTTTACCCTAGCTGAACCTCATACCTGGGCTGCACAGCAACTTTTCCTGGCCATGTTTTGTCTTTGGGACTTCACCAGAAGAAAGAGGAATGGTACCAGAGATGTTCTGTGCAAGATAAGGTGATTCCCATGCTTTAACGCCCCATCTCTCTGGCAGCAAGCATGGATGAGCAGGGTGTGCACTCTGGGTGCTGTAAGGTGCTGTCACTTCACCCTGCTGGGAAAATCAAGTCAGGATGGAGCACCATCCCTGGGTGGCTGTGAATGATGCTTCCCATCAGGCTCCAAAATGAGCTAGGGAAAGGCTGTGAGCTGCCTCTGGGATGGAGCAGGCAGCAGCAAGCCAGAGCTCCTCTCCCCAGCTTGCATTGCTGAAGCTTATTGCAGGGGAATATTTTCCCTTTTGTTCAGTAAATTGCTATTTCAATGTGCCCTGCCAGAGCAGTTTTGGTTTCAAGCAAACACTTTGGGTGAAGCCCTGGCTCTGCTGACGTCAATGGCTGAATTCCCCCAGTGCTGGTGCCATCCAGAGCCTCCTCCAAGTCCTTCCCAAAAGTTGCTTTTACGCTCGACCTCTTCAGTCATCCAAAACAAGGATCCTCACAAGCCTCATGTGTTTTTACTAGCAACAAAGTCAAGGATGAGAAAAGTGTGTAAAATGCGTGGGAAGGACAGAAATGTGCTTACCTTCTCGTACTGCTTTAAAAGTTCCCTCAAGAAATAAGGCTCTTCAGTGAAACTGGCTAAGATTCCATTTAGAGAGGGAAGTACTTAATATTTCAAATTTTATTTTAAGAAAAGCACTTGTTCAGCCTAACGCTAGAGGAATGCATTTATCTTTCAGGAAAGCATTTGTTTCTTTCTGGAAAGCATTTTCCTTGATTTTTCCCCTCTTAGCTTAATTGTTCAACTCCTTGAAAGCAGGCAAGGAAATAACTTAAGAGCGTTCCCCTGCTATTTCCAGATGAGCAGCTCTTTATGGGATGTGTAATTGTAGGAAACCCCAGCCCTCTGCAGCAAACTGCAGCAGGTTTCCCACAGCAGTGCAGGAACTGAGCGGGGAGATTGCACCCATGTTACCTTCAGTCATCGCAAATTCAGGTTAAGTGATGCTTTGGTTAGAGCTGCCTGATGCTTTGAGGCTGCGTGGGGAGCCTTGAGCATCTTCCCTGCAAGGCTGGGTCTCCTGGAGGGCTGGAGATGAAATCAGTGTGGTCCCAGGGCTGGCTGATGTCCCTGTGGCCATCCTTCCCGGAGCCTGGTCCTCGGTAGGGCTCCTTCCCCATCACCTGGTTCCTATGACCCTGTGCACAAAACCACCCCTTGCAGGTGATTTAAAGCCCTGTGTCAGGTCTTTACGTTGCTGCTCCTGTGCACCAGCTGCTCATCCCTGCTCGCTGCTGACGGAGGTAACTGGAAAATGCCTTGCAGGTGGGCAAGGTGGTGCAGGTGGGCAAGGTGGGCAAGGTGGGGGAAGGTGCTGAGGGGCATCCTGGAGCCCTGGTGCTGCCAGCGAGCAGGTCAGCCTCAGGGCTAGCACTGGCCACTGCAAGGCAACAGCCCTCAGTTCTCTGAGGGGCTTGGGTAAGTTGGTTTTGTCTGTTTATGCCTTGGTTTCCCTTCCAAGGGGTTTGTGGTGCCATTCCCTTGGCATGGGGTTGTCATCCTCGAGGATGTGGGATGTGCTGTCATCCTCCAGGACCGGAACAGGCTGGTGCTGCCTTTCCCCTGGGACTCCCCGTCCTCTGCCCTTCCCAGCTGCATCCCGCTCCAGCTGCCCCATGGGAGTGGGGTCCATCTGTCCCTCCTAGGCGAAAGCCATGCCCAGAGCATCTGATGCTCCTCAGAGCTCCTGCAGATGTGCCTCCCCTTGGCCCTGGGTTGAAGGGCAGCTGGAAGCACTGGAGTCCCATGGTCCTGCATCCTGAGACCACTTTCCCCCTCTTTCTTTTGGACTCGCACTACAGCCCCGGGCTCTCCTTTGGGGAACAGTGCTTGGCAAAGCAGGCAGAGCCCATGCGATGCCCCGGGATGGGGATTTACGTCTGGTGGCTCCTCGCCAGGCTCTCTCTCGCATCACTGTGGCTCCTGACCTCTGCACCTCGCTGCAACCTGCGCCGGGGCACGAGGCTCCCCCGAGTGACGCAGCGCTGGAGCCCAGCGTGGGAAAAGACGTCAGGGCGCGGGGGAGCGGGGCTGCGACCTGTGGGGCACAGCCTGGGTGCCCGCAGAGGTCAGCCTTCCCCTGGCCCCAAGGACTGCGGCTAAATTCCCACAGGGGAAGGAGGCACTAAAGCCCTGGGTCTGGGGGCAAAGCTGTCTGCAGCCTGTGGGGTGTCCCCCTTCGTGGCCCCTGGGTAAGGGTGACAGCAGTGCCCTAAACAAATCCCGTCTGCAACGGGAGCATGCTGGCGTGATTACGTAGCTGGGGGTTTTGAGGCGGGGGCAAGTGTGTTGTCAGGTTTCTTCCAAGAACATTTTTATTGCTTTTGCAACCATTTCCCACCAAGGTTCCCTGAGGTCAGGCTCTGGGCTGGGAGCCACAGGGCCTGATCCAGCACCCACCACCCTGGGCTGGGCACTGCTTGAGGAAGCACAGCCGTGTGTGAGCTGGGGGCCAGCGATGCACCTTGTAGCAAGGAGTCCCCACGCTGAGGGTTTTGAACAGCATCTCCCTTCCAAAACACAGGGCAGGGCTGGGCACAGCGGCTCGGGTACCCAGAGCCACGCTGAGCTCCTCTTGTCCTGTGCAAGGTAAGGAATGGAGTGTTCTTCCCTACCGTGGTGTGCCTGGCCAGGCTGGGGAAACTTGTACCTTGATCCAGTATAGTATGCAACAACTGCAATGAGTTTAGCTGTTCTCTGCTCCAGGCTCTGCGTTAAGGCTTTGCTCCCTCACTGCCTTAGCAGAGCTGGGGGGTTGTTTCCCCCTTGCTGCGCTCAGAGCAGCCCCCACAAGGGCAGTGGGGTCTGGTGGGTTTGCAGTTGGCGTCTGCGTGGCCGAGGGGGTTGTGGCTGAGCGCCCTTTGCTGTTCCCAATCCCAGGCCTTTGGGGAAGGGCAAATCTGGTTCCTCTGCAGCATGGAGCCTGGGGACATCTCCTTGGCCAGACTGCCATCTAGACCTGAGCCACCACCACCTGCATCAGCATCACCCACCAGCTCTCCTGATTGACACCACCAGGCATTTGGCCCGTGGCCTGCACACAGTTAGCGATAGCCAGGCGCTGACACGTAGCAATGCTATTAACCGCAAGGAGCGTGGGCTCACGGCTCCCAGCTATTCACAGCTCCCCTTGCCAGCCGTGCCTGTCAGCCATGCCCACCTGCTGCTGGGCACGGGGCTCTTTCAGCCATGCCACCCTCCGGCAGGGACTGTCACAGCCAGCATCCAGCCACCTGCCCTTGGTGCTGCCCATGGGATCCTCAGCCCTCCCCCGGCCAGTGGGGAGGAGAAACCCACAAGGATGCAGAAACACAGGCTATAAAAGCATCCTCCCCTTTGGGATGCAACTAAGCAGCTGGCAAAGGAGGCGGCTGCCCTGGGAGAACGCGATGCCGGCAGGACACAGCAGGAGGGTGCAGCAGTATCTGGTGGTCTTGACCATGACCTGGGGTGCCAGCTTCTTCCCCTCGCCAGCCCAGGCTTTGCAGAGGTAGCAGGCGTGCGTGTTGCGGGTGGCCCGTGGTGTGCTGGGTCTCACCGTCTCCCCTTGTTCCTGGGTGCTTGGGCTGGTGCTGAGGGCTGAAGGGCTCTCCTCCTGCTGCAGCCATGCTGGGAGATCCCTTTCCTCCTCCTTGTCTTCCCTGCACTAGCACACCTGCTCTTCCTTGCTCCTCTCCCTCTCTCCCCTTGAGCACCGCATGGCTCAGCAGCATCCTGGTCTCCAAATAACCAAGGAGGCCAAGATGAGCGTTTCATTTGTAAAGCAAACGAGCCAAGCGTGGGGCTGGGCTCAGCCCGGGGGTGGCTGCCCGCTGTGGGTAGATGCCTCCTGCAGCAGCCACCCCCCGTGGGGTCCCCGCCCTGAGTGGGCTGTGATGCATCCCCCCATCCCCGGGGCCGGTGTGGGGCTGGCAGCCCCACGGCGTGGGGAGCTGCTGCCATCTAGAGCCACCTGGCTGGATTTCCCAGGGCAGGAATGCTGGGCGGGGGATGGGGGAGGGGGGTGTGTGTCTTCTGCGGGTGCTCCCTGGCCCCCCAGCCCTGCCCTCGCCCCCCGGCAGGATCGCGCTGCGGGGGATGCCCTCCATCCGCCAGACGCTGCAGGAGATGGGCATGAAGGTGTCCGACGTCTTCCCCGAGCTGAGGCAGAGCAGGCGCAGCGGGGTGGTCGCCCCCCGAAACGGGACAGCCCCCACCCTCCTCACTAACTACCTGGATGTGAGTGTCTCCCTGCGTGGGGGGCTTGTCACCCCAACACAGCCCCGCACCCCCCGAGTCCCACCCGCTGCACCCCACGGTGCGTTCGCTGCCACGTCTGTGGGACCCCCCTGCCCTGCCTGAGCTGTGCCCCCCGGGATGCTCCCCATGCCGTCCTTCTTCCAGACCCAGTATTTTGGCGAGATCAGCATCGGTACCCCCGCGCAGACCTTCAAGGTGGTCTTTGACACGGGCTCGGCCAACCTGTGGGTGCCATCCTACAAGTGCTCCCCCCTTTACAGTGCCTGCGGTGAGTACGGGGGCATGGCCCGCCACGGGGTTGGGGCTGACGCCCCCCAACCTCAGCTCCAGCTTCAGCTCAGTGACCGTAGACGAGTCCCTCCGTCTCAAGGGCTGCTCAGAGCGGGCTGGCATGGCTGTCTTTGCATGAGGGGGGGGTGGTCTGCCACTGTCAGGTCCCCTGGCACTGGGGCAAGGTGGGTTCATCACCCCACGGAGGCTGGGGGAGTAGAGACCCTCAGCCGGTCCTGCTCCTGCTGCCTCACTCGCGTTCTTTGATGCACCTTCTCCTTCTCCCCAGTTTCCCACAGCCGCTACGACTCCTCCAAGTCTCGGACGTACGTAGCCAACGGCACGGGCTTCGCCATCCGCTACGGGACGGGGAGCGTCAAAGGCTTCCTCAGCCAGGACATCGTCATGGTACGTGCGTGTCCTGAATTTGCAGACCTGGAGCTGCTGGCTCAGCAAGGAGATGTCCGCGTGTGGCTCTGCTCACCCATATGAGCACCCCTGGTTACCCCAAGAGTGGGGGGGGGCTCTTTGGGGGATTTAGCCCCCCAGCTCCCTGCATGGATGCTTGTGCCCTTCCCCAGGTGTCAGACATCCCCATCATCCAGGTCTTTGCCGAGGCGACAGCGCTGCCTGCCTTCCCCTTCATCTTTGCCAGGTTTGATGGGGTGCTGGGGATGGGCTACCCCAGCCAGGCCATCGACGGCATCACCCCTGTCTTCGACCGGATCCTCTCCCAGCAGATCCTCAAGGAGGACGTCTTCTCTGTCTACTACAGCCGGTGGGTCTTATGGGGAGCAGGTGCCAGGGCTGGGGAGGTGTTTGCGGGGCAAGGCATGGGCATTGCAGCCACGGCAGTGCTGGGTTTGCACCTCGGGATTGGGAAAGAGCCATGGCTGAGGCTGCGGGACCTGGTGGGGGTGGGGGGCAGGAGCACGTTGAGGATGCCTGGAGGAGCTGGGGTGAAATGAGGCGGCACAAGAGGCAGAGCCAGGTGGATGCTTATCTGGAGCTGCTGGGCAGGGAGTGCCGAGGCCGGGAACGGCTGCTCCCTGCTCGTTTGTCACTGTCGGATTGCACAAAGTCACCAGCTCTGCTAGTGGGGCTGGAGCAATCGCAGCCGGGAGTGGATTTAGCGCTTCACCTACAGGCAAAATAATAATAAATCAAAAAATCACCAAAAATCTATTGAAAAACCTGCACAAACAGCCAAACTTTTCATTTCCTACCCCAAACTGTTGTGCCCCAGCATCTGTCCTCCCTGCAGCACCAATACCCGCAGGAACAGTGGGTAGATGGGCCCCATCCTGGCAGAGCAGGAATGCTGCCCCCCAGCCCCAGCAGTCCCCAGTGGCCCCACTGGCAAGTGCAGTGACAAACAGACCCACAAACTCATGCTTCAAGCAGGCATGGTACCTCTTCACCTCAGCTGAGGGTGGATACATCAATAACGAACAAAACCTAACGACGCTGGCTGCAACTGCAGCCTCATCTGGGTGCCGCTTGGGTGCCCTTGGCACCCCAGGGATACAGCTGCTCTCGGCCCCCAGGCTTACGGAGCATCTCTTTCTTTGCAGAGCTTCGAAGTAAGAAGACACAAAGCACGAGCGCTCTCAGGACAGCACCCACTAACAGCCACCCGTGCACCCCAGGGCGGGTCAGCAGCCCCTGCTCCCACTGCCAGGCACTGGTCCATGGGAGCTCACGCACCGCAGCAGCCCTGTGCCGGGCTCTGCCCACATGCCTGCCCCACACAGGAGCCAGCACCCACCTGCTCAGATGCCTCTGCATGTGGCACCCCCTCTCCTGCGGGCTCTTGCACCCCTCTGAACTAACTCGGGGTTTCTTCTGCTCCAACTCGCTCTCCTCCGCTGCTAACCGGGTCAGCAGAGCCTCACGGCTGGGGCTGGTCCCTTCTCACTGGTTTTTTCAGGGACAGGAGCCGAGGGGGAATCACTCCGCTGTGTTTTGCACCCTAGGAACATGCCTCTCAAACCTGGGGGGGAAATAATCTTCGGGGGCAGCGACCCAGCCTACTACACCGGGGACTTCCACTACCTGAACGTCAGCAAGAGCGGCTACTGGCAGATCAGCATGAAGGG
The DNA here is from genome assembly GCF_023634155.1 of Falco peregrinus. NCBI lineage: Eukaryota > Metazoa > Chordata > Aves > Falconiformes > Falconidae > Falco > Falco peregrinus. The sequence continues at coordinate 4,727,888 of NC_073736.1, read as the reverse complement.
GTGAGGGCAGGGAGCAGCACCGGGCCACATCCTGCAAAGACCCCTGGGTGGGTGAGGGTGGGCCTGGGAAAAGCTTGCCGGGTGGTGGGGAAGGTGGTCCATGGGGATTTCACTCGGTGTTGCTGGTGAATGCTTTCCCCTCTGGAGGGGAGCAGGTTCCTCCAGAATTGCATCTCCAGGCTCAGCCAGGAGGGAGCTGGGGAATGCGGAGGGGGTGGCACCGTGGGCTGATTCAGCTTGGAAGCTGCAGTGGAAGAGTTTAACCCCCTTTAGTCCTGCAGAAGGAGTGTGAGGCACTGAAACAATTCCGCTTTGTTTCATTTAAAAAAAAACCAAAACAAAACAAACCCACACATGACAAAGCTTAGCCTTTACATTTGAGAAGCTTGAAGGGAGGATTCCCGGTGCTCCTGGAGAGTCCGGAGGCACTGGGAGCAGCACATGCTCTGCCCAGCCAGTGATCCCTGCACAAAGATGTGGCACCCATGGCCCTGGGAGCCAAGCTGTGGTCACCATGGGACACTCAGGGTCACCCCCCTCCCCTCCGGCTCCAGGGTGTCCGTAGGGGCTGAAATCCTGTTCTGCAAGGAAGGCTGTTCAGTGGCCATCGACACAGGAGCATCCTACATCACCGGCCCAGCCGGCCCCATCTCCGTGCTGATGAAAGCCATCGGGGCAGCAGAAATGGCCGAAGGAGAGGTGAGTAAAGCCCCCCCTCTGCCCTGCTCCACGTGCCCACCACCTGCCGCCTCAGCTGTCTGTACCCCAGCCCACCCCCGTCCCAGCAAATGAACTCAGCGCTGTTTCCTCCTCCTGCAGTATGTGGTGGACTGTAACCAAGTCCCTCAGCTGCCCAACATCTCCTTCCACCTGGGCGGGAAGGCCTACATGCTCAGTGGCTCAGCCTACATCCTTCGGGTAAGCTGCATCCCTCCATGCGGGGCGGGAGGGCAGCTCCCCCCAGGCTGGGTGCATCTGATGGGGAGAGCAGTGCATCTCGGGGTGCAGGTCTCCTGCAGCACCCTGCGCCCTCCTGGCTCCCCTAAAGCAGCTGAGATGAGCCCCAGAATGATGCTTCTTGGTTTTCCCCACACCCTTCTGTTTGGCAGAGGTGTCTGGATGAGCCAGACCAAGCTGTCGCTGCTTCCTTGGGTGGTTTGGGGGAGATTTGGGGTGAGCAGCAAAGAGCAGAGAAAGGGAGGGATCCTCCTTCCTGGAGGAAGGAACGTCGAGGCCAAGCGGAGGGTGCTGAGCTGGGGATCCCAGCCCTTCCTCAGGCAGGCTGCAGTAGGGATCTGCCTCCTGGCATCTCCCTCACTGTGTGGCTCTCCTCCTCTTTGCAGCAATCCCAGTACGGGGAGGATATCTGCGTGGTGGCTTTCTCAGGGCTGGACATCCCACCCCCGGCTGGTCCCCTCTGGATCCTGGGCGCCAGCTTCATCGGGCACTATTACACCAAATTCGACCGGCGCAACAACCGCATCGGCTTTGCCACAGCCCGCTGATGGCTGAGGGGGGAGCTGGGGAGAGGGATGAGGGAGCCAGCCTGGAGGCAAAGATACCACCAAGAAGAAATGGTTTGAAGTGCAAACGAAAGCCGAATTTCCTTACAGCTCAGCCACCTCCTCTCTTTACCGAAGCAACTGCAAAACCTCACCTTCTCCCACTCCAAAACCCCCGCTCTGCTTCCCGAGAGTCTCTGCTGCTGGGGAGAACTGAGCCTTCAACGCGCCTTCTGGAAGAGCGTGTTCAGTTTGGAAATCAAAGCGGGATCCTATGTCCGGAGGGAGCTGCACCTCCAGCGACTTTCAGGGTGATGTGCACTAGTACAACTGGCATGCAGCGAGCTGCTGCTGGCGTGGAGGTGCTCGCAGGTTGCAGACAGACGGAGGAGGGATGATCTGTTACGCTTCGTGCTATTCTTTAAATGGGAGAAAAATAATCTGGCTGTGTTTGAAGATAGTTGTAGCTGGTGTTAACTCTACCCCTCTTCATGATTTTAATATTAAACAGTCTTAGAGCAACGGGACCCTGTCTAAATGCTTGTTCTTGCAGAGGGGAGAGATCAGACACTTTTATTAAGAGAACTGGATGACGAGTGTCCCTCTTCTAGGATCCACCACTGCATTTATACCCTTCCCTGTTTCATAAGAGCGAAACACCCTCCCAGCTAGTGCCACAGCATCTACATGCAGGCAAATCAGGGTCTTTTCAAACAGCAAACAAGCTCTTTCTGCAGGAGATGAGCTGCTGTGTGAGCTCCCCATGCCTCGACCTGCCTTCCCATGGGGGGGGTCAGGACCACTGGTGGCACCTGTGGGGACAGGGAGAGGGTGAATGTCTGCTCTGCTGCTCTTCGGGGAGGGGAAGGTGCCTGCGGGTCTGATTAAGGCTGGCTGACTTTGTCCCACCAGGAAGGCAGCTCTTGCTGCCCCAGTGCCTGGATCTGTTTTCATTGCCACGCTGGCTCCAGCTAACAACTAGAGGCTTGTCTCTGTCCTGGCCATGTGCAGAGATGCTCAGCAGGAGCATGCCGGAGCTGTGAGCCCCGTGCCAGCTGGCCCAGCAGGAGAGGCAGACCAGTGCTCCCAGCCGGAGGCTGACATTTCCAGTTCTGCAGGAGAGCTGTGGTACTTCAAGTTACAGCAGTAAATCCAGGCGCTCCGCGATGCCAAGCAGTTTGCCACGCACCCTCATCCCTAGCTCCACTAGCTCAGGTGCTGTGACTGCTTGTGGTCCACGGCCGAGCCCTGGGAAACGTGCCTGTAAAGCAGAGCACACTTGGGCTTCTGGAGCAGAGCCTGGAGCAAGCCACCATCTGAGCGTCATCGCTCGCAGAAGCTTCTCATCCTCATTTCTGCAACCAGTGATGACTTCGGATGAATTCCCAGTGCTGCCTGGAAGCGCAAGCTGACACGAGCTGCCTCTCAGGCTGCAGGGATGGTTGGGAGAGGGATGCTCCTGCCAGCACCGAAACAGTGGCTGCTGGGTGACCTTTCCAGCCAGGTAGGCAGCAGCCCCCACTCTGCTGGCCAGCCCTCCCCCTCCCAGCACGGCACCTTGTCCTTGCCCTGCCCCACGGAGTGGCAGCGTGGCCTTACAGCGCAGAGGATGTGGCTAAAGGGGTGTTTGTCCCTCCCAGGGGGGTCTCCGCAACCACAAAAAACCTCAACGTTGGGGTGCACAACCCCGGGTCTCCAGGGACAGGAAATTCAAGGCACCCAACGAGGTTACTTGTTTCTTTCCATCGCCTTCTGATCCATCACCTCCAACACGGGGGCAAGGGGAGCAGCGGCAACGGCTCTGGGGGGCCCGGGGGGTGGCGGGAAGGGGCCCCAGCGGTCAGTGTATCTTGCTTTCATCCAGCGTTTCCTGAGCACACCCGGGCGCTCCAGGCAGCTGCTCATCAGCACAGGAAACCCGAGGGGCTGGGAAGCAGGGGCAGCGCGGGCAGGGAGGGCAGAGCTGCCCGGAGACCCCTTGGCGAGGGGGGATCTGCACAGCTCAGCACTGGAGCTACAGCCCAGCCTCTCCACGACCTTCTGGCCATACAGGGATGCTGGCAAGCTTCTCCCCTTCCTTCCCCCTGCAGGGAAACCCTCCGCTCAGAAATAACGAAGCCTCCTCTGTCCTATTCTACACCACCATTTGGTGTGGAGATAGAGCCCACACTTCTCTCTGGTCTGGAGAAGGCTCCATGTCAGCTTGCAAAAGCACCGGGTGACCTAAGCCCCCACGCTGGCTTCTGCCTACACGGTCAGGCTGGCCTAAAATAGGATGTTTTTCCAGTTCTGTTCCCCTTCAGCACATTGGGAGGGAAAAATGCCTGGGCTGCTTGCAGTGCTGCTCCTGGGCCCCTTAAGCCAGTTTATTAACACCTCTAATCGCCTGCGCCCCGGCAATTTCCTCGTGGCTGCTGCGCCGTCTGGCTGCGAGGCACGGCCAGCGTGCAACCACCCCGTATTAACACTTGTGATCGTTACGGGCAAGCAATTAGGCCACGCTCAGCCCAGCAAAGCGGCGGGAGTAATTATGACCATCCTATTAAAACTGACTATATTTAGAAACGCGGGGAACTGGCTGGATATTATTTAATAATTTTTTTTGTCCCCTTCCCTAAATGATTTTCCCCAAGTCTCCATGGTCCATTTAGCTGGTTTCGGCCGCAGCCGGCTGTAAACTTTGGAGGGGGCGTTCTCCGCTCCGAGTCATGTGCAGTTGTTATTTCCTTTGATAATTAAGCCAGGTCGGAGCGGTGTCAGCGGGCTGCGGGGGGCTGTGCCGACGGGCGAGTCGTGCTTTATCTTTAACATCCAAACCTCTCCCCAGCCCACCTATAAATCCCATATGGGGGTCAGCGCTGGGTGGGTGATGCGGTAATAGGGCTGGTGAGGCCAGAGGGGGGGAGCATCCCTCCTGGAGCCCAGGATGCTGCCAGCACATCCTGGGGTGCAGCTCATGTGTGGCATCCCCGTCCTTTTTAACCCAGATCCCAAAGGGATGGGGGGGGGGGCTATGCAGAGCCCCCCTGGATGGCTGGGGGGCTCTGGGTGGCGGGTACTGGCAGCAGGTGCAGCAGGTTGGGGGATCCTGTGCAGGTCCCAGCGTGGGTCCTGGTGTGGGGCTGGTGTGGGTGCCAGTGCAGGTCCCAGTGCAGGGCTGGTGTCGGTGCCAGTGCAAGGCCAGTGTTAGTCCCAGTGTGGGGCTGGTGTGGGTGTCAGTGTGGGTCCCAGTGCAGGTGCCGGTGCTGGTACAGGGGCTGGTGCCAGGGTTGCCGTGGGTGCGGGTGCCGTTATGGGTCCCGGTGTGGAGCCAGTGTGGGTGCAGGTGCAGGTCCCAGTGTGAGGCTGGTGTCAGTGCCAGTGCAAGTCTGGTGTCAGTCCCAGTGTAGGGCTGGTGTGGGTGCCAGTGTGGGTCCCAGTGCAGGTGCCTGTGTGGGTGCTGGTGCAGAGATGGTGTAGGGGCTGGTGCAGGGCTGATGCAGGTCCCAGTGCAGGGTTGGTGTGGGTGTGGGTGCCGTTATGGGTCCCGGTGTGGAGCCAGTGTAGGTGCTGGTGCAGGTCCCAGTGTGGGGCTGGTTTCGGTCCTGGTGTGGGTCCCAGTGCAGGTGTGGGTCCTGGTCCCAGGATGGGTCCTGGTGCTGATGCGGATCCCGGTGTGGATGCGGTCCCGGTGCGGGTGCGGATCTCGGGTACGGATGCGGGTCCCGGTACGGATGCGGGTCCGGGTGCGGATGCGGGTCCCGGTATGGATGCGGATCCGGGTGTGGATGCGGATCCTGGTGCTGGTGCGGATCCCGGTACGGATGCGGATCCGGGTGTGGATGAGGATCCTGGTGCTGGTGCTGGTGCGGGTCCCGGTACGGATGCGGATCCGGGTGTGGATCCCGGTGAGGGTGCGTGTCCCGGTGCGGATGCGGATCCCGGTGCCGGTGCAGGTGCGGATCCCGGTGTGCGTCCCGGTGCAGATGCCGATCCCGGTGCGGGTGCGAATCCTGGTGAGGGTGCGGGTCCGGGTGCCGGTGCGGGTCCGGGTGCGGATCCCGGTGCCGGTGCGGGTGCGGGTCCCGCTGACCTCACAATGCGGGCGGGCTGCCGGGGAGGCGGGCGGCGGGGGGCGGGCCGGTGACTCATGGCTTCCCAGCGGCGGGCGGCTCCTCCCCGCGGCCGCCGGCCCCGCGGCAGCCCCCGGCACATGGGCCGCGGCTCCGGCAGCGCGGAGCTGGGCATGGCCGCGCCGCCCGGCCGCTGCCCCGACTGCCCGGGGCCGGAGCGGGGCGGCGGGGGGGCCCCCGCCGTGCCCCACCTCGGCATTGCGGTGGACGAGGGCGACGTGCTGCCCGGGGCGCTGCGGCTCATGCGGGAGCTGAGACCCGGCTGGGAGCCGGCCAGGGTGAAGACCAAGGTACGCCCTGCCGGGATGGGGGGGAGCCTGCGGGGACCCCCCCTCCCCCCGCCGCAGCCCCGCGCATCCCCCGCAGGGATGGTCCGAGGGAGCTGCAGAGCCCGTTGGGGGGTCTAGGGTCCGCCCGCGCGGGGCTGTGGGGCTCCCCCCGGGGTGCTATAGGGCGCGCCCTGGGGCACCTATAGCGCTCGCTCTGGGGGGGGTGTAAGGTCCACGTGGGGGTGGTTGTACGACCCACCATGGGGGCTATAGGACCTGCCAAGGAGGGTGCAACGTCCTGTGTGTGTCCCCCCCCAGTTCTCCCCTCCACTCTCGGAGCGTAACCGGCACCGATGTGCAAAGGTGTGACACAGACACCACCCCCCACCACCCCCCCGCAGGCTTTGGGGACCCCTCGGGCAGCCACTGAGCGGTGGCTGCGAATGCAAGGGTGTCCCCAGGGTCCCTCGAGGCTGCCGAGGTGGGTGCAGGCTGGGGGGCTGCTGGGGTGGCAGCCTGCACTGCTGGGCCCCCCACCCCGAGCCCCTCCTGCAGGTGCTGCACCCCTGCCTGCACCCGGTGCTGTCGGGCCCCTGCTTGCAGGAGTAGCTGCTCCTGGGAGCAGGTCTCGCTTGGGTTACTTGTTGGTTTGCACCTTTGCCAGGTCGCATGGGCTGCGTGCAGGTTCAGCCGGGAGCGGGGATTCAGCGCTGGGCTCCTTGCACGGGACAGGGCTTTGCCGTCCGGAGCTTGGCAGGGCTTTGCTGCAGCGGCTGGAAGAGCGGGGCTGGCAGCTGCCTGACGTGGGGGTCCCCTTTCCTCTCCTCACCTCCACCCAGGGGTGTCAGGTCTGCGGTGGAAACACAAGGCTGGTGGTACCTGTGCCCTCACCGGGCTCCGGGCACGGGAAGGTAGCGGAGCTGGATGCGCTTAAACATGTACACGTGTGTATGCATGTCCTCCGAAGGCACACGCTTCCAGTGTGCCTGGAGCGTCATTAAAAATGTATTAATAGCCAAGTGTAATTAAATACAAGAAGCTGCAGGAAAATACATATGAAAGGGCAGATGGCAATGGGCAGGAAGCTGGGAGCTGGAGTTCCTCAGAGCACATAGTTCAGGGGCAGGAAATCTCCCGGGCTCCGAGCAGCACCGAGCACAGACTCAGTGGCAATGGTTGTTTGAGAATGACCCCAGCTCTTTGGTATCCAGGCTTTCTCCAGGCACATCGGAGGGGGTCAGTGTTCAACAGCAGCTTGTGTGTGCGTGCGTGTGGTTTTAATTTAAAAAAAAAAAAAAAAAAAAAAAAAAGGCGAAAAAAACCCCCTTCAGCAGTTAGGGGGGGGATTGGAATCTCCAGTTGTGTTTCCCTTCACTGCTATGGCAAGAGCTGTTCGGGAGGAGACCGGAGCGGTGCACTGGTGCTCAGCTGGTTCCTATTAGCGTTCCTGTTCACTTTCCTCCACGCACTGGAGCGGTGCCCGGCTCACACCACCTCGTTGCACGGTGTCAGTGCACAGCTGCTTGCAGGGGCTGTACCAGGCTGCGCTGGTGACACAGGAAAATCTCCTGGTGCTTGGGGCAGGGTGTGGAAGATGGGAAGAAGGCTCTGGGTGCTCGGCCTCCCCTGCCTGCCCTCTTCTTACTGGGGTCTTCAAGCCCCTGAGCTCTGGGTTGTGCCAGCTTTCACCGGGCTCCCACTCCTCATCCTTTAAGCTCTGTCCCTGGGTAGAAGCATCTCCATACGGAGAAGGCACGGGCGGTATCGGTGAGTCAGCCAGCCACGCTGTCAGGGAAGCACTCACTCCTCCATCCCTCATCTGGCAATAAGAAGAGCAGCAGCAATATGGAGCCAAACCCCTGCTAGGACCCCGGTGGGGCTGGATTTTTTTTTAGCCCCACTTTGGCAACAAGGTGCCCTGCTGCAGTCTGGCCCGGGGCTGTTGGCCACCTCTCGGGATGGGGAGCAGTGCTGGGGGTGCCTGTACGCGGAGGCGGCCAATGTGCAATGCTTTGGGAATGCCGAGGGGTCTTCCAGGGTGTCCGATGGAGCTGCTTTGCTTCGGCACCTTTGCACAGGGCTTGGGTCTCACATTTCATTGCTGCAGGGCTCCTGGTGTGGAGTCAACGCTCGCTTTTCCCCACTCCCTGCTGTCATACAGCTGCAGTAGGGAAGGATCTAGGCTGGTAGCAGCGCTACAGCCCTGCTGATAGCTGGCTGTGCTTTAGATCCACAAGGAATAGCACCGGGCATCTCCCAAGCAGCCATGCTCACTCCTCGGGAGCTGGAGGAGCTGCTGCCGCCTCCAAACCAGTGTGCATGTCTGCAGGTTGCTGACGAACCACGTGTGAGCCTCCAAAGTTAGCAGCCTGGAATTCAGGGGGGATAAGGCTCAGTAATCCCGTTAAACCCACTGAAAAGGGCTGATCGGGCTTGTTGGGCAGGAAAACAAAGCAGCGCAAGGACTTCGCAGGTGAGGCAGTCTGAGCATCTCGATGTGGAGCTGGTCACCTGCGGCTGATGTGTGCATGGCTGATGGAGCGCACTGGCCCCAGGGTGCACTGTCTTCTACATGGATGGGCCACGTCACCTTCAGCTTGCTGAATTTCTGGCCTCTGGGGCCTGGCAGGACAAGGAGAGGAGAGAGCCAAACGTGGCACAGTGGTGGAAACACAGATTATCTGCCCTGGGAAAAGCAGCTCAGCTCCTTGAGAAGGTTCAGTCCGCCCCAGCTGCAGCTGAGGGGCAGCAGCCCACCAGCGACGTGATGGCTGGCTCGCCGCTTGCCGTGCTCACCCCAAATCCAACACCAGCCAGCTGTGTAACGAGGGCTGTTAGCACCGTCTAACTTTGGGTGTCTCATTCCAGTGCTTTGAGTTTCCCTCGGGAGGCTGCATGGGGAGCCCTATATATAGGCACCCTATATAGGAGTGTGAGTTGCTGAGTGGGATGTCTAAAATTATCTGTCCCACCCCCAAGCACCGCTGCTGCCATAGCACGTGCCCTCGCCTCCCTCCTGCTCCACCAGCATCACACTTGCTCCAGCTCCCTGAACCCAAAGGGGATGAAGAAAACACTTTCGGGGGAGCAGCGGCACCCCGGCATGCTCGGCCTCGGCACCAGGCAGGTACCACATGGGGCTGAGCATCCTGCCGGTGCAGGGGGGGCGATGGGGCAGTGGTTTCCCCTGGGGCAATGGCTGGAGGCAACTGAAATTGCTGCGGGATGGGAAGAGGAGCCTGACGCAGGCGGCAGCGGTGGCAGCAGCCCCTGCATGTGCGTGGGCAGGCGGCCAAGCCGGGGTGACGGGAGAACAAAACTCTCTTTCCATCTGTGAGGAGCCGTCAGAGCAATGACATGAGACGTCCCCAGCAGAGACATCCCTGCCTATCAGCGACCCAGCCCTGTGGGGAGGGTCAGAAGGAGGAGATGGGGTGGTGGTGTTTGCTCCACGTTGTTTGCTGGTGGGTTTGGTGTTTTGGTTTGGTTTTTTTTTTTTTCATTTTGTGCCAAAAGATTTATGCTGATTACTTGGGAGTGATTCCCAGGGCCGCTCAGGTGCCAAACGTGCTGGCAGCACATCTGGCCTGAGCTATTCCTGAACTCCCAAGTGGGAAATGGCAGGATTTCCACCCAAACCACCAACCTGGTGCAGCTGAAGCCTCATGCCTGTGGCCCCATGCAGAGCCCCAGTTTGCACCTGAGCCTCAAGGCCTTGCAAACTCGTGTCACCTGCCAGGGGAGCTTTTCTGGCTGCTGTGGGCACTGCTGCTTTGTGCTTCCTTTTGCCCGTTGCCGCCTTTGCCACCTTGCTGTGTCCCGGGGGTCTGCTGTGGGGAAGGGGGTTTTCCCCCACTCCCGGCTGGCGTGGCAGGGATGTACAGGCATCGGCTCTGCTGCCCTTCTCCCCCTCCAGCTCTTCACCGATGGCATCACCAACAAGCTGGTGGCCTGCTACACGGACGAGGGCATGGCAGACGCGGTGCTGGTCCGTGTCTACGGCAGGAAGACGGAGCTGTTCGTGGACCGGGAGACAGAGCTGAGGAACTTCCAGGTGCTGCGTGCCCATGGCTGCGCCCCCGACCTCTACTGCGCCTTCCAGAATGGGCTCTGCTACCAGTTCCTGCCGGGCATCGCGCTGGGACCCGACCACGTGCGGGACCCTCACATCTTCAGGTGGGCAGGACTCCCACATCCTCGGGGGTGTGGGTTGTGGCGGGGGGGGGGGCGGCACGGTGCTTCTCCAGGCATGAGGGGGTTGCCCCATGTTCCTGGCTGTCCCCCTCATTGCCTGTGCTCCAGATGGGTGCTCGAGCATCGCTGATGTGCACAAATCTGGGTGGTGCTGGGTGATACATGGGCCAAACTGCAGCTGGGTTTATCACCATGGGGTTTTTTAAAGCATCCTTTTTTGGTGGAGAGAGATTTCACGGGAACCACGGCTTTTGTCTGAACTTGCCTGGAAAGGCGAATGCTGCTTTTGACGCAGACAGGGTCTTGAAGCGCTTCAGAGGCTTGCAGCTGAGGTGGAGGGGGGTCCAGCTGTGCTGACCCTGCGTTTTTTAAACATGACTTTTGGGGTCCCCCCAGTCAAGACGTCTCAAGGCTGGCTTTGAGGAGCGCTCCTCTCGAGAGCTCTGCTACACGGCCACCTCTCACCCCCATATCTGTGCTCCCTTCCAGGCTGGTGGCCCAGGAGATGGCCCGGGTACATGCCATCCATGCCAACGGGAGCCTCCCCAAGCCCATCCTCTGGCAGAAGCTGCACAAATACCTCACCCTCGTGAAGACGGATCTCAGCCCAAAGGTATCCAACCCCAGGTAAAGGCAGAGGGATCCCAAAGAGCCAGGCTCTGGCATGGGCATCCGCTGCCCACCCATCTCTAAGTCTTCCCCATACAGGACCGGGGGAAGAGCCCCGGTTCCCAGGTAAAGCCTCTGTGGGACTCTGGGATCGGTGAGCAGGGCTGGGGATGCTGTTGGGGCTGGATCTGGCCACGTAGCTGCTTCTGGATCACGATCCCTCTGTGAGCAAACTCGTGGCCAAGCCATCAAGAGCAGGTGGGATGGAGGCATCTCCGTGCACCTCCCGGTCCCCTTCCCCCTGCCAGTGTGGGGGTGACTTTTGCTGTGCTAGAGCAGAGACAGCTCTGGCTTGTGTCTGTACAGCACCCAGGCAGGATCCGGCCCGAGCCAGAGACTCCCACCTGCTGTAATAATTTGCCTCCTCCTCCCTGCAAACCTAGCCTGCATTTTAAACCCTTCCTAGAAGAAGTTGAAGCTCAAGACCTTCATACGGAGGGGATCTGAGCAGCAAGGTTGAGCTGACATTGGAGGGGATGCTAGAAACCCAGTATAGATTGAAACAGCCAGTTCCCACTTCAAACCAGTTCATCCCACCTCTGGGAGCCTGGGGTTTGTGCCAGGGTGTCTGGGAAGGATGCGGGCAGCCCCAAGAGGTGGTGGAGGTGAAAGAACCTGAAGGCAAGCAAATAATTAACCTGTTCCCTGAGCAGCAGTGGCGGGACGCAGGGCTTTTCTCAGACTTTACCCAAGCCTGCACCTTTGGTGCAGCCCAGTAGGTAATGATTAACTGGCTCTCTTCTTGGAACTGAAACTTCTGAGGTTACTGAGAAGGGTGCATGCCCTGGCAGAGTCCAAAAAAATTCCCGTTGCCTGGGGTTTAGCTGGGCGCTTTGGGAGTGAGCACTGGGGGCTCGGTGGCTGGTTGGGTGATTTTAGGGGCTGGATGCGGGTGTTAGTGGGGAGAAGGGAAGGGCTGAGGCTGCACCATGGCATCGTCCAGGCTCCCTGGGTACCACGCAGCATGTCAGAGGATGTCTGAGCCAAACCTGGCCTCCCCACCAAAAACGGCCCCATTAGCCCCGCTTTGCATCACTGATGAGTTCATTTATAAAATGCACAGAGGGAAGCAGGGGGCAACGCCACCCCTCTGCCCCCGAGGGAGGTTCCCCATGAGCAGAAGTGATTCCACCCCATCCCCTTCCCCAGCCTCCAGCAGGACGTGCCCAGCCTGGAGATGCTTGAACATGAGCTGGCCTGGATGAAGGAAATTCTCTCCCAGCTGGGGTCCCCCGTCGTGCTTTGCCACAACGACCTGCTCTGCAAGAACATCATCTACGACGGGACACAAGGTGTGTGGCAGCAGCTTTGCACACCCAGTGGAGGGGTCTGTCCCTCGCCCACCTCCCCGGGGGCAGGCAGCTCCATCTCCAGCCCCTGCCGTTGCCTCCACAGAGCACGTTCGCTTCATAGACTACGAGTACACTGGCTACAACTACCAGGCTTTCGACATTGGAAACCACTTTAATGAGTTTGCAGGTGAGTCGGGCTCCTCTCCATGGCACTGAAGGTGGCCCCCCACAGCTGCAGCAGTTTCCCCAGGGTCTCCCCATCCCTGGGGATGAAGGAGGCAGTTGCATCCCCAGTCCTATAGTGAGAAATTGGGCAGCTTCTCCTTGGGCTGCCCGGGGTTAGAGTGATGTGCAAGGGAGGGTCTCTGCTGCTGCTGGGATGCTGCTGGGATGCTGCTGGGATGCAATGCCTGCATGAGCCCTGCTCTTAAGCATGCAAGGACTGGATGGGTGCCTCAGACCAGCGGGTTGATCCCCAACTTGTGCAACCCTGGAGCTGCAGGGGTTTTTGCTCACCTGGTCGTGCATGAGAGCCCCCACAGTCACATTGCTTTGCCCTGGAGAAACCCTCTGGCCCCCTGGGCATGGCTGACCCCCGCTCCCCTCGCAGGCGTGAAGGAGGTGGATTACCGCCTCTACCCCAGCAAGGAGACCCAGCTGCAGTGGCTGCGCTCCTACCTGCAGGCCTACAAGCAGCTCACCCAGGGGGACCGAGGAGGCACGGGGGTGTCTGAGGAAGAGCTGGAGGCTCTCTACGTGCAAGTGAACAAGTTTTCTTTGGTGAGTGGTGGAGGTGGGCAGGAGCCAGCCCCTCTCGAGGGCTGCCTGTGGGATGGGGGTTTTCTTTGCTCTTGGGTGAGCTGGGGTTTCATGCTGCAGTTCAGCTGGTGAGGATGGGGGTGCAGGTGCCAGCCTGGGGGCACCTGGGGCACCTGGGGCAGGAGGCCACCCCAAAGAGCTCAGTTGCAGAGGCACTGAGCCCCTAGGCACAGTCAAAGATAGCGCTGGCTGCCTGCCATCCCACCGACACATGCCAAGGGACAGCGTGTCTCTGATCGCTGTGGCCTTGGGCTTCCCTTCAGAGAAGCCAGGCACAGCTGAGCATGAGGAAATCCTCTTTGGTAAATGCCATGGGCAGGTGGAGCCAATTTTCTGGAAACTTAAGGGCAAAATATCAGCTGGTTTCCTGGCTGGAGCTGCCAGGAGGGACATCTCGGCTGCGAATGCAGAGGCTGGTACCCTGAGCATGCTGTGTGGCTGTTCAGTATCCTTCCTGCTGGCATCCCTCACCCGGGCTGGGATCAGAATCCAGAGGGTATAAAAATACACATGTGGGCCAGCCCCAGCTGGCTGCCACTCCATGTCCTGTCGTCACAGCCGCAGGACTCCTGGGACCCGGCCAGGAGAGGCACAAGTGACTCGTCCTGCAGGCAGGGATGCTCCAGCCCGTTTCTGATCCTTGTTTTGTCTGTTGCAGGCATCCCATTTCCTCTGGGGATGCTGGGGCCTGATCCAGGATAAATACTCTACCATAGACTTTAACTTCTTAAGGTGAGTCTGCCGGGGCTGGGGACATTTGCTCCAGTAGCAGTTCAGTGTGAAATGGCTGGAGCAAGAGGATCCCAGTGGTCCCTCCATGCTGAAAGGATCCTCTGCAGCCAGGGGACACAGGACTGGGGGGACGAGCATCTTACGTCTGCCCCCCTCTCCTCTCTTGGCAGATATGCAAAGCTAAGGTTTAAAGAGTACTTCAAGATGAAGCCGGTGGTCACAGCCCTGCAGATCTCTAAATAGCATCTCCAGCCTGTGAGACCCTGAGCTATTTTGTCCTTGCTGCGTCCACAGCCCTCGCATCCCCCTTGCCCCTTCCCCACCCCAGCCGGGGGCGAGGGCAGGTCCTGATGGTGGGAAGGGGAAGGAGAGGAGCTCTGACCCAGCCACCGATTAAAGGAGACCCTGGACATACCTGAGACTGGACCATGAGATGCTAGAGAGGACCACGGCCTCGGAGAGGCCCCTACCTACGCAAGGAAGCCTTACCATCGCCTTAACACCGAGCCCCGGCTTGGCCCCAGTGCCCGGCGGGTCCGTGCTTTGCTGGCACTGCTGCTGCTTGGCTCGGCACCCAGTTTGCTCCCTCTGTGCTGTCCCCAGGGGTGGAAACGGGTTCCCCCCCCAATCTGCTCAGGAGCCCCCAGAGCTGCCCAGTTGTTTTTGCTGCCCCAATGCACACGCTGTGCCCATTGCTGCTCCTGCTGTCCCCTCTTGCCCTGCCTGCTCCATCCCACTTGGGCTGCCACCCCCAACCCAGCACCTTCCTTGGGTCAGTATTGATCCTGGGCTTGGGGCTGTCTCTGAGCTTGGGGCCCTTTTCCATGAGCAGTAGGTGTTGCGGCACTCCGGCTCGGATGGTGCAAAGCAGCACGGGGCAGCAACAGCCATGAGCCACGTGGGCTTGTGACCAGCAGGCGCTGGGTGCCTGCACCCCCTGCGATGGGTTCAGCCCACAGCTGACTCCGCTTTTACCCCCTGACCATGGTCTCCCAAACCTCACAGCATCCTGTGCTGCTCTGCCTTCCCCACCTCCGCCGGGGCCAGGGCGGGTTGGTCCTGCCCCTCATGGACACCATCCCTGTGCTCCTCTCTTTGCGGTGTCCCTCTGTGGGACCCCCCAGACGGAGGCTGAACCAAGCTGACCTGCTCCATGAGCAGCGTCATCCCCTGTCGGCACTCAGCTGCTCCCCCATCACAGGTCCCTGAGGGCAATCCTGGCCTGCTGAGCACTGCCCAGCTCGTGACAGTTGTTGTGCATCAGACGAGGGGTGGAATCAGACCTCTCTGCCCCTGCCTGGGCTGCTGGGTGAGTGGTGCGGGGACAAGGTGGCCGTCCCCTCCATATGGGCACAGGAACCTTCCCCAGCAAGAACTGGAACTGTTGTTGCATCTGGTGTTTCTTTTGGTGCAAAATAAAAGCTGCTGCTAGCTGGAAGTGGGGGGTGGCAGATCTGTGGGGATGGGTGCAGGACCTGTGCCAGAGTGGGGTGACATCCCTGGGAGTGCACCCAGCCCTTCTGCTGCGGGTGGGGTGGGCTGATGATGTCCCCTCATGCTTCTGAGCTCCTTTCAGGTGCTGCAGGGGACCAACAGCCATGCAGCATGGGAGGGTGTTTGCATGCAGCGCTCGCTGGCTCTTCCCCACGCGCAGCAGCTGCTGGGGCTTCTTGTCCTGGAGCGATGCCCTGGGGTTTAAAATAGCCTTCTGCAGAACTGCTCCTGCATCTTCATCGTGGGTGCCCTGGCGGGCTCTGGCAAGAGCAAGCTGGACCACTTGGCTGCAGCAGGGCGTTGGGTGGAGGCTGAACCCCCAACCTGCTGCCACATGGGGCAAGACCCTGAGAAACCATAGGTGAGTGGTGGGAAAGAGGGGGGAGCAGCCTGGGACCCACCACGGACAGACAGGGCAGGAGAAAGAGAACAAGAGACAATACTGCAGGTAGCAAGAGCCTGAGGAGGGGGCTGCGCTGGAAGAGGGGCAGGGAAGGGGGGGAAACAAGCACCCCCCCATCTGTGCTCCAACTGCCTGGGGCGAGAGCTCCCCATCCAGCCCTCGGCTCTCCCTGACTCCAGGTGGGTAAAGTCCAGACCCAGATCTCTGCTCCAAAAAGTCATCTTTATTGTGCCAAGGGGTGGGGGGGCAATTGTAAACAAGTATGTGAAATATACAGGTTAAGTTACTCATCGTCTTATTAACAAAATAAAGCTCTATCTATATTTACAGTCTTAAAAAAAAAAAAAAAAAAAAAAAAAAAAAAAGAGAGGAAGAGCTGCATCTTTGTCGGGCACATCTGCTTCCAGCCCCCTCTGCAGCACAGCTCATCCCACCCTAGGAGCCGGACCCCTTCCCCAGAGACCCCAGCCCCAGCAGCACAGGGAGGGGGAATAAATAAAGCACTGACAAAGGGCAAGAGAGGAGAGAGGTGTTTGCTGGGCGGGCGAGGAGGCAGGATGCTCCCTTGGATAAACAAGGTCCTGCCGGCAGCCCCGCAGGGTGCAGGGGAGCAGCACCGGGGCCCCGATGCTGCAGAGCCACTGCTCCGGCCCCCCACCCTGGGGCTGGGGCCATGGGTCCGCTGCAAAGCCCCCACTGCAGGGCTCGTCCCCTCGCTGCAGCCGGGAGCCTGGGCAGCTGCGGCTCCTCCTGCACCCCCAGCAAGGTCCCAGGGTGCCAGGCTGGAGGCCAGGGGTGGCTGTAGCCAGAGCTGCCGGGCCTGTTTCTGGCTACAGCCACAGGGCGGTGCACGGACACCGTGCATGCACAGCCGGACACCGTGCACGCACAGCCGGACACTGTGCACAGCCGGACACTTGCACAGCCGGACACCGTGCACACACAGCCAGACACCGTGCACAGCCGGACACCGTGCACACACAGCCAGACACCGTGCACAGCCGGACACTGCACATGCACAACTGGACACCATGCACAGCTGGACACCATGCACAGCTGGACACCATGCACCGCTGGACACCGCGTGTGCCAAGCCACGCTGTACCCCAAACACCCCCAGGCTGGGCTCTGACCGGAGCAAAGTTTTTTTTTTTTTTTTTTTTAATTTTTTTTTTTTAATGGCTGCTGTTTTTCTCTCCCTCTGTGTTTTTCACGAAGCAGATCACAGGTGGAGCCTGCGGCTTGCAGAGCCGGGGTGCAGGAGGGAGAGGTGCCCAGGGATGGATGGGGCACATCCTGGCAGGGGCCAGGGTAACGGTGCAGCTGGGGAGCAGCCACCCGCTTTATTTACAAAGTGGGCCAGAGCTGTCAGGAGCGTCAAGAGCTCCACGGAGCCCTTGGCTGGTACTCGGGTCAGGCGAGAGCTAGAAATGGCTCCATGGGAATTTGCTGGCAGGGTCTAAAGACCAAGTGGGAAACACGGCAAGGAGGTCAGACTGGCCTGAGCGAGGGACAAGCGTGTCCCCATCCCCTGTCGCCAGCGGTGGGGGGATGGCAGCTGCTGCAGGTGAGGCTCTCTGCAAGAGCCCCACCAGTGCTGGAGGGCTGGGAGATGCTCTGGAGGTTTCCCCACACCCTGATCTCCTCAGGTCCCTCCCAGGGGGCCACGAGTGGGTGACAGCTCAGCAGCCGTGGCACCCACACCCCCAGACCGGGTGGCCTCAGCTCCCCACAGCTCTGCTGCCGGAGCAAGACCGAGCCAGCCCTCCGCAGCTTGCCCAGCGGGGTTGGCACCTCCCGGCCATCGCCCCATGCAGCACCCGTGGCCACTTGTCACCCCCCCTGGGGAGCACCCCACTGAAATGCCGGGTGCCTGCCTTCGTGGGACCCGTTGGCAGGCAGGCAGCAAGTCCCGCCTGCCAGGGTAGCAGCTCTCCTTCACTCCCAGCGCAGCCCTTTGGCCAAGTCCCATCCCATCAGGGGATGCTGTGACCTCCTTTTCGGTGGCAGCCAGCCCTGCTGCCCCCACCCACATGCCCCCAGCCGCCCTCAGTCCGTCAGCACCACCAGCTCGCCATCACTCTTGTCCTCACCCTCCGAGTCCTCCTCCTCGCTGTAGCGGTACATCTCACCGTCGGCCACGGAGTGCCCATCATCGCCGCCATCACCCTCCTTGAGGCTGCGCGTGTTGACGATGACGGGCATGCTGGGGTCCATGCTGCGGGGCAGGTAGTGCTCCATCAGGGGGGACGTCAGCTGCATGCCCACCGGCCGCTGGTACAGCACATCGGAGGAGGCGGGGGGCATCTGGCTGCCCTGGGGCCTGTGGGACAGGGGATGCAATTGTTGGGGTGTCAAGGTGCTCCTCGGGTGCACCTTGGGGTGTCAAGCCCCCCCGGATGGGAGGAAGGGGCGCGTTACCCTATCAAGTAGCCCTGCCTGGCGTCCTGCCGCCGGTTCCTCATCAGTGCCTTGTACTCGCCCACGCGCAGCCGCTTCCCCTCCACGATGCAGGTGCGTTTGGGTCGGGGCTTGTACTTATAGTCGGGGTATTTCTCCAGGTGCTGCCTGCTCAGCCGGGCTTGCTCCTCGTAGTAGGGCTGCTTCTCCTGGTTCGTCATGGACTTCCACCGGGAGCCTGCGCAGAGAGGAGCCACGGGGCACACTTACACCCTGCTTGCTGCGACGAAACCCACACCGGCTGCCATCTGCCATAGCCAGTGCAAGAGCTGATGAATGCTCATGCCACCCCCTGTGCAAACAGCACCTAAACTGGCACGCAGCTGGTGAGAGCGGCTGCACCAGCGGGAGCCCCGTGCCGCAGAGGGAAGCCAGCCCTCCCGGCACACCAGGAACAGGTCCCCAACCCTGACCTCCCCCAGCCACCTCTCAGGTCATGATTTTTGATCCTCTCCAAGGTATGGTGAGCAGGTGCTGCAGCTAAAACAGGCTGTGCTGGCATGTGACTCATATTCCCCCACCGGCTGACCTTTATTGTCACCGCTGCCAGCACCCTGGGCAGGAGGGCAAAGCAGGGCACAGCACAAAGGCTGCTGGGCTCAGAGAGGGGCTCACGACCAGGGTCAGCTCAGCACCTGGCAGGGCTACAGCTGAACCAGTGTCCAGTTTGGGAGAGAGAAGGACAAGCTGGAGATGCTTGGAGATCCTCAGCATCCTTGGAGATGCTCAACAGCCAACAGGATACAGCCCTGAGCATCCTGATGGGACTATGGAGTTAGCTGGGCTTTGAGCAGGGCTTTGGGCTGGGGACATCCAGAGACACCCCACCCAGCACCTAAATCCTCCTCGAAGTCCCTGAGTGCCCCTTTCCTGGGTGTCCTTCACCAGCCAGCATGGCCTAGCTCCCCCAGAAAGCTCCATCTCCCACACCTGCTTCACGAGCCAGGTGGCCCAGGTAAACTGAGGCACAGAAGCATGCCCATGGTGCCAGATGTCCTCCACCGGCTCCTTCCCCACATGCTCAACCCCTTGCACCAGCTCAGACCCTCATTTCCAGGAGCAGGAGGGCACAGAGGAACCAACCCCCCTGCCTGGGTGCGTACCAGCTCTGGACTCATCCATCTGCAGGTATCCACCTGCTAAATTTGCACCCCCCTCAAGCAGCGAGCGGCTCCCTGGTCAGAACCACGTCTGCTATTTAAAGCCATGGACATCTACCGTGACCACATGCAGCTCACTGCAGAGCACCCGCTCCCAGCCCCCCGGTCACGAGAGGCAAGCAGAACATGCCCACGTGCTCCTTCAAAGGGAAAAGCTTGGCAGTTGTTTTGGGTTTTTTCTTTAATGAGCAGAGCTGCTAAAACAAGTCCGTGGCAAAGCGAGGTGCAGGTGGCAGAGGTAACCCACAGTGTGGCTACACAGGGCTCGCTGGTGACTGCACCGCTCACTTTTAATAGCCACGTGGCCATGGGGTAGGGCTGGTGTGACCGAGAGCTGCACCAGGGCTGCTGCCATCAGGGAGGGTATGGGATGTTGGCTGGACGCAGCACACACTGCTACGGGGACCTCCAGGAGTGATGCTGCAGCAGGGGTAGCATCATCCTGGCAGGCATCACCCATATGTGGGTGGCTGAGGGCAAGCGGAGCAAGCAGCTGGACGGAGTTTGTGTCTCCACACCAAGGATGCAGGGGGGGGGTCCTGCCCCAGCCCCCCGCCACCATCCCCATCACTCACCCAGGATCTTGCTGATGCTGGAGTTGTGCATGTCTGGGAAAGCCTGCAAAATCTTCCTCCTCTCGTCCTTCGCCCACACCATGAAGGCGTTCATGGGCCGCTTGATGTGGTTGTTGTTCCTGGACTCGGGGAAGTGCCGTGAGCCTGTGAGGGGAACCCCAGTGAGGTCAGGAGCCAGAGGAAGGAGCAAATGGGTGGGTGTGGGGGTGTGGGGGTGTGTGTGTGTGTGTGTCACACCGCGATGCTCTCGGCCCATCCTTACCGTCCATCTCACAGGTCAACAGAGCCTCATCCAGCCGGTGGGCAGGAGTCTCCTCCATCCTCTCCTTCACTGGGGAAGAATCAATCCCGGCATGGTCCTGTGGAAGAGCGGAGAGTCAGGACCCAGCTCCAAGCCATGGAGCCTGCTTGCAGACGGACACCAGCTCTGGCTGCCTACAGTGGGGTCAGCCAGGGGGACGGTGACCACCCGGGGGGGCATCCCTCACCTTGCGGTAGGGGTTGCTCAGCGATCCTTCCATGGCTCCGCTGTGGCCGTGCAGCAGCTGCCGCGCGTCCTGGATGGCTTTGGTGATGGCATCGCCTTCACCCAGGAACCCTGGCAGGACAGTGGCACGAACCCCCATCAGCACCATCTCCAGCACCCTGCAGCACCCCCATCCCACCCTAGCAATCACAACTGCATGCCCCAAGGGGGTGGCACAGAGTGGCAAGTGCCCACTCAGGCCACTCCTGGGAGGAGGGACCCCAGGGAGCAGGGATGTCCCCTGTCTCTGGGAGGTGGCCAGGGGAGGGCACGGGGCCATCCATCAGTGAAGGCACTTGGAAACTCACCCAGAGGCAGGTTGGATGGGCTGGTCTGCAGGTCCCTGGTAGCTCCGTGACTCGGCGTGAGGGACTGGCAGCTGCTCATCTTCAAACTGGGTGAGCTGGAGGCACTGGGGAGGTCGGAACCTTTGGGTTTGGCCGTCAGGTTCAGCGGCTGCGAGGTCTCCTGTGGTGGAGAGGAGCGGGGGATGAAGCGCAGCCCCCCCCAGCACCCCAGCCTGGGGGGATGGAGGTGCTTTGGGGCTGTACCTGCATCTGGAGGTGGCCTGAGCCAGCGGGTCTCTTCAGCGTGGGAGGAGGGGGGCTGTGCAGCAGCTGCACCGGGTAATCCACTGCGGGGAGCAGAGGGAGAGGGGTTGGGGGACGAGGCCACCCCACAGGGCTGGGGCAGTCCCGGGGGACCCCGCTCACCTGGCTTGCAGGGGATGGGCTGGATAGGCAGAGCTAACTGGGAGTCGGGAGTGACAGGGAGAGGCTGGTGGCTGGGGGTGAAGGCAGGAATCATGACGTAGGGCATGTTGACCTGCTGGAGGGAAGATGGGGAAAGAAGCAGAGAGAGCAGATAACCGCTGTGGGACACTGCAGGCAGCTGCCATCCCCTCGCCTGGCCCGGGGAGGGGACACAAGCCCGGTACGTGACGAGGCTGCAATTATCCAGCACAGGAAGGGGGACATGAGGAGGTGTCCCCTGCCTTTACCTGGATCTGTTGCTGCAGCAGGTTGATTTTGTGCTGCTGCTGGATGAGCTGCTGCTGCTGCTTGGCGATCTGGCAGAGGGGAGGCAGCGGGGCTCAGCGGCATCCACAGCAGTGCCGAGCTGGCCCCGGTGGGGCTACAGCCCAGCACGAGTTGCCCAACATCAGCAAAAGGGAGGCAAGGGGTCTGCAGAGGGTCCCGAGGGCTGGGGCGGGGCGGGGGGGGGCTGAGGTACCCCTGAGCCATCTCGAGGGGCACAGGGAGAGAAATGGGCTGGGAGGGATGGCGTCACTCCTACCCCAGGGTATGCCAGGGCGGGTCACCCCTGCCCTTAGCACCGCATGGGCCACCCGAGAGGAAAAATAGGTGTTTAAAGAGCAAAGAGAGCACAGTCAGGAAAGACCCAGTGTGATTTAATTACTCTGAGTGCAGTTCCGACCTCCTTTGGCCCTTGTCCTCCCAGCACCAAGGAGCGAGATGGGGGTCTTTGGGATGGGCACAGAAAACAGGAGGGTTTCTGGGCAGAGAAGTCCTACTGCCCCCAACACCAAAGCCACCCCACCACCACTCCCAGGGGAACCCTATCGTGGTCAGCAGATCCCAAAGGGAGCCCTGAAGGGATGGATGGTCCCTGGCAAATGTTTCCCCCAAGCAGGCTGCCCAAGGGGACCCGAGCCCACCTGCTCTTGCTGCTGCCGCGCCAGCTCCATCTGCTGCTGCTGCTTCTCAAAGAGCATCGTGGCCATGTTCTTCTGCTCCGAGTGGGCCGTCAGGAGCTGGTCCCGCAGCGTGGACAGCTGGTTGATCATGACAAGTAACTGGAGCTCCTTCTCTGCCAGGCTCTCCTGGGTTCCTGGAAGAAGCCAAGTGGCTGTGGGTCAGGGGCTTGGGCAGGGTGAACAGCACCACCACCACTGTTGGGTGCCGGTGGGCAATGTGTGGCCAGGGATGGCTAATGTGCGGGGGGCATAAAGACCCTCGTGTGCTGAACCATTCCCTGAACCAGCACCTGTAATGGAACATGCTCAGGTGCTTCAAGAGGTTCATATGGTAGTTAGCTGACATGGAAGAGGTGCAAGGGGACGGACTGTGCAGGTAGACACCCTCATGTTAATCACACAGTGTGCAAAAACTGAGTCATGCAAAGGACTTAACCTACTTAGAATTGGTTACATGTTTTCATATAAAGAGGAAAAGGCATGTGCCAAGTGAAGCTCTTCCCCTTATTGCCAAGCATCATGTCCATGTTCAAGACTTGAGAAGAGACTTGAACCATCTAAAAAAATACTTGCAATTCATTCCTTTGCTTTAGATAAAACCAAACTTCTTTTTCCTTGACTTTCCTCTTAAAAATTATCAAACTGCAGTCAGAGGCAAGCTTTCATCAGGGAACTTCACACACACACACACACACACACCCACCCCAAAAAAAAGCAAATGAATATTTTGGTTGAAAAAGGTACAAATCCCTATTAACTGCACGCACTCGCAGGCACATCTCCCTCCTGCGAAGGTGGGCAACGCCGTGTTCCCAGCCCAGGCTGCCCAGGCACAGGGTGTGGGAGGGAGGACGGTGGAGGGAGGTGGTGGTGGGAGACCTCACCCTTCACTTCCTTGGTCTCAGCAGCATTTTGGCCCAGCAGCCGCTCCTTCCAGTCGCTGGACAGTAACTTCTCGATGGTCGGCATCACTGTCCGCAACAGCAGGATCCAGGGTCGGCAGAGAGAGGAGAGCCAGGTGAGCACAGCCCAAGGCTCTGCACCATGGCACGGGGTGGCTCGTCCCATCCCGCAGCTTTGCAAAATTACTGAGGGGCTCAAAATGAGCTGGGGGGGGCAGTCCCAAGAGGCCACTTGGAAACATTTCTTACCCTCCTTCAAGTTCCTGTTGAAGTCCAGCTTCTCCTGGCCACTGACAGCCGGCTCGAAGGCAGAGCGCCTGGGCTCCAGCACATCGTTGGTGGGCGAGCGGGACTCCTGCGACAGACACAGCATTACTTGGTACTTCTCCCATGGATGGGGACATCCCCACGTCTCCAGGTAGGAGATGCTGGGCCGGTGGGATGCTCAGAGCAGCCCTGCCCAGCTGCCTGCTGGACCACACTCTGGCAGGCACACCCCACCCAGCCCAGCTGGAGAGCATCCCTGCTCTTTGTGCCACAAACACTCATTTGCTGGAAGTTTCTACTGTTTATTTAGACTGCCCAGCTTCCCTGAGCCCCGTCCCTCCTGGGAGGCAGCATAGGGAGCAGGAGGGCTAAGGCTGCTGGTCTGGGGGAAAGAAAACCCAAGAGCAATTAAAAAGGGAGGCTGAAGGGATGGAGCACGTCTGGAGGTGGCCGCAGGGAGCTCCAAGCCGAAGGCGAAGCACTCAAATCCCAGGGCTGACCCGAGAGCATCACCGACAGCCAGAAAGCCTTGGGGGAGCCTCAAGTTTCAACTTTGTTTCCTCGGAATGAGGAATAGCCACCCGGGAAAACAACCACCCGCTCTGCCAAGGGATGGACCCCACGTCCAGAGTGGGGATGGCCGCAATGGTCTGCCAGCCCAGCAGGACCCCAGCCAGGAGCAGTGCTGGTCACAGCCATGGGACCCACCTGCGGCAGGGCCTGGGGGTCACTGCCCTCCCTCGGCGGTGGCCCTGGTGGGTCGTTAGGACGGGGCTCGGTGCTGGGAGCAGCCCCCGGCAAGGACTCGTAGCCACCCTCCTTCTTCTCCTCTGTCTTGATGGTGCAGTTCACCATGCTGCCCGCTCCATCGAGCTCCAGGTGGGGAGAAACGGGGCTCCTCATGGACATCCTACGGGACGGCAGGGCTGTCAGTAGAGCCGTGGGGCACCCCCCCCCGCCACGGGCACCCCTTTTCCCAGCCTGGCCCCACACTAGGGTGTCCTGTGCTGCTGTTTTTTCAGGGGAAATGGTCTTGCTTTTTGCCATGGCTTGGCAAAGCTGAGCTCTTGTTCCTGGTTTCCTGAGCTCAGGTTTTTGCAGATCTGGGGCTAAACAGGCAGAATACTCCAGGGGAACCAGCCCTTCACACGCTGGGCTGTGAAGGGAATGGAGCAACAAAGCAAAACCCTAAAGAAAGTGACCTAGAGGCATGGGATTTAGGGGCAACATGAGCATGTGCCTTCACGCTTCATCCAGCAGCCTGGCAGGGAGCAACCCAAAGTTCACCACCACAGAGCCCTGTGCCAGACCCGAGCCAGCCCCCCAGGGGTCCCCGGCTCTGGGGTCACGAGCTGCCCCCCCTGCACCACCCCAGGAGCCGTGCCTAGAAAGCTGGCAGGGCCAGCAGGCAGGTTTCCCACTCCAACGGGAAATGGAAATCCTGGCTCCACTGAACAATGGCTGGGACAGCTACCAGAATCGCTCCTCCGGGAGTCCCGGGCACGGCACGGACCTGGGACCGGTCGAGCCCCAGCCGGGGCAAGGGGCTGGTCCTGGGAAATGGCTCTTCCCAGCTTCACCAGCCTGGCCACGGGTGCTGGTCCAACACCCAGAGCTGCCAGCTGCTCGGCCAGGCGCTGCCGAAGTGACCGAGCTGTTAGGGGGGGACCAGCCGTATAACCCCAGGGCACCCCAAGCGTGGCCAGAGCTGGGATTTTCAGTGGGATCTGCCCCAACCCACGTGTCACATCCATGTCCCTTGCAAAGCCCCAGCTCCTGGCAGCCTTCTCGGGGCCACCAAGCCTCACGCTGCACAGCAAAAACAGGAACAAATATTACCCTCCCGAAACTCGCCTTTCAGGGAGGAATAATGGGAAAAGGAGGCCGTTAAGGAAGGGATTTACAGTGGTGGCTGCCAGGAGCTGGGAGGTGGGACCACAGGGGCTGCTGAGGTGGGAAGGGGTCGTGGTGGGATGGTGAGAGCATCCTGCCCAGGTTCTGGCATCGCACAACCAAGACCCCCATGCTCTGCTCCCTCTCGCCTCCCCACACCCCGATGGTTCATCCGGACCCCCCCAAATCAGGTTTGGGGGTGTGAGCTGGGGGGGGGGGGGGGGGGGGGGGGGCAGCAATTACATAACAAACAAAGCCCTGTTCAAGCTGCGAATTAATCAAACGGCTGAAAATAAAACCTTCCTCTCAGGAACTTCAAACAAAAGAAACGAAAACAACAAGGCCGGCTGGGTAATGAAAAGCCAGGGCTGTGAATAGGGGACAAAAGGAAGTGGAACAATAGGGTGTTGGACAAAAGCAATAAAGTAAAGGGAAGTGTGACAGCTCCACAATAGGGCACTGTGCGCGCCAGCCTTTCTGATCTTAGCGGGGCTTTTTTTAATCTCAGTTCCCTTGCCCTCCACTGAACAAACCAGCACACTCGCCGGGCCGGCGTCGGCATCGCCCGGTATCTGCTGCGGCACCACCCGCGTCGCCCCTTCCTGCCCCCGGCTCACCTTGGGCAGCCCAGCGGCAGGGAGGGCAACCCGGGCACCCGAAAAACCCATCGCCTGCCTCCGGCATGCCTCGGCCGGCGAGGCAGCGGGACACGCTTGGCAGCCAGCGGGATGCCGTGCCCACGGCTCTGCCAGCTCCAGCGACCCGCCGAGGTGGGATCAGCCTGGCGAGGCTGCCCCACAGCCCCCTGTGCTACAGGTGGGGAAACTGAGGCACAAACGCACGGTGGCTGCAGCACCTGGGCGCTTTCCCAACTGGGGACCTGTGGGGGTGGGGGTGCAGCCACTCCCTCCTTCCAGCCTTTTGGGGTTTTTAAAGGCATAAAGAAACCCCTGCTCAGTGCATCCCTGCCACAGGTCTGCCCTTCCTCCCTGGAAGGGAGCACCTTCCACCTGGGTGCCTAGGCAATGGGGCAGCAGCAGCAATGCTGCAGCACGGAGCGATGCCTTCGATGCCTTCGGTTTGAGACACGCACAGAAGCAACGTCCCACTCCTCCGGGCAGGTCACATTTCTATTGTATTTAACCTCCTGGTGCCACTGGAAGTTTACTCTTAAAATGGGGGCCAGTACTTTAATAGGGGCCTGTTTGAAAGGAGCCTCATTGTGGATTTATTATACGGTCTGCCGAACAGAAAAAAAAAATAAAAAGAGATAAGAAAAAGGAGAAAACGGCGCCGTTATCTTGTTACAGGGCTGGTTCCTGCGGCAGCCCTGTGCTGTGGGCTCAGGTGCTGGGCTCTGGGGCTGCCTGTGGCAGACAATAGGGATGGGAACAATTGCCTTGGCACGGGCAGTGTAACAGATCTTCCTCTCCTTTAATGTTCCCAATTTATCGAAGGGCGGAGAGGAAGGGAGAGAACAGCATTGGGATGCAAAGTACCAGACTGGAGGACCAAAATGGACCTGCCGAGGAGCAACGAGTCCTTGGCTGCTTGAGTCCTTGGCTGCTTCTTCCCGGCACAGCATTTTTGGGGGGGGGGGGGGGGGTTGTGCTCATCCCACAAGCACCAAAGCCCTAAAGTGCCCGTACGGCGCAGCATCAGCGGGCTCACCTTGCCTCCAAATTCCAGCCCAGCCAGTTCCAAGGGCTGAGATTTTCGGGATGGTGACAGCTTTTCTTTCTCCATTCGTACCCCCAAACGGCACGTCCTGCAATTCTCCCTGTGCCTGTGCCACCCTTCCTGCCCGCCAGCCGATCCTATCTGCCCCGTTTGTGTTTCAGAACAGCTCAAAAGGCTGGGGGGGCCGAGGCGCCAGCGAGCCCGCACCCTGCCCGGCACTGCAGCAGCTCGGGGAGCACCAGCAAAATGCCAAGACCCCCCCACCTTGGCATCCGGACCCTCTTCCCGGTTGTTCGTGCAGGCTTTGGCTTTGCAGGGGAGGCTGCTGCCGGCATCTCCCCACCAGCACGAAGCAGCAAGGGGAAGAAAAATGGAAAAGCTGCCTGGCAAAGGTGGGGTGCCAGCTGGACCAGGCTTTCTGCCCACAGCAGATCCCGCCTGCGGCCGTAAGGAAAGGGGTCCTGCTCGCAGGGCGGCTGGAGGGGGAGGCCGGCAGGCGAGACTTCCCGAGGGAAGGGGAGGTGTGTGCCCGCCGCTCGGGCAGGGCCAAAGCTGGCGCAGACGTTACATGAAGCCCAAACTCTCTGCAAAAATACCGGAGGGTGCAGAAAGCAACAAACACACAAATTCTCCCGCACTGCCGGGATGTGAGGAAGAGCTGCGGCGCTGCTCAGCTTGGGGCAGCGGCACAGCCACCTTCACCAGTCCTGGGAGAGGCTGCGAGTTGGGGGATGATCCCACATCCCTGCCCCATGCTGCAATACGCCTGCCTCGGGGCTAATCCTGCCCCTCGACTTGAGCAGATCCCACCCCAGGGGACAGCAAAGGGCTCCTGCAGAAGGGGGACGCGGGGAGAGCAGCAAGCAGCTGGCTGGGGGGGCTGGGCTGCCCACATTTTCAGGCTGACCTTGCCCCCACCTGCCCATCAGGTTGACTGGGGCAGGAGGGGAGGCTCTAGGGTTTTTTCTTTTCCTCCCTCTCCCCAGTTACAGCAGAAAGCTATCCCTTCACAGGTTACGGCAGACTCTTCCCTTCAGGAGCCCAGCGTGGTACCCAGTCATCCCACACCAAATCCACCCATCCCGAGCACGACGCAACCATTTGCATCCTGCCACCATGGCCCAGGTAACCAACCCAGCCAGGAGACAAACACACAGGGCAAAAACCCGTGGGGGAAGCAGCATACGAGCAAACACAGCAACGCCGACGAGAGCCAGGGTGGCGCGACACCACCGCTGTGCACGCACCAGCCACGTGCAGCATTCGCAGCCTCCAGCGCTCCCGCGAGAGAGAGGGCAGAGGAAAAAATAAGACACACACGGACGTTTTCTTCTTACAAGCAGGGCCCAAGGAATCCCGGCCGGCCACCGGGATAGACAATAGCCCATCTCCTGCCAGATGAGCGGGCCGCTTTCCTGCCAGACTTGGAATGTCCTTTTGGGGCCATTTCCAACCATTTCCGCCCGGCGTGCCTTCACACATAAAAGAATGGATGGCTTCCTCCGCCGTGCCCGGGCAGGGATGGTCAGGGATGGCCGAGGCAAATGGCCCCGGCTGGGGGAAGTTCACGGGGCTGCCAGCCCTCCCTGGGGATGCGGAGCATCCCGTGACGGTGGGTTATTCCCTGGGAAGGCGGCTGTGGGGGATGCGGGCTCTGCCAGCCCCAGCCGTGGATGGATGGGGACCGCCAGCACACCGGCTACACGCTGTAGGTGAAACGGGGCGGGAAGTGTAAGACCCCTGGGGTTTACTCCTCCTGAAAAAGCAGGTTTTAAACCCAAAAGGTGTCTAGATGCTGAATGCACCCAGCCCCAGAAATGCTGCCACCATGCGAGAGCCACGGCTCGTGTCCCTGAGGGACAGCACTGCTCGGAGCGGCGGCATTCACGGGACACGTGTTCCCCCGCCAGGCTGTGTCACAGGCGTGCACCCACCCGTGCTGCCCCACAAACCAGGGTGCTGCAGCAACGGAAACGCTCTGCATTTGGGGGTGTGCAAGCCAACGCTTTACGCGTCCTCAAATGCCACGTTTTCAACATCTTACCTGTCAGCGGTGCTCCCACGGAAAGCCACAACCTCCATCTGCCCAGAAGGCTGCCGACAGCTCAGGGTGCCGGAAAAGCTGCAAAATCAACGCCGAGAAGGGAGATCTTTGGCAGGCGGGGGGGGATTTCGGGACGGTAACGCCCCAGGGGTCAGAGGGGCAGCACTAAGCGCCCAGCAAGCACAGAACTGGGCAGCAGGCTGGCACCTGCGTGCTAAGACCTGCCATGGGCAGGATGATGCCCACGTGAGCTCAGGCACGTCCTGCCCAGCAGTAGCCGATGGCTGCTTCACCATCCCAGAGCCCCCCCAGACCCCAACTGCCCTTCTCCATCCTGGCAAGACCCGGGGTCCCATGGGAAAAGCTCTGGCGTCAGCAGGAGCTGGGATTTCCCACTGTCCACACAAAACAGACCGGTCTTTGTCCAACCTCCATCCACCAGCAGTACCCTGAAGGCAATTTCGCTCCCCTCGAAGGATAATGGACTCCGGAAACAACTCTACGGGGTCAGAGCAAGACTGATGCTCCGGTGAGAGCATCGGCATCACAGAACGTCCTGGGAATGGCCGGCACAGCAAGAAGCAGAGGGTCACCCTTCTGCATGCCCCCAGGGGCCCTCTGTCCCCTCTGATGTCCCCCATGGGGGGCTATCTCCCCCTTGGAAGGGTTCCCGTTGCCTCAGCACAGCCACACCACAGCTCTTTGGAGGTGCGGGGTGGGGGGGAGCATCAACTCTCCATTTACCAAGATGAAAAGCAGCAACACAGGTCTCTTATTACGGCACGGCACTTGGAAGATTTAACCCTAAAGCAATTACAACCAGCTAGCATAGCATTTACTAATTCTATCCAAAAAAAAAAAGCCAACCTGCCTTCCTCAAAGGCCTCCGGGCCATATCCAG
Organism: Falco peregrinus; assembly: GCF_023634155.1. Classification (NCBI taxonomy): domain Eukaryota; kingdom Metazoa; phylum Chordata; class Aves; order Falconiformes; family Falconidae; genus Falco; species Falco peregrinus. Next base: position 4,698,277 of record NC_073736.1, on the reverse strand, counting down.
GACCGCTAATGAAATGCATATCTCTCTGATGCATGCTAGCAGAGAAGCCCTTCAGAGGTTCAGGGGGAAATCAAATCAATCCTGCTATTCAAAACTTGAGGCGAGAGAGAAAACAGCCCGTATTAATCACTAAACTCACTTAAGCGAACACTTGGGCGAGAGGGAGAAAAAGATGAATTCTCAGGCTGTGGCAGGGGGAAGAAGAGGAGCTGGGGTGTTTCACAGGAGGGGTGCATGTCCCCCAGCGCCTCCGTGCACCAGTAGATTCCAGCTCTGTCTCAGGGAATCGGCCGACGGCTCGTACGAGCACCAGGCTACAGCAGCTCGAGTCCTTAGGGAGCAGCTCTGCCCTCAGAGACTCAGCTTTATAAATCCCGTGGAATAATCCCCCTTGCCAAAATCCACCTCACCCCCACGGAGCTTGTGCCCTGCCCCTGCCCCCTCCCCGTGGGTCAGAGGGACTGGTTGGACCCGAGGAGGCAGTGATGGAGCCGGGTGGGATGCTCTGGCTGGGAACTGGGAAAACAAAGCCTCTCGTGATAACGGTGAGACAAGCACAACAGGTTCCCTGGGGGTACAGGGGTCCATTTGACACAGCCCAGCACATGTTTTAACTGGGCCACGGCCCAGCACCCTGATGCCTCCCCCCCCCTCTTACCAACAACTTCCAGCTCACCGCTAACTCTGGTTTCACAGTGCTGCTGAGGGGGGGTTTATCACCTTGCTCTGGTTTCTTATGAGATGGCAGAGGGACACACACTGCAAACACTTTCCTGTCGTGGTGTAAAGGATTACTCAACTGCTCCCCACCCGTCCCAGCCCCAGCACGAGGGCTTTGCTGGGGCCCCCCTCCCCTGCCTCTACAACCCAAAATCCAGGGATGCTGCCTCCCAGGAGCCTGGCTGCATTAGGATGCAGACAAAAACCACCCAGCAGTTTTATAACTACCCAAATAATGAAACCAAATACAAAGAGGCAGTCAGATCCTTCCCTGGATGTAAACTGGCACAGGTCCACCACCTTCACAGCCACGACCCAAACACATTTTTCCTTTACTGGGATGAGTGACAGGATGGTTTTAAGTAGGGGAAAAATTAAACTGAACCTCAGGTGGAACTTCCTGGCCGCGAGATTTATTAGACTGGGAATGATCTCATCAGGGAAGCAGAGGAAACTCCGTCGTGCTGGAATTATTTAAAACCGTGCAAAGCCCGGAGGAAGAAGGCGCGGGAACAATCCCAGCGACAGCCCACGTGATGGCCGGGGACCGCGCTGGTCATTCCCGTTTCCTGGCCTCAAGACTAGACAGTCTGCGGGACGATTTGGTTGTTTTCTTCCACTCAATAACACCTATCAATAAGGAAAAAACTCCTTGCACCATCTCTGGCTTCGCAGGCAGATGGATTTCTTCTCCAGGGAAGGTTACATGGTTGAAATCATCTTTAAGAAAAGGCCTGGCACCTGGGGAGGAGGGGGGTGGGGGTGGCAGGCGGGGGCAGTGGGAGAAGGGGGTGCTGAGCAGAGGCGAGCACCTCGCTGGGGTCTGAGCGGCGGCAGGGGCAGCCGGGGAGAAGGGCTGAGAGAAGAAACTCCCCTTCCCTGCAGGTCTAAATGCTCCAGGGAAAAGCACAAACCCCAAAACCTTAATATTTTTAGAGATGCCCTTCTTACTGCACCCCTCTCCTCCGCCCTTCCTATCTCTCCCTGCATTACAAGCCAATGAGACGCAGAAATATCACTCTACATTAACAAGGGAAGGTGCAGGGGAAGCGCAAGGAGGGAGGCACTCTGAAGGATGGGTATTTACTCCTTTCTTTTTTTCTGCATCAGGAATAATTCCTAAAACAAGTTTCCCCCTTTGCGCAAAGCTTTGCCTGGATGCAAAAAACCAGCAGCAAAACCTGCCTGGCTCATGGGTGCTGAGCCTTTACACCCAGCACCTGGGGTGGCTGGATTGGGGCCATGGTCCCACTGATGACAGTCCCTGGGATGATGGGTGGCACAGGGAGCTGCCAGGTCCCTGGGACCCAGCAGAGGTCCTTGGGGCTGCTCCCAAACCCCCTCTCACCACCCCAGCACAGGCATCGCCTGGTCCCATCTCCTCACTCCCCCAGTTTTAATCAATTTGCATCAAACAATCAATTATGGGAACGAAATCTTAAAAATCAGCAAACCCAGAGTAAACCAGGAAAGATCCACCTCCATAGTGGGAGGCCAGCAGATCCCGGAGGAGAAGGATGGGGACAACTCACCCAGCCCCAGCGGGATGGCGCGGCGATGTCGGCACGGCACGGCACGGCAAGGGAGCGCGGTTAGCACATCTCCCTCCTTTTCTTCACAGTTTCTGTCCTCCCCTCACCCAAAAGCAGCCCTCAGGCTTATCGGGGAGGCCAATCTCGGTGTCGTTTTTTGTGTAATTTCACTCGCTCAGCGTTTCCAGGCAAAGCGGAGGGCACGTTTGACTCGGCTGCTTCGTAAACAATACTTTCCTATCGCATGACGGAGGGGTGAAGACATCTGACCCTTTTCCTCTCCTGCTTAGAAAGAAAAAAAAGACACGGGGCTCACCCACCTCGACCATGATCCGCCCAGTGCCTCCCAGGCTGGGGCTGCAGGGAGGGCAGCACTTTCTGAACCCTTTTTCCACACACCATGCCACAGGGCACCCATGGGTGAGGTCTGTGGCACAAAGGGACCTGGTGCTATTTCAGCACGGCCCCACAGCCCATCCCACGGCATCCCACGGCATCAGCTGGTGTCTGTTACCCCTTACCCTCACTGAACTTCTCGTGGCATTTTACACTTTCCACTACTGTCATTATTTTTCCAACCACCCCCAGGCTTTGCGGGGGCTTCCACTTGTGCCAGGCAATCCCATCTTTGCACTCCTGTTTTCCTGGGTGAGCTGATTGCATATGTGAGCACCAAAAGGATGCTCTCACACACGGCAGCAGCCAAAAATCAGGGGGCCATGCTTCCATGCACAGCGCCCTGCGGCTGGCAGCACCCCAGAAACCTTCAGGGTCCCCTTGCTCAGGATCCTGAGGTGCAGCAAACACGTCCTTACGCCCGAGCTGTCGCAGGCTTGGACACGGAGGGACAAAGGCTCTGTGGAGCCACTTCACCCTCCCCAGCTGCTGCCCAAACTCCCCCAGCTGCTGGGGCCGCCTGACATTCCAGCAACAGATATATTCTCGCTGGTGTGACGGGAATCTGCCCCGCAAGCCATCCGGGGCCATCATCAACCTCCCTCTGAAAGAAAAGGCAGCCTGAAGGACGGGTGCTCAGTGCCAGTAGCTGTCCATCACCTACCCCAAACCATCACACCTGTGTTAATGGCAACCCTGACTCCGCTCCTGCTGTGCTTCAGCTTGGCAAAGTCACGGCCGGCCGCGTCTGCATGAAGACCCCCAAGGAAAAAGCTTTTGGCCTGACTTCTCCCCCTTACTGGTGTCAACTGCAGTCACTTTGATGGTGTTACCCCTGATGTAAGGTGCAGATTCGGGCTCCTGTGTCCATGGCTTGGGAGGATGCTCATTGCCCCGTTGCTGTGTGCCCTGCAGGTCAGCCAGAGCATCCTGCAGCAGCAGCAGCACCGGGGCTCGCACCCGGCATCGCCTCGCGGGCCGGCAGTGACATTTACGGGGCAGCGCTCACATTTGCGAGACAGAAACGGCAAGAGGGAGCAGGGGGTCTGGTTCACGCCATTCTCATCGCTACCGTTATTTCAGCTCGGGGAGAGACCTTGGCCTCTGGGGGGTAGGGGTCGCCCCACCACCCGTCCCGCTGCAGGACCCAAGGATCCAGCAGCAGAGACCCCTCCAAACCATGAGCATCCCGCAAGGCTGCGTTCACACCTCACCCCTCCTCTCCCCTCTTGCTTTGGAGAAACTAAAACCCATGAAATCCCGGTTGCGCGGCACCTCCTGGCTGGGCTCCTCTCCTCTGGGGGAGCAGAGAGATTTGGGAACAAGCTTTTACTGGCCCGCCGAGATAGTTTTCATTACACAACAAAACCACAGCACAGACGAGGCCCGAGGCGCTGCAGCAAGGAGCTGTCAGCCCTCCCCCTCTGCACATGGGTATCCGACTGCCCCCAGGAGCCCGGGGCTCCCTGCATCCCACCCCACACGCTAGCACATAAGGGGCTCTCTGTGCCCGCTGGCACCTGTGTGTGCATCCCCCCAGCTGCACCCCAATTTCCCCTGGGGTCCCCGAGCCTGCTGCCTGCAGCGAGGGGCTTTGGCAGCTCGTGCCTCCACGTGCCGCATCCTGTGCCGCTCACCACTTGTGTGCCGGGGGGGGTGGCTCTGGGCAGCGTGGGGAGGACAAGAGGGACCAGAGGCGTTTCACGCCGCCCTGGCAAAGTCACACGTGGCTGCTGGGACCATGCAGCTGCCGGGCTGTCGGCGCTCAGAGCCCTGCGGGGACGGCTCAGCCCCACTTTGCCCCCCTAAATGAAGGAAGGAGGAGGGCTGCAAGGGACCGTGGGGCTGTGGTTTGCAGCCCAAGGTGCTCACAGGCAGAGCTGGCTTCAATTACTAGCAGGGCTCCTGCTGCCTGCTCCCCTGGGCTGTGCCACTTACACCAAAAGCCACAGCCAGAACCCAGCCACCTATACCAGCTTTACTTGAAAACACACACACGCACCAACACACACACCCCTGCAAAAACGTGTTCCCCAGCCCAGTTCCCAGGATGGACCCACAGACCCCGGGCAAGGCAGCGGGAAGGATGGGGCACGGGAAGCCCAGAGGCCAGCGTTGCACCTGGAGACCCAGATGACAGCCTGAGAGCCTCAGAGAAATGTAAATACTGCCCTGCCTCTGCCCACACTGCAGCCTGGCCAGGTCTGGATGGGTTCCTCCAGCCTGCCCAGGCACTGATGGGTCCCTCCTGGCTGCTCGGGCACCGATGGGTCCCTCCTGGCTGCCCAGGCAGCGATGGGTCCCTCCTGGCTGCCCGGGCACCGATGGGTCCCTCCAGCCTGCCCAGGCATAGCCCTGGGGACCTCCCTCAAATCAACCCTCCAGCTCCTGCATCACAGCAAGAAAAATGAGCAGGAAAGATCCTGAGCAGCCACCTCTCCCGCTCGGGAATTCACCTGCAGAGCTGCCCATGGGCAGCAGCACCCACACAGGGCCACGCAGCACAGACTGGCGAGGATGACCCTGCCTGTCCCTGCCCATAAATCCCCTCCTGCAGACAGGCACACTCGTGTGCAAGCCTCTGCCCCAGGGGACTGGCTTTCCGGCTGGGCGTGCAAGGTAGAACAATAGGGCCAAGCCCTCTATTGTTCCAGACGAAAGATAAGCGGGGCTCTGGCATTCCCCTGCGCCCCGGTGGGCAGGCAGCAGGCAGGCAGCAGGCAGGGCTGCCACCCTGGGCCAGGGCACTGGGGCTTCTAAACCCATCCCCCAGCAGCTCACTTGTAGCAGGCGAACCAGAGGGGCTGCTGGCAGGGGTGACCCTCCTGCCCAGCTGGGAGCTTGCACTCCCGTGCACAGCTCATCCCCGCAGCCACACTCGCTCTGCCCCATCCCAGCTCCCTCTGCCCCATCCCAGCTCCGTATGGTCCCCAGTTTCTGCTGCAGTGGTCTCAGGCACCCACGTGTCCCCAGTGCCAGGACACTGGGGATGAGCAGTGCGCTCAGCCTCTTTACAGACCTGGGTCCTGTACTGTCCCCACTCCAAGCTGCTTCTCCTCTCTGCATCCCGCAGGGACACACTGGGACAAAGCACCCTGCAGCCATGTGGTGGTGGCAGGAGGGACGTGGGCTGCCCAGCACTGGGGACGGGGCTCCCCAGTGGCCTCGCCAGCCGGTGTGGGGAGCAGAGCGGGTGTGCGAGCGCAGGACAGTTGGCTCTGCGCACCCCGGCACATCCGCTGCCATCCAACCCACACCACCCCCCAGCTCAGCTTTTTCAAACAAGTGGTTTTCCAGGCTCTGAACAAAGCTGCAAACCGGAGCCACGCTGTGCTACCAACACCCAGCCAGAACAAGGGAGGAAGACTATGGGGGATGAAGGCTGCTCACTGCAAACCCACACCCACCCAGGCACCCACGCAAGACAACACTGGAGGTGACCGCAATGGGCGCCGAATACAGCAGCATGAAGCCTCGTCTCTGCTGGGAGATGCCACCGCTCCCTCCCCGCAGCACTGCCAGATGGGGTCTGCTGGCATCCGCCGGCACGCCTGGCCCTGGCATCCCACCACCACGTCGCCTGGCCACGCTCGGCCCTGCCAGCCCTGCTGAATGGGACAGATTGACTTTTATGTCCAAAGAATTTTGATTTCTGGCTCTCGCCTGGCCACAGCGTGGGCCCCGGTGGCAGGGGAAGGCAGCAGCCCCAGCACCGTGGTGGCGGCAGAAGCTGCTGCGTGGTGCCGGCAATGCCACCGGGTATTTCTATCTACCTGCTTCTTACATCTCTTCCTCCTCCTGTTCGGCTCTGGCTCAGCCCAGCTTGCGATAACCCCATTTTCACGGGCAAAGAGGATCAAATACCCCCACTGGGCTTGCTGCTGCCCCACGTTCTTTTAATTCTCTTTGCTATATTTAATCTATAATCTTATCCTCTTTCCACCCAACAGACAGAACCGCCATGAGCTGCCTTCACCAGGCAGAGTCAAAAAATAATAACTCAGGCCAGCAGATTTTGGCCGGGGCTAGTGGGTGCTCACAGGGGTCTTCCAGGCGGTTTTAATGATGAGCCACATTATCTCGTTCCTCTCTGATAAGGCACCCGGGGGTACGTGGGGGGAGGCTGCCCGGCCTCTGCAGCCACCAGACTGCATCTTTTATAACGGTCACATGCCTCCAGCAGGCCTGGGTGGTAATGGAGCATTAAATTATGGAGAGGCAGAATTTCAAATATTTCAGATCCATCTCCCAATTTGCATTCTCCAGCTGAAGGGCTGCAAGCAGGAGCGGGACAAGGAGGCAGGGAAGGGAGCTTCTCTCCAGTACAATGTTCACAGAAGTAGCTTTCGCCTTGAAAAACAACACGTTTGAGCTAAAAGCAGCTGCAGAGACATTTGGGGTCCAAGGTGCTGGCAGCGTGCTTGGAGGCGAAGGGAACAAGGCTGCTTAAGTGCCCCTAATGCTATCCTTCCACTTCCACCATGTGCTCCAGCGCACTTGTATAAATGCTTTGTTGAGGCAGATTCAGCCGCTGCATCCCCTACTCATATTTTTTTACTGACCCGTCCAAGCGGCTGGGGTGTTTCTGACACGAGCCAGGGTCCCCAGCCTTGCCCCCCCGCATCTCGCCAGCCAGCGCTGAGCTGGTGGGACTGGGCAGACCAAGGGCCCTTGTTCAGGGCTGGAGCGGTTCCAGCTTGGGACATGTGGTCCTGGAGCAGGTGGACACGGGGTGGGAGGGAGGGAGGGAGAGCTTCCAAGCAGCAGAAAATTTTCCAAAAGTTGATGCCTCGGACGCTGCCAACTTTCCTTGTGCTGGCAGCGGCAGCGCTGGAGGAGCCCACGCACTTCTCAGCCGTGCACAAGCAGCACCCAGACATGAGGAGCTCCAGCAGCAGGGGAGGAGATTTCACTCCTGAAGTTACTTCCCAAAAGGCACAGGATGGGGTAACAGCACCGAGATATTTTCCAGCAGACCTGTCAGAAGCTGCACTAATTTATTTCCCTTTTGCCTGTTTTTTACCGGGTTAAAACAGGCTGGAAATTAGTGATGCGTCACGCAAAACTTTTGAGTGGCCCAAATCTTCCTCCCTGCAGCGCAACGAAACCAAAACCTCCACAAAGTTTGTGAAAAAGAAAGCAGCAGAGCCTAGGACAGCCCAGCCCTGGCTGGTCAGGGGTTGCCGTGATGCTGTGAGGGACCCCCCAGCCAGGGAACACCCGACCCCGGGGCTGCCCATCTTTTTGGGCTCTCCTCCATCACCCCGCTGCCAGCCCAGGCTGCTGTCAGACGCACAAAACCAGGCAGCTTTGACCCACCAAGTATTTTTTAGCCGAGGGAAAATGAGGTGGTGCACTTGGCAGTGCTGGGTTAACAGCTGGCCTCAATGATCTTAAAGGTCTTTTCCAACCTAAACAATTCTATGATTTTAAAATCTTTCGTCACTGGTCCTCAGTTCGTAGCGATGCTATGTTCAGCAGCACGGCCGCAGGAGAGAACAAAAGAGGCGAGCCGGCTTTCCCCACAGCATCGCCGGCTGTAGGTAGCAACTGCCCTGCCTGCGAAAGGATTTTTTTTATTATTTTTTCCCCAATAAATGCATTTCTTTAGGAAAACACACAGCATGCATTTCATGAGCACAGCTGGGAACTTCTAGGGTGAAAAAACAGAGCACAGCTGTACTGGCAGCGCATCCCTACAATCGGTCGCAGCCGCCTGTTAAAGGTTGTTGCTTCTGCAATAAAAGCTTTTCTGACTTCTGCAATTACACGTGCACGCACAAAGCCGGCCCAACACAAAACCGTGGTAAGTGTTTACAATGGGATAAAGCTGGAGCAAGCAGGAACGTGGCTTCGCGGCGGACAGACAAAGCGGGGCTCACCGCGCTCCGTGCCGGCTCATGTGGGACACAAGCGGCCACGGGCCATGGGCTTACAGGCTGTCCTGCTGCTCTGCCAGCCCCAAGGGTCCCCCATCCACTGGGCCTGCAGTGAGGAACCCCCAAAAGCAGAGCCACCAGCACCGCCGCGACGCCAGCCCGCCAGCACCACACCAAAATCCTTTAAAGTTTGTTTGGTTTTGTCTTACGCCAGGGAACGGGCAGGGTGCCTGAGCAGCCACGGCTGTGCCGAGCACACCAGAGGGCTGGGGACAGCGGAGGTGACCAGGCAGTGAGCCATGTGTCCCATCCCACCCCATCCCACAGGGATGCACTCCACCACCCCACCTGCCCACCAGCAAACTTCCAACACCTGAAGCACCAGCCCGCTGCACCCCGAGGATGCTCGGAGCAGGGGACACAGCCCGGCCCCGCGCCCCAACTCGCCTGCGGCACTCTGCGACCCCGGGAGCAGCCAACACGCAGCCCCCCACCCTGTACCCCCAAACCTGCCCTAAATGCTCACCTGGGGGGTGCAAAGCACGCTGCTCCCAGGTCCCACACCCTTTGCCACCGTCCCCCGAGCTGCTCGGCCCCAGCGAGTCTCGGGGCAGCACTCGGGCAAGCGCCCTGGGGAGCCCACCAGCAAGTAACAAATGTAAAAATAAACCCACTGAAAGATTAGATTTACTGTGCTTCTGTGTTCCCTGCACGGAGAGAAAAACCCTTCCTCTGCATCCCATCAATGAAATTAAAACCCCTCCAGCACATAACAAGTTTATGAGCTGCTTCATCTCCCCCAGGCCCCAGCGTGCCAGGGCACAGCTCCCCCCGCACCCCCATGGAAAATGGACATTTCGGCAGGGAGACAAAAAGTCCAGTTATTCCCCCCAGGGCATCTCGCACCCCAGCTGGAACAAACTTTGCTCAACAGAAGGACTTTCCGGGGGGGGGATGGTTTGGGTGCTTGGATTTGGCCGCGATTTAAAAAACAACACAAGCACAACGGAGGAGATGAGCTGCCCGATGGCACGAAGAGCTTCGCATCAGAGAGGGAAAAGGATTCTTAAAAATTTGGGATCTCTGCTTCTACCTATTACTGTGTTCCAAAGGGATTTCACCTCCTGCGTGAGATGCCAGACCAGATGCCAAGGGCAAGCCCCCAGCCCTGCAGGAGGGCAGCCCCCTCAGCCGCCCTGCCAGTCGTGAGCAAACCAAATAAGCAGCATGAAAGGGAGATACTGGTAAAAATGTGTCACTCGCAAATGATTTAGAAAACTGTCTTTAGCCTGCCCACGTTTGTCAAAGGACAGCAGCTATTTTTAACACAAAGCCTCTGAAATCGCAGGCTTTCAGAAAAAAAAAAAAAAAGAAAAAAGAAAAAAAAAGTACTGTATCAGTGTCAACAGAATGGATTCTCTACAAAATTAAATTGAACTAAAAGGAAATTGCATGAATTACAAACACGAGTTATTGGCTCAATAGGAGAGTAACTGAGTGATATTATCTGGTCTGTGCTATGGAGAAAATCACATTAGCTGAGCTAATGGTCCTTTTTCACTCCTAAAATCTATTACTCCAGATTTGCTTTGGAAGTCAAGTGTTTTCCATGCTGAAGGTACTTCACAAGATGTAACTGAGACTTGAACAATATGCAGCCACAGTCTGTAATTTTTCCTGGGCAGCATCCCTCACTGGCACCGAAACCCCTGGAAATCATTAGGCGGAGGTGGAAAGAAGCAAAGCTTTGTATTTATTTGCGCATTTGACATGAAAACCTCTGCTTTACAGCTCCCTGAGTGCTGCATCTCTTGGTTTCTCTCTTCCGCCACTAACTTTGCTGGTGTTTAACTGCAAAGGTCCCCTCGCCCAGCTCCGCGCAGGGCTGTGCTCCATCGCCAGCCTCGCTGCAGCAACCTGAGCTGAGGTTTACCAGCACCTGGGGGGTGAAATCCCCCCAAATCCCCCCATGCACCCACAGCCCTGCCCCAGCGCAGCGGCGTGGGGCTGCCAGGCGGGACCCCATGGCACAGACCCTGCTGCCAGGAGGGCTCCGCTGTGCAGCAGCATCAGCCCCCCGAGACCCAAATCTACCCAGGACGGGTCAGACACGCGACTCCGATACATGGGCAGGACCCGCTGGGAAGACGCGATCTCAGTGACAAGGTTCATCTGCTCTTAGATGCCAGCAAGTGGGAGAGTTTAGCGCTTAACCTGCTCCCAAACCTGCTCTCGGGTCATGTCTTACCGTGACGCTGTCGCTGTGGTTTGTTACAGCAACCCCAGGCCCTCTCAGACAGACAAACATCCCTGCGTGGCACCGCTGGCAAGTTTTCCTACCCGGACCCTGAGCCTGCTTCCCGGTGGGGCCACGGCTCTGTGGGGCGGGAGCGATGCTGTCACCCCCAACAGACATCACCCCTCCACCCAGCGCCCCTCGAAAAGGTGCTGGGAGATGCACGGCAGGGCAGGAGCATCCCATCTGTCCCATGATGCGGTGAGGGACAAGGGATGGAGGGCGAGGGATGGGGGGCCCCAACCTCGCAGCCCTGAGCACGGCAGCATCATGAAGACCCCCAAACAGCCCCCAGCCCTGCAAACACACACATGTGCCAGGGGCGCCAGGCATGGCACCCAGGCCATGTGCCCGTCTGTGCTGGCCCACGGTGTCTGTCTGGGCCCCCACAGCGTATCCGTTTGCCTGCGTACGGCGTCTGTGCTGTGACCCCCAGTGCTGAGGCTGGGGGGGCAGCCAGCCTGCACCCCGCTGCCCCCCTGTATCCCGGACCCAAAGCACCCAAGGGGTGCCTGGGACAGGGGGACAGGTCCCTCTGGTAGCCCCAGTGACCAGCAGGAAGGAGTGAGTGGCACCCACCACCGGGGGGCGGGGGGGTGGCACGGGGGTCCCGGGGAGGGGGCTTCAGGGGGGCAGCCCTTGGCAGCGGGATTAAGGGTCGGGGGGGGGGGGGGGGGGGCGATATCGTCTGTGGGTTTATCCCCTGCCTGCCGGCCCTGTGCCCCCGCAGGGGTGCCCGTGGCTTAACCCCTTACCTGCCGGGCTCTCCCTCGCCCCGGCATGGCTACCGGCCCGGGGGGGCTCTCGGCGGAGAGTTTGCAGCCCCTAACTTTGCAGCGGGGACGGGGCTGTGCGAGGAACGAGCCCCGCACGCCCCCCACCCCCTTCCCCTTTTTCCTTCTGTTTGAGCAAAGAAGCTTGGGGGGTGGGGTGGGGGGGCGGCCAGGCGTCCCCCCCCAGCCCCGCCGAGGTCGGGGACCGCGACCCGGGAAATGCTCGCCGCCCCGGCAGGGTGCTCGCCGGCCCGGGGCCACCCCGGGGCCCTTCACCCCCGGGCAATGCCCGTGCCCGCCCCCCCCCCCCCCCCCCCGGGCCGTGTCCCCCCGCCCTGAGCCGTGCCCCCGGCCGCACTCACGGCTCCGCCGCGCTGCGCCCCGCTCCCGCCGCCGCCGGTGCGGGCTCCGCCGCCGCGCCCGGCTCAGGTCTGCTCCATGGCCCCGGCTCCGGTGGGAGCTGCCCCGGCGCCGGGCGGAGAGAGGGAGCGAGGAGGAGGAGGAGGAGGAGGAGGAGGAGGAGGAGGAGGAGGAGGCGGCGGCGGCAGAGGGGAGGAGGAGGAGGAGGGACACCGGTCCAGCCATCCAGCAGTCGGCTCCGGGGCGGCCCCTCTGCCCCGTCCCCTCCCCTCGGGACCCCCTGCCCCGCCGGGGGACCCACATGTGACACCGCCGGCAGCCCCCGGGCTGCGCCACCCTCTGCCCTGCAGTCCTGTGGCGGGGCCCAGACACCCCCACAGACCGAGGCGCCACTCGGGGGGAGTCCTGGGAGACACCCTGGGACCCCCCCACACCCCCGGGACCCCCATCCGTGGGGAGCGCTCCCAGCCTGGCACAACGCCCGGCTTGCAGAGGGCACAGCCCGGGGGGAGTCCCAAACCCACGGCACGCCAAGTGGCAGACCCCAAAGCCCAGCTTCCAGCCTCTCCTCCCCAGATCACCCCCAATTTTTGCTCCTTTTCCCAGACCCCCGCAAGCAGCCCAGAGCCACCAGCCCACCGTGGGTCTGGGTGACAATGGTGGGACGCGGCAGGGAGGGCAGCGGGCAGCCAGCTGCCCCACGGATGGAGGGACAGACGGATGGATGGATGGATGGATGGATGGATGGATGGATGGATGGATGGATGGATGGGTGGGTGGGTGGATGGACAGCATTCCCGCACGCAGGCTGGGGGGGACCACATGCTGTCAGAGCTGGGATACCCCAGCTGGGAGCTGGGGTGGATCAACAGGGAAAGGGGGGTCCTAGCAGGGCCTGTGCTGCCCTCAGCCACCGAGGGGCTCAGCCCGTGCCCCGCATCCCGAACCCACTACCCCGCATCCCACCAACTGCCGGGAATGCCAGCACCCGCCTTCCTGAAGGAAAAAAACAGAGCAAAACCGTGGTGCTCCAGCTGGAGAGCGAGGGGGCTGGGCTGGACAAACAAATGTTGACAAACAGTCTTTTTTGTATAATGAAATCTTTAAAATGTTATGTCAACATTGAAGGAGAACTGTTTATGTTTCACCAACAGGGAAAATTCCCATTGACTCGAAGCTGTTTCCTCCCCCACACCGTTCTTTTCTTCCACGGGAATTTCTTTTTTTCCAAACGCTGTTTTCACCCAGTCCCAGGAGCAGGAGACAAGAACTCAGCCTCCCAGGACTCCTGACTCCCCCAGCCTCCATGCACTAACTGGGAACACAGGGTTCCTGGGGGGGGGGTTGGGCACCCACGCCCCGCACCCACCCTGACACATCCCCTCGCCCCGTCCCCACCACACAGGAGTATGCAGAGCTGGGCAGAGCCCAGCAATAAGTTATCTGGGAGTGTTTCCCATCTGGCATCTTTACCCAGAGGATTAAACATGAAGCGCAACAGCATTTGGAAATTAAAGGTGGCAAGGGGGCTGCACCCACAGCCCCCCAGACATCAAGGAGCTCAGCGGTACATGTGCTCATTTCACAGATGGAGAAACTGAGGCCCAGAGAGGACACAGCATCCTGGGGCCGTGCAGCGAGCACCACACACACAGCAGGGTGAGGACACAAAGGCAGACCCCCCCGTGCAGCAGCCAGGGCTCCCCCAGCCTCTCTGAAGCCCCCTCCCCAACTCGGAGGGCACTGGCTGCCCCCAGTGCCACCCCATGCGCAGGCAGTGCAAGCAGCACCATGTGCCCACCAAAGCCGCCAGCCCCTCTCTGGTCTCACCGCCCCCACCCCGCTCGGGAGAAGACCCCAAGAGGTCACGTTATTGGTGGCCAAGCAAGGGCCCAGGTGAGCCCACGGTGACCTCCGCTCTCCCAGGGCTACAGCCGCCCCGGTGAGGCCCCCCGAGCTGCTCCAGGGGCAGGGGGAGGTGGGAGGTGCATCCCCCAAACTGGACAAGGCAACAATTAACAAAGGGGCCGAGGACCCACAGAACTGAGCCAAAAAAGAGGGAGCAAGAGTTTTGTTCGGGTCGTCATAGCAACAGCCAGGCCGGAGCAGCAGCCACGGACTTTCACTTTCCTTTCCTTCCTCCCTGTCCCCAGTGGCCATGGTGGCCTTCCTTGCCCAGTGCCTGGCAAGTCCTCCCAGGTACCAGCCACACCGCGGTCCCCTGGGTCCGGCATCACCTCCCAGATGGGTGCCAGGAGATGGTGGCCCAACTGCCCACCCCCAGGTGTCACCACCCATGCATCCATGGCTCCTGTCCCCATCCTGGCTCTGCTCCTCCCCATGTCCTCCACCTACAACTCCCCACTTCACTGCCAGGCATCCCCGGGACCCAGGGAGCATCCCTAGGGTGTGCAGGACCTGCTGGGCATCCCCAGGACCTGCTGGGCAACCCCAGGACCTGCGGGGCAACCCCAGGACCACGGGCATGAGGTGGTAGGATGGACCACGATGGTACAGAGACAGTCTCCATCCTTTCAGAGGGGCTGCATGGGGCCTGCTCACCTCCTGCTCCATCTCTCCCTTTCTGGCTGCACCCATGTGAGCACCCAGGGCTGCTCTCACCCTGCCATCCCTCCCACCCTGCCATCCCTCCCCTGGCTTTCTGCTTCCCTCAGCAGGAGGAAGCTGGGACAATGGGCGCAGGGACCAGGAAAGCTGGTGGGGGCAAAGATCCCGCTGTCGCCAGCGCAAGGGGCACGGAGGGGAAAGGCACAGCCAGCGCTCGCCTTCCTTTTCCCGAGCCCCCCACCCTGCCGCAGAGCCTGCGGTGCCACTGGCCTCAGGAGCCGGACCTCCTGCTTTGTGCTGGCTGCGAGTCCCGGCCTCCCGATCGCAGGATACTGGTGACTGAGTCATGGAAATGGTTCAGACAATGGCTTGGCCCCTTTATAACTGGCCGGAGGGGGCAAAGCAGGGAGAACAAATCCGACCTTGCTTCCTGCACGGAAGCGGGCCCATTGTTTGGAAATGGGCATGTGCTTTGCTCCTCACCAGCCTGGGAAAGCTGCAAAGCGATTGCTAACGGGGAGTAAGTTACGTGGGTGCTGCCAGCTGCCCCCACGGCTCCCCGTCTCACCTGCTGCCTGTGAAAACCTAGGGGAGATGTGGGTGAAGGCACTGCCGGTGCCCGCCAGGTTGCTGCCACGCACCCCCCGGGGGCTGTTGGGGCAGTGAGCTGCTCAGCTGGCCCAGGCTGGTGTGGTGGCAATATCTGGGCTGGCATGGTGGCAGCACCCCAGTAAGCCACATGCCAGCTCAGCTCCTCACTGTATGGGAGGGATCGGGCTCATGGGACCCCTCCCCTCCCTGCTCCCTCAGGTCCCCCCTTCCCAGCTCACAGGGTACCGCGGGGCATCTCACAAACACCACCACCTCACAAAAAAAACCCCAACTGGTTTTTTGTGTGTGTTATCCTTGCAGTGGCCCTGGGGACGGGGAGCCCCCAAAGAAGCAGCCCCAAGGCTTCAGGTGAGCAGCAGCACAAGTGGGGCCAGGAGAAGGAGGGCAGCCAGGGAGCAGCTCGGGAGCCTTGGCCAGCCATGGACTGGGGAGATGATGGGGGGCCAAATCTCCAGCTCCTGCCTCCTGCATCCTGTGACAACCCCATGCATACGGGACGAGGCAGTCCCCCCAGTGTCCCATCTGCCAGCCCTGCGAGGCTGCCGGGCAGCGGGCTGCTCTCCTCAGAAAGGAGGAGCTGTGCCGGCTGGCAGAGCGAGCAGAGGGACCCAAAAAGGATCCCTTGCAACCCAGCAGATCCAGCGACAAGCCCCTGGCCAGGAGGCTCCAAGGCTGGACGCATCCCAGCGAGGCCAGCACCGTGCCCCTGCTCGGTGAGAACTGGCTCACGGTGCCGCACCAGTCGCACACGCTGTGGCCTCGCAGGGGCAGACAGACAGACATCTGCAGCCCATTAAACCCAAGCTGATACGACAATGCTAACGAGAAGCTCAAACCCTCTGGAACCGCGGCAGCTCTGGGGCTGTCCTCAGTTCACCCCACTGTGTCCAACGCTCACAGTCCATAGGGCTGAGGGATTCCACCAGCCACCTGGCTCACCCAGCCCTCCGCATCCCCAGGTGATGGGCAGCTTGTCACAGTGGTCCTGTACCCGTTCTGTGCCTCCCAGGTGCTGCCTTTCCCTGCATCTGCATCCCCGCTGGAGCTGCCATGGTCCCCCCCTGCCCACCCCCCCTTGGTTTTGGGGCTCAGGGTGGGAACGTGGCTGGGCCACGCACGCTGGGGGACGATCACTGTGAAAGCATCACGTCCCAAAGCCCCCCCCAGGCTGACAGCTTCTCCCTCTGCTCCTCGCTCGGCGCCTGCCCTTGTGGGCTCCTAGCAGGGCGGTGGGGTGAGCTCCAGGAATTAACCTACCAATTCTTTCCACCCAAAATCCACAATTTGTCCTGGCTGGGATAAATTTCAGCGGCTGGGAGCTCTGTGCTGCCTTCCTCCCTGGCGCTGGCAGTGCCCAGCAACTGCAGGGAGCTGGGGCTGTGCAAGCAAGTCCGCCCACAGCCTAACAGGCTCTAATCTGGGCATAATAAAACCAAGATGTTCCAGGATTGCTCTATGGGGAGCGCACTCGGAGCAGCTCTGTCCTTAGCCAACGCTCAGAGAGCTCGCCTGAAAAGCAAAGTAAAATTGAGCAAATACTGATCCTGCAGGAAAGCAGAGCTGGGGTGGCATGGGCTGAAATCAAAGGTGAGCTCCAGCTGGTGCATGAGCAGAAACACCTGAGTAGAACATTTAGAAATGACCAAAGCGTGCTTTTCCAAAATGCTTACAAGGTGTTAGGTTAAAAGTGGGACTTACTGATCTTAAAGGTCTTTTCCAACCTAAATGATTCTATGAAAACGCTGCCTGTGTCAGGCACAGCACGCGATGCTGCGGCTGCAAGTATTGGGGCACCATGAGAAAATCCTGCATCCCACTGCCCTGGCCCCCTCCCCACCCAGCCGTCAGCATCTACCAAGGGCCACGTGCCAGCGGAGGAGGGTGGCTTTGGCCAGCACTGCCTGCAGGCAGGGCACGGAGGAGATGCCACCACCTGCCTCACAGAGAAGGTGTGCATCCAGGGCAGGTGATGGAGAAGAGAGCCAGGACCAGGGCCACATTTTGGGTCTGGAAGGGGGATTTTCAGAAAGCCCCTGGCTCTCCAGCTGCCTGAGAGCCTGCCAGATTGGCACCTCCGAAAGACACTGAAATCACCTGCTGCTTCCAAAACCATCACAGCTACAAGCAGCCAAAGCACCCCAGGCAGAGCGGAACGCCTGCTGCAGCTGCCAGCACCCCAGCTCCAGCCGGGCTCCCAGCCACTGTCACCATCTTCACCCCACACCGGCCACTGTCACCATCCTCACCCCACACCAGCTGGCCAGCCCTGGGGGGACCCACCGCATCCCCCCACAAGGCAGCACGCGTAACACAGCTGGACCCGTGTGTGCCAGCAACACTGCCAGGGACTTCCAGCTCGAAACAGGGATTCGACGGGGAGAGGAAACAAAGTGGCATCGCATCTCTGCAACTCCCTATTCCCAACCTGAATGCCGCCGTTGTTTTTAACCCAGGCGCTGCGAATCGTCCTCCCCGGAGCACATCCCTGGCCCAGGCCAGCCACACACGCGGCACCAGCCGAAGGCTCCTCTCCTAAGGGAAAGCCACAGGGTGGGGAGGATGCAGCCAGCCTGGCAGCGTCCCCAGAGCATCCCCAGCCGTCCCCACGCCGCAGGGCTGGGGCGGCAGACGGGGCAGGGGGCTGCGCCGGGGCGTCTGCAGCGGGGAGCGCAGGGAGGGGAGTGTGGAGGGGTGATGCTGAGCAGGCTGAGCCGGAGAGACGCGTGGGGAGGGAGGGATGGCCGGACCACACAGCAGGACTGGAGGGGGCCATGGCCGGAGCGCAGCGCGGGAGCAAAGCTGCATCCCCGGGCTGCTGCCGACCTCCACGCAGCGCCTGAGACGTCACGGCACTGGGGGGCCGAGCCCAGCGCCTCCAATTCAAAGACATAACTGGGCTCTCGGGGCCTCTGCTCCCAGGCTCCGGCGCCCTCCGCCAGCCGGGCTCCAGCAGGGACCCGCAGCACCGCCCGTGCCACCCACCGCCCACCGGGCCGGGACC
Source organism: Falco peregrinus (assembly GCF_023634155.1). Classification (NCBI taxonomy): domain Eukaryota; kingdom Metazoa; phylum Chordata; class Aves; order Falconiformes; family Falconidae; genus Falco; species Falco peregrinus. Next base: position 4,680,140 of record NC_073736.1, on the reverse strand, counting down.
CTCCAGCTCAGCCCCGACAGAGGGGCTTTTCTTGTCCCCTGCCTTTGTTTTCTATTTAGTGCTTTTGTTCTCCCCTCTTTGGTCCTTTGTTCCAGCTTGTCCTTTGTTCCGACGCCTTTGGGTTCTCTTCCCTTTGATTCTTTGTCACTCCCTTCATCTTGGTGCTTTTCTTTCCCCGGGTTTTTAAGCTGGCGGTTGTTTTCTCTGGCTGCTCTGTGCTTGGCATTTTTATCCTTTCTCCTGCCTGGTCCACTCCTCGGGTCACATGGGCCCGCCCCGGATTGTCTTCAAATCCCCATTTGTCTTGTTTTGGTGCCTGGATTTCCCTGCCTTTATGTCCTTTCTTAAGAGACTCTTAGCAATTTCTTCTCTTCAGTGAAGAAAGTAGTGGGGGGGGAGGTCGGGGCTTAATTAATTAGTGAGTGTAATCTTTAGATGCGTGGCACTGCAAGACGTGTTGAGCATCATTATTATTGTCATTAGGATGTTAGGGTTAGCGAGGGTTTAAAGACCAGTTAATTGCAGCAAAGAGCTCCAGCTTCACAAAATTATATCAGAAAGAGCCAGGCTTGGTTTTGCCCACCAGGCTTGGGAGAAGAGGGAAAATCCTGACACAGGCAAGGCAGGCAGAGGATGAGCAGAGGCAACACGTCCCAGCCCCAGCCTGGAGGGCTGGGTGATGGTTGGGAAGGGCTGCCCGGAGCAAGGAGTGGGCAGCTGCGCTCGCCTCTCCCAAGAAGACCAAAGAGCATCATCCTGCCTCCTGGGATTTTCAATGCAGAGGCTGGTGACTCCCCAGCATGGCAGAGCCCCGGGGGAACCGGTGACCCAGCACCAGCGTGAGGGGTGCGGGTGCGAGGGCAGGGCTGCTGCCCTGGGGAGGACAGAGCTGGTTAAAGTCCCTGGGGTCGGCAATTTTGCCAGTGCTCAGCGCACAGCAAGGCTGATGCCCCCTTTGGAAATAGGGACTCACCAAGGGTTTGGCCTGGCTGAGCCCCTGCTCAGAGCCACAGAGCACACAAGGGCTTTAACGGGGGGAGAATGGCTGTTCCCGCGCTTGCGTTGCATCTTGAGACCCAGCTTAGAGCACGTGTGCAAATACAACCGCAAAATCAGATACCGGGCAGTCAGGATTAGGGAACCGTTTTCCTGAGAACAACTTCAATGTAAGACGCTGCCACTTCGCTTTGATTTATCACCCCAAATATTCCGCCCCCCACCCCAGCACTGTGTCCTTGGTTTCTGGTCACATTGTGACCCACTGGCCTGGCAGGAAAGGGCAGGACACAACCCTGCTCACTTGCAGCACCTCTGAGATGTCACATCGCTCTGGCTCACCACGGTCAAACGAAAACGTGGGGTCCATTTTTACACACCCCAAACCACCCCCACCCCGCCTCCACCCGACGCACAGCATCCCCGCCGCGCAGCTTTAAAGCAGCTGTGGCTGCACAACAGCTGTTGAACGGAGGAAGCAGCCAAACTTAGCAACAGGATGTACCCTCAGAGAGCGTGATCAATATCAGAAAATGCAGCTTTTCAAGTGAGAGCTAAACCCATCTGCTAGAACCGGGTGCCTCAGGAGATTGGCACCGATACGGGGCGTCTTTGACTCTTGCCTTCACAACACCCTGATTTCTCCTTTCCCAAGTCACTTACGGTAACGGGGTGATGTCCCCACAGTTTGTGGCAGCTTGTGGTAAGGCGGCGGAGGAGGGATACCTTTCCGAGTGCAGGACCAGAGGGGAAAAGGGCACAAGCACACCTGGAGCTCCAGGAAGGGATGGGTGCCTTGTGGGAACATCACTCCCTGCCCAAACGGATGGATCCAGCTGGATCAGAAAGTGCCTGGGTGCTACAGACGGGGTGCTTTGATAACATGCCCTGCAATAACAACCCCACGCTGTTGTTCAACGTGCCGGTGTGTAAGTGCATTAGCGTGACCCCGGCTTCGCCAGCCCATTACCAGGCAGGACCAAACATCATGAGACAGCCAGGAAGGCCCTGAAGGAGGTGTTTCCAGGTGAGAACTGGACAAAACCTGTACCAGCTCCACTGAAACCCACAAACCACTGCGGGCACAGCAAGCAAGCTCTCCATCGCAGGCTGGGAAAGCCTATCTGATGGGAGCAGCCACGCACTGGCTCCCACGGCACATCCCAAGGGGCTGCTGATTGAACCAGCTGAGGATCCGGGATGTTGGGGACAGCAATGGGCTGACAAACTGCACAAGCAGAGCCCTGTCCTGCCCCAGCCCCGTTAGCCGTGGCAGTGCCCACCCAGCTCCTGCCAGCCCCAGTACAACAAGGGAAGAGGGGAGCTGCCTGCCCACCCTTTCCTGGGGCTCCAGGTGGTGCAAAACCTGAGCTTGGTGGTTGGCAGAAGAGGTGGATCCCTCAGGGACATCCTCACCCAGGGTGGCTCTCAGGGACATCCTCACCCAGGGTGGCTCTCGGGGACATCCTCACCCAGCGTGGCTCTCGGGGACATCCTCACCCAGCGTGGCTCTCGGGGACATCCTCACCCAGGGTGGCTCTCAGGGACATCCTCACCCAGGGTGGCTCTCGGGGACATCCTCACCCAGGGTGGCTCTCGGGGACATCCTCACTCAGCATGGCTCTCGGGGACATCCTCACTCAGCGTGGCTCTCGGGGACATTCTCACCCAGGGTGGCTCTCAGGGACATCCTCACCCAGGGTGGCTCTCAGGGACATCCTCACCCAGGGTGGCTCTCAGGGACATCCTCACCCAGGGTGGCTCATGTCTGAGCGTGGCAGAGCCGTGACCTGCAGATTAACCTTTCCAGCTTGTGCCATTGCCTCATCTCGCTGGGGCTGGGTGTCGCACCCAGGGCCACAGTGCAGGGGATGGGTGCGGAGGGATGCTGGGGAGCCGCGGTGGCAGCACCCGGCGGGGTCTCAGCCCAGCGGGCACCTCTGTCCCTGCCTGCCACACTTCAGAGGTTAAACACTGAAGTGCCTGAAACAAAAGCAGCTGGGAAAAGCCATCTTTCTGGTCTGCCCGGTTCTGATTTCAGGCCTCCCAAGTGCAGCTGGCCAAATGCAAAGCTCGGGGCTGATAAGCCCTGGACGTGAGTCATAAAACACACCACCCCAGAGCCACCCCACTCATACCGGGGTGCTGGCCCTGCCACAGTCATGCAGGGTCCTCACCTGGCCCCCCCCCGGAGTTGGCATCTGCCGATGCTCATCCACCAGTGAAGCTGCATCATCCCTGGCACCAGTGGGTCGGCTCAGCCGGCTCTGCCCACCCACCCCCTCGCTGTGCCCTGCTCTCCGAAGGGCTGAACCTGTTTTCATTACAGAGCTGGCACCGGGAAGGAAAAAAAAAAAAAAAAAAAAAAAAAAAAAAAAAAAAAAAAAAAAAAAAAAAAAAAAGAACCAAACCCCCCTCATCTCTCTATCTGCAGCCATGCAAGGAATATTGTTCAGCGCAGCACAAAAGCATCCCTGAAAATAGAAGCGCCAGGGCCAGGCCTGCCAGTGGCTGTGTGAGATAACGTCTACTTGCAAACAGTGTGCCTTTGTGCCGCTGTCACTGTCCCCATTGTTCAGGAGCCTATTGCCTCGGGGATATTGTTCCCTTCTTTTGTCTCAGCCCGGCTCCTTTTTGTTTGACTTTACTTACCATTTCATTCCTCTCCTTTGTGTTGGGGTTCTTTCTTTTGTCTTTCTCTCTCTCTCCCTTTTCTCTGTGTGATTTGTATTTAGCAATTGTTCCCGGCCCACTGGAAACACAATGTACTCCGGGCTCTTTTCTCTCCTCCATTCATTACCTATTCAGGTGGGTTTGTTTGCCCATAGGTAACCAGGGGGCCTCCGGGAGCTCCCATGCGGTGCAGTAGGAGGCTGGCGGTGGCCTTTGGGGACACCAGGGTCCCCAAAACTGGCAGCAGGTTCCCATTTCCCCCCATGACAAATGAGCACTGGGAAAAGCACAAATCGGACCCCAACTCACTGCCGCCTTGATGAGCAGATGAGCTGAGGATGCTGACGCAGACGCGATGGTGGCCGGGCAGTGCAGCCCCGCGCGCAGCTGGGGAAGCGGAGGCACGGAGAGGTGCCCAGGTCCAGCTCTGACTCCCAGAGCCAGGACAGGGATCCAAACCCTTATCCACACCGGATCTGAGCCCGGCCAAGCAGTCCTGCCCCTGGCATTGGTGGTCCCTGGTTAACAAAACCATGGCTCTCCCCTATCGCTGGTTTTTTGGGAGCCAGTGAAGGGATGAGGAGAGCATTCAATGACAGGAAACACCAAAGCTGCCTCCAGCAGCGCTCCCACTGCTCAGTGCCCCCCCAGCATCTCCCCAATGCTGCACGGTGACTGGGTGCCCTCCAAGAGGGACCCTCGGGGCTGCAGGGTGGGCACCCACCTCCCACCCTGCCAGCCACCAGTGCCCAGAGCTGCTGCAGCCCATCTGGCAAAGTGGGGAAGGGATTTACCTCTCTGCTCCAAGACAGCCCACAGCAGCTTCTGGGATGCACATGGGAGCAGCTGAGGGCTTGATCCTTGGAGATGGCTGAATGTAGCCAGGAGACAGAGGGAAGAGAGCAGAGGCATCTAGAAAGCAGCTCAAAGGCTCCCGAGATGCTCCAGCTCCTGCTGGACGGTGGGGACTGTTTGCACCCCATCCCCTCCTGCCTCCTCCCCAGGCCCATGGTCCTGCGGAGCATTTGGGGGCGTCTGCAGCGACCAGGGTAGGCGCAGCCGCTGGGGTTGTTTCTAACCTCACAAGGAGAAGGATACAGGAAACCTTCAGGGAGTGCCGTGACGGCACAGAGAGCTGACAAGTGGCCATCCCTGGAGACAACAAAGCCCCCACTGTTCTCCAGGGCACAGACCGCGTGACCTAACAGGACTTTTCCATCCCTCCCACTGATGAAACCCCAAGGATCAAAGCCTGCTAGAAGCCACCTCCTTCTCCTCTCAGGGACAACCCACGCGGCGGATGGGGAGGCCACAGGGACCCCCAAAGACTCACCCCGTGAGCAAGGGATGGGAGCTGTGCGAGCAGGACGGGGGGACAGCAAGCAGCAGCGGCGGGTCCTCGGGGACGGCATGCGCCCCCGAACGCAGACGGCCCCGGGGCCACAGGATGGGGGCTGCGGGGGGGCGTGCCTGGGAATAAAGGGAGCAGACTGTGGTCTATTGTTTCATTGTTATGGCTTCAAAGGACAATGGGGCATTGTTGTCTCTGGGGATCCCATTGTTTGCTTTCGCTGCAGATCCCAGCCGTGCAGTGGATGGCGGCTTCCCGAGGGCCAGGCAAGCTCCGTGTGTGGGACACTAAATAACGAGGCAGGCATGTTTCCTTCCCCACCCCCTCCCCACCACCCTTCCTAAAAAGGCACGGCGCACTGCAGCCCGCCTGTGCCCGTGCAGGCCAGGGCACGGCCCAGCACAGCACGGGCACAGGCACCAGGACCACCCATCCGCGCAGGGAGCAGGCAGAGAAGCCCCCACGCCCCACGGAGACGGGGCGACAGCAGGGAGGGTTCACCCTGGAGGGGCTGAGGTTGTTCACTCCATCCCTGTGGAGCCCAGCAAACCTGCGTCAGGGGGAAAAACCCCACTCAGTATTTATCTATATGAGCCAAAACCCCATCTGCTGCCAGAAGCCACCGCAGTGCTGCTGGCTCCCAGCCCGGGAGGTGCCCAGGCTCCAGCCACACCAGCCAGGGCTGTGGCCCCGCTGCCTTCCCAGTGGCATTTGCTGGTGCTCCCCTCTCTGAACCCACAGGAGCTATACCACGGCCACCTAGCAACGTCCCTAGGTTTTTGCTGCCTCCTCTCATCACACAACATTCCCTAAAGACCACCATCCCACAGGCACACAGAGCAAGGGGTGTTTGCTGTTTTCTGCTGCAAAGCCCGACTTCTCCATCAGTGCCAAGGAAAAGGTACTTGGTACCATCCAAGGGACTTGGGAAAGGACGAGGCAGCCCTGGGTCCTCCCTTCACAGTTTGTGCAGCACCTCATGTCCAGGACTGTTATTTGCATAACTCCTTCCTATGTAAAAATAAATCTGGGTGCTATGCAAAAGCTGGGGGATGGGGAAGGAACAGGAGCCATCTCCAGCCCACAGCTGAAGCCCGGGAGCCTGCCGCTGCCCGCACATCAGGCGGTGCCAGAGGTGGGCTGGGAGATTGCTGGAGCAGGAAAGAGATATGCTGTCCCCAGAGACACGCCTTGGGCATGAGGCTGCTCACAACAGCTGGGGAAGGGAGTAACTCATCCAGGGAGCCCAGGCTGAGCCCCAGGAGGTGGCTGGGGCTGGGAAAAGCAGCGTTGGCAACTCAGCTGGGGAAAGGGGATGCCCACCCTGCAGAAACTCAATCAGCCTGGGACGGCTTCACTACCATGCCCCCCCACCACGCAGGGAGCCGGGCTCAGACTCAGCGGAGCCCCCCTCTGCAGGGATCTGACCACCCTCCCAGATAACCTGCAGAGAGGTCCCAGACAAGCTGGAAGAGCTGGCTTGTACAGCCCGGCCCCCCTGCTCCCTGGACCGAAGCCCTCTTGCCAGAGGCTGCACAAAGGCTGGGCTCAGATCAGCTCCCACCGAGCATCTTTCCCCGCTGCCCAAACGCACCTTGGTGCTGCCTGGGCCCCAGCTGATCCCGTGGCCTTGTCACCCTCGGAGTGGGAAAAGCCCAGCCCAGGCTGCTGGTAGCCCCAGACCAAGCTCAGCTTCACAAGAACAAATAACAGAGTTTGGGTTTTTCGAAGCAACTGCAGCTAATAAAGATATACATTCAACCTGGGCTTGTTTGTTTAGGTTTTAATCCTGGGAATTCCCACTACTTCTAATCAGAAGATGAAGGTAGACCTTGCCTCTCAAATGCCTCTAAGATTAATTTCTGGAAAAAGCACCAAGGGGGTTGTTTGATGATCAATAGAAGCTGTTTGGGAAAAACACGTAAGGTGTGACAAGGGACACTGGATCTCGGCACTGCAACACTGCCTACCTTTAACCAAATCCCTCTGCTCCCCCCGGGGCCTCGCATCTCCGCTGTGGAGCAAGGGGACATTTACTCCCTCGAGGGACCCGGCTGCAGCCTGCAGAAGCCAAGCATGCCAGGTACCAAGGGTACCCATCCCTTGGGGACTGCACCTGTGGCTCTGGGAGCTCTGATGCTGCCTTGGCTGCTCCTGCCGTGATCCCTGGGTCCCGTGGGGACTTGCTCTCATCCTCTCCAGCTTACAGCCTGGGGAAGTGGCAGTGGCCAGCTCCCCATCACGGCCAGACCAACCTCTGCCTGGGTGCACACAGATCAGCCTGGCTTTGCAACGTGCCAGCCCGACCCCAGGTGCTGGCAGGAGCTGGCAGCCAGCCTGTCCTGCTCTGGGGGCTCTTTCATGCTCCTGGCAGGCGTTATTTACTCAAATGTGCACGCACACACACACAGACACACACGCACACGCTCTCTCCCCCTTGAATAGTGCAATTTCCTCTCAGATAAAGAGCTCCTACCGCAGCCCATCTTTCCCTCTCCCCCCAAAACTTGTGCATGTCTCATGCACCCATTTCAGAGCCCACCTTGGGCTCTGATATTATCTCACTTCCTCGATATGAATATTGGCTCTGTTGTTGATCTACGATAAAGGGATGGGCTCCAAAACACTGTACATCGGGGAGGAGGCAGTGGTGCAACACGGTCTGATGTGCCCCAGCTGAGAACAAAGCCTTTTCAAGGGCGGATGCTGGTACCTGCCGTACTGCTAACTCGATAGCCCATCTCCACCAAAGCGTGGCTCCCGTTGGCGCTGCCCTCCTGTCCCCCCAACACCTGCACATGGCAAGGCGGAGGGGGCCCCCAGAGCAGCTGGGGGCTGCTTGTGCTCTGCAGGGTGACAAACACTCGAGGGGCAGGTACCTGGTGGCACAAACCTCGGGCAGGCACGCTGCGCTGCGTGTCCTGGTGTAGGAGGGGGACCCTGGTGTCTGGGTCAAACGCTTGGGGTATGGCGGCTGGTCCAAATTCCCCTCTATTTTATAGCATCTTAATGTACAAAATGCAACTGAGGTCCGGCAACACTTTAAGATCCCTCATCAGCTGGACCTCGCCTACTTCTAGCTCAGTTTACAAGGGAAAGAAACAATGACCTGAATTGTCTCCTTAACTCTTAACCCACCCAACAGGGAGCACAGGGAAGGAGAGAAGTGTGCCTGGAAAACTCAGATTTATTTACAAACCAGATTGCCTGGCAGCAGGAGAGCCACAGAGACAGCAGGCCAGTGCACAGCGCTGTTCCACTCAACTGAGGACATCACACCACTCCATCAGCCATCACCCCCCAGGGGACTATTAGATATTGCTTCTATTTCGCAGACAAGGGACTGGAAGAATAGCAGATAAGGCAAAATTCTGAAAAGCAGCAGCCACAATCAGGGCTGGACCCTCAGGAAAACTCAGCCTGCTTTTGAAGCTCTGGTCCTTGCAGTAAGGGAAACCTTTCTGCCAACCTGACCTCAAACACCTTTTCTGGTGAGACAGGCGAAACGCAAACAGGACCCCAGTGTCCTGGGTCTTAATAAATACTCGCACGTGAGTAACATACACAGCTCAAACCTGAAGCTGTCTCTTGGCTTTGTTTTACCACATCTATACCCCAAACCCTGCAGTTAGATGACAGCCTGACCCATGGAGCAGAGCTGTAGGTAACAATCTCTACCTCCACTGCAGACAAACTGGTATCATTGCGGGAGAAGCCCAGGAAACATCATCCACCATGACACTGGGGCTGGGTAGAAACAGCCCAAAGACAAGTGCAGGAAAATCGAGCTTAAATATTGCAGCTCAAGGCACGGGAGGGAAGAGCACCTACGGGAACAGGGTCGTGCTTTGGGTGATGGAGTTTGCTACAACACCTTGGGCTGAACAACTTCCAGGCTTTTGTGCATGGGGAATCAGGGAACACCTCCGTCCCCCGAAGCCCAGGTTACTGCTGGCAAGAAAAGCAGTAACATCGACCAACTTCAGCGCAGCAAGTCCAGCTCCTTGCACGAAGAGAAGGGGCCTGCTGGTATGCGAGGCAGCAGCGCGGGGGGGCGGGCGTTGCTGCTGCTAATGTGGCAGAGTTTCCCTGCTGAGGGCAGGCAAAATGCCCATGACTCATTTTTCCAAGAGATGTTACAAACAATAGTAATGATGCCCCTGGTGAGTATGACTGTGAAAAGGCACGACGGGGGGGCAGCCATGCTGGGCACCTTGTGTGTGGGCTGCCAAAGGAGGGTACTGCCACAAACAAAACCTGCTGGAGCCAGTTTTTGGCATTGTGTGCAATGAGAGCCCTTCTGCAAGGACTTTGGGGGAAGAAGGGCAAAATGGCTGCCCAGCAAAGTCCTCTCCCCACGGCATCCAATCTGCTTGTGATGGGTACCAACCCCGCCTTCAGCCAAGGAGGGGATGGGTTTTATTGCCCACGGAGAAAAATGCCATAAACCAGTCCCAAACAGTTCCATCCCCATGCGGGACTGGAACAAGAACAGGCAGGGAATTTAGGAAAGCATTACAGTGCTTCAAGGCTGCTCTCCCCCAGCTCCTGCCTCTACCCTCCGCACAAGTTTTCCATATTCAGATGCTGCCCTAAGGGGACAGCTTCTAAGCTGTTCGAGTCCTTGACCTTCCACTGTTGTCTCTTTGATACTATTATTTTTAGGCACACAATCCTTAAAACATACCAGCACTTGAAATAAGTTCCCAGATAACGTGCATTAAAGCACGAGGTGGCGTGGCTTCAGGAGAAGGGAGCTCTGTGGGATCAAGGATAGCCGCAGGACGCAGTGGAGGGAAAGGTGGTTTTCCCCTTGGTACAGCCCACACAGCTACACATTCCACCTCCCCATGTACTTATTTTACAGACACTCAGAAGGTTACAGGCCTGAAAAGACAGTAAATGCTGAAGCTCCGCGAGCAGCCACCGGCTACACAAGCGTCTGCTCCTGTCCTGTGGCGCTCCTGCCGAGGCAGCCCCGTGCCCTGCCCAGGAACAGAGCCCACTGCATCCCACACACTGAGCAAAAGTGCAACGACACCTTTCAAGAGCCAGGAAGGACACCAACCTGCAGGCAGCTGGCTGGCTCAGAGATTTAGGTTTAAGTGTATATAAAATCATCCTACAAATCATCGCTTCCCACCGAAGAACTACAGAGAAACTCATCCCTTCTGGAAAGGCAGGACCACTCTGCCTCCCTCCTCAGGGGGCTCTTTCACAAGCACAGAGTCTCATCCTGCAAAAGGACTGGGCTGGGCCAGGGCAAGCAATTCCCAAGTGCGAAAGAGAAGAAAGGCAGCATTTTTCCCAGAACCTCAAAGCCACAGGCAAAGAAAAAGGACAAATATTTACTCAAAGCACCTTCCAGTGCTGTTAAAGGTGCTAACAGTTTAAAAAAAAATAATAAAAAAAAATCAAACACTGCAGAGCCCCATCTGGATCCGAGGGCTCTCATCTGCCTGCCACAATCAGCGCAATGGTCTCAAACTGAAGCGCCGCATGGTAGAGAGCTCTGTCTTATGCAACCCGTGCCATCATTAGTGCAGAAGCAGGTCTCAGTCGCTCGCTTTTTGAGAAAAACTGAGCTCTATTTCTACAAAACAGGAATTCAGGTACAGTGAGACAGTACCTAAAACTATGGTCAGCTCTATTTTTGGTTGTGACACAGCTAGCAGCAGTAAGAAAACTTTCTCTGGCAAACCCCACCATAGGCACTTTGTTTCCTAGAGATGTGTGAACACTGCAGCGTGGTATTTGCACCGCAACATGACATCCCACTGCAATAATCCAGCACGCTGGGGCACTCCTAATAACGCCACCTCAAGGCATCTTCTTCAAAAGGAGCCTTTACACGCCTCCCCGCTCTCCCCTCCACCCCCGCACTGGAGGGAAAGGAATTTGCACGTTATGGAAAAGTACAATTCACAAAAGCAAACACAACAGGCTTCAAGGCAGCAGAAAGCCAAGCGATGGGAGTTTTCTAAACACAGAGTCCAATTGCAAGCATTCACTCTACCTTGCTCCTCCTCACTGCCTCTTGCTCAGCCAAAACCAGAACCTTCTACTCCTCATTCCCTTCTGGAGTGGGACACCCCAGGGTGTGGAGGAGCCGGGGAAGGTGCCGGTGCCCAGGAGATGCAAGCACCCTGTCCGGCCACCGCACCATTTGAGAGCAGCCCCACACCAGACAGCCCAGTTCGCTTTCTTCCAGGTTGTTTGGGAGCCAATAAAGCTGCTTGAACGCTGGGGAACTCTCTGTTCCTGCGGAGGCTTGTGACACTTTGCTGGAGGGGCAGGGGAAGCTGGCCGGGGCCGCAGCACCCCCTTCTGTCTGCCGCGCTCTTTTGCAGCCAGTTTTGAGTCTCATCCTGGCCCTGAGCGGTTCAGGCGGCTCATGAGACGTTACCTTCTCGCTGCCTGCAGCTTGGAAACGCTCAGGAAGCTGGAAGGATTCGGGGTTAAACAAAAAAAAAAAAAAAGAAAAAAAAGAAAAAAAAGAAAAAAAAGAAAATCAGCAAGTATTTGGATGAGTCAGTGCTGTGGTTTTCATGAGGACAGACAAGTGCCACTTGGGAAGCCAGTCTGGCAGCACCAGAATTGTTTTTGTGCCCCGTCTATGTGCTGGTAATGCCTAGAAGCTCTGTTCGGGGACCACAATGCTCCATTGCCAGGCAATCCTCAAACAATGGGGCTGTGTTTCCTCCTGGACATCACACATGCCTGGACTCTCCTACCGGCTTTCTGCAGTTTTCACGGCTTCCTGCTGGGGTGCTTCTCCTTTTCTTCTGCAGCTCCCACACACACGTAATTACTGACTATTTTGGTACCTTATCATGAGATGCTTCAGAGCTGATTAGCCTAGACTTCCTTCCTCCCATCATCAACCTACTCGAATATTGACGTTCATTCGCGCTAATTTGATAAAATCAAAGAGCAGAGGAGCTTTAGGAGGCATTATATGGTTTTGAAGTGCACAATTTGGAGTTGGCGGCAGCCCTGCTGATAAGAACGAGCTATTTCTCCTAATGTCCAGCTCTTCTCAAAAAGCAGCCACTTGCCAGCCATGTGCAAAGCGTGAGGACAGACCCTTGGCAGGCTCCAAGCCAGTTTAATTTCAGTGGCCCTGGATAAACCAGGGCCGAGCAACGTGATGTGACACATCCCATTAAATAACCTTTGGCTAAATACGCACTATTAGTAGTTGCACACACTTGGAAAGAGAAATCATGACTTCAAAGCAACTTCAAAATTGGAAGGGACTCTGCATTTTTAGAGTCTCAAGATCTGTCTGCAGCAATGAAGAGAGGCAGGTAAATTTTACAGCACTGCATCATAAATACCCCTTCCTGCAACACCTGCATTACCGACAATTCCTTTCTGCCTTCCCCGAAAGCCTTGCTTGGTAAACTGGGGATAAAATGGAAAGCAGATGCAGGTGACCTCTTCAATGCAATTCTATTCCATGTGCTAGCTTCTGGTGATGACTTCTATTACCAAGTGACACCGGCGGGTTATTTCTGTTGACTGTGTCGAAAGGACTTTGCAGCTTGTGAAATAAGAAGAAAATAAGAAATAAGAAAACCCACCAACTCCGTTAGCAGGCTGTACAGCTGGAGCTGTTCTAGCCACTGTAGTAGGTCATGTGGTTTCTCAAAAGCTTCTTACCATGAATGTCTGCTACAGTACTCCTGATGTACAACCTCTTGGAATGGGGGAAGCACACTGGATGGTCTTGCCTCAAAGGATAGAAATACATGAGCCTTCTGGCAGAGAAATCTTCCATCTTGAACATAAATTTTCACGCCTAAGGCGATACACAATTTTAAGTTTTGAAATACTGAATGCTTATTAAATGATTTCTAGTGCAATCTGACTACCAAGATTCATTTTCTTCCATCCAGGTAATCTTAGTCTCCAAGTTACAATTACAGCCAAAACCTTTCTTTTTTTCTCTCTTTCTTTACATGAGAAAAGCAGCAGAGGGGACTGATAGCCCCACATAAGCTAGGGAACTTATCTTTTGTTGATGTGATAAGCAAATCGGCTCTCTTGTGGAAACTTGAATAGAACAGCCAGATCCTTAAAACAGATAATAAAAAGAAACCAGTATGATAAACCCCCAACTGATACATCCGATATCCCAGCTTATTTCACAGTGCCATGGTTTAACCTAGAGACTGCCCAAAGATGCAAGAGATTTAATCCAAACCAACTGCCCTCTCTGCTTCTCCGAGCTGAAGATAAGTTATTGTATGAGCACGCCTACCAGTAAAGCTGGTAAATGTTGAATTACTATACCACAGCCCCAGGCTCCTCACGAGAACCACACAAGCTCAAGGACTGCACGTCACTCCAGTATCCTGAATGAGCCCGCCCTGCCCACCTAACGCATCCCAGAACACACAGATATTTATCACAGACTGCACAGATCCACGGTGAAAATCACTCTGAATACCTATCTCCCCTTGTTCTACTCAGAGAAGGGCATGAGACTGAAAGCAAGCAGATTTATGTTTACAGTTAATGTAAAAATGTTTATTTGTGAAATATATCATGCATGGTTTCAAACTACAAAAAAAACCCCAAACAACCTTGCACAAAGGAATGTGCAGTTTTCAACTCTGCATGTCATCCCGGTTACGCATAACTTCCTCTCTACAAGACGGTCCTGTTCCCACTAGCACTTTATTCACTCCGAAGCACCGTAGCCATTGTTCTAAGTGAACAACAAATCCTAGTTAGAAACACTTTGTAGAAGAGTGATATTGTCCCCTTTTAACATGATCCGACCTGCAACACAAGAGAAAGGAAATAGGGGATTAGAGAGATCCCAGACTCTAACGATAACCTTGTGTTTTCAAAAAGCATTCCACAACGGCACGAAGTCGCCCACATGACAACCGACCAGGTTTTTATCCGTAGCGCTGAGCCCCTTCCCATATGGCTGCCCACGTTCACAATTCACACTACAACGCATCAGACACATGCTCCGCTCCTGTGCTCGGCGTTCGAGCAGCACTGTTTCCACTGCGAGCCCAAACATGTCACTTGTCACAGACAGCTGTTTGTGTCCTCATCAGCAGGTGGTTATTAAATACCACCACTTAAGTGCTTCCTGGCTTCGACTCAGAGGTGACACAGCAAGTGTTAGAACTGCTCAGGGCCCCCACATTAGATGTAGCTGAGGAGTCTTGACTGGACCCCTGCCACCACCCTGGCTACAGAAAAAGCGCAGTGCAGTCCATATGTTGTGACGTGCTTGAAAGACAAAAACTGGCAAGTGTCTCAGGCAGAGACACCTTCCCCTGCACATTCAACACAACCAACCGGCTCAAGAAACAGCAGGAGCCAAGACCTGGCCAGTACCTGCTCTGGAAAAAACTCTGTCAGTACTCTTCTGGAAAAAACACTTCAAACTCAACACTTTTCACATGTTTTGTGCTTTACAGCATTGCTACATGGAAGGCTCGCACAACCAGCTTTCAGGCATCACTCAGGTTACACAGACACAGGGACATACCCAGCTGTTTCCTTGATTTTGTTTTGGAGTGAATCTCCTCTGCGTCGTCCAGCACCAGGTTCATATATTCATCAAAGCCCTAAAAATCAGCAACAAAAGCAGTCAGTGAGCGAAGGCAGGCAGACTCCTCTCAGCTACATCTAAACTTCAGCGACAACCACATAAACTATCATTAGCTGTGCTGATGTGGGCTGGGCAATTAAGACTATTCATTGGAGAGGCATTAACCATTGCGACCACCCCCACCCCTGGTAGTTCTTGACAGGAAGAAATAGTTTTGTGAATCTGAAAAAGAAACCCTCAAACAATCGTAAGAGTAACAAAGGGAAATAGTGATACTCACAATGATGCAGCCTTCTATCCGCATGTTTACCTGCTCGTAAAGCCACACCTGGATCCTGGACCTCTGCAAAATGGTGGAGGAGGAGAGCAAACCAGGAATGTAAATACTCCAAGAAATTTTATTTTCTCCTACGTATTAAGTGATCCTCGCTACCGACAGCCACTATAGCTCTGCAGCGCTCACAGGGCTAACTCTCACACATGATTTTGGTTAGGTCCTCACAGTTTTAAGGTATTATACTATTTTAAGGTATTATACTATTTTGTAAATAGTTCACATGTTCACTATGAACATATAACAGCACAGATTTTAAAATTACCACACGAAAAATATCCCCGTGCACTGGCCTGCAAGACCAACGCCTGTTACGAAGGTAATTCCTCAAGGAGTGAAGGAAACGCTGCCCTGGGAGCCAGCCGCTCTCCTCACGTACCTGAGCGGTACCAACTCGTTCAGCTCAACAGAAACCGGCTTCAAAAGGCGAATTGCGACCTCTGGGCCCCCCGCTCCCTGCCACAGCCCCCTCCCCCGGCCGCAGCCCTCCCCCGCCCGCCCCACGGTACTCACGTTCTGGAGGTAGCGGAAAATAAGGTTCTGGAGCGGGGTGTTAAGGACACAGCGCGGCAAGAAATCCCCGGCGCCACGGCCCCGGGGGCGGCCCCCGCGGCCCACCAGCGCCTCACAGCCCAGCTCCTTCCCTCCTGCCCCGCCCCCGCCGGCCCGGCCTCCCCGCGGCTCCGAGACGAGCCCCCCACCACAGGAAGGATACGATGGGCTGCACCATCACCTTCTGCACCTTCTGGCCCTGCCCGCGGTACGCCATGGCTGCTGCTGCCGCTGCCCGGCACACGTCCCGCCACCCCCGCCGCCGGAAGCCGCTGAGCACGGCGGGAGCGCGCAAGGAGTCGTGGGAAGGTGACGGCCCTGGCCGCTCTAGGAGGCTGGGAGGACCGTTGTCTCTACTGCTCCGCGCAGGAGGGCGAGCAGAGAGGAGCGGGGTAAAGGGGCGAGCAGCAAAGAGGGGGGGGGGGGGGGGGGCAAGGAGAGAAGAGGGCCAGCAGGAGGGGGTGGCAAGCAGAGGAGAACAGAGGGCCAGTAGGCTGGTGGGGGCCAAGCAGAGGAGAGAAGGCCAGCAGGATGGGGTGAGGGGGCAAGCAGAGGAGACGAGAGGAGGAGGAGGTGGGGAGGCAAGCAGAGGAGGGGAGAGGGCAAACAGGAGCCAGGGGCCAGCAGGAGGGGTGTCCCCTCACCCCCCCAATAGACTACACACCCACACCTTTCCTGTGCCATATTTATTTAAAAACAGTGCTAACCGCTGTTGCGTGGAATAGTTCAACTACCGGTAAAGGCAGAGGAGGCCAGACTATGTTTAATACAATACCTTAAATAGAATACAAATATAAAATGGAAGAATAAAATATTTACAGAAACCATGGCATACACCAAATCTCACCCCGGCAGAGGGAGCAGCAAAGGCTGACAACAGAGCAAGAGGAGGGAAGCCAAGGGGGGAAGCCTTCCTCGCCAGGCTCGGGCACACTCTTCCTCTCTCCCCCAGTCACCGCTGGTAACGTCTCACCGTGAGAAAGTCCTTCAGCAGGATAAAGGATCGGCAGCTTGGAGCCAGGTGACCCTTCTGGAGCCAGAACAGCAGTTTCCTAAATTTTGGTTTCAAACCTTTCCTCTAGGAACTAAGACATCACAGTGGATTATCAAAGCACATAAGTGTTTTCTTCCAAAGAGAAAGTATTTACAATCAACTCAAAACAACTCATTTTTTTTTTTCCTCTGCCAGCAGCAAATGCCTGAGGGCCCCTACGGCTTCACAAATCATAGTAAGAAGAGACTAAAGTTCTCCAAAGAATTCAAGAAAACAATTCAAAATATGCCTGCTAGGGAAAACTGGTGGCAGGGTACACAATACACCTCAGCCTCAGCTATTTTCTTCAGGGTCCCAAATTCGGACTGCATGTAGAACCTGTGGCAGAGCAGCAGCCTCCAGCATGTACTCATACACGGAGCTCAAGCCTCAGTGGCGGGGTGGGGGTGCCAGGGAGACCGAAGGGAGGATCCCTGGGGCATGCCCAAAAAGAGCATGGTTGGTCCTGCAGCAGTACCAGGTTCCAAGATCTCCAGCCCAGGCACACGCTCCCCCTCGGGTCGGTGCCAGCGGTGGCACGGCACAGCGGGCAGGAGGTGAGACGAAGCCGACGGTGTTTGAGCACGAGTCCGAGCAGCCACCGCTTCCCGACAGAGGACGAGCCAGCAGCTCAGCAGAGCAATTCTTGGAACCAAGAGGCACTTAAACCAATTCTTAGTTAACCAATTCTTAGTTTGCCGATTTACTGCAGACTGCGAGAGGAATCCCAACTATCCACCCCAGAATCCTGTTCGCATCAGCAAAAAGCACCAAACCTCCCCAAGCTTTGGTACAGTACAACAAAATCAGAGGGGGGTATTCTAGCTGTACTGCAGAGATGCTGCTTTTCCACACTGATATTGTATCATCCCTGATAATTCCAAGTGAGGCTGGATGGACTGACCCCAACCACCACCCCTGGCAGCACATTTGGTCCAAAATATTAACTATTCTGCTCCCTCCCACCCCAACATTTAATTAAGTTACACTAAAAGATTAAAGTCAAAATGATAACATACATAAATAAAACTCAAGAGTTGACATAGTAACTCCAGGCTTTAGATATCAACTGTCCAAGAAGTCAGAAAAAGCTTGGAAATGCGCTGAACGGTGTTTTGCCAAGGGTGGGAGAGGAAGGAAGGAAGCTTTAAGCCTTCGGAGCATCACTGAATCAGTACATCAGTTCATGACCACCACAGTCTGCAGATGGGCATCTCTCTGTCCCAAAATAAACAAGTGCTTTGTCCTCTTAATGTCAAAGGTAACCACCGATAGTTACAGAATGGATGCACAGGACCTTGACTCTGACCAGCAGGGAAATTTAGGACAAAGGAGTGCAGATACTGCCAATTTCTACCAGTTCAACTGTGCTTTAAGACTCATTGCAAAGCCTTAGCTAGAAAAAGGATCACCTCTGGGTATCCAATAAAATATAAAGTTTTAATTTTTTTTTTTTTAAAGCCTTAAGAATATGCAGTTCAGCTGTCAATCATTTCAGAGAGTTCCAGGAGGAGGTCATCCTCATCCTTCCCTGGGTCCAGGTCAATTTCTGCTTCCAGTTTGCCTCCTGAGATTTCCCAAATAAGTTTCTCAAAGTCATCTTCTACGGATAAGGGTGCTTTCCCAGCCCCTGTGGAGCTCAGCCGGCGTGTTTTCACCGGTACTTGTGAAGAAGTTGAAGTTGAGCTTGAGACCTCGGACTGTGCCATGAAGTCTGCTTGGCTTCCAATATGCAGTTCAGGACTTGGAAGAACAAGAAAGAGCAAATCAGTGAATGACATTCCTTAACCAGAGAGATGTTTTCTGCAAACCAGCGCTTAAAGCTGTAGTTAATCCCTCTGACACCTCAACCTTACACTGGGATTGTTATTCAATTAACCTGGGGCAGTACTGATAAGAGTCCAATGTATCAGCAGGTACATTTTTCAGTTTGGAGATTTATCCGTGAAGACAGAGCAGCCTGGGTCTGGCCAAGACAGTTCCATTTTTGTGATCAGAGACACTCTGCCACTTTTACTAATTTGACTGTAAAAAGATTAAGCAGTCAAACTCTACAGGCATTCAGAAAACCCAAAAAGTCACTGAAAAGCTGTGCCAACTTGCAGCATTTCAAGAAAAAAATATCTAAATAAGCGTTCCTGCTAGCTGCTAGAAAATTATTCCTGATTAATTGTTCCTCTGTTGAATTTGACATTAATTATCTCAAACCTCTTAATTTTTCCACATGCAAAACCCCCTTATGTTTCACATGAAAGACACACTGATCAAGAAAAAGAACAAGTTGTGCTTGTTACCTAGTTTTGGGTTTTTCTCTCCCAGGTACGGAGACCAGGCTGTCTTCTGGCAAAGCAGGAACAACAGCCTAGGAAGAAACAAGACAGTTTTCATGATACGCAGGTAAAAGACTTAGTAAATCCTTCCTCTGCTGCTTCTCCCCTGGCATAGCTGAACCTTAACCAAAATACAGAACCAGGGCACTCCTGAAGAAAACTTTGCTTGAAGTTTACTAATGACCTTGTGTCTTTTGTAAGAACACAGCGTTAATGGACAAAATCCTTCATAGCACAGAGAAATCATAGCAGAGTATTATGTAAATGCTGCCATTCATCTAATAAAAAGCAGAAGGGTACTACAGCCATCCTGTAGACCACTTCTGGATTTAAAAGAGAACAGAGACGCGCCAAGTATTTCAGCTTTCCATCTTTTCTCCAAGAGGAGGGTAAAACTTGGGCATAAATTTTACTAGGGACCCACTACTGCCTCAGCCACTGTCACTGTCCTTACCACAGCTGCTTTTTTAGCTGGAAGCTCCTGCGTGTCACCACCAGTGGTACTCAGTGGCTTCACTGCCGCCACAGCAGAGGGATGATTCTCAGCTGCTTTACGTTTCAGTGTCTGCTTTGTCAGGCAGGTGGCTTTCCCATCAGAAGGCTTCAGGCACGCCTTCGGTTTGGCTAGAGTAAGAGAAAGAGAGTTGTTCTGCCTCAGGAACAAAAAAACCCAAACAGCTTCTCTTTAACAGTCCCATGATCCTTCTAGTTAAATATAGTTGGCCATAACAACTACACTCCAATTTCCCAGATTCACAGCAGTTATTTTCCACATAGTAAACACTGTTTACCAACAAGCCATAAAAGGAGCAAAGAAGTTACAAAAAGGAGCCAGTTACAACATGAAAATTGTCATGATCTGCCTTTCTTTCAAAACATGACCTAAAGTAACTCTCTAACATACAGCCAACGCTTACTTTTAGCTTTCCGTTCTGGAAGTTGAGCTGCCTGTTTCCCTGGGGGTACAGCAGCATCCTTTCCTGGGCTTTGAACGCCATGTTCTGGAGGTTTCACCAACGCCCTCTTCATGAATTGGGAACATGGCCCTGAAACCACGGTGGATTCAGGATTCCCTGATGCTGGAGTTTTATCCTTCACTGCTTTTTCAACAGGAGATGGCACAGCAGCTGCTTCCTTCTGAAGTTTCTCTTCTTGGCATCGTTTCAGTTGCCGCTTTTCCTTCATAATCTCTTCAAGGCTCTTCACTTGAACTTTAGCATTAGGTGCACTCTGATCAGAGGGCTAGAAAAAAACAAAAAGAGGACTAATAGCACAAAAATCTATGGAGATTTTGTTAAGAAAATCTGAGTGGCAACGCTTCCAAAATGGCTCCACGTGGAACAGAGCATGCTAATACCATTCAGATCTGACATTTTTTCCATAAAACATTACCTGTAACAAGATCCATGCTTTACTATGGAAATACTGTTTCAAAAGCCTGCAATTCCCAACACAGCAAGCTTCTTTAATAGAGCAGAAGACTCTAGCTGTAACCTATTACATTCTTTTTAGGCACCAGTCATACAAGCTCCCCAATACAGCATTCACTGTAAGTCTGATTCCCTCTCATAAAAAGCTTTAGCCTTCTCTGTTGAAACACCTCAAGATTTTAAGATATTCTTCAAGTCTGACAGATAAAGTCACTGACAAGAAAAACATTCCCTCCACATTAACCTCACAGATTTTATCTGGTGCTAATAGGGGGGTTTATTCATTATCAGGTATAATCAGATTAATTCAGTGCTTGAGGATTACAGTACTGTCTGGAAATGTTATTGAAAGTGACAGGACTTAGGACTTTACTGAAGCACTTACCAAACACCAAAAGGTAGGAGCACACTCAAACTGGCAGCAAGCAGTGAGTTACACAAAAAGCGAGAAAATTTATCAGAAATTTTATGAATATATCTGTCTTTACAAAGGACTCACCTCTGCAGGTGCAGAGACTGCTTTAGGAGAAAGCTTATTCAATTCCACTATCTTCTTTTCTTCCCTTCCAGGTCCTTTAAAACAAGCAAAAAAAATTAATAAATCTGTCAACAGCAGAAGTAAAGAAATCTGGTTACCTCTGTTTCCTTGGTGTGTTTATTTCCTCATGTCTAGTAACAGGACAGAGGGAAAGGCTACAGTAAGCAATCCACAGTATTTGAGCCATCCTTCCCTCAATCACACTCACTCTTTTTACGTGGCTTATATGATCTTAATGATGAGATCTTTGATGCTCTGTCATTTTTGACAAAAACTGGCCCTCACATTCAGAAGTTGATCCAAGCAAGCTTCGCAAACACATATACCTCAATAGCCAAGTTAAACACCACATATGCCAGAGAGGAGGTAAACTTGGATTCAGCACAGGCAAGATTCCATATCACAAACAGATGGCAGAAAAAAACAGAAGAGAAATTAGATTACAAAGTTCCTCAATGAATGAAATTTCCAGTGGGAAATACAGAAAACTATAGTGTAATGCATGGAAAATAATATGGTTGCGTATTTCAGCACTGTCTTGTACCTTGCAGCCTTAAAACTCTTTCATCCTCTAGTACAGACTGAAGGAAAAAGCAAAGCGAATCCTGAGCAAACTGAATTTGCTTGACAGAGGAAGCACTTCACCAGGGCAGGTACCAAATCATCTTATTACCTATTAGCTTTGTGATCCGTAACAATCTCCTCCCTGTCGGGGCAGGTTCGGGTTGGGCTGGTGGAGCTGGCACATTTTCTCCACTCTGCTGCATTCGCAGAGCTTTCTCCTGCTTGATTTCTTCCAAGGTTTTAATACGCACTTCTCCTGCTGGCTTGGCTTTACCTGCAGACTCTGCCAGCTGCACTTTGCTGGGCACAGGTGGAGCAAGTGTGCTCTGCTTCTTGGGCTCACTCTCAACTTTCACCTTGGTAGGCAACTCTTCTGGTTTTTGCTTCTCGTCTTCCATTCGCTTGCGTTTTTTTTCAACCGGGGCTCCTGAGAAAGCTTTGATGCGAACTGCAGGAGGTCTTGCCCCCAAGCTGGGATCTTCTGTTTTACCACATCCTTCGGTCTGGGGTTTAGCTTGAGGCTCTCCTCGTCTCTGATTAGCTCTCTCAAGACGAATTTCCTCCAGTGTTTTCACATGGATCTTTCCTGCTGGCTTAGCAGCCTTCTCTGTCATCATCAGAAAAAAACAGATAAGCACCAACATTTAAACAGAGTCCAACAACATTTAAAGTCTCCCGAATTTGTCACAGTACTAAGGAAAACTAGGTTTGACCGTTCCTAATAATGCATCTTAGGACAATATAACTGCATTAATATTCTCCTCCTTTGAGCCACTTGTCTTTTGAAAATGAGTGCTCTCCAGAGAGCTGCAACACAAAAAAAACATTAGCCCATTTTGTTTCTTTCTCAGACTGTGCCTCTCTGTTAGCATCTCAAACTCCTGCTCCTGGTAGTGGTTCTATTCTACCTACGTCTAAGTGTACTGCAGCTTCTGATTGTCCACAGCAGGAGCATGAAACCTTGACAAGGCACAAGTGGAAACACCACCCCCCCCCCCTCCCAGAGTCAGATCTCTGACAGCAGCCATCAGGACAGCTTCAGTACTTGAGCAAAAGAAATCAGGCAGGTTTTTTAAATTAACTTGTAGGGCTGTATGGAATTTCATGAAAAGAAAAAAAAGGGGAAGGCATATTTAATAGCCAGTTATTACCTGTCTCAGTACTGGTCTGTTCAGAGGGTAATCCTAGCCTCTCCTTCAGAGACTTGGGGACTTGAACTACAAGACAGAACGGTAAAAGTTAGGGAGACTGCACAAATCTCAATTTTGTGTTCACATCTTGATACGAGGCAGGAGATCACTTCACCGAGATTTCAAGTTACCCTGAGCCCTCAACCAAGATGCAAAAGTTCCATTAAAAGAAAGGACAAACAGAAAATCTGTGCATTCAATCCAGAGGTCTGTTTAGTAGCTGTACCTCTCTTTGGTGCTTTGTCAGCATTCTCCAGAATCTCTATCTTCTTCCCCAGCCTTTCAGCAAGGTTGCGCCTTAGTGGAAGGACACTTTTACCACCTTTGGAAAGAGAGAAACAAGAAATACTGTAAGAACATACCTCTGGAGGAAGCTTTTAGAACAGTCAGCCACAGACTTCAATCCTTCCAGGTATACTTTCTTGTATTTGTCTTTCGCTTGGTAATAAAATTTGCCATTTCTGCAGCCAATACAGATCTCCACCAAAACTTCCCTCCCACATACAGAAAAATGCCCTTAAATATAGTCATGTTTAGATGAGGGCACCCAAACAAACAGCTCACAAAAAGCTCTTACCTACAGATGTTTTCGGTTTTCCCAGTCTGTCAGCAAGGTTCAGTCGAATCACAGGCTCCTCCCCTAAAACAAATCATCATCTCTTTAATGCACAGAAACCAGCAGCCAGTAAAAACATTGTCTTCTAGCTCACGTCCCAGTAAAAAGACACTCTTTTGGTATCCAAACCACATAAACAAGCAACTACAAGTAGTCCCACGCATTTCTTGCATTTAAAAGGAATTGTGCAGATCTAGACACAATCATTTATACAGACTCATATCACACTACTGTTTGCAGCTGCCACTGCCAGCCTCTTCAATGCTTCCAAGGTGCACTACTTGTGTCATGCCATCTTCTGTAGGTCTTCCCTTTCATTACTCTCGTTATCCCCTTATTGTGTACTGACACTTGTTTTGACATCAGCCTCTCCCTCTGCTGCTAATGCACTTAACCCAAGCACTGACATTGTCACATGCCGTCAACACATTAGCTCATTCACAAATCTCACTCAACGTCAGGAACACAGAAGTCAAATGAAGCATGTTTGAGACTCTGTGGGATGGTGATAATGTATGATTAGCTATGGCTTAACGTCAAGCTGATTAAAAAAAGCACTTCTTGATCTTTTATTGCAATACAACAAATGCCAAGTCTCTCCAATACAACCAGGGCCTTTAAACATAAAAGCACAGTTTTAATAAGAAAAGGCAGCACCCAGCAGATTAACGTGTCTGAATTACCTTAATTATCACCTAACCTTTTGGTTTAGAAGCCATGAAACCATAAAACAACAGTATTCACTGTTACCTTGCTTTGTAGACAGAGTCACAGTTCTCACTACTGTCCGTTCATTTTCCTTTTCTGGCACAGGAACAGTCAGAGATTGGAGTGGATGAACAGAAACTCCTGAAGGACCCTCTGATCATAGCAAGCAAAACATAAGGACATTTAGGAAAAAAACCCCAACAAAACAGAACACAAGAACTATCATGAAGACCAAAACCATAGTTATTCATTACTGTCAAACACATAATGACCAGTGCATGTAAAAAAAAAAAAAAAAAAAAAGCGCTGAGCAATTTCCCTCTGATTTGCCCTTGGAATTCCTGTCTGGAATACCAGCTGTTCCAGTTTAACAAAACAGATTGCACGCCAAAGTAGCTCAAGATCCCCAGCTAAACATGGAAATCTCCCATCCTGAACACTACAGTGCAAAAAAGTTCCCCCCCCCCCCTTTTTTTTTTTGGCAAATTAACTGTATTTGCCCATACACAGACAGCTGGCCAGGTTCTATCAGAAGGATTACAAACAAAAAACCAAAAACCACATGAACAGAAGGCAGAGGGATAACAGGGGATATTAACTCACCACCTTGTTTTTTTGTTTTTTCCTTTAGTTTCTTCAATTTGATTTCTTCCAGTGTTTTTATTCCAAAATTTAAGTTGACATCTGAAAACACAAAACGGTTAAAGTGAGACTTAAAAGGCACATGTTGAAGAGCACAGATCACCAAGCTTCTTACAGCTCAACCTTTCTGAAGTATTTCAAATGAACCCTGTCAACACTCCCAACAAGTAAAAAAGCCATAGAACGGGGGTATTTTAGTAAGCAGCTGGGACCTTTCTTTGCCCCTCCTCCCATCCTGCAGGGTAAAACCTATAGTTTTAAGTATTTTTAATCCATCTACATGATATTAGATTGCTCTATCGTTAGACATGGCTTTCCACAACTTTTCAGAGGACACAACTGCAGGCATTTAAACTCCACTCTGCAGCTCTGTTTCGCTCTACAGAAGTAAACAAGGAGTTTATCTGTCTGAGCCAAGGGACATACAACATGTTTAGATAAGAACAAGCTCATGGAAATAACTGACTCCATCCAGCTCCCCTATGTTCTACCATATTTTCGGAACACATTGCTTTTGAGTTAATTATCAAATTCTCCTTCCAATCCATCCTACTACAGCAGTTAAAGACTACCTTGCTTTGTATTAGCATTGGATTTCCTAGTGGAAATTATCCTCAATCCATTATGGGCTTCTGTCGCTGGTTGCTGGACGGGTGTTTTAGTTTCATCTCCTTCTTCAGAAAGCTGGTCTAAAAGGCAAAAATAAACCTGTTCAGTTACAGAGCAGGGATTAAACAAGATTTTTCATGTTTACATAGCTCATACAATGACATTGCAGTCCATGGTTCAGGTTCTGTTCGTATTCTTAGCTACAAACACAAACAACTGTTTATAGAAGGATTTTTTTTTTTTTTTTAAAACAGCTATATTGACTTGACAAACTCATGCAATAGAAGAGCTACACTGGGAAAAACCCGAACTTTTAGGACTCCAAAGTCTTGCCTGTAGCTTTAAACCAGGGCTCCTCAAACTACGGCCGGCCCGTAGGCCAGATACGGCCCCCCAGGGTCCTCAATCCGCCCTCCGGTATTTACAGACCCCACCCCCCCACCCACCCCCCGCCGGGGGTTGGGGCTGGGGGGGGGGTTGGGGGAGGAACCAAGCAGCCGCAGATGACTGCCTGCCACTTCATCCGCGCGCTGGACCCCTGTTTAAAAAGTTTGAGGACCCCTGCTTTAAACACTACACAATTCAACTATTTTGTGATTTATATATACATTCAGAGTAGAAATGCCTTCAGTAAGTAAAAAACGCTCACCATCATCATCTTCATCATCATCTGCAGCATTGATTACAACTGGAGGATGTGTAGGACTTGGGACATTTTCAGAGTTTTCCACTTTCATCACCCCCCTCAGTTGTGGACAGGGATTTGACTGGACAGAAAGTTTGTTTTGCTGCAGTGATATCTGAGCCATTTTTACATCGTCTTCTGCAGACTCAGGTGGACTTGGAAGTGTAGCTAGAGGAAGAGGAGGACCATCTGTAATTTGGCCATTTAACACTTTGACCCCAACGCCGCACTCACTGTGTAGATATGGTAGATAAGGCAGATAACCCACTTGGATACTGAATTTAAAGTTGTTTCTTCTTCATCTCTGGTTACACTGTAAACAATGGCTTCCCTTCACACAAAAAACTCATTACCTTACACCCAGAAAGGATTAAAAGAGGAGAAAGCAACCTGAAAGGCAAAGATCACACAAAGCACAGAGAAGCCAAGCACAAAAGAAAAAATTAAACACCAGAATTACATTCCGTTTAGCTAACAGCTTCCAACTGCAGACTTCTCCCTGCACTTATAAATGAGCAGTTACTCGATGTCTTCTACGGTACTGTATGCACTCCTAGGCAATATTCAAAATTAGTTATTTAATACTTAAAGAAAAAGGACCCAAGAAACTCACTTTTGCTTGGTGGTAAGAAGAGTCCCTCAACATAACGTCCTTTTGCATGATGAAAAGCACAGTTGGCTTTTTGACAGCCTACTGGTTGATTCTCCCAGTAGCAAGGAATCTCACTCCGTTTTTTCTGAAGACGGAAAGAAAGAAAAGCTCACAGTAACACTCACTTAAGATTGGCAAAGAGACAGTTTCACATCATGCCAGAGACAGGACTATCGCAGTGCAGTGCTGCAACACTGTTCCAAAGGTCTATTTATCACTCAAATTATTTCAGGGCGTACACACAAAGTTTGTGTAAGCTGTAACAACCACGTATTATCTAGCCTGCCCATCGTTCAGTCTGAGAAGACAAGCACTCTAACATGTCAATTCAGGGTGGGTTAAACTAATACAACATGCAAAATACCAGGATTATTCAGAGGGAAAAAATGCCTTAAATTGCCTAGGTTAAATCTATGGGAATTTCTTTCAGAGCCTAATTCCCTCACATCTTTTCTCTTCCCACCTTCTACGACCCCAAGAGGTCAGAACAATATTATCTGAAGAAATCCAGGGCAGAAAAGACCTGACAGGCCATTATAAAGCCTAGCCTTTAGGAGGCTAGTGCAGGCTGTTCACTGCCACCCTGCCACAGCACATTCAAGCAGTCTGATCAATGAGGTTGTAAGAAAATAAATGTCAGCACCTAACACAAGAATTTCTTGCTGAGCTATACCTAAGAAATCATTTTTTCTTTCCCCAGCTTTCTCCCATCCCTCTCCTAGTAACAGAAACCAGTATCATATTAAAGTAAGTAAATCCATCAGGGAAAGCACATTCAGTCCACCTACAGCAAGGAAAAATGCTTTCTGTGATTTAGTTTGAGAATGCATCTTTACACAAACACTCACATCAATTTCCATGTGTCTGAATCTGCAGATATTCCTGAAACAGCGACCCTCCTGCCAGAGCGTGCAGACGGTTTCACTTCCCAGAGCAGCTTCACAGTGGCGGAAGGAACAGCTGTCTCCCTGTAACCAACAGGAAATCAACAAAAAGGAATATAAAAGAGTACAGCCTAAAAAAATGTCCATGCTATTAGAACTGGAAGCGGAATCTTACTTATTAAGCTAACAGAAATCTGTATGTCTCCTCCCACTCTTCCCTGTCCTCATAAAAACTAGAAAGGTAAAAATAACCCTAAAGCAAAAGAAACCCGAACATACCTTGTTACATGTGGAATAGAAATAGAAGTAGCAGTCATCTCCTTGGTTAGACATAATGGGCAAATTCTTAGAATGAGTTCAGGTTCTAAGGGTTCACTCAACAGGGACTTCCTCCAGTTTTGGCAAGAGCTGGTTTCACTCTTTCTTGGCCTGAAAATCTTCTACTGGCTTGAACAGTGAAATCTTCTTTTTAAAAGTAACCCTAAAGAAAGGTAGCAATAGGTGAAAAATAATAAAGTAATAAGCGTTTTTACTTATGTAAAAACAGATTTAAAAAATCTTTCTGTTAAACAAATGAGTTTCTTGAGCAGGAGACAATGTCTTGAAATCAGCTGTACACGGTAAGTACCCCAATCCTAAATCAAACTTCTGTAAAAACTGCATGGGTTTGGTGAGCAAGCATTCTCTGCTGTGTCATTAGTAGTAGTTATACGCCTCAGAGCACAGAAAAAACTACTGCATGTGGCTGCACACCCGATGAGAGCCGTTTCTTAAAAAAATGGTTATACATTTGAGTTACCAGCCGATGACTAACTGTGGGTACTAATAATTTCTATAAAACACAGTTGACATATTAAACATTATTTTCCAATCACCATGTATCTTCAAGTTCACGTACCTGGATAACTTCAGCAAAGATACTGATCTTCAAAGACTTCCAGTTAACTTCTCCTGTAGGCCGAACCAACACTGAATCCGTGAATTAATAATAAAGGGGTAGAAAGAATTTTCCTCCTCACATTGCCAAGGGAACCTCTCATCCACAATTCAAACATAGGATGTGCTTTTAAACATCTTACAACTAATGGAGGAAGCAAGTCCATTTGGATACTGTCATACTGGAGACAGCCAGGGGTAGTTAGCTCTTCAAAAAAAAAAAAAAACCAAAAAGCCAAAAAAACAACAAAAAAACCCAATGCTTTTAAAGATGAGCTTGTGATTCAAAGTGGCTGCAAAAATGAGGATCCATCTTCCACAGCCGGGCAATTATAATTTTTTTTTTTTTTTTTTTTTTAATTTAAAATTCAGTAAGATGCAATTTCTGGTCTTCAAGTTTTCTTCACCTATTAAGAAAACACAAAAACCTTCCCCCATCTTTATTACCTGTACAGCAAAAACATACTTGTGTGTATAAATACACAAATATGTATATATATATACACATATGTGTTTATACACACACACCAAGAGTAAGTGATAATAAAGTCAGCAAGAGTGATAGTAAAAAATTAGAATTTTTGGCTATTTGCTAGAAGTCTCTTATTTTGAGGGAACTGGAAAAAATGAAAGATCTACAATAATATTTTGATGAATATGCCTTCAAGGCTGATGTTTTATAACATGAGTGATTTGGGGGCCAGCACACAAATATGCATACATATGTACATGCATACAGTATAAACATATCTATACACACAAGCGTGCACAGTATATGTTGTATGACATCCGTATCGAGAACAACTTTTAGCCCTGACCAGACACGTAGAGTTGCAATCAATTAACAGCAGGAAGACAGCAGATCAAGGATACAGCAAGCTTTAAGAGGCAGGGAAATGCTCACTTTGCAAGTGGCATGGCTGCATGATACTGATAATTTTGCATTACTCTGATTTTAGGAAATAATTTGTTTTCTTTTTACATCAGAACAAATACTACAAGTTTGCCATCATACGCTGTTCCCTAACCCATATATCCATCATTATCCATCACTGCAAGATCACGGAAGGTTTGAAAAGATGGCTTATGTCCAATTCAACAGCTGATGATTTTTTGGTGCCACCAGAGCTGAAACTGATTTATTTAGCCACAAGCAGGTTGTTTGTTTTGTTTTGTTTTTTTTGGTTTTTTTTTTTTTTTTTTTTGTAATGTAAAATCAGATATTTTGATTCTTATTTTTTAGAGATACTAAATGCCATAAAATCTGCAACCAGACCAGATAAAGTTCAAATTGAAGTGATTCTGACCCTTTTCATTAAAATGCTGCACATTCCTGTGCAAAGTATTTCTGACTCTTTTGGACAAAACTGAATGAAATAGTTCTTACAAATTAATAATAAAAGGTTAGAACCTTTTACTCACACAAACACTAGTGAATTTTCCAGGATATTTTTTTTTGGCAGGGAATTTTCCCAAATCTAAAATAAAGAGAGGAGAAGTTGGGTTCTCATATTAGTTATTGTTTTTAGACTGCTTGACAAAGGGAATAAAACAGTAGTTAAGTGCACAGTTTTCCTCCCTTCTTCAGTACTGACGGGACTATTCACTTTTGACCTTCAAAAGCAGGCTTTGTGTCATACTACTTCCTATGCATCTAATTCTAAAGATTACTGGTGCTCCATCACATAGAAATTTGACAAGAAACATCTTTCCAAACATGTTACCAATACCATCGATTCTTAAATTGAATTTCAAGCGTGATTTCTTCAGTTTGCACAAGCCAACACTTAAATAGTTGGCAACTGAAGGACTGCTACCTTGCTGAGCAGAGGCATTCAAATAAAAATTGGAAGGAATACAGTCTAGAAGGCGGCATTTCTTTTCCCTAGGAAGTCAGAGACACCTGTATAATGCAATATTACTGTATCTACCACCTTGGGAGGGGAAAAAAAAACCAACAACCCTCAGATGTAGCTCTTTTGAATGCCCAAGTAGCTCAGCAGCATTTGTTGCCTTCATATTCCTGAGCAGACTTCCACAGCTGGTCAGAATTTGAAAGGATTTTGTTTAAGGAACAGGAAAAAAGCAAAACTTAAAAACAAATTTAAAAACCCAACAAAAAGAACTCTGCAAAAACCTCAAAGTTCTAAACTCCATTAGAATCCTTTCATTTTAGAACAGGTTCACTCAAAACCTTTCTTTTTTTTCCCTAAACTGCTATCAGTTAACATGGCTATCTGAGTGCTAAACAGAAGTCAATGGAACTAACCCCTGAAACTGAGCAAAAATGAGTAACTCTGGTGCACTCAGGAGGTCTCTAACGGAAGTTGATGAGAACTTGAAACACTCCTTTTTTTTCTCCAGAAACTTTTTGTATCAAGAGATTTTTAATTCATTTTGTAAAAAAAATAATAAACAATTACAGATGCAGTAGCTAGAGGTCAGGAAAAACATGTCACAAGTGCCATAAAATTTACCTTTGCTAAGGGAAGATAAATAGTACAATGAAAGTCCATCTACTTTTGTTTTACAAGCTTGTCTTTCTTGGTACTGAAGAAACAGTCGTACTCCCTGGTCTAACTTTCCAGCTTGCTGACCTGCCTTTGTCCTGTATCAAAGCGCAAGGAGGAAACAAAATTTTTTGCACCCCAACGCACGTATGACAGAAGTATTATTCCACCTACCTATGGGTATTTTTGGTTATACAGCACAAAGTATATCACTTGGACAATCTCCCTGGCTCCTCTACTTTACACCTTTGATTTCTTACAAAAAAATATTAAAAGATCAACACCCCTACTTATTAAGACAGTCCAATAAGATGACAAGGAAGGAAGAGCACCAGGAACTACATGTTCTAACCCCGACTGCAGTTAAACTTACACCAGCTGCAAAACAGCTGGTGCTGATTTACCTGCTAGCTTGCACTTGGCGCCACCAGCTACATATGGAACAATGCATTATGACGCGTACACAAACCACACCATCACACCAATCTGAAGCACAGAACCTCTTGCTAGTACAAGAACAAGGTTCTCTGTATGAAAATGGAAAGCTATGTTGTCCAAAGCTGAAGAAGACAGTCAAAATTTCTACTCTAAAAATAACCCTGAACTGCAGCACTCATGAGATCAGACACTGCTTCAGTACGGATTTGTTTTTAGCTTGACACATCGAGATGCAGGAGAAGGAATTCCTCAAAGCAACCTTTACAGCAGGGATCTAGTAAAGTGGCCAAGACAAAGCGTTCAGATCCGAGCACATCACTCTGTAGAAAATCAGTTCAAGTCTAAGATATTTCACCCATCTCCCAGTCCAAAAGCGGCAGGGACACCTTTGATTTGAAAGTCTTTCCATGTGCTCTGCAAAGCCAGGACGTGACCAATGGCAGCAGTTGACCAAGAACTGCAGTTCCCCACTGGCCTCCACGTGCAGGGCAAGAATCTTGCGCTCCTCAGACAGCTGGGACCACCAGAATGAGCCGAGCTTAGCGCCATTCCCCCTCCTAGGAGGAGACTGCTCCACCTTCTGCTGTTTTAGTCACTTTACCATATAAAAGGTAGAGAGAGGTTCACTGAACAGCTATTTCCTGCTTCAAGTGATCCTGTGAAAGATAGTTTGAATGCTGCAGTTCCCGAGGAATGTGAGAGGCTTAAGCAGAATGAGCAAGGAAATCTCTCAAGTACCTGCTAACCTGTTCTCAATGCTCCTATGCTCAAAGTCCTGAATAATTAATTTAAAAATATATCTAAAACACGGCAGCTGGCACCTAGCACTGTGTGTACAACGCCACTCTGGAAAGCCAGGGGTGAGCAGATTAAGGGAAAGCCACACATCAATATGGTAACTTGGTTCTTGTAGGACACTTCCTACTGCAGAAGTTTTGCAAAGCCAGCAGGAGGGAGCTGCCTGTTTTCTAAAAGGGGACTTCTGCTGGTGCAGAAGATGTATCAAAAGATATTGAGTGGATCGTCACTGTCAAAGCAGTCTGTGGTTGGTTCAGGATCCCTGTATCAACAGTTAAATGTGTATTTTTGAGTTGTGCTTTCTCCAAAGCCATGAAAAATATTTCTTCTACAATGCTGTACAGCCATGTTATAGATTGAAACTCCCTAGTGTCACAATCTGCGTGAACTTGCAAAAGGTTGGCTTTGAAAAGAAAAAAAAAAAAAAGTCATTAATTTTGTAATAGCTCTGTTTATCTGTTAAGTGCATTCTCACCTCCGAGTTCCTTCATAGCAGTATGTAGTTGACCATCTGAGTCCCATAGTTAAGATTCATGTCCTTTCTCCTACCAAGCACCTGCTCAGTAAGCAAAGATGGAATAGGAACACCCAGGCCTGGAGACATTGAACCACTACAGGCTCTAAGCCTATCCGCTGAAAAGAAATAGCTCAATACATCACATGAACAGCAGAAAAATCCAGAAGTGCTTCCTGAGCTTCAGGTTACCAACAGTACCATCACATTTAGGTCCTGGCCCAGCACGCAGGGTGTGTGGTCTGCAAGTGTTGCTGCAACATGCAAGTGTCAAGGTGAGTCCCTGCCCTGCTCTGCCTGACACACGTTTTGAGCATTGCAAGGAGTGTGCCAGGTATACTGAGGGTCAGCTGAGAAGTTCCATACAACAGATGTGTTTTTCCCAATTTCTGACATCAAGTGTTTTGACAGCATTACTTTCAAGAAGAAAAATCCCTCTATCTTCTCCAAAATCCACTATTGCTGCATTTGCAACAGCTGCACCAGTACAACCCACATCTAAGGCAAATCTGTTTGACAGCTCTCCTTTACTCAGGCACATTTGCAGTCCACTCCTCCTCTTCCAGCCAAAAAACCAGCCTGCTGGCTCTGCCACACCATCACTACTGACAAGAGCTGTAGAACACATGAGAGCTGGGAACATACGTCAAACTCCCACTGCTAAAACCGCTGTCTGGGGAGATGGCTGACACAGACATGTTCCAGGAACATTCACCCTCCCTTGCAGCACTTACAGTTGTGATCCCTGGCTGTTGGCCATGGCCCAATGTACACAACACTCTGCTTGGAGACGTTACAAAGGACTCCATGTCCTCAGAAGAGTACCAGGATTGCCACAAGTAGGTTCCCCCCTTCCTCCCCCCAGGATGTGGTACACCAGGTGAACCATCAATCTGAAGTTCCACACAATGGAAGTCTCTGCTCTTCTTCCAGCCAACAGCGCATGCTTTAACAGTTTGCACTAAGGAAGCTCTCTCCGTCTTGTTCAGCGGCAACAGGCACAACTGCAGCACATGCAGGTGTAGCAGTACCCGCAGGTCCCAAAAACTTAAAAAATTTTTAGATAGCACCTATTTTTAATGTAGTGGCTTTCTCTTAATGCATAACCCCTTCTTTCCTGTATTTTTAGTGGGTGGCTCTTCTTTATTGTTCTCTCTGTCTGCCAGCTTTTCCTCCCTGATGTCCAAATGGGCATCGGGAATCGATTCTGAACAAAGGGGACTGCTAAAGCTGCTACATCTTACTCTTGGGTGAGACAAGCATACTTAAAATAAAAGACACTCATCCTTTTTCTGCTTCTGAAACCAACGTTGCAAGGCCTGGCAGCAATTTACTGCGACGATTCATCTTCCTCATTGAAATGTTTTATTAAATCTCAAAAAGAGTCAAGTCTCCCCAGGAAGCAGCCATCTGGAAGGGTGCCATTTTAGATGAGAAGTGATAGCAAGAGTAAGTTTTCTCTAGACTAGCTTTCTTCCTGAAACACATGGTCATCCAGCAATTTCAGCCTACCTGTTCAGCCTGATCATTTTAATGTGTGTCCAATTCAACCATGTGCCACTGTGGCAGTCCTGATATCATTTCAGAATCCCCCATCCCCAGATCTCCTTTTTTACAATCAAATAACCCAGTGTTTTTATTTTGAAAGTATGGCTCAGAGCTCAATCTCTTGGCGTGCAGTGTGCACCCCAAAGCACCAGTTTTGGGAACATTCTGTAGGCTCCACATACTGATCCCTGCAACAGCAAAAATCACTTTTACATTTTCATTACAAACATCAAATTAAGAAAACAGAAACCTCTTTGATCCAATTCTGAAGAAATAAAAACAAACGTCACCCAATTGGATTGTTTTAAACAACCTAAAGGAGAAAAATTAACCGTGACAACCGGGTGCATCCAGAGTTAGTCAGATCCTGAAGGCAGTTCCTTTGGGGGACAGAGGAGCAATTTGTCAGACGACTACGTTACAGCACGCCCGCCCCTTACGTGCATTGCTACAAAAGGCAGGTACAAGGTTCTGACTGAAAATAACGTACACTGCCGGCAGGAGACCACTGGAAGGCGGCGGGGGGGGGGGGGGGGGCGGCCGCAGCCAGGCCCTGTAGAAGGGCTAACAGCCGAGAGAAGGGCAGGGAACGGGAGAGACCCGGGCCGCGGCCCTGTAACCGGGGGAGAGGGGGGCCTTGGGCCTACCTCGGCCAACGGGGAAGCAGCTCCCCCAGTACCCGGGGGGAGACGGGCCTGCCTTGGGCCTACCTCAGGCAACGGGGAAGCAGATCCCGCTTTCTAAAGCCCAGGGGCACCGAGGAGAACCCCTCACCCCCGTCCCCGGGGGTGCGCACTGCCCCAGGGGCCCCGGCGGCCTTCCCCGCCCCAGCGTCCACGGCCACCCCGGCGGGGAGGGCTCAGCGACGCGGCCTGGGCCGCCCGCCCCGGCGGGCGCGGGGGATGCGGCCTGCTTCCCCTCAGGGGAACCGAGGGGACCCAGGCCTGGCGAGAGACCATTCCCCAGCCCCTGCGGTCTACGAACGGCTCTAGTTACCGGCGAGCTGGGACTTTACCGAACCCCAGGGGACCGCCGCTGCCGCCGCTGCGTCGCCTCGGTTCACCGGGGCTGCCGCTCGGGCCGTTGCCTTCCTCTCTGCCAGCCTCAAAGATGGCGCCTAACACACGGGCAACTCAGCCCGCCCGTTGCTAAACGGCTCCACCCGGGCCCACTTCCGCCCGCTGCAACGGGCGTGGGCGGGGCTCCGCGGGGACGCAGCGGGCGGGCGGCACCGCCCCCCCTCACCGACAAAAGCGGGGCGGGCGGGGCCCGTAAACAAAGTGGAGCGGGCGGGTTTTCTGTGCTTTGCTTTTCGGAGGGGCCTTGCCAGCACCTTTAACCCCAGGCAAAGTTCCCCCACTGTGTGTGTGTGTGGGGGGGGGACGACACGGAGTGGGTGTGCCCCTTCCCCTCCACCACGGCTGTAGAGACCCGTGCCCGCCTTCTGTCAGGGTGCGTGTCTGCCCACCATGGCCGCAGCCCCTGAGGTACCCACCCCTCCCTCACACTGCTGGGTGCTGCCTCAGGGTTACGCTTTCCAAGCTGGAAGCAATTTTATGTCTTCAACCCGCTATCCCACTTACCGTGGGGCTTCGGGATACCTCAGGCCGTGCTGCACCCCAGGGAGGGAGGCAGGCCTGGGCCTGGTTGGGGTGTTCTGGGCAGCAGCCGTTTCTGTCAGGCCAGCATGGGCCGGCTAAGGCTTCATGGTGGATCACAGGCCTGAACCTGCTTCCTTCTGCTTTTTTCCTCTCTGTCCCAGCGTGATGGTGTCCTGCTTTCCCTGTGGTAAACTGGCACCTTGGCGGCAGGAGCAGCGTCCATCCTGGGGAAGAAGGTGCCTGGGGCAGCCGCTGCTGCACAGGTACAAAAGGCACAGCCATCATCCCTGTTAAATGACTAAAAGTCCTATGATTTGTTTTATTGCATCCAGCCTGGACTAGGTTTAAAAAACAGAAGCAGTTGGGGCTGTTCTGTTTAATTAAGAGCTGGAGGACACTGTTGGCACAGATACCTCTTCAAGAAAGCAGGAAAGAGGGTGACACTGCACAGCAAAGCTCTTATGCCCTGTTTGTGTCACTTGGCATCAGCTCCAACGGTCAGACGCTCAGCTGAGAAGTTTTAGATTGAGCTTCCTCACCGACAGCCTCGCCCAGCTCTATCTTCTCATCGTGGCTGGGCTCTGGAGTTATTAAAGACACAGGGAAGCAACAGCCTCTCCACTGAAGCCAGGGAATTAAAACAGCTCCAGTGCAAACAACCTGCTTGGGAATAAAAGTATTTTGGAGACCGGTTATGATTTCCCATTGTCTGTCCTTCTGGGCAAAGTGCCTCTATGGAGGCAAAACAGTCTCAGTGCAGAGGCAGGACACAGCTCAAAGGCAGTCCCAGGGAGACTGGGATCACAGCCTCCACCCTGCATCCCCTTAGAGGCACCGCAGGCACAGCACTGGGGAAGGGGACAAGGATTTTTGCTCAAGGGCAGCTTGGCACAGCCCAGCAGCACTGGTTTGGATGGCATTTGACAGCCAGTTTTGGACTTTTTTTGGAGATGGGATGAAACCATGCTTGAGAGAAAGTGCTGGGTGCAACCAGCCAGCCCCTGCCTCTCGATAGAGAGGCTTATGCAGAGAGAAAACCCACGCTAACGGGTGCTTTTGATCCCCATCCTTCTTTCCACCCCTCAGGCCCCACTTTCATCCTCTGGCTTGCTCCGACAGGAAGCCCAGCCATTCATCCAGTGCTAGGAGAGGATGCGGGATTGATTTCACAAGCTGGTGGACACACTGAGGACGTCACAGTTACACGTGGGCACATTTTATTCTCTGGATGCACTTGCGCATTGTTTCTGCTCAACAGCCAAAGCTTTATTGATTCAAAACCGTTACCCTTCTCCCCCACCCCCAGCACGCTCCATGTTTTTTACTATGTACCCCCTTTCCCACCCCTCAACCACTCTTCTGCTTCCACTTTGAGTATTATCTCTGCTTGGAGTCTGTTTTCTCAGAAGAAGCCAACTGACAATTACTTCAAAATTTTTTTCTCCCAAGAACCATATAAATTACATGCAAAACATTGTACATAGAGATTAATATCAAAATGCAATACAGATCAGGTGCACTTTAAGCTGGACTCTAGGATATGGCAAACACACCAGGGTACATATTGCTTTGAAACCACCATTTTTTTTTTAAATGTCATGCATACCACATAATATTCAGTCTTTTGTTTTGTATTTTTCTGTTTTTATACAAAAATACCAGTGCTTATTATACTTAGTTACTGGAAAAGAAAAACTCAGATCTGCGTGCCCTCGTCAAAAGAAAGTTTTGTTGTGAGAGCATTGGATAAATATATATACACACACATAAATGTTGATTTAATACTGTATATATATATATTTATTTAAGGGGAGGAAATAAACTAAAGGCAGTTTTAGTCATGGGCTTTGCTGGATGAAAATTGTGGGGTTTGTTGAGCAGGAAGATATCAGAGGCAGGACAGCCAGAAATCAGCCAGTCTTGGTGGCAGGGGAGAGTCTTGGCAGAGAGATGCTGGAGAGAAACAGCCAGGTGCCAAGAAACACGCCGGCGTCGCCCCACAGCCTTGCTGTTTGGGGCAGGACCAGGAGAACGGCACCCCAACGTCGCTGCAGCCACCAGGGAGAGCTGGGTTTGCAGGAGAACATTTTACAGGTTGCATGCTCCACGGGTTGATAAACTTGTAGGAGCTGGACGGAGCAGCGAGAAGCAATGGCAGGCAGGTACATGTGTCCTTCCCCCGGGAGGTACAAAAGCTTGCAGGGACTCTTCTTTGAAGTGCTTGGTCCCTGCAGTCATGGAGGGCAACAGGAGTTGGCAATGGCATCCTGGAGATGCCCTCCCTGGATCTGGGATGGGGCTTTTCTGTTCACTCCAACATCATGTCACCCCCGAGAAGCATTTCTGAAGGGGCTGAGCACTACAGGATGCCTACTTCTCGACTGGGGAAAGCCAAAGGCTGCCCATGCTAAAATTTGGTTTAGTTTTTTTCCTTCTTGAGATTGTTTCAAAATTTTCCTCAAAGCTTATTGCACAAAACCTTTGAAAATTAAGTATAACCCCTGTGCAAATCAAAGGAAACCTTATCACATAATGCAAATGCCTAAAAATGCCTGTTCAGCAATGCACACAGGACGTGGTGTAATGTCTTTGGTACCAATCCGCCAATTTATTTAACAGAAAACCACCACCACCACCAGAGACCCTACTGTTATTAAGAACTGGATGCAAAATTATGTTCAGAGTGTTTTAATAACAAAAGCATTCCAAGGCAAGTTAACATGTATCACAGGGTATGACTTCGGTTCCTGTCTGGCATGGCACTCTCCCCCACGCACACTCGTGGCAGTTCAAACAAAGCAAAAAATAATAAAAAAAACCCAACCCACCAAAACTCCCCCTTTTTCAAGGCATGTTGCAGAGAGTCCCCAGAAGTTCGTGCTGCTGACCATGCCTTTCAGCGTAGAGCACCAATCTCCCCCAACTCTTTTTTTTTTTTTTTTGTAATGTCCTCAATAACTTAACCCAATAGTCATCTGCTGCCAGTATATCACTGAAACTAAATAGAAAAAAAAAAAAAACAACAACCAAAAAAACTTTACAGGAAAGATGTATGCACAATAAACGTTTATACTTTAAGCAACCAGCCATACCAACATAATTTATATAAAAAAACATTTGTGTCATCCAACTAACATCTAGTATAAAGATGGCTGCTCAGAGAAAAGGAAGCTGACTGGCATCCGATCGCTGATACACTGAATTAATTACCTGTCACTTTGAACTGCTGTCACACAGTCACGCGCCGTGGCAGACGCGGGACTCAAGATTTATTTATTTTTTTTTCTTTAAACAAAATACATATGGCTGACGTAAAAATATCAGTTTCTGATCTAAAGAAAACTATATTTTTTGCATAATATTTATATATAATTATTTCTCCCCCTCCTAATATGGAAACTAGAACAACAAAAATATATCAACTAAAGAACAACCAGACCCTTGTGGCAACCTGCCAGTCACGGATTTCTGGGAGTGACTTTGAGAGCCTCCAAAGTTGGCTTTTTGTTGGTTTAAGTCTTTTTTTTTTTTTTCTTTTAAAACAGGTCTGAGGTATTAAAAAAATATCAAAAGAAAAATCGGTGTGTGTCCCCCCAAAGTATTTAATAAATATTTATGTAAGTTTATAAGAACACCATATTTTCATCCTTTTTTTTTTTTTTTTTGCAAGTATTTAAAATAGAAAAAGTGATCTTTTAAGCAATGTCACCTTTAGTACAGAACCAAACCCCACAACCACCCCTGTTGTCTTTCCTGTCACCCCACTTGTGTGTAACTGAGGAAAACATCCCCCACACACACCCCGGTCCTGCCCAAGTTATTTTTTCAGCTCGCGTGAAGAAGGAATGGGGAGGGTAGCGATGGGTTTGTCTGTGCAGGGTGGAGGGGGGGGGGGGGGGAGGGGTTTGACACTAAATTTGCAATTGAGATGGGCAGTGGTGGCAATTTCTTCTTGCTTTTGGCAGTGTACGGAGCCCAGCCTTCACCCCCTTTGCCAGCACCGAGGCAGGAGACCTGGGAGCAGGACCTTTCCTCAGCTACCTGGGGCAGGAATGGGGCAACCTCGTCCTTCCCTCCTCCCACCCCAAGGAAGGGACGAGTTGGTTCTGGGCTGGAAACAAAACAAAGACACTTGGTTTGTGTTGTCGTTTAAGGAACACTTATTTCTTGGCAAAGTACTGGGGTCTCACGTGGCAGGTGGTGCTGCAGGCAGTGCTCGGAGAAGGCACGGGAGATTCTGCTGTGCGTTCTTAAAAGGAAAGAAAAGAAGAAACCAGCCAGCCCACCCTCTCGCTAAAAACCTCTCTGCTTCCAGGGATGGAGGCTGGGCAAAGATGATGACATTGTACAGCCAGTTACAACCAGGTTCTCTCTGCTTCCAACCAAGCTGAACAGAATGAAGGAGAGAAGGCAGCAGAGCTTCCTCCAGCCCTGCCTGCCTGGGGCCAGTAACCAGGGGGCCACCAGCAAGAGCCCACAGGGAAGAAACTAAGCCCAAGCAAAGCAAACTCCTGCCTCCCGCTCAGTCTCACGGCTTCACAAGAGGCTCAGTTCAGAGCCAACTTGCCCAGGACACCTGGGGCTTCTGCTCTGACAAAATGGGACTCTCACTGAATGGTTACAAGAGACAGAGGTGAGGCAGAAGACAAGGTGAAGAGATGACCTTCCAAAAAAGTAGCAAGTGAGGCAAAGCCTCCATGCGGCACCTTCTCTGGAAGACCTGCAGCAAACCAACCAACCTGCTACCTCTGCAAGGAATTGCCTCCGCTGGCAAACCGGCTACAGAAGTGCTACGGAAATCAAAAGTTCTCCCATTGGCCATAGAGCCTTCTTCCCACAGGCTACAGAGACAACCCGACTCATCCCTTCCAGGATCTAGGAGCTGACCCACTGTACTCTCCATAACCCCATGCTTGTTCTCTGTTGAGCCTGCTAACGCTTTGGCAGCGATGTACAGATCTGGTGGGCACGGCTAGAGCATCCTCTGGGGTTCCTCAGCAGTTAACTGGAGCTTGTACTCAAGGCTGATGGATTATTTAACCCAACAGCACAGACAAGCCAGCACGGGCAAAAATCCCTCTGCTCTTGATGGCAGGAGCTGTTAAAACTTTGTAAGGCTCTTGCCAAAAGTTTCACAGCTGTTCAAGAGCAGAAGAGATGCAACTCAAGACTCCCCAGGAAGGAGCCCTGTTTCTCACAGCCACGGAGTTTTTCTTCACCACCCTTCCACTGCCAGTTCACCGCCACCTTACTTTGTAGAAAAATCAGAATTCTACATCCAGCAAGGCTACAGCCAAGTCACCTTCGTTCCTTGTCTACCAATTGCTGCTTTGGAAACAGAGAGAGAAAAGTGTGTGTGCGCACACAGAGGAGGAACTGTAAAGGCTAGGTACCATTTTTCAAGGTGGAAGACTGGTGTACATCCCTGTATCTATCAACCTGTGAGTAAACACCTTCCCCCTGGCTGGGGCTTTTTTTTTTTTGTTTATTTTTGAATTTTCGCACTAGAGTGCTAACTCCCCCACTTCCCACTGTGAAGTTACTGGGGGCAAATCCCACAAGCAAAGAACAAACCCCAACATTAGAATAAAACTCTAAAAACCACAAGTGGAAAAGAAAAAAAAAAAAGAAGTCACAAGTGCATCCCAGCCCTCAGGCTGAGAGCGTGCATGTAAGACTACAATTTGAACTTTCTTTGAACATGCATTTTTCAAAGTGAAAACCTCCAACAGACGCATGGAGCCCAACTCTTGGAGAGGAGATAACCTGGCTGCTTCACTTGGGTGAGTACCACTGAAAATTAGGGATGGAGATGCACAATTTTGGCTTAGCCTCTCTCCCGACACCCAGCATCGTGGTACTCTGGTTCCCACTGCTAAATAATGGTAAAAACAACAAAAAAACAAAAAAACAAACCCCAAAACAAAACACCAAAATGATATACGTATGAGCAGTTTGACACGAAGTGACCGCAGTGTGTGATCAGTTACTGGTGCCAATATCACACAGGGCGAGGGGCGAAGGTGGAGGAGGAGGGGGGGTTCGAAGTTCTAAGGTCAAACTGATGTCTCCAAGCTGTGTAAGGGGCTTTCGGGCTCCGGGACGGTGACCTCAGCTTGATCGCTGTCCACTGCATTGTTATTTCTGTTGAGGGATGTAGATCCACCCAGGCTACCCCCACCTCGCTTTTTGAGTCCATCAGTCTCAGGGTCGTCTTCAGCGCCGTCAAGGAATGGTGTTCGAGGCTCGTCTTCCTCCAGGATGAACTCTGGGTGAGTCATGAAGTTATGGATGGAGCTTCTGGATTCGGGTTTCTCGAGGCCTTCGTACAAGGAGCTACGGAACGCATTCACCACTTTGATCTGCCGGGAGGCGAGCAGCATGGGGGATAAATAAAAGAGGGGTTAGTAACAGCTATGAGAGGCCAGAGCTCCCAGGAGAAAGTAAAAATAAATAATACAGACACAATAAACCAAAAAGCACAACAACAACAACAACAAGTCACCACCACTGAACAGACAGCTAAGTCAAAATGAGAGATCTATGGTGAACTAGGAGGGCCAACATGGATCAGACTCAGGCACTAGGAGTGTGATGGGGAATCAACCGACTATGGGGCAACTTCAGAAGCTGCAAGAAAAGACACAAAAAAACTCAAAATAACAGATCACTTCAAATGAACGGAAGCCAAAATGCATTAGTTGTCATTATGTGTGCGCACGCGTATCTGTGTATATAAACGAGGACAAAAAAGTGGAACTACAACTCAAAAAAGAGGTGGGTTAGACAAACAGCAGGTTCACTTCAAGGCAAAAAAACTCTACTGTGGGAGTGATGTGTGTGTTTGTTCTAGCTCATTTCTAGACCTATAGAAAGGAATGGGCTTTAAAATGTTGTCACAAACTTTTCAAGCCCTTGTGAAGCAGGAGGTCCAAGTGGATGCCATGACCAGTAAAACCAGACCCAGCTAAACATGCAAGAAGGAAGCCAGATCTGTGCGAGTTTCCCCCACATGGCTGCTGCCTGGATCCGGGGCTGGAGCTCTGGATCCTTCCCTACACCAACATACTGGAGACAACACAGCGGTTTCCAAAGGTAGCTATTGTTTTGGATGCTCTGCACAAAAAAACAACCAAAACAATCTCAAACTTTTGCTAGAAAGCCTGGCCACGCACTAATCCTGTGAAACCCATAGGCTGTCAGCACTGCCGAAAACCAGGCTCAACATATTACAAGCAGGAGATCCAGAGCCCAGTTTGGACAACCAGGGTATGGCTCTGCTCCCTCCGTTGCACTCGAAGGGAGAAGTCTGAAAACAAGCCCGGATGGTGGCTAGCAGCAGATTCACTGCTCCCTCCAATTCCT
Source organism: Falco peregrinus (assembly GCF_023634155.1). NCBI lineage: Eukaryota > Metazoa > Chordata > Aves > Falconiformes > Falconidae > Falco > Falco peregrinus. The sequence continues at coordinate 4,637,060 of NC_073736.1, read as the reverse complement.
CTGGAAATCCAGCCTCGAACTCTTCCAGCTCTCACCCCGCCTCGCAGCCCAGTTGCAGTTACTCGGTTGGGTGGGTGACAAGCGTCAGATCCAGCGAACGAAGGCGCAAGGAGGTGGCAGTGCCAGGGGCTGCAGCAGACCTCTCCACCCCAGGGCAGACGCTGGCATGCGTGAGACAACCAACATGTGCACCTTGGGTGCAGCAGAGTGCTCCAGCTCTTGGAGATGACTCTGGGCTACAATCACTCAAAAGATATCAGAAGGCATAAACTGAAGGAGAGCGATGCAGTGCGTGGGCTTTTAAAGCAGAAACAGCAAACAGGGCAGCTGAAGGTCTCCCAAGTCGTAGAGGACCAGGAGAAATCATACACCTTTGCCTTTTACTGCTATCCCCCACACAATGCCCTCCAAAGCATCCCTCTGGTTGCTCTGCTGTCTTACAGTGATGCTCTCCCCGCTGACTCTTGCGGGCCAGAGCCAGCAAGTTGCCTCCTTCTAGAGATCCCCCCATCCTGCTGCAGCAGGTCACAACCAGCACCCTCCTGGCTTGTGGCACCTTCCCAGCCACCTGGGAACTGGGCCGTCTCTTCCCTTTATAGAGGGGGAAGCTACTGACAGAAGTTGTCAGCAGGGACCAAGCATCTTGCACAAGCTCGTGGGTGCTTTATGAAAGCAACAGAAGTCTTTGCTCTGTTAAGCAGGGTTCGTCTGGGACCAGATCTGCTCACCCTCTCTCCAAAGCAAATACCTCCAGACCACTGTGAGACTGTTCAGCAATGGTGGGTGCAGCAGGGAAGTCAGTAACACCTCCCCCAAACACTGCCAGTTGTCCTGCTCTGTCTCCTGCCCTGTGGAAGCAGCATTGCTACTCACAAGCTACCTTCACCTGCTCCCAATACCTGAGGAACCCAGTCCCCACCTCCCATGGCATCCCTGTGGACTGAAGCTGGGGCAAGAAGGGGAGGAGAGCCACAGATCCCACCAAAGGGGTGCTCCTCCATAGCATCCCTATGCTACACCCTGGAGAGCCTCCCCACCATTCAGCTGCCGGCTGAGGGAGTGGAGAGAATGCAGAGCTGCTGGAGGGAGAATGATGTGGATAATCCCCTTGCAAGCTGATGAGGCGAATAAAGATAGGTGTGTGTTCTGCCACTTCTTTGCGAATGGACTGCAGATCTGGTGGGTGAATGGAGACGATACCCCTGTTCCTGGTGAGATGAGCCAGGTTAAACTGTCCACCTCGGTCTGGTACATGGACAGGCTAGGAGGGAAGTCACCAACCAGCACAGCCAGTGAGAGCCTCCTAGAGATCTTTGGTCTCAGCACAAACAGCACTCACACAACCAGACCAGAGAAGTTACTCAAAGAAGAGTTTCATGCCTGGAACCCTGGAGATTTTACCTGCAAGATGTTCCAGGGTTCCCCTCTCGTGAGGGATGCCCTTCTGAGTCCGCTCTCCATCTGGCTCAGAAAGATGGTGCTACACCACATAGGGCAGCAATGTGGCATCCCCCTGGCACAGGCTCAGCACATCCCAGCTAGAAACAAACAAGCCAGCTCTTGCATGCACACACGGACCGGCACACACACGCGAGCTGGATGACAGACACTCATGAGAAGATGAGCGTGGGCCAAGTACCCCCCCATGATGCTGGAGCACCAGCTGGCCTGCAAAAATGGAAAGTTTATGTAGCTGGGAACAGAAATTCAGAGCTGTGTTTGCTGCACTAGTGACCACAGTAAGATCCTGGATAAATTCAGTGTTTAGTGTGAATGCACAGGACAAGGGAGACCACCAAGCCGGCCACCAAGACTGATAATGTCACCATCAGCATCTTGAGAACAACAACTGCAAGCACTGACAAAAACACCGACCCCTAAAATGCAGTTCATAAAACCAAATAAACCAACTGTAATCAACCTGGACAAGCTAACGAGAACCTAGGTGATTGCCCAGGCAACCAGGTGGTCAGTTTAGTACAAGCTCAGAGGTAGGAGTAGCTTCACAGAAGCCCTCCCTGCCCCACCACCTCAAGCATTGCTGAGTCCAGACTATCTAACCACATCACTGCCTCCAGCTCCATCACTAAGCTTCTGCTGGTTTTCCTCAGATTTTCTTACTTTGATTTAACCACCTCTGTCAGCAACTGCTGTGAAATTAATTCAGCTGTTCCCTTGTCAAAGGAACTTAACAGCAAGGAAATGTGTTTTGAATGAGCCAGGCAGTGCAAACAAAAATTAAATCCTCCCTGACCAAGCTGAAAACCTACCTCCCCCCTGCCCATGGTCAGGCTCCTGCTTCCTCTCCACCTGAAACCTTCATAACCTGCATAACCTCCAAGCTTGGAATTTATTCTCATTTCACACCATCGCTGCAGCACCACAATGTGCTGGGCAAACACCACTGCTCCCACGGAGGTGGAATTTACACCTTCTGCATGAAGCCAGCATCACCTCCATCACTGACCCCAGGGCTTGCATCGCCCAGCTCACTCAAACCGGGGCAAAACCCCCAAGGGAAACCAGTTTAGCTCTGCAAACCATCTCCGGAGGGTCATTCCTGAGACCTCCCTTTCCTCCACCACCCCAACAGGGGCACAGCAGCCGGGGCTGCCAAGGTCCAGCCCTGGAGAACTCATCCCACAGAAGTGCAGTGGAAGACAGAGGGACACCATTAATCTGTATGGAGGGAAGTGGAGCTTTGAGAGAGAGAGAGAGAGAGGGAAGGGAAGCAGCAGACGGAAACAGAGAAATCTAGGCAGAAAACAGAGGGAAGACTTAGTGACCTGGGTTAGCTTCTGGTAAAGTTGTTTGCTGCCTGGAAGGGCACAAGCTATCCAAGTTATCTATCCCCTTGCTGCAAATCGGGGAGAACATTAATCCACAGACTGCAAAAAAAGCCCCTGCTTTTTGGTCTTGACAACCCAAGCCCACTACCCTGAGACCCCTCTAAGCAGGTTTTCTTCTGATTAGAAAGTCTTGGTGGTGCACAGATGCAGTCGGGAACAGAAGGCAGCTGCGCTGCTTCAGAATCACTGGGGTTAAACAAAACAAAATTCAAGCATCAGTGTCAGCTAAATAGAGAGAAAACAAAATTATCAGATATTCTCTCTTCTCTCCCACAGTGCATAAACAGTGGAGACTGAAAGCTATTCAGAAAGTCACCAAGGGTATTTCTTTAATATGAGGAGAACACGGAAAATGACTGTGCAATAAAAAAGCCAATTATCCGGGAAAGATACACTACCTACTCATAGCCTGGCACAGCCCTGCAGAGAGAATTCACGCTTACGTGCTCACAAGGCTCTGAACACAGCTCACAATGAACACGGAGAGGGGCACTGCATCAGAGAGGGCTCTGGAAACCCACAGCCAGATCCAGGATCCAGCTTTGCCACTGATGTTCAGCAGGGCCACGGTCTCCATCTCCGTTTGCATGCAGGGAGTTGCGTGTTCCTGCAGACACTGAGAACCAGCGTGTGCAGAACAAGCTGGGCGCTGCCGAGCTGCTGCAACGGGCAGCAATGCTCTGGCTTTTGAGGGGGGACCAGCGGAGCCTTGTGCCATCCCCGCAGAGCTCCAGGGCAGCAAAGGGCACGCTTACGTGCGTGGGCTCACTCAGCTTTGTCTCGCACGGCATGCAAGTTCACAGGCAGGACAGGGGAGGCTGCTGGCTTCCCGACAGGCTGAGCTGCAGGTGAGTGGCTCCGAGCAGCTCCGCTGCGTCACCACCGGCCAGCTGAGCCCCAGTAACCGGCTGCTCTCACACCCTCTCCAGCCTCCCAACCAAGGCAGAAGCAAACACCCCTTCTCGCAGGCGTGCAAGAGGCACAGAGCATACAGGCAGCCCGTTACCGTGGCTCAGCCGATCCCAATGGCACACTAACTGTTGTGGGAAGATCTGAGCAGCCACTCTGCCTCCAAACAGATTTACAGCTTTGGTAAAGCAATGCCTCTGCCCATCCCTGCCCCCCTGGGGCTGGGCAGAGCCACAGTGGAAGGAAACGGCAGCTTTTGGGCGCGCTGTGCCCTTTTCACAGCAATGCTTTTAGTTGCTCATGAACACACAGTTCTTTTAACAAGAACCGCCAATTTTTGCACCCCTCAGAGGGTGGACTCATACGTCAGTCCTGCAAAGGAGGAGAAGAGGTAAAAAAAAACTGAGGAAGCAACAAGGAATGGTGGGGAGAAGGACCAGAAAGTATCGTAAACTTGTTACAAGAGGCAACAGCATAAAACCTAATATTTTAAACGTTCTCCCGCCCCATCCTTCATTTCGGAAATCAGTGTGTGAGTCAAGGTTTAGAGGGAGAGAGAACAGGCTGGGTTAGGTTGGTGCAGGTGCTCTCTGTGGTTATTAGAAGTCATGCATTGTAATAGACTATCACTCACTGCCCGCAGGAGGAGATGCAGCAGCAGCAGCAACAGCAGAAGTGGTGGGAGTGGAATTGACGGAGGAAAGAGCTACATGGGTTGGGCTAGAAACATTTTTTACATCGTGGTGCTGGCTCACGATGGAAGGCTGTCTCCTGAGGGCTCCCTGCAAAGAGGAGGCGCCGGTCTGGAATGTGTAAACTACGTCCATCTGCAAAGAACCAGAGAGTGAGATAGCATCGCCCTGGCCAGAGACAGGGAGAGGGGTTGGGGATGGAGGGGAGCAGGGAGAGGAAGGAAGGAAGGAGGACGGAGGAGAAAGCCCCCCCGCCCCCGTAAACCCACACCACGTTTGGCTGGTGTTTCTGGGAGCAGAGGAGAGGTCGGCTTCCAGCCTCCACCCCGCTCTCGCAGGCATGAGAGGGGCAGTGTTTATCCCACCACCGAGAAAGAGACTGTGGTGGGAGGGAGCGACAGAGGAAACACCTTGGGTTATCCTGACAATCTGCAGGAGGAGCACAGAAAGAGAGAGGGTGGGCAGAGGTGCGAGCTGGCAGCTGGTGGTCCAGAAAACTGCACTGGGAAAGCGTTTCTGGTCCCTCAGCCCCATGGGATGTACAACTGAGGGGCCAAATCCTGGGACACACCATGTGCCCGCAGCTCCCACAGTAGCTGGCCATGTTGGAAGATGTTTCAGCCTCTCCCCCTGGCTCATGGCTCTGCACAGGACTCGGAAGCAGAGCTGGTAGGGGTGGGCAGGGATGCAGCAATGAGGCACCCTTGGTGGCAGGCCACAGTTGCTCTGTGGATGCACGCTGAGGCCAGAGGGACCAAGCAACATCCAGGTGCCACCGTGGCTTCCCAGACACTTTGCAGCTGGACTGTCCCCAGCCCTGTGCCAGCCAGCCCGCTTGGCAGAGCACACAGCCCTGCACCACCCCAGCTTGCCTGCACCGCTTCTGGGGAAGGGACACCTCCTCCAGACCCACGTGCAGCTCTAGCTCACCATGGAGGTATTTTACACATGCTTCGCTCCTTACCCAGTCGGATCTCCCTCCATAGAGGGACCCTCTTTTCCCCAGTGCTGGCCCATGGGGAAAACCCGTGTGCTCCCACTTAAGACACACTGAATCAGGATAGAAGCCCCAAGACGCTCCGGTTGGACCTGCTGGCTGCTCTGCACAATGCACCACAGCCAGGAAAGGAGTTGCTAAAGAGACTCCAGGATGTGCCAGCATCCAGGAGCTCTTTTCACATTGCAAGAGCCAGAGCTTGTTTCAGCCCAGGCCCACCACAGCTGCTGGCAGATACCTCAGAGGCTCCAGGCTCAGCCCCAGCGGCACATCTGGCTGCCGGTATTGCAGCCGTTCATATCTACCAGGCCTCCGACACATCTGGACTGCTTCCGAAACAGCCCAGTGCTCCCAGCACATCTTTCATGTGAACGAACCAGAACGAGCCAACAGCTCAGCCCCCTGCAGTGCCAGCGACCAGCACTGCCCTGGGCCCCCCAAAAAGCCCAGCTGCCCCTCACCACTCACGAGGGGCAGGGAATCAAGGCTGAACCTCACCTTGAAACCACCAAGGCAACATCTCACAGAGGAGAAGCAAAGTTAACATGGCACGACGCAGCTGCTGTGCTCGCTCCAGTCCCTGCGCCTGGGCTGTTTTGGTTATTTGTATTTACCAAAGGGCCGGAGGAAGAGGAACGAAAGGTAACACAGCAGCCCTGCGTGCCAGGGGCCACTGGGGATCTACAGCCTTCCTCCACAGGGCAGCTCTGCCCAGGTTTTGAGGAAAGATGAGGGACACTGACTTTGCTGCAGGGAATGCTCCCTGCCCTGCCCAGCCAGCAGTCTGGGGAAAAAACCCCACCCTTTCAGGAAAAACTGAGTCAGGGAGAAACAGCTGATATAAAACCCATATTAACAGATAGAGTCTCCTCTCCTTCTGTGCTGTGGGGCCAAAAGCTCCAGGCGAGGAGCCCAGAGAGCTGGCAGGGAAGGGTGACAAGAGCCCTTGGCCAAAGAGCCATTGGGAAGGACAGAAAGCAGCAGAGGAGTGAGACTGGAGAGGGTCTCGTACAGGCAGGTCCCTCCTGGGCACATTCCCCGCTGGAAGCAGCATCCCAGCAGCGACCAAGAGCAGTTTCAATGCTGACCCACTCACTGCACAACTCTAAGAGCCCGGGTGGCTCCGTGGCCACCCTGCAGCTTCTGAGCACCCCCCTCTGCTGCACGAGGTGCCCATCAGCAGTACATCCAGCCTCCTGCAGACCAGCCTGGCCTCAGGCTGCAGGACACCGTCCTCTGCAGCAGAACAGACCCATGCCTCCCCCCCCCCCCCCCCGAGCTGTCCCAAAAGCCAGGCTGTCCTGGTTCCCCAACCAGGGCAGACCCAGAAAGGCACAGGCGGTGGGAGAAGTCTAGCCCCGGAGGTGATGGCATCCTTCAAGCAGCAGCCGTTACCTCTTTCCAGACAGAGCCCCTGGAGAGAAAGAAAAAGAAAGAAAGAGAGAGAAGGAAGAGCCCCACAGCACCCGCTGCCCCACAGTACCTGCGTCTGTATCCTGTTGAGACCCCTGAACCACAAGATCTGCCCACGCCGCAGCTCCATTTCAGCATGGTCAATCTCATCCACATCTTCAGGCAGCTCCTCCTCTGGAATCTCCTCCTTGGTGATGCCATGCCCAGCTTCCTTCAAGAACTTCAGGTGGCTGGTTGGGACAGTGCAGATCAGCTGGGGAGAGACAGGGAGAGAGCAGCTCCTTAGCCTGGAGGCTATAGCAGCATGGAGCCCACCATGGGCAGCCTCAACCCAGGGGGAGCAGCGTGCTGCCAGGACTCAGCCGAGAGATGCCAGGATGCAGTGCAGACATGCCACCGCTGGATGTGCCCCACTGCAAGCAGGGTGGGAACAAGGAGTAAATTAGCAACCTCCTCTCCTCACTGCCGGTATAGTACTGGGATGGAGCATCACCCTCTTCCAAAGATGCCTTGAATAAATAGTGGGGAGAAAAAGGGCAGCGAGGCAGGGGGAAGGGAAAGGTGAGCTGGGCTGCAAGCATGCCGTGGCACGGAGGCACGTGGTATGTTTCTCAGACTGGCTCTTACCTGGCCCCAGAGGAGCTCTCCCACTCCGATAAAAATACACCAGAACCACTGGCTCAGGGTGAGCCCAGAGCAGCTGAACGGCTTCCCACCAAACTCCACAATGATGATCTACAGCACAGGAGAGAACAAGTCACGCACTGGGGAGTGCCAAGGGCTGTACAGCATAGTCATGGGGTGAAAAGGTCCCCTACATCTTTCCCCCCCTTGCTGGGATCACAAGAGCAGCAAGGACATCACTTCTAGGCTAGTAACAGGACATCAGAGGCATGCCACCTGGCCAGCCCTGACACCTCCCAACACACCCTAGACCCCAATATTCAGGTTTTATGTCACCAAGAAGCTGCTGAAGAATAAGGGGACAGAAGAGCGCTGTGGCCAGTGACTGCAGCAGACACAGGTCCTGCCTGTGGCATGGTCCCCTCCCAGCCCCACTATCATATTCCCATGCAGCTCCCACAGCTTCACCTGAGCTGCGAACGTCCCCAGCACCACTGTGCAGAAGATAGGGTTACGGTAGATTGATTCAAAGACATTCCTCTCCCCATGGATCTTGCGTGCATTGATCTCGTTGAACAACTGCATCATGACAAAGGTGTTGAAGACGATGGTGTAGTGTTCGGTGGGTGGGGAGTGGAGTGGGGCGTTCCGGCCACTGTCGATGTCAAAAAACTTCTCCCCTGAGCAGACAAGGGGGTTTGGGGAGGGGATGGGGAAGGGCAGAGAAGAGAAGATGAGATCCTGCTTCTTCTGCTCTGTGCTGGTGAAGGTGGAATTAGGATCCCAGGTTCTTGCTGAAGATCCCTTTGCCCAGCTGGAATCCCCGCCACTAGCCCCACTGAACCCTTATTTCCTTAAAAAACATTGAAAAGCTGCTTCCTTGGCTAAAACTCTCTGCACACGGCGAGCTCTAGAGTTAAACATCCTCTCCTTATCATTCCTCCACTTCCCATCCATTATTAAATGGGCTGTCCCGGCCAACATGAGGTTACTGGGTGACAGCTGAGGACAAGGGTCGCCCACACTGGTGAGGAAAGGTGGCTTGGTGAGGCAGGGCTGGGACTCTGCCCCTTTCCTCTTCCCACACTATTTCTTGGTGTCTCAAAGCTCACCCGCAAAAAGCAGCGTGAAAATGATTGTTAGCTGGTACACTGCGTGCCCCAGGATGTTCTTCATCATGGTGCGGGAGATGAGTGGCTTGTTGCGGCCGTACGGCTTGCGCAGCAGCAGGGACTCGGACGGGGGCTCCGTGGCCAGGGCTAAAGAGGCAAAGGTGTCCATGATCAGGTTCACCCACAGCATCTGGACAGCCTTCAGGGGAGAGTCCTGCAGAGAGAGGGGACACAACACGTCACACCACCGAAACCACCCTCTTTTCACTTCTTGTTTTGCAGGAGCCTCTGCTCTCCTGCCATGCCCAGCGGCCCCGTACCTGCGTGATGCAGGCACCCGTGAAGGCCACGATGACAGCCACGATGTTAACAGTCAGCTGGAACTGCAGGAACTTGGAGATGCTGTCATAGACATTACGTCCCCACATCACCGCCTTGACAATGCTGGTGAAGTTGTCATCCGTCAGGATGATGTCCGAAGCCTCCTTTGCCACATCCGTGCCTGCAATGCCCTTAAGGACAAGGGAGAAAACGATGGGGTGAGTCATGGAGCAAGCTCCATGCTCACTATCTGCCCAGCTCTGCTTCTTCCCAGAACGAGCCCCGAGAAAAAAAATCCACCAGAGCCAGAGGAGCTGGTGCCAGTCCTGTGTTTGACAGTGAGTCCTGCTGCGGCTGTGCCAACACACCCGAGAGCGGAGGCTCCAAAGCAGCGATGCCTTCAAGGACAGACACCGGCTCAGCTCCAGAGCAGGGCTCTGAGTCAGCGCAGCTTTTCAGCCTGTCGCCGTGCATAGCCCAGACAGGGCCACCACAGCAAAGCTGGGTAACAGCTTACAAGCATGGCTTCCTCCTCACGCCAGGGAACACGGGCAGCCCTGGCTGGGCATCTTTGCTGCAAGTGAGGGTTGTGATCCCCAAATGAGAGATTGCTCAGCAGCCTGAAATGCCAGTGCCTTCTGTCCAGTGCGGGGTGGACGGCAGCCCCGCAGCGAGCTAGGCTGCCCGCAGCCTCCCCAAAGTCACCTGCAGCATCTCCGAAGGCCAGCTGGCTCTACAGAAGCCGGGCTCACTGCGTTTCTCACTGCTGGCACACAGAGGCGCTCGCTTTGCAGCGATTCGAGGCACCGAAGTGATGCCCTTAACCAGCTAGTTCCCTGGTGCTTTCCAGGAGCTCTCTTGAGATCTGCAAGACTGGTCTCAGGTGGGAAACCCCAGGGGATGAACTTCAGAGGCAGCTGGACGGAGCTATCCATGTGCTGTTTGCTCCCCACTCCCTGGGTACCCAAGGGATGCGCAGCCCTGGTACGCAGCCCCCAGCAAACCCCAGTGCCTGGCCAGGGTCTGATCCTGCACAGGGGGCAGAGAGCCCCACTGTATGGTCCCCAAGAGAAAACAGACTGCCTCCTGCTCTTCATCCTAAAGGCTCCAGAATTGCACTTGGATATTTAACACCTTCCCAAAAACATCTCCTCCCAAGAAATTTCTCATTTGCTCAAAGCTCCCTCATAAGGCTCTACCCAGGAGCTGGCTCCTGCCCACACACACAAACTTAAACAATTCACAGGAAACCCGTTAAAACTGACAGGTTTATTTCCTTGCTTCTTTTAGACAGGGCAACGAAAAGAAGCAAACCAGGAGATCGGAGTTCTTCACCATAAATAAACTCCCCAAGTCAGTGCCAGCACCGTGCTTGGAGCCTGGGCTGCCCTTTACAGGCCTGGGTGAACTGCTGGGATAAACCAAGTCATGCTGAGTTACTGGGCTCCCACGGCTCTCCTGGACATCACAGCTCAGAAACTGGGGCCAAGCAGGTCCCTGCTCTGGGTGCTCTGCAAGCACTGTGTCACCTTCAGCTTGACACGGTCCCTCCACACGGGATGGAGGAGCCCAGCCCTAAGCCAGGCTCTCAGATGATTGCTTCCCATCAAATCTTTTGCTAACAGTCCTACAAAGTTCACGAGAATCAAACCAAACCTCCAAAGAACGTTTCTTTTTAAGACATCCTGTAGATTTGGAAAAGAGTTTCAAAGAACCAGAAATAATTTCAGTGTTGAGAATGACCAAGCATGCCATTAGTTTCTCACCCCAGAGAGCGAAAGCTGCCCCTGGGGAAAACCCACCACCCAGCCGTACCATGGCAAACCCAACATCGGCTTTCTTCAAAGCTGGGCCATCGTTGGTCCCGTCCCCGGTCACGGCCACCACCTGCCTCTGGTCACCAACGGTGCTGTCGATAATTCCTGAAATGGAGACAAGCAGCTCAGAGGAAATAAGCCCCAAGGGTAGGCTCTTAGCACAAATTAGACTGCAAAAGCACCCTGGCAGAGCAGGATGAGTTGCTTTGGTGAGAGGCAGCAGCTGGGGGACTTGGCCGGTGCTCACCTTTCACAAGTGTGTGCTTATCCGTCGGGGAGGAGCGGGCCAGCACTCGCAGCTTGGGCCAGATCTTATCCAGCTGCTCCTGTTCTACCTGCAGGACAAGACAGGTGAGAAAGGGAAGAGAACCCCCAGAAACCTTCTTCCCCACGGGAGAGCGCACCCCAACAGGACCTCCAAGCACCTGGACACCCCTGCGGCTGCACTGGCTGAGGGTCCCAGCAAGCAAAGGGACCAGCTACGTGTATCCAAGAGGAGGAAAACCCAGCAGGATTCAGCACCCACTGAGGTGGCCACCCACACCCACTGCACAGCAGGACCCAGGGCTGCTCTCCCACCTCTCCCTTCTCATTTCGGATGAGCCGGTTGAACTCCTTCCCCTCCAGGCACAAGAAGTCCTCCCCCGGCAGCAGGATGCCACACTTGGTGGCAATGGCACGGGCGGTGTTGATGTTGTCCCCTGTCACCATCCGGACGGTGATTCCCGCACGCTGGCACTTCAGGATGGCATCTGGCACCTGGGGGACAAGGACAGAGTGTGGGGGGCAGACAGGCAGAGTGCTTGGGTTTGCACTGGGTATCTTGGGAGCCAGGCAGCTCCTCTCCATCCTCCCTAAAAGGATCCGGAAAGGGCTCCAGTGGGGTCAGGAACCTGCATCCACCCACAGCTCAGCTCAGTACTCACGCTGGGGATGAGATACTGAACTGAAAACTCCCCCTCCAGCACCTGCTCAGCCCTTTATCCTTTGGGGTACAGGGTGGGGGGGCTACCAGGGACCAGAGAGGATGCCTGTCTATGCTCACTGCCACGGCTGGATGCTGCTCCACTGCAGCCTCCTGTGCCCACCGCAGCTCCAGCCAGACTCGTGTGTGTTGTGTCCAGAGTGGTTCCTCCGGCACAGACAGCGTGAGATATTCCAGCCCCTGCCCCAAGGGGAAGGCAACATCACCGCCTCCTCCTCCCCATCACGCCGCAGTGCTGGGCGCCGAGGCATGGCCAGGCAATCCATCAAAACGTGGGCATTTTGTCTGCTCCCCCCGCGCCACCCCGGCGGCACGTTGCTGCACTAATGGGTTTACCTATTATGGAGCGGTGGGGGAAGAGGATATTAGTGAGAAATTAGCAAATTGAATTAACGGCCTCCAGAGCTGGTGCAGACGGGGCATCTGTAATGCAATTCCCAGACCCAGATACTTGAACATCTAATCAGGAAATATGTAAGCATGGCAGGAGCACAGGGGCAAGCTCCAAAATGTAATCAAGAGGCAGGTATCAGAGGGCTGATTGCATTAGCCCAGCTGCCTGCCCAGCACCCCCGTGGCAGAGGGGGACAGCAAGCTGCAGGGCAGGAACCAACTAGATCAGCCCTGGCCCTCTCCAGCACTCCTCCATCACCCTTAGGTGGTGTCTCCATACACCTCTCAACTGCGAGTGGAACCAGCCAGGCTGGTGCACAGACCCCTGGTAGCAGCTGGTGGGGGAAAGTCTGGGTGGAAACACCCTGCTACCAGGGCATTTTGTCCAGGTATGGGATAGAACCGCCTGCAGCAAGGAGCTGGTAGCATGGGGCACTCTGGGGATGGATGCAGAGGGGCTGCTTGAGCTTTCGTAAGGGGCTCGTGGTCCTGAGCAGCGGGGAAAGGGGCTCCTGGCGCAGGCATGGGGCTGGGGTGGAGGACAGCCAGGGCAGAGCTGGGGTTCAGTACCTCTGGCCGCACAGGGTCCTCTATCCCAACCACAGCGATGCAGGTCAGGTCGGACAGGATCTCGTTCTCACTGTCCCAGTCTGGCTCAGCATCAGCAGGGAAGTCACGGAAAGCCAGGCAGATGGTCCGCAGCCCGTGGCAGGCCATGGGCTCTATCACCTTCTTCACCATCTCATCCCGGTCCTTCACCTTGAACACCCGGGGGTCTCCGTTCTTGTCCAGGATCTTGGTGCACCTAATGCAGGACCAGGATGGAGGGTGAGGGATACCAGCGGTGGCACACACTGCTGGCTCAGCAATCTGCTCCCCCTGTCACCCACGTTCCCCATCTACCAACCAGGGGCATCCCACCTACCCACAGCTCCCTACAGCTTTACCAAAGCCACTTTTAAGAGTTCAACACTCTCCACAGCAGCACCTCCCGACACCCACCTCCCCACTCCACAGCGGCTGCACACCCCTTCACCCTGCAGCCCCGCAAAACAGCTCCATGGTGCATCGAGAGCCTAAAGACCACGGGACGGGGAGAGGACCAGCGTAGCAAAGGAGGACGGTTACTTGCGGAGGATGATCTCAGAGGCTCCCTTGCTGTACATGCGGAAGCCGCCGTTGCCGTTCTTCAGCACCGTGCTCATGGACTTGCGGACAGAGTTGAAGGTGTAGACCTTGTAGAGCTTCTCCTCCGGCACCTCATTCCGCACGGCCTGGTAATCCTGCTTCAGGTCCAGCACAAAACCCAGCAGGGCGCACTCAGTCTTGTTCCCCACTTGCCGGGGTAGCCCTCCTTCCTTCTCAGGTGGCTGGAAAGGAGAAAGGAAAAGGAAAAGCAATGTCAAACCTGAAAACGGTAGGACAGGAGCTGCAGAGGTGGCCAGTGGTGGGAAGGCCAGAGGACATGAGGTTGTGGTTCTCCAACTCACCAGGATCTTGGACGTGTAAGCTGAATTGATGGCAACACCATTGACTATGAGGTCCAGGATCTTGGGCAGGATGGCTTCAGGGTCAGGGATCTGACGGTAGTGGGTGTCCCCCACGTAGGCCTGCACCACAGTCATGCGGTTCATGGTGAGTGTGCCCGTCTTGTCCGAGCAGATGGCAGTGGCATTGCCCATGGTCTCACATGCATCCAAGTGTCTCACAAGGTTGTTGTCCTTCATCATTTTCTGCAACAGGCACCATGACCAGGAAGGTCAGAGCCAAAAGCCTGACTTTCCTCATCATGCCCCCAGTGACCTCACTGCACCACGGTCTCACCTTCACGGAGTAAGCCAGGGAGATGGTGACTGCCAGCGGGAGCCCTTCAGGCACAGCCACCACCAACACTGTGACACCGATGATGAAGAACTTGACGAAGTACTGGATGTAAATGGGGGTGCACTCCGCCAGCCAGGACCGCCTCTGCACCCCAAACGTGTCAATCACAAAGTAGAGCACCAAGATGATGACCGTGATGGCTGACATGATCAGCCCTGGGGAAAGAAGAGGCAGAGCGGCAGGTGAGGGGACGCAGGGGAAGGGGACAACCCCTTCTCCCTGTGCCACCTGCAGCGAGGGCTCTGGCACGCGCCAGGCCACCACCACTCACCCGCCTTCCCAATCTGGACTGCCAGGCGCGTGAGCTTCCCTTGCAGCACAGACTTCTCCTTCTTGGGCACCTTCACCTTCTTCTTCTCCTTCTCCTCATTTTCCACCCCTTCCTGGCTCTTCAGGGGCTGGATCTCTAAGGCCACACCATCCTGAGTTTTAGCTACAGTCCAGGGCAAAATAAGACACCACGTGTGAATAGCAGAGAGACCAGGAAAACCTGTAGGACACCACTGAGAAAGATGGTGGTGGGAGAGAAAGAGAAAACCCAGAACAAGAACCATTCCCGATGACACACACATCCGAGCACATGGAAATCCCGTGTCCTGGGGCCCTGCCACCTCTCTATGGGGCAGTTTTCTGCCATCTACCCCAGACCCACGGATAAAGGATCCTCACAGCTGACACTGCCACCGACCACACCTCTAAGGCAGCACTGCAAGAAACCCTCTGGCCAGGCTTTGGGGTGGAGGCAGGTCTCATCTGGCCCCCACTGCAGGCTGCTTTACATGCTGCAGCAGATGGGGAGCACTTTGGGCTGACCCCAGAGAGGCTCCGGTCCCACCGGTCCCCTGCTGAGCATCCCCACTCCCTCCCAATGCTACCTCTGCGGTGCCCTCTGGGCAGCTCAGCAGGAATCATTTGCCAGGGGAGCGACTGAGGGGGTGAGATGGAAGGGGACAGTTAGAAATTTGAATGGAGATTGAAGAGGAATGAGCCAGCTCCTTGAATCCCAGCCCTGAGACATCCATCACGTTTGTAGGACCCGAGACAGCCAGGCTTTCAGTTGCTAAAATTGGTCTAGTCCAGCTGAAGGTCTGCACCAGGGAGACCGGAGTCAGCTGGAAGTTTTGGAGAGGGGTGGGAAGAGAGTGAGACTCCCCCCCCACTGCCCCAAGAGGCTCCTCCTCAGCCGTCAGGGCTGGAGGAAGAGCAGTGGCCCCATGGTTGCCCACGGATGCCCCGGGACCTGTCCCCTCATGGCTGCTGCTGCTCAGTGGCTCCAGACACCCCAGAGCTCACGGCAGCTCTATATCGGACACCTCCACGGTTACGACAGACCCGACACGGACAAAACAAGCACCCGGACACAGTCTGACGGGAAGGAGGGAAACTCAAACTGCTGAGAGGAGAGAGAAACAGAGAGAGAGAGAGAGAGAGAGAGGTGGAGAGAGAGGTGCAGAAATGGGCTTCCTCCACAGCCTGCAAAGAACAGTGTGAGAAACACTGGCGAGGAGACGCTCACGGAGTCGAGGCCATGGGAGGAGAGGGTGCAACCATCACATCGGCCAGGCCCTCTGGGACGTTTCATCCCAGAGTCAGCAGGAGGGGGACCCACATCGCTCCCCCAGCTATGCCCAAACATAAACCCTGCAAAAGGATGGCTTCTGACGGGCACAAAGGCTTCAGAGCCACCAGGTCACAGCTGCAGCTCATGTCAACATGGATGAAGTCTGCCCCAAGAAAGGGATGCTCTGCCAGTGGTCCAGGCTGCTGGAAGAGCCCTGCCCTCCCTGCACAAAGGCTTTGCCCCACACAGGGTCAGTGTGGCCCTGAGGAAGCTGGCCAGCCTCATCCCAGGTACGCACAGCCCCCCGGTGGGATGCTGGACGGCACCGCGCTGCTGTGCCAGGGCCACCAGCTGTGGGACCGTTGCACCCTCTCCCAGGACAACGAGGCGAGAGTCCCGCCGGAGCAGCAAAGAGCACAGACTGATGAGAAGAAGGAAGGAAGGAAGGAAGGAGGAATGCTCAGTAGTTAGTGTGGTGCTGGTTCAAAGGATGGAGAGGCTGGTTACCTTTGTTGCGATTTTCGGGGGCTCCGGTTTTTTTACCTGTTCAAAGAGAGAAAGGGTGGAGGGCTGAGCACGTGGACCCACGTTCACCGTCCAGCTGGTAGGATGGCCCGGGGCCAGCCCTGCTCCGAGGGGCCACGCACTGCTCCAGCAGCATCTGTGCGCAGGGCTCAGCACCCTGCAGTCACCCTCCGGACACCACGCATGCCTTGGTCCACCGCTCATGGCACTGGGGAGGCTCTGGAGCATCCTGGCTCCTCCAGGCACCCTGTCCCCAAGGCTTCAGACTTCCCCATCTGCAAAGCACCCACTACAACCCCTGCCACTGCTTCAAAGGGTGCCAGTGGCATCTCAGACCTTCAGGCAGAAGAAACCATACAGCAGAGCCTGACCTCTGTGCAGCACATGCCGAGCACCAGTGCTCCCTACCTCCCACTGCCACCGGGTGCAAGTGGATCCACCCAGGTGGCACAGACTTGTCCCCTGCCACGGGCAGCACTATAGCCATAGCAGGGGTCTCTGCCCCCATGGCTGCGGTGGGCATAAAGTGCACAGGGGTCCTCCAGCGTGCCTCCACAACAGGGGAAGCACAGGGCTGCAGCAGTCTAAACAAGCCTTGAGTGACAAGGGGTTTATACACCTTCTCCCCACCATCCCCCCAGCACCACGGTGGGCGATGAGCCGGTGAAACCCCCTGCCTCACTTTGCTCCCAAATCGAGGGCTGCAAGGCGCAGAGCTGGGTTTGCTGCGGGGCTGAGCGACAGCTTGAAGGTTGGAAAAACACCAAGCGCTGTGCCCGGGCACCTGGCGAGCTGCTGCTCAGCTCCAACAGCAGTGCCATTCCCACGTCTCACCCTGTACTCCCACCTCCAAGCAGGCAGCTAAACCCCAGGAGCTCCCGAGCTGCCGAACCCCGGTGATGCGAGCCAGCCGAGCAGACCTGGAGCAACCCAGCGCACATGCGGCCCAGAGCTGAAACGGCTGCCAGGAACAGCCCGGCAAACCTCTCCCCGCCTGGCATCGCCTCCCGGGAAGGGCTCCTGGCACAGGGATGCCTGTGCAGCCAGCGATGCCAGCCGGCAGCTCCCTCCTGCCAACTCCTCACACCTCGCACCCGCTCCCAGTGAGCCCAGACCTGCTTGAACAGGGGTGCGGGGACACAGGGGAGAGCAGGAGCTTCCCAAGCCTGGCTTGTACCGATGCTGGCTTTAAAGCTGGTATCAGAGCTGGCACAGCGCAGGGGAATAAGCAGTGAGATGCGAGAGCCAAGGCAGGAATGCATTCGAGTCCCAGCATGATCAGGAACACCTCAGCCTGCCTGGCGGCTCGCCCACGCTCCACCCCCTCGCACACAACCCCTCCTCTCCCTCTTGCCATCCTCTCCAGGGAGCTCAGGGGATGCCAGCAGAGATCTTCAAAGTCCTCAAGGTTCTGGATGGGCTACTGACATCCTGCGGACAACCAGGACTCACCTTCCCACCACAGGGCAGGCAATGAGCATCGTGCCCCAGCACCACGGGGCATCGCTATCGGCCGCTTTTCCCTCTGAGCCTCGACCTCCCCTACCCTGCTACCCCAGGCTGCAGCCGGCTGGAGAAGAGAAAGTTGGAGCCATGTCTGAAAGAGGTGGCGAGCAGAGGTCTGGGTGCACGGGGGTTTTCTTCAGGCAGCACGATCCCCACGCTGCGGGCGAAGGGGCAGCAGGGAGGGACGGATGCCCCCCACTGCCTTGCGAGCTCACTGTACCTGCCTGGGTCACGGGCTCTAACACACAAACCGCATCCCACGGATGTGGGCGTAGCTTGTTGCAAACCGGTGGATGCTTCCCAGGAAAGGGAGAAAGGCAAAAGGAGAGAAAAAACAGGTTCAGTGGATCTCCTTACCTTTCTTCACCTTCTTTTCCTCATCTCCTTCTCCTGCACCCAAGAGAGTGAAGATGATGCCCGTCTGGGAGTTAATACCCACAGCAGTCACCACCATCCTGCCGGAGCCCTCCATCACATGGGTACCTGGCACAGCAAGAAGGCCACAGTGAGACAGGACACTGGCATGCAGTTCCCACCTCCTGCCCAGCACCGGGGCACAGCACCCGGGAGCAATCATCTCTCCACCACAGCACAAACCCACCACAGCCCTGCACCCACCACACGAAAGCCGCCCAGGATCCTCACCTGACAGCAGCATGGGGTCTTTATCCAGCGACTTCTTGACTTGGTCTGACTCCCCCGTCAGCGAGCTCTCATCTATTTTCAGGTCATTGCCCTGGATCAGGATCCCGTCTGCTGGCAAGAGATCACCTAGGAAAGGAGCAACGAGGGGGGTCATCCCCAGCCCGGACAGCCGCAGCTCAGTCCTGCCGGCTCCATCCCAGGAAGAGAACGCATGTGTCAGCAAAAGGACTCAAAACTCAGCCTCAGACCAAATCTAGAGGGAGGAGAAGCAACAGATGGGTATTACAAGACAGATGGGCATTAAAAGATGACACCCAATAGCTCCCAAATCTTCACTGATATACAAAAGCATTTGTTGCAGGGACTTTTGCTCAATCAGACAGTGCTTCCCCCATCTGGTTTTACTGAATCAACACCACATCCTTTCCAAAGCCTCTCGATATATCCAAACCGCTACATGATCCCATCTTCCACCTGCTGGGGAAGGAAAAAGCCCATGTGAAAATGAATGCTACACATTGGATGAATCTCCTTCCTGATGGGAATTGCGTGGGATCAGTGCACCTTCAGGTAAACAAGGAGCAGGACCTGGTTTAGCCCACAGGCTGCATCTCCTCGCTAAGGAAATGTTCACCAAGGACGTGGTTGGGAAAATTAATCATTTTTCAGACCAGCAGGTTGCTAAAGCAACCCAAAGTTGTGTGCAGAGCCTGGCTTCGCTCTGCCAGCTCAGGTCCAGGCTGGCCAGCGACAAGGGGAGCGGAGCTCCATCAGCTGCATGGGAGCATCTCCCATCGCTCACAGCATGCTGCAAAATAGAGTAGCTGGAGGAAGCCACGCTTCCCCCTGAGGCAAAAGGGCTGGCGAAGCAGAGGAGGAACCACCAGGCTACCAAGGTGGAGGGACAGACCCCAGCCACCACCGCCTCCACTCACCGTACTTGATCTGTGCGATGTCTCCCACCACAATCTCAGCCACCGGGATCTGAATCACCTGCCCTTTGCGGATGACCGTGAACTTCTGCTCCTGCTCGATGCGGCTCTGGAGACCCCGGAATTGCTTCTCCTTGCTCCAGTCATTGAAAGCGGTCACCAGCACCACGATGATCACCGAAAACAAGATAGCTGCCCCCTCAATCCAGCCAGCCTGAGACTCACCCTCGTCCTCCACGCCGCCCGTCGACTGGCCACACACTGCCGGCAGAGGAGAAAACTTGTTTGCACAACGGGACAACCGCTTTCCTCTGAGCAATGTGCACAGAGCAAAGCCTGGAAGACAGTTACTTCTCTCTCCTCCTCCCTAGCTGGTCCAAGGGCTTCCCCTGCTCTCAGGAGAGGGTTTTTACATCCCTGGAGACATTTGGTTGGTTGTGTTTTGGTTTTTTTTTTCCCTTTATTTTTTTCACTTTTCATTTTTGAAAGAGGTTGGGCTGAGAGAACTGGGACAACTGGCTTCTATTTCCAGTTGCAGCTCTGCTGCATGACCCTCAAGTGAGTCACCCTCTCCCTGCATCTCTGGATCCCTGCCCCTGCTCGACTCCTCCAGCAATACAGAGACCCAGGGCTGGGGAGGAGAAACTCACCCAACGCTGTCCCTCAGCCACACAGGGAGGGCTGGGAGAAGCACTCCCTGGTCAGAGGGAGGTACCAGGGGACAGCCAGCCTTGTCCTTCCATGCCCAAACCAAAAGAGAAGCTCCATGAGACCTGGGAAGCCACCAGACCAGACGGGCCCTTTGGCCTTAGAGCATCTTTTGGGAGCAGCAAGGAGCAGCTCTGAGCCCTGCCGTGGTGCCAGCTGTGACCAAACACATCCATAGATGTGGACGGGACCATGCCAAGGACAGGGAGAAGCCACCACTTAAAGCGTGAGCAGAAGTAGCTCCCAGTTCCATCTGCACCAGGATGGAGACACCCACACGGTGACCTTCCAGGGACAGCACCTATCCCAAAGCTCTGCTCCTGCATGGCTGGGCATGGCAGCTCATGTGGGACCCCAGGGACTCACATTCATTGTCACCACCCGGAGGGTGGTAGAAGGACAGGCCCAAGGAGATTATGGCTGCGATTTCCAAGATGATCAGTGTGACGTCCTGGAGTGCCTCCCACACTAACTGCAGGAACGTCTTGGCCTTTTTGGGAGGAATGAAGTTCTGGCCAAAGACCTGCCGCCTCTTTTCCAGGTCGGTTGGGTTCCCAGACAGGCCTGGAGAGGGGACAAAGAGAGATGAGGGCAAACCGCACCGCTGCCCCACAGCCCCCCAGCAGCACCAGTGGGACCAGTGCAAGGAGCAGCTCCCTGCCCGTGCAGGGGCACGAGATGCAGGTGTAGGGGGGAGCCAAGGCAGGGCTTTGCTCCTGCCGCCCATGGGGCAGGGGACATGCAGCTGGTGGGACAGGACACTGCCGGAGCTGCTGGCAGGAGAGCACGTGGGGGCCAGGGCCAGCATGCCGAGCCGCCTCTCCCCGGTGCTGCAGCCTCACGAAGCGCCCGAGTGCCAGTTAATGCCAGTTGGCACTGGCCGGCTTGTTTACATGCTGCATCAAATTAGCCATAAATCTGGCACCGCGAGTGGCGCTCGGAGCTGTTGGAGCCACCTGATCCCTCTTCTCCTGCCAGCTCGGAGGAACAGCCGCTGCAGAGAGCGACTCGGCGCAGCAGGAACGTCTCCAAGCTCAGCCGAGCCCCACGGACACGCTCCGGCCGCAGAGGCTGGGACCGTGTGGCCAAGCCAGCTCCTGCAGGGAGCTGGTGGAGGAGACACGGGGCTGGTCCTGCCGAAAAGGGGTGGTGGGAGCAAGGAAAGGAGCAGGACAGCCCTGAGCTGCTGCTCCCCCCTGCCTGCATGCAGCAACCCCAGAGAGGGGGGAGTGCAGGGAGCCTGCCTCGGGGCTGCAAGCACAGCAGCCTTCACAGCTGGGAGGCTGCAATTCACCCTGCTACCCACCCCCGGTCACCCCCTGCATCAAAGCCATTAAAAAGCTGATGGGGGTCCAAGGTGAGAGCAGCTTCCCCTGCCCAGCACCACCTTAACCGAGCCCTGTGCTGAGCCCCCCTTGCTCTCCACCTTAAGATGGCCTGTGGGGCTGCTGCCAGCTCCCGAGATGCACCGGGCGGGCGGCTGTAACACCCAGCCCTGGACACATCCCGGTGCCTGGAGCAGCCTGGCAGAGATGCCCTCCCAGGGGGACCAAGCCCTCCCACTCAGGGACCTGCCAGCTCCATGTCATCCCAACCAGAAGGAAACAGCAGGATGAATCCCATTCCCCCCTGCCGCACACCCCTCTTTTTGCTGCGACTACACCCCACAAGGCTGCAGGGAGGGGATGCCTGGCAGCCCAGCCTGGGCGTCCCCACCCAGCTGTGACGAGGCAGCAGGATCCTGGGATCTCCCAACCCTAATTCCCGCCCAACGGGTCTCCCCCGCCCGACAGAATGGATGGAAAATATGGCTAACCAGGGTGGCTTGACTCATGCCGGTGCCAGGGAGGCACGGCGCGTGCTGCGGGCAGGCATGCCCGGCACACACACGCTCCCGCACGAGGATGCGGGATGCTGCCACGGGGCACGGGAGGCTGTCCCTCCAAAGCCCACATCTCACTCACAGGCATGACCCCAGAGTTGCCCCTCGCCCTCCTGGGGCAACTGGGGGGGGAAGTCAGGGGGGCTTTCAATTTATTGGTGCTGACTCAGGGGTGCGGGTACGCACCCCAGGCACGTACCCACAGCTCCAGGCTGCCAGCAAACCCCTGGCTGGGGCCACCGCAGAGCGTTTGCGGGGACCGATGGGTGGGGGAGTGGGTTAGAAATTTTGGATGGAGGCCACAAGCGACAGCAGGAGAACAAAACCCTGAGTGGCCACCAGTCCCTCATTAGAAGGGACACACTGCAGCCTGGGAAAGCTGCTTTTGGGTGGCAAAGCCTTTGCTCCAGGAGACCCAGAGCAGGTTCCTTGCCCCGGCTCAGGAAGGAGGCGGCAGCCCCAGGATCCACTATCGCCAGCGGGTGACTCAGGGCGGTGTTCGCTGACATTTGTCACCCAGGGGAGACCAGGGAAGGGCGATGCTCTAATGGGTGACTCACTGAAGCTGCCTGTGCTTCGCCACCCCGCTCCCCTGCCCACCCTACCGGGCTCCAGGACAGGACTGAGGGAGGTGGTGGAAAGCCAGTGCCCGGCAGCGAGCCACCCCCCCACCAAACCCCTGTGGGAGGGGTCCTAAGGGGTTGGGGTCACTGGCACCTTTTATTAGGGCAAAGGCCAGAGCAGCAGGTCCCAGCAGACCCCTGCCCCGAGACCCTCGCTGCACAAACATTCATATGCAGAGAACCCACTCTATGAGGACAAACCACCCAAGGGATCCTGGGGTGAAGACAGCCCCCAGGGGGACTGTGACCAGCATCTACCCCACAAGGACAATGCCAGGCTTGACCAAGGACAGCCAATGCTGCAGCATGGAGATGTGGCAGCACCGAGGGGCAGGAGCCACAGGCACCCAGATGGATCAAACTGCTCCAGATGCTGCCCGCAACAGGCTGCTGTATTTTATGGTGGGGCAGGAGGTCTGGGAGGACTCCGTGGGCAGGCTCTGCTTGCCAGCAGCCTCCTCTGGTGACACCCAAGAAGGGCACATGGCCATGTGCTCCCTGGCCACATGGGGCTGGAGCTTTGTACCATCCTGTCGGGATAACGAGCACAGGGCTGGGCACAAACATCTGCACGGGGCTGCCTACCACATCACGGGGCTGGGACATGCACTCCGTGCCCACACAGGTGGTGGTGCCACATCTCGTGCCCATGGGCACAGCAAAGCTCCGGTGCCAGCTCGGCGGGGTGTGCAGGCACAGCAGGGCGCAGGGTCAGCTCCCAGTCAGCCCCAGCATTCCGCAAAAGACTTCCCAGAAGGAAAAAGCCCTACAATACACATGCTGAGACACAGCTGGTGTTCCCCAGATTGCCTGTCGCTCCCTAAGCCCCGGCTGGGACATCCCACCTGCAATCAGCCCAAGCTCACCTGCGCTGCCCTGTGCTCTCCAGGGCGAGCATCCACCAGGTGACCCCACTCCCCGTTTCCCAGGCTTTGCTCATGGACACAGAGGCAGGGGACACGGTCTCTGCTTTCAGGTTCCTGACCTGCCCGGGTTCCCCTGGTTGTGGCACCGTGGCAGTGTCACACCGTGCATTTGGCTCTTGGGCTGCCACCCGCAGAAAGGTGACCCTGGCAGAGCACGAACCAAACATCCCACTCCAATGGGGTTGCACGGAGGTGCCACAGGCTGCCTTGGGTTTTTGCTTTTCCTAAAAATCCCAACCTATAGGAAATAACCTTTCTTTGCTCTCTGATCTGAACAGGATGGCGTTTGGGACAGGCAACAAAGCTCACCTCCAGAGCAAGGGGGTGAGGCAAGGATACACTGGGAGCATGAGAGGCAGCAATGCCAGTCAGTGCCTGGAAGCAGCACTCAGGATTGAAGGGCAGCCCTGTGCCTCACCCTCAGCAACAGCCGCCGGGCCAAGGCAGAGCCTTTCAGGTTTGCTCCCCGCCCCCCCCCCCCCTCCCCTCTCCTCCCACCCCCAAAGGAGCGCCTTCCCAGTTTGGCAGGGCCAAACACATTGTTTTGCGACCTGGACTTGGTATTTCCACCGGGACTTCCCCCCCCCCCTTCTCTAATGACATCCCGATATTGTCTCCCCTTCCCGGTCCCACTCACAGCTGGGAAACACGCTAATCCCCAGCTTACAGCACTAATAATAACCCACAAGTTCTCAGAGCTGAGGCACAGCCATGTCCCCCATCCCGCACAGCCACTGTGGGGCCGCATCCTGCCAGGGCTGTTCCCAGCCCCAGGTAAACCCTCGGTGCTGTAAGCAGGGCGTCTCTCCTCCCGTCCCCCTTGTAATGCCAAGGAAGCGGTGCATCGCTGTGCGCTCACGGCCACCCCGTGCCATCAGCCCCAGAGCCTGCCCCTGCTCACCGATAAGGGGGTGCCCCAAAGGCCAGCCCAGCCCGCGGGCAGGACAGGTGACATCCTTCCACCAAAGCCTCCCAGAAGTGACCCGGCACCTGCAGGCAAGCCTCACTGCCACTGCTCAAACCTGTGACACTCAGAAGCCCCCCAACCAAGTTTTAAGCTCCCACGGTGGCTCAAGAAGCCCTACAGACCAGGGGGAGACCCGTGTGCTTCTGCCCACCCCCAGCAGCGATGGATGCCCTTCGGGGACGCGCTGCCCATCCCTTGTCCAAGATGCCAACACCCAGCAAGCGAGGTCCATGCAGCCTGGCTGCCTCCCCAGCGCTCTCCAACCTTTACACTCTCCTTCAGCCCCACCCCGTGCAGCCCTGCCGTTCGTTAGCACTGTAAATTATTAAACAGGGGAAAGGCTGGTGCCGACCTGCGGGGTGGCAGCTGGGCTGCAGAGGAGCACCCCCCCCCCCCCCGCACTCCTTTATGCCCCATCAGCTCCTTGCTCCTGCCTGCATCCCGCTTCCACTCCATCCTCCCAGGGGATGTGGGGCTCCGGGCTACGCTTCAGGTGAACCCTCAGGGAAGATGCTTCTTTTTCTTTTTCCTCCTTCTTTACCTTAAATGATCATTTTATGGGGGGAGCCATCTCCCACAAGGCTTGCGACGGATGCCTGCTGCGATGGGACCGCACTTTGAGCTCGGCCACACGACAGTTGAGCCACCACCCTGCAGCCACCAGCTCGAACCTCGCACAGCTCCAGCCCAGAGGCACAAGCCGGCCCCCAGCAGGCAGCCCCCCACCTTGCAGACCACAAGATGGTCACTTACCTTCAACTGGCGACGTCTTCAACCTCTTGCAGACGTTCTGCACACCGCCATAGGAGTCATTGAGCCGGGCCACCGCCTCGGCGCTTCTTAGCTCCATGAGGTTCCTGAGCTCCACCATGGAGCACCCAAAGTCCCCCTCATGGTTGCCTTCAGCAACCGAGTTCCCGGGGTGGTGGTCGGCCACGTTGTTCGTCATCTTGCTGGCGCAGTGGCGGCGATGCCGGCTCGCGGCTCCTGCAGCACCCACCCTTGAGGGTCCGGCGGGGGGATGCTCGGCACGGCCCCTTCCCTGGGGGCTGCCCGGGTGAAGCGGGTGCCTCTAACCAAGCCCAACTTCTTCGGGTAAAGGTGTAAACAGGATGTGCATGTTACCGCGGAGGCAACCTTAGCAACGACCAGCGTGCATCTCCCGCAGAAGGAGGAGGGCTCCCTGGATACCACAGCAACTGGAGCTGCAAAAACAAGGATGGGAAACAAAAATATCAGCATTAGGAGGCCTACTAATAAAGGCACGCGCCCCGCGGGATGGGTGAGTGGGAGCAATGGTACCCAAGGGTGGGTACCCGCCAGAAATAACGTGAGCCAGCCCTGGGAATCAGCACGACTCGACCGAAAAACCTGGGTGAGCCCAAGTTCACCTCGGAGGGAGCTCAGACAGGTTCGGCATGAATCGGGGCGCGTTTCACAGGCGCTCGGCCATGCCGCAAGGAAAACCGGCAGCAGCAGCTCCAGCAGCGCGCGGGGCAGGGCAGGAAGGGCGCCCAGGTGGTTCTTCGCTCAACCCCCAGCTGCCCAGCCCAGAAAAACTGCTCCCATTCAGTTTGGGTTAAAAATACATCTCAGCAGTGGAAAACAGCTGCTTCCTCTGCAGGCTGCTGTCCCGGGGCGGGAGCACCAGCTTCCCACACTTGCCAACAGGTAAGTGGGAGCATCCCGCTGAGCTAGCTGGTGCCGATGGAAGAGGGCTTGCAGCACCCAGCAGACTTCTCATCAGCGGAGAGACAAGGCAGGAACCAGAGAAGCTACTAAAACCTGCATTTTCCTCTAAAATAAAATGGCTTTTGCATTAACAACCTTTCAGGCCACGTCTCAGGAAGCCCTCTGTCCCCCCGCAGGCAGCAAGCAGGCTCTCAGCCTTGGCTCTCAAAGCCCCAAGCCAGGTGACACCCCAGCCCTGCCAGCGAGGGCAGGTGAGCTCCAAAACCACTTCAAGCCGCAAGACCCAAGCGCTGCAGCCAGGCAGAGACTATGAGCATCATGCAGCTTCCCCTTTCCCCGCGGGTTTGGGGTCTGGGGTCCCCCACTGGCATCCTGCGTGGAGAGGATGGGCATTAGGGACAGCTAGGGACACGGAGGGAGCAGGCAGAGCAGCATGGGCCAGAAGGGGAAAGGGCTGGCTTTCAAGTGCCCTCCAGCTCTGCTCCCAAGCTCAGATGCCAGCAGCGATGCTCCCAGACACCTCTCCAGCACTACAGACGCAAAGAGCCTGCAAGGGAGGCTCTTTATGGAGAGAAAATAAGTCTTTCCTGGAGCAATATAAGTGAGTAACAACAGGAGAATGGCCACTAAGGCAGCATCAGCACTGAGAGAAAAGTCCAGAGGTGGCAGAACAAGTGGCCAGAGAAGCCAAATGGCCCGATGAGAACGGGAGGTAGGAGGGAAAGCACCCACCGCTGCTTCCCAGGAGCACATGGGGTGCACCAGCCCTCCCAAACCCAACAGGCAGGCACCAGCCCATCACGGGGCCATCCCAGCACCATGCCACAGCAAGCAACCCCGATTCCAGCCCCAGTCACGCCAGCTTTGCAACCCCTGGGGCAGCAAGACCCCAACAAAGCAAACCCCTCCCCACACATCTGACCCAGGGCCTGGCCCCTGCGAGCAGCTCCCCTCCCCACCAGCAACACCCTGGGTGGCTCTCAGCATTATCAGGATGCAACAGGCACCAACCGAAGCTCGGGGACACCAGCGATACCACCATCCTGGGAGGGTCCTGTCCACCAGCTGCAGGCAGCAAAGGATGGGCAGCATGGGGACGTGCTCCCCTCAGCACGGCGGCTCCTGGGGTATCCAAACTTGCACCCTCAGGGCAGAGCGCTGCTGCTGCCCCAGAAAGCAGAGATCACCAGCTGGGGTTACCAGCATCCTTGCCCCAACATCTTTGCCCATGCCCAGCCTGGTCACCCAGTGGCTCCTTGTGGACCTGAGCTCATCCATCATTTAAAGGCATGAAAGCTGCTGGCAGCAGGGGGTAGGAGATGGCAACTCCAATTAAGCAGACTCCTGCCGATCAAGACAAAAAATAGATAATTCCCCCTACCTCAACACATTGATATTTTTTTCTCTTTCATAGCAACTAAGATCTTCTGAGGTGAGCTCAGAGGTTAAGAGAAAGACAGTTAATTAATGCTGTAATGGCCTAGTCTGTAATTACCCCTGAAGGAGCCCACTGGGCACCGATCATCATCAGCCTGTGCCCAGGTGCGAGGCTTCTTCCCTCCAGCAGCGCCCGCCCTGGGGACTCGCAGAAGAAAGGAGGGACCATGGCAGGGGAAGGCTCCTGCTCTGAGCATCCTCCTCCAGCCTCAGGTTGGGGACAGAGACCCATTCCTGGCCCGGCTCTGCCCTATCCCACCGGCACAGCACAGGCTCCCGTGCTCCTTGGCCAGGCTGGGAAGGATCCATCCCAGGCAAGCAGAGAGCTGTGCTCAGGACGTGTGCTCTAAGAGCTCCTAATGACTCCAGCAGCATTCAGCAAGCCGTCCCTCACTCTAATAACTCATTTCCAGACCCCCCCAGGCACTGGAGAGGAAGAAGCGCTCCCCAAGGGTCCCCTTGGCACACAGGGCAGGAAAGCCCAGCCCAGGTGGGAGAGCCCGAGCAGGACCCCAGCTGCCCAGGACCCCCTGAGCTGCCAGCAACGCTGTGTCACCTCCCAGACAGCATCTCCGAGCAGGACTAGTGTAGCTGCAGACAAGGAGGAGTTTCGGGGTGGCAACAGTGAAGGACATGGACCCTCTCGACCCGTGGGCCAGGGTGTGAGCTGGGGGAAGGAACGTGCATGCTCTGGGAAGGAGGGAGCGGCTGGCGAGGAGCAGCAAAGCTGATGCGGTGCTGCAGACAAACCTGCCCAGAATAATAAACGGCTGCATTACACCTTCGTCCTGGCTGGGCCAGCGCCGGGGCCGGAGCAGCCCTCCGTCCGTGCCCACCCCGGGCAGCAGAGCAGCTGCTGGCACAAGCAAAGGGCTCCACTGGCTTTTAAGCATGGGGGAGAGGAAAGTGGGCTGCTCAGAGACAGAGAAGAAAATAAATAATTAGCCGAACACGTCACAGGTGACACCTTCAGCCAAGCCACGAGCAGTCTCGCTGTGATGCTGGCGGCACAGCCCGCAGGACCAGTCGCCCGGCACACACCAGCCTGCGGCTGCCGCCTGAACAGCTATTGCTGGGCTGCCGTGCACAAATCCTGCCTGCTCAGCTCAGTGCACTTGGACTGCACCCTGGCAGGCAGACGTGAGCACCACCGCATCCGATGACCAGCGATGGAGCAAGCCCTGACCACGCTCAGGTGTTGTTTGGTTTTTTTCCCCCCAAGAAGGAAGGGGAAATCCATGCCCCAGCTCAGCTCCTTCTGCATCTCGCTCCAACCTGGCCATCTCCCACCATCCAGGGCAGAAAGCACCGTGCCAAGGAAAAGCAACACCAGCCAGTGTCTCCCCTGCCCAGAGACACAAACCTCACCGGGCTGGCAGGGCAGCTCGGCCAGGCAAGATCAGCCCCATCGAGCAAAACTCAGGCCATTTGGATCAAAGTTTATCACCTTCCCTGAGCATCTGCTTGGCTGCATCGGCACAGAGGCTGCCCACATCCCAGCCCCACATGCTGCCCCTCAGGCAGCACCCGCCGGGCTTCAACTCCCATTTCAACTCCCGTTTCGGGGATGGGGTATTGGAAACACTTGGCTGCTGTAGGTTGCCATGGCAAACTCAATGTAAAGCTGTCGGGGATGCTGTTTATGTTGCCAAATGGGGAGGAAAAAAACACCCCAACAAACCACCACCAAACCCCCAAAATTACCCTTCCTGGCCCGGGTTTAAGATTTTTTCTCTTTGGAAATTAAAAGCTGAGCTCTGTCCCCAGTGGAGAGGCAGTGCTGAGCCCTGGAGCACAGCCCCACAGAAAGACCGACCCTGCAGACGGACACATGGGCTCCAAAAGCCAAAGTAGCCAATTAAAGCAGAAAATTAGGCTTGAAGCACCTTTCTCTGCCTGCCAGTGTCCTGGGAAAGACTGCACAGCTCTCCCAGCTCTCCTCCCCACTGCATGGACCTCACCACCGCTCAGCACCCACCACCAGCTGCTGGGAGCTGTGGTCCCATGTGGGAGTGATGCTCTGAGGGGAGAGGAAGATGAAAAGCTGCCGGAACGGCTACAACTGCTGAGAAAATCACCGGTAAGAGATATTTTAAGTGCTTTCGTTGGTGGAGGGTGATCCAGGAGGCGAAGGGACACCCCCAGGCAGACACTGCTGCCCCTCGCAGTGGGGAAGGGGCAGGCATGCAGGGAGATGCTTGGGAGCACGTGGGGCTCCCTGTGCTGCGACCTTTGTACAACACACCCTGCCCGGTTTCAACAGATGAAAGCCTTGGGCACGCTCTGCTTGGCAGGTGTGGGGGGCACAGGGGGGCCACAACTCCCCACCCCGGTGCCTGCTGGGGCTGAGTCGGGTCCATCTGCCAGAGGCACAACGGAGATGAAGAGATGAAGCGATGCGAGATGAAGCGATGCACCCAGCGCAACAAGTGGTCCCCAGGCCACAGTGATACCAACACTTGATGGATTCTGATCAGTGACACCCCCCAGCCCCAGCCCCCAAGTTCTCCAACTCCCACCCTGTGCTGCAGCAGAGCCCCCATCTCCCCCCATGAAGCGGGGGGGGGGCTGTGGGGCATCAGGGCCCCTCCCCTGCACACTCACCAAATGGAAATGTGCAGATAGCAGCATGCAGGCTTGCTCCTTCCCAGCAACACCCATGGCAAGCCTTGGCCGCACGCTTAATCGCTCCCATGCCATGCCGGGCTGCCCGGGGAGGGCACCCAGAGGGGATGCTCAGGAGCTACCGGACGTTATCACCTTCTCGGGAGAGAAATGTGTGGAAGGGGCTGAGTCTGTGACTCATGGTGGCAAAGTGCATGCTCCGGGGGGCAAAGCCAGTTCCTGAGGGGCATGCGTGCAGCCCGCAGCCCCCTGCTGCATCCCACGGAGGATTTGCACCCTCCGGACCAAGTGCTTCTCCCAACACTCGCCTGTAGTCAAGGATGAGGGGCAGGATGGCAGGCGTTGGAGCGGGCAGTGAACGTCACTGTGCGGACACCTGCAACCTGCACCTTCCACGCCAATGCCACAAGAGGGGCTGTGCCCCAAGCAGGGGAGGGTGCAAGAGGCAAGGGGGGTACAAAGTCAGCCTGAAGCACCCCGGACAGACCTGTCCAGGCACAAGTTCCACTCACAGCATCCTGTGCTGGCACGTGTGCAGCAATGGAGCAGGATCTGTCCCCTCTCCCCCAGTAACACTGGCGTCCACCTCTCCTTGCTCCTTCCCCTGGGCCCTGCGTGCCGAAACCAGACTTCATCCCCCGCTGGGGCTCCCCTGGTGCATCGCCCACGGGACGTTACCTCCTCGCCAACGCTTCCTCCCGCTGCGGTGGATGGCATCCGCTTCCTTCGCCCCAGCGCGCTGCCTGGGGTGGGCTGCGTGCTGCCCCAGGGGAGGGGCCGGGGGCATTTCCCTCCCCAGAGCCCGCCAGCGGGGAACCCCCAGCGACACCCACCCCAGCGACACCCACCCCACAGCCGCCACATCCCAGGGTGCTGCACGTGGGGACGGGTAAACACAAGAGCCAAAATCCTGAGGTGGGAGAAACCCCAGCAACTGCAAGACCCTCTCATTTCCCTTGCCAGGCAGAGGGGTAAGAAGCTCCCAGCCTTCATCTTGCAAGAGTGGGGGGACTAAACATGCCCCTCCCTCCAAGGCATTGCAGTTGCAAAAGGAGCCAGCAAATGCCCAGGAAGCCCCGGGGCCTCATACTGCCCCGACAGAGCTCGGGGTAGCAACACCGTGATGGGGAAACTGAGTCATAGTGCAGAAGTGACTCGGTCCACAGCGCAGGGCTGATGCTGCAGCCCAGGAACACCGGCTCCAGGGGAGATCTGCTGCAGCCAGGACCTCAGGGTTTCTCCTACATTAACCCACCGGCAGCCCACACCCCCCCCCCCGGGAAAGGCAGCATCTTCTCCCGCATCCCTGTGGTGGAACCACTGGCCCCACAGGCACAGCAGCAGCTCCGCAACACAGCGAGTTAAAACTTCCCAAACTCCCACGCGGTGCCGACTCCTACGCACCTCACCGTCTGCGAGCTGGGACGCCGGAGGTGACACGAGGGTGGGGACACAGACACAAAAAGCACCCGGTTACTGTAGGCCACGTGTACTGCTGGCTCGGAGTGACACGCGTCGTCAGAGGCGCTGGAAGGAGCTGCTGGCCCTGAGATGTCACCGTCACCAGCCCTCCCCTGCCGCCACAGCATGAATTGCACCAGCCCACGGGATGGCAGAGCCTGTAGTATTTCTCCCACACACCTCTGCAGAGCCACATGCATCCCTGCTGCCGGAGAGCGGGGCGAACGCTCGCTTGGGTGCCAAGAGCGCAGCTAGCATACATGGCGTGCTCGTCGTGCACAGCGACAGCAGCGCACGCGCCGAGGGCTGCCACGTGCAAGTGCACAAGTCAGGGCTCATGTCCCCAAACCAGCCGTCACCCCTCGGCCGGGTTTGCACGCTCGTCCCCATGCAGGGTGGGCAACGCACGAACACCCGCACTGAAGTGACCACAGATGGGGAAGAAACCAGAGCATCATCCCACCCAGAGCAGCGTTACATCACACCATCCTCCTCCTCTCCTGCCTCCCGCCAGGCTGCGGGGACCGAAAGGAGGGATGGCAGCTCTGAGCCACACGTCACAGGCCAAGGTCATGGGCAAAGCACAAGTGAAAGGCAGGCAGAGGCGACCTTCTCCAAAAGTGCATCCCTCTTCGCAGGCCGCTCCACAGAGAACGTAAGCGGCTGCCGTCAGCCCACTAATTACAGCTGCCGCTGCTCCGTTTTTGCTAGTATTTTGCCTCCTGTTAACGAAGGTAGGAAAACTGTTGGGTTTTTCTGCATGCCCAAGGCAGCAATTAGCTCTTGCGAAAGGCAGGGAAGAGGCTGGAGGCAGGAGAGCACCAGGCGAGCTGCGGAGGCGTGGAACAAGCACGGATACAGCGATCCATGACGTGGCTCCCCAAAACCTGCTGCCAGGAGCCCGCTGCCAGCCCAAGGGCCAGGGCAGGCCTGGCTCCCGCTGCCCCAGCATGATCCATCCATGTGCAAAAGCCACCAGCGCAGCTGCTGCCGGAGTCTCAGGAATCCGCCTTAGGAATCTGCCCGAGCCCCTGGGCTTCCCCATGCTGCAGGGTGCAGCGTCCAGGAATTTCGAGGGGGGGGGGGGGTGGTGTGGAAAAAAAAAAGAAAAAGAAAAAGGAGGGAGTCTCCAGGCGAGCTGTCAAGGGGAATGTTTCCATCTAAGGCCTTGGTATTTCTCTCCCGGCGCCTGCACTAAATCACCCCAGCTCCTCTCATTATTCTTTTGTGCTTTACAAGGTAGCACAGCCGGCGGAGGAATGCAGAAAGCAAACCCCAGCCTCTCCTGCAGCAGCAAATACCTGCAGCCCTGGAGCCATCAAGAGGGGCACAGCATCCCCTCCCACCACCAGGCACCTCGCCAAAAACCGGGGAGCTGGCTTGGTGCAGAGCCCCAGGGTGGCCCAGTGCTGCCAAACTGGGGGGCTGCACTGGACCCCAGCATGAAGTTTCATCCTCCTCTTCTCCCTCCCACTCAGCACTGGGAAACAGGTTCCTCCCAGCCTGGGAGTACAACTGGCACCGGGCACCTGCTGCGGGGCAGTAAGGCATCAGCCGGCACACGTTGGGCAACTCTTTAATCCTGCTCTTATTTTTCCCCCCCTCCAGTTGAACCTGTTCTGCAGCGCCGTGGTGTGGAGGTGTCTGGGGGCAGACAGCTCCCCCCTGCTCCCCCCCAGCGCTCCACTCGCAGGGTTGACCTTTTGTCCCGCACTTCAACCCTGCCACCGACCTGGTCCTGGGCTTATCTCAGTGCTGTTTTACAGCCTCAAGCAAATGAGCAGGTCCAAAGAAACGTAGGGAAAGGTTTGGCATTTAGGCTATTTCAAAACCAGGGAGCAAAAATTGACGCTAAAAATAAGGCAACAAAGCACACCTGGGGCTCTGTCTCTCAAACTCTTCTTGCAGCACCACCGACTCAGCCAGGCTGCCCCCAGGATGGACGCCAAGCCAACGGTCGCATCCCAACCTTGCGCTCAGACCAACCTGGATCCTCCCAGTTCACGGCACGCCTGGATGCCTGCCAGCCTCAGCACCCTGCTGCAGAAGGGAGATGGCACCCAACAAACAATCCTATCGGGGCGGGCAGCTGGGGATCCCATCCCCAGGCAAACACTCTGTCCGCGCACAGCTTCGCCTGGCTCCCACCCAGCACACGGATGCTGGGGCTCTCCCAGCCGGCCCCAGCGGAGCAGAAGTGCTGATGCACAGAGTACGCCTTGGAGCAGCTGTCCGCACCAGCCAGGCGTCTGGAGGAGAGGGAACGGGCCACAAGGACAGGATTAAACCCAAGGACTCGTGCAGAAAGCAAAACGGGGAGCTGAGAGCCCTGCCGAGAGCGACGGGTGCTCTCTGCTCCGGAGACCTCACGAGCGGTCCCTGGGGCAGGGGCACAGCTGGATGCTGGCACTTGGGTAGGAGCTCAGGCAGCGTGGAGCCCGACCCAGCTCACCCGCAGCCCTCGCTGCCAGCCTGGCACTGTGCCACTCAGGGGAGTGAGGGGGCAGGCAGGGGTGCTCCAGACAGCTCAGCCCTGCCCCGGTGTGTTCAGCCATCCCCACCACTCCTGCAGATGGATGCCCATCGGATGGGGCAGCCTATGAGCAGCTGCTCTCTGGCAGGGTGCAGATGCTTTCTGGCAGGAGCAGGACTCTGCTCCCCACACATCCCTCCATCTTTCACAGATAGGGAAACTGAGGTAGCAACACACCTGAGCGCAGCATCAGCCCTCTCCCAGCCCCTGAGCCCGGAAGAGGTTCCGGCAGTCCTGACTCCCACCTTTCTACATCCTATTCAGGAAGCAGAGGAACCGCTTAGCTTAAAATAAGTAAAAACCAGCAGGCAGGAACCGACCTACAGAGTACAAGGGAGTCTCACAAGCAAAACAACACCCATAGACCAAGCGAGCTATCGGCCAGGACACACGGGTACAGCCATGGTATTTTTAGCAGTATTACATAGGGACAGGGGATTCCTACCCTGAAGATCCCCAGGGACTTAAAATAGGTCCCGTCACTTCCTCCCAGCAGCGCCTAGGAGAAGCATCTGCTGCTTCTGGAAGCCAGGAGAAGAGGTTGAGCCTCTGGGGCACCCCAAGACCCAGGGAGGCATGTGGGTGAGCACAGCACTAACCTTCTCCACCAGAGCACTGCGATGAGCTGCTGCCTCCTGCCCCGCTGGGTGAAGAGAAAAAGCCCGTGCAAGAACCAAAACAGCAGCAATAACAAAAAAACCCCAACACCCATCTTGTTCACAGCAAAGGGAAACTGAGGCAGGGGAAGTGGAGCTTGTCTGACACCACAGGGAAAGTTGGTGGCTTGCTGGGTGGCACGGCCCGCCTGGTGAGCAGGGGGTCCCCCAAAGCTGAGATGGGCTGTAGGGGAACCCCAGCAAGTCCAGCCACCCCACAGCAGCCCCTGGGAGCGGGCTGGGACAGCAGGATGGACAACCCAATGCTCAGCTCCTGACCCCAGCAGCCCTGGGGACACAGTGTAGGGCTGGGGACAGAAGTGCCCCTCCTGCCACCCTCGCCACACCAGCAGGGGGGGGTGGGATGGGTGCCCCTGGGTCCAGCACCCGCAGGTCCCGACTGTCTTGGCTCCGAGGGCTCCCACGCAGTCCCGCTCCGGATCACATCCCAGACGGACAGCGTGCTGGGCACCAGCTAACTTCTCCAACCCCAGCTAGCAGGTATCTCTCATGCCAGACCGCAGCGGCAGCAAATCCATATTTTTCCATTGGGAAGTCCAAGCAGAGAGGAGATTTTCCAGGCGAAGGGGAAGAGTAAGCAACAAGGGGGGGGGGGGGGGGGCTGTGAGCCCCCTCCCCACCCCAAAGGGTTAAAAAATAAAGCTGGCAAAAGTGTGTCTGCGATAGGAAAAACACACGAGCTCCCAGGGAGAGCGCGCCGGCTGCTCCCGTTTCCCTTCCCGACATGCCCCGCTCCTGGGAAAGTGTAGGCTGTTTTCCATATATAACTGCAAACTGTTCCATGCAGTAAGAAGTCTAATTAAAGGGAGGGAGGGAGAGCGGGAGAGACGCAGAAGACCGAAAGGCAATATTTATACGAGGGAAGCAAGCCTGCATCCCGGGCACCAAATTAGACCCTCGCAGAGCAAAGCCCGTGATATCATCGGCAGATCAAAACTGGGCAGAGCGGCAGCTT
The DNA here is from genome assembly GCF_023634155.1 of Falco peregrinus. NCBI lineage: Eukaryota > Metazoa > Chordata > Aves > Falconiformes > Falconidae > Falco > Falco peregrinus. Next base: position 4,601,409 of record NC_073736.1, on the reverse strand, counting down.
CGTAGAAGAGGCGAATCAGAGCCTGGAAAATACGTACCAATAAATAAGAGAGAGCCAGATGGGCCAGGAGAGCACAGGGGGCGGGAGGGCAGGGGAAGGAAAAGCTAATCTGAGCCAGTTGCTGGGATAAGCCAGAATGCCGTGGGAGGGTGCATATACACCCCCGGCCCCCCACAAGCCTCCTGGGGTCCCTATTCCCTGTCCCCCAACCACCCCATGCATCCTGCAGCTGGAGAACCAGTTACTTAAGTAAATAGCAGGAATTTGCTTGAAAAATAAATACTAAAGTAAAGCTGCACAAGCAGGAAGAGGGCTGGGGGGATGTGAAATGCCAGGGAGCAGAGCGGCACGCTGGCACGCTGCAGGAGCCGGCTGCCGTGGCAGGTAGGGAGAGGCTGCAGGCAAAGGGGCACCCACCCAATGCCAGAGGTGACCCACACAGCACCCAGGCCTCACCCCACTTCGACATGCCAGCCTTGGCTCTCCTACCCACCCACAGCTGCATCCCACTACCCTGACGCTTCGGGGGGACCCCGTCGTCCTGCATCTCCAGCCCCGATGCTCCGGGGGGACCCCATTGCCCAGCATCTCCGGCCAGGGCAGGAGGGGCGCAGGGGGAGGCACACACCCAATCTGCTCTTCAAAGCCTCTTTGTTAGAGCTGCATTTCCCACAAGCGCCAGCCACAGCCCCAAGGTAATCCACAGCCAGCTAACACATTCCCAGCGTTATTATGTCCTCTGCCCACACTAGGTGTCAATGCATTTTAAAACCGTTAACGTGCTTTAATTAAATGCCGATATATTTAAAAGTCACCCTACCTAGGCTGAGCCCTCACGGAGAGGCTGGCTTACCGCCCAGCCATGGGGTTTGCTGCATCGTTCAGTGCAGACAGCACCATCGCCGACATCCTCGGGGGCATCACATGCTCTACTCCCAACGGCAGCTGGGGACCGGCCCCTCTGCACCCCAAAACCAGACCTGACCCACCACCGTGCCACCCTGATCGGGCGATGGAGCCCCGATGTGCTGGGCACCACCATTCCCGGCACTGCCTTGGCCTCGTCCCCACCTCCGCGCACACACACACCCTTGTGCCCCGGGCGCCCAGCACCGTCCTGACCTGCCATCCTGTTTATGCAGCGTCTCGAACCCCACGCGCTCCCTCCCTCTGCGCTTCAGGCAACGCCCCAGAGGCTTCCAGCTGCACCAGTAACCCAGAGAAACTGGGATATCCCTTTCCTCAAATGCCAGCATGAAGTCACTGGCAGGGCTCCCCACCTCCTGCATCCCTCCACATGGAATGGTGCCTTCCAGCCCCTTCGCCTTTGCCACTGCACACCTGCCTTGCGCCCATAAATCGCACCTCACAGTGCTGCGGGAGGGCAGCCTGTGGGTTGTACGCCCCAAAATAACCCCTGCTGTTGAACCTGCAATGATACCAAGAATCCCAAGCTTGGATGGAGCTCTGCTTCAGGCAGAGACAAGATGCAACGGGGACAAGGACACCCCACCGCATGGGAGGGGTCACAACACCTGGCATCCCCACCCCAGTGAGCAATGCCTCCTGCTAGCGCAGGGCCAGCCTGAGCCCTGCCACCTCTGCCCAGCCTCCAAGCAAAAGGAACAAACCAGCCCCGCATGGCACGGCTGAGCGCGGCACAGCCCCGGGGTCACCCGAGGTGACTGCCGGACACCAGCCACTTTGTGCTGGCCGGACCTGGAGGCGCAGGAGCTGTGGCAGGCTTTAAAACAGTTCCTGCCTATCACCAGCATTTATACAGGTGGGTATCTAAGCACCAGCGCTAATCTGGGGATAATAGCAGCTTTAGCAGCGATAGGGCAGAGATTACTGCCGCAATCCGGGTGTTAGGGGCGTTTCTTTGGCAGTAAGCAGCGTGGCGGGCCGGCAGACGAGGCACAGTGATCTGCAAGGAACAAAGCGAGTGGCCGGCATCGCGACCCAGCTCCTGGCAGCTCCCCACCAACACCCAGCACCCAGCTGGTACCCGGGTAACAGGAGGTAGACGTGCTGGCCTGTGGCTGTGGGATGCGCTGCCTGGACCAGCTGGGAAAAATGGAAACCCCACCTAGTGCCTGGGGCTCTGCATGGACAGGATTCCCCCTCTTCTTCCTGGCCCAAGCATCCTACCCAGGATCACTCAGCATGCTGTAAACCCCTCCACTCCCAAGGCTCTGGCTCCTCTTCTCTGCCCCCACATCTTCCCAGCCGCCTGCAATAGCAGGGTCCTTCATCATCCTCTTGCACCATCCTCTGACCCCAAGGGGCAGGAGCAGGTGAGTTTGCACAGCCAGGGCACTGGGAATGCAAAAAAGCAAGTCTCACTGCTTGGTTGGGGGTCCCCCAGCACTGTTCGGGGTCCCCCAGCACCAACTGGGCTTGTTCTGCCCAGGGAGCACCCTGCTCCCATGCAGCCCCTCGGGGGGGGAGGCAGCCAGACAGGGTCTGAGGAGGCTGAGATTCAGGGAAGCCCCTCCCCTCTCTGCCTGCTTTTCTGAGTCCCTTCCTGGGGATGCTCTGCCCAAACTGATCACCTCCAGCGGGGACGGAGCACAGCAAGGTCTCGGGAGCAGAGAAACAGCGAGGCCAGTCTGCACAGGCAGCTGCGTCCGGAGGAGCGGGAGGAGGAAGGGAGGATCCATCATTGTCCTTTCCAAAGGGAAAAGGGACAGTCCCCTGAATGGAAGTGCCAGGCAGGGCAGGAAACACCTCCAGCCTCCTCGCTCCAGGCTGCATCTGCCCGCGGAGAGCGGAGGACACCTGCACGCAGCACAAATCCCCCCAGTGCTGCAGAAGCACCATCTGCAACATCTTGCAAGGATTTGATGCATTTCACGTTCAACTGCAGGAGTGAGAGGATCCCCCGGCTGCTGCCCTGCAGAGAAACACCCAGACACTGCGGGGAAGGGACGGGAAGGAGGATGAAGGGTCATTCCCACACCGAGCCCTGGCTAAGGCGGTGCGGGATGCCCAAACTGGTGCCCAGTGAGGCAAAACCAGGCGCACAGAAGATGAGCACGTCCGCAGATGGCAGGCGCAGACGGAGAGAGATGGAAAGAGTGGGAAAACAATGCTAAGAAGGGAAGCAACGAATAGAAAGAGATGAAAGGCAGCGGGTCAGGAGTTAGCACAACAGAATTTAGCAGTGGATATGGAGCCGGAGCACATTGCAGAAGGATTTTGGCTCACCAGAGCCTGGGCCATTGCTGCACCCAGGGGACCAGCTGCATCCAGCCCTTGAGCATCTGCTGGGTACCAAACCAGCCACCTCTTCATTGCCCCCGGCTGAGCCTCCCCCCAAACAGGCACCTACAGAGCAACCTATGGCTCCAGCCTCCTCCCCCAGCTGGCAAAGCAGCCGTCTCCTCCGGGAGCCGCGAGCCGCGATCGGCTGCATTTGGCACCCAGCACACGCCGAGTAATTCAAGCTGCCCCTGGGAAGAGCAGCCTGCGGATTTAATACTCCGCAGAGCAGACGGGTGTTTGCAAGGCCAGCTCCCGGGGGCACAGCGTATCCCTGGGGATGCTGAAGCAGGTAGTGGGATGAGGTTATACAGCTGGCTTTCCCCCCCTCCGTGGGGATGTGAGTGGGTCTTGGCTGTTTGCTTTCTCCTTCCCCGGGAGATCTCCTGCTCGCTCGGGAAACACCCTCAGGTGCCCTGCAGCTCTCCGGGGAGGAAACACTGCCCAAACACAGTCAGCTGTTTTGGTCCTTCCCTTCTTTTTTGGACAGTCCACTTGGGGTCAGATTTAAGAGCGATTCGTCACTTGGGAAATAACACCACTTCAGGCCTCCTCCCTCAAATAAACCTCAAAAGACATCATTTAGGCAAGCTTAATGTGGACAACTAAAAATAGCCGGCACTAGTCACACTGGAAAATGCAGGCTGTGGAGCTTCACACTTTCACAGCTCCAGCCAGGACACGGGGGTTTCTGGCTGTGGGGAGGGTCCCCCCGGCTCCACAGACACATTCCTGGGCGATGGGCACAGCCCTGCTCCCATGGGGCAACGGGTGGGTCGAGAAGGATCCTTCAGGGATCCATCCCTGGGACCACCAACACCCCGCACAGCTGCTCCGCTGAAAGTTTTGGGTCCCCGCACTTTCCCAGGCAGGATGCGGTGACTCACAGCCACGTCTGCACCAGGACACCCAGGAAAGCTCAGCCCTGCTTTCAGCTTCTCCACAGCCAAGCCAAGTTTCTGGTCCCGGCTCCCTGCAGCTGATTCACCCCCGCTTCCCCCAGCGTCCCCAGGCAAACGCAGCCAGGCCTCCCTGCCAGCTCTGCCCGCACACGGGATAAATCCCCTGCACTGAGTAATGCGGAGAGGCGGGTTGTTATTACAGCTTTCCTCCTGCTCTGCAGCAGCGGGGCTGTCACAAGCCAGGCGACCCTCGTGAGGCACAATTCAAGCCTTGCTACAGCCTGGCAGCCCATCCCACCCGCGGCTCACGCTCCTCCGCCGCCAGCCTGGCATCACCCAACAGCCTCCAGCAGAGCCACAAAGCCAGCCCGCCCTCATTTCCCCGCAGTCCCCCCTCCTTGCACCAACCTCTCCCCGCTCCAGAGGCAGGAATAATATTTAACTCAGGTTCACACTGGAGCATGACCTCCCTTCCCAGCCTGGGTCACCCCCAGGCTGTCTCCATCGCAGAGGCCATGCTGGATCCCCGCTCCCGGCATGGCCACATGCCCATGGGAGAGCCCAGCGCCAGCACAACCCCCCCGGAGCGTGCAGCACACCGGGCTGGGAACCCCCGGGATGCTCAGCACCGCACGCTGCCGGCTGCCAGCTGCAGCGATATGTCACGGCAGGGTTTGTACGCAGCCGGCGCTGAGGCGGCTCTCCCGGCGCAGGGGACCAGCAGGTGGGCTGTACAGGTGCCACGCTGATGTGGGAGCCTCACACAGCCACCGAGACACCCTGCCCTGAACTGCACAGCCAGCAGATCCCGCCTGGAGCCATCCTCCTGGCCTGAGAAACGGCTCGGCTCAGCCTGCAGAGCCAACAAGGGGGGGGGGGGGGGCTTCAGCCCCTGCGGAAAGGGCAGGAGACTGAAAGATGCTCGAGGACTGAACCATCTTACTCGCCCTCATGTCCCTGCAGCGACAGCCTGCGAGGTGTCACGAGCAAGAAAGCAGCTTTCCCAGCGGCGGTTAAAAAGCATCCATGCAGCCCCACGTCTGCCGCAGCCGAGTGCTCGAGCAAGCCAGGGTTACTTTTAAGTAGCTGGTGAGAAGGTGGGAAGAGAGATGAAGAGCCGGAACGTCGCGATGCCGTGGCACTAAGCCTCTGGGAGGGCTGAAGCCAAGAGAGACGAAGCATCAGCATTTCCGAGCAGGAACAAAGGGCGAGAAGAGAAAAGCCGAGGGCACGCCATGGGGCTGGCCAGGGCGATGGGCACCTCCTGGGCAAGCGAGGGGTGGAGAAGGGACAGTAAAGCTCTAGCTGCTGCAGCAGGGTCCTTAATTAGCATCTTGGGAAACGAGGCTGAAAATCAGACACCTTCTGTCCGAAATCTGAGCCCGGACCTGAAAATCTGATCACTGGATCCGATGCTCAAAGAGCAAAGGTCACGTCAAGTCCCAGGCAGGTCCCACAACCGTGGGGCAGGGCTGAGCCCCCCTGCCACCCACCCAGCTTCGCCCCCCGCCCACCCCCGGCCCCCCCGGTGGGAGCAGACGCAGCACCACGAAGGCCAGCAGCTTATTTTTAGCCTTGGGAAGGCAGAAGCCTGCGAGCAGCTCTCTCAGCTCTTGCCCTTGGCACAGGGCGCGCTGCTCATACTGCTGCCACTGCTGCAGCAAGTGCCTCAGGCCTCAGCCCACCCCGCTACCCCCCAGGACCAGCCCGATCCCTCCCAGCATCGATCCTTTCTCTGCCCAGAGAGGAGAAGGAGGATGCTGGGATCAGCCCAGGAGCTGGCGGCTGCCGCGGCCCCGCGGCCAAAGGATCCAGATTATTTACAGCTCCCTAACGGAGCGCGGCGAGTTCGGCAGAGCTGACCTTTCCGTGCCTGAGACAAAGAGATGTCACCGTCGTGGCGGTGCAGTCACCGCAGGATGGGCGATGCGGGGTCCTCTCCCACCAGCAGGGACGGAGCAGGGGGCCAGACCCTCGCAGGGGGGCTCAGGAGCAGGGAAGCGTCCAGGGCGACGGAAAGCGAAGTGCGCTGGGATCCCAGCCTGGGAAAAGGAGGGATCGGATTCCTCCCTCCCCGTCCCCGCTGGACAAACTCTTCCGGGTAGGGACTCCTACGCGCTGGCTCTGCCCAGCCACACCAGCAGCTCGCTGCTCCCTGCAGACCCCAGCTGCTTTAGCAGGGGGGAAACAGGGATATCGCTTCAAATAGAAAAAGGGGGGGACGGAGACGCGCCCCCGGCACCCCGGCGGCTGCAGCAGCACTCGGCTCCTTTGGCTGTCGCCGCCTCGGCTCAGCCCAGCTGCCGACTCATCCCTGCCATGGAAGCGTAGAAGCAAAAGTTTCCCCATCAGCATAAACCACGGACAACTGGCCAAACCTTCGACTTGGCTTCTGCCGCCCTGGCGAGGAGTCCCCACACTGGGGACCCGCTGTTTCCCAGCTGGGGTGCCCACAGCGGGGGAGAGGGATGGGGGACTGACCCACTCCCTGCATTAGGGGACTGGTGTGTGTCCCCCAGACTCGCTGCAGACCCTCATGCTGTGGGGAGGGAAGGGCGTGCTGGGACAAGGAGTTCTCCAGCCCTTGGCACTGCCCAGCGGGTTGATCCTTCCCATGCCCCTTCCCTTGCTCCGACGTGAGTTAGCTGCAGGATTTTGGCAGAGGACCGTACACAGGGCCAGCGTCACAGCTGTGCGGGGCCCCCTCCCCAGCCTGCCCCCCCCCCCCCCAGGTCCGTACTGGATGCAGTGATGCAGAAGCACAGACACCCCAGGGAGCCAGCCTGGGAGCACTCTGCATCCCCCTCACGCCTGCGCCAGGGTCCCCACATCCCTCTCCATCTGCCAGGGCAGTGGTGGCCTGTCCACACCCTCGAGAGCGGGCCAGCCCCTCGCTCTGCTGCCGAGGAGATGCTGGCAGAGGGATGCTCCTGGCCAGGACTCCCATGGCCCCAATTCCTGACCCCCCAGGGGCACATCACTCCGCGTCAGCTTCCCACGTTTAAATCTGAGACCCCTCCCAGAAGCTCACAAATGCAGGAGGACACCGAACCCATCTGTTACTCACAGAGAGCTCTCCCAGGATCTAAGTTACTTAATTACTGCCTTAAAAGAGTCACCATCCAGGTGGGTGACACGCCAGCAGGTTGTCATGTGCTCCGCACGTCTCAAGCATTTGCTTTCTTCCTTTCTCTATCCACGGTTAGCTTGCCTTTTTTTTTTTTTTTTTCCCCTTTCCTTTTTCTAATGAACAAATAGAGGGGCAGGTTTTATAAGTCCATGGAAACTCTATTATCCCTCTGCATTAAAGCCAAAAGCAACTAATTAAAACATCAAAGTCAGATGTTTCATTAGTTCGGCCTCAGAAAGCGCTGGCAGGAGGTGGCAGGGAACGTGGCTCCCACGGCCGGCTGCACCGAGGGACCCCAAGGCTGGACCCGCACCCCAAAACACGGTCCTTGTCTCAGTGTCACTGGGAAACCCAGCGGGGAGGCTCTGGGCTGGCCACCACTGGGCAGAGTGCTGTCACCTCCCTGCCCCTCTTCTCCAGCTGGTCACTGCTCATCGCAGGAGGCCTTTGCATTCACCGGTTTTGAGAACAGGGAGGCTGCTGCCCTTCTCCCCATCAAAGCTGCTTCCCCCAGGAGCATCCCCACGGAACAGGTCCTTACGCCCTTCCAGGCACAGAACAAGGGCAAGCGCGACACGTTCAAATTCTCAGCTCACCCACACCGATTTATTTCCTCTGCGCACCAGATCTCCACCTGTACGACAGAAAGGACATCGCTGCCTCCATCCACCCTGACCAGGAGGGCTCCAGGCAGCCAACAGGCATCAGACAACATCCCTCACCCTGCCTGGATCCACTTCCAGAAGTCCCCAGCGAGACTCAGGATTTGGGGAACACCAAGGACGCGGCACCCCTTGGTGCCGCAGCGGTCAGCTCCCCATCTAAGGATCTGCATCCCATCGCCATGGTCACACCGAGCATCATCGCATCCCTCCCCGGGCTCCCACTCCCCACACCTGGTCGTTGGCACAGCGAGCGCATCTCTTGCGGGCAAAGCGGGGTCCCCACCCCGTGGCTCACTGGGGGGTTAACCCAGGTTTTCCTTCAGCTCCTTTGCCAAGCCGAGGAGGAAGCCAGAGCAGCAGCCAGCCCTTCCTCGGGCCCTGCTGCGGGGTGCAGCAGCAAACAGGACTCAGCAGCAAGTCCCTGCTGCAGAGCTGCTGCTCAGCACCAGGCTCCTCATGTCCCCCAGACCCCTGTGGGCTCCTGCCAGTGCTGCTGCAACAGGCATGTGCAACCACTGCGGGCAAAGTCCGCTCGTGGCCTAGCCAGGGGTGTTGGGGGAAAAAAAAAAACCAAAAAAACACAAAGGAAAAAAGGGAAAAAAAAAACCCAAACCCGAGAGAGGAGCAGAGAGCGTGCGGGGACCCCGCAGCCCCTGCGAGGTGCAGGCAGGGAAGGAGCAGGCTCATCTCCCAGCACAAGCAGGCCTTGGGGAAGAGGGGGAACTCCAGGCACAGCTCCACCCCGGCGCTTTCTGCTGCAAAACAATAGTGGAGAGGAGTAGCAGTCCCTCCCTGCTCTTACTCACCCTGCCCAAAGACCTGTGCCACCCCACGGTTCATCCCTCCTCGCCCCAGCCTCTGCCTGGTGCTGCCCCGGGGGGCTCCAGCACGGTGGGTCCCAGCTCGTGGGGCGCAAGGTTTGGTGACGCTCCAGCCGGCAGCGGCACACGCTAACGGTAAGAGATCCTCGGCACACAGAGCGATGCGAGAGCTGGACCCATGGCATCCGAGCAGGGGATTCTCTCCGACACCATCTCAACCGAAAAAAACCCACCACCCAGCACCCCAATTCGCGCTCTCAAGCCTCTCTACCTGCAGCGCTCGCACCACCTCCCCATGCCAGCCAGCCCCGCTCCTGCAGGGAAGGAGCCAAGGCTTTGTGGAGGTCCCTGCGCGTCCCGTCGCACGAAGCCGCTCCCAGGGCAGCGCCCACAGCCCTGCCGCTGGCGAGGGTGGGACGAGGAGACAGCCTGCACCCCGAGGGCCCGGGCTCTGGGGGTATGGGGAAGCGGGAGGTACGGAGAAGCTGCGCCTCGAAGCCCTGGGTGCTGCCCAGCGATGCTGCCACCGTAGTGCCGTCCCAGCATGGGCACCCGCTCCACTGCGCCGGGGCAGCACCCACCTTGGCGCGGGGCAGAAATCCCCCGTATCCGACTCAACGCTCCCAACAGGCTTTGGGCAACTGAAGGGCACGTAGGTTTTTGGGAGGCCTCCAAGACCACCCAGCTCCCTCCATCCAGCCTGGGAGAGCCCAGCAGCCACCCCTGACCCCACCACCCAGCCCACGCCATCCCAAGGGAACGGGTGGGGTGTCCTAAGGGGGGTCACCCAAGGGTGCAGCCTGCAGGACACTGGCGGAGCTGGGAAGGGAACCCCATGCCGCTGCGGGGTGGGGCTGGCAGAGCACGGGGGCGTCAGCTTCTCTCTCGCTCATGATTAAATAATTTAGGTGCGTTTCAGTGCTCAAGGAAGCGAAAGATTGAGGGCACTGTCTGGAGCCAGGCGAAGCGCAGGCAGCCGGCACAGACCCTGCCTGCCGGAGCAGCCGACAGCACAAGCATCGCGCCGATTTGGGGTGGGGGCACAGAACAGTGCCCCCCCAACCTCAGGACAGGTCTGGACACCCCCTGGGTAGTTCTTGAGCACTCACCTCCCACCCCACCCTGGGTCCTGGCCGGGCTGCCAGTCCACGGGCAGAAACAGGCTGCACTGGTTTGAGATTTGCAATCCAAACCCCCACCCAACCTCAGGTCTCCAGAGATAAGAGCACAATAACCTATTGTCCCTCCTCCACTCCCTCCCCTCTCAAGATCTCCACTTGCCTCTGGCCAAGCAGGGAGGGACCACCCAGCTCCGCACCCCCGCAACGGCCGGGGGCTCGCCGGGTCCCCACCAGGGGCACGACCCCAGCGCCAGGCAGCGGATGCTCGGGAGCCAGGGCTGGGATGCAGGGAGAGCGCTGGAGGCAGAGGCAGGAGGCGGAAGAGGTTCCTGCCTGCTGGCCATGTGGGCCACAGCCTGCCTGGGTTTATTATTTCCAACCCCCCCTTTTTAAATTTTTTTTTTAAATTTCCCCACCCCACAACCCACTCCTCCTGGCTGTGGGTTTGGTGCAGGCTGGAGGGGGACGTGCCTGGTCCTGGCGTGGGCAAACACCAGGCAGCCCCCCTCCCCAGACACACTCCCCGCGGTGCCAGCGCTCTGCCATCCCACCCTCCATCCCTCCCCACGATCCCACCCTCCATCCCTCCCTCCCCGGGGTACCCCACTCCAGGCGCATCCCACCCGGCTGCTTGCAGGGAGCAGCACCCCCTCCTGCCCTACGGATGGGGGGGGGGGGGGAATCACCCACGCAGCACCTTCCCCCTCTCTGTCCTTGGGCTGCCGCAAGGCCCCCCCCCACCCCCCCGCCTGCCTGCGCTACCTCTGCCCTTCCCTCCGGCACCAGAGCCAAGCTGCAGCGTGGCCTGGGATGGATGGAGCCATCGGCCAGACCCACAGGGGCCGCATCCTGCCCCCCCCCCCCAGCCTCCCTGCAATGCCACACCACGCTGCCCCCCAAACACGCGTGACCGAGACCCCCACGCCCCCCCTCAAGGACAGGCAACAGGTTGCAGGATACGGCTGGAGAGGCTTCCCACCCACCCCACCCCCCAAGATATGCTGGGGGGGGAGGGGAGGGGTTGCACGGCTGGCAGACGCCCACCCATAAAAGCGGAGGGACTGTGGGCATCCCATCCCGCTGCAGTGAGCGGCAGCAGGGTGGGGGTACGCCATGCCAACCCCCCCCCCCCCCCAGTCCCACCTGCTGCACCTAGGTGTAGCACCCCAGTGCTGCATACTGGGAGGGACGGGGGGGGGGGGGGGAAGCACCGCTCCCACCGCCCCACCCGCGGTTGGGGCGGTGGGAGCGGTGCTTCCCCCCCCCCCCATGCACTCAAAATCCGAGAAGCACCCACAGGACCCCCACCCCACCCCACTCCCACCCGCTCCCCCACCCCCCCGCACTCACCGGCTCAGCCCCCTCGGCGCCCGGCTGGCGGCGGAGCCCCCGCGGCTGGCCATGGGATGTGGGGGGGGGGCGCGGAGGAGCGGTCCCGGAGCTAGCGGGAGAAAATGCTTGTCATGGCAACCCGTGCCGTGCCGAGCCGTGCGGAGCCCAGCCGAGGAGGGCTCGCCCCAACGCGCCGGGGGAGGGGCTCTCTTAAGGTGGCGGCCCGCCCCGTCGGCTGCTTAAGGGGGACGGGAGGGAGCGGGAGGAGTCCGTGCACCCCCCCCCAGGGCAGAACCGTGTGTGCACCCCCGGGCAGTGTGGAGAGCCCCCCAGGCAATATTGGGACCCCCGGGGCAGGACCATGTGCGCACCCCCAAGCAGCATGGGGAGACCCCCTGGCAGCACTGTGTGTGCACCTCCCAAGCAACGTGCGGACCCCCCCCGGGCAGGGCCATGTGTGCACCCCCAGGCAGTGTGGAGACCCCCCAGGCAACATGGGGACCCCCCAGGCAGAGCCACGTGTGCACCCCCAGGCAGTGTGGAGACCCCCCAGGCAACATGGGGACCCCCCAGGCAGAGCCATGTGTGCACCCCCCAGGCAGTGTGGAGACCCCCCCAGGCAACATGAGGACCCCCCGGGCAGGGCCATGTGTGCACCCACACACAACATGGGGACCCCTGTGGGCAGTGTGGGGACCCCCCAGGCAGCACTGTGTGCGCACCCCCCCAGGCAACATGGGGACCCCCTGGGCAGGGCCATATGTGCACCCCCAGGCAGTGTGGAGACCCCCTGGGCAGCACTGTGTGTGTGCCCCTGGGCAGCGTGGGACCCCCCCAGGTAGGGCAATGTGTGTGTACCCCCAGACAGTGTGGGGAACCCCCCCGGGCAGGCTGTGCGGGCACCTCTCGATCAGCATGGGACCCTCCCCATGGCACTGCGGCGTGTGCCCCCCTGGGCAGTGTGGGTTCCTCCCCACAGCAGTGAGCTGCGCGCACCCCCAAGCAGCGGGGACCCCCCCAGGGCAGTGTGGGTACCCCAAGAGGTGGAGGTACCCCTATGCACAAAGCCCTCCCCACTCCACGTGTGGGGAAGGCAAATCTCCAGCGCTCCGTGAACGGTGGCAAATATTGGGGTTCCTCATAGGCCGGGGGGGGGGTTGGGGTTGCTCGTGGCCACGGTGGTTGATCACCAGGGGCTGGCGTGTGCCCAGCCCTGCAAACCGTGGGGCACAGTCCTCTGAGGTCCCCTGGGAGTGCCCGTGCCCTTGGGTGACAGCATCACCTGGGAGGGGTACCCCCACCCCACGAGCTACAGAGGCTGGAGCACAAATCGCTGCCCTTTCGCCCCGGCGGATCCGACCCCCACCCTTTTTTAGAAGCGAGCAGGAGATAAATCTTCATGGAAACGCACGGAAAAGCGTGTGAAACACTGCGCAGCGTGGCATCGGTGCAGCAACGCTGGGTGTAGGCAACCTTAAATCAGCGTTAATCCTGTCTGCAGCCCCACGTTTGGGCACGCAACCCGGTTCAAGTTAAACCAGTGGAACATCTGTGCAAGCACAAGCCCTAATTAGTGCTGGTAACGTTTTTTTTCCCCCCTTGAGGGCCTGCACCTCAATAATTTTGCATTCCTGAGCAGTCCCAAGGCAACGTGGTGCTGCAGGAGGCGGGTTACGCTGGGTGAGCCAAGTCCTGCGCGGAGTCCCCAGCAATCGCTTTGGGCCCTTTGCTGGGGGAATTCCTCCTTCCCAGTGTTTATGGAGCCCTTTGCCGGGGGAATTCCTGCTTCCCGGTGTTTGCGGAGCCACTATCCAAAATGTGTGCCGGTAAAATCGCTTCCATTCGGCTTGCGGGGAGCAGACCTGCCCGCTCGGGTGAGCTGATGGAGGTACGGTGCTGGTGCACAGGCAGATACTTGAGTGGCTTCTGAGCTGCCGGTGTTGGACGTGATACAGTCTCTGCATCCTTTCCGTGGTTTGCAGCACAGGAGGCATCAACCTGCTCCTGCGCTTTGCTGCAAGAGGGAGAGAAGGGGCCTGGGCTGGTAACTCCTCGCTCATCTTCAGTGCTGGGGGTCCTTGGCATTTTCCTGGGGAGTTAAACAGGGTTATTCCTTCTTAACATAAAACCTCCAGGGCTGGAGGCTCTCATGACAAGAGCGAAACTCCTATGTCAATAAGCAAGCTCAGGCATCTCCCGTTTCTTGTCTTTGCAGCTTGCCCACTGCTGAAAGTGGGAATAAACATGCAGCTCTTAGCTGGTGCCCGGCTCCCCCTCCACCAAAATAAAAACCAGATGGCAGTGACCACAGTGGGTCTAGGTGACTGCGAAACTGCTTGGAAAATAGGTGGTGGTACAGACGGCAGACACTGCTTCCAGTGGGCCGGGATGCAAAACTGCTATTGAGACATAATGGCCTTTTAAAACAGGTTTTCTGAGCTTGGAAGGAATCTCTGACCATCTGGATTTGGACTCCTGAAAGGAAATCAGCCTTCCTGCCTTGGGGAACCTGTTGTTAACAGGGCAATTCGTCTCTCAGAAATGCTGAGAATTTGCAGCCTCCTTAGGCTTGGGCTGAAATGGGGAAAGGTGGATTTTACAGCCCGGGCACTTGCCGTTGAAGGAACTAGCCAAAATCCGTTTGAAAACCGTGCTTCCCATCCAGTGGCAGCCTGCAATTACGGAGCTGGTACTTAGCAGCTCCTGCCTGGTGTGTTTCCATTACAGCGAGAGCAACCATAAACACGGAGGCTGAAAGCCCCTTCCATTTTACATTTAAGGAAAAGCACATGGAGGAAAAGTCAGAAGCCTGGCTAGAGCGGGAGCAGGAGTGGGAGCAGGAGCATCGCCTCTGAGCGAGCTGCCGGACCCTGCTTGCACCGATGCGTCCCCACACGCCACAGCAAAGCGGGGCAGAGCAAGCGGAAAGCTCCTCCGTAGGTTATTTTGGGGTCATACAGGCCCATGGGCGATGCTGATCTAAACCTGCTGTGGAGACCCGCCGTGTGCCTCCGCTTCCCAGGATCATGCCTCTGGCGCTTGCTGGTGCCAGCGCTCCTCCATCCCGCTGAGCCACAGGTCCTGCTCCTGGGACAAGACAAGGCTTTGCCATCCCTGGAGAGGTGACCGGGGTGTCCCCACGCTGCTCTGCCGGGCAAACAGGCGATGCTCCGCACTCCTGCACCCAGAGGAGGGGGAGAAGGAAGCAAGCCTCAAGCCAGCAAAGCTCCCTAACCGTCTCCCACACGGCCAGCCCCGAGGAAGGGACCTCCCAGGATTAGCTGGGGCTCGGGCTGCGGCACCCACGGGGGTGGCAGCAGGGACAGGCTGCTTCTCGTTTGGCTCTTGGCAGGCGCTCACAGGCGAGCTCCGAGGGAGACACTGGATCCTGCTGGCAAGTCTCTGCGGGGCTGCCCCACTGCTTTGTGCTTGTGCCTTTGGCCTCCTCGTTCGCCTTGGATGATGGCTGGATATTCATTTGTTCTCTTTTGTTTGCCCAGAGCGAGCTCCGGCCACGCATGCCAGGCCATCTCCGCACCCAGCACGTGGCTGCAGGGAGCGCATCAGCTTTCACAGCCAGGATGCGGCCACGAGGAATCGCGCTCCGAGCACCAGCCACAGGTGGGATGCACGGACCAGAGCTCCTCTCCTCGCTGCTCTCCCCTCTTCCCTGACACTTTGCCTCAACACCCGTTGCAGGCAGGCAGGGCAGTGCCAGGAGAGGAGCAGAAGCCCCAGCCCAGCCCAGGAGGCATCTTCCTTCTATGCCTTCCCACAGGCGATTGCTGCTGCTTCGGAGAAGGAGCAAAGGCTCCCACAGTGACCAGCAGCATCAGAGCCCAGGATCAGGGACCTAAACCCTGCAGGGAGCCCCGCTGTGATGGGAACCTCAGCTGTATTTTGGCACCTCTTTTCTTTTCCAAATGCTTTTCTGCAGGGTGCTTTGCAACCAAAGCAGACAGCCGTCCCTGGCCCGAGTGGTGTCTGGTCTTAAAAGACACCAGCAGCAACATAAAATTAAAAAACCCAAAAAACAACCAAAAAAAAGTATTAGTCCACCAGGTTCTTCTGTAAAAATCGGGCTTAACTGATGATTTCCCTTTAAAACCAGTATGAAACTTTGTAATAATTTGCCTTTAATGTCTCCCAGGCTGGGAACTTGTAGGTGGAGTTTTAGCCCAAAATGAATTGAATCAGCCAAGTTGTATCAGCCAAGTTACAAACCCATCAAAACCTGAGGCCAGATCCTGATCTCATCCCCATGGGTATAAATCCAGCATCGCTCCACTGGAATCAACAGGGAAGATTTTTGTCATGGTGCCGGATAGCAGAGAGCAGGATTGGACCCCCAGGGTTTCTAATGGAAACACTGACTGACTCTTAAGCACAAGGCAGAGTCGGGCGTCTGTAAAATCTCTCTCCATTCAAGGGCTAAATATAGGGAGAGAGAGCGCCAGGGATTTGACTTTCAGTGCTCAGGGATAAATAAACCCCCGATCGCTGCTGCGGGAGGGGCTTTGTTGGAAATGCCAGGGGCTGACAGGGGGTCCCGCTGCTCCGAGGTCCCCCCCCCGTGGGGCAAGGCAGGGGGTCCACAGGGTCCCTGCGGGGAGGTAGGGCTGGCCGAGATGCTCCCAGGCGATGCTCACGGCCACGTGGGGCTGGTGCTAGAGGGGTTTGGGGTTTTTTTTTCCTGCTTCTTCTTCCCCTTTTCTCTCCCTTCTCAGCCCTGAGCGCTGCTGAGCTTCAGCACCCACAGGTGCCGGTTTGCAAGGCTCAGACTCAGGCTCGGAGCTGGTGCTGCTGGTGGGAAAGGTCCCGTCACGGCCCCCCATTCCCTTCTCTGCCTTTTGCCTGCTTCACCTCGCTGGGTTCTGAGCTTTCCCCTTGCTCCCCGTGGCTTCACAGCGCCCAGAAAGTCCCACAGCTGTGGGGTTGCTAATAAACCCATGGCCGTGCTATTGCTAATCAACTTCTCCTGTCTGCTTCTGCTCTCAATTACTCTAACAGCCCTGTTAATTTCTAATTAAGCAGCCTCTTCATTTGGGGAGGGGGACTGGAATTAAAAAGCAAAAGAGAAGAGGAGGGATTTGGGCCCAGTTTTGCTTTATGGATGTAATTAGGAGGCAAAATTGTTCACTCACCTAAGGAATTCATCTCCAAACTGCCGGTGAGCTGACAGCCACGCTGTGTTTTCCCTGGGAGCCCTGCGACTGACGGTGCTTTTCCTTTCCCCACCCCTACACGTTCCCATTTGGAGCTGGAGCCATGAGAGGCTCTAAATCTATTAGCGCCTGTTATTAAATCCCTAATATTTGCAACAGCTGAGGAAGAGCCTCTGAGCTGCTTCTTCCCAAGCAACCTGTGGGCAGGGTGAGGAGGAATGCCATGTCGCAGGGATGTGATGAAGCCTCACCAGGGCTGATTGCATGGCGGGGCTGCTTCCTTCTCCATGGAGCACCCCACCAGAGCAGTTGGGGTGATGCGTGTGCCCCACCTTGAGATCTGGGGGACCCCCGGTCCCCTCCCGAGGAAGTTGGAGGGCAACAGCTAGATCCCCAGCTCCCTCTCAAAATGAACATTTTTCCCTCCAGTTCCGACCTCGTTTCATTCCTCACATCAAGGAGGAACCTTGTACTCGGTGTTTGCATCACGGTAACAGCTCCGGGACCTTAGTGGGACTGAGGAAAGTCCCTGCTGCCAGGAGTGACAATGCGGTGGGTAGTGCTGAAGAGAGGAGAGAGAAGTGACAGCGCGGGAGAGCCGCTCTCCCATCACTCACAAGCTGTCAGTCCCGGAGCTGGGGAGGCGGAGGAGCACCCGAGTCCTACTTTAGTGCCTGCCTTCCAGAGACAGGGAAAAGCCAGGCTGTGCCGGAGGCCAGTCCCCAGGGCTGGAGATGCTGTTGGACCCAGCCTGGGCACTGTGGTACCTGGTGTGGCGACGCTGCAGCCCCCACACGGGGCTGTGCTACCAGGATGTGGCAGGGATGGGGACGGCACAACAAAGACAGGGTTAACCCCAGCAAGCCCCTTTCTAGAGGGGGCATTTGTGCCTTCTTGCTGCCCCTCTGTAATGCTGTGGGATCAGGAGCAGCCCTCTGAGAGGAAGGGACTTCCCTCTAGTCTGATTTGCCCTGCTGCTCCCCAAAACCCCGCTTTTGGAGCCCAAAGCAGCAGGGAAGAGCAGCCACAGGTCACCGCGCTGCATGTGGAGCCCTGGCAGGGCTGGCATTGCCCCAGCAAAGCCACCCTGAGCCTGCAGACATCCACCTCCTCCACTCCCACGTGCTTCTGCGCGAGGGCAGGCTCCAGCACACTACTAGCCATAAGGCGAAGCCTCCCCTAACCCTTAGTTGAGGATGCTCCTTGGGCCCCGGGGATATATAATTAAGGGGCATCACTGGTATTTTGTTGGTGTCGATGCCACAGGGCAAAGGTGGGGTGAGCTCAGGCCCTGCAAACACCCACCGTGCTGGGGAGAGGGCTGGTGGAGGTGGGTTGAAAAAGTAAAAGATGAAAAGGTGACCACTTCCCGAAATGGAGAAAGAGGGAGAAAAGAAAACCATAAACACCGCCAACGGCATCCACAGGAAAACAAAAAGAAACGACTGTTTTATTTGAATAATAACCATCAATAATACATTGCTAAGAAGCTGCAGATGACTGCAATTAAAAAAAGCATTGCATTCCCTGAGCAAAATCTAAATTATTCCTCACAGCTTCTCTGCTCGCTGAGTTATATTAAAATGAAGCGGTTCCTGGTGCGGCATGGCTCAGCAGAGCTGGGGAGCCCGGGTGGAAGGCATAAAAGAAGAAAAAAGGCGAGGAGAAAGAAGAGGAGCCCTAATGTGGGGGGTTATAAATATTTTACAGCCGAGGAGGAGTGGGGAGCCACGGATATAGATGCGATTGCGGGCGTCCGTGGTGGGAGGGATGAATTAATCACATAAACGGAGGAGAAACTTTTCTTGAGGAGCACATGCCCAACACCCACGGCCAAAGCAGCTCTGGAGGGTCCCTGGGTGCCGGGGATGGGCAGTTTGGGGTTTGCTCTGGAGGGTGCAAATGTGACTTGGCAATGATGACCTACCTCTGCCAGGTGCTGTGGGCAGCACACCAGGTCCAGGACAGGCACTGTCGATTCCTTGGGAAACACAAGAGTGCAAATATTTACTGGGACACCCCCGCCCCGCCTCGAAAAACCCAGCAGGTGAGGCTGGAGATGCTCCTTGCCAGGGCTGTGCTTTACAGCCTGAGTCTGGTGCAGGGTCCTGCCTCCCGTGGCCCTGGTGGTCCGGGGCTGGTCGGGGGGCTCGGGCACAGCCTGCCTCCCCGCCAGGGTTGCAGGAGGGGGGTGACCTGCCACCAGCCGAGCCATGCAGCACGCTGCACCCTGCAAACGCTTCTCCCAGCTGCCGGTGGGATCCGGGTGCAGGAGAGGCTGTGGCTGCCGCTGCAGCCCGGGGGAGCAGGATAGCACCCCTGCACCTCGCACCCCGACGTTCACACAGGCAGAGCAAACACCAGCTGGCAACCCCCCCATCGCTATCCAAACAGCAGCCCCGATATCCAGAGAGGGGCAAACAGGCTGGGTGCTGGGCTCGCTGCACTTCATCCCCTCCCTCGCCAGCAACCCCCTCTGCCCCTGCCCCTCCTCACCCTGGTGGGAAGGCAGCGGGAACCAGCCCTCCAGCAAATGTCACCCTGGATGGGGACAGCACCCGCTGTCTCCAGCTGGAGAGCAAACGCTTGCCCCGAGGCAGCCAGGAGAGCATCAGCAGAGCATCAGCAGAGCTGGAGCTGGGGGAGGTCGAGGCTCTTTGCGCAGCTGGATCCGTTCCCCACCCTCCACAAACCGCTCGGTCCCTGCAGCTGCCCCATGCCATGGGAGGCTGTGGCTTATCAGAAACTGCAGCGTGGCAGGACCAGGAGAACCCTCCCAAGGCCAAAAATGTTTTCTCTTTCCCTCACAGCTCTCAGTGCTTCCCAGCCATCCCAGGCACTCCGCGGCGGCGGGGACATCCCCATCCTCTCTGCCTCCTTTGTCTGTGGGCTGAGCAGAGGGACAATCCCACAGGCAGCGTGGGACCCCCGTTCCCAGGTCCAAGCCTGGTGGCCATCCACTGTGTATCTCCCTCAGCGTGGTCCTGGGCGCGACTGCAGTGCTGCTGAGGGCCACCAGCCCCAGCCATCTCTCCTCCCATATCCCCATCCACACTGATTGGAAAAACTCAACGGCACCTGCTGGGAGCCTCTGCAGGTATTAAAACCTCTGTGCCTCAGAGTGCCTCTTTAAAAATTAAAGCCCCAGTGAGAAAGAAATGAGTCATGACAGGGAGAGATGAAGCTCACAGCATCTGCAAATCACTGAAGGAAGGAGAGCCAGCAGCAGGGCCAGGGCTGGCTGGAGCCGTGACCGTCTCTGATGCGCTGGGAGAAAGGGTGGAGATTAAATGGAAAGCAGTCAAGGCACAGGACACCCGATGGGGCATGCTGGGGGGAGCTGGGTGATAGCCACTCTGTGGGTGAGGGCACCTTCCCTGGCCCTGTCTTGTGCGTTCCCATCAAGAGCAGAACTTTTCTCTACAGCCCTGCAGACATCAAGCCCTGGCTCGGCGTCCAGGCGCGCCAGACTTGGAAAGACAGATCCCTGCCTCATTTGGAAAGGTGCCAGGAGCCTCCCACCCGCTTGTCAGGCAAGGCACTGCCCTGACACATGGCACCGGCAATGGTCAGGCTCTGAACGCCTCGCCTGGATCCCGACCAGCCGTCCCCGCCTGACGCCGAGCTCCATTCCCAGGCACCCGTGTGAGCGAGCAGCATGGTCGGGGTAGCACTGCAACTATAACGCCGGGGTCCCCAAAGCCATGAGGATGCTGAAGGCTCTGCTCCCCCTAAACCAGACCCAGCCTCCTGGCCACCAGCACTTTCTGCCCCTCACTGCTACTGGACAGCGGGCAGGGTGCTGTGGAAACACCTCAAATCCCAAATGCCAACAAACCTAACACTGCAATGCCTAATACTAATACACGAGCTGGATTAGCTTGTGCTGCAAATATGGCACAGATGTATCTCTTCTGCAAGACGTGCATGTGTCTCACATCAGTGGTGACGCCAGCAACTTATTTCCCCGCTGACTGCTGAGACAGCTGATCCGCTCCTCAGCTGTGATGTGTGAACCTGCCCTTAATTTCCAGTGGCACCAATACGTTTTCTTCCTTCCCTTTTTTCTCTGCCAGCCCCAGTTTGCTCCATGTAGGACATGACAGGCAGTGATAAAGCACCCTGAGTGATGCTGGGAGGCCCAAAGGCTGGCACATCCCAGGCTCCCGAGGAGCAATTAGCTAACAGAGGCCAAGGGCTGGGCTGGCCTCGCCAGGCAGCAGTGTCCCTGGCAGCTCACGGTGAACCCAGGTCATGCGTGACCCATCGCATGCGTAAAGGATGCGTATGCATGAGTCTAGAGCAGAGCGAGAAAACCAACATGCGCTGGGAAGCCAACAGCGTGTGGAGACAGGAAGGTGAGCGAGCATCCCTCCCTAAGCCCAAGCACACGGTTGTGCCCCGGCCAAGGGGATATCGCAGCAGTCGGGACAAGGGATGAAGCTGCATGCATCCCGGCAGGACTGGGCTGCTGCTCATTTGTGTTTAAGGATGCAAATATCCAAGCCAGGTGGCCAGAGGCAGGGATGCAAGCCTGTGGCCAGGACACTTGTGTGCTCAGCTGACTGGTGCAGCACTTGCCAGGGCTGTGTGCTGTGTGGTCTGGCAGCCGTGGAGCTTTGTACGCATATTTGTAAATACTCTAAGCCCATGGTTTGCAGAGGAAGACGCGAGCCAAGCGCCTGCAATTGTCTGCACGGGAGTGTAACCTTTGGGGAGTGGAGCCTTTGCGCTCTTTACTGAGCTCGACAGAAATTGTTCTGCTCTGCCAAGCTGGAAATTGGCTGCAGATACCATTACCCAGGCATTGGGTCTGAAGAATAGACTGTTCAGTCATTAGCTGTGGGCAACACTGCGAGCAGATGGGGAGGAGGAAAAGGACTGATGCGGTCCCTCGGGTCCACCATGGCAGCACATGTGGGCTCAGGTCTCCCCGTGCAAACCAGCCACAGGAGGAAACAAGGTAAGGGGGTGTCTGCAGCAGGGAGAGGAGGCAAAGATGCCTATGTGCACCGAGGCTTGGGAAGGCTTGAGCCCTCCAGCCCTGCCCAGCTCACAGCCCCATCACTTATCCTTTGTCCTGGTCCCTCTGTGACTAATATCCTTCCTCCCATTCATCCTCCCCTCCTGCTTCCATCCCTGCCTGCAGCACCAGCGATCAGCTTTTTCCTCCCCAAGCGGACCTGGGCAGGGATAGCAAACATGGCTTTCAACCCAAATCTTAGAGCAAAGCAAGAGGAGACGAAGCAGCCGCAGGACCGAGGTGACTCCCTCCAGCAGCCCAGGAGAACAGTATCCAGCTTGTGGATAGATCAGATGCTTTTTGTCGTTCGTTACCAGCTGATGAACAGCACGGCAGAGTTGGGCAATGGAGCCAGACGAAGCGCAGCCTCGCCGGTAGCGTAATTCAGGCAATGCCTTTAAAGGGAAAAGGCTCCACAGCAGCTGAAGAGGCCCGTGGTGCAGGCAGCATATCTGCCCGTGATGACTAACTCGCTCCTTTACACACCCTTCTGCTCCAGGGGCTGTGGCAGGAACCACTATCAGAAAGCAGAAGCTGGTTCCTTCCCTTTTGCTCCCCACTAAGATTTTTCCAGTGACCGATCGTTCTGCAGCGCTGATGGAAACTTGCCGAGTCTCTGGCCATTTCTTCTCCAGGGGGTTTGTTTGGGTGGTTTGGGTTTATTTTCCCCAGCTGTCTCTTAGCATCATCTGCCCTGAACTGACTGCCCTCAGAGGATGAGCATCATCTCTGGCATTGAGCTATTGCTTCCGAGCAGGGGACTCGCGTGGTTTTGCTCTGAGCATGGGAGACCCACAAGAACAGGTGCCTCATTCCCTTGCGCCCAGCTCCAACACGGGCCATCGGGGGGTCCCCAGCAAAGGGGAGCCAGCCCTGGGCACAGCACGATACAAAGCACAGCCCACCAGCACGGCAGGGGCTGACTCCAGCATCTCCGGGTGCAGCTCTGCTGCAGACAGGCTCCAGAGATGCAGCGTAAGGATAGCCAGGGAGCAGGGAAGGAGCTGGATGCAGCCAGTCCCTCTTCCCTGGGATTTGTCTGGGTGAGCCAGGAACAGCAGCACAAGCTTCAGAGGAAGAAAAGCAGCAACCCAAAGGGCCAGGCAGGCTTCCAGCACCTCAGCATCCAAAAGGGACAGGCCTGTTACCCCACCAGGTACCAGCCTGATAACACGATGGAAAATTCAGACACTTGAGCACATTTTGGGCATCTGAAAAGCAGCTGGCAACAGCCTCACCCCCAGGTGCCAGGGAGCCTTGCTCCAGCTCCCTGACAGAGCCAGACCTGCTGAGCCGGCCACCCTGCAGCTCCCGGCCACCCCGCAGCTCCCGGCCACCTTCACACCTTCTTTTCTGGCAGCAGAACGATTCCCAGCCAGGCTGGATCCAGCCTGGCTCCTCAGCCCACACCACCGACACGAACCGCAGCAGCATCTCCAGCCCCGTGACTTGCTCAGCCCACTTCCTCCAGTACACTAACTCAGCCTTAATCAACTTCTCAATTATTAATTAAAAAGCCCCACAGACTATAATCCCCAGTCCGTGCTCAACTAGAGGCAACCAACAGCCAAAGAGCTCT
This sequence comes from Falco peregrinus, assembly GCF_023634155.1. Lineage (NCBI taxonomy): Eukaryota > Metazoa > Chordata > Aves > Falconiformes > Falconidae > Falco > Falco peregrinus. Next base: position 4,578,407 of record NC_073736.1, on the reverse strand, counting down.
CCTAGTGCTCCTTCCCTAAATCTGTTCTTAATTAGGAGTGGACTTACCCCTGCAATTAATTGCTGGAATCATTCATTGGTGACCAGGTATCACAGATGATGTTTGGAAAAGGAGGCAGCAGAGTAGTTAATCAGTTCATGACTAATTAAGAGAGTGTCAAAACAGCAGTCAAGCCTCCGTACCTGGCCGGGGGACAGTGGAGGCTGGTGGTTTCCAGCCGAAAGTGCCTGGCTTTGGGACAAGTGGGCTTGGGGTCTTTTTTGGTGGTTTGGCTTGGTTTTTGGTTTTGGGTTTTTTTGTGGGTGTTTTTTTTTTTTTTTTTTTTTTTTTGCATGGCTCTGGGATTGCTGCAGAGATGATGCTCGTGGGTGCTGCCAGCCCCAGGGGCTGTCGCTGCAGCCCAAGGAGCTGCACCCAGCGTGACGCAGAGCCGGTGTCCCGGCTTACCCCAGCCCTGCTTCTGTCACCACATCCAAGCCCCGAGGGGAGCTGCGACTGAAACGATCCTTCCCAAGCGATTACCCCGAGTTAGCTGTTCTGAGTCATCTCCAGGTATCAGCCAGCCTTCGGGAGAGCGCTCTGCCCAGGCTGCAGGAGCCTCACTTCTCCCAGGCTTTTCCCCTTGCCACGGGCGCTTGGCAGACCTGGGGAGTCACTGGGGTCAGCTCATGGGACCCGGCAGCAGGCAAGGACAGGGAACGTCCCCTGGCACGTGGCATCACCAGCCTCACCGGAGACAGCAGGGTGACACAGGCAGGGCATAAGAAAAGCGCAAACCCTTTCCTAACCTCCCCCTAAAACCAGGTTAAGGTCTTCCGTGCCTCAGTTTCCCCAGCTCCCCGCCACCCTCCCCTCCCGTACCGCAGGGTGCATAAGACACGGGAAGCCTGTTGGCTGCCATCACCCCTGAAAACATTGGGTGCTATTATTAGCTTTAAGGGAAGTGAAAGTGTTTCTGTGCCTTGGCATTTAATTTTCCCTCCTAATACCATCTGCATGGAAACAAATTAACCCCCCTCCACCCAAAACCACCCAGGAAATCACCAGCTTGCAGGTGAAAAAGCCGCAGAGCCGTTCCCTGGGCCTGGGGAGCAGCAGCTGAAGGCTCCCAGCAGGCTGAGGATGCAGTTTTGGCTCTTTTTTAGCAGTTTTACCATAATCAGGCTGTTTTGGTGATGCACAAGCTCCGTGCTCCCTCAGCCGCTGCAGGGTCATGGTGAGGGGCCGAAGACCTCGGTGCCTTTGCTACCAAAGCAGCTCCACAGTTTCTTGAAGATGTTTAGGAAACAAGACGTGTTAAGGAGGAGTGACAGAGGAGCTGAGCTGCATTCTGGGCTAATGGCTGCTGAGATTACATTAAAAAAATGGAGCAAAGCAAACCCTTGAAGGTAGACGAATGTAAACAGCAAGAGAAACTGGGACGCAACTTCTAAAGCAGGAATAGCTGTTTGCTGCTGGTTGACAGGGGAAGCTCGGGTGACTCACGCTGAGGACGGCCGACCAGTTCCAGCTCTCCTGGGGACTGGTTCGACTCAAGGCTGAGTGACCGATGACCAGTCCCTGGGTGATGGGCTCTGTGGCAAGGACCTGAGTGCCTTTGGTCCTGCTCTTCATGGGGACAGATTTCCACATTAGGTAGCAGCTCCAAGCCTGGCCAGCCCCACCAAGCTGTATTCCCCCCTGCAGCTCGTCAATATCCCTGTGCTTCCCAGCCACCGTGAGCCAGGATGGGGCTGAGCCGACCACCTAGGAGCAGATGGGCTCTGCCATCCATCACCAAGTCCTTAGGGGAGCCCCAAAGGAAGTTTGTTTGCTGCTTCTATCTGGCAGCTGATGAGGCAGCTGAGGACAATGAGGATAGCCTGGAGAAAGCTCGGGAGAGCACTCAGACAGGGAAGCAGCGTCCCCTAAACATCCCCTTCAGCACTAAGCCAGCACCTGGGCAGGCAGATGGGGGGTGAGTGAGATGGATAAATAGATGCTGTGAGGAAAACGGGCAATAATGATGTTTGGGCACAAGACAGGCAGAAGCAGGCAGTGATGGATGTGGAGGCACAGGGAGACAAGCACATGGCCAGACGGCTGCATGGCCAGAAAGGCGGCGGGCGCTGGGTCTGTGGATGCCCTGTGGATGGAGGGGAGAAGGGTGGGCAGAGGCAGCGTGCAAGGAGCATGCATACCAGTGCTACCTCTGGAGGAGAGCCACCTGATAAATAATAATTAATTATGATAATGGGTAAGCATTCAGGCTCAGCTGTGCTTTCCTGCCAGGCTCGGAGGGGCTGAGGGAACCAGGGCTGCTGCAGCCCTGCCTGCCCGCTGCCTCCCCTGGCCCTGTGCCTCAGCCAGCCCCGAGGCCACCAGGACTTTAACCTGCTTTTCCACCAGCGGCTGCCGGCCACGTCAGCCAGCTTTTAATTAGACCCAGCACTTCCGAGCATCCCCCGCAGCCCATGTGGGAAGATCCGGGGACTGGCAGAGCCTGCACCCGAGCAAAGGCAGCGCTGGGGACTCGGTGCCGGGTCTCCGGTGGAGCTCTGTGCTGGGGCTGATGCTCATGCACCTGCCCCCTGCCCCTTTGCAGGGCATCATCCTCTTGCACCTGCTGCCTTACCAGCGTTCCTGACGCGTGCTGCTCCCCTGGCCTTCAGTGGTGACAGTGCCCCGACACGCTGGCTGTCGGAGGAGCCAAGCTGCGAGGAAATCTGGTGTGTCTCCCAAAGCCTCTGCTCCCAGAGCCCTGTGATTACGGGCATTTCTCTTTCCTTTTCTTCACTTTAATTTGCAGGCTCTGTGGTTGCGGAGCTGTGCTCCTCCCAGGAACAGCGGGTCCCTGGAAGACAGAGGAAGGCACCCACCCTGCCAAGGCATGGACCCTGATGATACAGGGCTCCCATCCATCAACACCCTCTGCAAAAAGCCCCCCCCCCCCCCCAGCTATTTTCTGTAGCACAGGGTCACCCATGCCCAGCCCCACACACCTCTTGGGGGGAACTTGGCAGCAGGTGCCCGCTCCTCACCGACTAATCCTGCTCCCTGCCACCGGCCAAGGGCTGACGGGAATAAACACATCCCCGAGCCGGCTCACGACATGCCTTTCCATAAGGGGAGCGAACCTGCTGGCACCACACGCTGCTGGCGGAGGTGCCGCTCTCTCCTGGCTTGCCTCCATGCCAGCGGGTCACTGGGGGCCAGGTGGGGAAGGGGCAGTGGGTGCATCCTGAAGCCCAGTATCTGCTGGGCACCCTTTGCAGGGTGCTTAGGACTAGAGCCCACCTGCAGCCCCCATTCTCCCAAAGCTTTCCCCCCCCCCCAGCAATGCAGCACCTCCACTCACTAGCCCTGAATCCAGCAGCAAAGACTGACCTGCTGGTCACAGCCCTGCATAAGCTGAATGCAAAGAGGCCATTACATAAATTAATTAATGGGAGTGTTAATTAGAGATGAGAAAGCTCTGGGAGAGCAGGTGGGATGGGGAGGAGCTGGCTGACCTGCTGGAGGATCCCCTTGTGGACTGCTCCTGCTGCAGTAGGGATACAGGGGACACACAGCAGGGGGTGGCTGGGACCCCGAGGTGCCACAGTGGGTTTCAGGTGCCACATCACCCATCAACAGGGATGCCCCTGTGAAGACGGTGTTCAAAGCATCACTTCCAATACCCGTCTGTTTTCCCATCCTGCCATGGAGACGCCTCCTTACATAAACCCTGTTAAGTAGGACGGCCTTTTATATCTCTTTCTGCCATCACTGCCGGTGGCTGTGGAGGCTCCAGGCCTTCAAACCATCCCCACTGCCTGCTTGGCAGCCAAGGAGAAAAGCGATCAGAGTGCAGGCAGCTGGTCTGCCCTCAGGGCTGGCTCTGTGCCGTGATGTGCCAGCGCTGGAAGGGGCTGCACCCAGCCCAGGCACCAGCCACGGGCGCCGTCTGGATGTATCCAGCACCGTGGTGGGTCCCGGAGGGTGCTGGGGTGGCTTTGAGCCAGGAGCAAGGGATGGGGAATTAATGGAAGTGGCTGAGTTCATGCAATGCCCTCCCTGGGGCAGGGTTTGTTGTACAAGCACAGATGGAAGGGGAAAGCATGAGATGGTGGCACCATCATGCTCAGATGCCTTTTGATACCCCTGTGCTCAGCAAGGAGGGCTCCACCACTGGGGCAGCCCCCTGCCCAGGCCAGCAGCTGCCCACAGACCATGGCATCCCCTAATTCACCATCATTTATGGCTCCCTCTGGCCAGAGCATCTCTTCCTTGCTGCCCTCTCCATGCCTCCCCACTGCCTTTTCTCCAGCCCTGTCAGACATCTAAAATGATGGCTTTAACAAGGGTAAATTTTTGATGAACAAGCTATAAAATATTTGTGGCTGTTGCATGAGCTTTCAATTATTCAGCATCAAAGTACAAGCAAGGTGTAGGCAGCTCTGGCAGCAGTGTCCTGAGCCGCCAGGCTCTCCTTGTGGCAGTGTGGCCACGTGGGATGGGGATGCTCTGGGGAGCTCAGGCAGAGCCAGCCAGAGACCTGCCACCCCGCAGTGTGGGGAAAAACCTCCAGGGTCGAAGGTTTGGACACTTGTCCCTCCAGGGATGATGGATGATTTTTGTTTCACTGGCAAAATCATAGAATCATTTAGGTTGGAAAAGATCTTTGAGATCATCAGGTCCAACCGTGAACCCAGCGTGGCCAAGTCCATCACTAAAACATGTCGCTCAGCACCACATCTACGTGTTTTTTAAACACCTCCAGGGATGGTGATTCCACCACCTCCCTGGGCAGCCTGTTCCAATGCAATCATTTTAATTCCCCTGAAAACTCTCCCAGGGATCAAGAGGCCACTCAAGCCAGCTGAAGCCTTGCTAGGGTGGAGGCAATGCTCTGACATCTTGCTGCAAACGTAAATTTGCTGCCTGGTTTCCCCCGCTCCTTGGATTTGTTGCTTTGGCCATGGAGTTGCTCCTGGCAGCAGAGCTCTGGGCTCACAGTGTGTCCTCAGCCCCAAGGCTTGCTTGGAGTGGGATCTGCGGGGATCAGTCCCCCTGCTCCCAAGGCTGGTCAAGGTGAAGATTTCCACTGCTCTCATCTCTGGGCCAGTCCTGCAGAGCTGGCAGGCTGGGCAGGGGTCTGAGCTGTCTACGAGGAGAGGACGGACATCCCTGCTCATCTCCTGCCTGGGGGAGGTTTGGGAAAGGCAGGAAAAGCAGCAACATGCTGGACCCTCGGAGGATGCTCGTCACGTGCTTTGGATGCCCAGGGCCATGGTGACAGGGGCCACAGCCTCGTCGGGGCACTGGCAGAAGCTGTCTCTGCCCCTCTGGCTCCTTCCTGCGCTGGTGGGATGGGGTCTGGCCAGGCACACGTGTGGCTGGCTGGTGTCACCCACCGAGATGGCACCGGGCAGGTCGCGGAGGGATGCACCTCAGGCCATCCTCAGGATGCCAGCAGCTCTGTTGGGTTCCCAGCTGACAATCAAACCCTGAGCATTGTTTGAATCAAAATCACATTTTCAAATGCCATCGTTTCCCACAACAGAGCGATGCGGAGCTGCGACCAGCTTGAGCATGGGAACACCCCAGCGCCGCATTGTTTGCAGAGGCAGGGGCATCCCACCCCGCCTTGGCCATGCTCCAGCTTGGGTGTTTCTTATTTCCCTACTGAAGCTGCTGCTAGCATTTCATTCCTGTTTGCAGCAACACCACCGAAGCATATTTAACAGCTCCTGGGTCTCACCCCTCCTCTGCGCTTCCAGCTTTCAGCAGAAGGGGGTCAGCATCCATGGGGAGCACCGGGGAGGTGCAGAGCACCCCCAGTCCCCCCATCCCTTGCTGCAGCCTGCAGTGCTGGGGAGAACTGCTGCTGCTGCAGGTTTGGCTGCATGATGGAGGGAGCTCATTCTTGCACTGAGGCTCCATCAGGATGCTGGTTTGTGAGCTGACATCGGGTGCAGGGACACCACCCAAACCTGCACCCTGCCAAACCTGGGTGTCCGCTGTCGCGGGGCTGCTCCTGCTCGGTGCTTTGCAGCCAGCCAGTCTTGGAACATACCTGAGGGAAGCAGCCAAGAGGCATAAAATCTCTGCTGAGCCTCTGCCAGCCAGAGGAGCAGCAATTAAAACAAAATGATTAATCACAAACAGTGAGTGGCTATAAAACTTTCCAGTAATAGGAGTGCGAGTGGGATAAGCAGCTCGGGAGCTGTAGCAGGGGAGCAGTGCTGTTCCCTGCAGGGTTTAGGAGATAAGCACCTCTCCTGCCGAGAGGAGGGACGGTCCCCAGTTGCTCACAAAGTGCTGAGTTCCCTTTTGGCTGCAGAGAAAGACGAGCTGCTTGGCTGGAGCTATCCCCTTGGCCAGGAGACGGCGATGCTTGCTGGGCTGGATGCTCTTCACCACGGCACCCACGACATTGCCGTCTGCTCGTGCTGGGGCTGCTCTCCTTTGGCTGGGGCAAGGGGGAAGGCCAAGGGCAGGATTTGCCCAGGGTTTTGTTTTCCACCGATAGCAGATGCTTGGGCACGATGTATTTTGGATCGCATTTCCCCAAGTATCACGTTGGCTGCAGCCACCTCCAAACTGCATCCCTGCTTGTGGTCTGCTCGGAGCCTGGGGTCGCATCTAGAGCTTAACCCTGGTGCTGCGCCCGCCTGTCCCCCTCTGTGGTGGGGAAGGCAGGGATGCAGACAGGGATGTAGTGCAAATAAATAACTAGTGATCACAAAAGGAGGATCACCCACCACCACATGGCAAAGGAGACCAGAAGCAAGGTGCCCTCCCGCTCCTCAGGATGGATTCGGTTTGCATTTACTCCAGCGTGTACGTGCGTGGGAGGGCTGGCAGCCAAGAGAGCCAGCATCCTGCCGGGCTGCTCATGCCTGCAGTCAGGTATGCAAACTTTCTTCCCTTTGAAGAAAGGAAACCCAAGGATTAGCCAGGCTTTTTCATTGCCATGACAACCCTAAAACATTTATCAGAGATAATTGCTGAGGGGCTGGATCCTGATCTACTCCGGGCACAACGCTGCGGCAGGTTGCCTTCTTGCCCGACTGCTCCTCTTGTCTTTGAAACCTGCATCTTTTGAGCATCGCCACCTTGGTGCAGCTGGGCTGGAAACTGCACGCAGAGGCTGAGGACGGTGTCCCCAAGACCCTCCTGTCCCCAGGAGGGGCTCCTGAGGGAGAGGGGTGCTCTTTCCATTTGACACACTGAGTTATTCATTCTCCCTGAGAGCCTGCCCCTGGCAATCGAGCCGCATCACCATGGTGGGAAGGAGAATCCATTTCCAACACTTTATTATTCTTATTAATAATAATTTTAAAACTTGACTTAAAATGGCGGTGCTGACCTTGGCACAAAGTGTGTGCTGGGACTCAGCACTAGTTGGGGTAAATGGGATTTCTGGATTCGTCTCAAGTCACTAACTCCTCCCAGCCAGTCATTAATCCCCGGGAAATGCCCTGCGACTTGGCTCATTGCTGCTTAATTAATATAAACTCCCATCCTCATGAGCCCGGGGCCAAATCCTGAAGTCATTCTGGGCAAAGCTTCCCCTTGGCTGCAGGAGATGCTCCCCAAGCCCACGGTGGCTGTGGTGCCAGCAAGAGCCAAGCTGGTGCTGAGGGATGTGGGTGCTGTGGGATGCGGGTACTGCGGATGCTGGTGGGGCCAGCAGAAAATTACCCGCAGACTGGGGCCTGGGATAACGTTTTGTTGGGGGGTTGTACAACACCAAGCACCACACCATGGCCAGACAACCTCTCTGGGGCATGAGCTTGACCCTGAGCAGTGTAATATACTGTCTTAATAATGCAGAGTCGTACAGTAAGCCTTCACGCACACTCGTGTTCCCTCCATCCCCAGCAAGGGATATGCAGGGAACACTTGTTTCTTCCCCTCTCTCCTCCAACAGCTCTCATGCAATTAGCTTTATCCCCTTCAACGTGTCAAAAATAGAAAATGCAACACCTCCTCTTCGCTGCTCTCCCCTGCCCTGGTCTTTCATGATGCCTCTTCTTAAAAGAGAAGTAAAACCCCATTCATCACAATAATGATTTTTATTTCCAGGCGTTGCTGGTGATTTATGGACCTGCTTCCCGAAGCTGGTCTCTCCCACTGCAGAAACACAGATGAATGTGTTTAGGGATGAGCTGGGGGTGCCAGTGGGGGAAGGGGGACATGGAGACACCGTGGGCGAGCATGTGCCAGTGAGTCCCATGGCAGCACGAGCTGGAAAAAAGGCTTAAAATAAAAGAGGTGGTCTGCTAGGAAAGGAAGGTGTCACCCACCCAACAGCATGAAACGAGTCCCTGGTGCCATGCGGAATGCAGGAGCATCACAGGATGCAGCAGCCCGTGCTCTCCTGGCCATGCCCTGCGGCACATGGCACAGGCTGGGCAGCATCGCCCGACCCCGCTGGCATTTGAGGTGGTGGTGACAAACCAACGTAAAAGCCTGAGTGATGCGGGGCCATAAATCCCATGCGCACATTCAGGTAGGAGTGATGCAGAGTGCGCTGAGGAAGGTCATGCTGCCTGGCATTTTCCACCGCAGCAATTACTGGTGGGCAGAGGTGATGCAGGGTTGAAATATCAGCAGGATTTCGGTCGTGGAGTAGCTGCAGTGCTGGGCAGCTGGGCAAAATCCCACCAACCCCATCCCGCAGCTAGTGCCACTGCTGGTCCTCAGCCCCCAGGGCCACGGGAAAGCCTTTTGAGAAGCCCCTTTTCCAGCCCCGTTGCAGATTCCTTCAAACCCAGACCCTTCCCAAGAATCACTAGTAGCTTTGCAAATTTAGGCTGCCTGTATACTTATTTTTGCCTGCATTTATTTGCCTGCATCTCTCTTTTTTTTTTTCTGTTTGTCTGAAGTTATGGCTCAATTTCAGGAGTTAAAGAAAACTCAGTTTATAAATAGTTTGCTCAAAGCGCTGCTTTCCAGAAATGACAGAAATCAGCTCCCAGTGAAATCTGCTTCCCCAGGGGAGGGTCACCTCAAGAGAGGGGGGGGGGGATTTTCTTCTTTCCCACATCATCTCCACAAACAACCTCTAACCTTCCTGAGAAAAATGGTGAGAGTATTTTGGGTGGCTGCTCCCCAGTGCCGGTGTCGCAGCCAGGACATTTCCCTGCTCCGAGAGTGCCGGCAGGGCTGTGGTGGCAGGGGACAGCCCCCCCAGAGCAGCACCGTCCCTGCTCTGTGCAGGTCACATCGCCCTGCTTCGAGCAGGGGACATGTCCCCCAGCCGGCACATGATGCTGATGTTGGGAAAGAGATGGTGAAAGGAGGAAATTTTTGGGGAATTGTCGCTGTTGGAGCGTCCTTGCTTTTCCTCCCAGCATGGTGCTCCTACTTGAGCCTGAGCCGGTCACACGAAGGCCAGGCTGCTGCTCCTGTCACCCCTTTTAAGGCTGTCACTGTTGTCCCCGGAGCTCCCGTGCTGCAGGGCTGGGACCCGCTCCAGGCGGCTGGAGGAGGGAGGCTGTGTGCCCACCGCTCCAGCTGAGCCCGAGCTGCGGAGCCAGCCGCTGATGAAGTGCAATGCTGGCCGCAGCAAGACGCCCTCCATACCCTTGGGCAAAGCCTCCCCTAGACCCAGCGAGACTAAAGCACCCCCAGATGCTGCAGGAGAGTGAGTTGGGGTGGAGGAGCCTGGCTTGCTGCTGCCTGCATCCCAGCCAGTCCCTTGCAAAGGGTGAGGAGTGATGCAGCTGGACACCAGCCTCCCAAGGAGGCAGTTTCTTGCAGGACGGAGTTTTTGGGTAGCCTTTGGAAATGAGCATCTCCAGCCAGACTATGTCATCACACCATGTGCTGCTTCTTGAAGCCATTCCGAAGGATTTGGCATTGGGAGGCTGGGATCCATCCCACTGCCCCCACTAAGTGTGCAGGCAGGGTCGCCCAGCTCCTGGAGCCCTTTAGGGACAAGCCAGCAGTGGCACGGCTGCTCTTTACCCTCTTTTATTTCTTTTCCCCCTTCATGGGCTAAAAAGCAAAAGCAGGTGCATCATTTTAAATTACTGGGAGGGAGGGCTGTGGAAAAGTCACATCATTTGGATGGGGTTTTAGGGACACGAGTCATCAGGGCTGTGCAAAGTTGATGAGAAACATATAGCGTTTTGTCAAAGAATTTATGTCAGTGTGACTAATGGGAGCAATAACGAGGGTGTTTGGGATGAATCATTTAGCAGAAGCAGGACGGAGGGCATTGCTAATAGGAGGAACCTAGAGCTGAGTTTTTGGGAAGAACAGGTTCATCAGAAAAGCTGATTGACACTGGAGAAAGACAGGCAGATCCAGACAGCCCGGTGCTCTGCCAGCCTCTCGGCTGCTGTCCCGGTGTGCCAGGACACCAGCACTACTTGTACAGCCCAGTTTTCCTTCTGACCCCTTTTCCCTTCCTTAAACTTACTGAATTTCTAGGGGCCAGGCTGGCATTTCTCTGGGCTGAGGACCCCAGAGGCATCACAAGAGCAGCAGCAGTGACGGGCAGATGCTAGCATTGCAGCTGGTTTTATGTGAGCCAGTGAGGTGACCTCAATTTGACTTAGCTTTTTTTTTTTTTTTTTTGTAGATGCTGTTAATGGGCACATCTGCACCAGAAAACCACCCAACAAACTCACTGAATAGGGTTATAACGTCAAAAAAATGAGGGTCAAGGAACCAAGCTCTGTGAGGTGCCCTGGAGCAAGCTGTTCCCTGGGGGACTGGCTCATCACTTCGGTGCGTGGAGAGCCAGCACTGTGGGACAAGGACCGCCACCCCCGCACGCATCCAGAGCCTTTCTCCGTGCGGCTCTTGATTCATTGGGACCTCTGGTTCCTACTACGGTGTGGGAAATAGTGCTGCTGATAACCAGGACTACTGCTTTCCAGGCAGCAGAGATCACTCCCCAGCATCCTACAGGGCCCCGGACCCTCCCGCGCACCCCTCGGTGCACCCCTGCCTCCAGGCAAGCACAGGATGCTGCAGGGCAAGCAGGATGCAAAAAAACCTGGATCTGAACATCTCTCCCTTCCTGTGCAAAGCTTCAGAGCGTCTGGCAGGTCTCAGCTGATTTCCCAGCCCCAAAGGCAGCACCTGATGCCTGTCCCTCCTCAGCCAGGGCTTCACTGCAGCCCCAGCTCCCAGCATCCTGAAGCTTCATGGGGACCTTCAGCCTTTAAACCACATTTCTGGCTCTCCGGCCATTGAAGCAAGCAAGCCAGGAAACTCACACACACCAGACAGACAAGAAAACCCCCTAAACACCCATATTTCAAGGTGCTGAACACAGGAGAGCCAGCGGTGGGCAGCCGGCAGTGCCAGGGCACGTTCTCACGGCAGGGCAGGATGGCTCCCAGCACCCCTCGCACAACCGTCCCGCGCAGCAATTAAATACACAAATATTTGCTGCAATCTGTTTTCTATCTCCGCGTCCCTCCTGGGCTCAGCTTGCCCCTCCCGGCCCGAGGAACGCAGGCATCTGCTCCTGCTTAAAACACACTTCTGCAAACTTGCTGGCTTGTTCCAAAAAGGAGGGAGATGGGGGAAAGACAGTGCTCGGCTTTGCTGGCTTTTGTTTTTTGTTAGGTTTTTTTGTTGTTGTTGTTGTTATTGTTGGGGTTTTTTAAAGGAGGATTCGTTCCTTCTCTCTCTTTCTGTTCCTGCTCAGTATGGAAAGTTTTGCTTCAGCTCGCCCTTGTGACTGGAAAAAGAGCCAGTTCATTGCAGCAGAACAAGGGGGCTGTTTCTTCTTTCTTTTTTTTATTCCAGAGTTCTTAGGAAAGCGTTTTTGCAGAGAGGCTGCTGGGGAAAGGCAGGAGCGAGGGCTCTGGGGAAACCCCTGACAACAACCAGGGCTCAAGAAATGACGAGAACCAAGATGTGGTGGGGTTTGGGATCGGCAGGTTTGGGGGGTACGTGGGAGACAGAAAAGTGCCTGGGAGAGGGGGACAGAGCCACCGTGGAGGGGAGCAGCATCCCCCCAGCTGCGGCAGGACCACTGCCCTCCCCAGCAAAACCCAGCGCTGGGGCTGGCGCCAGGGATGCTCTGCCCGGTGGGGGGGCCTGGATCAGTCCCTGGAGTGTGGGTCCCACACAGAACTGCCAGGAGGTGATTGCGGGTGTCCCTGGGTGTTTGCTCATGTGTGGGAGCCCATGGTCTGACACAGGCTGTGTCAGAGCTGGAGCAGCTGCTCCGTCTGCTGAGATCTGGTGCAAGGCTTTAACCCTGGCTCCATGTTTCTTCCCTTGGATTTCCCAGGATCGCCCGTGGAAAGGTGACGTGCCCTGGTCTTTCTGCACCCAACATTCCTGCTTTGTCTCCATCCCGGGGCTGCAGGCAACCCTGGCAAAACCCAGGGAGAGGCAAGCTTTGCAGCAGGGCCAAAACGCCGCGCTTCCAGCACCTCGCTTCGTGCTGATGGGGGGGTGTCTAAGGGAGAAGGCAGAACCAGCATGTTCTCCCCCACCTCCCCTGAGCCCTCCGGGGCCAGGTAGAGATGTCCATCCCCAGGACAGGACCACAGCCCTTCCCAGGGCAGCCGGGGCTCATGACCAGCCAGCTTCCCACTGCGGGCACAGACGCTCCGGCCCCAGGTGCCTGCGCTTGCGGAGTCAGAGACTGTCACGACGGCAGGAGCTGGCACAAGCTGCTATATGGGGACCCCGGGGGACGGTGACACATCTGCGTCACGGATGACAACACTGAACAGCCTCAGCATCACTGCTCAGGTCCTCCCCGCCCCCAGAAAATATCCCAGCGGCTACTAGAGGCCACTTGAGCCCTGTCAGGTTGCCAACGCTTCCCCTCGCTCTGCGAAGGCAGGAGGAAGGGGAAACCAGGGAGCACAACGGGATGCTTGTAAAACTCTGGGCTTTGTCCTTAATAGACTCTGCCCCTTCTTCCAGCTGCATCCCAAGTGCCGAGCATCTTTGTCCCCCAACATCAGACTCCCCTCCATGCCCCTGAGGGCAGGGATGCATCAAGCCTCCTCTCCCAGCTGTAGGAGACCCGACTCGCTGTGGGTGCACAGAGGCACGGAGCAAGACAGCATTTTTCCAGCGAGGCGGCAGAAAGCCAGCGTGCTGCAATTATCAAATCCGACAGCTATCACTGAAAAGCAGCAGAAGGACGTGGCAGAGTCTGCCAGGGCTCTGCTCAATGAACCAGCCCGTCGCTCTGAGCGGGATGCGTTTGTGCCCACTCCTCTTCCTTCCCCCTGCAGCCACTTTAGCATCAAAGGGATTTCCCTGCACGGGGCAGGGCGACGATCTGCTCTCGTGCTGCGTGCTCCGAGCATCGCTGGCACAGCTCCCTGTAAAGCATTTGTTAGCACTCAAGTTGGAGCAGCAGGAGGAAGGGGGTGGCACAGGGACCTGAAATAGCTCCTGGCTCTTCCCTGCATCCCTCCACCCTCCTCAAACCTTCCCTGGCTAGGAACTGGATATCCCACTGCCAACCCATCGTAGGCTCTAAGAGATGCATTTGTGGGCTTGTTATAATTTTAGGTCTCCATTTGATTGCAAGGGAGGCATCAGACCCAAAGCCACTGACGGCCACGTGGACACCAAAACCCAACCCTAGGTCAGCTGCAAAAGGCCCATCCCCATCCTCCTGCAGGCTCCAAGTGCCACCAGGCTCGGCAAGGAGGGGATGTCCCCTCTCTGTGCCCCTGCACTTTGCTGTAAATCCCTGCACTGCTCCAGCCAGGATCCAGCCCAAACACCCCTGAGCCTGGCCGCTGGCTTTGATTCCCTTTTGTCTCAAAAAGGAAAAAAAAAAAAAAAAAGCTTGGAGCACACTTGGAGCCTGAAGAAGTTTGCAAACAACCCAGCCACGTTCTCCAAATCCTTTCCAGCACTATGAGGTATTGAAACATGTATGTAAAGTTGTTGCATGAGCTTTGAGTAAAGAGTTGCATGAGCTCTGCAAGCAGATATAATAAAAGAGAAAATCAGGTCAGATTTTGGCCACTCCCAAGGAAAATCACCGCAGTGCTGGGGCTCTTGGCGTGCCCTGGGCTTGCCACACCAGAGGCTGCATTTCCAACCCACAATTGCAATGCCTCGGATAAGACTCAGACTCGTATGGATGGAGGTGGTCCCTATCTGAGATGTCATCCCGTGCCTCATTGAAGGGAATTACTGCTGGATCAGTGCAACAACAAAATCTTCCAGCGGTCTGGCCACAAAGCATCACATTTGGTACCAGAGAAATGCCTGCAGTGGACCAAACCACCCACCAGCATCCTCTGGCTGACCAAAGCCAGTAAAAAAGCTGCAGAAGTAGGGTGAATGAGAGAAAAACAGCACAAAAATGAGCTATTCTGCCCTCGTGTAGGGTACCTTGCCAGCCCTTAATATTTGATGCCTATAGATGAAGCAATTTCCACACCAGGAAGGAATTGCTGGTATTAAGCATCCTACAGCAGGCTGAAAAACCATCGTCGGAAAGAAAGGAAGAAGGACATTGTTTGAAAATCCAGACCCCAGGCTGGAATGAGTTAATCCCAGTCTGTCGCTGAGATCCTCCCCAACCATTTCAGTAGGATTTCAGCCCCCTTTCAAAAGGGGATTTTGCAATACATTTACTTACATTGCAAAATGAAAAGTAATTTGGAGCTGAGAAATGGATTATGCTCTGCCGAGAAAGTGTTCAACTGGGGTCTTTTGACAATTTGGAAAGCTTTCCTTTTTCTTCTAAAAAACATGTTGAAACAGAAATCTGTTGAAACCAATGTTTTTCTATAAACATGCCGGGTTTCAACAGACCTCCATTTTTCAAGCAAAACCAATTTGTCTAAAAATTACCAACAGGTTCTTCCAGGGACTGGTCTCATTCCCATGGCATGAGGTTGGATATTGCCCCCAAAACGTGCACAGCCCCCTGAAGCTCCATCACACCATGCCCCTGAAGGCATTTCCATGGCCATAGGCTTGCAGCAGGGCTTGGCCAGCAGCTTTTTGGGTGTTTTTTTTGCAGTCAGAGGGGACGAGGCAGCCACCATGGGCAGGGAGCATCACCCCAGCTTCTCAGGAAAGTCCCAGCAGAGAGGCAAAAGCATCCCTCCTGCAAAGCATGTGCTCAGCCCCATGGCTTCCCCAGTCCATCCCCCAACCGCTACTGTGGTGCTACTCTACTTCGCATTTATTTAAGGGAAAATTCCCCAGTTTTCACCCGAAATGTGAATTTAATACCCCCAGCTGCTGGAACTCTCTCATTTGTGACCATGAAAACTGATCAAAGCGCAGCGGAGAGCCGCAGCGGCGGAGCCACAGATCGATGGGGCCACAATTACATATTGATTTTTATTCTTTTCCTAGGCAGCTACTTTAATGCCACTGGCCTTCCCCTCCCTCCCGGCCCTTGCCACCCTCTCTCTGCAAGACAAATCGGCAGGATGGGTCGGAGCAGGAATTTCCCTTGCCTGACAACCTCTCCTTTAAATTTTCTCTAAGCTTTGGGGCAGGATAAGCAATCCCCCTGGCTGCACCCAGCCCTGGCCCCTCTCCCACGCTGGGGACACATATTTCCAAAGACCCAATAATTAATGTTGCAAAGCCAAGTTTCCAAGCCGGGGCACACAAGGCATGACGGCAGCAAGAAGCGGGGGTTCTGCTGATGTTGGCAAACAGCAAGAGAGCTGTAGTCCCTGCTGCGGCTCCAGCTGATCGAAGCAGATTCGTGGCATTACCATATTAGCAGCCCCGCGCTCTCTCCCCTATTTGTTATCCTAATGGGGGTTATTATACTTATTACAGTCTCGGCCGCCAATGCTTATTGATTTTGACACTGCAGTGGTTTTAATCAGGGATCTGAAACATGCTATTATTGGTGCCATAGGGTCATCAATGTGCAAACAGAGCCACGGTGACAAGGACAGAAATCAACCCCCGGCAGAAGGCGATGCTGGGTGGACGGGGAGCTAGCTGGCAAGGGGGACAGCCAAGTGTCCCCAGGTCAGGGTGCCGGTGGTGACGTCGGGGAGGGCAGTGGAGGGGTGGGTGGGTGGGAGGGAGGTTTGCTCAAGAGCAAGCTGCAAAGCACAGAGCACCTGAGCGGCTGATTTTCACACCTCACACGCGCGCAGGCGCAGCCGGCCGCCTCCGAGCCACCGTTCGCCTCTCTCCCCCCAAACCCGGTGAGTCACCAAGAGGTTCTTATGCAATTGTGGGGAAAAAAGCTCTAATTGCAGAGATAATGCCATGGGAGTGACACATGCCAGCACCGAGAGCTGTGGTGTTCGATTAGAAATTACCCGCATACATATTTATAGAGCCTGCCTCTGATTCAACCTCTTCCAGCACAGAGCCGAGAGGATCGGCCCTTTCCAACACGCCCCCCTCCAAAAAGCAGCAGCCCCCTCCCCATAGCATGCTCACACCAAGCCCCTTTCGTGGAAATCACCTGCTCTCTGGGAACAAATATGCAAAATAAATAAAACACAAATAAACAGAGATGCAGAAGGCGCTGCAGCAGCGCATCGCTGGCCCTTCCTGCGCTCCCACTGCTGGTGTTCATTAGCAATACAGCATGCACGGGGCAGGCTGCATCGATCTGCTCAGCGATCATTAATTCATAAACAGAACCATCGATTTTTGCGCATGTCCTCATGCAAGTTTTATCAGCGGAGCCATGTGAGCACTCGCCAGGTCCGGGCATCGCCGCGCATGGTGCCAGCAGCGGCGTGTGGAGCAGCCGACCAGGGAAGGGCAAACCCAGCTCTGCTGCCCTGGGGATCCTCCCAGCCTAATTAGCCTCTTGGCAAAGCCACCTAATGACCTGCTGGAGACCAGCTCCCTCTGCTTCTCCTTCTCCACCTGCTTACCTAAGAGATGCCCCGCTGCAGTCCCATCCGTCTGTCTGAGATATCCCTCTGTCCCCAGTCACCAGCGTGTGTGTCCTCTGTCTCGTCAGCAGACCCGGGGCATCTGGATCCAGGCAGCAGGTTTGCAGACAAATGGAATAATTTGTGTCTGAGCAGGCAGAGGAGCATTTAAGATGCTGAGTGGCCCCCTGACCCAAGTCATCCCACCCCTGCTCCACAGCCCCCACCCATGGAGGACTCTGGCATCCCCAAACCCCTGTGTAAGGCTCTCCATCCCTCTGCAGAGCCACAGTTCACTGTGGATGATTTCCTGGTCTGTGGGGAAACTGAGGCCACAGAGGTGTGCGAGGGACTGGTGTCCTCACCCACGGCTCCTTGAGTCCTTGGGAGATGCCTCTTTCCCTCTGTGCCTCAGTTTCCCTCACCCCCTCTTTGCCACAAGCACTCAGAGCTGGGGCGAGGGGGACCAGCGTCTGCAGCCGCAGGTCTGGGTGCGTGACCAGTACATCTCAGACCCCTTTCAGAATCCAATTCTTCTTTCACTAACGAGAAGGTAAATCAGAATAATCTCTTATTGGAGCTGAAGGAAACTGCCACAAAATAAAAGCCCCCTCCCCAGTTCCCCCCCAAGCCCCAGGGCTGCCCCACACCACTGCAGGCAGGGCAATCCCTTTTACAAATGCCTCTACCTTCTGCAACTGAGCCCACTGTGCCATCACGGCTGTTCCTTCCCCCTCCACAGACAGAGGCTCTGGGAGGTGACAAGTCCCTGGTCCTCACAGAAGGGACCGTCTAGCATCCCTTGTGGAGCCACTTGAGATGCAGAGTCCATCCCTGCTCTCACCAGGGTAATTTTTTTTTCTCTCCTCTCCGCTCGGCTGGCCCGTGCAGACACTTGTCACCCAACTCCAACCACAGCGCCTGTCTGCTGCCTGTCCCCGGGGGGACAGCGAGGGCGTGCAGCCCACCTGCTTCACCTGGAGCCGATGGTCCAGCCTGGTGGGACTGGGGTGGGGACAGAGCTGTCCACTGCAGCCAACTGGGGGGAACCGTCCCTGGTGACCCCCATCACTGGGGTGACACTGGGAGGGCAGAGCTGGCACAGAGTGGCCCTGGCCATGCTGGGGAGGGGACAAGTATGGAGACAGCCGGTGAGTGCAGGAAGGTGGAGGAGAGAACGCAGGCAATTGGTTGCGATGTGCATCGATTCCTAATGTGCCCGGTAGCCTGCCTAGCTCTTCGGGGAAGCATTAGGAGACGATGCTTAGAAAAGCTATCCACGGCCCACTGCAGTAAAACCCTCTATTACCTCACTGCCATGGCACGGAGCCCAGGGGGACAGGGACAGTGGGCACGGGGCTGGGCGTCCCCAGCAGCCAGCATCCCTCCAAGTGCCACCCATCCCAGGGATGGGCATGGGGCGGGGGGGGAAGGTCAGCATCCTGGCTGCTTGCAGGAGTCTCTCCACAGGTCCCTGCTACCCAAGGGGATGCTGCCCCCTCTGCAAGGGTGAAGACATCCTGGAAGCGGTGACCCAAATCCCCTTCCCCTGGTCTGCCTGCCTGGGTGCAACTATGGTTGCAGAAAGTGATGTCTGACAGCCCCCACCCACGGAAAAAGGCAGCAAAAGGGCAGCTCCGGGGCTGGGGTGGGACAGCAGCGAGCCCCAAAGCCTTGCAGGTAAGTGCCCCCCCAGGGGCAGGGCTGGCTCAGCTCTTCGGAGAACCCAGCAGCGCTGCACAATGGCTTTGGCTCTTAAGCAAAAAGGCAAGGGAAAGTAAAACCTCTCCATCCAGCCGAAAACACCAGGGGAGTGACAGGTAGGTAGAAATAATTACTCAAATTGGAATTTGGGATAACTACATTCTACGTTCCTGCAATTTGCCCTGTGGGGAAGCCTTTTCACAACCCCCTGATAAAACAGATTTATCATCGACTGAACACCAGGTCCTTTCCCTGCAATCTTCAAACTCAAACATATATTTCTCTGATCATAAATTAGCAATACTTGCACTCGCTCTCTCAAAGCTGTTTCTCTCTTCCCCCTCTCCAGGTTTTCCACATCCTACAGAAATGGAAGATCCAGGCTTCAGCTGGTTATTTTAAAAGACGGCAATCAATCAGGCATGCCAAGCTCAGCTCTCCTCCCCCTGCTCGGGGTCCACAGCACACTGAAATGCTGGTTGCTGCTGCACCCAGCTCCTCCTCAGGGATGCATCACCCTAAACCAACGTGTGGCCCCCCCCAATCCACCCTTGAAACAGTTTGGCTTAAGGTAATTTAAAAACAAAATAATCTGAAGCAGAGTGGGGAAACCCTGAGGTGGGGAATGAATCCCCACTGGGGGAGACCCGCACGCCCAGCAGGATGCTGGTCCTTGTCCCAGCAGTCCTGGAAAAGCCCAGCTCGCAGCATGGAAGAGCCATGCTTATTGGCATTTTTCTCCATCATTTCTCCCTGGTCAGACGGTTTGGCATCCTCAGACGGCGGACGGGAGACGTTTGCAGGAACAGTGTCACCTTGGAAATGATGCTGGAGAAACTCTTCCCTCTGCAGCAACAGGCCAGGACTGCTCAGGGGGGGAGCATCCAGGTGCCCTGAGGATGGGAGCGGCATCAGGGTGGAAATGTCCCCATTCCGGGGAGACACCAAGCAGCTTTCACCCCCCCAAGGAGGTGACACTGTCACCCCTGGCTGCAACAAGGGCATCAGCTCACATGCCACAGGCTCAAGCATCCTCCAGACCAACCACATCTCCCAGGGGAGCACTCCCCCTCCTTGGCTCCATCACCCCCAGCCCCCCCCAAAAACCCAGGTCCCTCTGAGCTCTTCCCTCTGCAGCAACTGGGTTAAGCTGGGGGGGGGGGGGCTTGCAGAGGACACATGCCTCCCATCACAGAGCCTTTCCCAGGCGGCAGGGCTCCTGCTGACAAGACCTAACACAACGTTGCTAATAATAGCTGTATCTTGGGCGCATCTCCCATCCTGGAGCAGCTCACGGCAAGGAGTCCCGCTCGCCCCGGAGTGTGGTGGAGGAGGAGAGACGGGAAAGCCCCAGGGTGCTGCAGTGCCTCCAGAGCCCCACAGTGTGCTGCAGGGAAAGGGTTGATTTTCTAGATTATTTTTATGCTAAACATTCACAATTGGGGGGGGGGGGGTGGGGGGGTGTAAAGAGGGAAAGAGTGTTTTTTCTTCCTTCTCTTCCTTTTGCTGTGTTTTTCCTTCTCCTTTTTCCAGTGGCAAAGTGGAAAATGTGGAGAAGAAAAGCCCAAGCAGCACCCCCCCCTCCCCCCACCCCCACCTCCATTTCCATTGTTGAGTTTCCCTGAAGGGGCCGGGGCAGCTGTCTGCACCCCCGTGGTAATTCATGAACAACGCTTTCATCTCCAGAGCCCTTGCAGCTCCCATCTAATGAATCCCAGCACTGGGATCCTTCAGAGAAAGAGGACAGATCTGGAAACTGAGCAGCAACGCAGCTGTCCCCGGGTGGCTGCTATTAATTACTCCATTAGCGTTAGGGATGTACAGCCTCTCAGACCCTAAAGGTACCCACCAGGATTTCTCCAGGTGAGATGCTGTATAAATATAGGCAGGAAAAATGAGTTTCTGGTCAGTCTGGGGGAGCCTGGCCCTGCTCCAACTGCCTGGGTTGGGGACAGGGAACGGGACACGTTGAAGCCAGGGAAATTCCTGCCCCAGTGCCGGGTGGTGGGAGCTCGCCGAGGGCTTCGGCGGGGCTGGGCGAGAGCTCCAGCCATGAGCTGCACAAACAGCCGCCCTAAACGATGGCATGCTAAGCACAAATCGGTGCCTTGAGCCAACAGCCAGTTAAGTGCTATAAATAAAGCTGTTATCATCCATGCCTCACTCGCTGAGCAAGCCGGGCCACAGCGCTTCCTCCCCAGCAGTGTTTAAGGGTAATTTCTAGCCTGGAGGAGGCCTGGAGCTTGTCAGCATCCACAGTTCAGTGGCCTTTTTCCATCCCATCATTGATTTTGTGCTTGGCCAATATATCCACTGGTTGCCTGCCCTGGGCACAGGTGGGGGACAGAGCTGGCAGACACAGCCACTGTCCCAGACAGGGAGACCTGTGTCATCTCTGTGGCCTTTTCCCAGCTTTCCTGGGTTCCAGGAGGGCTAAAAGCTTCCATCCTTCTCCTGCCCCGATTCCTGTGCCAGGTCCCTGAGCCCAGCCACCACCGCTCAGCTCCTGACCTGGTCTCCCACCCCTGCAGCAAGCTGCCTGCACTGCTCTGCCTGAGAAGGTGTGAAAGGACAGAAAAGGATGGCTCTGTCCCCAGGTGGTGGCCAAGAGACATGGCCCAGCATGGCACAGGTTGCTCTTGGTCATGCTGGTGGGAGGAGAACAGAGAAGAAACCCGGGTGAGGGTTGGGGGGAAGCAGGAAGGGGGATGGACTGATTTTCAACCGGGGAATGAGGACCTGCAGGAGGAAGCTCAAGCAGAAGAGGATGCACGCAGCTCACCGACAGGCATAGCAGCATCCTTCATCCCTGCAAGGACGTCACAGGCTGCCCCAGCTCCTCCTAAATCAATCCAAGGGAAGGAACATGCTCATGTCATGGTCCCCAGGAGACAGGCAGAGGAGGGAGAAGGCTGCTGCTCTCCAGGGCTGGAGGACATTGCCGTCTCTGTTTTGGTGCTGGTTAATGATGCATGGCCGGAGCTGGGAAGAAAGCGTGGAGGGGGAGGGCAGGATGGAGGAGGAGGGGGGCCCATATGGAGATGCTTCTCTCAGAGAGCAGCAAGATGCTGAGCTGGCGTGAGATCGGGAGCTCACCGAGACGTTGGCTGTTAGAGCCAAGCAATCAATATGTGAAAATCCAGCCCAGGCGAGGAAGGTGACCTTGAGCAGCAGAGAGACGGAGGGAGGAGAGCTGCATGAATTACACACAGAGATGCTCTCTGGGTGAGGGAGGAGGGATGGAGGGGAACGAGAGGGACAGGCAGGATGCAAGCCCTCTGCCTGGCTGCTGCAGAGCCTGCTGTGTGCCTGGGGAGAGAGGCTAGTGCCTGGAGTTAGTCTGCTCATCCCTGTCCATCCCTGCACATCCCGTACCGGGGGGTGCACAGCTCCCTGACATCTCTAAAGCAAAACAGTTTGGGAGCAGCCGCCTGCCTCACCAATCCCCTCCAGCCAGGGCTGCCCCCCGGTGCTCCCCCTGCCCCGCATCATTTTACCATCTCCAGCAACAGGGATGCCACTGTTTCTCGTCAGAGATACTCTGAAGCCCTGCAGCTCCTGCTGTTATTCAGCAAATGCTCCCGAGATCAGAGCGGTGCTTTGCTCGTGCATAGCTCCAGCTCACGGCTTCGAACACGGGCCCTGCACTAATTCCTCCCTCTGGCTGCTCTGCTCCTTCCCCTGCTGCCGCCTGGCCTTGCGTGCCTGCGGCAGGTCTGCTCCTCTGCTGTCTGCTGGCCCCCTTGGCCGGGCTCAGGCGGTGCCCGTGGCAGGCTGCAGGAGCAGCACATGGATCTCAACAGGGATGCGCAGTCCCTTACACGCACGGGACAGGCTGTGCGAGCCGATAAAGCCTCCGCCACAGAAATGGCTTACAGTGCAGGCAGGTCCCCGAGGGCAGGCAGTGACCCTGGCCCTCAGCAGCAGCGTGAGCAGAGGCATCAGCTGGGTAGAGCTGCAGACATCAGGGGATGGAGAGGAGCCAGCACTCCCAGCTACCCAGCCACAGCCTAAGGGACATGGGGCAGCAAGGGTGACAGAGGCGGGGGCCAGGTCTCAGGTACGCCACCAAGCCAGGCTGAACTGGGACAGGATCGTCCTGCTGGCAGGTGGGCTCAGGAGAGCCCCTCTAACCCTGCTGCCATCTCCTGCCCCTGGGAAGGCTCTGTGCCTCCACACTGCTCCGTGACAGGCTCCATCCAGCCCCTCTGGGACGCTCAGGGAGATGCCTGTCCCCACGGAGGGGATGAGGCACGTCAGCAGGGTGGGAAAGGGCCGTAGGGCCAGCAGCGAAGAGGGTTGCTGCACCCTGCACCCTACTGCAAAGACAAGCATTCCCCCCCCGCCACCAGCAGCACCAAGGACACGAGAGCATAGTTAATATCAACACCAGCAGAACAGTGGGGCTGAGCCCCCAGCAGCCCCCTCCCAAAGACAGCCCCAGCCTGGCCCCCTCCAGGGCTTTGGGGAACAGGAGGACGTGCTGCCCCAGCCGCCCCCTCCTCCCCGTGGGTCTGAGAGCCAGGCAAGACAAGGCAGCACTGCTGAATCCCCACTCTCCCCCAGCAAAGCCCCCCATCACTCTTCGAAAAGTTGGGGCTCTGCAAAGCCAGCAGCCCCATCTCCCCCGGAGGCATCCCTCCACCTACCTCACTCTCATCCCCAAGGAGCAAACCCTTCTCCCCTCTGCAGCTCCTTTTAATCCTTCCTTGGCCAACACCCAGCACCTGGGCTATTGCCCAGCTGCCTGGGCATGCCCGTGAGAGGACCAAGCCACCCCAGAAGGGAGGAAAACAGCAGCGAGGGAGTTTGTGGTCCAAAGTTAAGGTCAGGCGTTTCCAAACACTCTGCCTTGCCATCTAGTGGGACGAATGCGAAGGACCGGGGCTCGCTGTTGGGAAAAGTTGGCCAACACCATCCCGCTGGAGCCAAGCCTGGTTTGCAGCAATACTTCATCCCACGGGAGCAGATGAGATCACCAGGGATAAAGGATGGTGTGAAGATGTCGGAAGGATGGATAGGGAAGGAGGAGAGCTATGCGGATAGACAGGGGATAGATAGATGGATACAGCTGTTTCAAGGATGACATGACAACAGTAGTGATAAATCCTGTCATTTTAGATCTAGCCTGAATGGAAAGGCTGGAATAGCTCCAAATTCCCATTTACCAAGGGCCCTGGCTTTTGGATCAATATAATCTATGTCTGAGTCGGGCTTTGCATGGAAAAGGAAGGCAAGGGGAGAGAGGCGGTGCGCACACGTGCTCTGTGCCACCGGCACGCTTGTACCCGTGCTATGCCAACGAGGCAGGCTCGCAAGCATGAGCGCCCAGCGGCGCTTGCAGTGTGCCTGCGGATGGGAAGCTGGATCTTCTTGCAAGGTTTTCTCCAGCCGCCTCAGTTTGCCTCCCTGGGCCTGGAGGATGTGGGCTGAGCTCAGTGGTTTCAGTTCAGGATTTTGGATTCTCCAGGGATGTGTCATCCCTCTCACGGTATGCGTGTTTGTTACATGTGTATAAAAATAAAAGACGATGAATACATTATATTTAAAATATCTCACCACTGGGCAGCTCTTTTTGGGTGTTGAAAGCTGGGATGAGACAAGATATTTTAACTCCCTCCAAGTGACTCTCCCCTGCTGGACCTGGGGCCCTTTGGCTCGGAGGCTCCGCTGGTGCCCCAGGCTTTCCCTGCAGCTGAAGCAGACCCAAACCCAGGGACACCCTCCCTCTGGGCACAGCTCGTGCTAGAGACCACCCCCCCACAGGGCTAGGACAGCACCCAGTCCCAGAGCAGGGTCACGGGACTGCAGTGGGTCTGAGGTGGGGCGGTGGAGGACTCCAGTTGCCCTGTGCTGTCGTTTCCTATTGCATCCCCTTTTGGAGCACACAGGGACAGCCCAGCTGTGGCCATAGCTCCACAGACCCACCTGAAGGACCTGGGGACTGCCTGATCAGGTGGGTCAAACCTGATGTGGCCAAAGCATCACCTCTCTGGAGCAATGCAGCTCACAATCTCCTGGAAATTCTGAAAGCAAACACAGAGGGGTGCTCCCAAGGCCCCAGGAGGGAACTGGGGAAGAAGTGGGACACAAGGAAGCCCCCATCTTTGCGAACAGCATCATTCACAGTGCAGCTTCTGGGCTGGGGCTGGGTGAGGACTTTCTGCTGCTCTCGCTGTTTAGAACGTGACACTGAATGCATTTTTGAAGTCTTCATTTTATTAGAGCTGCCCATCCCCTGCGCTGGTTGCCCCAGAGCTGAGTTCACCCTACATGGAAGCTCAGCTCACACCAGGGTTAAATGCATCTGCTTTAATCCCATATTTTCCATGGGGCAGCAGGGTCCCAGGGGGTCTGGGGTAGGGGAATGGTGGGTCCAGGAACACTCGCCCTCGTTTCCCAGCGCTGGGGCCGTGGGGCTCAGAAGAAGCGGCCTGTGGGCAGGCGAGGCAGGCAGAAATAGGCGTTGGGGAAGAGGCTGAGGTTGATGGGGTTGCCATCAAGGCGGATGTCCTCCAGCGCCCTGCGAATCTGGCTGTGGTCTCGGCTGTCGCAGAACGTGTCCTCGTGCATGGTCTGGATGTTATTGTTCTGGCCAGGGAGGCAAAGGGCAAAATCAGATTCAAAGGGATGGGGAGGAGGAGGAGATGGTGAGCTCTGCTAGACACAGGTACAGACCCGGGCTTGTCTCACCTGGAGGTGCAGGGAGCGCAGGCTCTCGGGCAGGGGTGCCGGGATATAGTCCAGCTGGTTATCGGACAGATGGAGAAACTGCAGCTGCTTCAGGTCCTGCGGGAAGAGGGGAGAGGTGAACCTACCTGCTCCCAGCCCTGCTCCAGCCCTCTGCACCGTCCCTGCTACCCCTTGGCACAGCAGGTCTGGGTTAAAGCCAGCCTGGATTCAGCCACCAGGCTGGTAGCCCCAGCACCCAGCACACACCTGGAAAGCTTCAGGCCGGAGGCCAGTGCTGGGGATCCTGTTGAGACGGGCATCCAGCCGGACGATGCTGTGGGGCAGGTCAGGCAGCGCCGTCAGCCTGTTCTCGGGCAGGATGAGCTCCTGCAGGCTGGGCAGCCGGCGGAAGGCATCCACGTCCGCCCAGGAGATGAAATTGCTGGTCAGGTCTATTCGCTTCAGCTTCTCTGGTGGAAGAGGAGGGAGGAGATGAACAGGGACCCACGCAGAACTACTTAGTGCCCGCCATGCCCCATTGCGGAGCCTGACCCTTCCCTTGCCTGGACGTACTCAGCCCTGTGAAATCGCTGGCCCGGATCGTGCCGATGCGGTTGAAGCGGGCATAGAGGTAGGTGGTGTCTGGCGGCAGCGGTGGGATGTGCTCCAGGTCAGCATCGTCGCAATAAACAGAGATGCCAATACACAGGCAGAGCAGGCAGCTGGGCAAGCCTGGGGGTGTACAGGCAACCCTTGGCATGGCATGGCATGGCATGGCATGGCATGGCATGGCACAGCTCCCCGGCCCCCCCACAGTACCCCAGTGTGCAGGGAGATGGGAGGATGCGCCCACCCCTGCCCACGCTGTGGGTACATGAAATCTTTAGCATCCAGAGCTGCCACGGCCTCAGCACCTTCATCAGTGAAACAGCCCAGGCCACCTCATCAGGGGAAGCGCCAGAAACTCCCAGCCAAGGGAGCTGCTAATAAATGAAGCTCCTCAGGGCCAAATACCTCCTGTGGGAGAGGGCGAGATGTAAGGTTGCCAAACACAGCAGTGTTACACCCAGAGCTCACTTGGCCCCCTTAGTTTTTCCACAGAAGGAAACAGAGCAAAGGATAACAGTTTTGCATCGAGGAAAACATCTGTCTCGGCTGGGTGAGGGTCCTGGCAAGCTGGCCAGGGGTGGCAGGAGGGGTAAAGCCATGTGTCCCCCTCCACGTGCTCCCTCTCCTCTCCCCCAGCGCCCGCGAGACACAGCATCCATTAGTGGGGGAGTTCAAAGCAGCAAGGCAACAATTTCCCTTTGCCTCCCACTTAATTTGTCCCAGTCCAGAGTGACAGAAAATGAATAAAGATATTTATCCCTCGCTACAGGATTTTAATTGTCACTAATCTAATTGCTACTCTGTCCGACTGTCACAATGCCTCTGCTCATTAAAGTGTTGCTGCTTTGCTGGAGCTCTTGTTTCCCAGAAATGTCTCGCTGCAGCCCTTCTGCCTGCTGTGTGATAATACGCACCCCCAATACCCCATCTCCTCGCTGCCCAGGCAGAGCAAATAACTGCTGCTGTCTGCTGGTGGCAAAAGGATTTGCTTCCTTTTCTCCAAAGCATCAGCCCTGCCACCCCTTGGGACACGGGGCTGCATCCCATGGGAACCAAACCCCGCTGACTGCACCTCTGCGCTGCACCCAGGGGTCCACACTCACCCTGCGCGGGGATGGGTGCTGGGTGGATGGGGCTGGCAATGGTTGGAGGTTTCAGCTCCGGGGTTTCAGCCGTGGCACCCAGATTTGGGAGAGCTGCGGGGTCCTTGGGGCGAGGAGCCAGGGTGCCGACCTCAATCTGCAAACACAGCGTGGGCCTGAGGTCTGGGGTGGCCAAGCATGTCCTCCCAGTCCCCTCCAGAGTGGGCAGCACTGGTCAAGGGGCCAAGGGCAGTTGGGTAGGTCTTATTGAAAAGCCAGCTCCTCCTTGGAGAGCTCTCCTAGCTCAGCATTTCAGAAATCCGCCTGCCTGTTTGCCCAGAGGGATGCAAGAAGCCTCATATCCTGGCTTCCTGCAGTGATGCTCTGGCCAGGAGCTGGCAGGGGACAAGGAAGCTGGCGGAGGTCGGGGTCGGGTAAAGCTTTTCCCACCACCAGCAAGAGTGGTGGAGGAGCCACCAGGGCTTGTAGGCTTGTGCCAGAGGCTGGTTCTCCAGCTGTGCCCCATCCATCCCTTGGACCGAGCCCCTTTCTCAGGATGCACCCAAGGAAGACCTGCCCCGTGTGCCGGCTGCTCTCCTGCATCCCCCTCACCTTCGGAGCAAGGTCACCGTAGTCGTAGAGCTCCTCATAGTTACTCAGGTCAAGGATCTCACCGTAGTTGTCCAACGTCAGGTCATAGTTGTCCAGGTCCAGGTTTTCGTAGAGTGCAAGATCAGCTTTTGGCTTCTCTGCCTTCCTCCTTTCCTCCTTGGCTGGGACAGCCCAGGCTCCCCCCAGACACAGGCTGGTGATGGCCAGCCAGGCCAGGGTCTTCATCCTGCACCCAGCCGGGGTCACTACTCTGAGGGCAGCACTGGGGACCACAGTCCCGAGGCGCACAGGGCTCTGACAGGGCCAGCAGCGCAGGTCAGGATGGGGCCAGGTGCCCTGAAATGGTTGCAAAGTATTGAAAGCAGAGAGGGATGGGACGGCAGGACTGGCACGCTGTGTGGCCAGCCCTGCTCTGCAGCCGTGGTGGGGACTGTGGCCACCGTGGGGGACAAACAGCCTCCACCCCCAGCCCGAGGAGCATTATGCCGTCCCTTTTCTTTTCAACACATTTCACGCTCGGCTGGACGGCTGTGCAGGAGAGGCCCCGCGGCCATGCCGGGCTGCCCTTGCTTCCCGGCCTTCCCAGCCCCAAGGAGGCAGTGAGGGGGTCGGGAGGTGGTGGGAGGCTCAAGGTGACGGGTGAAGCTGGTCGCTGGCCCAAATAAACCCATCAGCCAAGCAGAAATGACCCCAGGAGCCCTGGCACTCTGCTGCTCTCCCCTTCGGTCTTCCTCACTCCTACACCCACGTTTAGAGCCCAGGATGCTGTTTCTCAGCCTGCAGCATCCCGATCCAGCTGGTGCTGAGGGCACCAGAAGCCACAGGGACCCTGTGACCCAGCCCTGAGCACAGGGGCTGCCTGCACGGGGACACCCCTGGATCTTCAGCCCGGGCAGGGTGCATGTGGCAGCCCCGCACCCAAACCCGCCGGGGTCCATTCCCGAAGGGAGCTCACTCCCACCTGCAGCTGGCCCCGTGCATGGGTCCCCAGCACCCACCATGCACCCTCGGCTGCAGCATCGCCCACCCATCGGGCTGCACGCCCACGCGTGCACCCACGGCAGAGCAGGTGGAGGGGCGCAGCACCCAGCAGCCTCCCGCACGTCTTTCCCAAACCAAATGCAAAAGCAACAACCCACCCCAGAGTTTTTGTACCCCAGGCTGAGGATGCTGCTCCCTAATTTCTGCTGGTTTCACTCATCTCAAACCTTTACCGGTGCAGTGAGCCCCTCGCACCCATTGCCAGCCCCTGATCCTCCCAGCCCCACAGCTCACCCCAGCCCAGTGGGGCTCTGTTTGGTGCTGCAGCAGCAGAAAGATGATGGCATGGACGTACCCCCTTTCCCCTGCTCCTTGCTGTGGGAGAGCCCCACTCCGGTCCCACGGACTGGTGCACTGGCCAGGGAAGGGCTGCTGAGCTTTTAATGCACAGAGGAGGGGGGTGGGGGGTGGCTGCAAGAGGGGCTTGGCATGGCTTCTGCTGAGGGGAGAGGCAGGATGCGGCCAATCAAGCCAGCAGCCCCCCACTGGGACCTTATATTGTCCCCAGGGGTGAGCCAGCCCCAACGGTGGCTGTCCTCCAACAGCCCTGGCTTGTGTCTGGGGCTGTGGGGGCTGGAATGGGATGGGCCAGGATGGAGCTCCCTGCCCTGCTGTCCCCATGGGCGATGGGGACACACAACTCTGGGCAGAGAGGACAGAGCCAGCTCCATCCCTGCCCTGACCAGCCCAGGTCCTGCCAAGCTAGACAGCGATTTCCAGCTGTGGCCATCCCTGGGGATGCAGAAATGGCAAAGCACCAGGTGCAGCCCCCTTGCTGGTCTGGATCTCAACTGGGGGGGGACCCTGGGGCCCAGTGAGCATCCCAGCCCTGGTGAGGGTGTGGAGGGACCCACTGCCCCCCAGAGTTTGGGGGTCTACACAGGCCCACCTCAGCAGCCAGATGGCTGGTGATACTTGGCTCGTCCACCCCAACTTGCCTCCTACGGGGCTCAGTGCCACTGACCCCTCTGGACACCATCGCTTTGGAAATGTGGGGGTCGTTTGGGGGTGGGGGACAGGTGTGGGCGTGGCAGGGGACAGCGCTGCTCCCCTCACCTAGGGTAGGATGGGAAACATCCTGCATCTCCCCCTGTGTGCATCCACATGCTCTGGGGCAAGGGGGCTGCTTGATACCCCCCATGTAGGGTTCAGCTCCCCTGCTTCATCCTCTGGGGGGGAAAGTCATTGCCAGGGATGTGTGCTATGGGGCTGGGACACCCCAGGATGGGCAGGGTGTGCACGGCAGCCCCACGGGCTCCTCGCAGCGCTGGGCAGCCTTGTGCACACACAGCCACCCACTGCTGTAAAAATGTTCTTCTCTCTCACAGGCAGATCGCAGCCCACGCACTCACCCACCCGAGACATCACACCCATCTGCTGGTGCTTGCTGGGCAGGCAGGGACACCCTGGCAGCACCCACACCAGTGGGCACGAGCCTTGTCCATGCACCCACAGCCCCCTGGCCCCCAGCCCCCAGCACCCGTCCTGCCAGGGCAGCCCCAGCCCCGCTCAGCATGGAGCAGTTAATCTTTGTTAAGCCCCTCATTAGGCAGCTTGGCAGCCACCGTGATGGAGGTGATGTGGCAGCTGTGGGGGGACATTACCCGGTGCCTTTGCTGCTTGGAGGGGCTGCAGGCGCCTGTCCAGGGTTGGCTGCTGAGTCCCCCCTCCCCAGGGACCTGGGGCTTTGGTTCAGCATGGCCAGAGGGGACACAGCCTTGGGATGGCACCTTCTGCCTCAGCTAGGGGGGACCAGGGGCAGCCCAGCGTGGGGGGAACTGATGCAGAGTAAAGCCTGGGATGAGGGTCCCCAGGGCAACAGGGTCCCTGGGGCAGCCGGTTTTCTGCCCTGGTGTCTGTCCTTGTCCCCCCTTCTTCCCTTGTCCCCAGAGGCAGCGGCAGTTGCACGGCATCGCCCCAAGGGTGGGGGCAAACCCTCACAGCAGGGGGGGTCCCTGCTCAGGCACCCACGGCTGGGCTGGGGGAGTCCCCATCTGCAAGGGGGCTTGATCCAAGCAGTAACTCATCCTGCTCCAAACCCCCTCTTGCTGCATTCAGCAGCCGCTCCCCAGTGGGCCCACAGCCCCCTCCCCGGCACCGGGAAGATCATCACCCCCCATGCTGAGGAGCCCCCTTTGATGCCCACCCAAGCAGCCCCACTCTGCCCCCACTAACAAGGGGTTTCCAGCTTTCCCTGTGATCCCACAGCACAGGCGGTGAGGGGAAGGCTTCCCTCGCCGATGGATGGCCCGGGTCCTACTCCCCACGTGGCACAGTGACTGAGGAAGAAATGAGCCCCCCCCCCCCCCCCAATTCTTTTTCAGTGCTCAGCTCCCCCAGGAGACAGGGCTGACTTGCCCGGGGAGGCAGGCAGTGAATGCC
The DNA here is from genome assembly GCF_023634155.1 of Falco peregrinus. Taxonomy (NCBI): domain Eukaryota; kingdom Metazoa; phylum Chordata; class Aves; order Falconiformes; family Falconidae; genus Falco; species Falco peregrinus. The sequence goes on along the minus strand of NC_073736.1, from coordinate 4,547,509 downwards.
CACCCAGGAGTGCATGATTCACACCCCAATGACAAAATACAGCGATTTTCTTCTCCGGCACAAAACCAGAAGGGGAGCTCGCTCTGCGCACACACACGCACACGCATCCCCTCCTGCCAGCGTGCACGCTCCCGTGAGCAGCCCCACGCCGCAGCCCATGCGTTCGCACCCGCGCCCACAGCCGTCCTCCCTCTCTGCTCATGATTCACGTGGGGAGGGAGAGCAGCAGCGAGAGGAGATTTTGGAAGCTGCAGTGACGGGCAGAAGGAGAAGTCGCTGCCTACACCCATTCTGCTGGTGTGAAAACACGCGCGCACCCAGCACGGCCGCAGCCCTGGGGATGGACCTGGGTGCGTTGGTGGGGGTGGGAGACTTGCCTTCCCCTCCAGCTGCCCCATGCATGCCCCGTGCGTGCCCTGAGGCTGCTCCGTGCTGCTCCCCGGGGGCAAACTCACCCTGGGGACATTCATCCACCTTCCCCGGGCGCATGGAGGTGACGCGGGGGCAGCTCAGCCCAAGTTCACGCAGCCGTTGGCTTCTCCCAGCTGGCTCACAGGGACAATAACACCCATCAGCTGCAGCCACAGCCCTGGGAGCTGCAGCTCAGGTCAGGCTCTCTTAATTAGCAGCGGTGCTCATTAAGACAGGCACATGCTCCATAGGGCTGCCCGCCGCTGCTCTGCAGGCATGCCTGCTGCTTTGACACTGGTGCTGCTTTGCCAGCCCAGCCCAACCCCAGTTCAAACCAGGGCACGCCACAAACAACCCCTGAGCCTGCCAGCCCGCCGCTGCGGGGACCCCCGGGGTCTCCTGACCTCCAGCTGTTGGGAAAGTTGGCCTGGAGGAAATGTGGCTCTGAATGAAGCAGCAGCTGCAGCGCAGTGAGGAAGATGAAGATGGATCAGGGGGAGGCAGGTCCGACTGCAGCTCTGGGTCCCTTGTGAATCATTTTATTTTCACTGCTGTGGAGAGTAGGAGTGAAAATACCATTAAGTTGAAATCAGTTGAGAACTACATATGTTTCTAGATATATCTGTACAGTCTACCAGTATATATACACATTATATATAAATATATACATAGGGTCTCCGGGTTTAAGGTTGAAACCTGTTGAACCCAATAAAGCCCACTGGAGGAAGATTTGGAGAAGGGACTTTTTATCATAAGAAAACAAGCCTGAATTAGCACAGGGGTTTAATGAACCTTCCAGCACTGGAAAGCGGGGAGCACCCAGCCCATAGGGTCACCGCTGTGTCCCCAGGCTGCCGGGAGCATCGCTATCCCATTCCCAGGGAGCAGGGCACGGTGCCTGACCATGCCCATCTTGGAGAAGGGTCAGTTTTGGTGGCTGAACGCAAAGGAGGTAATGGGTGGTTTCTTTGGTTTAGTGCTTTAATGTTTATTTGAGTTATTTGGTTGTTTGGGGTTTTTTTTTTTTCCCCTCTAATGCTCAGCCTTAAATCTAAATCCTGAGAATCAGGAAGAAAAAAATGAGAATAACCCCCCCTAAACCCGGACACCCTATATATGCAGGTACAGCTATCAGAGAGGGAAGTGATACATGTGAAAACAGGGAGAAGGGGGGATAAAAAATAGCTTTTCCAAAAGAGTAATTCTTCGCTTTTCTTTTTTCTTTCCTTTTCTCTAAAAAAAAAGGCAAACCCAGTCATGTGTGCTTGGTTCAAGAAAGCACCCGAGAATAAAATTTCTAGGAGGTGGGAGTCAAGGCAGGAGGACAGAGGGACGGAGAGCACAGTGGAGATCTCACGGGTCAAGCCAGCCCCAGCAGAGCCCAGGTTTACACCCACATCAGGATCTGGCCCCAGATACCTAAATACGGGGGCGAGCATCCCACTGGCATCGCTGCCAAGGCTGCTGGCATGGGGGTCCCGCAGGCTTGGGGTCCTGCCTGCAGCGGGGAGGGCAGGGTGTGCTGGGAGCAGTGGAGTGCGGCCGATGCATTGAGCCCTGCATCTCCCGTCACAGGGCAGGGGGAGGATGCGGGATGCTGGGATGGGGACCACGGACTGATGCTGCCTGGGGATGGGGGAGCTTGGGAGGGGTGAAAGTCAGGGAGGGGGCTGGTCTTGCAAAGGAGGGTGCCTGACGTATGGCTGTGGGGAAGGTGCAACCCACACAGGGCACAGGAGAGCCCAGCTCCGGCCGCAGGGGCTGGACACCCTCCCCGCTCCCTCCTGCCAAATTCACACCACCGTGAGGGAATAAGCCCCTCGGCCTCCAGAGCGATGCGGAGCTAAGGCTAAAGCCCCCTGGGAGGGTCCAGGCGGGAGGAGCGTGTCCCTCACCCAGGTCCCTGGGACATGACTCTGGCCATGAGGTGTCGTCGCCTGTCCCAGCCACCCTCCTGCACACATCCTGCTCCCCCAGCCACCCGCTGCCGCTACGCATCGCCCTGCACCCCAAGGCTGCGGGGTGGCCATCTGCACCCTTGGCATGCCAGCCCAGGACATCCCTGCTCCACCTCCATCACAGGGGATTTTTCCCTAAGGACATCATGGGCTCTCTGGGTGCAACCACCCGGAGCAATGATGTGACCCAAGTCCTGCAGCGAGGTGGCCCCTGGGCTCCCTCATTAGCTCCATCCAGAGATGCTTGTGGCTGGGACCGAATCCAACCTCCTGAAACTCTGCTGGGTGGAAGGGGAGAGGCAGAGACAGCTCCAGGGCTGGCCTGGATGAGGGCAGGGAAGGCAGAGCCCACAGGCAGGGAACTGGGGTGAGCGTGGCTGCTCCCCCCAGGCTAGTGCTGCAACCTGGGATGGCTGCTGTGATGTGGTGCTGTCCTGCAGACAGTGGTCCCCAAGGATGCACATGCCACGTGTGTCCACGGCTGCTGCAGAGGAGGAAAAGGGGGAGAGAGGGATGGAGGTGAGGTGTGAGCAGGGGGAGAGGGAAGCAAAGAGGGTCCCACGTGTCAAACACTGATGGGGGTCAAGTCTCTGTGCAAAGCCAAGTCCTGGGAGAGGCACGCTCTAGAAAACCACGGACTGCAGGAGGCGGAAACACATCATCAGGTCCAAAGGGATGGGGGGTTTCAGGAGGTTCCCGTCCAGCCGCAGGTACCGGAGCCGGGGCACGCTGTCCAGGTCGGAGGGGGAAAAGTCCTGGATGGACATCAGCGAGGTGGGGCAGATCTGCGTCCCATTGATCTCTGCAGGGAGGGGAGGACAAGCGGGGTGCAGGTTAGAGGACGGGGAAGGCAGAAAGGGATGCTTGAGACCCCCCCTCCCTGCCTGCCTGTCTGTTGAACCCCAAAATGGGGTTGCTTTGCCACTGAGGGGAGGAATCCCCAGCCTCTTCCAGCTAGACAGAGCAGCCCCAGTGAGAGGAAAATCTTGGTTTTGATCAGAAATGAAGTAGGTCACGTTCAGCCAAAACACGGTGAGGGATGCAGTGTCATTCGAAAGAGAAAAGGGAACATTTTCAAAGATGAAACCTGCCAACCCAGCCCTAAGCCTTCAAAGAAACATCAAGGAAACATGCTCCAGCACCGTTACGCTGGAGATAACGTCAGTAACCAGCTCGTAGCTCACTTCTGGAGTTCCACGTGTTTCTCCCCACCCCAGGGCCTGCATTACAGAGAATAAACCTGAGGATTCTGATGTTGTTACCCAAAGCAGGGACTGAAACCTTACAAAAGCTGGGTGCAATAGGCAAAGGGAAAGCTGGGGCATGATGCGCACGGCCAGGGGAGCATCCCTCCATGGAAAGCCCTTAGCAGGGCGTGGGTACCCATGCCTGTGAAGCCAGCAGCAGTCACCATTGTCACCCCAAGGTCCCTCTTGGCTCCAGTTTGTTGGTGTTTAAATAAAATGCAGGTTAGCCAGCGTTTGAACCAGGCATTAATCACTGCATCATTATTCCCTGGGAGCCGACTCTGGCGATGCCCTGAGAGAAGGGACGTGGCTTGGTGAGGGTTTTGTCCCCCTCCCTGGCATCGTGACCCACAACACTGTTAAGGCTTGCCTGCAAGGAGCAGCTTTCTTGCTCGTCCCTTCCTGGCTCATGCTCAGTGCCATGTCTGGGCAGGAGCTGGGATTTTACACCCCCTCTTCAGCCCCCGATCGCTTTTGCAGATAAAGCCACACACCAGCACTGCACGATCAATACCGCAGCGTGCAAGTGTTTGTGTCACACACCCCTTGTGGGGACCAGCGGTTGCTTCACAGGTGAGTAATGCCCTGGGTGGGTCCTGCAGCCCCCATACCCCCCACCACAGCCAGAAATAGGGGAGCACAGCGTGCTTTTCCCAGAGCACATGGAGGGTTTCTGGCAGGAGCGCCGCATTCTTGCTTCCCCGTGGATAGCAAGGACAGCAGGTTGCTGGACCTCTAATAGCAGAAACATCTGGAGTGACCAAGAATGGGTCCCTGTCTTCTTCTCGAATGTGCGAGCTGTGTTTACACGTTTCACAGGCCAGCACCTCTCCCCTGAAATTGCAGCACTCTGCCTGGAATGGTGTGAAACTGCCCCAGTTGGTTTGCCAAGGCAACCTCCATCACAGCCTTGTTCTTCTCCCTGTTCCTTCCCCTGTGAGGCTCAGCTCAAGAGCTGAGCTGGGTTATTTCTAACCATCTTGCCTGCGTTCTTGGCATCTGTTCTTAAAATATGTGCACAGACTCTCCCTTTTCAATGGCCCTATCTCTGAGCCCGGCTAGGGAAGGAACTATTTGGATGGCAGGTGGCCCCAAAGAAGAGCTGCCCATGACAACCGACAAGAAAAGCCCTGCAGCACCAGGAGGATTTTAGCTCTGCTCCTCAGCTGAGATGTGAGCCATCCTTCCCCACACACAAATTCATCCCCCTGACAGCCTTCTTCACCTACAAGGAGCTCCCAGCTCATCTCACCGCTGCATTTCCCTTTGAAGGGTTCACATCCCACTGGGCAAAAAATGACCTTTTCCAACAAAACACCACCCTCACGCCTGTCTGCTCCCCGCCACCCCAAGACCTCCCCCCAGCCTCCCAACCGGGCAGTGGAACTCACTTTCAATGGAGTTATTATTCAGGTAGAGGTGCTCCAGCTTGGGGCTGATGAAAGGAACGTTGGTGAGCTTGTTGTGGGCCAGGTGCAACACCAGCAAGTTGGTGAGGTTGAAGGAGTTCTTGGGGAGCCCCTTGTCAGAGATTTGGTTGTAGTTGAGCCGGATGAACGCCAGGTTGGGGAACTCCTTGAAGTAGTCACTGGGGATGTCCTCAATGTTGTTCCTGTCCAGGAAGAGCTGATGGATGGCATTGGGTACCCCGGGGGGCATTTTCCTCAGGATGTTGTGGGCGAGGTTGAGTTGCATGAGGTTCTTGAGTCCCTTGAAGGTGTTTTTGTTGAAGACCCCATCGCTTAGCTTGTTGTGGTGCAGATCCAAGAGCACCAGGTTCTCCAGCTTGTTGAAGACCCCAGCAGGGATTTTGGAGATCTGGTTCCTGCTCAGGCGCAGCTGCTCCAGGTTGGGTGGCAGGAAGGAAGGGACCTCCTTGAGCTGGTTCTTCTCCATGTAGAGGAAGATGAGGTTTTCCAGCTTCTCCAGAACACGCCTGTCCACCTTCCGGATGCGATTGTTGTCTAGGTTGACCCATTTCAGCTCTGTGGCATTCCTGAAGGACTCCTCTGGGAGGTCATCAATGAAGTTGTTCTGGAGGTAGAGGTAGTGGATGCGGGACGGGATGATGGGGACCTTCCGCAGGTTGCGGCTGTCACAGTAGAGGGCAGAGGGGAAGTCTGGAGGGCAGTAGCATTCCCGGGGGCAGTCCGGGAAGATGGAAGGGGGACCCGGTGGTAGGGGCGGAGGCAGCTCTGTGGGCTCAACAGGCTCAATGAACTCGGGAGGCGGGCGGGTGGGTTTCCGGGGAGGCTTCCTCCGCTGCCCGCTCACCTCTGAGATCAGCACAAGAACAAGTGGGAGAAGCAATCTGAAGGCCACCTTCATGGTCCAGATGTTTGCCTGAGGGAGGCAACAAGAAGAGCTGGGTTAGGATGTGCCTGATTTAGGTACTGCCTCATCTCCCATCTCCCCCATCACTGACAGGCAGGAATTTACCCCATGTCCCTGCCAGCAAGCTGCTGTTATCCCTCCTTCCCCTTGGATGTTATCTTTAAATCCAACCCCTCTCTAGAGCATGAGTCATTGAGGTCTCCTCTCTCTGGTTCAGTGTTACGCCAAGGGGGTGGTGGAGGTTCATTTGTTTGGGAGTTTTCTGGGGACCATGACACCTCCAGCACTGCCCTGCAGAGCCTGGACCCACCGGGACCCCAACACCACTGTGCCCTCTCCCTGAAGGATGGATTGCCCCTTCAGAGACCTTGATGGATTAGGCTTAATTTTGCACTTGAGCCAAAAAAATCAATGATTCAGTAGCAAATTGGCTGAGCAACAGTATCGGGAAGCCAGCGGCAGTTGGCAGGGTAGCAAAGAGGACAGCCCATTTGCAAGGCCGTGTGATAAAAAGGGCATTTGCAAGATTATGCATGGGCAATACCGAAGGTTTATGGCTATATGGCTCCTCGTGCTGCCCAGATAACCGATCCATCACCTCCAGCCCCACTGCACTGGGCTGAGCTGCTGATTTGGGGAGAGTCCCAGTAGAAGTGGGAGACCTGGAGGGCTCAGGAGAGGTCTCTGCTTGCCCCTAGCTAGAGTGTTTCTCCTGGACACCAGCCCAACACCTTACACACACCACCTCTCCCTCTTCTCTGGGTTGTTATCACCCGTGAAGGCTGCCTGTCTCATCTCTGCCCTCCCTGCTGCTGCCTGGAACAGCAGCCGTCCTCCTTCAGAGAGTGTTGCTGGTAACTCTCCAGCTGATGTCTTGGAGGATGGAGGGATCCAGCTTGTTGCAGACAAGCTCCCCAGAAAGCCCGGTGCAGAAGGTGCTTTGGATGCTCTGACACTCCCCGGGGCCAGCTGGAGCAGCCCAGGCTGTGGGCTTCCTGGGCAGATACCTGAGGGTGTTCGCCAGGCTTTTCCCGGCGGCATTTGTCACCCCAGCAGGAACAGAGCCGAGCTGCAGGCACAGCGAGGCAGATGGAGGAGCTCGGCAGAGGCAGGGTGGGAAAGAGAATCAAGTGAGATGAGACAGGGAAGAAGACAGGGAGGAAGATGAGGAGACTCAGAGGAAGATGCATCTCCTGGGGAAACAGTATCTGCTGTGGGAGCTGGCACTGCTGGGACTGGAGTGTGGGGCAGGAACCTTTGGTGATGGATGTTGGAGAGAAATTGAGCTCTCCCAGCTCATTGCTCTCTCCCACACAACAGGACGGAGTGGAGCTTGCGGTGCTGGCACGGCCGCAGGGGCCAGGGCATCGGCACAGCGGGCACAGCCACCCTGCTCAGCTCAGCACCCCGGCTGAGCCGGGCACATGGTGTTTGCCTTCAGGCAGCAGCAGGGAAACGTCCCCAGCCCCCACCTGAGCAGCAAGCAGCACGAACCCACACTGCTGGGGTAGCCCCCCGCCACATCAACCCCCTTTTCCTTACACTTCTCACCAGGGTCCACATCCCACCCTGGGATGCTCTGCGGGCCCCTCAATGGGCCACCACTCCCTTTGAAGCCATCCCACGCATTCCTGGGGCTCCAAGTAATTGACTTTCTCCAAGAAAAGATCCTGTTCTCGTCCCCCCCCTCCAGGCCCAGCCTGTTACTTTCCTTTTTGTCTCGCCCTGCTCCCATCTGGCTCTGTTTAACCCTACGAGCCTCTCATGCCTGCTGTTTTCAATCAGAGCTCTGGCATCTCACTGGGGGAAGGGAGGAACAGGGAAAAGCGACGGGGTCCAAATGCTGCCAGATACTCAGCTCAGCAGTGCTGCAGCAAGTCCCCATTGGGGATGTACGTGCGTGCTTCTGTGTTGTAAGAGTTCAGATTCAATGGTGAGCTGCAGAGAACGGGCAAATTCGTGACAGGGAGCTGCTGTACGTGCAGTCCCCTTCTTGGCCTCACAACACCCCACGCCTTTCGCAGCCACGTCTCCCCCTGCACATGGATCTCCCCCCCAACCTTGTCCCAGACCTTGCCATGAGATTTTGTCTGGGCTCCAAAGCACAGACCTGGATTTTAACGCCCACAACGCCCAGGGAGGCGGCAGGGGCTGAGGTCTGCAGCTGGCCCCTCGCAGAGGGGAGGAGGCAGCTGGGACACGATATTCCAGCCAGCACACGCTGCGGTCCGAGTGTTTGGCTCCCTCCGCTCGCAGGGCAATGATCAGCTTGGGCCACCCGGCCGCTGCCCTGGGCAATGTCACATGGAGGGTGGGGGACAGGGCAGAGCTGTCACCCCATTGGGCTGGGGAGCTGTCTGAGCTCTCAGCCCTTCCAGGAACGACCTGACCCTGCACAGCCTGCGCCAGCCCCTCCGCATGAGGCTCCAACACTGCAGATGTTTAGAGACTCGGCGTATAGCAGAAATAGTCAGCGAGCCAGAAATTCAGGCTGGAGAGCAGCAGCATCATGTGGCATTTGTCAGCACAGAAGGAAAGTGTCAGGAGGCAGATGCAGCCCCTTTTATCCACTGTACCACCTGCAACCTGCTGGCATGTCCCCATGGGACTGCCACAGCCCCTCTGTCCATCGCAGCCAGGCAGAGCCAGCACTGCCACGACCCTTCCCCACCACCCATCCCCACCAGCCTCTCCCTGCAAAGCTGCAGCTCCCCGCGGAGGCTCTGCCCGGGGAAAGCAGGACCCACTTCCAAACAATCTGCAGGAAACCAGCTCACAGCCCATGGTCCCCACAACAGCCCTTCATCCAGAATAATGGGGATGCAACGAGCCTGAGGCCACCACAAGCTTTACAATTGCCTCCAACATGCTGGAAGGTTCAAAGCCAGCTCTCCCTGGACCCGCCACAGTCAGCAGTCTGTTCTCCATCCAGTTTCATGCAGTTGAATTTACTGGCACGAATGCAAGAAACTGAATTTCCAAATCCCACACCCTGATTCTACATGGGCACCAGCTGTCAAATCCGTGGCCAGAGCCACAGCAAAGCGCCTGCTCTGCAAATGCCTCGACCTTTCTCACCACTCCCTGACGGACAGGACAGCTCGGATCCCGGGTACCCACAAGGAATCCATGCAACTGGAATAAAGTTAAATCATGAAGCAATGAATGCATTCAGGAAACCAACCGCCTGGTGGGCAGAAAAGGCTCGATTCACGGACAAAAGCAATTCTGACACCTCCTGAGCTGCGGGCTGGGCCAGCCAGCTTGGCCTGGGTGCGGGATGAAGGCACCCAACAGATGCCAGCCCAGAGTTTTTCCCAGAATGAGACAGCTGCTCCCTCAGTCATCCCATTACAACTGACAAAAATTCAGCACCACAGCTGGAAATTCCAGCCCCAAATGCCACTGGTGTTTGCTTTCCAAATAGTTTATCATTCTGCATCTCACTAACCCACAGCTCCCAAGCAGTGCTCGCTGTCAGCCCAGCGACTGGTGCCAAGGGCAGGCAAAAATCACAACCTCCAAGGCAAGAGTGAGCATGCAAAGGTCACAGGGGGATTTGTCATGGGCAGAAGTCCCAACGCTCTCCCTCGGGTGCCTCCTGCCCTCCCCATCTCTTCTTGCAGCCGTTTGACATGCAGAGACCAGCAGCCGGCTCTGGCCAGCTAGCACTGATATATCCGGGACCCCCACGCATGTCAAGGGGCTGGGAGGGATAAAAGGAGCTTTTAACACCAGGAGGAGAGGGGAAAGCTGAGATGGCTGGACCAGGGATCCTTTCCAGCCCATTGCCCATAGCCCTGCTAGCTCCCTTCTCAGCTTTCCCACTGGGACCCCCACTTCCCATCATCCCTGCAGCCCCCCAGGCTGGAAAATGCTCCCACCCAGCCTGGGAACCCGCACATTGGAGCAAACCAAGGAGGGCAAGCTAAAAATAACCGAAAGGAGCCAGCAAAGCTCCCTCGTCAGCCTCCTTTGCATCCAACCACTGCAACAGCTTGTTCGTGTCTCTGCAAGAGTCTGGGTCGGATCAGCTGTGACCGAAACAGGGAGCTCTTTATCCAGCTGCGCCGGAGAGCTGGGAACGGCGGAAAAGGGCTAAATTCAGTGCAAGCCTGTCCTCCGAGGGGAGGGCAGACACGCCGTCAGTCACCCAGGCGTCCCCAGGGTCCCCTGGGGAGCAGAGCCTTGATGCAATGACCTGCTCTTGTCGCCCTTTCCCAGCCCTTTCCCAGCGAGGCGGAGGCGCTGGGGCTGGCACAGCACCGAGGTGGCCGCAGGGGCTCAGCCCCACTGCAGCGCTTCTTGCAGGGATAGTGCTGTGTCCGGGCAGGGGGTGGGTGTCTCAGGAGACCCTGATAGAGAGCAGCTCAGACACGCTCCTAGGCTCTCAAGCAACACTTTTGGGTCAGCCCGAGGACTGGGAGACGTGGGGACAGCAGAGCATGCCTCCCGCATCCCTCTGCGTGCCAGCAGCATTTCCTCACTGTACTACAGTCACCAGACTCATTGCGAAAAGCTCGTTTGTGTTCACTGCTCCCTCCAGCAACCTCCTCCCGCAGCAGGGTCCGTGGGAAGGCAGCCTTGGAAGAAAACACCTTCTGCCTTCTCTGTGTCAGCAATTCCTCCCTCCTTCTCCCTCACTGCATGTCCCGACCCTTCCCAGGGCTGCTCCTGGCTCAGCCCGCCCGCAGATCTCTCTGCCACACACAGTGGAACTGGCTGGGCACAGACAAAAGCAAAATGTGGGAGAAAATATTGCCAAAGCGACTTCAGCCTACCCCCGTGCCTGCCCCCCACGCACACCCTGCTCCCCTCCAAGCCGATACCTTGCCTTGGTCCCCCCAGCTCTGCTTTCTCTAAGGGTGGGAAACCGCTCTGATGGCTCATCCCTGCCTTCCAGCTGCTTCCCGAGGGCAGAGGAAACTTCCCACAGCTACATTTTTGTCTCTTCCCAGGTGAAAACACTCAGCCTCTCGCCCTCCCCCTTCCCCAGGGGAGCAGGGACACCCAGCACCCTGCGTTTCTGCTCCGCGCTGCCTGTCCCGGGCTGGCCAAGGAAAGGGTGCTTCCCGGGAAGCATCGCAGGATGCCACCGGCTGAGCACCACATAAGGCAGGCCCTCCATCGCAGGCTCCCAGGAAAGTTTCCAAGCTCTCATGTGCGACATGCTTTGCATTCAGCTGCCAAGGGGATGAATTTCCACTTTCTGCCCAGTAGATGCTTTTCCTAAAATTTTAAAACAGGCGGGGAAGGGCAGGTTTGGGATGAGCCTCTTTCACACAACAAAACCCTTTCCCCAGGACTTCAGCGAACATCGCTGCCCTGTTGCTTTCTCCCATCATCTGCCGGAGCAGAGACAAAGAGCCGGCTCAAGACGGGACCCACACGGCAGCAATCCAGGCAGTGGGGTGCAGGAGGGGGGTGCAGGAGGGGGCTGCACCTCTCTGCCTGCCTGGAGCCGGGCTGGCTCACATCTCTGATGGAGGCAGCAGAAGTGGTGTTACATGCCCTGGGAAGGGTCTGTGTGATCCCACCTACATTTTAGGCAGAAAACCAGCTTGCTGGAAAGTGCCCCTGCAGCACTGGGGTGCTGCTTGGCTGCTCCCTCTCCCCTCAGTCCCCCACACAGGGCAGGGAACCCCCTGCTCCCCGCTCCGGCATGGGGGCGAGGGGCTGCACGCAGCCCCCGTCCCACAGGAGCTGGACCCCCAGCCCCCCCCCGGCTGTTTCCCCAGCCCCATTTGATGGACCTTGTGCTGAGCACGGTGTTACCGGAGGCTCCCTGGTAGCAGTCCTAGCTCCAGAGGTGTCTGCTCCCCTCTCAGCCTCTCCCCGCTCCTTGAACGCTTTCCCTGCTGCTTTCCAAGGCAGGGGGCTGTCCTGGGCATGACTGGGGTTGTGCACCCCCCCTCCGACACCCCCAGCTCTGCCCCCCTGGCTGCAGAGCCAGAGCCGAGCGTGCAAGGGGTTGTGAGCGTGTAAGAGCACAGGTTGGAGGGGGGGCACACACAAGGGGGCCCTTGCTTACCCCCACAGAAAGCGCCTGGCAGCAGCTGCGGTACTATCACACACAGGACTTTCTTCTGACTTTGCAGCCTCAAGTTCCCCCACCACACCCCCCAGCCTGCCCCATGCTGAGAAAAACTCTTGCAACAAGAGGAAAGGGAAGGAACAAAGACTCCAGCTGCTGAAGAACAGGAGAAGAAAAAAAAAAAAAAACAACAAGAGGAGAAGGGGAAAAAAAGGAAGAGCAGATGCTGCTTTGCATGTAAGGGAGGCTGGAGAGGGCAGGAGCATCATGGACCAGTGCAGTGTCCTGAAGGCGAGAAGAGCCTGGGGGAAAGCACCTGCCCACAGCTTACCTGTGTGCACCTCTCCCTCCTCCTGCCTCTTATTAATCCCCAAGACAAGTTTCTCTCTGGCTGTCTCCCTCCTCCTCCTCCTCCTCCTCCACCTCCTCCTCCTCCTCTCGGCACCACCAGGAGCCTGGGCCGAGCGCGGGGGTTTTGTTCCTGGGATCCGCTGGCCGTGGGTGGGTGGGAGCCGTGGGTGGGTGGGAGCAGGCGGAGGGCTGGGACGAAGGCACGATGACAACAATAACGTCTTTATCTGGCAGCCAAGCGCTGCGGGCTCCGCCGCGCACACATGGCCTGCCTGCCGGAGGGCTGGCGTTTAATAACAATTCCTTCTGCTGCGGAGGCTGCTCAGAGCCCGTGTTTAAAAACAAAGCTAATTAATAATTTAAATAAGTCCTTCCCTTGCCACGGCCCCTGTTTTCCAGAAGCGTGTGTTTGGGATGGCGCTTTCCAACCACGGGGGCTTGGCGTGTGGCATCAGACAGCCTGTCCCCAGGGCTGTCCCCCCCAGGTCGCCCCCCCTGCTCCACAGAGTGACTTCCAGCTGCCCCCCACCCCGCTGAAGGGACCCAGCCCTGAGCTGGGGTCTCTGCTCCTGCCTGGCAGATGGCACCCCGTCAAACATGATGCAGGGTTCGTTTGCTCCCAGCTGGTGACAAGCTTTAATTTAAATCCTGATGGCACTTAATAAAGAGAAGGGAGGGGAGCCACGGCGGTGCCATGCCACGGGCAGGGGGCCACTGCGTTTTACATGGAGCCTCAGCCAGGTCCTGGGCTGGAAAACCACCGTGTACCAAGGGGACACAGCCAAGGGACCCCCAGGGCTCTGGGGTGCCTGCTGGGGCAGGCATGATGGGGGATGCTCAGGGGGGACATCTGTGCTCCAAGGAGCTCAGGGACAGCCTGAGACCTGTTGCATATTCACAGCTTTTAGACACAGCCCACAAGCGTGGAGTCCTGGGGGGCACAGCACTTATGGGAAAATCCCTCCTACAGGCATCCCCATCCCGGGCATCCCTGGGCTGCAGGGTTCAGGGGGGGTCCTGTCCCTCCCTTTGAGCCATCCTCTCTCCAGCCAAGCTGATCTGCAGCAGGGACCAGGAAACCTGAGTGGCTTTGGCTCATGGAAAATCCAGTCCAAACCCTACCACAGGCTGGCAGCTATCCAGCAGGGTCCAAACCTGAACTTCCACACTCGGCTGACGGTGGCTACCAACAGCGGGTTCAAATAGCCGGCATCAGAGCCTCCCCCAAAATTCCCACCTGCTGGACTCCCCCATTTTGCCCCAGGCTCCTCACAACCCTTAAATATAGTTGTTCCCAACACGGTGCCCTTCCCTTTCCCCCAAAACTGGAGTATTGCTGGTGAGTGCTGCTCGCTGACTGGTGGGAGCAGGATGGTCCGAGGATACAGCCCTCACCCTGCCGCAAGCTGGGGCACTCGGATGCCTGAAAACCAGCAGGTAGCTCAAGTGCAAGCCAGGAAAAGGAACAGACAGAAACCACATCGGCATTTCACGTCGTTTAAACAAAGGGTCTAGGTAGGGACATGTGTTTGCCAGCTGGAGAAGGATCAGAATCAATAAAGAAAGAATATGCTGTTTGGAGAGTCTTGCCAATCACTTTAAAAACTAGTCAAAAGTCCCCAAATCCATGGGGATGTGTTTCATGTGTTGTTTTTTTTTTTTTTCCTGCTACCTAACATGCTCAGCTGGGCACTGAAAGAGGCGGTTGCTTGCACAAAAGCCACCCTGCAATGGCAGGCATGGAAAGGTCTCGTATCCTACACCTTACCCACCATGCTGCCCGACCCACGAAGCTGCTAACACAGCTCCTGTTGCTGGGAAGCACGAAAACCTTCAGCAAATTTGGTGAATATAAATTTTGCTCTCAGCCAAGGGACTTTGTTTGTTGAATTTTCTTCCTGCAGGAATTTCTTTCGGTGTCCAAGTTTCGAATCCACCTTCAAAGGCATCCTTTTTAATTTTCTAGACGCCACAGGCTGCAGCCTTGAACGTGGCTCTGGGCACCACGCGCTCGGTTTATTCTACGTCTGGAGCAAAATCTGGCCCCGCTTTTGTGGGCGAAGGGGGTGAGGGAGGGTGGCCATGGAGCAAAGCTGCACTCATGGCTTTTTTTCCCTTGGGAAGATCCCAGCTTCAGTGCCCCTGCTGTGGGCTAGCAGCATCCCGGCCATCCCTGGTCCCCCAGTGCCATGCCCCTTCAGTTTATCCCTTTTCCCAGCCATGGTCTGTTTGTTCTGCAGAGGTTTGTAACAGAAATACCACTTTGGTCTGGCGGAGGTAGGAGAGGAAATGTTTGAGCGTGAAAGCACCAGAAGACAGAGCCAGGGCTGCAAGAACGGCCTGTCTCGACCAAGGGCAACATAAGGGACAGCCGTAGAGTGGGTAAACACGGAGGAATGTGGTCCCCGGTGAGCCCGGAGGCTGTGTCCCACCAGCCCATCAGGCACAGTGAGGTTCTGGCACCCAGCCATGCCCTGGTCACTCCGGCCATCCCGACAGGGAGTCAATGGCAGCCGTACAGACACCCCAAATGAGGCAACACGGACTGGAGGCAGCAGAAGGTTTAAGGGAAAAAAAGCCACCCCATTATAACCCCCGTCATCTCCAGCTGGGAAACGTTAGGCACAGCGAGCACCCTCATCCCTCATCCTCCCACACCCACCCAGGCAGACCCCTCAGGCACCACCTCGGTGCCCATGTGTGCAAGTGGTTCATACTGGGTATGGTTAAAATAAGCATCTCCTTCCCCTGGCAGAAAGTCCCACGCTGAACCTTATCACACCGATTTCCAACAGTGCAGCCTCCCCTGGCTGTTTGCAGCTCAGGCTCCCCCAGCATCTCCCTTTCCTCCTGGCCAGGGGCAACACGGAGGGGGACAGTCCAGGGGACATCACAGCACACCAAGGGCTGGCGGTCCCAGCCCCAGGGGTTTCAAGAAGGAGAATTTTGCAGAGCAAAGCAGTGCAGGCGGCTTCTCAAACACAGCTGAGCAAAGGGCTGTCCTCAAGCCAGGCTCCCCTTCCTCACACCACGAGCTCCTCATCACCAGCAGCTTAAAATGTTTATTTGGCCAGAGGGAGATGCTTATTCTTTACGTTATCCCAGCATCAGCCCCCCCTTCCCAAGCCGAGCCTCCACTGTGCTCCGTGCTGTACAAACATAGCTGATTTACAGTGCAGAGGTTCTTTCTGACAGCCAGACCTTAAAGCTCCCTTTGGAGAGTTAAAAATTTAATTTCAGAAAGGAGATGGGGGGGTGGGGGGGAAGCAGCAAGAAACCTGAGATGCTCCTGTGGCCCTTGGTCAGAGCAGCGTTCGCTCTATGCAAAATGTCAAATCTCAGGCATCGCAGCAAAGGCTCCCAAGCCAGCCGTGCTCTCCACCAGCAGCCACCAGTGTCATGGAAAGGGACCACTGAGCAGGGCCAAGGAGAGCCCAGGGGTCCCCCAAAAATGACAGCTGGCAGTTTGGGATGGACCCATTCCCCTGGGAGCACGGTGGAATGGCGCTGTGCTGCCCTTCAGGGGAGCCACAGCTCTCCCGGGGCTCCACGTGCCTCCCCAGCACGGGCTGTTCCCACTGGTGTTGGGTGGCCACCAGCCTGGAAAATTAAACGCCGCTTCCCCCAAAACTTGCTGGGAGCTGCGGGATGCTCCTGCCCATCCCAGCCCCCTCCACCCTGGGGGGAAGCTCACAGCAGCCTCCGCACAAGAGCCAGTGAGTGGGAGAGCATCACCGTGAGCCTGGGAGAAACACTTGGCTCCCAGCAAAGCCCCGGGGGGGGGCGGGGGGGGAAGTGAGCGAAGGGGAAAAGTATGTTGCTTTGTAATGCATAGATGCTGCTCTCATGTTGCTGAGACCTGCATGATGTGCTTCCTCCCACCCCCCTGGCTGCAGAGCATGCCTCCTCCATGCCCATGTTTCCATCTCCAGCAAACATCTGAAAACACCTGGGAAGGTGCGCCATGAGAGCAGCTGCCGAGGGGACATGTGGAAGGTGCTTGAAGCCCCCCCTTAAACAAAACAGCCCCCAGAGGCACGAGGATGTGCGGGTTCAGCTCAGCGCTTGGTCGGGGAGGGTGTCGGTATCACTTGGGTCACCCCAGTACACAGCAAGGGACAGAGGCGAGAGGAGGAGGAGGACGACTGCATCCCTTCTGTGCAGATATGCTCACACCAAATACCTGTTCCTGCTCCCCAGGCATGGCCTGGCCTCTGAATCCATCCCCGAGCATCTTGCACTGCTTGAACGAGGGGAGCAAAACCCCCATGGACCAGGACACGCAGCTTCACCAGTCCAGATGGAGAGGGAAAGGGCCAGGGTGGAAAGAACGAGCTGCACTCGCTCCCAAGTAAGAAACACAGCTGAAAAAGCAGCTGACCTCTGCCCCGGCCAGGTGTTTAAAAGCAAAGAGAGAGAAAACAAGAAATAACCCCTGTTTTGAGCACAGCTGCTGCTTTGGTCATTAAACCTATGGGCAAATGTCCCCTGGAGAAGAGCCTCATGTGTTGGGTGCCCAAGCCCAGGCACTGCAGCAGCCAGGGAAGGGTTAGGGAATGGAAAACACTTCTCCGGCTCCTGGTGCAGATGCAGGGGAGGAAGGCAAACCCCGCCGCAGCGCCTCAGCTTCCCACCCGCAGCCATAAACCCCTTTCTGCTCGGGTTTTGCCAGAGACGTGACGCCGTGTGAGGAGCCAGCGAGCGCCACAAGCCAGCCTGGATCAGGATGGTCCCAGCAGCTCCTGCCCTGGAGCCAGGCACGGCTGGTCCTGCCCCCCGTCACGGTCTGAGCTGAGGATACAGGCAGGGGAGAAAGGGGAAACCGCATCCCCCATCATCTGCAGGGGAAACTGAGGCAGAAGGGAGCTCTGTGCTTGCAGGGCCACGGAGCCAGCTGCCTTTTTCTGTTCAGACAACCCGTAGTATTTTCAGCGTCATGCAAAGCTTTTATTTTTATTCTTTTTCAGCCTTGGCATGGAGAGATTGACGCACACGAGCCTGAGCACTGGGCTGACAGCACTTGCATCTCAGCCCTGAGGATTGTCCACACCCCCTCCCCAGCCTGATGGGACCCACTCCATCACCCCCATCCTCACAGGAAAGAGGCCAAACTGGAAGTAATGACCTTCCCATAGGGAAGCAGCAGTCCTTCCAGGAAGGGCTGAAACCCAGCAAACTCCTTGCCGGGAGGAGCCTTGGTCCCTGCCACGCGAAGGGCAAAGCGGAGGGAGGGGGCTGGAGCTCTTGGCCACAGGGACCAGCCCCGTCATGGGGAACTGGCATCGTGGGACACAGGGACCCCATCCCCACTGCCTGTCACAGATGGGGTGACAGCAGGGCAGACCCTGTCCACAGGGATAGCTGCAGCATGGCTGCCAGCTCCACTCACCCTGGGCCACAGCCCCCGAGCCCCCCAGCATGCCCCCAGCCCCTTCCCCCCTCACGTCCCACCTCTTGTGCTATACTCGTGGCTGCTTTAAGCACAGGGAGGGGATACAGAATTCATCAAACCTCACATTTCTCAAGGATTAAATCATCCAACGCATTGCTCAGAGGGAGAGAAGTCCAAACCCCCCCCCTTTTTTTTTTTTCCCCTGCAAGACTCAGCAGCCACTTATTAGCTCTTGGCAGTGGGGCCAAGGGCTGCTCAGCACTTCAGCTCACGGTCACAGAGCTGGGCCTGAGCGTCACAGTGGGGTCCTGGGAACCAGGGACCCCTCCTTCCCGGGGGGTACCCCCCCAGCACAGCCCCAGCCCTCTCTGCCAGGCTGTAGCCCCCAAACTCGGAGGCACCAGCACCCAGCGACACCCAGACTGGCTTCTTGCACCACATGCCCCCTGCACCCCCAGAGAAAACAGCCCCCCATTATTCCCCAGATGGGCACTCCAGGCACAGTACGGAGATGCTGGGAGAAGTCCTGGTTCTCTACTCACATAACGTTAGGGCTGACATTTTAAATAAGCAAAAATAAAGTGATTCCAAGCTCAGGCTGTCCAGGGAGGCTCCCAGGGTTTGTATTTCACTGTGGGGCTGTTCTCTAGGAAGCAGCTATTTGTACCCTCCCCTGGGAACGCTGCTCCGTGTCGGAGGTCACAGCCCATCTACTGACCACAAAGCTGCCTCCAGCACCCTGCCACCTACTTTGAGGAGGGGGAAACTGAGGCACGTGCCCAGGGAACAGATTTGGGAGGGAAGAATAGGCCTCCTGTGCCCACCCTCCCCCAGACTCTGCAAGGAACCCAGCAAGGCTCCAGCCACATGCAGTTCTCCCAGCTCCAGCTGCTTTGCTCCAGCCCTTGGAAGGAGAGGACATCATCTCCCTGCTCCTTACTAGCTCCAGCAGTCAGACCTGTCACTGAACCAGCTCCTGTCGGTGCTGGGTTTAGCAGCACATCACATTAGGAACAAAACATTTTGGCACCAGGTGAAGGAGCTTTCCTGGCTGGCAGCTTCCCTTGCCCCAGCACGAAGCAGCAGCAGCATTACCCCATCCCCAGCATGGCCAGGGGTAGGGGACCCCCTGCTACCCTCCCTGTGGAGCTGGGGATGGGAGAGTAGCCAGGGCCAGCACATCCAGCACCTCCCAGCCAGGGGCTGCAGCTAGAGCAGGGCTGGGATTGCCTTTGTCCCCCTCTTTTTTCCAGCCACGGACCCCTCACACCCCCCAGGGGAGCAATTTACACCATGGGTAAACGGTGCCAATCCAGGGACCCACTCTGCCCCCCACTCCACCCTTCTCATGGCATGAGGATGGGACACAAGGGTGACACCCCCCCCCCCTTCCCCACACAGGGATGGGGCTGACAACATCCTCCAGCCAGCAGCTCCCCAGTGCTCCCCAAAATGAGGAGGACACCCCCTGCACAGAGCCCCACAAGGCTGGTGGAGAGGGGAAGAGCACACGCCATGCCACAGCCCCACGTGCTCTCTGCGATGCTGGGGTCACTTCTTGCAGCTGGCCCCGCACTGGCACCCCCCAAGCTCCACAGCTGGCTGCCCACCAGCAGCCACACTTTATTTAGCTTTCAGCAATAGCTAAAAGGCAGTTTTTCCCCCTCCTCCTCTATTTTCCCCTCTCTTTCTCCACTCTTCACACAGGACAAGGGGTAACAGCAGCCCCCCAGCATGTCCCCCACAGGCTCAGCCAGGCACGGCACGCTTTGGACCACTCTGTCCTCTGGGATGAAAGGATCTCGTGCCAGAAAGGCTTTCTCCAGCCACGACAGCACTTTTGCTGGTGGAAGGGTTCTTGGTGTCAGCTCAGCAGTGGGAAGAGCTGCCAGTGTTGGTTAAAAGAACAAGGGGGTGATTCAATGAAACTCTGAACGAAGGGCAATGGGATCCATGAAAGCAAATATTTTGAGTCAAACACACAATTAGCTGGGGGGACCCATCACCACAAGATGCCACTCAGGCCAAGGGTTTAGTAGGGTTTTAAATAAATACATAATAAAATACATGAAGGTCTGCCCACACGTAGGGAGAGTGGGGACATGGGGGTGACAAGAATCAATGAGGACAAAGACTTGGACAATGCAAAAAGCATCAGGACCACAAAAGAGAAGGAGTCACCAAGCTGTCACAGACATCTGCCCTGCCTCCCTGGGTGACACGTGTCTGCCACTGCTGGCTGGGGCTTGCTGCGCCCCTGGGGAGCCCTTGTGGTGTGGAAGCAGGGGGTGCCACACAGATGTCCCCCAAGCCCTCTGGATCCCTGGCCGCTGCAGCAGTGCCCTGAGCCGATGGCCTCCATCACCTCCCTCGCACTGTCTGGGCTTCGCCGCCGAGCTGCTGCTTGCAATGGAAACACCTAAGCAGTGTCTAGTCCTCCCTTGGGTTTGGCCTTCATCCTTGCCTCCTCCTCTTTCTGGTCCAGTATTTTTCCTCTCCAAATGCAGGAGCCAGCCGGACGCTTTCCTTGCATGACATCAGCTGCCTCAGGAGCCCGACTGCTCCCTGGGCAGGGGGTACCCACCACACCACAGCCCCGGGGGCTACTCCATCTCTCAGGGGCTGCTTTCCCTTGGATAAATTAATTGGGGTGCTCCTATTTAGAGCTAACAGACCACTATGTCAAAGCCAGCCCCATCCTGGCCAGCAGCCCCCACTGGGGAAAGCATGGTTGTGGAGACCCTGTAATTGCTCTTTTCTATTAATAAATATTTTCCTCCTGTACAAGAGTGAAACAACATGGAGAAACTTCTCCAGCAAGGTCATAATAACAGGGCGTTATCCTGGTGGAAACGCAACGCTGTCCCTTCAGCCACAGGAACGCTTACAGTGAGCCTCTTGCCTGCTCAGCTGTCCCCAGGAAAACCTCAGCCTGGGGACAGTCACCTCCAAAGGCATTCCAGCCACAGCTGCCACAAGCACTCGAGATGTCCCGAGCTGCAGACAGCGCTACGCCTCGGCTGGGGAGTTCTCCTACGTGGAGATTGTGGAGCTCGCACTGAGCAAGGGGCAGTGGCAGTCCCCAAGGTCCCTGTGCCCACATTGTCCTCTGCTCGTGATGGGGAGATGAAACTAGAGAGCTCAGAGGGGCCAGAGGGACCCAGGATGATGGATGCACAGGTCAGAACTGAGAAGGAACCTCCACAGCCCCGGTATATTATTACATATTGCACGCAGTGCAGATTTGCCTATATTGCTTGGCAGCACGCGAGCCGAGAACAGGCCCCTGTCAAAACCCCAGAGATATTCAGAAACTGCTCCAAATATTACAGCTATAAATTCAGCTCATTTTTCTATGAGCTGCCAGGGTCTTTGACTCAATCCATCTCTCCCCAACCTCTGTGCCAGACCCCTACAGACACCCGTCCCTCTGCAGTTGCCTGGAGCAGCACAGACCCTGCCTGCCCCTGTCCTGGGCAGCATCCCACCCCACCGAGGTTCCATCCGCACCTTCCAGGTATCCTCAGCCGCCAGGGTCTGCCCTCACCCATCCTGCAGAGTTCCCCCCTCCCTCCAGACCCACATCGCAGCACTGCTGGGGCTGCTCAAACACAGGCAGGCTGCAGCAGCCGGTCCCCAACTCCTTCTGCCTCCCTTGCTCTCACCACAAAACCAAAACCCATCTGCTCTGCCCAGCATCCCTTCTCCCCTGCAAGCAAACGATCCGTTTTCTCATCTCAGTGTCTTTCAAGGAATAAAAATCCCACGGGAAATGGGTCTTTTCCCTCCCCAAGAAACACCTGGTGGGGGTTTCCCCCTTCCCTGAGCCAGATTATTTCATTCTCATGCTTGGCCATGTCCCACCACTCAGAGTGCCCAAGCAGGAGCGGGGGCTAATCCAGCCCCCTCCCCTCCCCTGCAGCAGGATGCACAGTGCTTACAGGGAAGAGTTAACTCTTCCTTGCAGGCGCTGCACATGGATCAGCTCTCAAGTAGGGAAGCCTCAGAGGCAGCATCAGATTTCCAAAACCATTCCAGGAGTGGTCCTCCAAGGGCTGTATCCTCACACCCCTCTCCCCATAAACACTTTTCTTCCACTGTGGGGAAGAGCAGGGCTCCAACTAACCCGGTATCATCTCCAGGGTTGGTAGTGCTGGGAATCATCCAGAACATGGACTCATCACCCAGCCCTTCCCCTGACTTTGTCTGGCCACTCATTACCCAAATATTTGAGGCTCGGTTGTGCAAAGAGCTCATTGTGCAAAGGGATGGAGCAGAAATCTGTGCAGCCATTTGCAGGGGGAGGTGGGCACCTAACTTCAGCCTAGAGGGGGGGTTCAACATCTCCCATGTAGGAGAATGGGCAGCACCAGGAGCGTTGCCTTCAGGTCTGGGACTCACTCCTCCCATTTCGGGGGCATGAGCCGGCAGCACCCCAGTAACAAAGGGGAAAAGTGGGAAGAAAAGTGCCTTTGCCTTGAAACGGGGCAGCAGCTTCAGGGGGACAGAGGTTGGCCAAGCCCCCGCAGCACCCAGCACGCATCACCCCGAGGAGCCCAGCACTGCAAAAACTATCAAGAGCAGGTAAAATCACATCCCCATAAACAGTCTCAATTTCCCATTAAGGACTTTACTGAAGGTAAAAATAGGAGTGAAATATTTTGATTGTACCGAAAAAAAAAAAGTAATGTTTCCTTCAACTGCAAGGGAGATTTTTCCAACAGTTCTGTTTTACTGGAAATGTCTTATTTTTGTTTTTATATTATTTTGGAGTGGAAAAAAAAGCAGAATATGGGGCCTTTCCAGTGAAACTGAAACCCCTGGCCCTGTCCAGCTCCACTCGCTACTCTCACTCTCTTTTTTTAAAGAGAGACCAACCAAGGCTCAGAAATGGAAAAGGCAAGGCACCAGGAAAGGCATCTCATCAATGAAAGTTGTCTTGGTAAAAATCCCAGCTTGGTTTAAACAAACTCCAGATGCCCCGATACAGTCAGGATTATCAATCACAGCTCAGGTCAGGCTCCAGGTTTGTTTTGCTGGTGATGGTTTTGCTCCGAATCTGTTTCGGTGTGGAGCTGGTCCAGCCATTGCACAAGTTTCAAGATAAACTCTTCACAAACCATGATGAAAATTGGAAGCAAAGGAGATGAAAGGGAACAGCAAATAAATCAAGCTCCTCCCGTACTTTCCACCTAGGCAACTCCATCCTTTATCGCCCCAGCTCTCCCCAGTTGCTCCCAGCCCTTTCCAGCCATTCCCTGGCACTGCTCCATAGGCACAGCCTTCACATTGCCTCCTGCAGCAGTTTCCCCCCTTCGCTAGAATATCCTTCCCCTCTTCCCTTTCCCGTTTTTCCAGGTGATTTGGGGTGAGATGGAGCAGAAAGTTCCTGATGCTGGTGTCCCTCCAGCCCTGGCCCTCCCACTCTGGGAACTGGGGGCATCAGAGCCTGTGCCCATCAGCATCTCAGGCTCTGCCCCATCTTTTCAGGCCAGGTTAAGTGAGGGGGGAGGCAGTTCAGCCACTCTCCAACCAAGTAGCTCTGCACAGCAGCAGCCTGGTTCCAATTATTCCCCCAGACTGGTATAAAAGGACAAACCCGAGCCTGTGAAGGTTTAACCCCTTCAAGGAAGGGGAGCAGGGGAGGACGGGGGCTCTCCAGAGGCTGCACACAAGCCCTCCATCTCCAGAAGGCCTGGCGATGTGGAAGGCAGAACTGGGGCTGGGATAAAACAAGGGGGTTCCTGGAGCTTTGCAGGGAGGATCTGGGAAGGCAGACCCCCTGTGCAGCCTCTGGGTGACCCCCTGGGGCCACCCAACTCCAGGTAGCTCCCAGGGCTCTGGGGAGGCAGGTGAAGGGGCAAGTGAGGCACGTTTGCAGAATTTGGGAGCCGGCACTGCAGTGGCTGGAAGGGATGGACCTCATCCCTCCACCTCCATCCTCACCCCTCCACCTCTCCAGTCCTGGGGTCCCCGTGCAAACCCACCACGTGCCCTGTAAAGCTGGGGTGGCACCTGGAGCCTTCCTCACCTCGAAGAGGATGGGGGCCACCTGGCAGCCCCTTGCCATGCCCCTGCACAGGCGAGAAGCCGGAGCAGCCACCTCCCTGCATTCCGCCAGCGGTCTGCCAGCACAGCCCGACATCCAGGGGTTAAATCCCCAGGCTGGTGAGTCAGAAAATCTTTGATGCAGCCAGAAGGAGCTGAGTAATTTGTGTATCTGCAGAGGTCACATTGCCTCCTCTCTTTTTACGTCTGTTACTCATGCTGCTCCTTCCCACTCTCCCTCCACAGCCCGGACTCTCCTCTTCTTTCTCCCTTTTCAACTCACCAGCTCTTTTTACTATTAATTATGGATATTAGAGGAGCCCCTGGCAGCCCCTGCCCATTCCCATCGAAGGCAGAGCTGCGGTCAGTGCCAGAGCCTCTGCTCCTTTCATCTCCCTCGCTCCTCCCGGGATATCCATCGCTCTGTGGTTGCAGCTCAGGCCCGCATGGCAGCATTTCTATAGGAGAAACCCTGCCACCAGCTCTGGAGCTTATTTTCCACAGTGTCACTTAACCCCCGAGCTACGAGCCACCCCAGGCTGAGAGGCACAGACTTTTGCACCTCTGGTTTCAAGCGCATCGCCTTGGCTGGGCACAGAGGCACACGCCCGGGGCTCTCCCACACTCCTACGAGCCAAGTGACAACCACCCACCACAGCAATTAACCACTGCAAAAATCAGAACCGAGCTATAGTTAACAAGGCGCATCTTAAAGCGCCTCATCTCCCCAGTAACAGTTTCAATAAACCCAGGTTGCTACAGAGCACCAGGGCAGCCAGAAAGACTTCCCTGCGTTTAATCAAATCACTTCATTAGGTTGTTTAATAAGCAAGGGAGCTCTGGGAACACCGGGGTTTCACTGCTCTCAAACAGCATTTGGAGAAGGAATGTATGGCAGAGCTATTAAGGCCCAATAAATCTGCCTTTAATCCTCTCACAGCATCCACCCCGTGTATGGCTTCCCTGGTCCCACCGCCCCGGCTGATGCTCGGACCGCTCCGCTTCCCTGGGAGCTGCTTAATGGGATGGAGATGGTCCAGGCACATCGTTTAGTGTACAGTTCCCCAGTCCCACCGCCCCAGGTGATGCTCGGACTGCTCCGCTTCCCTGAGAGCTGCTTAATGGGATGGAGATGGTCCAGGCACATCGTTTAGTGTACAGTTCCCCAGTCCCACCGCCCCAGGTGATGCTCGGACTGCTCCGCTTCCCTGGGAGCTGCTTAATGGGATGGAGATGGTCCAGGCACATCGTTTCACCATCCCCACCACCAGCACCTCACCAAGCAACAGCAGGGTCAGGAGGTCCTGCACATGAACCGGGGACTCTGCAGCACATGAGGGATCGGGGAGGAGGAGTGCTGAGCCCCGTGGGATGCGTAGGGCAGTGGAAAGGGTGATACATCATAAACCACAGGAGCATGTCCCGCACACCCAGGTATTTGGGCTTTTGCCCAGGGTGTCAGTGCAAGAGCAGGTCCCCCCTGCTATCCCCACCGCCAAGAGCCGGTTATTTTGCCGTATCATTTCACTGCACGACTATCACCCACAGTCCCTGCCCCTCGTACTGTGGCACTGTGGGCCAGTTCCAGCAGTTTAGCAGGGGGATGGTGATGAACAGGCAGCAATCACACCCGAGGCACCAGCGAGGTGCCTCTGTGGTCCCAGGGCTGGGCTGGGAGCCCAGGGATGGCACACCACAGCTGAAGGGAGCGCGTTCGGCCCGGGGATTGCAATCCCAGCCGGCGCCCGTGGGATAAAGCAGATACAAGAGCACAAGGCTGTGGCCAGAGACCTGGGTCAGCTCGAGGGGCTCCTGCCAGCCACCGCTCACTGGTCTTGCCGAGAGCTCAGCGCTTGCTAAGCCACAGGCATTGCCAGAAGCTTGGCTCAGGCGGGAGCTGAGCTGTTTGGACAGCCTGACTAGCAGGGATTAAAGCTAACAAAGCCCCTCTGAGCTCCTTCCTAAAAAAAGGAGGGACACTTGAGCAGGCACCTTCTGGATGCTTTTCCCAGCTCTGCTGCCCTGAAGAGCTCACAGCATCCATGACATGCTGCTGCCATTGCCCCGTCCCCTCCAGATGGATTTGCTTTGCATTTTCCAAACTGGACCTTTGTGTTTCCTGCAGATTTTTCTAACCTCTCTGTCCTCTCTGGTATTTGCAAATCCTCCCAGTTCTGCATCCTTAGAGGATTTTGTGCATGTGTTATTTCCTCCCTCATCCAGAGTGCTCCCAAAGCCCAGTAAACACAGCCGGTCCCCACAGACCGCCACCGGACCTGCACTTTCAATCTTCTCTGGCTCGCAGAGCCCTGAAAACCCTCAGATGAAGACACAAACATTTCCACAGCAAATTCAAGCCCATGAATCCCAAACATCTGCCTGGCACAGCTCAAAACCTCTGTGCAAGACACCAAAGCCCACCTGATGCAGTCCACCATGGGCCCAAGCCACCCCGTGGCTCCCAGCGGCCAGTGTGGTGTGGAAGCGTGACCTTCACCGGCTCATTCCCCAGCACCTCCGTAGATTCCCCAGGCTTGAAAACCAGCTGGAATTACTGGCTGAAGGTGCAGACTTTCATTCCTCCATCCAGAAGTAACTGAGCTACTGCTAGCAGCTCAGGGCATTTGATAACTCCCAGGCTAATGCAATCACTTGCACTCAGTAATTACAGCTGCTTCTCATCCCGCACCTGGGAAGACCCGAGAAATCGCTCAGAGGTCAGGTGTTCGCAGGCAATACCAGCTCCAGGTATCGCTGTGCCTTTCCTTTGATGTGTCAGACCGCAGCCTGATGTGTCAGCAGCTCACATCCCTTTTCCCAGCCCCCTGCTACCCTCCCTCACCCCCTTCCCCTCTCCCAGCATCGCGCCAGGTGATGGGAACCCCCATCCCCAGGGAGGGTTTGTTCCCACGGCCCTCAGCCTCCAAAGGAAACGTTGGGAAGCTGTCAAAGCAACACGCCTCAGCCTCATCTCGTTTCTTCCATTTCTTTTTTGCCTGCTCAAGGGACAGTCCCTGCAGTGGCCGTCTCAGCCTGCAGCCTCTCCTGGAGGAGCTGGGCAGGATCTGGCTGGAGGCATCTGCCCTGTCCCGGTGTGCACCGTGGCTGGCGAGCTGCGGCCGCAGAGCCCTGCCAGGCCTTCCACCCCGACAAGCACCAACATTTCATAATAAATACAGAGCTCAGGGCTGGAAAATAAACGTCTTTCTGTTTCTTTCTGCCTGGGGAGTTCGGCTCTGATACTTTAAAATTGCACATTTATTCTGATTGAAGCAGAAGCGGACAGAAGGCTGAGCCAAGCTGCCAGCACTGTAAAATCAGCTGTCAGGAGCCTTCCCAGAAGCTGCCGTCCTCTGGCCATGCCCAAGATCGTGTTTTCTGCGGAGGGACAGGCTGGAGCTGAGCCAGAGCAAAGCACAGGCAGCTCTGGAGGGCAGGGGGGCTGCCCTGAGGCACATCACCCCCCCTCCCCCCCCAACATCTTCTTGCTGCAACAGCATCGTCTGGAAGGACTGCCTTCTGTTTGCAAGGGTGGGTGCTAAACTGCAGCATGACTAAAAAACAATGAACCCCAAAACGGTGAAAATTCACAGCCCTCGGGGGTCTCTGCTGGAGCTGAGCTGCAGCCCATGAAGGACCAGCACGACGGGCACGGCTGCCCCCATGGAGGCGTCCCCCTGGGGAATTCGGGCTCAGGGAAGGAGGCTGGGCTGGGATCCAGAGCCAGGCAGCTCAGCTCTGCCCCTCCAAAGCCTGGTGTGTTGCAACAGATCAACTGCACAAAGCTTTCACCCCTCGCCCAGAGACCTCTCCCGTGGGTGACACATCCCATGGTACCCATCAGAGCCATTGGCAATGGGTGCTGAGGACCCACCAACTCAGTGCACCCATGGAGCCGGTTCCCAGCAGGCCAGCCACATATCCTGGGCTGCAGACAACCCACCCAGGTCTGGTCCGGGATAAACAGCCAGTTCCCCGGACAACAGCCTGGGGTGGCTCCGGCTCCACTCCAGGCTCTCTCCCGGAGCCAGCGCTGCCCCACGCCACCGCTTCACGCCATTCGGCATGATGAGCAGCGTGTGTAATGGTGTAATGGCTCCAATTAAGAGAGCCGGAAAGCTCCAGAGAGATGCGGCTCTGCTTTCCCAAATGTCAGGTGGAGGTGGAGCGGCAGAGGAAGTGTTTTCATCTCGAAGGCATCTGCGCCGCTGCTTCCAGCTGAGGCAGATGCTCTGGTAGTTGCTCCCATAGCCTCTGAGGATGGAGGCTGCAGATGCGGGGGGACTGAGAGCTCCAGGCCCTTTCCTGCCACCCCCAGCATCTTCCCAACATGGCAAGGGGACAGGGCAGCCTGGAAAAGCATCGCTAGTTCCTCCTTTTTGAGCCACCTCCAAACCTTGCCCGAAACAAGGAAGGTTCCTGGGAGGGAAGGGGAGGCACAGGGCAGCAAACGGTGCTGGCCCGGCGGGTGTCTGCAGCAGATGCTGTCCCTCAGCCCCCGGGGAGGGAATTCAGAATCTCTACCCTGAGCCGACCCCAGCAGCGGGGGCCGGGGGGCAGCGGGGGCCGGGGGGCAGCAGGAGAAGAGGGGAGAAGGTGGCTGCATCCCGCACAGCCTGTTTATTTTTGAGCGCAAACCAGAGCTTTGCTGGAGCTGGAGGAATTCATCTTGCTGAAAGAGCCTTGTTTTTCACGGAGGAAATGAGACAACGTGCTTTTAATAGGAAATAAAAACACATAAAATAAAGAGAAACTGAGACACAGGCCTGGAAAAAAGCGGAGCCATCCAGCTGCGTCTCGCCAGCAGCACGGCCCCTGCCAGCAACCCCAGCGGCTGCACTGGTGTGCACAGCATGGCCACAGCCACACCACGCTTGCACCCCCAGCCCCTCGCTCCCCTCACCCGTCCCGGTGGGTGATGAGTGCATCCAACCAGCGCATCCTGCAGATCTCCATCATCTCCATGTGGAGCCACCTCCTGCCCTGCCCCTGTGCCCTCCTCCTGCACACGCAGGGTAGCAGGGGTTGCTTGGGGGGGCTCTGGGTGGATGCATGAGTGGGTGGATGGATGGATGGGTGGGTGGGTGGATGGATGGATGGATGGTTGGGTCCATGGAAGGGTGGGTAGATGGATGGATGGATGGTTGGGTCCATGGATGGGTGGGTAGATGGATGGTTGGATGGGTGGATAGTTGGGTGCAGGGATGTGTGGATAGATGGATGGGTAGATGGATGGCCATATCAATAGATCCAGCTGTTGTCCTCCAGGGAAATCATTGATGCTTCACAAGCAACATCCCTGACATTTGCAACAATGAACCGTTCAATAAAGCCCCGAAGGGTTGACTCTTGCAAACGTGCCACCAGGATTCAGTAGGTTTCGTGCAGGAAATTCACATTGATACAGCTCAGCAGTGAAAGTTGGGGGTGTTCAAGCCTGGCCAACCCACCAAACATGAGCAGGGGCAGTGTGCACGACAGAAACAATACACAGAAATAGTTATGAAAGGTGTGCCCAGCAAGGAGTGCAGGGAATGGACCGTGCAGCACCCGTGGCTCTGGGCAGGGTGGAAGCTAAGGACATCGGTGGGAGGCAGGTGAGGGCAGAGCCGCACCGCCGTGAGGCTTGCACAGAAGAAAAAGCCCTGATGATTTTCCAGCTGATGGGGGCACCCAGTGCCCTGAGTCATGCGCTCCAACGCTCCCAGGAGAGCTCGGCCAGCCACCCTGTCATGGGTGGGATTGCCGGCACCCTGCGGACAGACGGAGAGCCCCCCCAGCAGGTACAGCCTGCCTCCCAGAGGTGGGCAGCATGTGCTTCAGCAAACGCACAAGGAAAACCAGCCAAAGGCTGGGAAAGAGTTTTTCCAGCTGCATGTTTTACAGGGATTTGCGCCGGGATCAGAGACCACTCATGGCTCGTAACTCATTTGCATTGATTAAGTGAGGCAATTAAACAGCAAGGGAAGGGCTTGGTGGTGGGAGATGGTGGCAGTGCAAGGGAAGAGGCTGGGGAATAGCCCTGGAACCATCGCCAAGAGCAGTTCACAGCTTTACAGTCTCACAGTAAATACCGGATTAAATAGGAATGAAATGCACATCTGGAGGTGGCGCTGGGGAGCATCTGTCCTCCTCTGCCTGGGAGCCCGGGGCCTCATCCTGACAGCATCGCGCTGCCCCATGTCCCTCGGACCTGTGCCAGAACTGTCCCACCTCGGCCAGCACGGGCAGCAGGACATCCCAGCCTGGTGGCTCCTTGGACCATCCGCCAAGCCACAGCTGGGGCTGGCACCATCCTCTGCTCAGCAGCTGGGAATTGTCCCCGGGGCCCAAGATGGACCATCCTGAGCAGCAGCTTTACAGCCTGCAAATGCAGGCTCCTCTCCGAGCAGGCAGCCGGTGGCCAAGCAAACCACGAGCCACACGCACCGGGTCAGAGCTGCCGAATTCAAGGCTGAGCGTTCCCCATCGCTCCGGCGTTGCTCACACACCCGCCCAGCTACTGCCCGGTTTCTTTCCATCAGACACCATCCTGACGTATGAAATCAAAACTCCTCCTTACGTTGCTGTTGGCTGTTGATGAAAATAGCCGTAGCTACGGATGCAAACAAGTGATGTTTCCATACGGAGCTGGCTCCAGCCTTGTCCTGGTTGTCTGCAGAGAGCCGCACCCAGGGCTCGAGCCATGCACGAAGGGCTGGGAAATTTGGTGGCCCTGACCTGGCATTTCTTAAAAACCTGGGGACAACGGTGCCTTGGGCTGTGCTGTCCCCATGCCTGGGTCCCTCTGGCTGCTTGCAGCCACCCCAGAGCTCCAGCAGCTCCCGGCAGCAGCACGGAGCCTGTATCAGAGAGTGGTTAAAGCCTTTGAAACCACTGCTCAGAGGCAACCTGCCGGGGATTTCTGAAGCTGCAGACACTTCAAGACAACCTCACTCGGAAACATTTAATTGGGAGGGCTGGGAGGGAGAGAGGAGGGAGCCCAGGGCATATGTGGCCCGCAGGGAGCGGGGAGAAAAGCTGGGAAGGAGTTTGCAGCGCAGGGGCTTGGCCTCCTGATACCTGGATGCTCCCTTGAGCCATGCGGGCTGCAGCCGTGGGGCACAGCTGTAAATCCCCCAGGATCATCTTTGCCAGCCAGGGAAAGGTTGGGAGAAGGAGGCAGGAAGAGAAACCTGGAAGGAGTTTTCAAATGACTCTTGCAGTCGTTTCCCCAACAAAAGCCCCTTCAGTCCCAGGGTGGCCAGCCCCGCGCGTGCAGCCAAGGGTAACATTTGTGCATGCGGAGCTATATGGAAACGTGTTTATTTTTCAGCACATTTACTGAAACGCTGCATGCTCGAGGGGGGGAGAGGCAGCGACCCAGGGGCCAGCTCCTCTGCTGGTGGGAGCAGGCAGAGCTTTCCTTGGGTCAGTGGGACCGGTGCCAGCTTACAGCTCCAAAACCCAGCCCGGAGCTCCTGCGTGATCCCGTCCTCTCCCCCATGACACCCGCACCCCTTCTCCCACAGCGATGGCTGCGCACCAAGCGCTCCATCCGTTCACAGCCGCACCAAAGTCAGCCGGGAGCAGGGGCGGTGGGAGCATCCCTGGCGCCTGTGCCAATCTGCTGAAAAGCCCACGGTACATCCCCTCCCGGGGAGCACCAGGAGTGGGAAGACGAGTGGGGGTCCCCACCACACCCCCCCGGGGCCGTGTCCGCTAGAGGGAGAGCATGGCAGCTGGTTCCCATCTCCAGCACCGCTCAGCACCCTGGCAGAGCCGTGGGGTGCCCCTGCAGCCCCCAGGAGCCGGGATCCCCCCGCATGCAACCCTCCATCTCCGGCCACGCATGCACTGCCCACCCAAGCCCTCCCACCCCCGTGGCCCCCGGTAGCCCCGTGCTGTGGGGCAGTGGGTGCTGTCCTGCTTGGGCTGCAGAGTGCTGCGCGGGATGCTGAGCTGGGGGTCTGTGGAGGAGGCGGGGGTCTGCTGGAGGGGTCGGGAGGGCCCCCCCCATGCACCCGCCACGTGAGGCTGCAGCTGCTTCCTGGCGAAGGGTATGTGTAATCACTACCAGACCTCGTTGCGCTCCTTGCTAATCAACCCCAGGCTGCTGCGGTTTTCCCTGCAAGACCCCCAGCCCGTTGGCTCGGGGGGCAGAGCTGTGGCAGCTGCTGCAGAAGCCCCCTCCGTACCCCCAGCGCTTGCGAGGTTAAACAGGGAAGTGAGGGGAGCTGGGGGGGGGGCGGGCAGCAGCAAAGCCTGGGAGCAAACAGCACGACCCCCCCTGGAGTCAGACTAACACTGCCCCTGGCACCATACATGGGGTCAAAGCTTTTGTTGAGTTTAAAACCAAATAAACACGTTCCCACCCCTCCCGTGTGGCAGCTCAGGGAAGGACCCCGCTGGGATCAAGGCCATCTTTGGGGCTGAGTCCCATTTAAATACCTGGGGGGGCTCCTGAAGGTTGCACCAGCAGTGACAGTGTTTGCTCATGGTTTGCTGTTAAACACACCTGAATGGAGACATTTACTTAGGATTTCACATTATTAACAGCCACAGCAGGAAAAGGTCGGGGAAAGAAAAAGCCGATGTTATTTCCCCAAGGAAATGCTTGGTGAGAGGATGCTGCCGGAGTTTCCTCCAGCACCTCCATAGCAAAGGGGAATTTTCTCCTTTAAAACACCCAGAGAAAGAAGCGTCCAAAAAAATTGCTGGAGGGAAACCCCCTCGAGGTGACCAGGATGCCAGTTGCTGGGACTGGGATGCCCCGGAGCCAACACCGGGTACCGCTGGCAGCCCAAACTGTGCAGAACCATTCATCACCAGCCCTCGGGGGCGTTCCATGAGAGGATTAATTAAATTTTACACACAGAACTTAGCGCAGGGCTGGGTGTGATCATGCATTATTCATACGTTCAATAACACAGCTGATTTATTAATGAAAAGGTCAGACTCCCTGGAAGTGAAGGCTTGTTGTAAAATTGCTTTGAGCTGGGATGTTTCGGAGAAGCTGCTGGAGCACTGCCGGCATGGGGCTCGGGCTGGGACCGCGACGGCACGGTGAGAGCTGCCCTGTTCCTCACAGCCCATTAATCCCTACGGAAGCACGTTCCCACTCCAGCGCAGGCAGACAGCAGTGGAAATGTATATGCAGGAACCTGGAGGAGTATAGCAGCATCTATAGGGGTGGCTGCCCGGCTGTCTCCTCCCCGCAGCCGCTGCTTCAGCCATGGAGGACCTGGGGAGCCAAAGAGACCCAGAGCTTACACATCAGCATCTCGGTCTTGCAGGGAAAAGGGAGAAAAAGCCACAGGCAGCCAACCCCTCCCTCCAGCGCGGTGCGGGCCGGGAGGGAGCTGGCTGGCGGCAGGGAGAGCAGAGGCAGGAGCCATCTCCAAAAAAAAAAAAAAAAAAAACCAAAAAGGAAGGAAATCCTTATAGCAGGAGCTGTTTCCCCTGGGATTACTCTTGGGGACTAATAGGCCATCTACCCCTCAGCCCCGTATTTAGCTTCGGGCACCCTATTTCTTCTCCTCACCTCTCTTGAGGAGGGCAGCAAACGCGGTGCTTGGGGCTGAGCTGTGACCAGCCTGGCTCTTCCCAGGGTAATACAGGAACCAAGAACGTCTCCAGCGTTTTCACGCCCCCGGTGCTGTCCTGTGTCCCTGACACGGTGCGGTGCTCACACGATGTGCTTGCATGTCATGGCCAAGAGGATGGGTGCCTGCAAACAGCAAAGGGGGCAGACTGTGGGAGTGCAGAGACACCCCCAAAACTGGGTCCGTGGCTCAGGCTCAGCCCTTCCCATCGCTGCTGAAGGCACCAGCTGCCCCCTTTCCCTGCACCCCCTGCACGGTCCGGCAGCAGCTGGGGCCAGCTGTCGGGCTCAGCTCAGCAGCAGTTTCCTTCTGTCTTTGAAGGCAGAGACAAAACCGAGCCCCAGAGCCAGGGAGAGGTCCCGGGGCTCCCAGACACAATGTGCTCCATTGTGCAATGGCGAAGGGAAGGATGAAGAGGAAAAAAGGGGGGAGAAAAACACCCCGGGGGCTCGGGGGGCCGTGCAGGTAGGGACGCAGCCAAGGTGCAAGCCCTAAGCCCTAAGGAGTGGAGAGGGTCAGAGGCGAGCAAGGAAATTGCTGGAACCAGTTTGGGGGGGGACGGGGCTTTTCCAGATGCCTCTGCTCGGTGGGCTGAGGCTGGGAGGAGGCCAGGAGCACTGGGCAGGCATTTGCCACGGATTCCTGCTTGTTTCTGCAGAGCTGAAACCCCCGGACACCCCCGGAGCCTCCGCAGGGGAGAGGTGCTGGGTCCAGTAACCAGCTTTTCCCAGGGCAAACAGGCGCCCCGAGGGCAGGAGGAGAAGCCACTGGTGCCTCCGCTGGGGACGATGGAGTGGAGGCAGCTGGCAGCCGTCCCTGCTGCGATCAGCCCTCACACACTGTCCTCAGAGACGGCCAGCGGAAAAACGAAGGAAAACAAAGCAAGAATTTATCAAACCACATGTAGCGCGGCTGGGGCACATCTCATCCAGCCCTCCCGCTGCCGGCACCGCCGAGGAGGGGAACGCAGCAGGGCACGGGAGCAGAGGTCTGCCAGCCCCTGACATGAGCACAGGGGGTTCGTGCCAGCTCCGGGCAGTGACACATCCCGCTGGGATAACCCGGGTGAGAGCCTGCGGCAGGGACACGGGTGCCCCAGCTGTGGGGACAGCCCCAGCTGGGTGCAGGAGGGGTCGAATCTCAGGCTGGGGTGGCTCAGCAGCTGCACCATCACACTTCTCAGCCTGCTCCTGTCCCCGAGGAGCTGCCAGACTCCCTGTCTGCCTTCACTCTCTCTTCTCGACTTGCAGAGATGCAGTGATGGAGACCTGGTGGCTGCCAGGCTGGACGCAGAGCTCCCCCATGCTCTGCACACCGGTGGCCCGCGCACAGCTCTGCCCATGGCAACACTCACCCCCAGCCCCCCAGAAGTCACCCCACTGCTTCTGGGGGTGCTGGGGGCAGCTCAGCCCCAGCAGATACCTGCCTGCACCAGGCACTTGCCCACAGACAGGAGCGGGTGTTGTTTTCTCCCTGCCAGCAGCCAGAACGCTCGCCGAGATTTCCAAGCATCCGTATTCAGGGCTGTCGGGAAGAAGCCGCTTTGATCATTGCTAATTATTGCTCACGGGCTGACAGCACCCGCATGAGCTCTGCAGCACCCAGCCCACCCCCAACTCTGCCGCATCTGCCCACGGAACCCCCGCAGCCCCTCGCCACCTTGGCCCCTGCCTGTCCCACTCCATGGGGCCGTAGCACCATGCCCAGATTATCCACATCCCAGCGCCCACCCTCTGGGGCAGAGGTGACCAGGGATGTGCCCCAGCACCCAGGGCATGGAGAGAGGGGCACTGCCACCCCAAACCCAGGGGGTTGGTCCTCTCCCTCCAACGCCACCTCCTTCTAAATGCTCTTTTTATTCCCATAAATTGCAAAGGTGCTGCCAGGACCCCAAGTTTCCCCCAAACAACTCAATTCAGCTGAACAGCAAGTGAAAGCAGTGAACGCCCACGCCCTGCTTCTTGCTCCTGTTTATCTCCAAAGCTTTTTTTTTGCCTTTTTTTTTTTTCTTTTATAAAAAAGAAAGCCATGCCTGCCCTTAATCTGGAGGAGTGTTTGCAGCTCGGCAGAAGGCTTGGAGCGCGGTGATGGGAGCCAGGGCAGGGGAGGGCAGGGGCTCGCTGCAGTGACCCCTGGCAGGGCGCAGCTCTGCTCTGGGAGAAGCAATGCCAGGGCAAAGAGGCTTTGAGCACCAGGACAACTTGATTTGTTTGCTAGCGCAGGAAGCCAGGTGGCAGGAGCAGGCAGGAACGCTAATGGGTTTCCCAGGCAGCTGATGTTTCGCTTTTCTTTTTTTTCTTTCTTTTTTTTTTCTTTTTTCTTTTTTTTTTTTTTTCATATTTCAGATGCTTTAGAGAGAAAAACAGCCCGCGCACCATTTGGACAGGGAGCTCAGTGCCATGACCTTCCCAGAGCTGGGGGTACCTGGGAATCTGGAGGGACCCACGAGGCACTGGGGAAGGGCTGAGCGTGCCATGGGATGGCCAGGCTGGGGGGCTCATCACAGGGCTGTGAGGATGCGCCTGGCTGCAGAGGGCACAGCGGGACAGGATCAGGCCCTGCCTTCCCCCCCTGCCCACCAGCTCTGCCACCCCCACCCCAGGACTGGCTGCATTTCACTAACGGGAGTAGATTTGGGAGGCTGTGTATTTTAAGACCATCAGCATCATTTAATAGTGATGATAGACGTGTGGTTTTAAAGGCACCCTGGGACAGGGATATTCACCCTGCTCCGCTCTGATGGTCCCTGCTGAGCCAGGAGGGACCCCCAGCAGCTTGATTCTGTGTGCCAGGACCCCCTCCCTGTTCGCTGCCTGGTGCAGCTCAGACTGCTGGTTATAATTTATTAATCTCTACACAGGTTTATATTTGGCTCCCAGTGTGTCTGCAAATCTGTTTGCGGAGAGGTTTGGGTACCAAGCACGCCTTGGGGGAGGAACCCTCCAAGCTGCAGAGGAGAGGCTTGGGGCTGGGGAAGGGGGTTGGGGACAGGTTTGGGGACAGGCAGAGATGGGACCCTTGGGCTCAGCGCTCTGCAAGAGGGCTCTGAAGCTCCCTGCTTGTAGGAAACATGACATGAGATTTTCCCCATCCAGGAGCCTCAGTCAATGGGCTGGAATGAACCTGTTCCCTCCTGCTGTTTGTTCAGGAGAGCTGGGAGGCTTCGGAGAGGAGCCAAGCGTTCAAAGGGCCTTTGAAAATGTGAATTGAAGGCTCTGAGCAAGGAATTGCTGCATTTTTCGCCTTTTGCTCCTTGGACAGCTGCAGCCAGTGCCTGGCAGCCTTCAGAGCTACCTTGATGCCATGGTGGGGACAGAAGGGGAGAGGCAGCTTGGTCCCGACGGGACACCTTGCTCAGCCACAAAGCACAGAGCAATCACCACCAGCAAATGTCCTGGGGCTTCCCATGCCCCTGTCCCCTCCTAAGATCCAGCAAGGGGCAGAGAGCTGCTGCCACGTCCCAATGGAGCTTCTCCGTCCCGTGGTGGTGAGCACAGGGGCTCTGGGTTTGGACATCCATCACCCTGGGGGGCAGGGGCAGGTCCTGTGCCAGGCTGATGCAGATCAGGGTACAGCAGTCCCACAGATGGGGCTGGGAAGATGTCAGAATCCTGCCGGGTTTGGTCCCGACACCACGTGATAGCCACAAGCAGAACTGAATGATGCCCACGCAGCCGTGGGCAAACATCTGCGTCAAAAGCCTGGGCACAGGCAATAAATCACGGCAGCAGAAGAGCCTGTGACACCTGATGGGACTTGGTGATCTTTGCAGCTGGCAGCTCCCTCGCTGGCCTCCCGAGTGGATTTGCACTTGGCTAATTTTGCGTGAACTGGTCTCCTGGCTCCCCTGCAAAACCCAGAGGCTCTCAAATGTATTTCACTGCGTGCTTGTAACCAGCCTCCGTTAGCCGTGGAGATGTTAGCAGTGTAAAGCACACATCCAGGGACAGGCGAGGGAGCGACGGGATGAGGAAACGCTTCATAGTTTCCAGCTCTGTTCCAAATTAAGCACTTAACCTTTTTAAACACATTTTACAGTGGTTGTAATAAGCTCTGACCCTCTTTGTGCTGAGACATCTTCTCCCGGCCCAGCCCAGGGTACCAGCCACGCTGCGAGGGGGGAGGCACTGGAGCCCGTGGATGGAGATTTCAGAAATCCAGCATCTTGAGCTTGCAGGGAGGGTGATGAGAGCACACACACTGAGACACTGGGTATCCAGAGCCACGTCTGTGGGACTGGGAGCTGTGGAATAGGCTGCAGGGACATTCCTGGGTGTGGGTGCTGGGATGCTTGAGTCCACCCCATAATAACCCGCAGGCCCTGAGAGACCGGGGAGCTATTACATGAGACTCCAGAGCCCCAAAGGCAGCCTGTAATTACAGTGGGATGGGGCAAAGGCTTCCCCAGCCAAATCAGTATTTCCCAGTGCCGGCAGCCGTGCCAAGCCAGCAGTTGGGGTGGGTAAGGGGCAGTTTGGGGTCTGCTTTCCTCCTCTGACCCCCACCGCCACCCCCCCAGGAGACCTGGAAGCCACTGCCGGACCACGATGGGATGGACAAGCGAGGACGGGGGCTGCAGGGCTGCTCTGCCCAGTGCAAAGGCAGGTGGCACTTGGGGGTGGCACTGGGTACACGTAGTGTGCCCAGGACAGGGGACAGAGCAGCAGCAAGGGGGCATGGATGGGGGCCGGCAGCTGGCAACCCCCTTATTTTTGGTGCAGGCATTTTTTTGGAGCCCCATGGCACGGAGCATCTGGGGCTGGGGCATGGGATGCGAGCGAGGGGGGCTGCAGCCGGCCACCGATTCCACGACGCTGGGTATCCCACGGGAGGAAGAGGAGGGGAACGGGCGGAGGGCGAGGATTCCCAGCCGAGGGCTGCCTGTCATCCCCTTTCTCGCCAGGGAGAGCCTGGGCTGAGCCCTTGCAGCTGGCTGCAGGCAAAGGAAGCGTTGAAGCACCTCCCGTGGAAATTGGGTGACCCCGGGAGCCCCGGGAGCATCGGACGGCGCTGACACACGGGAGCCGCGGCGTGAGCATCGCCCCAACAGCCCGCGCCCCACTCAGGGGTTCCAGCAGAGTCCCCCCGGGCTCGCTCAGCAGTCCCGCCGTCTCCAAGTGACCAACTCCCTCCGGATTGCCTCAAATCTCGATTCAAGAATGTTGTTTGGGCTGAAGAATGTATCGCTAAAAAAGAAAAAAAGGGAAAAGGGAGGCCGGGGCGAGAAGGGAGGTGGAGGGAGGGTTCACCCTGCCCTTCCGCACTGACCTTTGTGTTTTCGGGGGGGGGGGGAGGGGGGGCTCCAGCCGCTCAGTGTAGATGTTTGCCAGATGTTGAGCACCTTCCCCCCACCCAGCTGAGCCCATCACCCCTGTTCCCCCCTACCCTGCTGCCTGCACCCCCTAAGGACCCCACCTGCCTGTCTTGCAGCCACCCTCAGAAATCAGGTGGGGGCTTTTAGGTGAGTTTGTTCTCGGCAGAGCCCTTTGAAAAGGAGCAGCACAGCCCTGGTGGGGGCATCCAAGATGATAACGGCTCTGAAAGTCACAGAGCTGCTCCTGCAAGCAGAGGAGAGCCTCAGGCACCCTGCAGACACCAGCACTCCCACTTTGGGGTGCAGCCAGAGGAAGGAGAGGGCTCCGGGCACGGCACAGCGGGATGGAGCCATGCAGAGGTACCTGGAGAAGGGCACTCGCTGCCAGTGCCCACACGAGCAGTTTCTCTGCGTTTCACAAAGGCTGGAAGGAGCCAGGACTAGTGAGGAAGAGGAGATTTAGGTTGCAAACATCCAGAAAGACGGTGCAAACCTGGGAGCCGCGGACCTCCGGGCACTGGCTCCAGAGCCTTTCTGCTCAGGTGTTTGTAGTCTGAGCCTCGTCAGGAAGCCTGATGCAAAGAAGGGGCTCTGGATCACGGCTTCATGGGTCACTCCACCACGCAGGCTCTGCCCCACACATTTCCACACACACCCCTGCCTGAGCAAGGCTGGAGATGCCAAGGGACAAGGTCTCCTTGGCTCCTACTTGGACTCTTGTCACTGGAGTCCCTTAAAAGAGCAGCTGGGACCTTCACCCTTCAGGGATCTGCCTTTAAAGCCAAGGTCTAGGAGGGGACCTGAAGGACTTTACAGGCAGCCAGGGCAGGGCATGGTGAGGTTGCTACACAAGCAGCCCTGTCTTCAAGCACCCTGAGCCCAGCGGGGCTGGTAACCCCCTCCCAGGACAGGGAGGGCCATGGAAATTAAAGAAAATAGCATGAGTGGGAGGACAGAGCAGCCAACAGCTCCAGCAGAGCTGAAACTTCTTGGAAATGTAGAAGAGGCAGAAATAACATTTCCATGAGTAAAAAGGGAAGCTGCTCTAGAAGTAGCCACGCTTATGACAGCCACTGGTTTTGGATGCCCACGGTAGGTTTAATAGTTCGTCCAGGCAGAACGAGCTTTAGCCTTAGCAGGAGCATCAGAGAGTTTTGTTTCTTCGTTATGCTGTGCAGCGTTTGGTCCCCCTGCCAAAAGCATCCTGATAAACCCGTGTCCATCCCCGAAGAAGACAACACTCCCGGCTCCAAGCGCAGGATTTGCAAATTAAAGGCAAACTCGGGCCAGATTCAGTGGTTTCAAATACAAAGCTCAAGAGTATTTGATCAAAACAACTGGAACAAACCCAACCAAAATAGACACTGTTCACATCAGTTTGATTTAGAAAACCAAAGCAAACCAATACAGGCATCTGTCTGGCCCTGATGAGACGCAGACTGTGACCGCTGGAATAACTGCTCCGGATGAGATTATGCAGCGATAGGGACAATTGGCTTCGAGCAAACAGGACGGCATGTTCCCAGCTCCTGTCACCAGTTCAGGGCTTTCTCTGAACCGTCAGCAATAGGGAAGAGGTGTTTATAGGAGGAGACAGTGAAAAAGTTTAATGGAAGTCACTTGGGAGAGAGAGAGGAGCTGGTTTGCACTGAGGTCTTAGCAACACACCAGGCACATGGACCACACCAGAGAGCCCCACTTGCAGCTTGGGAGGTGCCAGACACGTGGAGCATGGGATTTCGAGGTTGGATGGAGAAAAAGAGACATATGTGGTTCTTTAGACAGTAAAGTTTCACTTCCCTGAGATAGTCCGAACCAGCTCATCCCAGGATGAGATTAAACAGAAAGTCCCGGTGGCTGTGGGCAACACACGAACTGAGCTTAAGCACGTTGTTATTTTCTGGTTTAGGCTGGGAAAGGGGGATGTGGCCATGGGGATTGGCACCACGGGAGCCAGCTCATGTGGGGAGGGGTCCTCAGCAT
This sequence comes from Falco peregrinus, assembly GCF_023634155.1. NCBI lineage: Eukaryota > Metazoa > Chordata > Aves > Falconiformes > Falconidae > Falco > Falco peregrinus. Next base: position 4,506,853 of record NC_073736.1, on the reverse strand, counting down.
CTCCTGGGGGACCCCCAACCCCGGCACCCCCAGCAGGGCCTGACCCCAGCAGGCACTGGGGGACAGCCTCCCCCAAAGGGACCATGTCCTGGGTCATGAATATTTTTAATTTCTGGAGGATGGAGAGGCCACACTCCTTATCTAACCTAGCTGGGGACAATTTGCTTTTCCAGAGAAACATCCAAGCCCTGTGAAAGCCTCCGAGCTGCTGGCCACCAGGACACCTCGAGCTGCCAGAGATGTGACGTTGGTTGACACCATCCAAGCGCCGAGCAGCAGATGTTACTGGCTGCCACTACCCTCCCCACCATTCTCCCCTGGAACGGAGCTCCCTGGCAGTGGGAACAGATCCCTCCAAGCAGGGTCATTCTCAGCATCAGCTCAGAGCCTTGAACCACCTCCCTGCCTGTGGTGAGAGCCCTTCTCCAGCCGCCCCGCGCCACTGCAAGCTGCCGTGGCAATGCTCGATGGGGAAGAAAAGATGCTACCAGCCACATGAGAGACCCCCACCCCACTTTACCAGGGTTTTACCTCCTTTTGGACAGCACTACCCGCCCCCCCCGTCCTCTTTTCCCACTCAAAGGCAAGGCTTTCTCTGAATCCTCTCCTTGCAGATCCCGGCCCCGTGCTGTGGTGCAACGCGCTGCGCTTTCCAGGCACACTCTTCCTTCCCAACTAAACCGCCTTTCTGGCAAAGTCCCCACTGTACAGCGTGTCCCTCGCAACCCCGGCCACCAACCGCCCCGCACATTCCTCCTCCTTACAAACAGGACCTTCAGAGCAGAGCGATAAGGATCTTTGCAAGGCTCCCCAGGGGAAGAGGATGTTTTGGCTGGGAAATTTCAATGAAAAGCAAGGAGAAAGAGAGCCTGGAGGGAGTCTGGCACCTGCTGAGCTTCACTAAGTAATTCCAGGCTCCTAGGAGGACCTGGGCGTGTTGCTGGAGCCGGGCATGGGGATGCCGATGGGCGGTCAGGGCTCCTCCTTTCCTTGTGGGAGGAAATGCTTCGACAGCCCTGGAAGAGCTGTCTCCAAAGTTAAAATGCAGAGAAAGCCAGGATGGGGACCAGGGGGGCCGTGACAGCACCCACTGCTCCCTTGCTTTGCAGGGCCCCCCAGGGCAAGGCTGGCACCGGGAGGCGATGAGCCTTGTGACAGGGAGAGCTGCGAGCTCTCGTGTCTCTGCACAAGCACGGTCACCCTCAGCACACGCACCCCTGCCCCATCCCCTCGCACCCACCCGTGGGGTATGGGGACACCCCTCATCCCAGGCGGGTGGGCACAGCCTGCAGAAATGCCAGCTTGGCATCTCTCTCTCCTGCCAAGCTGAAGACAAATTCCTGCTGTCACAGTGGCCCTTTGGTAGGCAATTTATTTACCTTGGATGCTGAAGCCTTATCGTTCATGGAAATGTTTATCCTAAATATTTAATAGCAGGACTGCATAAACTGAGGCTTCCTGGGGAAGAAGCCCAGGCTGTAGTTCGAGCAAGCACTAATGTCTCTTCTCCTAGTATTGCAAAAGTTAAAAGATAATTTCTTGCTTCTCCCTAAAAATCACATCCTCAGCGCCTCAAAATTAGATATTTTTTAATCTGGCCGGAGGCCTCCTCATCGCTTCCTGATGAGAAACACAGGAGACCTAACAACACCCCTTTTAAAAACAACATCCCTGATTCCACTAACTCGTTAAACAGAAAGAGCCTGAAAAGTGCCAACACTCCTATGAGAAAAGACGGGAGAGAGAGAGAGAGAGAGAGACAGAGAGAGAGAGGGAGGAAAGAAAAAGCAGGTTATTTATAACGCCAGGCAGCATTAGGGTCTCTTCAGTCTCTCCTGCAAACTGGCTGCTGCTGGGAGGTCACTCCCCAAAAAACCTGCTGAGCCCGTGACCTGCAAGCACAATATTTGATCTGGGATCTGGGGCGGGCACCAGCCTTTGCAAATTGGGAGACACACTCACATGCTGCTTGACGCACGGGAGATCCCAGAGAAGAGCAGCGAGGCTTTGGAAAGGAGGCTTTTAGCTTGGTAAGTCCGTCTCTATATTTATTATGATTTTTTTTTTTTTTTTTTTTAAGCCTGATTTCCATACCCCTGCCTCGGCGGGCGGGCGGCTGCCACGCAAAGCACATGCCAGCGACACGGGTGGCACAGCTTGAAAGCCAGCGCTCCCAAGCCACGGCAGTGGGGAAGCCCTCTCCTGCGACCCACAGCTCTCGCCCCTCTGGCAGCTCCTTGCCCCCTGGGCTGGGAGCTGGACACCTACAACCATCGACACCCAGGTGCAGGCAGTGCTGCCTCCCTGCCCATCCCAGCTCTGCCCGTCCCGTCTGACGGGATGCAGGGAAGCCGGTTTCATGCCTGGCACAGCAGCAATGGGCCAAGCCCATGGATGGCCACAGACCATCCCCTTTGGAGAAGTCCCTTTCTCCAAAACCTGCTCCCTCCTGGAGTGAGGGGCTGGCCCCACTATCCCAGCAGCCTCTGGCACGGGAGCATGGGTACCAGGAGATGACACGGATCTCGTGGCCGGCACGCTCAGCTCAGATCCCACCCCAAAATCAGGGCTGAAGCCCACCGGGGAGGGGACAAGCAACCTTCAAAAGAAGCGGTGGGCAGCGGTGTCTCCTGAGGACAGACTCTGGGGTTACCAGTACACTGAAGGGGACCACTAGGAAAAGTGGAGGGACCCCACGGGTCGGTCCTGCCCTGCAGAGAGGGCCCCCCTGGGAGGGGGCTGCCAAGCAGCTCTGCACGGGTGGAGAAGCCCCTGCGCAGAGCAGGGCGGCTCTGGTATTTCAGCAGGCAGAGAGCCCTTGAGCAGAATGGAGGAGGAGAAGAAACTCCTCTGTGACTGCCAAGCTCCCCCATTGCACACAGCATCCCAGAGGACCACATCTGATCTGCCCTCGGCCACACGAGCGCACGGAGGGGGAAGGAGGGAGAGCAGGGGAAAGCCAGGGAGCCATGCCTGCCCGCCGCCACCTCAATCCCTCTTTTCTTCCAAGCACGAGCAGCCTGCCAGTTTGCCTCGGTGGCAGGGCGGCCGCCGGCTGGGAGCAGACTGTGCCCTCTTTGTCTGCCAGGCGAGACATCCCCTCCTCGCTGTGGGGTGGGGACGTGGTGGGGTTCCATTGGGACACCCCACGGCCACCCCCTGGCACGGTGAGGAGGGACAGTGGCCCATGCCCGAGCATCACCCGCAGCACGGCTGCCGGCGCGGAGCTGGCAGGGATGCACCAGCAGCTCCGCGCTCCCAGACACGCGTACAGGAGCCAGCAGGCAGGAGCGACTCCTCTCCCCCTCCGAACAGCCCGCGTATTTCCTGGAGGCATTTCAAGCTGCTCTGTGTGCTCATTTCGCCCCGAGATGAGGCGTCAGGATGAACTGCCCGGGCTGGAGTCCTCCAGCGCCAGCGCCGCGGTGTGCCGGCACGCTGCCCTGGGCATGGCATGGGGCAGCGGTGAAGTCCACGTCAAGCCAAGGGGCTCGGGGACAGGCCTGCCTTGCTCCGAGCCCTCAGCCCTGCTCTCCTCCTGGCTGTCAGCCCTCGGCAGGCTGGATTTCATAAGCAGGGTCCAAGCACCAGGTGACAGCTCCCTCTCTCCCTGGTCACACTGGCCTCGAGGGGCCGGTGGATGCTGCCGCTTTTCACGTCGGGGCTGAGCTCAGGGAAATCGAAGCTTGAAAGTGATTTCATTTAAAAAAATAAGCCAGAATGTGTTTACCAGGATTTACATCAGTCCTAAGCAGCATGAGCATCCTGCGTTTCTGTGGGGGAAGGGAGAGCTGGATGAAACCCACAGCGTATCATGTAGCCAGCGAGTGTAGCATAAATATAGCTCCATTGAAACATGCCTTGAGCTCCATCAACCTGTTCCCACAGCCATGGCTCCCTGCTTGGCCAGAGAGTGTCCGTGTCCCTTCTCCTCCCTCCGTGCAGGGCCGGCGCAGGCACATCCCAGGCACCCTGGAGCAGAGCTGCGTGCCCTGACACAAATTCAGACCATGCATCCCATATCTCCATCCTCTACACAGTTGTAAGAGAAATACCCATAAGTAAAGATTTTGCAAGCAGATATCCGCTGGGATGGAGGTTTCTAGCAGGCCTGAGGTGGAAAGGGGACTGACCAGCTACCTGCAGGCAGGGGACATGTGTTCAGCCACAATTTTTCGGGTAGGATTCACCCAGGTCCCCTGGTTCTCCAGCTCTGCTGCCAAGTGCCACCAACCCCACGCAGGGCTGCTGCCACATCCACCCCCACCGGCTGCCCAGGCCACGGGGTGCAGCTCGCCTGCCTCCAGCTCTTCCATCAGGCCTGACTCTGCTGATGGTTTCCTCCCCATTTCTCCCCCACCCAGGTCCCTCCAGCATCGGCACCATGCGTTGGGCCACCGTCCTGATCATCGCTGGGCTCTGCGGAGCCTCGCTGGGCCAGTACAATGAAGAAGAAGACATGGCTTGGTTACAATACTACATACGGCAGTCCCGTATGTCCTCCTACAACTACATGCCCTACTACGAGGATGACAACACCCCTTACGTGTACTCTTACCTCCCAGCCCCAGACACAGAGGCAGAGCCCGGCCCTGAACCTCAGCAAGCCCTTTCCTGGCAGTGTCCCCAGGAGTGTGATTGCCCCCCTAACTTCTCATCAGCCATGTACTGTGACACCCGTAACCTGAGGTACCTGCCCTTCGTGCCTTCCCGCATGAAATACGTCTACTTCCAGAACAACCAGATCACCGCCATCCAAGAGGGAGCTTTCGACAACGCCACGGAGCTGGAATGGCTCGCGCTGCACAACAACCAGATCAACAGTGAGAAGATGGGCAAGAGGGTCTTTGCCAAACTCAAAAACCTGGAGAGGTTGTACATGAACAACAACAACCTAACCAAGATGCCCAGCCCCTTGCCCCGCTCCCTGAGAGAGCTCCACTTGTCTTACAACCAGATCTCCAGGGTCCCCTCCAACGCTCTGGAGGGTCTGGAGAACCTCACAGCCTTGTACCTCAGCCACAACTACATTTTTGAGATGGGAGCATCCCTCAAAGGACTCAAGTCCTTGATCCTTGCTGATCTGAGCTACAACCACCTCAGGAAAGTCCCCGATGGGCTCCCAATGGCTTTGGAACAGCTCTACCTAGAGTACAACTACATCAACACCATCCCTGATGACTATTTCAAGGTCTCTCCCAAGCTGCTCTATGTACGGATGTCCCACAACAGCCTAACGAATCAAGGTCTCTCTACCAACACTTTCAACAGCAGCAGCATCCTCGAGCTGGACCTCTCTTACAACAGGCTCCAGAAGATCCCCCGGGTCAGCACCAACCTCGAGAACCTCTACCTTCAAGGGAACCAAATCAACGGTGAGTAGGAACTCATCAACCAAAGCGCGGTGGTGCAGGGGATGGTGGTGCAACAGAGGGATGGGGAGACGAGGATGCAGAACCTCCTGTGGGAGGCTACCCGGGGTAGTGGTTTGAGTAGGAAGCTGGAATTTGGCAGCTTCTAGGTGGCCCTCAGCAAGGCAGGAATGGGGCCTGTTGTGTCCCAGCACAGCTGGAGCTCAGAAGCTCCCAGCCCTGAACGCTCCCGTGTGACCCACAGAGCCATCACACTGGTTTTACTGAGCATTTATCCAAAGCCTGAGCATCTTCTGGTTAGAGATGCCAGAAATCAGCTGTGGGTAGAAGCACAACCTGGGAAGGGGACTACAGCCATAGCCCAGCATTGCACACAGGCTGAGGGGTCACCAGTAGAGAGACAGAGGTGGGGGGTCCCCACAACCACAGTCATTGCACGTGGGAACACGCATCACCCCAGCCAGCACTAATGCAGGGGACAGGGATGTACCCCGTGATACCCAGTGGTCTGCAGCGCTCAGTACCAGTGCAGCCCCCTTTGCCCACCTCCCACCCCACCTTGCAGGGCACCAGCACAGCCCAGGCACAGTCCATGGCCCCAAAGCCCCCCCCAGGGTCACGGTCTGCAGCCGAGGGGTGCATCCTTGCCAGGGCTGGGACAGACGGGAGCTCTTAGTTATTGAAGCCATCAATGCAGCATCTTCTGCCAGGACTAAAATTCACTCCACACAAATAAATAAAAGGAACAGATTGTTCTGGGGCTGCTATTTATAAAAATAAACTAGGGGGAAAAAAAAACCCAAGCATTCTCCTGGAAAAATCCAGGCTTGCTCCTCTCACCTGCCAGGCCCTGAGGGCAGGACCCTCCCGGAGCGGTGCTGGAGCCCCTGAGCAAGCCTGGGATGGGGACAGGGATGCATCCGTGCAGCCATCCGCTGTTGCATAGGAAACACGCAACCCCGCACCCGGGAACCAACTGAAACACAAAAACAAGAACAGATTCCCAACTGTTTGCTTTCAACATTTGTAGCTGTTAACGTCTGCCCACAAATGCCACGAAACCTCCGCAGAGCTGCGCAGGCTTTACAACAGCTTTTCCTCCAGCTGCGGTTTTTGCCTCTGACCTTTAAAGCATCCCCAGAAACAAGGGGGCTGCGGGTCCAGGGGTGCAGCACCAGCCTCGGGGGGGGGGGGGGGGGCACATCCCACCCCATGGGGCATCAGCACTGGGGTCGTGCCCCACCAGCCACACAAGAGGCCCCCACTTGCCTCCCCACACACCACAGGGCTTGCAGCCCCCCCCCCCCCCCCAGCCCCAGCCTGGGGGCACAGGGGTCCCCCAGCACCCAGCTGAGCTCCCCAGCAGCAGCCTGGCCTGGAGCTTTGCTGCCCTCTAGTCCCAAATCCTGCACAGAATTTTTGGAGTTTGCTCCATCTCCTCCCTTCCAAACTGGACCCGAGTTTCCCTGCCTGGCACTGACAGCAGCCTGTGGCAGTTGAACAGGGAGGGGGTGTCTGCAGGCGTGGGATGGGGACAGGGACAGGGATGGGGATGGGGATGTCCGCCCTCCTGGACACGCTGCCTGGGTGGTCCTGTGGTAGCTGGGGAGAGCTGGGGCTGAAGGCTGTGGTGTACGAAGCCTCACAAAAGAGGCTGCAAAGGCAATTCCTGATAAAAAGCGGTGTTTTCCCTGTCTCCACCCGGCGTTTTCCCTACAAACATCCCAGCCAGGCTGGGCAAAGGCAGCCGAGTGTGGGCACCAGCACTGCTTCCAAACCCTTGAGCAGGCACAAACTCACGGGCTGCCTCCGAATATGGCAAGGAGCATCAGTTACCCTTTTATCTTGAGAGGGGGGGGTGTCAAGACCAAATTTGCGGGAATAATTGGTAATTTGGGGGTGCTTTCCTTTTTTTCCTGCCTACCTTAACATAAACCAGCTCTTGGAGGTCGGTACCCACAAACCCATCCCCAGAGCAGCCCCACTTGACATTTCTCACATCACTCCCCAAGATCAGTCACATCATGAAGGTCAGAGCTGGGGCTCAGCTCTCTGTCTCCTCTCCCCCCGCAGAGTTCTCCATCAGCAGCTTCTGCACCGTGGTGGACGTCATGAACTACTCCAGGCTCCAGGTCTTGCGGCTCGACGGGAACGAGATCAAGCGAAACGCGGTGCCCCCCGATGCCCCGCTATGCCTGCGGCGTGCCACCATCATTGAGATCTAGCCTGGCCCCCCCCGGCCCCCACCCCATCCTCTGGACTTGGCTCCCCCATTCCTGGGGAGACACTCATGCCCATTTTAATGCAGCTTGACAGTTTGATTTGGCTTCCGCAATAGTGCAGTAAGGGTACTCCAGCGGCAGCCCACGTGGGTGGGCAGGAGCCATTCTTCCCCCAATGCTCCTTCTTCCCAGCTCTCCGGCCACGCAGGGTGGGACAGTCCTGGTACCATTCCCCCTCTTACCCCACCACAGCCACCCCCCAAAGTGCTGCATCCCCATTCATCCTTTCCCCAGGTTTGGGGAGGGATGCAGCAGGGATGGGGGAGAGCTCATCCTGCCTCCCAAACGTGGCACTGAGCACCTGAGCCCAGCAGGGAGGGGTTCAGGTGTGGGTCCCACACCTGAAGAACCAGCAGATCCAAACCCACCCACCCTGGGCCAGGTTCCAGCATTCACTGGGAGGGACACCCAGGAGGCTGGAAGCTGCATCAGTAAAGGGTTAAAGATGCTCTGGCTGCCAGCATCCTTCAGTCTAGGATGGGGAAGAGCGAGCACATCCACACTTGCCCCTCGGTTTTTTCCCCCCTTCCATCAGCCTCCTGCGCCAGAGAGAAAGGAGAGAAACCTTTCCTGCTGCTGCCAAGTGGCTGTCAGCTGCTGAGGTTAGAGACAAACACCCTGAGAAACAGCCTGTCTGGGGCCACGGCCGAGGTGGGTCTCACATTTTCCTCCTGGACCACTGGTTCGGGGCAGCGCTGGGATGGAGGGATGGGGCAGTTCCCAGTGCTGCCACCCCCAGCTGCCTGGGGACCCCCGCACACCCGGCTCCATCCCACCCCCCAGCCTGGCCTCAAGCTCCCTCCCTGCCCAGGCAACCAGGGTCTTCCAATTGGAAAAAAAAATAATAATATCAGTGTGACCTGTGCATCTGCAGCGCATTTGAATTTGCCAAAAGCCAAAACCACCCAGCTTGGTTCCTTGGACAGTTTAGTTTGAGAACCAAAAGGGGCAGCTGAGCTTTGGAGATGACCTGCGAAGCTGAAGAGGTCATCCAGACCCTCCGCATTTCCACTGCATGCCAACACTATAGCAACAAAAACCCAAAAAAACCTGTACTCTCACTGACGCATGAACTGTAGATATCGTACCAACGAATAAAGCCCTTTCTGTAACTGCACGAAACGTGTCTGAGGAATCCCAAACGCAGAGACCAGGGTCCCAGCATCTGGGTGCTCGGAGCCGTAACCTCCCCTCTCGCACACCAGATCTTTCTGCAGACATAATCCGGGCTGGATTTGCCGTCTAGTGGTTGTACCAGACACGACATGTGTGTACACCGCCTTCCAATGCTCCAGCATATCCCAGATGGGGTCCTGGACGTTTATAGAAGGAAAAAATGCACATGGAAAAGCAGCATCAGTTGAGAGGGAAGGGATGGCGGTGCCACTGGCACAGTACTCCCAGTTGTTATTTTCCGGATGCTTTCATATTCTCCAGCCTTCAGCCCTGCTTATTTTTAACAGCTAAGCTGGAGGATGCTTAAAAAGAGATATATTTCACATAAGCAGGATTTTGATAGCTCTGGAGTTGCACAGAAAGTGCCACTTCCCCGCCTGCGGGCCCCTGCGTGCACCGGGGGCTCGCCTGGTGCGGGGCTGGGGGCAGAGGCTGCAGGCACTCGGGGGGGGAGGGGGCAGGAGCTGGGCTCCCCCAAACAGCCCCCCCAGCTCCACCCAAGGCTCAGGAGGCAAGAAGACCCCGCTCAGGCCACCCCCTTACTCATCCTCTCCTGCATCCCAGGGATGCACACATCCTCATCACAGCCTCCCACAGCCAAACCCCATTCCCAGCAGAGATGCAACCCCCCGGCAGCGGGCTGGGGGACCCCCAGCTGAGGGGATCCCACTGCCCACCCAGCTGGCTGATGACTCCAGGGCTGTCACTAGATATCAGCATCCACACCCCCTCCCGAACCAACACCCGGCTTGGGGGGTCCACAGGGGTCTGTGCCCCATGACCACAGTGGGGGGGCTTTAGGGTCTGGCAGCAACCAAGCAAAACCCCGGGGAAGCTGCCACTCAACGCTGCTTCCAGCAGCTGCTTTATCCACACAGGGCGATCAGGATTGCTGATGTACACCAGCTGGGGCACTGGCTCTGCATCTGGCAGGGGTAAAGGTGAGGGGGTAGAGGGCCATTGAAACTCGCTACCCTCCTTTTCCCTCTCCTCCCCAAAAAAGGGGGGGGTGAGGAGACCCTATAGGGCCTGGTTGAGGCTACGAGTGCCCAGTCACTGCCTTGTTGTTGTGGGGATAGCAGGGATGGGGGCTTGCACCCCCTCCTCATTCTCCTCCTCCTCCTGTTGCTGGCAGGAGGTGCAGGGTCCAGTGTGCCCCAGCAGCCTGTATCGCACGATGAGGAAGAGGAGGAGGAGGAGACAAAGACACCCCACTGCTCCTGCCAGACCTTCTTTCCCCCACCATCACCCCACGTCTGCAGGGGGGCTCAGGCCACGGGCATTGGATCGGGACACCCACCTTGGGGCTGTCCCTGCATGACACCCTAAAAACCAGCAGCTCCCACAGCGTGCCCCATGGGGACAGGCAGGATTCCTCTGGAGCTCCCCTGGAAACCCCCAAACTCTGTCTCCACTTCTCTCCAGCCTCTTCCCCCAGATTCTTTTCCCCTCCTCCTTTTTTTTTTTTTTTTAATTTTTATTTTCCCATTGCAGCATCCCTCAGCGCAAACGCTTCCCAGCCTGTTTGCAAACATCCCTTTAGGAGAATGTTTCCCCAGGAAGTGCGGGATTTATGTTTAAAAACAACCACTCCAAATATTTTCCTTCGGAGAAGTACACAGGAAAGCGGGGAGGCTGCGGGCAATGGGTTTGACCCAACGCTGCCCCAAACGTGGCTGGAGGAGCCCGGGGTGGGTAAGAGCCACCACCCAGTGCAGGGACGTGAGCCACGGGCACGACATCGTCTCTGGGCTTCAAATCCAGCGTGCAACCGTTTGCAGAGCTGATGCAAGTCACGGCCGAGGGAAGTGTAACCCGGTGTCACGTCCTTCAGCGCTTCCCTTTGCTCAATTCTTCTCAGGCTCAACCTAAAACCTTTAACTGAGCGGAGGAGTTGTGAGGACAAAAGGATCGGTGGCCAGGTCACGGCTCCCACTGCCACGCCTGGCCATCTGCAGACGTGCTTACGATGTGACGAGCAATAAAAGTTGATTATTAATAAGCTGCTCGGATCCGTCCTGCAGCAGCTGCGACGTTGCTGGGAAGAGATAAGAAAACTGCAGAGGCAGCAGGAAAAAACACCGGGAGGGGGACACAGGAGATGGCCAGGACCCCTCGCCTCCCTGGACGAGCTGGGGTCCCCGCTTCACAGAGGAGCAGACTGAGGCTGGAAGGAATGGGGGGTCCTGCTCTCGCAGCTCCACATCAGGAGTAAAATGGAGATGGGATTTTGGTGCTTGGGAATTTGGCTCTCGGGATTTTGGCTCTCTCCACCCGGCTCTGGAAGGATGCAGAGCTTGGGGGATAAAGCAGTTTGTGGGGTCAGACCCTGCCAAGGGAACAAACACTTTGGGGGGACCACTGGGGCAAGGCAGTCCCGCTCCCCGCATGCCCCCAGCAGAGTTTGGGCATGGGGGAGAGGGACGGGCAGGAAATTCCCAATCTGTTCAGCTCCCATTCTTGCCTCCCCTTTTGTTTCACTCGCCATCTGTCCCACAGCCCCGCACGCCCCGCGCTCCCACTGCACGTGCCGTAAATATCAAGACGGGCTTTGTCTCTTCTTCAAAAGGCAGCGTGGACCCCGCACCCCAGCCCTGCCACAGCCCACAGCCCCTCCAGCAGCGGCTGATGCCAGTCTTCAAGCTGCTGAAGGCTGGCACAGGCATGGTGGGGGGCCATGCTCGCTGTCAGGGGGTCTGGGTTTGGGGGGGGGGCAGGCTCAGCACCGCTTTTTGCCCCCCTCCTGCCCCAGCAGGCATTTGGGGCAGCGCTAGGAGGGGGTGCCTTGCTCTGACACCACAACCATCTGCAGGAACCAGAGGCACAGCCTTGGGGCTGGAGCTGAACCTCCTCACCAAAGTCACCCCAAAGGGGAAAAGGAAGAAAAAGGGAAGCTGAGCCCCCTGCATGCTGGCAGAGCCCCCCGGCAGGCTCCACATCACTGGACTAAGCAGGGTTGCGGCCCAAGACAATGCCAGGGTCTGTGCTGACAGCCCGGAGGGGAATTTGCTGGGGCAGATCCCAGCCGGTCCCTCTGCAGAATCCCCGCACAGGGGCTGGGAAGGGGGCAACGAGCCCTCAAGCTTTAAGGGAGAACCACAGCCAGTGTCTCAGCCCCGATCCAGCCTTTTAACTCACAACAAAGCAGCGAACAAGTCAGCAAGGGCAGCTGCTCCGCTCCAGCCCCATCCTTTCCCTTTTCTGTTTTATCCGGTGCTGTAATAGAAATAAACTCCCTGGTAAAAGGGCATTGTCAGAGGGAAAACGGGCCTCGCCCTTTGTCTGGCAGCTGGGAATGCCGAGACACACAGGGCTTAGGGATATTGTTGCCTCCAGCCGGTTCCCAGTAACACATTTCCCGGAGGTTCCCCAAAGGAGCGGGTGTTGCATTCACACGGCTGTTGCATCCCCCAGCAGTGACACGAGAGTTTCCCCTTCCCTGCAGGGCCAGGAAGGACCCGCAGGGACGAGTGGCCCTTGCAGAGGGGATGGGGCAGGTACCAGCCCTGTGAGAGATGCCCTAACACATCCCAACACGAGCTGGCGGGTCCTGGGGCACAGACCCCAACATCACCCTTAAATCCTTCTCCTTCTGCCTTGTTGCTGCGGGCTGGGATGTGAGGCTGGCAGGGTAGTAGCCACGGGTTCTGGGAGAGATGTGCAAGGGGGACACAGCACCTTGCACGCTACCTGCGTATTTCGGATACAGCCCGCGAGACACTCCTGGGTCAGTGCCACTGGTGTGGAAACGTGGTGAAGGGGGGAGTCCCACGAGCCTTCGTCCCTCCTCCAGTGCTCCCCAGAGCTGGGAAACACGCTGCCCCGGACACGTAGGGCTCGTCCCAGCTACCAGCCAAGATGTGACGCGGCAGATGATGAGCAAAGCGAGTATCTCAAAGCCTGAACAAAACACAGGCAGCTGGTGAGACTCACACACCCGGCTGGAACCTGCCCCGAGCTCTGCCCTCCTGTCCCAGACACAGACACTGCTCCAGGAGGATGCACAAACTGCCCCGGGGCAGCAAACGCAGCCTTTCGGTGCTCCCACCATCCCAGCTGCCTGTGCCCTGCCCTCTCCTCACTGCCACTGGCAGGGCATGGGATCTCTCAGGGATGCACATACAGCATCACTTGGGGACATGGGGCATGGTGGCCCCTGGAGACAGGGGCATGGAATCCTTGGAGATGGGGGCACAGCATCTCTTAGTGATAGAGCCACACTGTCCTGTGGGGACAAGGGCACAGCATCCCTCAGGGATGGCTGGGCACCGCTGTCACTCCAGGGCCACACAGCCTCGGGTCCCTGAGGGATGCACCCCACTCGCATCAGCAGCTGTGGCACAGGACATGTTGAGGCACCTCACTCTGCCCAGCGAGCTCGCAGGGTGCGGCACGGCGGGGGGAGGATGGAGGGGTTCAGCACCACATTGCCCAACACTGACAGACTTGCCAAATAACAATAATTACTATTATAATATATAATAAGAATCGTATGCAACCCCCCTGGTGAGCTGAGCGAGCTCTGCTCTGACCCACACGGCGCAGAGGCCTCTTTTCTCCCCAGCTCTCAGCCCTTCTCTGGGAAACAAAAGGTGCAAAGTTTAGTGGTGCATGAAAGGAGAAACAAAACCCCGGCCCCGGCTCGGCCCTGGCCCCGCCACGGCCCCCCCGCCCCACCAGACAGATGGCAACAGTTGTCCCCGCACACCAGTTGCTCGCTGCCGCCAACAAGCCCCTTTTATCCCCCAACAGGTCATAAATGAGAGCGTTGGAGCTGGCCCCAGCGCAGGGGAGCAGCCGCTGCTGAGGGGGCTGGGATGGGGATGGGGACAGCTTTTCCCATGGGATGCTCAGTGGAAAACAAAAAAGCAGCTGAAAGTGGCTCCTCTCCCCAAGCCCATCTGTCCCAGCCTCAGGAGCCCCTCGCCCAGGCACTCACAGCAGGGGGGGTGGCCAGGACAAGTTGGCCCCTGGGACCCCCAAGTCTCTCAGTGACACCGCAGGAGTATGGACCGTCCCTCTCCAGACCCCACTTTTTTCCCATGCGAGCTGCTCACCTCGATGGGGAATCACCCCTTCCAGGGCCATGGGACATGCCCACTCTCAGAGCACCAGCAGCAGACCCCCCACTCCCCTTTGGGGACCCCCTTTTTCCTCCCCACTGTAATTTTTAATGAACTAGGGGTCTGCGCAGCACCCGCTCCGTGTGCGCTCCTGCCCGAAAGCTGGCACGGGAGGAAGGGGGCAGGCAGGGAGCGGAGACAGGGCTGGGGCTGAGCCTGCCGGCAGGTTTTGTGGTTGGTTTGGGGTAATTTTTTTCGTTTCGAGTTAACATTAAGCAGTGCCGCAGCCTGCCCCATCTGCTGCTGGAGTCTCTCCAAGCACAGCGAGCCGCGAGCGCTGAGACGGTTACTGCGCCTCGCAGGGGGGAGGCGAGTGGGCGTGCGGCGGCTGCGGCACACGCGCTTGCATCTGCCCGTGACCTTTTTGGAGGAAGGAGGGTTTTTTTTCCACCAGGTGGTACGGTTTTGAGAAAGGATTGGAAAGGCAGAGCAGCGCTTTCCCCACTGGTTGGGGGGCCCTGGGTGTGTGCGAGGCTGTTGGGGTGCTCGGAGATGTACAAGCAGAGAAAAGATGGGTCGTGGCTGGGCAGAGCTCAAGGTCTGGCCGCGACCACCGGGCAGATGCAGAGGCCAGAGAGCTGGAGGAGGGAGGAGGAGGGAGAGGAAGGTCTGTCAGGACAAAGGGCAGGCAGGGAGTGTGGTCCCCAGCCAGGAATCACGCTGCCATCCCAGCCAGGGGACAGAAACCAACAGGAGCCCACGCGCCAAACCCAACCCTGGACCCGAAGGGTTTGGCTCATGCCTGGGGCAGGGCTTGCGTGGGGGCTCCACCACGGCAGCAATTGCTGGCAGCGCCGGAGTTTGCTGCTACAAAACAGTGGCGATGCCAGCGATGGCCAGTGCAAGCAGCAGCGATGCCGGAGTCTGCCGGAGGGCTGCAGCCCCAAGCGCCATGGGCTTGGCACAGCACCAACCCCTCCAAACCCTGCGAACCATCTGCCCGTTGCTGGGCCACGTGAATTCAGAGTTTCTACAGCTCCAGCAGATCCTGGGAAGATCACCCAGGCTCCGGAGCACCGCAGACAACGGAGCGCCCCGGGGCCCGTGCCTCCCCCTTTTCCCAGGGCTGGGGCTGGGTGCTGCCAGCTGCATCTCCCCAGATACAGGCGAGCGCGGCTGCACCCACACAAGTGCCTGATTGGCCTCGGCCAAGCCGAAATAGCCGGTGGCTTCCCATCGCCCCATCGGCAAACAGAGGGCAGGAAGCACCTGGCAGAGGCTGAGCCCTGCGTGAAGGTGCTGGCGTGGGGAGGAGGTTGAGCAGCGCCCGCCTGCGCTTCTGTCCCTCCTGCAGCTGCAGAGGCAAGGAACGGAGAGCGCAGAGCCTCCGCTGCTGCGCTGCTGCTGTCCCCATCCCCGCTCACCTTCTTCTTTTCCGAGCAACCTATCCCATTTGCCACATTTCAAAGGGGTCCACCTCTCTTCAGGGTGGGAAGGGGTAAAAGCGCTTCAAGGGACGGTAATACCAGGTCTGGCTTCTGTGGGAAGGGCAGAAATAACCCCAACAAGCACTTTTGCATCCTAAATACTGATGTTGCTTTTCTGACAGAACTGAGAAACGCCCAATTTCTGCGAAAGGAACCCCCAGGAAAGAGGAGCACACAAAAAAAATCAAACAAATATTTCACCATGAATCAAGCAAAACATCCTCATCACCCCAGGGACGTTGAAGTCCACCCACCTTTTTACTCTAAACACCCTTCCAGACGGCTGGGACAGGAGCATTTTCCCCTGGGACCCAGCATTGTGCCACCCTCCCTCCCTGCAGCGGGGTTTTTGCGGGGGTAACTCATTTCCAGGTGGGTGTCACGCAGAGGGAGACCCTCTGCGTTTAAGCCCTGGCCGGTGCTGTGCCAGCAGAGCTCCTCTCTCCCGTGGGAAGCAGGCAGGCGAGCAGGCAGGGCCACCAGGCAAAGGGCTGAGCTCTCACCCAGGACACGTCAAAGGCAAATGCTCTTTTACGCAACACACCGATCTCTGATTACTGAGGACGACGTTTGACCCAGGGTCCTTGAACTGGGCATTTCCCTGCCCCACCTGAATAAAAAATCCCAACGGAAACTCAGCGAAAGGCTCAGCGGAAAACAAGTCCAGGTTTCAACAGGCAGGAGGCGGGCAGCAGTGGGCAAGTACGGTTTGAGTTACTTTCGGTCTTTTTCAGAGCTTCTTCAAGCACACCGGGGGGGCAGCTGGGTCCCCCAGGCATGGTCGGGCTGTGCCTCCACACCCCCTTCCTCCGGTGCTGGTCCTGCGACGTGCTCGGGGATCTCACAATGAGAAAATCTGCAGTTCAGCTCAAAAGGGCTTTGGCGGGGGTGGGTGGCAGATAAAGCTGCACCCCTAAGCTAACCCAGCTTGTACATCAGATATCGCAGTCCTACCAGAAGAAAAACGATGAGCAAAATAAAAATAGTAGATGAGTCAGCTATCGAAAGGCTAGCAGGGGGATCTGGTTGCGGTGCGGGTAGCATCAACTCCTCAATAAAAACTCTATGGTGTAAGAGCTGTATTTTTATCTTGGCTGTGAGCAAAAAAAATTTTAGATGATCTTGGCTCTGCCTGCTGGGGCTCAAATGCCAGCCACAGGCCACAAGACGCAGGACCACACCAGGCTGGCCACGGCACAGACTGTGCCAGCCTGAAAATGGGCCACGGAGCACAGCACACAGGTCCAGGCCAACCACACTGGTCCGGACAAGCCGGAGGGAGGAAGGCTGCCATCACCTGACTTCACCAAGCCTTTGAACCTGGATGACTCCCCAGCTAACCAGCAACTGACTGGGACGCCCATTCCTCCCCAACAGCTCTGTTTCACAAGCAGCAGCAATTTGGGTGTGTTTATGGAAACTAATAAAAGGATGAGTTCAAAAAGGAGTGGCTTTGACAGAGCACCAAAATCAGCCCACAACTTGTTTTCCTCTTAGAGGTGGTGTGTTATGGTAAAAGCTGGAGGGGAGGAAGCTGGGCTGCAGGGAAAGCAGTGGAACCAGGCCTGTACCCCCCCCACCATCACCACTGCCAGGAGGGCACAGGTTGGGGTGGGTCACAAGGATCCCGACAACTCAAGCCCTCCTGAAAAACAGCGTTTTGGACTAAAACTAGCACAAGCCAATTTATCTAGGGTCAGCTCAAAGATGAGCGCAGACAGGGGTTAGGTTAAACACAAGCTAGACACCCCCATCCTGGGGAGCAGGGTTACAGCTCCATGCCCCCGTCACCAGCCTGGCCACAGCCAAAACAGGATCTCCTGTGCATCCAGCCCAGCTGCCTTTATCATGACAGGCCCAGAGCATCCTCCGCATGCCTGAACATTTCGATCCCATGATCTCTCACCCTTCCTCCTCCGCTGGCTCACTCACTCCTGGAAGGCCAGTGGGGGCAGGGAGGCTTAACCAGGAACTGCCCCATGCCTCGCTCTTCCAAGGCTTCCTTTATGCTATTCCTAGGGTTGGATAATGCAGTTGACTGCCAGATCTCTTAACACCTTCATATCCTGGCAGGACACACTTTCTACAATCCTGCATGGAATAAATCCCCCACTGCATAAGCCAGAACCCAGCATGGGGAAGGAGAGGGCAGGACACCCACAGCACTGCATTAGTCATCAAACCAATTCCCAGCCTTAATTCCTCAGGTTTAGAGGGTTAGGCTTAGAGTCAGCATGTTGACTAAGCAGCTTTTTCCTAAACCTCCTCCTTGCCACAGCTGGATAATAAGTCATCCAACATTTTAACCAAGCCCACAGCATTCAGCGTGGGATTTAGGTTGCAATCCCAACCCTCACCCTCTTTGCAAGCATACAACAGCTCCCAGCAAGAAAACAGGGCTCATTTGTTCTGCTACATTTTTATTAAAGTAACAAAAGCATACATCTGTCAAAGGATCTGTACATTCTGTATATAAAAAGACTATACAATTAGTAACCATCCACTCCCTCCTCCGAGTGTAGCTTACAAACTTTCTACCATTTTCACCAAATACGAAAAGCAGGTCCCGTTCAACAGTCCAGCTTGTTAAAAAAAATTACAGGAAACCCCTCAAATACACTGTCTCAAAATACACACCATTCCGCTCATCAGGCTTTTAGACAGAAGGCAACAGAGAACACTAATTCACAGCTTTTACATGTAACCAGCTAAGAGAGAGAAATGGATTATACCCAGGTTTGGCTGGTTTTGAAGCTAAAAAAAAAAGACACCTTTAACATTAGTCTCCTCCACACCAGGGACAAAAAAAGAATAAGACTTGGCTATTTTGGTTCTGGAAGTGGGGGCATGTGAAGGGCAATTATAGTGTGTTCCTTTGGTGTAGGCTGTTGTTCCTGAAAAAATTTTCTGGTAAGAGGGAGGGAACAGAGTAAAAGCAGGAGGTGTGTGTGTGTTAAATCTTAAGACTGCTTTGATCGTGACAAATTACAACTCAAGGAAGTACCAGCCTTCAGGAAACTCCACATCCAGCCAAGGAGTCCAGCAAAACAAACACTGCTCATCCTGGATGCAGTTCTCATCACAGGCTTTCCACACAAACAGGTTAATCAAGGACTCCAAGAAGCACTCAGATCCCTTTTCCTTGAAAAGGGAATAGGCTTTTTGGAAATTCCCAAGTACTCCCCTCTTGGTGAGGTCACCTATTGCACAAGTTCACCAAGGGAAAAGCCCCAGTGCTTCATTTCAGCTTCTGTTTGCTGACATAAGAAATTCAAGTGATGCAGAGGGAAGTGATGCAACTTCAGAGCCAGTCTGCTATTACTGTGCAAGGACAAACAACTTGCCAAAACCTAGCCATTTTAAAAGGATCTAATAACTGAGGGCATTTTTCCAGTTCTGGAATTCATTATTTGAAGCTTACAATAATCTGAACTTACTTTTTCACATTAGTAGACAAGAGCTGGGGAGCTGTGCTGATTTTTAAATATACTTTTAAAAAAGCTAAGAACTGTGGCAGATGGGAAGCTTCCTTCCTCTCCCAGAGCACCCAAGATTTGGAAACATATTGCACAAGTGTCTGAGAACTTGATTCATCAAAGGCTGGGCAAGAACTACTCTGGTTATGCCAGTCAGAAAAAGAGGAAGGTAAAAAAAGTGTGCTGAGACAAATGTGGGAAAGTTTCACTGCAAACAGCTATGTCAATGCCCTGCTTTTCCAATCACTTCTCCCAGGATCACTGGAGGAACACCAGCTGGTTAGTAAGAAGGCAATGGACATACAACACCCTGGTAAAGGCTCATTCCCAACAGGAAGGCGAAGTTCTTGGGGCAGCACTTTCAGCTCCCACCCCATTTGTGGTTTGCCAGAGCAGTTTTAAGGGCCAAATGCTGAACACCATTCGGGCAAAGTCTCCCCAAATACAAGTACCATTGGGACTCCAAGAGAAGTTTTGCTTGGACAGAACAGAGAACCAGGGCACGACTTGTGCCAAACAACTGTGTACCAAGACAGAACCAAACAATGCCCCTTACCGAGGTATCAGTGGAGACAGCTCTCAGGGACAGCTACATGCTGATCACCCAGAGGAGGAAGAGAGGGAAGAAGTGCTGTGACCTTAAAAGCAACATTAGGACACCAAAGCAACCCACACACATGGAGAAGAGACCCCCAATACTTCTGATTTTAAGAGACAGGGCAAAGGGAATTCTCACACACCGACCTCTACGGCACAAGGTGAGTTGCTTCAGCTCTTCTGGAGAAGTGACACAGCAAGTCATCAGCACCGCATTAGGCAGCTTATGCAAGCAAGAGGCCAGACTCCACCCTTGGAGCACAGAGAGGCCACACAAGAGCAGGTCACAGGTCATGTTTAAGCCACACATAGCAGAAAGACTTGGTAGTTCACAGCTGTTCAGTGCTGGTTTCATGGTCTGAGTACCCTTCTCTGTGTGCAGCAAGAAGCGGGTAATAGCCAGGTATGGGGAGCACCAGGAACAAACAGTATTCCCGTGCCACCACAGGAGCTGCAATATTAATCTGGGGCACCTTCTCTGCACAGCCTGACACCCAGCACATCTCTGCCTTGCTCCACATCACAGGACACAGATACCCATGTGGCCCCCTTTTAGTCCAGCAGCAGATAGGAAAGATGGAGGGGCTGGAAACAGGCCATGCTTCCCCTCATTTTGTGCTGGGAGTAGGGCAGAGCAGAGCTGCAACTCTCACAGCACAAGTAGGTCCAAAAGAAGTGTGTGAGAGCAAAGGAGAGTGATCCCAGGGTCCCCCAGCATCACCCAGCCCTGAGACTAGGTTGCCCCAAACAGCACATCCAGGCCCCAGAGATCAGACCAGCTGGGGAGTAAAGAAGGTAGTGGAAGACAGACAGCAACTCCCTCATCCCTTCTCCAACAGTATTGCAATACAGCAATAGTGTTGGGTAGCAGGATGGTGAGGAGGTGACAGACATCTCCCACCACCAAGCCACACTTCCCAGCCTGGCTCTTCCCCTCATCCTCCATTCCAAGCTGCCCAAGCGAGCAAGCCAGCCCAGAATTGCCATCCAACACTAATTAGGTAGATATCGGCTTCATAATAAAAACTCATAAGCTTGCAACAGCTTTAAAAAAGGCACCAAGAACACTGCTTCTGTTCAAAGCAGTGCCCAATATTTTAATTTTGGATTTTCTTGGATTTTTTTAAAAAATATAAATAGCTCTTCATCTTAAAAATAGATCCTCAGGTGAGGTATACAGTAGCCTGTGTCTTGGCAGTGTGAGGACAAGAGGAATATTTAGCTGGAGACAGTCATGATGTAGTTTTTGGAAGGACTGGTGCGACCTAACATCATCTGGTTCTTACAAGTAAGCATCCCATAGGAGCTCACAGGTTTCGATGCAGTTGCTTCATATAAGACACAGATGGAGCCATCCTCACCGATGCGGTATGAGACCTCATAGGGGTCCACCCAGAGCGTGAGCTCGCTGGGCAGGAGCTGGTAGAGCTGTGGTAGGCTGAGTCCGATCTGGCTAGCTGCCTTGCTGATAATGGGGTCCATTTTGTGATTGATCCGGATGCAACGATACCCAGAGCCTTTGAACGGTTTCTCAGGAAACCAGTGATGTTTGTAGTGCTCTGCAAGGGAAGCGAGAAGGGAAGAGCTGTGAGCAGGCGTGCAACAGCTGCAAGGAGGTCTGTGTCCTACTGCAGTCCCAAGGAGGTCCCACGCCACACTGCAGTCAGAGGAAACTAGTCCTCCTTCGGCTGCCTCCAGAGCCCAGTGCTCAACTATACAGTTGCTCCAAGGCAGGGGAGGTCCCAGAAACCCCAGGCAGAACAGTGCCCCGGGGAGTTGCAGTGATGGGACCACACCACCTCCTCACTCCAACCCCTGGGGTGGCTGGAGTAGATACCGTATCACCAAGAACAAAACACCACAGTCACAGACTAACATCCAGGTCAATTCTGTAAGTTCAGGGGCATGTTGCTACCCCTTATCTCAGCACAGCGGCAAACAAACCATCCCTTCTTAGGGCTGATAACACAAAGCTATGTTCAGTTGGGAGGAGACCCTTGAAACACCCAGCTAATGCTGAGCCCCGGACACATTTGTGGGGAGGGGAGTGCCAAACTCCACTGGCACAGGGCCAAGCACTTCTTTCTCAGGATAGGGCACTCAGACTAGCTTTGGATCATCTATACCAAGCTCCAGCAAGGATAGCTTCAAGCAGATGGGCTGCACAAAACCCTCAGAGGATAAGGCAAGGGATATGCTTACTTTCAGGGCTGAGGCAGCCATTTGCCCCAGACCCCACACAGACACAGGTGGGTGCCCAGGAAGGCACACATACCTGCCAGTGCCCAGACACGGGTAGGCACCCAGGCAAAGGCACAAATAGGTATCCAACGTCAGGGATGACACAGCTAGGCATCTGGGAAGGACACAGATAGGTGCCCAACCCAAGAAGACACAGATGGGCACCCAGGGAGGGACACTAAGCCGCAAAAGCAACACGGGATGCACCGAAGAAGGACACCAGTGGGCATCCGACCCCCAAGCGGAAAGCAAGAGGACAGGCACGAGTGGGTTCTTCTCACCCCGCGCCTTCACCCCCACAAAGCCGACCTCTTCGCGGAGCCGCGCCTCACCTGCGAGCGCCTCCCGTAGCGCCCCGCTGAAGACCCGCAGCTGCTGCTCGCTGACGCAGCCCCGTGTCCGCAAGAGGCCGGAGACGAAGCCCACGGCGGCGGCAATCTCGGGCACCATGTCGGCCCGCGGGCCGCCGCGGCGCTGGCTCTGGCGCTGGCTCATGCTAGTCTGCAGCGAGATAGACCTGTCCACCGCGACCACCCGAGCGCGCTCTGCGCCGCCGGCGCCGGGCCGCCCTTAAATAGCGCTGCCCGCGGAGGCGTCACCGGCGCGGCCGCGCCCATTGGCCGAGGGGCGCCGTATGCTAATAGCGCCTGACCTCAGCGCGCTGGAAGGAGTGACGTCACCGCCGCCGATGACAACGGCGGGGGGGGGCACTTACGGGAGCGCTATTTTTGGGGCTGACCTGGGAGGAAGAGGAGGAGGAGGAAGGGGGGGCGGAGAGCCCACCCCAGCTCTCCGCAACCCTCCTAGCTCTCTGCAGCCCCCCCGCCACGGCAGAGGGCCCCTGGGCGCCGGGGTCCGCCCCCTGGGCGCCGAGGGTCCCTCCCGGCAGCTGACTGTGGTGAAGGTGACCCAGGGGAGGTGGCAGCCATGGAGACCAAGCCAAGGCCTCCCTGGCCTCCGGGTGAGCGGTGGAGAACCCCTCCAGATCCCTGATCGGCCCAGGTGCCCTTTGCCGCGCCGGGGCCCCTCCAGCTGGAGTGTGTCTCTGGGGTGCTGGTGGCCTGTGAGAAGCTGGCCCCATCCCAGCCTGCCTGGCCCGTGGCAGGGAACCCCGGAGCGGGTACTCCCAGGGTCAGGCTCCCACCCGCCTCACCAGTGGGTCAGCCACTACTGCCGGGGCATTGGTCCCACATGGGCACTCGGTGCTGGATCGGTGTCGGATCGGTGTCGGGGCGTTCTCGGCATCGATGGAGCAGCGATTCTGCTGACCTGGAATGACACGGATCAGTCACTCAAGGCAGTCAGTGACAGTGACCCATCCCTGATGTCTAGCCCTTCCTACACGCCTGTCTTCAGTACAGGGTGGGATCTGACCCCCTACACAGGGGTCTCCTCTCCCCAGCAGCGTACAGGCAGGTTTCCATCACCAAATTTCCTTCCCTGAGAGAAATGTGCAGATCCTTGTTCCCTGGACAAGGCCGAATCCTTTCCAGAGGATCCCTGAAGCACACAGGGAGAACTTGCCATCACGTGCACTGTCCCAGACAGGTGAGGGAGAAGAGGGGGAACACTGCCATAACCATTTTCAAAGGCCTGAGGAGCATTTGAGGTGAGGAGTAAGGGCAGACACCCCAGGACTTGGTGCCTCCCTCCAGGCAAAAGCCAGGCTGGAGGAAGAGCAGGATCCAGGAGGAGGTGGCTGCAGCACAGAGGACATGTCCGATCATGGAGCAGGGAGAGCAAGCCAAGGCAAGCACAGAGCAGAACTGAGCGTCCTTGGCTGCCTCCGTCCAGCCCGGCAGGAGGGGAGAGGAGAACCGGTGCAAGCGGTGCACAGCCCTGATGCTTAGTGAGATGCAAGCAGCACCTTAAAGCCACTACAAAACGGGGAGCTGCACCAGCTGGCCCAGCTGCCAGCCACACTGCCCAGGATAAAGGCACTGGCCCAGCTTCTGCTGAAACTGGCCTGAAGCTAAAGCAACAGTAGGAAGCCAAGCTCTTTTCTTGCCTTCGCTTTGATCAACCATGAGAGAGTTAGTATCAAAACGGGATGGGATTTCTGAATGAATATGCCCTGGCAGAGAACCGGGATGGTTTCAAGCCATTGTCTCACAGCCCCAGATGCCTCCCTTGGTGTGTACCGGGGGAGGATCTGAAGCCACAGCTCGGATGTGATCCCCAGTGAAAATGCGTTCTCCTCCCATGGCTGGGGCCTCATTTGACATCTCCACAAGCAGTGGGTGCAGCTGGAGAAAACCGAGGCAGGCAATTAGATCATCTGGGTTTGTCTCTGCCCGAGGAGCAGCCTCGCGGAGGCTGAGCCATCGCCGGTTCCCACAGTGCCACTCCCGGCGCTGGCACAGCGCTTTTGCCGCGGCGCTCCCTGATAAGGAGGAGCATGCGCTTGCCAGCACACAGCCTGCCAGCGCGGCTCCACCTTATCGCCACTCTTATCAAACTGCTCGGGGTCCTGTCCCATTTGGGCACTGCTCTTTGCAAGGGGGTAGCGACAGCAGCACCAACTTGCCTGTCCCCCTCAAAAGAGGGTATTTCATGCAGCAGGACAGGGGGAGCCCTTCCGGCACCTCGTTGTACAGCAGGTCTCAAAACTCCAATTATTTCCCGTGACCAAGGGTATAATAGGATTTTTTGAGGCCTTTTGCTTCCAGAGTCTGCAACTCATTTTTTTCGCACCTCTGTCATTCCTGCGTGCACACACTATACATGGGATTTCACACCTTCTGAAGCACAAGGGTATGGCTATGTAGCAATGCGTAACCAACAAGCCAGAGCAAAGATTAAGAAAATAGCTTTTGAAATCACAGAAGAGGAGGATATAACAGATAGTGCCCGAGCAGAGGTCTGTACTGACCTCTTTTCATGTTCTGTGCAGCTTAAAAGAAAACGCTTTGGGCAGCAGGCACAGAAGTAGGGTCAAGCTAGCAAGAAGATAGAGCCAAGGGGTCCCTGAGTCCTCCCCTCCCCGCTCCATCTGCCACTCCATTCATCTGCAGAGCACAAGGAATCAAGTAAATCTCTTGCTATAAACCAGATTTGCCTCTGGAAGCTTTGAAATAAACCCAAGGATTAAAGTCTAAGGAATTTTTTTTTTTTTTTTAAGTCAGCAACACACATGAAAGAGCACATGGGGGCATGTGAAACCCAGAGCACAGCACAATGGCAGGGGGACGTTATTTATAATGTAGCAGCAGCCAGAGGCCCCTGGAAGAGGCTACACAAACACACAACCCGAGCCTGTCCACACACAGCTTCATTACTTTAAACACACCTGTATTGTCAGCTAGCAGACACGCTAACAACGCGTGGGTACAGTCATAATCAGCAGAAAATTAGGAAGCACGCAAAACCTTCCTGGTAGAAGATACCTTTAAAAAAATATATCAGTAAAAGCCAAAGCAAAAATAAACCCTCGGCTTTTCTACCATAGTAAAGCACAGGAGGTCTGAGCAGAGCTTGCCATCAAACCAGACTAGCTGAGCGCAGGGAGAAGGGCTTGTTTCTCCCATCCAACAGAAGGATCACATTAAGAAGTACTTGGATGGTATCATCCAGTCCTGAGTCACTGGACAGCAATTGTAGCAAGAGGTCTTCTGTCCTCCAGCCTGCCAAGAATAGCACTAATAGCAAGTGGAGGTTTATTTGCCATTAGGGCTAACAGTGTTCATGAAGTGCTGATGATGATCTAACCTTGGCAAGCAGGTTCCCCTGGTCCCCCCTGCTCTGCAAGCGGATGAAGTAAGTGGTGGCACCATTCTCCAAATTCACATCTTCCATTTATTCTTAATCATCGTCTTTCTACAGGCTCCCTTTGCACAGCTTAAGGCCTTTGTCTTGTGTGTGTTCATATGGTCAGGCACAGGCCCTGGTCTCCGAAATCTGATTGTCTTCGTTAAGCCCTTCCAATAAGAGATTTCCTGTGGAGCTCAAGGACCTCTAAGTGGGTTATGTGCCCATAATTTCTGGCCCTGTTACAAGAAGACTGCAGTCTTAAAGACAGGGCATTAAGACTTAATACATGCTTTCCAATTGCTTTGAGGAGTTACAAAGTAAACAAACAATTAGTAAATAAAATTCATTTCTAAAAGAGAAGTTAGAGCTGGTTTTAATGCTGTTCTGGCTAGATTAGTTTCTGCCCTGTGTTAAGCTGGAAACGTCTGAGCATTTAGATTTCAATTACAAAAAAAAAAAAAAAAACCAACACAAGAAAAAACAATAAACTTCTCCATAGCAATTGGCCAGACTAGATTTGTAACTGGTTTGACAGGAATTAGAAGTTCAGATAGGCTTTCAAACACTCTGGCCCTGTTTATCCAAATGAGGTTCAAAACCAGTTGAGCTGGAAATTTTACAATAAAAGGGGAACATCTGGCTTTCAATCAAGGGTTAAAACTCAGCATGGACAGACCAAGCTGCTCAGCAGACTTGGCTTTTCAAGAGTCAGCAACTCACAGTGTTTTATGTGCACCTAAAAGGCAACCATTCCCATGCTACGCTTTGACTTGTTATGTTTTTTTGGGGGTGACGACAGGTTTTTTAGTCAGCTGGCCTTAAGTTCATGAGACATGAGACACAAAACCCAATTTCAAGTTGTCCTTGAATACCATTAGAGTCAGCTGCCAGTCAAACAGCCACAGTGTGAATCTGCACCCCCAGTTATCAGCAGTAAAATAGTTACACAGAATTAACATTCAAATCCTCCTGATTAGACATGTCCCACAGACTGCCAAATTAGCTGTCACTTCTCCCAGCTAGGTCTCTCCCAATCACCCTAGCATTTAAGAAAGATTTTTAAGGTTATCTATGGAGATTTGGGAAGCCAAGGGCTGGCTTTCTTTATGTTATGGAAAAAAAAACCTGGAAAAAATCTCTGGGAACAGTTCAGAGCTGTAAAAATAATAGATGTACTGGCCCGGTTCAAATCTCATTATCTGGCACTGCTGGAGAAGGCACAGACAATTGTGACGGCAGTGCCAGCAGCCACCTGGTTGCTAACACCAGTTAAGCACAATCACTGGGAATTTAAGGGGAAAAAAGCCCAGGGGTAAGCTGGGCTAGTATGTTTAATCACAGCTGTAATTGGTAACCTGGGTCTGACCCCAGAAACAGGCCTAGCAGGCAAGGTAAACAATAAAGCAAGAGACTTAAGCCCAGCCTACACTTAGAGCTAATAAGTCCTTTCAAAACACACAGTTGTGAAATAAGTCTGTGACTGAACCGTGTGAAATGCAACAGGGGGGGGAAGAAGGAGGACATGGACAGAAAACAAAGCCTTTTTAACCTGTTAGCTGCTAGATGAGACCATGTTTTACAGCACGTAATAATTCCTGGCAGTTTAGAGCAGTCAGGACAAGCATGTAGCATCTTCTAGGCAGGCCGAACTCCTAGAAGTTTATCGTCCCGCATGACTCCATGGTGCTGGGCTCTGCTCAGCACCTCACCACCTATTTTGGTGCCTGAATGTTTGTTGTCAGCTTGGTCCTTTGTCAGGTCTCTGTCGCCTGTAACCTGAGTCCCCGTGCCAGCTCCAAGTGCCTTGGGATTTGTGGATGGGACATGTCAGGACACGTTTTGGACATGTCTGGGCCGTTTCATTTGTAGACTATCGGCGACCTTTAAATATTCCCCTCTGCTTCTGAGCGTACTGCTACGTGGACTGAGAGCTGGATGCTTTTCCCCACAGCATTTGAACATGCTGGCTTTTGTAGCCCAAGCCCAAGGCTTCAGTGAGGGATCACGGAGTTCCTAGGAGCAGTCCTTTGCAGAACAGCCTCCCTCTGATCCACTTTCCTTACTGTATGCCATGTTTCCTCATGGAAAACAACCTATCTGACCCATGCGAATGTCACATCTGTTCAGAAGTATTTTGGGAAGCAAACATTGCTGTACTCAAGGGAGTCGCAAGCAGAAAGAATTGCTTTTTCTTCAAACTCCTTAGGACTTTGGACCTAGTTTTCCAACGGTCCTGAACACTAGCTGGCTCCAGCTGCCTTCAGCGCACTCTGGGGTTTTCTCCTTGGCCTTACTAGCTTCTTGCTGAACCCCTGTTGACAGTGTCTTGTGTAAGAAGACATTTATTCAAAGCTCAATATTATCGGCCAGAGATGAAGCCTCAAACTACAGTTCCTCATGAAGCTGCCTCGTTGGGGAAGGTGTATAGATGACCTCACGCTGATTTCGGAGATGGTTTCCTGTTCTTTGCATTTGGTTATTGTTTCTTTCCACATCCTCTTTGCAGGATGCAACTGCCTCCGCCTACCTCTGTTCCCGTCAAACAAAGCTTGAGAGGGTAGAAAGGGGACAACAGAAAAGGTCCGTAGGAGCGCTCACCAAGGCAGCAGACCCAGAGCAGTGTGGGGAAGGAGGTGTTTGCACAGCCGTGTCAGAGAAAGTTGTCAGCTGTAAAGCCTGGAACGGGCTTGTTAGTTTATGAGATAAAAAGAGTCCAGAGCCCTGTCTTTATCGCAGAAATGGAGCAGGGAGCCGCAGGACTCTGGGAGTAAGGCACTGCAGTAAGACGTGCCCCTAGACAGCCCCTTGTCCTGCTCCACCCTTTCTGCCCTTCACCAGCCCTTGGTGATAAAATCTCCCCCTAGTCCTCACCTCCAGCACAAGGTAAACAGCACGTGTAAGACACAGATGTGTGCAAAGGCAAATTGCCCCTCGGTAATTCTCCCTTATCACAGCACGCTGGGGTGTGTCTGCCTACCTGGGCTTTGCTCTTTTCCCCTCTCGAAAGTCCCTGAGTGGCTGGCTCCAGTCAAAACATGATTTCCATCCTGGTAACTGGGAACAGGTAAACCCACCACTAACTCTGATGGTGAACCCACCAATAACACAGGACACCCGAGCCAAATCCTCCTCAGCACCACAAAGACACATATGAACAACCACAAGCTGAGGAGTTAAGGTCTAACGTGGGAGAGACAGACAACCAGCACGGCAGGAAACTGAGCCTAAGAGATGCCACATCTTGTTCCAAGCCACAAAGCACAGGCAAAATACAGGGCGCTTCCCATGAGCTGTGCCGTGCCGGTGCTGCAGCCCGTGGGGTAAGGGGCCAGCATTCCTCCCCCCAGCCAGCGCTTTTCCAGGCAAATCCCCCTCCTTGGGTCTTTCTCACACCTCTCCTTCTAAGGGAGGCTACAGGGTTATATATAGGGATTTCACACTTCACTGACATGCAGCCATGCTATGAAAAAAGGAATTTTCTTTTCTTAGAAATAAGAAGTTAAAAAAAACCAACCCTCTGGCTGAAACCACAAGACAGGATTTTTTAGGTGGTGAGAATATGGCTTGTCTGCCAAACTCCAGCTCAGGCAGGGAGCAACGCTGTGACGCGCTGCCAAAGCAGCACATTGCCGAAATCTGCATTTATTGCTTATAAAGCATTAATGCAGAGTAACATGTGTTGCAGCACCATAGCAACCCCAATCATTGGCAAAAAAAAAGAAGGGCAAGAGCACCAAAGGCACTGTTGCTGTAGCAGCTGGTAAGTGAATTTACTGACCCTGTTCTGAGCTGCCGGTCTCATATGCCTGATGTCTCAGCACTGAGTGGGGGTTTTTGCTGGGCTTGAATGTGTTTTTTGAAAGCTTGTGAAGAGCAGTTTATTTACCCACACTTTGGAGGTGAAGAGCGGAGACAGTTATAGACAGAAGTGATTTCTATTGCGGCATCGGACCTGAGCTACCACCACAGCACCCTTTGCTTGAGTGTTTTATACGACATACAGTATGAAAGAAAATATGGGATCTTTCTGGGACGTTCTGTGTTTTCCCACAAGGCTGAAGAGATCAAGCCAGTCCCATACAGACTTCGAAGACTCAGTGTAGCAGGTGCTGGGTGACAAAAGAGAAGGCAAGTAGCTCTAGGACTTCCAGATTTCGGCCTACTCTATGGCAAGCTGACCTGGTTAGGGCTAAAACTCCAGAATCTCATTACCATCACAGGCTACGGATCTGGCCATATGGATCTGGCTTCCCCTCTTCTCCCTCCCCACCAGCCCTCTTCTTGTTCCGCAGCTCAATTCCACAGCATGGATTATGTCAGGCATAATCTATAGCTGCTATACTGACAAAGCTCTGCCCAATCCACCCTTCTCGCTGCTGGTCTCTATATTCCCAGACTGCAAATCCACAGGGGGACTTGTGTCTTACAGCCAGCAAGAGCTGAAACGTGTGGATGGTCCCAGCTCCAGCGTGGGAGAGAAGGGACGCTGGGAGAAGGTCCTTGGGGTTCTTCTCAGGCTACACCCACAAATATGAAAGAAGCCATTGCTTCCCAGAGCCCAGCAAACCTCCCAGCCCCTGCAAACATCAATTAGTGCACAAAGCCAGCCCAGATAAAGCTGGGCAACACCCTACAAGAGCTTAGATCTGGGTGGTGCCCTTTCCCAAGAGGCAGGCTGATCCCTGCTCGGAGAGATACCTCCTGGGTAGCAGGTGGACTCTGCAGGACTGCTCTAGGCTGTTCCCAAGGATTCCTCTCCTTCCCTGGCAAAGCCAGCTAATTGATTTTTGGTGGGGTGCTGCACCTGGGCAGGGGGAGGCAGGCGCAGGGTGTACCACATGCATCCACCCGCCAGTGCTTTGCAAATCTCCTCACAAAACGCAATTTTACATGCGAACAGCACGCTCTCCCTAACCACTCCTTTGTAGCTAACACCAAAGGCCAGCTGAGCATCTATCAGCGTTCATGCATTTGCTTGCTGTCTTGCAGACTCCTGCCAAAGAAGCAGATGTGGTTTTCTTTACTCTGCCTGTTGCAGAAGTCCCACAGAAAGTTCTGTTATTCCAGAAAGTCAGGGAGGCCAGAGCTGAACAGGTATCTGGCTTCAGAGCTGGAACTCGTCCCGCACTGCCGGGGTGTGTGCAACCAGGAAGGGAGGGAGGGAAGGAGTTGGTTAGTTATTAAAGTAGGGGTCATTTACTCAAAAATCTTGGTTTAGGCATGGCTTTGGATTGCATGTAGAGTTCATCTGAGTTTGGATCTGAAATTTCAGGGTAGAGCCACATCTGTTATTCACAGAAGCAGCACATAAACTCTGTCTTCATATTTCAGCATTTCAGCAACAACCAAGGCTTTAGCAGAGTCTCTGGAGGCATTTTTCCACTCATATTTAGAGGAATTAAGAGTCACAATTTTATCTGTGTACATTTGAGGAGAGGAGGTGTGGGCTGGACTCCTGAGCCATTTTCAGGTCAGACCTTGGTGCCTGTCCAAGACCTTGATCTATTACTCAATTTCTGCTCAGAACTTTGAGTTTGCTTTATGAAAACCCAGGAGCTTCACGTAGAAGCTAGGTTTTCAATGAAAGAGGCACATTTAAACCTGATTAAGCTAAACATGACTTCAATATCCTGTAAACAGTCTCCAGGAGGCTGCCCTGAGGTATGCCAGGGATGTGAAGGTCAAAGACCTGGCCCAAATAGGGCACAGATGATCCTGAGAGACCAGCCACTCTGGCCCAGGTTGCTCCAGTCCACCTCTGCTGACCAGTGTTCCCCACAGCTCCTTGGAGTGATTGTCCTCCACATGCTCATCACCAGCTCACACTATAATTAATGCTTTTGGGAACCCAGTTATACCCCAGCCCTGCCCCACCCCACCCACCAGTAATGGCAGGGATGGTCCCACTCCCCTCCCAGACTGCGATGTCCCTGTCTCCCACAGGGAGGTCAGCGAAGCTGTCTGGGACCTCAGCACCTCTGGAATTTGAGCAGGCACCAAAAAACAAGCATGGCGGCTAAGACATGACAAGAATAATGACTGGAAATCCAGAGCTTGGACACTGTCTCCCACGAGGTGACAGACAAAAAGATGTGCAAAGGAAACACTGAGATCTGTGATAGCCAGTGTGGGAGGATGGAGTGTGGAGTGAGCTGTGTCACAAGGGGAATAACTACTCGGTTGTAAAAGAAACAACATGCAGCTCACTTGCTGGCATACATCCCCCGTGGGGCACAGCAGCCCCAAGGAAGGCCTGCCGACAGAGCAGGACTCTCAAGTGAGGCTTTGGCAGCAGCGCTTTGCAGCCACATTCCTTAGAAAACAAAAGGAGGCTTGCAAAAACAGTAACAACATTAACCCACTTTCCCCTTCTTGTACTGAGCCTTGGCTGAGGCCATGCTGAGTGAATTATACACGGGGCTGTGTCAGGAAACCTTCCTCACAGCTGGGAAAGCACAACCCTACCTGCCAAGACATCAGCACAGGGCAGGGAAGGGGACAGAGGTACCAGGCAGGGACTGGAGCCCCTCTGTTAGAGCAGGATGCATCCTGCTGCTTCCCCTCACAGCCAGTACCACCCTGCCTGGGCACCGTGGGATCAGCAATTCATCCCCACCTGTGCAGGATATCTCAAGGCCTTCAAGACTGAAACTTCTTTAGCATAGCTATTCCCCAACATTAGCCCACAAAGCAGGGTGCTATTTCTTCTCCCCTGTTTCCCAGAAGGTAAACTGAGTCACAGGAAAGCAGAACGGCATGCCTGGAGCAGGCCAGCGGTTTTGCGATGGAGCCAGGAATCGAACTGAGATGTGCCCCCAAAATTCAGATTCCTAACCACTAAGTCACACATGTATTGTTAGCAGCATTCCCAGCAGCTCCAGTACAAGGTGAGCCCCATCTGCTGTGTCAGAGCCGTGCAGAGGCACAGCATCTCTGCAGCTAAGATCTGTCTACATTCTAGCTGTCTGCTGACCCTGACCAAACTCAGGTCCAGATGCTAAATCTTGTTGGGTAGCCCAAGATTTGAAAGTTAATATTCACGGCTAAAGAGCTGCCCAAAACTGTGTCTTAGATCACCAGCATCTGGGAAATCTGGATCTCAGTGTTGGAGCTGTTATGGCAGTGTAAAACGAGGGTTATAGCTCACATGCTTCTGCAAGCTTCAAGTATGGAACTCTGTGGACGTTTATCAAGGTTTTCCACTCTGATGCAGCAGCCTGTTGGAGGCTCACAGAGTTCAGAAGCTAACTACATCTCTGCTACCCATCTCAAGGTGTGAAGCCAGGTTGAAATCCATTTCTGTCCCGCTCCGCTGTGTGCACTTAGGATCGCGTTCCTCCCAGCTGGCCTGAAAAGCAGCTGAACAAGCACAATAGGGTTGATCCTGCTGCTGGCATCTGCCTGCTCTGTATTTGCAAAAGCAACTCGCTTTTTCTGTGTGTGCCTCAGTTTCCTGATGCACATGGAGGCTCACTTCCCATTATAAAATCACCTGGAGACTTATGAACCTGAAAAGGTGCATTTCTAATGAGTGGAAGGAGCTGGGAATGTAGCTGTGAGGCAACCCCCTGCTAGAAAGAGGATGAATGCCTTGAAGGTCTCCCCACAGAAAACACTACGCAAGAGGGGAAGGGAGGAGAAAATTGCCTTCCAGTTTCCCTGTAGCAACAAGTCATACAAAAAAACAAGGCCCAGGACTGTTTTCTTATGGTCTCTGCAGAGGGGCCGTTCCCAACCCAGATCACGGACACTCAGTACGGAAATTGCCCAGTGGAGCAGGAAAACATTCCCATGTGATACATTAGTCCTGGCTGACAGAGCTCCAGGGATCTCCACTCCCTCCCGCGCCTGCAGCTCTCACCGTGATAACCATTTCAGATTTGCCTCATATACATGCCCTTGAAATCTGCAGAGGCTGGAAGAGTAAACAGACCTTAAAAGGGTCTCAAATTCCTGCCTTCCACTCCCTCATTCTCAAGAGTACTCCTAAGTGAAGCAGCTTTTGCAGAGACCAGGCAACTGAAGGTCCTCTTAACCATACAAAGCAGCTAATAATAACTCAGGCAGCCTTCACTCTGCCTGCTCCAGAGCCCAGGAGGGCCCTTGCTTGGCGATTGTACACATTTGTCTGCCATAAATGGCTGTTTTCCTTCTTTCTAGCAAGGCCACATTGTGCTCAAACTCTTCTGTTCCACCATTAGAAATTCCAGCTCAAAGTTGCCAATACTCAAGATCTCATCACAAGTCTTCTCATGTTTGAAGCTTTTTCTTTCCCTCCTGCAAGGGATGAGCTTTTAATTAAAAAATGGTTATTGCTAAGAAGAAAACTGAAAACATGAACTGGCTCTGCAGATCTGTGTTAAGGTCTGAAACACAGGAGTCAGCTAAGGGAAGCTGAGAAAAAGAATAAAGAATAAAATAAAAAGTCAGTTTTGGATGTTGATGCGTGTTTTGGGGCAGGGAGAGAGTAGAAGACCCACTGTGATTTTAAACATCTCAGAAGCTCCTGAAATAATTAAATTAACTGACTTTTCTGGAACTGCCTTGGATGAACACCAATGCAGCAGAACACTAGCCCTGGTGAGCCACACAGAAAATATCCCAGATGTACACGTATGTGCTGCTTCTGGCAGGCTAGAGAAGGATCTGGTCCACCCAAAGAGCAAGCAGGTATCCTGTGGGCAGCTCTGCTGCCTCCAAGACGAGTTCTTTTGTGCTCATGACGCCCCCTCCTCCAAGCACAAACAGCACACAGCAAGAAGGGCTCTTCCTGGCTAGTGGGGGTGGGCAATGACGTAATTTTTTCCAACCTACCACTTCCTACAGACTCTGGATCTTAACACTGTCCTTCCTAATGCTCAGGCGACTCTCTGCCTTCTGTATCTGGGGCTGACATTCAATTATCATGGGCAGATACTGGCTTGTATTTTTCTGGGTGAGGATGAAGTGACTCCAGATTTAGAGCTGACATGCACATTAGGATATGGCTTGCCTCCGGCGTTTTGCTGCTTGAGCAGAGGCCAATTGTCAGGCAGGGCAGGGACAAGATGGTTTTCAAGAACCCAGTAAAAAGGTAGAAGAAAGAAGTGACCTGACTTTTGTTTCAAAAGAACAGGATCTAAAGAAGGAACTTCATGGTATTTGCAGGAGAACTGACATACCCTTCCACAACCAACAAAACACTGCAAGGAAGATTTTTCATGTCAGCACCATTTTGTTAGGAAGTTTTCTCAGAAGCAGGCTGGAATTTCTCATCAAAAAGCAAGACAGGAAGACAGCAAGCCAGCCTCTGCCTAGACTAACCAACCTTCTCCCTGTGGAGTAACAGCTCTCAAAGTCAAGCCCTACTTCTGGCGGGTCACACCTGAATCTGGGTCACTCACATCCAGAGTCTCAGTTTCAGTCTGCTTCAGAACAGAAACAAGATATGAAACTCCATTTTTTCAAGAAGAAAGAAAGGAAAAAAAAGAGCCCTACTTCTCCAGCCAGCTGTTTCTCAGCAGGAGCAGAACAATAATGTCCATTTCAAAGATGTCACCTAAGACACACCTAAGATGAGTGCTTTAGAGACATGTAAGCAGGTAAATCATTTGAAGGGCCACCTTGGTCCCTATAAATGCCCCTGGGTATGCTAAAAATTGGCCACAATTACTCTGTGGGGTGCTTACCTTACATAATTGTCTTAATTATATGGGGCTGCCTAATTACACTTTATGCAGCTTTAACTATGCAAAGAAAGGCATCACACATGGGATAGAAAAGATTCTGACCACATCTTGACCAACATGAGAAAAACAGAAGTATTCCTGATGGACCCACTTTGCATCTTGCTCCATGACCCTGCTGAACAGGTTTCCACCGCTGCCCGATAAGATTAAAGACCTGGGTGTGATCCTTACTTATGGCACCATAGCCCTCAAACCAGGCGGGAGTGCCGGGAGGCCCCGGGTCAGGCTGGACTCGGGGGTTAAAGGGACTTTCCAGCTGAGCAGAGTATCCCACAATGGCAGCACTGTAATTGTCCTTCATTTTGGGCTGTTTACCAGGGGTAGAAAAATGCTCTCAGATTAACTATCTCCTCCTCACAGCTCTGTAACCTTGGTAGCCTGATTTCTTTATTTATTTTTTTCTCAACTACACCACGTAGGCGCAGAACAGAGCTGTCTTATCTCACAACCACCCACATGAAAGGAGGAACTTTGCAGCATACAGCCCGTATCAGAGCTGCAGGGAAGGCAGAGAAAGCAAAGCCTTGCCAGGCAGGTACAACGTGTGTGCTGGGGAAAGGTGCCTTGCTATGGGTTTTGTGTCTAGTTTGGGGTTTTCCCAGAAGGTGAGGAGCAATCAGGTGGGGATTTGACTTAAGCTTTAAAGACTTGTTGTAAATTGTCCACATTTCCAAATATGTGCGCATATATATAACCTACTCTGAATAACACACCACTTTAAGCATGCTCTGATCCAGGGCTGTTTTGTCCCCACTTTTCCAGGCACTTGAAAGCCCCCCCAGTTCTCTTTCTCTGCACACACTGCCTTTTTGAACCCTCAAAAGCACCCCAGTTCAGGTGCTGCCTCAGGACATGAAACTACTAAGTTTTACGAAAGGGAAACGATCGTTTCCATTTCAAGAAGCACAGCAATACAGCTGCGTTAGGGAGGTTGGAATGGGAGAGCGCCATCAGAGAAAATCTAAATATAACTCTGGAAAAGCATTCCACTCAATTATCAGCAGAGAAATAAGATTTTTTAAAAGAGAAAATATTGTGCTGAGCTGAGAAAAAAAGAGGGAGGTCTGCCAGCCCTGGAGTGTGTTTATCCTGGGTATTGTTTAAGCTCTTAGTGCTAAATTACTGACAGAGCCCAGCTGTTCCTGAACCTCAGCCCTCCTCTGTGCTGGGGCCAACAGACTTTGGTCTAGTCTGCACCCAAAAAAGGGCTGTATTTCCCTTCCCGGCCGTGCCTGAGGTGGCCTGCTCTGCAGACGTCAGCAGGATCAGCTCCTCAGCAGGAAGCTGGCGAGAGCTTCTCAAAAACATGTGACGTAGGAGACAGCCACACAGCACGGTTAAACCCTCGGCACAGAGGGCAGAGAGGAGTGGGGATGTGGAGCAGAGCCACGCTTCCAAAGAAGGAAAGCCCGCACGCTGCTTGCCTTGGCAACAAAAGCACAGTAACGGCCTCCGGAGCCTGCTGCGTGGCTGCCAGCAGTGCCAGGGGTTGTGGTATTGTTGTGGGCACCGGCAGATTTTAAAGTTTTTATAGAGATTGGCATGACAACAAAGGGCTCCCAGTGAGAAGCACATTCAGCATGTCTGGACGGTTGGAGTGACTGCATCCAGCCTGTAAGTGAGGAAGGAAAGGAAGAGAGGCACAGAGAGCATCTCGGGTCTGCGCAGAGAGGTGGCTATGTCCCAGCCACTGATGGGACCAGGGTGTGCTCATTTCCCTGCGGGTATAACAAAGGGTTAGCAAATTGAAGGGAAGCCCCTTCACGCACCCCCTCACCATGTCTGATCAATGAGGAGAAACGACTGCTGTTTCAAGAGACTACTATACAGATGCTCCTACTTCCACATTCTCCTCTACCCCCCAAACAACCCTGGCAGCCCTTCAAGGCTCTCTCTGCCCTAGATCAGCCCCAGGAGAGTCCCCATACTGAAAGATATGAATACAAGATTAAACCCGGGACAATGCCCTTACTCCAACTTCCCCACTCCCACGCCCCACTGAACATGCCAGCGTGCAAGCGCTGAGCAGAAATGTATTCAAATGCTAGAAACCCAGTGCTTCCTTCCCTGCAGCGTGTCCCTGAGTGAAGTAAGTAATTGGTAGTTTCTTTGATGAATTTTCACTTTTATGACTTTCAAGTTAGCCACAGTCCTCAGCCTACCTGGGTTTTCTCTCATGTCTGCAATATTAAGAATTATTTGCTGAATCTGCTCTGAGTGACACCAGTCAGCACAGACAGGGGGGTGTGAAATTCAAGCTGTCTTCAGATACAACCAGGCAGACAGCAGGCTGCACTAGCTGTTTCAGTTCCTGGACTAAAGTACAACTCCTACATTGTAAGCAAAAGTTGAGAGCATACCAAGCTGGAAGCAATGTACCCTGATGAGGCACCCAGCCTCCTGTCCCCAGGGCACACAGATTCTCCCATAACCTGCTGACAGCAACGCTACAAACCACACCAGATCCCTGCCGCTCAGCACCGCAGTCCGAACAGCAGAGAACCTGCACAAAGTAGGCAAAAGCTGGAGTGTCAGCCATGTTCCCTTGGAATTGAAACTCAAGCTCTGAGCAGGGAGATAATCAGGCTGACAGCCTACACCGTCAGAGGGAAAAAGTTACTAATGCAAATGATGATTGGAGAGATCTTGACCGGTCTGCACCGGGGACAGGAGTCTCCTGGAGTCATTAGCTAAGGGAAGTGAGTGCTCTTTCAAGGGTGTTGGTGTAGGTCTGTGTGTTTAACTACACCAGCAGCTTGGAACACATGTGGAAGAGGGGGAGAGCCGATCCCCTCTCCCTCCTCAGCTAGCTCCAAACTAACTTCATACAAGCAGCAACTTGCCAGCCAGCACGGAGGTACCTGTGCTGCTGGTTCTGCCCTAGGCTTAAGACCACAATGTGCATGCCCTCGATGCGTGTACGCCCTCCATGTGTGCACGCCCTCCATGTGCTCACCCTCCCCGTGTGTACCCCCCGCCTGTGCACGCTCCTGCCCTGGCTGCGCACTCCCTCGGCTTCCGCACGCCAGGGGGGTTCGGGGCGGCGCGGCCCGCGGCGGGGCTTGTGGCGCCCCCCCGTGGCTCCCCGCGGGATTGACCGGCAAGGGGCCAGTCCCTGCTGTCCCCCGAATTCTCTGCTGTCCCGCAAGGGCCCTCAGGGCCCCCAAGGTCCCTCACGTCCCCCAAGGTCCCTGCTGCCCACCGAGGCCCCTAAGGTCCTCCAAGGTCCCTGCTGCCCACTAAAGCCCCTGACGTTCCCCAAGGTCCCTGCTGTCCCCTGAGCTCTCTGCTGTCCCCCAAAGCCCCCCAGGTCCCCCGAGTTCTCTGCTGTCCCCCAAGGTCCCTGCTGTCCTCCAAGGCCCCTCAGGTCCCTCAAAGTCCCTGCTGTCCCCCAAAGCCCCCCAGGTCCCCCAAGTTCTCTGCTGTCCCCTGAGGCCCCTCAGGTCCCCCAGGCCTTGGCGAAGTTCACTCAAAGCTCAGAAGATTTCTGCCCCAGTTGTTTGTGTGTTGCCTCGGTGCTGAGGGAGCAGAGGAGTCACCCTCTCCCCTTTGGTGGCCCCTTAAACTCTTTACACCCTTACAAGCGATTATCTGCCAGCCCCCACCCCGGACTGGGAGGCAGACTTAAACATTTGCCAACGCCCTGGCTTCATTCCTGAGACACATCAGTTTTCCGAAAGGTTTTTAGGCAGGACTTCACCCCCCTGCTGCCACTCATTGCTGTTGGGGGAATGGGATATATGGGCAAAGGATCGTGTTCTCTGTGCTGCCCCAGAGATGGAAACCTTGAGTGGGAAAAAGGACAGAGGCACTCTGCGAGATAAAACCCCATCCGAGCAAAATTTTGGAACAAAAATGCTCTTTCAAAACAAGGACAGTAACTGATGAAGTGTGGGGACAAAGATAATGTCTCTGCCTAGGATTAACGACGCGTTTCACCCTGTTCGGGAAAGCTGAACTGGGGGTCAGACTGACTTCTGAGCTATTTTAAGCATTTGAGGTTAAAGGGCATCAGAGCTGCTGCTTAAGTAATGAATGTTTTATTTAAAGGCTATTTGGTTGCTACAACTTCCACGGCTCAGAATGCTATTGAATTATTTTAAAAGTCTTTATCATACTAATGTAGCAAGAACATTCATGGATGTGAGTGAGAGGAGCACATACCCTTTTGGGGGTGCATGATGGTTCACATACATTTTTAGACCCATATATTTTTCTCGTTCGATTACAGCGTGGCAGTTAAGAGGCGCAGGGTCAGCAACTTCCCTGCACGCAGACACCCCACCTGGGTTGTCTCAGCAACTGTTGCTTCAGTACTCTCTTGTTGTGTCCTGTAAATGTTTAATGGGAAGCTTATCTCTCTTACCTATACAGATGGCTCAGGTTATTGAGCTTGTGAACAAGGATTAATTGGAAATGGGCAGATGTCGGCTAACCAGAAAAAGAGCTTAGTGAGTAATGAGATGAGCTGGGATGCTGTTGTGGGGGCAGAGCCTCCCCTGAAGGGTTCGGAGGAAAAAGGCCAAGCCTGAAAGGAAGTTCCTGTAACCCTGGTAGAAGTTACTGGTAACAACTAGGTCTCATGACCGCTGGATGTAAATGCACGACACTGGTGGCAACGTCAGTGCCTGGCTGGGTGGCGGCTGCAGCGTGCAGTGATGGATTAGCGCCCCAATGCTCTCAGCTAGTCTCAGCTGGCAATCCAGGGCATCTGGTTCTTTCCTCACAGATAATGGGGATTGTCAGGGTGAGATGGATGGGGAAACCAGGTCATGTTACATGGAGCAGCCTGATTGAACCTGCCACTTTGAATCCTGACTGTAAGAAGTTCAAGATCTGCATGCTTGGAGCTGATATTTTCCTAAATAATAGATTACAAAAGTTTAGGCTGTAATATGCATTATCAATCTTAAGTGGATTTTTGAAGATTACATGCCTTAATAAATCCAATTTTTAAAAGATCAGGCTATAAAAAATGTTCATCTAACACAAGGTGCGTAAAAATAGAGAAAGAAAAATCCAGAGCAGCTGAAACAAAGCATTCTTCATGTGGTATTTCCTTAGCTAAAATAACACCCATGTGCATGTTCATTCATGCATATATAACTTTTTTGCAGTACGTTTTGCCCACCTGCACACACCTGCATTAGTGCACAGATATTTATGTGCAAGCAAGCAATTTGTGAATCTGTATCATACGCACACATGCCCTTTTTCAAAGGCCTGTTCTCACTTGCTAACAGACCAGGAAATAGACCTGGGACTTACACTTGGATACAAGGCTACGTGAAAGAATCCGCAGCCTGGTCCTAGGCAGAGAGCACCCTGCTCACTGGAGTTCACCACCACCCCAGAGAGCTGGTGAACTCACTGCCTCAATCCTGATCACCAGGGAATGTTAGTAAGATGCCTGCAGTGCAGAGTCAAGGTTTATTTGAGGAACAGGATGGTCAGAAATCAACTCTGAGAGTTTCACAACGTCAGAGGAGCTTGAGATTTGTTTACAGAGCCTAATTATAACAGTATAGTGCCAACAGAGAACAAGTAAAGATGAAAGATGTGCTATAAGGGAAGAATATGCAATGGGTGATTGCAGTACTGCATCAAATTCCTCATATAAAGAACTCTTCTAAGTCCTTATAAAATATACCTGGGGACAAAAGGTGAATAAACGATGACACTCAGTAGAAGTAGCGGGGGAAATGGCTTCAGCATTTCGTAATCAGAGTGAGTCAGAGATGATATTTCTGGGAACGTACATGCAGAAGGCAAGAATTTCCCCGGGGAGGTAGGGAATGGTTGGTATCTGAAAATCAGCAGTACTCAATGAGCTGTGGAGAAAAGAGAAATCAAATGCCAGAGGAAGATGGCGTGAAGCAGAACAGATCCAGCCTTTGTAACAAGGAGTTAGTACTGGGGAAAGTAGGCTTAAAAATCAAGACCTTTAAACAAATGAACTGCTGTCATAAGAATGAAAGAGATAAGAGTCTCTCCTGGCTGTCTGTACAGGCAAAGTGCCCTGATGCCTGTCCGCACAAAGTCCTTGCCGGGGACCTACACGGTGTGATTATCTTTTGGAGGAGGGAATTTGAGGAGCTTTAAAGCTCTAATTTCTTTACATGAGTCTGAACAGGAACAGATGCCAGACGTTTCCTGTGCATCCTGTGCAGACTGTGTTGCACTGCAGGTAACGGTGCTGGCTCTTCAGCCTGGGCTTCCCACAGGATGGTTCTCATGGCAGCAGCAACATGAGTCTTTCAGCTATACCAAGTGATCGCTTTAGAACAGAGAGATTTGGGGCAGGACACCTCCCAGATCACTCTGAAAGCTCTCTGTCAGGCAGCTGAGCAGATGCCAGACCCGTAGGCATTCCAGCTGCCTCCTCGTTGCACAGATACTATTACACCAGCCTCTCGTGTGCTGCACAGCGAAGGACATGTCCAAGGGTTATGTGACTTAGAGGCAGAAGATACCCTCTTTCATTACTCCATTTACAGGCATCAGATTATACTGGCAGTTACTTAAGCAAGTGTATACAGACCAAATTGGATGCGGACCCAGATTTTCATGTTTGGCCACTGATTCTGTGGCCGTATTTTTTTCAGTTCTCTGTCAGACTCCTGAAGAGTGGGACAGTTTTTCCGAGAAGGTCAGCAGCCCTCAAGTACAGCTCAGTTATTAAAAGCTGTTAAGCCACTGAGAAACTAGCAGTATCATCAAAGCTTTTGATAAGAGACCCAGATAGATCTCTTTCAATATGGTCCGTGCATCCCTAATTGAGTTTCAGCTTGCAGAGTCTATTCCTTCCCCTGTGTCCAGCTCAACTCCAACCTCAGGATGTGCAGAACATTAAAGTTCAGGTAAAGATGTTCCCAGTCATTCTCTTAGGTCCAAGATGGCCAGAATCTTG
Organism: Falco peregrinus; assembly: GCF_023634155.1. Taxonomy (NCBI): domain Eukaryota; kingdom Metazoa; phylum Chordata; class Aves; order Falconiformes; family Falconidae; genus Falco; species Falco peregrinus. The sequence goes on along the minus strand of NC_073736.1, from coordinate 4,464,771 downwards.
ATACTTTTCAAGCTGCTTTCAAAAGGAAGAAACTCCACCGTTCCTGTATCTAAAGCAGAAACCAAAGGAAGACAAGAAGAGGTTATCTCCTAACACTTCCCAGATTGGGCGTTGGAAGCAACACAACTGAAAGTAAGAGTCAGTGATTTGTTGATATTCCTTCCTTAGAATTTAAACCAAGTCAAGCAGGGAAGCCTTTGGCAAGATGGCACGGTAAAAACTAAGACCTTGTAAGAAATAAACCCACCATTAAGTCAAGCTGTCCTGATCATGACACAACAGCTCTCTCACTTTTATCAAAGTGAAAATAAAGCATTACTTTTTGCTGCAGGCATTTATGCATGAAGGGATCGTTGATTTTGTTCTGCTTGCTCTTTGCTGCTCCCAAAGGTTTGATATTTGACACAGTGCAGTTTAGGCAGAGCTATGGTATAGGCCATTGACATGTGCTGGCAGCAGAAGTCTTTTACAGGCCCTGGAGCATGAGCTGAATTCCAAAAGGATCAAGCATTGGGTAGGAGTTTGAAGCTGCTTACTATAACCAGGAAGGAGATGGCTGCATTTAGATGTAGTTTGCCAGGAAGGAGTAGATAACATTGCTCTGATCTTCATGACAAGATGCTTATTAAGCATATAGAGCTTTGAGCAAAACCAGGCAGTTGTTAGGAGAACCTGCCGAACTGCTGTCAGGATGCAACATTTATCATTGAAGTCACTAATGTGGTGCGACTGCTTTGTCTCATGTTTTGCCAGTGTGAAAACCAAGGTTTGCTCCACAGCAAAAAAGTGCCCAATATAAAGGAAAGGTTTGGGAATGATGAACACATCAGAGATGGTTCAAAATCTCCTTTTCCTAACAAATTAACAAAGGACATATGCCAAGGTTGCACGCAATTTAGGCATGCTTCACCCAAAGCCACCTGAATAAAACTAGGCATATTACAAATACTGTAGATGCATAATATGGACCCAGGAAAATTGGAGTTTCTATCTTTAAACTGACTACTCAAGCCCATTCTCCTCTACAATAAATACTATGCTGGTAAGGAAATGCAGAAGAGTCAGAAAGTAAGACTAAATTCTTTGTTAGAGATATAAGCAGGTGACTTAAACATTTGAGACAGCCAAAAAGCATAGATTTATCAGTACTCTGCCAAGGCACTGGGATGCTCTTCTATAGGGGATGCAATTCCTGGGCATATCAACAGAATGACTAATGTCTTAATAGGCATCCTGACTTGTTGCAAGGTTAGGCTAATTTTTGCACAGATGTGTTTAATAGCCCCTCTTTCACTCTAAGGTAGTCATGTCTTATGTAGGTTATACAGCTCTGGAGAAATGAACTGAACAAAGACTAGCTTTTATCCTGTTATTTTGCTATAGCAAGAATGAAGCACTCAGTTTCTATTTGAAAGTGCAAAAAAAGGTCCTGTTAACCTCAGATGCCTACTTGTGATTAAACAAAGAGGAGCAGCAACTAAACCTTCTGGCCTGCAAGCACATTTCTTCTTGAAATGTTATCAAAAGGCTGCTAGAAAAACAGTCCATCTCCAGGACTGGGAAGAGCAAGCAACATTGACACCTACTGTTGAATATTTTAATTGCTGATAGTACCCAGCCACCGAGTACAAGACCCTTGTAAAGCCAGAGGAAGATGCTCTCCTTAGTCAAAACTGCATGCTAATAGTTTTATTTTGCTTTTATTTTGTCTCCCGCAGTGCTTTCAAGGTGCACTTAATTGCAAACCGAGAAGCTGCATGTGCAGGGAAACGTCTTCCTTTAACTCAGTTTCTTCCTTCATTTAATTAACGGGATTAGATTATTTTTTTAGAGTGATATTTTTTTATGAGGCTAGCTGATAAAAATGAAAGAGCTGAAAACAAATGCTGCTAGTATCAGAGAAGGCTGTACTGTATACTAAGTGAGAGAGCATGCTGATTTCTCAGGAGACTCAACCCTTCAAGCTCATAAGGCAATGAGGTTCCCATACCAACCTCTCAGAGCACATCAGAAAGCACTACCCAGCCAAATATACATTCGAATTTTATGAATATTACAATGAAATATACATTGAGGTTTGAAGGAAAGAGCTTATCACATTTTACCATAGTGCCAGATCATATTTAACACCCTTAAAGTGCTTCACACTAAAAAGTTAATCCTCCTGATTCCTTCATGCACAGCTTTTTTTTGCCCCACCCCAGTAAAGAGAATTTAAGCATAGAATGAAATTACTTTCCCAAGAGGCAAAGGAAAAATGTAGCAAACTGGCAGAAAGAGCTTACCTCTATGTCTTCCCTCCAAATATTACCCTTTTCCTCCTCAGAAACTTTCGGCAAACTAGCTTCAACAGACTTTCCACGATTCTGAATAGCTTCCTATTGTTCATGTTAACAATTTCTGAAAAGAGATGAAAGAAAAAGACTCCAGAGCTGGAAACGTAACCACGATTAAAGAGAAAAAAAGCCTGATAAAACCCTTGTAAACCACCTTGGTTTGGCAGTGCCTAACACCTCCGGGTACACACAATGACAGCGCAAGGTTGAAGACTTCAGGCATCTCCCACAGCTGAATCATGAGCCAATGTCGACACAAAACCTCTTGCAATAAAAAAAAATTACCAAAAATAAAACCTATCTAATCTTGTTCTTAAATTACCCTCGCAGCACCAGGACATGGCACAGTTTGATATACTGGTATCTCCAGCTGGATAAGGCCCATTATACTGGTATCATTTGTTTGTGATACTGATCTTCCCTAAGTTTTGTAATGTTTGTTCATCTTTGTTGATGCAAGACTGGTGTGAAGTGTGGGAAGTGTATAAAAGTGAGAAACAGTCTGCAGCAGATCAGTTGTGGTCAAGATGGCCAAGCTCACTCTGCTTACCGGTAAGTCCCACTTCAAAACTTTTCTCTACCTTTATGACAATTACTTGTGGCTCTTTCACTGTTATACTGGGTGGCTATACAGGGGGCTTTGGGGGATTAAAATGCTGCAATCTCTTTTCTGTCAAATATATAGCAGTTTACTTTCAGGAGGGATAGTTATATGTTTTTAGTACTGCTGGAAGGGGTATGTTATGTTTTGAAAAAAAAAAATTAATTCATAGTTGTTTGAGATTAAAATGCGCTTTTTGAACAAAAATTTAGAAATCAAAATACTGGACTGTCACTTGTTTGGTTTCTTTTCTATGTTTGTACCTGAAATCAGTTGACAGATTTTACCCACTTCCATATGGACACTCAGCTGACCCATGCTTGAGAAACACAGATTCTTGTGTGGTTTTTATAGAAAACAGTGATCACAAGACACGGTTATATTTGCTTCAGTCCAGTTCTGCACAAGAACTTTGTATTCTTAAGTACAAACTCTAAAACCTTTGTTCTTCAATTTTTTCTTTAAAGGTCTGGTCCTCCTGCTGAATGCCCAGATAGGTATGTGCTTTCTTCCAAATAACAACTCTACCAAACCCTTTTCAGCATCAGCATATACAGGCAGGTCAAACAGGTGGCCCAGCAAACACGCAAAGAGCCTCCCACCTTCCAGGCACTTCACCAAAGATCCCTGCTGCCTCTGTTCTTCCTTACATGGCAGCAAAAGGGAAAGATTCAGTTTAGGGAAGAGACCCTGATTCATAAATTTAAGGGTACAAGAGTCTCCTAGACTGACTCATCTACTGAAACAAAGCAGGCAAGGAAGAAATCCATTATTTTCCTGGAGAGTGAGTTCTGAGAGGGATAACCAACACTACTTCACTTTCTCTGAACCCCTTACCCTGCAAGGAAACACGACTCAATCATTTCTCATCAGATCTAGTTATGATACTCGTTTAGTTACTAGTATCTCTTCAGTGCACTCCAGGTCTACCCCACCTCCTCTGTTCCTCTGCAGGCACTGCCTATGTGCTATCATGTTACTTCACCAACTGGGCCCAGTATAGGCCTGGCCTTGGAAGATTCATGCCTGACAACATTGACCCGTACCTGTGCAACCACCTGATCTACGCCTTTGCTGGGATGTCCAACAATCAGATCACGACTTATGAATGGAACGATGAGACCCTTTACAGATCCTTCAACGGCTTGAAGAACCAGTACGTACCAACAGCAAAGGGCATCACATGTTCTCCCTCTCAGGTCCTGCCCCACTATTCAGCATCTGTTCTCTGCACAATGGCAGCACAATCCATTGTTGAGGGATGCCAAGAGGAAGAACCAAATGCTGGTGGGGAGGGCAGGGCAGGCTGCCAGCACTGGCCCTCTGAGCGTGGTGACAGTGACTCAGTGCACTGCTGACTTGCTCTTCAGGTTTCACACCAAATGATCATGGGCTACAAAGGCAGCTACACCAAACACTTGCAGTAAAACATGTTCCTGTCCCTTCCTTTGCAGGAACAGTAATCTGAAGACCCTCCTGTCGGTTGGAGGATGGAATTTTGGGACACAGAAGTAAGTTCAAACCATCTCCTTCTCATAACGGCTTTGTGAAAAGGGAGGAAGTGAGGGAAAGAGGCACCAGCCAAACCCCAACTCTCTCCTGCTCTGCTTCCCTAGGTTCTCCACAATGGTTTCCACTCCACAGAACCGCCAGACCTTCATCAATTCCGTCATCAGATTCCTACGCCAGTATCAATTCGATGGACTGGACATTGACTGGGAGTACCCTGGGTCCAGGGGCAGCCCAGCCCAGGACAAGACTCTCTTTACCGTCCTGATTAAGGTAGGTTTTGGTCAAGCCCTCTGCTCTGCACAGCTCTGCTTGCAAAGCCTGAGCCCAAAGACTCCACGTGAGACACGTTTCTTGGTATCCCTCAGGAAATGCTGGCAGCCTTTGAGCAGGAAGCCGCCCAGGTCAACAAGCCCCGTCTCATGATCACCGCGGCTGTTGCTGCAGGAATTTCCAACATTCAGGCTGGCTACGAGATTCCCGAGATTGGACAGTGAGTAGCAAACCCTCGGGTATCATTTTGGTGACTTCAGTGGTCTTTCTTCAAGCAGTTAAGTGAAACTCTGCCATTATCCAGCAGAAACCATCCTCATTGCATGTGGGGTCCCTACTCTTGTGTAAGGCAAGAATGCTACGAGTGGTGATTGTTTGGTGGGGAAGGGGACACCTCGGGAAGGCAAGCGTAACAGCAGGCTGGCTCCAGCCACTCAATGCCATCGGGGAGCAGCTCTTTGCTCCCAGCATACCAGTACAATTCCCACTCTGCTTTGACCTCCACCTTCCTCTTCTGGAGGAGAGAACTGGCTCCAGCACTCACAAGGCCAGCTCAAAAAGGTCTTGAACAAACCAGAATTGCAGAAAGTGGGGACATGGCCAGGGATGTGCTGGGTAAACAGCAGCACTAAAAGAATGATCAGGTCTGGGTGATCGAGCTGGCCAGGAGACGGATGTGCAACATGTTCTCTATAGGTACTTGGACTACATCCATGTGATGACCTACGACTTCTATGGCTCCTGGGAAGGATACACTGGGGAGAACAGCCCTCTGTATGGTGGCAGTAATATCGACCTCAGTGTTGTAAGTATATTTTGGGAGCCTCTGTCACAGAAGTCATCTTTCTGCCTATAAAAGCTGGCACAGACTTGAACTGTGATGGTTATTTTTTGTAGGAATATGCTATGAACTACTGGAAGAACAATGGTGCTCCAGCTCAGAAGCTCCTTGTTGGATTCCCAACCTATGGACATAACTTCAACCTTCAAAACCCATCTAACACTGCTGTTGGGGCACCAGCATCAGGACCTGGGCCAGCTGGACCTTACACAAGGCAGGCTGGGCTTTTGGCTTACTATGAGGTATGTGTGTTCCCTCACACCTGGGCCACCAAGAACAGCATAAACATTCCTCAGACTTCCCAGCAAGGCATTTGTAACCCATGCAATATGCCGACCATCCCTTTTTGTAGGACACTTGTTAACCTCTCCCTTTCTGCCTTTTTTTTCCTAGATCTGCACATTCCTGGGCTCTGGAGCCACCCAGGCTTGGGATGCCCCCCAGGATGTGCCCTATGCCTACAAGGGCAGCGAATGGGTTGGCTATGATAACATCAAGAGCTTCAGCATCAAGGTACAGTGGGATGTGTGGCTGTGCCAATAATAAGACAGGAGCCCTTCTGCAGTAGCAGGTCCTAGGCACTAACTGGGTTTTCTCCCCTGGCACTGAACAGGTTGACTGGTTAAAGAACAACAACTTTGGAGGTGCTATGGTTTGGGCCCTTGATATGGATGACTTCACTGGCTCTTTTTGCAATCAGGGCAAATATCCCCTGATCACCACCCTGAGTAACGGCCTTGGTCTGTAAAGCTGTGGTGAGTAGCTTGAGTAACATGGGGTTTGCAGTTATTTACATCAGCTATAAAAAGCTGGTGTGCTCATAATGCCATGGGACCATGGAGGGAGGGTACGGGGGAGAGTCCATTATAAATATAATCCCTTCCCAAAGGAAAACTGCTTTCTGCTTTCATTTTAAGCTTAGAGTCCTGTAGCTCCTAAACATGAAGTGGAAGTGGGAGTGCAGGCATGAGCTACAGTAACAATTCAAGATGACTATGATGAGAGTGCTTTCTGTGCTGGCAAAGCCATCCAGACTCAACCAACCAATGCAGCTTTTACTAATGTCTGAACATCAAATCTTGTTTCAGAATCGCCACGATGATCTTGCCTATAATACCAGCTGCTCCTGCTACAATTGGCCACGAAGATACTAGTCCTATTACAGCTAACAGACCCGTCTGATCTTATTGCCTAGAATAACAATGATTAAATAAAGTGTTCTTCATAAGCAACAATCCTCACTGTTTCGACTCATTTCACTTTTACTATTTTGATGGTCCTAGATTCTTTTGTGATACTTACACTTATGTTCAGGGAAGAGCCTGAGTCCACAAGCTGTGTTTTAAACAGCCATAAACGGGTATTTTCCAGGGCTTTCTTGCTGTGCCAGCGGGGCAGTCACTGAGAGGGGAAAAAAAGCAGAAGGAAAGGGCAAGGAAGATCAGGCTGTGCCATCAGAGAGTTCACAAAGAACAGTCACAGTGGTACAAACAGGACACTGACTCCCCACAGAGCAAGGTCTGTGCATTTGACCAGGGAAAAGCATTCTCCTCCTGGAAAAGCTACCTTCCAAGGGGACCAGTCTTCAAAGCTCCCACAGTTCTGTGGCCATGAGGTGTCAATTACTCCCTGCTGCAGGAATGGTTCAGCTGAGCATGTATCAATTCACAGGCTGACTCCTGATGTGTTCAAGAGCCCCAAAAGTCCTCTCCATGGTCTGAGCAGCAAGGGACCCTCATGCCCCACTGCAACAGCCTAAGGGTGGAGTTGCAAAACTGTTCCTCCTCTCCCAACAAAGGTTCACTTAAAAAACATCGGCTCAGAGAAGAGAAATGAATGGGAGCGATCTTTTGTGCAGCTAAGGCACTACTGCCCTTCCCCTAATGCAAAGGGTGTCTTAAAAATGTCAGCAAGAGTATTCTGCTTTTAAATGACAGGGAATCAGTCTCAGATACTCCCTGGAAAAGAAACAACAGAGCAAGAAAGGCTTTGTGATAGCAGCAACAGCAGCCCAGTGTTTCTTACCAGACCCACAAGAAAAGCAAGTCTCAAAGCGGCAGAGCTGCAGCTTTGCAAGAATTCGTAGGCTGTTCCCACCACAGACTATCAGTTTCGATCACATGTGCTGGGGGTGCAGTTCACTTGCACACAGCACTCCAGCTCCACGGAACACTTCAGACCCCACTGAGAAGCAGAACTGAAATGACGCAGGTCCTGTGGGGACCTGCCCAAGGGCAAGCGTCAGCCTCCACTGCCCATCAGCACGCTCGGCTTTCCGTACAGCTCCGGCCGATGTGCAGAAGCGCAGAAAAGTCACTCAAGAGTCTTCCATCACCTGCATGCATCAGCTGCTCCAGATTTTTGTCCTCACCTTCATTGATCATGAATCATTTTTTCAGAAACAGACCCTGTTTGCAAAGCAGAGAGAGAGAGCTGGAAAAGCAGTAGGCTTTTAGGTGGTGATGGCTGTAGTACACAGGCAAACGCAGACCAGTCTCAGAGTGTAGGTAGTCACAGATCTCCATACACATAGCCTAGCAGCAGGAAAATCCTTGTACTAAGCCTAGGGCTTCATGACTCATCATATGAGCTCTAGCAACGTAGGCTATACATATATACATATATGCAGACGTATCTGGGGTATAAACCCCTAGGAAAATGCCCAAGGGATTTCCAAGAACACCACTCCACACTAAGGAGGACCATTCTGGCAACAGGATGTGTCCATGGAGGTAGTAAGCTATGTGCCTGAAGTGAGGAACATCAGATCAGCAGCCCAAAACAGGCATAGCTCGCCCCAGGGTTTTTTTGTCAAAGTCCCATAGCTTTTCATATTCAAAAAATGAACCCAGAATGCATTTAAGCTAGCTCAACAGCATCTTTGCAGCCTTGCTTCACATGGAAATCCAAAGCCGGATCTTGCCAAGGGCCTATCTACCTAATATGTCTCTGCATTGCTACATGAACCTTGGCTGTCATAAAAGACATCAGCACAAATGCCTGTATCAGCTGTCAGCTCCAATGTCTCCATACCAGGAGTCCGATACCTGTACCTCTGCATCCAGATAAGGGTTAGGATAGGGCTTTCCAAAACACCTGGCACCATTGCATTGACCTTCGCATTTCTCCACATTTTAGCCTTCCACAGTGACCTGCCTAACCTCTACAGCAAGGGCAAGGAGAACAAAAAAACCTCTCTAAAGCAATGGCTCCTGTACACTGAGGCTGCAAGGCCAGCTAAGGTCTTGGGGGAAAAGAGCATTTATTAGAGGCTTTGCTGAGTGTCAGTTGTCAGACACATCTCGCAGGAGATGGGTGAAAGGCTGTGTAAGCGTCATGCCTGAATGTGACATATCTCTGGCCCTGACAAGAGGAGAAAGCTTAAGGAACCATCCTGGAAGTCCACACCAGGAAAGGAACACCTGGGCACTGCTCAGCTGGAGACAACATGAAAATCAGGGTCTCCTTTCCATGATCCATCAGAAAAGAGCCCAGGCCATTGAAGGGCAGAGACATTTAGTCCTAGCATAGTCACAGAATCAATATAGTGACAATTTTTGTTGGTACATGGAGTGAAGATAAAGCAGAAACAATTCAGATTGGTGGATCTCTCTGAAACCAAACATTTCAGCTACAGAAATAATGTGCAAGGCCTCTGCCTCCATACTCAACTCTTTTAACTTGAATCCTTTCAGTGAGGACCAATTCTTCTGCCCTTGCTTAAGGCCTAGAACCACTTCCTCAGGAACTGATGGCAAACAACATTTCTTATGACAGAAAGAAGGCAGAAAACCTCCTGAAGAAAAACTCCAGGATTTGACCAACTGACATTTGTTACCACCACATGCAGACAAATTAGTGTCCTTGATACTTCCCCAAATGCTTTCCTTCTTACACCAAAACATACTTCTACAGATAACAGACCTGCAAGGCTCCAGAGGTCATGGAGGGTAGGATTTTCCAGATCTATTCCAGTTGAGTTTGCACTGTGTTACTTTATCGACCAAAAAATACACTGGAAAAATACTCCTTGAAGATGGTTGTCTCTTTCATTATCTGCCATATCTCATCGAGTGCATAAACAGAACTTGAAGGGTTGGTCTAATACATTTTAATCTGCAGGTCAGTGACTTCACATGATATGGACAACTTTGAGACTGTTTTCCAGGCTCCCATCCAACCAAGTCTGGGTGACCTACTGGAAATTCACCTTCACATCATCTTAACATGAATTAAGCAGCATCTCAGTGCAAAGCAACTGCCCACTGTGTCCTACTCCAACATTTGCACTAGCCCTGACAGTGCCTAGTGTGCAAAAGGAAAGAAACCACATAAAAGTCCCATAAGTCCCGACAGACAGTTTGACTACAGCAAGTGAGCCTCGTTTCTGTGTCATCCAAAAAGCCCATTGCTGAGACCAAGGCCTACTCAGTCCTGTCCCACTGACTGCCCCAGCCAAGGAGACAAAACCCTTGTAAACCACCTTGGTTTGGCAGTGCCTAACACCTCCGGGCATACACAATGACAGCGCGAGTTTGAACACTTCAGCCATCTCTCACTGCATAATCGCCAGTGTTGACACAAAGCCTCCTGCAATAAAAAAAAATTCCAAAAATAAAACCTATCTAATCTTGCTCTTCAACTACCCTCGCAGCACCAGGACATGGCACAGCTTGATATACTGGTATCTCCAGCTGGAGTGTTAAGGCCCATTGTACTGGTATCATTTGTTTGTGGTACTGATCTTTCCCAAGTTTTGTAATATTTGTCCATCTTTGTTGATGCAAGACTGGCATGAAATGAGAGAAGCATGCAAAAGTGAGAAACAGTCTGCACCAGATTCCAGGTCAAAGATGGCCAAGCTCACTTTGATTACCAATAAGTCCCACTTCAAAACTTAGCTCTCTACCTTTATAACAATTACTTGTGGCTCTTTCACTGTTCTACTGGGTGGCTATACAGGGGGCTTTGAGGGATTAAAATGCTGCACATTCTTCTGACAAAGGAAAATATATAGCAGTTACTTTCGGGGTGATTATATGTTGCACTACTTTTGCAGTTGATTTCTTTTAACTGTGCAAATTCCTGATTTAATTGCTTTATTACATTGAAAAACTATCATGGACTAAGAAAAGGACACTCTAAGGAGGAAAACTGGCCATTCTGATAGAAAGGCTATTACTGTCTCCATAGCAGAGTATATTCCAAAAGGCTTCTGCTATTTTAGCCATGCTTACAGGCATCAAGATCACCTGTTGCCCAACCCTGGCTGAAAGAACCAGCAGAACTTTGAGCTGTTAATGACCATGAGCTACCCTGTGTGCCCCCTTGGATCAGAAAGAATTGTAACCTGGAAGACAGGTTATGTTGGGTTCAGACAGATCTTCATGAAGAAGAGAAAAAATAGGCCCATTGACAGAAGCAATTTTGTTGTCTGCATTACAGGATATATACCAGAGTTTCTACAAGTTCATAATCCCACACCTTTTTTCTGTAAAGGTCTAGCCCTCCTGCTGAATGCCCGGATGGGTATGTGCTTTCTACCCCAAAACCAATTCTACCAAACCCTTCTCAGTTATGGCACATGCAGGGAACTGGAACAGACTTGTATAAAAAAATTCTTTTATAAACCACGGAGGAGGAAGGAGAGGCAGACAGGCACACAGCAATGATGTCTCTGAAGACAAAAGATTGATGAAGCATGGCATGCTCAATCTAAAGTGCAAATATGTTGCTTGCTCTCATGTAAGCTTCCTCTTTAGCAGCTCCTTCCTGCTCAGCTTGAATGAAGCACAAGCACAGCCACTTGCTAGGTCTTTGCAGAAGCTTTCAAAGGCAGGTCAAACAGGTGGCCCAGCAAACACGCAAAGAGCCTCCCACCTTCCAGGCACTTCACCAAAGATCCCTGCTGCCTCCATTCTTCCTTACGTGGCAGCAAAGGGGAAAGATTCAGTTTAGGGAAAAGACCCAGCCTTCAGAACCACCAACCCATGAGTTTAAGGGTGCAATACTCCTACACTGACTCATCTACTGAAACAAAGTAGGAAGGAAAGAAATCCATTATTATCCTTGGAGGGTCAGTTCTGAGATGGATAACTAACCCTACCTCACTTTCTCTGAATACCTTATCCTGCAAGGAAACATGGCCCAATCATTTCTGATTATATCTGCCTCATGCAGTTACTAACTCCTAAGTGCAGCCCAGGGTAACGTTCCCTTTCCTGTGTGACTGGACATTGGCTGGGAGTACCCTGGGTCCAGGGGCAGCCCAGCCCAGGACAAGACTCTCTTTACTGTCCTGATTAAGGTAGGTTTTGGTCAAGCCCTCTGCTCTGCACAGCTCTGCTTGCAAAGCCTGAGCCCAAAGACTCCATGTGAGACACGTTTCTTGGCATCCCTCAGGAAATGCTGGCAGCCTTTGAGCAGGAAGCCGCCCAGGTCAACAAGCCCCGTCTCATGATCACCGCGGCTGTTGCTGCAGGAATTTCCAACATTCAGGCTGGCTACGAGATTCCCGAGATTGGACAGTGAGTAGCAAACCCTCGGGTATCATTTTGGTGACTTCAGTGGTCTTCTGCAGGCAGTTTGCAGGGGTTACTCACTGCCCTGCCTTAACAGCCAGGTACAGGGAAAAAGACAGGGAGGAGACAACAGGGCAGATCAGGTCAAGCCACAAGAATCATCACAGAGAAGGGTCTTGCTGGCACGATCTATAGACTGCTTCCCCAGAGATCTCTCCCCTACTGACTGACGGTGCGAACACAGCAGCTCCTCGGACTAGGAGCCAGCACAGCACAATCCACAGGGCTGATATTATTCATCCTTTCTTTCCTTGCCCTCTTCAGGCACTGCCGTCACCAGCATTCCCTCCAGCGCTCCCCCCTCCGTGTCTATGGCAACCGGAGTACACACACACACCCCCCCACACACACACACACCCTGACAGCTGACAGGGCAGCATGGCAGCGGAGTGGCAGCGGAGAGGTGAGCCATGGGAGACAGGGGTGTGGGCACAAGGGCTTTCCTTCTTTTGCAGCTCCCCAGTGGCGTTGGGCTTCCCCAGCAACCTTCCCCACAACTGGGCTGCTAGGCTACTCTTTGCTCAGGCTGGGGAAAAAGAAACCTTCGTGGCAGGAGGGAACAGGTATCCAAAGGGCAGACCTCCTGAAATATCCAGGGTCAAGGAAAATTCCCATCTGGGAGATAAGGGGAAGGTTGGCCTCAGGCAGGGAGCAGCAGACACTTAAGAAGGAAAAACAGTGGCAAGTGGTCACCACACTGGTGGCGTTTCCTCTCCTGATCTCACAGATGGACGGAAGCAGATCTCTTTTGGGTCATGTCAAGAGCGGAAAATGTTCCCTCTCCACCATGCCCCAGACAGGCTGGCAATCCAGCTCATACCCATCAGGGGAGACCCTTCGCTTGGGCCAGGCTGTTACTTGAGTCACGAGGTAAGTTACTCAGTTTTTGTGCTCAGAGCTTTTCCTTCACAGAAGACGCACAGTACAGGAGCAACAGGACCATGGCCAGCCAGGCACAGAGTCCCCCACACCTACCCTGCCAACCCATCGTACGAGGTCTCCGCATATACGTAGAAAAAGAAATGCCCTTCCCCTTCCAAACATACCAGTCCTCGAAGCTCTAGCTGCCCTAACACTCTACGTTAGCAAGAAATTAGAGGAATTAACAGGAATAGTGTCTGCTGCTCATGTACTTCTGCCCTTCCCCTGATGGAAATGGTGTCTTAAAAATGTCAGTAAGAGACTTCTGCTTTTGAATTGCAGAGCGGCAGCCTTAGATACTCTTTGGAAAACAAACCCTTGAGCAAGAAAGGCTATGTGATAGGAGCGAGAACAGCCCAGCGTTTCATACCAGAGCCACAGGTAAGAAAAGCACACTTCACAGCAGCAGAGCTGAAGCTTTGCAAGAATTTGTAGGCTGTTCCCAACACAGACCATCAGTTTCGATCATGTTTGCTGGGGCTGCCTCCAACTTAATGTATCTGGTACCTACAGAACTCCTTACACATATTCTAGTGGGAGGTGTTGAGCCTAGAGACCCAAGACTCATATGAGCTCTAACAACATCAACACATGCATCTCTATATATACATACCTTTGTATCATATACACACACATGTAAATGTACACATAGAGGCAAAATCAGCTATACTACCTGAACAAACACGCTATGTTTTCTGGCCCAGCTTCTCTAGAATAACAATATAGTAGCAGAAACATCACAGGCCTCACTGGGTAAGGAGTAGGGAGTGCATATTGACTTATTCTGATTTTTTTACTCTATCAGAGTAGCCAAAGCATACATTGAACAGCAGTCGGCAATACCCAGCTGGCTGCGCATTGGAGCATGTAGGAATGATTTGCAGAAAAAAGATCTTCCTTACAGAAATTTTCTCTCTTGCAGACTGTGACTCCCAGCCCAGCAACGTACCAGTCATTCTGGAATAAACAGGGAAAATGCCAGCCTGCCTATGCTCCATTTTCCACTAGGACACCACGATTTCCAGATAAGCCTTCAGACAAAAATTTCCCTGGGTAATGTAACTCATTTTCTTACACTTTTAATAAGAAGCAGGAGTACTAGCGGAAAGAAATACTAAGACACAAATGGGAGATAGGTAACTGAGTTCCCAGTAATGCTTTTATCTTCAAAAAGCTCCCCTGTTTTAGTCTTAGCATGATGACATGAATACCACAACATGCATTTCTCCCATGGATCAAGGCAAGGCTGGTAAATTCTAGTATTACAAATGTCATACACTAGCTCCAGAGATGAGGTATTTTGTGACTTTTTTCTTTAGACCTGGAGCTTACAACGCAGACAAGCCATTACACAAAAAAATCACTTGGCCAATGAAGTTTGGGTCTCCAGACTGGTCTTTAGTGCCAATGCCAGCGAAGAGGATGCTAAAAATGGAGGTACAGAAGGTAAGGACAGGGATAAAGGGTTGTTATTCCTGGTTCAAGGGTTGTGACAAATGAAAATGTATGATTATTTCAATGCATTTGGACTATGTTTTGTCATCCTTCCCTCACTGGCCTGCTGGATACATGGCTCTACTAGCCTGGGGCACAAGAAACAAAGTGATTTTCTATCAGAAAATGCTGGTTTGCAAACACAGTTACAGTCCTTCAAAAAAACCTTACATTAAGAAATTTGCTCTGGAAGTTTCCATCCACAAAACGAGAGAACCAGAGTGCAGACTTTCCATGTAATTCTGCTGAAAATAAAACCTTCTTGCACCTTCCCGCACTTTTCTGAAGTGCTTGTCATTGCTAATATCTAACCGATAGTAGCTGTCTCTTAGCTGACCATAGACAAAGAACTCTGGAAACACCGGAATCGAGTGGCCTACCTGAGTTTATACTACAGCTGAGGAGCCAGGGCCGTCGCCACACGTCCTCTCTGCCGGCAGCGCAGCTCAGGCCTCGCGCCACCCATGGAGGTGTTCATCCGCACTACCCAGCCTCTCCAAAATAAAACAAAGAGGGATTTCTTGCTGCAAGTTGTGCTTACCTGGGATTGGGACATGTGTCTGCTGCCTGTGTAGGTGTTGGGGTGCCGCTGGGGCCCGCGCGCAGCACCCCTCGGCCCTGCTTCCCTCAGCCCTCGGCCCAGGCAGGGCTGGCGGCCATTTTGTGTCGGTCACCACAGAAACACCTGACCTCCCCAACATGGCTTCCCTCAGCGCAGGGGCCTTCTCCCCAAAAAATCCAGTCCTCCCTGGCACCGGAAAGAAGCCAAATTAACACAGCTACAGGGCAGCCGGGCTGCTGCCCCGTCTCCTCAGCACTGGGAGCAGACACTACCATCTTCCCCGCAGCCACCACCTGCCTTCCCCAGCCTCCTCACCACCATCTCCTCATCCCCAGCAAATGCTCCAGGCCAGGCCCAGGGGTTCACCCACAGCCTGAGGAGAGCTGACAAAACATGGGGGTGCACATCGTACTACACTGCCCTCAGGTATGTTCAGGAAGGGTATAATGGCTTTGTGCACAGCCAGCTGCTATATTAAAGCAGCACACAGCAAACTTCCTAGGGAAGGAGGCTGTGCTGGGACAGGTTAGACCAGACGGCCTGCAAGACTTAATTTTGCATTACTAGCTTTTCCCCTGCTGACACAAAGAAGATATTCTCAAGCAACGAGCAAGCCACATGCTTCTAATTAAGAATCTGGCCATGACAATAAATTCAGTCTGAAACAGAAAGGTTCTGGTGCTCATCATCGGTTGTTCCTGTAATGTACAACTCAGACCCTAGGGATTTCTATAAATGTTTACAAACCTTCACACAGCGACTTGATCTGTGTGATCACAGCCTTGATTCAATCTCAGGGGAAAACTAAGAGCAGGCAACATTCATTCTTGATATAACTACCAGTTGCAACGCAGGCTTTCAAATTTTCGGGGTCTGTTTACCTGTTTCTGTAGCAAATTCCCCCTGTAGCCCAATTTCAGCTGTAAAACCACAATATATTCTTCCAGTTTCCCACTTTTGGTCTTCCAGTGCTCTCATATATGCACTGCAACAGCATGGCCAGTCTTCTCTAGGCACACCAGCCCCTGCCCTCCCTACCACAAGAGCCTGCTTTGTAGTTGCAGCTGCTAAAAAGGGATGTCCTTGCTGATGTGCAGTTGCTCCTTTTGGTGCAATCTTTTGAAGGTGGGGGTATGACTCACGGGAAATTGTACTGTCTTAAGACCTGGGGTTTACGGCTGTTTAAGGCTTCACCTTTGTATTCGTGGCTGATACTGCACACTTCACCTCCATCTGTCCTGGTTTTCTAATCAGGAGAAAAATACATGGGTAAAAGACGGTGTAAAAGAAAGTAAGCAGTATCTATGATTCTGCAGTCCTTAACCACGTTCCACCTGTGAGAAGTGGAGAAACCTACCAAAGCTTTTGCAAAACTGATGGTATTTCAAAAGGCACTTTGTCCTCACTGAGCATATTTCTAATGAACCAGAGTTTTTGTTGGAAAATTCCCAACCTTCTCAGCTATCAAGTGTTGCTGTGAAGAAAGGAAGAGATGCAGAGGGAAGGACAAGACTTCCTACTGCTTGTAGACCCCACTGAAAGCACACTCGGGCTCCATTCAGGTGCTTTTCCACTCCTGAAACTTAAAAGATTCAGCCAGTTTTGCTTGTAGGAGATAAAATTTCTTTTATTATGAACATAAAAATTACTATTTTCATTCTACATTTTTCCCCTACCCAGCGAGGGATTTTCTCATTATGAAAAATGCTTAATCCAAGTAAAAAAAAGATATAAATTTATATATATATACACACATACACAATGTCTCTGTACATTTGTTATTCTGTACAACCAAGGCACCAGCACACGTGGCAACAGCACATGCAGGGCTTTTTTGCTAGAGATCTAATTTCAGATTGTTTGGCAGGAACACCTCCATGCTCACCGAAACAATTACTCCTTTTTATCTTCCTCCTCCCTGGGTGACGGGGGAAGAGGGAGGCCTGGAAGGATGCCTTAACTGAATGGAGAGGAACACGTACACGCACAACTCTGATCTCCCTGGTGACTGCAACAGATTCCTTGCTGCTACTCTAGGAAACTGTGAGCTGCCTGGAAGTCTGTAGCACACAGTCTCGGCTGCCTCTTCCAGCACCACATTTTCATCTGGAAGAGATGCTTGGGAGACTGGACCAAACTACAGGAGTCTTTTGTCAAAGAAATGTAGCCCATATTTTGCCTAAGAAAACGTTGGAAGGAAAATTAAAGCAAAGCCGTACTAGAATCAGCTAATAATTACAATAATCCCATCACCAGTCATTTTCACTGCTGAAATAAAGTCTTCTACTCTTGGGGGAATAAAGGGGAGGGGGGAGCAACTTCCATTAATAAATGCCTGGATTTGAAAATGGATGAAAAAAGTGCGATCAATAGCATGGCCTTGTGGACTGCAACCAATACAGCTTTATTCTGTATTCCAAGTTTTTCAGCCCAGCATCTTTCAAACCAACTAGTGAAGGCATGAACTCTCCAAGGAGTTGTGCTGTGTTGAAACTAACAATAAAACTGAAAAATAGCCTGAAGCAGCTGTTAAATTGTGCCATTCATACTGCTAGAAAATTATCTCAAAGCAGAACAGGGTAAACACCACACTTACTGCTTTTAAGTGAGAAGTCCAGCTGCAGTCACAGAAGTGAGAATAAAATTCCATCTCAGCTCTGTATTTACACTTCACTCTCTTACCAACACATCAGATGCCTTTAGTTTATAAAAGAAAAGTCTGTTTGCTTTTAACTGCCAAGAATCCAAAGAAACCTCCCTGGGACTTTTTTGTCTGTGTTAAAACATGCTTCTCAGACTAGAAGGCCAGGCAGCATTGACTGCAGACATTTCTTTTCTAGCCTGCCAGCCAGCCATAAACGAATTATGCCTTTGTATTCTGCACAGCCTGCTGGGAAGCACTGAGCAGCAAGAACCTTCATGTCCCTCGTCTCTTCAGAAAGTAAATCCTGCCAACAGTGAGAACAAAGCAAAGTAAACGAGACCATTCCCGTCTGTAACCCGATGGCCTTCAACGCTTTTAAGGCAATTGACCATTGACCATTCCAAGTCAGCAGGAGAGCAGAGGGGAAAGTGCGAGCACTGCAAACCAGGATGGAGAGTGTAGTTCACTAGGCAGAGACAGATCATTCTTCTGCTTCTGCCACTTAGCTGGATTGTCTCTCCTGTCTTGCTCCATGCCTTTCACCCACAGCAGCAGAGGTGAAACCCCTGGGTTTCTCTGAGCAGTGGGCTGGCTACACCTCACTTCTTTCTGCGGATCTTGGGCTTTTTCACTGGCCGGAGGTAGGGATTGTCTATCACATTTTCCTCCCCGTTCCGACTGCCTGACAGGGATGTGTTCTGCTGTAACACTGAAGCGTTCTCCTTTTCAGGTCCTGAATCATCCTGCCACATTAAATAAAAAGCATAAGCACAAACAACCAAAGTTAGGCTAAACAAGGCTTAGAAGTTTAGACCACATAACCTATGGCCAAATTAGATATAATCAACAGCCAAGATAAACAGCAGCACACAAGGAGCTGCATTAAAGGTGCGGACTCCTGATTTCTAACACAAGAAGATCCCCTTTGGGAACAGTGTGGGATCCAACGACAATCCTCTCTCCCCTAACGCTGAGATGAAGGTTGTACCGAAAGCTCATGATTCAACCTCAGCTTGCATTGCACCCTGCAGGAAGTTAAAGAACCATGACAATGTTCAGGCCTTTACACCTGGTAAAATGCAACCCACTGCCATTTTCCACCCACTGTGCCCAGCTGCAAGGAAGACAGGCAAAGAACCAGGTTTCGTTAAGAAACTGGGCCCAAGAGACCTTGATCTTTCAGGCTGGGCGTACCGTGCTCATGTGCAGGGGAAGGTTCTCAGTGTCTGTCTGGTCGTCTTGCTCAGATGAATCTGTTTCTTCCATTTGCTGCATTTCCAGCTCAGAGGGGAGAAGAGCAGTCAGGTAGGGTACGGTGAAAGGCCT
The DNA here is from genome assembly GCF_023634155.1 of Falco peregrinus. Classification (NCBI taxonomy): domain Eukaryota; kingdom Metazoa; phylum Chordata; class Aves; order Falconiformes; family Falconidae; genus Falco; species Falco peregrinus. Next base: position 4,445,683 of record NC_073736.1, on the reverse strand, counting down.
GGCAGCAATCACTAGGGTTAGGGAAAAGGACCCAGTCAGCAAGCTGGGAGAAGACTCCTCAACTCCGAGGATAGGAAGCAAAAACCCAACCAGTTATTTAGAGACCAAACGCTTTCCACTGGTTCTGGTTTTAAACACACAGACTCTTTCCCTGCTGCTCCCAGAGACCAGGAATTAAATACGCTGTCCCTAAAAGATGGCAGTCTCTTAATTTCATATTTTCTGGAGCCCCCTTATTTTTCCAGCCACAGACACAGCATTATACTAACACAAAAAATCCTTCCTGACCTCCATAAAGGTTCAATTATCTCACAGGCTGAAGCATCACTTAGGCCCCCTTAAGATAACACTGACATTTGTGCTGTCAGTGAGCCTTGGGAAGATTCTCATCACTGCTTTGCAGGCAGAAGAACAGGAAAACCTCCACTCTCTCCCATAAAAATATGAGAGAGGAGAAATTACTTATTCAGAAGCTACAGAGGGGCGGAGACAGGATTGGGATGAGCTTTGCATTTAGCACCTATCAGCCAAGGCCTTCTCCACCAGCAGAAGAAAGTGAGCTTTTGGTGAGGGTGGAAGGCTACCATTTGGCTTCGATTCTGTTTTTCATCCCCATTTCGAAAAGACAACCCTCACTTCCCAGCCTTCCAGTGTCTCAGAAGGGCAAACACACTGTGATCATTCACTGCTCACCTCCTGCAGTAGCAAAAACTCTAATGGAGTGTATACCCAGCTAGGCAGCTGTCATTTACAGCACAAAGTGTCCCAGGTAACTCACGTGGGAAAGTGCTAACATCATCTTTGAAAAGACTCTGGGTTTCTCCTGTCTTAGCCATGAAACGTGTGAGAGCTCTTTCTACATCGCGCCGTTGAGATGCTGCCTTTTCCCGCAGGACTTGATAATCAGATACTGGCTCCCGGTATGTCTGTGCAGCAGGAAGGAAAAAAAAAAAAAAGAAAAGAACACAGTTAGTGGATGCAACGCAGACAGCTGAAGCTCAAAACACTACTAGGAGGCAGATGCTACAGGCAAGCATTGACCTTCACATTCACAGATTTTCAGAGCTCTCAACAGCCAGAAGTCTACAGCAAGGGCAACCCACAACCAGCAAGCGAGATATTAAGCCAGGAGAAGCAACATTGTGGATAAACAGTACCTGCACTGCAGTAAAAATACACCACTCCTGGTGTCACTGACTTCAGACAGACCCCAAATGGCATTAAAAAAAAATAATATCTTTTTTCACTCACTGGTGTCTTGATGTAAGTGTGAGGATCTGGAAACTCAGGAAAATGGCCAGGAATGTGGGATGGATGTGGCTTGTTCTGTCCAGCTGTCAGGGCTTTGGGAGTCACAGGCTGGTTTGTCACAGGAGCTACAGTTAAAAAACATGCACACACATAAATCAGCCAGCTTCATTCTGCCAAGAGTTAGGCATGAAGTGCTAGCTCGTACTGAACTGCAACCCATGTCTCCAGGTCCTACAAAAGGGACAGAGCACATCCCACGAGCAGTAATTTCAGATTGTGTTTGGCATTCCAAAAAGGAATAAGGATTACTTGACCCCTCCCTCCTACACAAGGAGAACAAAACTATCTTGAGGATTCTCATGTGCAATAAAGATGCTGAGGCAAAGGCAACCAGTTTGGCAGAGGGTACCTATTACACAGTCATTACAGGATTTCTTAAGACAAACTGCACTTCCAGGGGCACTGGACTGCATCATCCATCAGGAAAGCAGGAGCCCTCTGGATGCCAGCACATAGGAATGCCAAATTATTTCCAATTTCCTGCGTAAGAAGAGAATTTCCCACATACGGGCCGTGATGACCATCCTCTGGGAGCGCTTGGCATACGCAGGAAGCGTTTCAACATTGAACCCTGAAATACAAAACAGGAAACAGAAATCACACCCAGAGTTTACCCCATCAAAAATCCCTTCTCTCAGCCTTCTCCAGAATAATTTTATGTGAAAGAAAATCACGCACTCTGTATATATTTATACTGCATTTGTGCAACGATATCTGAGTGCCCACACGAAGCCCAGAACTGTGGGCATCACACACCTATCAGAAACACAACGGACAGGTTTTCCTACCAACACAGCACACTCAGATCTTCTGCAATGCGGGCAGCTGGAATTAATGGGACCAGTCTACTACTCACCCATTTCCACGAGAGTAACCACTATATCAGAGAGCGTAGGCTGCGTCCTGGCTGTATGTTCACAGTAGGACTTCGCACTCCTTCCAATTTCAGAAATATCTGGAGGGGAAAAAAAAAGTATCAGCCCAATCCTAGTGAATTTTTAGCAAATTTAGCAAGGAATGAAAAACAGCTCCCGGAATCCAGCATCTTACAACCTGTGTATTTGAAATTAAAGCACATGCACACACGAAGTATGGAGACACTAAAGATCAAAGAGTCAGATGTTTTCTGCAAATGCAAAAAGCAAATCTGCATCACAAGCATGAAAAAATACAAAACTTGATCAAATTTTGATTTCAGAAAAATACGGAACCCGAGATCCTAGGCACATCACCCAGCAAAGCAGGAGTAGAGCTGCCAGATACAGGCACTTCTGCAGCCTTAACTAACCAAATGTCTGGAACTTTGTTACTTCTCTACTTATTCTGCCAGCATCTCAGTATGTGGAGCTTATTAGGACACCTAATGAGCATCTAATGAGTACTCAGTGAGTAACATAAGTACTTTTGAGTTCGGACAAGCATTTCACGCTCACAGAAGTCTGTGACTCCGGGGCTGTGCTCTAGCCACTGGTCAACCCTTCTGCTTTTGCAAACATTATTAACACAAGATAATAAAAATTTGAAAACAGAGAACCAAGGCACTTCAGGGGACCAGTGTGACTGGGCACTGACAAAGCTTGGATACTCACAGCTTTGTAACATCTCCGTCAGCGTCTCCACCGCGGCCTTCTCAGCGCTCTCAAAGCCGGCTTCGGTGAGCAAGGAGCTGACCACCACCTGCAGCGTCCTCCTCCGGGCCAGGTAGTAGTTATCGGCCGGCGTGGTGGCATGCTTGCTGCCCGACCTCTGCAGACACAGCCCCCCGCCCCAAACGAGAGCTCAGAGAAATGAAGCCACCTCCAGACCCCAGGAAGAGCAGCGAGGCCCGAGCCCGGCTGGCCCCAGGAAGGGCGAGGGCACTGATCCTGCCCTGGGACCCCCGGGCTGGGACCCCCAGGCTGTGGACGCGGCCAGGTGACAGGCTCTGTGACACGCCAGGGGCTGGCAGGCAGGGTGGCACACGTGCTGCCTGTGCTCAAGGGTCATGGGCCAGCCTCCTGCTGCATGCAGGCACACACACACATGTACACACATGTACATAAGCACACACATACAGATGTATATACACACACAATCTATAGTAGACATCTACGCACACATGCACATATTCAGACACACATACAAGCACATGTACTTATGCACATATATACATACATACACACAATCTATACACATACATGCACACATATACATACACACACATACCTGGACAGGTACATATGCACACACATATACACGTAATCTATACATATACTCTACACAGCCATGCACACACACATATACATAGACACACTTATGTGCACATGTACATATGCACACACACATACACACAATCTATACATACAATCTATGCACATGTATACACACACATACGTGCACATGTATACATGCACACACATATATACACAATCTACACATATGCATATACACCCTCATATACATACACACAATCTATACGTATACATCTACACACCCACGCATGCACACATGTATATAGGCACACACATACGTGCACGCACGCATATATGCAGACACACACATACAGACACAGTGCTACAGGCACCACGCAAAGCAGAAGGCCCTTTGGGCCGCGGCCCCTTTAAAAAAGCCGCCCCACAGGCAGCCCCGCCCCGCTGCTCCCACGCCGGCCAATCCGAGTAGAAAAACTTAAGCCAATCAAGTGCCACTGCGTAGCCCCGCCTCCCACCGGCCATTCAGCCAATCAGCGCCTCCCTCCCCTCAGCCTTCGCCTCAAAGCCCCCCGGGCAGGCCGCAGGCGTCTCAGGCGCATGGGGGGGCGGGCAGACCGCTTTCGTTCTGCCTGCCCGCCGCGGCAGCCGCCCGCCACAACGGCCTCGTGTCCTGGCGAGGAGCCGCCGTTACCGTGCTGGAGCCACCGGACGCTGTGTCGGCCATCTTGGAGCCATATGGAGCTGTGCGCACGCGCCAGGTGCGGCGGAGGGGGGTGTACGTCGTGCTTCGCGCGGGGCGTTGTGGGATTTGTAGTGTGGGAGGGAGGGAGCGCGGCGGGGTTTGCCTGGGCTGCCCCGGGCCCGCTGCTGGGCCCGTCCGTGGCGCTCCCAGCGCCGGCTGCAGCCCGTAGAGCGCCCCTTTCATCTCCTGAGGGGTGGCGGAGCTTGTGGCTCCAACAGGAGCAAAGCCTCCTGTAATGCCGTTGTGCTTGCTTTAGCAGTGTTCCCGTGAAAAAATTATTTAATTCAAAAACTATTGACTTAAAAACCCTTGAAGAGCACCAGCGGTGTGCCAGGAACCCTGTAACCATGGAGGCATTTCTGGTTTTCCTGTTGTAAGCAATATGTACTCTTAGCTGAACCTCGGTGTACCAGCTCGTGTTCTTAGATCTTTTGATCAAAGCTTTGGTGTCAGTTCAGTGTTTCAGAAAGACAGAACAGGAAACCCCAGGCTACAACTCCCACCCCTTGCTTCCTGTGTAAGTACATGTGTGGGAGAGCAAGAACATTATAAGAACCAATTACTGTGTGTGTGTGGGGGTGGGGTGGGGTGAAAAAAAGTGATGTAAACAACAGGTGCCACGCTGGAAATTAAAGGTCCTGATCGCATTTGGTTTGTATGGCGACACAGCTTCTATGTGCTGCTGGCTTATCAACAACAGCAGCAAGTTCTGCTAATGAATAGGGAAAGCGAGGAGGTAGAGGAAGGTGGAGGCTGGATTGTTCAAAGCAAACACGCCTGCAGAAGCCAATTTCTTGATCATCAAAGGTAGGAGGCAACATAGTTTCAGAGACTGAAAATGTGATATAGAGGGCAATCTTAATGTCTTATGTACTCTGGGATGTGCAAAACAGTTGGCAGAGGACTGGTGGAGTATAATTGCTCTGAGGACGTTAAAAGTAGCTTGAAATGATTGTGCGTGAGGGGGTTGGTACTAACAGGATCTTGCTGCAGTTTGCCGATGTGAATTCCCAGGGTGTCAGTATTCTGCTGAACCATGAGGCAGCTGCTTTGCCATCCCTCAGTGGGGATGTCTGTCTCTGCCAGGGCTTTGTAGTGGAGGTGAGGCAGGCTCTCAGCCTCCTAGCATGTTAAGAAGAGATGTAGAGCTGTGTTAGCAGAGATGCTGAGCCCTTGTGGCTTCCAGCTGATGAGCTTCTGGAGGTCTGCATACTAGTGAGTAAGCTGGCATTGTAGATGAAGCTAAAAGAGGGGAAGATGTGAGCGCCTAATTTTGGTACGTTGCAGTTTTCTGGGTAACTCTTGAAGTGTCTGACCCCAGTTGTTTGGATGGGAAGGGAAGTGAACTCTGGCAGGTCTGGACTGAAAACATTCATGCAGTGCTGCTGCAGAAACGGGCTTGGGCTAAGCCAGAAATGTCTATGGGAGCGCTGGCGGGATTTCAGACTGGTTGGTACTATGAGAAGAACTATGCCTCTTAGTCTCAGCTTGCCATTGATTTTATTCAATTGATTTACACGTTGCTCTTGTAGCAAATCCAGAGGATGAGTAAATGGGGAAGAAAGTGTAGACAGGTGCTTCTGCTGATGAACATTGTGTACATTAGAGTACTGAGTAAGGCAGCATTTTCTCTCCATAATGTACCAGTCATAACATTCATCAGCAGGGGGGAAGAAAAGTAAATTGTGACTAGTGGTATGGCGCTAGATGCTGAAATCTTTTGGACAGGAGAGATATCCACGTAGGGGTCCAGTGCAGCAAAGGAGCAGCATGCACATGTCTGAGATGTGTGCAGGTCAGGACCTCAGTCTGCTGTTATCTCTGCTACTGACTTGCCTAAGTCTTTCCTTTGCTCCCCTGTCTATGCAGTGAGGAGGATGAGGACATTATTTAGCTGAGTTCCCTTACTGAGATTGTGAAGGGTGCAATATAAATACAGCATGTGATAATTGAGCCATAACTTCTGGTTGTTTTATTGCATGAGGACAGTCTCTTCTTCATCTCTTGTTTCAAGTACTTGTAATGTCGCTTTTCAGTGTGTTATTTACAGCACTTGCCTAGAATGAAGCAAACCTGACTTTCAGTCCCTGCCTTCAGGACTGTTTATGCACTGAACTGCTTTGTGGGGAAAAAAAAACCAAAAAAACCCCAGACACAATCCTGAAGAACAGACTAAGACACAGCATCCTTCTCCTACTCTGGAGGATTAACCACTGATGTGTAGAGGCACTCAGCTTCCCTCTGTGCCAGTTGACTCAGGGTTTTTGTTGGTGTTTTTTTCTGCACAATGATTGTTTCCATCCATGTGGGTGCAGGGCATCCAGTGCCTTCCTGAGCTGACCTGGAGTATCTTTCTGGGACCTGGAAAGTGGAGAGGCCAAGCAGTTACTGAGAACATGGGCACAGTCTTTCTTCCTTCAGCTTTTGTAGGAAAGGAGCCTTGCAGAGGCAAGATTTCAAACCCCTGCATCTTTTGTTAATTCCCAGCTAGTTATTTTAGGATTCTGAAATGCCCAGCTTCTACCCAAGCAATGTTGAGGGAGCCTTGCCTAATCTAGCCTGTATTCCCATCAGGAATCAGATGTCCCACAGGACAATTCAGGCTGGAGGGGACTTCTATCAGGAGGTCTCTACTCCAGACTCCTGATAGAATCGGGCTCAGCTAGGCCAGATGAGGCTACCAAATGTAAACCTTCCTGTGCCCACTTGCATCCTGCAAGCTCCTTCTGCAGCTGAGGAATCTGCCAGGACAGAGGCAGGCCAGTGCAGTGCCTTCCTTCACACAGTGTCACACAAGCGTGTGTACCCAGGCAGGGTCCCACTGCTCATGTGTGTATGAAATTCCAGAACAAGCATCTATTTCCTGCTCTAGTTGAGCTGCTTGGCCTGACTTGCGGATGCTCCTCTGCGTTTGATACCTTTTGTTGATTCTTTCCTTGTTACATACTATGTTGCCTGATTTATTCATGTGTGAGAGCTATTGTGTAGATATGTGTACTTCGTAGCCCTGTGCTGCCCATTTTTCACTCTCTTGGGAATATTCTTTTTTCCTCCTTCACAAAACTTCATGGACAAGTTTCAGAAGACAAAACTGTTTTAAGTCTTGAGCTCTTTGTACTTCAGAGGCTTTGGTTTGGAAAGGGTGGTGGGAGAAGTCCTGCAGTGAGGGATGCTAGGGGAGGCTGGGCATTGCATGGTATTATTCTGGGCTGTAGTCCTGGCTCTGCATCCAGCCTGCTCAGTAACCATAGGCAAGTTCTGCTCCTCTGCATTTCATTTTCTCATCTGTTAGGTACTGGCATGCCTTGTGAGATGCTTTCAGAGCTGATAAAAAGCAGCATATGACATCAAAATATTCTTGTCAGTGGCACTGTATGCTTGGAAAGCTCTTTCCAGAGCAGTGTAGTCCATGTTGGACTCATCATGAGCAGAGTATCCAGAGCCTGGCAGAAATCCAGTAGTCCACAGATTCATAGACAGTCCTAAAACTATGGGTACAACATCCCTCTTAGTGGTGTGGGTACATAATTCTTCCCTTAAACATAGCTCCCGTCTGATGGGGTGGGAATAGAAAACTTCCATAAAGATCTAGTTACTCAGTGATTTAAGAGTTTCTTGCATGTCTTAAGCACTGACTGCTCGGAAGTAGATGCTAGCAGCCGCTAGAGGAGACTAGCCAGCTGAGACAAGAGGAGACTAGCAAAAAAGGAGTGCTTCAGTGCCATGCTAAAAGATGTTGCCAGGGATCCGATTTGAAAGGGACAGAATTTGGAAGCAGAACCCTGCTGGCAGTTTGTGGCTGTAGGTGGAGAGCAGCATCTTTATTTTGGAGCCCATGTGAAGTGGGAAATGATGCTGCCACTGGAAGAATTTGCCAATTTAATGTGCCAGTTTCCTCTGCAGCACTGTGAAATCGGTCATCTGGCAGCAAAACAAAAAAAATGCAGGATGGCAATAGTCTGCATGCCTTTCTGGGCATGTTGTGTTTTCCCAGAGATTGGAACCTTTCCTCTTGTTTTCCACTTTTAGCAACAACAAATACTTTCACATTGGTGTCAGACTGAGAAAGGAAGCAAGTTCATGTGTTTTTACTCTGAATTGCATGCAGATTGTTCTAAGAGATAGGAGTTAGGATTCCCAGGTGGATTGGCACTAAACAGTTCTGTGGCCCCAAACAAGAAGAATATTAACCTTTTTGAATTACAGCTGATATTTCTAATATGTACAATCCCAGAAGGAAGGTTGTAAAGCTTGTTGAAATTCATATTTGAAAAGAAGAATGGGAACTGACAACTCTGGACTCTTTGGCTAGGGAAAGCCCAAGGCTTTGCAATTTTTTGAGCCTGGGAGGTGCTCAGTGTAGCAGAAGGCTGCCTGTCTGACCTCGATGTTTTAAAATAACAGCCTTGTGAGAGGTGGTTAGTCAGATGGAAATGACTGAACTCAACGTAGGGGTGAAATTTTGCAGCATGTGTTAAGACAGAAAGCCAGGCCTAGTGATCTAATGTCCCTGTGTGCTCCTAAATTTCATTATGCTTCTGCCTTGCCAGAGAGATGTGCCTTGGACTGGCCCAGAGCAGAGGACTGAGCTGCTGCAGGTTGGTTTCCCTGCCTCACCCAGCCCTGAAAGGAGGCAGCTGCCACCTGCATGGTCTGAGTGCCCCAAGCCACCCCAGCACCGTTGCCACCAGAGGGCACATTGTGACCAATATGCGCTTAGTGCTGAGCAACTTAATTCACTGCTGGCATTTTGGTACTGAACTAACTTGGCTGCTTACACCCCTTAGCTTCGAGGATGCCACCAAAATCCTTCCTGCACCCATTTGTTGCTGAAAAGCTCCTGTGAGGTCCCCAAATTCCTTGACTGACCAGCTCTGTGGGGTTTTGTCATGCAGTTTATCAGTGACAAATGCTTGATATGCAGGGGAAGCTGCTACTGGGCAAGGAAGGAATAAACTGCATGTCTGAGAGTGTTTTGGGGTGTTTATTCCCCCTAATGACATTGGCTTGTGCCTTGCAGAAATGAAAACTCAAATACAGAGAGCTTATAGCCGTGTTGCTGCTGTTGTGTTTTATTATTTGGGGAGATATTATTTGTTAGTGTTGTTATCCTCTTCTCTAAAACAGCAGTGGTGTTGTTGTTGGCAATATACATGTGTGTTAATTAAAGCTTCTTGAAGTAAACCCCTTGCAGATTTCTTGCTGGTTGTGTTATGTGGTGGAGGAGGCTGATCCTTGGCAGAAAGCACCACCCTGCCTGGCTCATACTGAGGTGTGGGGATGCGGATGAGCTCTCCAGGTAGTGCTGAGGGGTCACATCTGGGATTTCCATTCACCTTCCAAAGAGGTGTAACATCCACAGGGGGCGGAGAAGACTTTCCAGAATGCAAAATGCATCTCTGTGTGCAAGTTAGGTGTTCCAACTGTGGAGTTTTTCCAGAGTAAAGCTTGAAGCTGTTTAGTCAAACCTATAAATAACCACACGGGGAGAAGGTGTCTGGTGGTAGAGAGCTCTTTGATCTAAATCGTAACAAGATCCAGGTGCTGAAGTGCAGGTCAGCACAGTTAAAATGGGAAATAAGGTGAATCTCTTCATAGGGGAATGTAATTGGGCTCCTCAAGGGTGCAGTGTGCTCCCAGACATAGCAAGGCTCCTAGTCAGGACTGCCTGCCTTTCTAGATGATAATGCTGTAGTTCATCTGCAGGCTGCTGAGCTAGACGGAGAAACTGGGTGTTTATAGCCAGCTCTTAAGCGGGCAGGCAGAGCTAGTATCCCTTCTGAGGTTATACTATATGGAATTACGTGCTGGAATTAACCCTGAAGGGTCCCTGGCTTTCCTCCTCTGCCACTCAGGCAGGCTCCCCCCACCCCATGTCTCCCTTTGCAAGTTTGGCTCCTTAAGGATGAGCCTGCAATAGCAAGAAGGCCCCAGGAGGTCTGTTTGGCCAAACTGGAATATCATAGCATCTTTACTGCTTGAAGTGGGGCTGGGGTGATTGATGCTTGCTGGGCCTTTTGTTTCCACACTAGTCAGTGGATGTAAAAACTGTTCATTCCCATTCTACCAGCTCATAGCCATGTTTCTGAGTCAGTGCCATGTCTAATCCACCAAGCATGTAAACCCACACCTCCAGGCTGTCCGGAGTCTCTGCTGCCGAGAACTGTTGCAGAGCTCTGGTCAGCTTGTCCTGCCTCATCAGTGACTCAGTAGATGCTCTTCTCCATTTTGTCCCTCTGTTTGCCTGAAGCTTTAGGGTCCAAAGGTGATGAGGTGGGTTAAGTCTGCTTTTGTGCAACCAGTTAGATGTGAACTTTATTTTCCGAGGAACAGCAGATATTAGTTTCAGATGACAGGCGGAGGAACACTGCCAGGTTTGGGGGATGCTCTCTAGTGCAGATTCTTACAGACAATGCAAATGGTCCTCACCTTCCCTCTGGCACTGGAGAGGATAACAAGTTCTCTGACCAATTTTATTGGCAAGCTGTCATTCTGATTTCCCATCTTTGCTTTGGGCAGACTGTTTGCAGCTGCTTTGGATGTGCCAGATGCTGGATGTAACAGCCACTGATGCAGTCCCTTGGTATCAGGGATGCTGTAAATCAAAATATCCCCAGCGGTCTCGGGGAGAGCCAATGGCATGTTCAGCCTCTCTCCTGTCTTGTCAAGAGATGATGACAATGATTTGGCTGCTAGGGATCCTTAAAACCAACAAGAGGGACTCTGAGGCATGTGGCCTCTGCCTTCTCCCTAGCATGGATGGTCAGTCAGAGCCACATATCTGATGCTAAACTTTTTCAAATCTTGAATCATCCTCTTCCTGCTCATCCTTGACCAAGAAGTGGCAAATGCGATGTGTAATTGCAACAAAACCAGAATTATCCCTATTTTCTGACCCCTGTGTCCACATTTGGCATATCTTGCCTTGGGCCATGAGCCCATTCCTCACCTCAAGTATCTGTCTGACTTTTAAAGGTCATCTTCAGAGGATAAGACCTTCAGGCTGTCAGAGGAAGTACTGCACAGCAAGGTGGGCACCCTCTCTGTGGTACAGCAGATGTCAGCATTAAAGCTGGGCCAGGACAACGTCTGTCTCCTGCATGTTTTTTGCAGACTTCCTTCTGTGGCTGACAGCTTGCCAGATGAAGCCATCTCTGCTCCGAGCCAGAGCTGCATCGCATGTGTCTTTGATATTCTGCAAAGAGTAAGGTCTTGCTGCTGGCCCCACAGGGTGACAGCCTTACTCCGGAGCACAAGCACCAGCACCTCTCAACTCAGAAGAGGCCACTTACCACATCTGGGTTTCTCACTGCTGCCTCCAACAAATATTGCTATCATTTCAGGAAACCGCACAGCGGGTGTTGTATTTTCAGGGGAGGGGTGGGGGAGGGAATCCTGCTCCTCCGTGCACAGGCCCAGGGATGGAGATGGGGTGGTGGGATACCTCTGCTCTCCAGGACAGGCTGCAGATCAGAGCAGGGCAAAGCTGCCCACGTTCCTCCTGGTAGGGAGCATCCAAGGCCAGCATGAGTAATTCCTGCAGCAGATCATGGGCTGTGCTGTGAGTGGGCTGACCTGGCTTTGCTTTAGAGTAGAACATGAAAGTTTGGAAAATTCTTCTGAGCTGTGGTAGTGTGACATTGCCTATGCCAGCTAGATTTGGGGTCCTGTTTTGAGCACTTCCCATTTCTGAAGGACGAGGAAGCTGTTTGAATGGGTTCTGAAGCGCCTCAGCTGGGTCTCATGCATGGACATGGCTTGCTAAAATTCTTCCAGGTTGCACGCTGGGGTTTTACTAGCTTTTGGAGATGCTTCCCACAGTAATAGGTTATGTAGTACAGACTTCTGTGTGCTGCTGGGGTGCAATGACTAGAATACCAGCCTTGGAGGGCCTGGTTCTGCCTCTGCTCTTGCTCTTTGTATATAGCAACAAGCTTCCCTCTCTGTGCTTGTTTTTTGCCCATCTTTAAAATGGGGTGGGGGGAAATAGCTTAAGAAACATCAGTGATTTGACTGGAGGAGTTGCAAAGTTAGGCAGCTGCTTACTGTTACAAGAGCGGGTGGCAATAATAGGGTTGAGAGGGACTGCTGCCACCTTTACTTGCCCATTAAATCTGTCATTTTAAGCACAGTGGTCTTTCTTAGCAAAGCACTTTCAGCAAATGCCTATGTCTGTAAATTTGAGCTGAGAGTCTGATGAAAGTCCCTTTTTTCTTCCCAGTGAGATCCTGGAAATACAGAAGCAGCAGCAATGAATGAAATATATGAACTTCTGTGAACTTAACCAGACTTTCTCAACCGGCTCAAGCTGAGTTTAGAGTTTGGGTTTGGACTAATTCTTCTTTGATCAAATCCAGCTCCCTGTCCCTCTTTACAGATGAAACAAAAATTGTCGCTATCGGGGCAAGAAGCTGATAAAAGATTCTTCCTAAGAACAAAACCTGAAGTTTATACATCTGTGCTCAAAAAAGGACCTTCAGGGAAGGGGGAGGCTTCTTGGGAAGAAATCCTGAAATAGGCTGTTGGGAGAGGGAGGAGAGGGAGGCTTGCTAAATCCCTTGAATAGCATCACTTTTCTTTCAAGTACTTCCCCCTCCCCAAAGAAGCTGGTTCTTTTATGGCCTTTCTTTATGTTGTTTAGTATCTAAAAATCATATATGCTTCAAAAAGTGTTTCCTTTGCTAGCACAGAGGCATATTCAAGCTGGAATTAGATGCTTAAGTATCTTTGAACATGGGTGGAGAGACCTAATCGACGATGTCTGTACATACCTGTGGCCATGGAAAAATCTCATTGCCTAGGTGGAATGTGCAGCCAGGCTATCTTCACACTAGCTGGTCCATGAAAAGTCTCAGGTGTTCAAAAAAACCTCCCTAACCTTTCCTTGAGAGGAAAGAAGCTCCAGATCATGTCACAACATAAGCCTGAGCTGAGAAAACTTTTTTCTCCAAATGGCTCTTCCCATAGGAGCCTGACCCAAAGGCAGTTCGTCTATGGAAGTCTTGAATCAGTCAGACCTAATGGGAACTCAAAACTGAATCCCACCAGACATCTGCCCTCCTCTAGACTTGTGGTGCACTGTCGCTCCTCAAGCCCTTCATGTTAGCCAGGCAGAGCGGTTTGTTTCTCTGGGGGCTTCAGAAGCAGCAGTGAGACACAAGGGGTGAGGCAGAGATAGAGGGTGGCAGCAGCTGTTCAGGACGTGTTGCTGATTCTGTGACATCTCCCACCCTTTTTGGAATTTGCGCGTTTGGAGCAAGACAGAAAGAAAGAAGAAACAGCCACTGATAAAGCTTCACATAGATGACAGCCCTATCCTCAATGGGCTGTGACCCACAGCTTGTCTCCAGGGCTCTGCGGCAGCTGGGAGGCAATGATAGGCTTTGCTGCTTACTCTGTCTGTTCACCTCCCTGCTCTGAGCATGGGGACGGATATCATCTCCCTTCCTCCTTCCTCCCTCATGTCTCTGTCTCTTCCTCTCTTAAGGCTGCAGTTTTCTCCATAACCTCAGTTAACTTGCCCTGGCAGAGTTTCTGGCTTGGCTCTGCTTGCTGACCTTCTGTTGTGCAACTCCCCAGGGACTTGTAGCCTTGTTCCCTTTGAGAGTCCCACCTAGTGATGGTGGGCTGGGAAATCCCAGAGTATTCTCTGTCCCAGGAAATGCAATTTAGGAGAGGAAAAAAAATATAGTGAAGAAAAAGTTTGTTGCTAGAAACTGTTGACACTGGACCATGTTCCCTGGACAAAGTTTTCCTTGGAACATGACTGTGCCAGTTTAGGTTTGTCTGAGGACCTCCATCAAACCTGGAGGATGCTGGTGTCACCCCAAGAACTATTCTTCCCAGGGAAGGTGGCAATAAGACACCTACTAAAAAGTTGTGGAGAGGGTATTTGCTGGAACTCGGGGTGATACACTTGTGTGGCAGAGAAGTCACTTGGGCTGGGAGCAAGGGAGGCTGCTCCAGGGGCAGATGTGGAACAAGTTTTCTGTGGCTGTGAAAACAGTTTGGCTGGAGGGAATGGGGATTTCAGAGAGCAGCCAGACTTCTGCTGGTCTGTGGAAATGGGGAGGAGTGGGTCTGTGGTGGAGAAGGGTCCTTGGGCAAGGAGAGCTGAGCTCTGCACTGCCTCTGGAGGGAGGGTGGGTTGTATGGGAGGGCACATGGAGTCTGGTAAAGCATGCATTTCCTCAGCCTCACTGACAGCAGGGTCTATTTTGGGGTAAATGTTGAAGACCGGGTCTCTGAAGCTCTGATAAATGGAGTTTCCCACAGCCCGAGCAAAGATCCTGTGGCTTCAGGGTATAGGGAGGGCTCCAGGCTGTGTTTCACATGCAGACAACTGTCACCACATGTAACTTTCTTTCCTTTCTTTTTTTTTTCTATAACAAATGAAGGGGGTCCCCACATCTGGTTGTGGCAGTTAAACAGGCTTGATTTAATCACAGACTGATATAGGACACATTAAAAAGAGGAGAAAAGGGTGAGATACACAAAGCACCTGCTTTACCCCCAGGCAGCGTGCCCTGTTGTGGGTCAGGCTGCGCATGCGGGAGGGCCAGGAAATCCACAGCTGGTAGTGAGGGTGCAGGAGGAAGTGAGTTGCCCAGATCCTGCCTGGGTGGAAAGTCAGATGGCTGGGACCTTTTGCAAAGGTTTTTTTTTTTTTTTTGCAACATACAGCTGGGTGGAGTGGAAGAATGACAGGGACATTGCAAAGGGGCCGGGGGTGGTAGCAAGGGTTTGTGCAGATTCATTGCGTGGCAGGAGGCTTCCAAAGGGACATTTGCAGCAGTATGATGTGTGTGTTGAGAGGAGACAAGTCTTATTCCTCAGCTGCCTCCCAGAAACCAGGAAATCTCTTCTTCCTGAGACCAGGTTGCTCCCTATCTGTATAGTAAAGTTAGCTTTTAAACTTGAGCAGCAGGAGCAGCTCAAGTGCAGAGAATTGCCAGCTGAGCTGGTGGTCATCGTGTTCTGGCTGCTGCAGTTGTCTTTGCTGTACCCCCAGTGTCAAGGGGAGCACCATCTTTCTGGACCAGGACAGCAAAGGAGGTGGGAGGGAAAGAATAAAGCTGAAAACTGCTCTCTTCTAGTGGCATTTTCCATAGCTAGTGGGAAGAATGCTAAAACTGTGACTTCCCAAACTGAAGCCCCCTGGCCAAATCTTTTCCATCCAGTCTTCAAAGAGCTATGGCACTGTTGATCCTCTGAGTAAATGGGAGGTGTCGGTTCTCTGGGATGTCCTGTGTGTTAAGTGGTTTCTTGAGCATGGATCAGGGGGTTCCCTGCTGAACTCGGGTGTTGAACTGCACCTCTCTAGCCCTATGCTGGTAGGGTATGGATATATAGGGTCACTGTGTATCTGTTCCCAGCTGCAGGAGTGATTCCCAGTTAAACTGGCAAGCAGGAATGTCCCAGCTGGGTGGAAAATACACAAGGTCCAAAAGAGAGGTGAAACTTGGCTCTTCTGTGAGGAGTCCCTTGGAATCAGGATTCTTGGGGCTGGGACCCAGAATTGGGAAAGCCCATGCAATCACTGAGGAGCTGGATCATCCTACCAGAAGCCAAGTGTTTTCCTGAGAGGGTGATGGGTTTTGCCATCCATCCTAGCACTGGGTTTCTTTTCCCACCCCGCTCAATTTTTTCAGTAGGTGAGCATGTTAACTGAGACAGCAGTTTTTCCTACCCTCCCCTGCTTTCCTCCCTCCCCTCCACCCTCCAACCTGCTTATTGATGAAAGCGGATTTGGCATGTGATAGGTCCCAAGATAAAAGCAATGTTACAAGAGAATGTAAGCAACAGTTGGGGGGGTGGGGGGGAAGCCCCCAAAGAGTTGAGCAAGGCATGACCAGGGTATCTGGTGTCAGCCCCAGCCGTTCCTCGGCCCCAGGTGCAGCTGGGAAGAGGCTTGCCTTCTGGAAAGGGTTAATGCCAGGACTGCTGCTAGGCTTTGGAGCCCCTTTTGACAGTGGTTTTGAAATCTGATTTTCTTTTTGCAACTAAGTGAGGTTTTTATCAACTTCCTATTTCAGAGCAGAAGTCGGAGGTGCTGCAGGAAGGCTGGTGAAGTGCTGCCTTGTGTCCTTCTGCCCTGTGCCCTTGCATTTAGTTGAGGTAACCAGTGTGCTGGCAATGCAAGAACCACAGCTTGGGCAAATGGGAGATCAAGGGTAGAGAACAGACGCAGATTCAGTGAGATAAAGGGTCCAGTTTTAGTCTTTGCATCACACCACCGGCCAGCCATGCTGCATGTGCCGCTTGCTCCCTGGTTGCTTGCTGCAGCATTGTAGATTCTCTTCTCACCTGTGTGCAGGGTTCAGCTGTCCGTGGCTGGTGGCCTGTGTCAAACTCCTTGTGCAAAGCGGCAAAATAACTGTTTGTGCTTCTGCCTGTAATGCCCAGGTGCTGAGACGTGCATGAGTGCCTGAACTCCAAGACTGGATGAAGCCCAAAGCGGCTCTGTTGTGGGCTTGCAGCCTAACACCAGCTATATCACCATCATGAGGGGCGAGGAGCAACATACCCCTGTGCACGTGGCTCAGTCCTGCATATTTTTATTTGCAGCCGTCACACAGTTGTTGCTGGCAGGCATTTTGCTGGCACAAGGCGGGCAGAGTGGAGCAGGTCTCCTGCTTCATGCAGTCATACACAAATCCACTTGCTGTAACCCAGGAGTTGTTTGCACAGTTTGTGTTAGTCCTTGCCATAGGCGGATGGGGCTTTCTCTTGCAAGGGCCTTTCATTTGAAAACAGGCTGTTCAAAACTCAAGTATTTAGGGACTTGTGTTCTTTAGGACAGCTCAGGTTTCTATATGCACATGTTTTATCGGGGAGCTGGGCCCGGGCAAGCACAGATGGACTCCAGGCTTATGGAAAGTACCTTTCAAACCAGCCCTGTTTAGATTTCTAGCCTGAGCCAGAAAACAAAGAAATAAATATGGGAGGTCTGCCTTTTTTTTTCCCCCCTGATGTGTTTAATTGCATTGACAATGAGAGCCCGGGTCAGCCTCTCTATCGGAAATACCCCAAAAAGTCTCAGATTTTGCACAGATTTCCCCAAATTCTTCATCAGGGGAGATGACACTTCTCATCTTTACCCAGAAACTCTCTCAGCATTTTTCTGTTACCTTGCACAGGAGAGAGCCTGCGGTGGCTGTTCAGGCCACCTCTCTAGCCCTGGCTTGGTAGGGTATAGATATATAGGTTACTTGCCCTATGTTGTGTGGCTTGGCCAACGCAGGGAAGGATGCAATCCCAATATTGCTTGTGATACACCAAATTACAAATGCCATCAGAGCAAGCATGGAGCTCAGCAGAGGTGCTGCTGACATGGAGTATGAGGACAGTGGTGACAGCGCCCAGAAGTGGCAGGATCTTACGTGATCGTAGCTGTGACAGCGTGTGCAGGGAGGCTGCTGCTGAGATAGGTTGTGTGATATTCATGCTGCTGTTTCTCTTCAAAGATTTTTGTGCCACGTTTATTTTCTGCCTTACTTGCAGTTGTTTTTCAACTCTAGTGCAACTGTTAAAACTGTTTGAAAGAGTCAGCTTGCAAAGCTGAAGGGTTAAACATAGGATGTGGAGTGGGCCTAAATACAGCAGGCTTCTTTGGTGGCTAGGACTGCCACCATCATCTGTGCTCTCAAAATGGTCTCTCTGCTGTACAGCAGTGGTTTGCAGTTTTAGCTTAAAGCATCACCCACGTGTGCAACTAGATGTCTTCCTTAGGCACCTCACTGTGCCGGCAAGGGCTTGGCTGAGCCAGATCTGCAGGTGCAAGAAGTGACAAGAGATGGGAAGTGGAAACTGGTCTGTCTTTAGGGCACCATTGTAGTTTTCAGCTGTGCATCCAACCATCAATCTCTGCAGGTGAGCAAAGATCGTTGCTGAGCATCTATTTTCTCCTTCTTAACTTTTACTGTGCAGGAAGTAAATAAACACTTACGCATACTTTTAACATATTTGTCAGGTAAAAATAGGCTTAAGTATTGTGGGGCTAAATGGGCTGAGCGCTGCTTCATATTGCACATGGGAGCCCATTGAAATCAATGGGGTCTCAAGGGTATAACTGATGGCAAACATCAGCCCTGTCTTTAAATCTTTTGTATCTCGCTGTCTCAGCTGCTGGCACACAGGAACGGTACCCTGCAGCCCTGCCATCATTAGTCATAGGCTAACCTTCCTGCTCTTGGGGGTGCAGGGGCTCGGGGCGCTCTTACTGACATCGGGGAAGGAATCCTCCAGAATTTTGATGGTTATAGTTGCAAAAGACAGGAGTCTGGTCTTTGTCTTACAGCATCTCCTAACCCCATCTAGTAGGAGAGCCCTGTCAGGTTCAGAAGGACGAATGCGTTGTCCCTGGTTTACAGTTTATTACTAATTAGGATCAACTGTAATCTCAAGCAGTGTATGCCTGAAATAAAATCTACTGTTTCCATGGACATCAAATTGGTATACAGAGCTGACTAAATCTACTGACCCAAGCAGGAGTTTCCAGGGCACATTGTTAGTTTCTGGTGCCTCTGGTTGATGTGTTCACAGTAATAGCTGACACTTAGATGAATGTGTCTCCCCTCTCAGATAGATCATAATCTGTGTCCAGAAACAATTCATGCAGACACTTGGCATCACTTCATAACAACCCAGTATCAGGGAACAGTGATACAGAGGAGAGCATGGCTGTAGGAGAAGGGAGCTGCCCTGGCAGGAGACAAGAGTCGCTACAAAAAAAGGTGCAAACATTAATACTGGATGTTATTGCAGATCGTTACTTGCTGTTACAGCCCCAGGCCTGAGCAGCATGGCTGTCCAAAACACTGTACACACAAACAATAAGGCAGAATGGATTTCTTAGAGGAATGTAGGGGGCTAACGCAAAAGATCGTGCATCCATTTTAAAGCAAAAAGATTAGGGATTTGTTGATTTACACAGGCTTTTGCGCTTAAACCAACTGTCTCGAGTCCTACCTCAGCCTTTGGCACCAGCCTTTCTCCTGGGAGCAGAGGGGGACTGGATATTTCAGTGTTTTCTGTAGGTTGTGGTATAGCAGTTTTATACAGTGGTGTGGTGCTCTGTGTAGTAGGATGTTTTCCATCAGCACTTACACATGCTGATTTCCTCCTTTGCATTGTGCATTAGGTCGGATAACCAAGATTTTTAACCTGATCACCACCTTACTAAGCAAAACCATAGTGCCTGCATTTCCTGTTAATTTGGTACCTTTTGTTTCTTCAACAAATCTAGCATGACAGAAGGGAGAAGCAGCGTGTCCAGCTCACTCTGAGAAAATTGTAGCAAGGGCAGAAAGAAGTGGTCGCCTAACAGCTCGCAGCCATACTGTACAAGAGATTTTTGGATAGGAAGTGAAGAGCAACTTTTCCCATGGGAACTACAGGGGGAGGCAAACTGAACTGAATGGAGACCTCATAAATCAAAGACATACGCCTTTGACTTTCTGCACTATAGCCTTGGGCAGCTGGTATTTATATGCCCAGTCAAGAATCAAAAAAAAAAAGCTACAAAATCACAAATTATAAAAAATGCTGGGTTCTGTGAATGTCTTTCCATCAGCTTCAAAGTACTACAGAAGGGGAAACTGAGGCCTGGTGCATGGAGTCCGTTTGCCACTGAGGGTCATGCAGAACCTCAGCCCTACAGGGAAGCTGGTTCTTAGACATTAATGCTCCTCACCTGCACTCTTGGTGAGAGGGGAAGGGGTCAGGCAGTATGACTGGCAGGGAACATCTCTGTTTCATTCCAGTTACAAGCTAAACACTTATCCCATGTGTTTTCTTCATCCAAAAGCAGCAGCAGTATTTGCACTGCCTGCTTGCGAAATCTACATCATCAAAGCACTTTGCAGGTATTAACTAATTCATTGTTGTTAAACTGCAGTGATGGGATTTTCCAAAGCTGTCATTATTGGCCTAAACTGGGAGCAAAATTCACAGCACCTGTGATGGAAGAGTTAAGCACACTTCAAAATACACAGGCCTAGGGAGATGTGATTCAGTAGGTATGAGCTTCTCCATCCACCCTCATCCAAGAACCTTCTCACTTATCACTGACTGAAAGCAGGAGGTTATTTTCACTCCGTTCAGCAATCACTTCACAGACTCCTCCAGTACAGTCTCCCTGATAACTGCCACCCCCCTACCCCTCCAGCTTAGAGCCAACAATTTGCAATAGATATTTTTCTGTGCCTTAGCCTAGACACTAGCTCAGTGTCTCGTCCCTTTTATCCATCACCAACCTCAGTTCAGGGTGTGGAGGTAAGTCTGAGGCTTTGTTGCTTAGCTCTCTGTACTGGCATGATTCTCACCCTCTTGAAATGCTCCTTTTGCTCAGAACTTTCCTGCCAGCCTGCAGTTTGCAGCAGTTGAAGTGCACTAGTGCAATGCATCTCTACCTCTTACAGGCAGCGAGTGGATTCCCTTGTGGCTGTAGGTATCTTCCTATGCAAGCTGATGGGCTGCTTGGCCTGCAAGTTTGATTGCACAGCTACCTCTGAAATGCAATCAGCTCTTTCCCCCCACCTTGCTGCCCTTGGTTTTCTCTGTGTGTAGGGTTATGAGCCGGCCAATACCTTAGGGCAACCTCTCCCTCTTGCCTGGGCATTAAAAGACAGTGCTGGGGCTTACTGAAGCACTATCAGGCACTGTCCCCATACAGTTGTTTGTCATCTTTCTCTTTTTGAGGGCAGCTGGATTCTAAGAAACCCAGACAGGGGGCTACAGGCAGGGAAACGGGAGCACAAAAGGACCTTTTGCTTATCTCTGACCTTTCTGGCATGGATGCCTGTAGCAGGGTGGCTTCCAGGGCCCAGATAATGCAAAAGCTGGGATGCACGATTAGGCATTGAGACATGGTCTGCAAAGATCTGGTAAAGACCTGTGAGGGGGCAGTGAAGAGAGGGGAAAAAAAGGAAGTCTCCTCTGCAAAGCATGGTAAAAAGCTGGGGTGGAGGGATGTGGTGGGGTAGTGCCCTGGTCCAGGGAGCTGGAGTGGTTTTGCCAAAGGGTCAAGGAAGTGTTTGTAGCTTTTGCAGGTTTCTTGCTGGTGATGGGTTCAATGAGCTGGATGCTGGAGAAGAGCGGTCCCGGACCAGTGCCCTGCTCTATGCAAAACCCAGCCCTGCTCCACCAGCTGCAGGCAGCGGTGAACAGCCCCCTCCTGCTCTCTGTACCTGTGCTAGAGCTGGCTAACACTCCCCAGTGCAAACATTTGGAGGAGAATGCCGATTTTTCTTCACCTGCTTGGAAGTGTATTAGAATGAGAGAAAGTGTGACCCTGCTGCACTGGCTGTAGCCACCCTCTTGGGGCACAGACTAAGAATTGGGGCCAGGAGAAAGCAAGTCTTGGACCTGAACTTTGTCTTCCCACATCCCAGGTCATGCCACAGTGTGGCAGAGCTTTCCAGACATTGCCTGGAATATTTGTCAGAAACTACAGGCACAGCTGGTTTCTGACAAAACTGAAGCTCCTGTGTGCGTTAGCTGGTGTCTGCAAAAGACTAAATTTATTTCTCAGTGGATGTGTAGTTTGAGTGTCTCTTCTCCTGAGCTTGTGTGAGACTTTTGGGAATGTAATTGCTGGCACATTTACCTGATCAAGTCAGTCAGACTTGGTTGAAATTGGCCAAAGGATTAAGAATTTATGGGAAACACAGGACAGAAACACGCAGCAGGATTGCATATGGCTTGTTTCTTCAGAAAACAAGGCTAAGAAGTGCTGAAAGGTCTTGGGTTCATCCTGATGCAGAACAGGAAGATTTTTGTGGGATGGGAAAAATGTTTCCTGCCCAGTTCCAGTCCGTGCCGCAGCGTAGGGAGACCCATTGTGGTAAGCCTGGGCTGCAGCGATGGGGCCTGGACAGACAGAGGGGGACCACAGGGTGTGTTTATGTCCAGCAGCCTCAGTAAAAATTCCCCTTTATGGTATCCCAGCCAAATCCTCCTTCTTCCACTCCAAAATGGACAGGCAGTACAGCATAACCCTGAGGTAAACAAGCAGAAAGCGGTTAACTGGGCAGAATGTAACATGTATATTTTCAGGTAGAAAAATCACTTTCCCAAGCCTCTTTGGAGAAAAACATCCTCTAAAGCTTCTTGTTTTGCTGAGGCTTCTCGTGAGTGTTTCCAGCCGCGGAGGGACAGATCCCCAGTACAGATGCTGGCAGCCCCACCCTGCCAGCGAGGAGTTGCACTTTCAGTAGCCATGTACTAGGGTGACTTGGGGTCAGCTGGGGTGTAGCCGGTGATAGTTATCTTTGTGAGGCCTTGAGAATACTGTTATTTTCCCCCCACCCCCTGTTTAGGCTGTAGTGACCCAGCTCTGATTTCCTCTTAATTAATTGCAGTAGTCTCGGTTTCTGTGTTTCATGTAGTAATGAGCATTTCCTTTATTACGGCTATCACTTAGGCAGCATATCTGTCTGCCCTAGTAACCACTGGGGCTCAGCAGATGTAGGTCTAGTCCGTGCTTCACCAATATAAATTGTTCCTGAGCTGGGGGAGGTTCATTTGCCAGCATAATTAGAGCACTAGATGCTCTTATACAAATATGGGCATACTTTACATTATCACAGTTTATTTTACGTATATACTAATTTAAATGTAGTTACGCTTAAATGGGTTTGCCACCACAATATCCTTTGCATGGTGGAAAGAGTAAAGCTTTCATCTGGATGGAGCAAATGGAGAAGCCCACCTGATTCTGAGATAGTGGACCTAAATCCCTCCTGGGCACAGCTTTCCTGTCTTCACTTGCCCATTTGGTAACGCAGCTCTGCAGCCAGCCAGGTCTTGTCCCTGGTCTGGCAAGGTTTAACCCAGTCAGAACACGGCAGCCAGCACAAAGACCAGCCTCCGTGCAAGGAAGGGAGCAAGACTGGCACCAGGCAGGGGGAGAACAGGACAGCCCCTTTGGCACCAGCCTGGGCTGCAGCGGTTTCACCCAGGAAACCAGATCCCAGATTGTCCTTGCTTTCCCTGTGCAACCCAGGAAACCAGATCCCAGATTGTCCTTGCTTTCCCTGTGCAGTTGGTTTCTCATGCAGCTCCTTTGTCCACCTTATCTAGCAAGGTTGGCACCTTCTCGGTCTCCCCTGGTGTGCGTGGGGCCTGAAAAGCCCCAATTTTGGGGTGCAGGGTGCTTTTTTACCCATTGTAAGGCAAATAATAGCTTTGGTTCCTGAGTCCCAGAGCCTGTACCACCACTTCAGGCAGGCAGGTCACTTCCAAGTGTGTTCTGGGAGTTGTCACTACAAAAGCTAGCACTCAGCTATTGAAGTCTCTAAATCCTGACCAAAGTGGATTAATTTACACCAAGTTAATTACTAGGTCTCTTTCCAAGGGTCTGATGCAGTTGTTCTATTGCATGATGTCATTTTCAGGGAGAATGAAAGCCTTTGTTTACATGTTTATAGTGTTGTTTTGAAGATAAGATCTTGGGCCATCTTTCACA
Source organism: Falco peregrinus (assembly GCF_023634155.1). Classification (NCBI taxonomy): domain Eukaryota; kingdom Metazoa; phylum Chordata; class Aves; order Falconiformes; family Falconidae; genus Falco; species Falco peregrinus. The sequence goes on along the minus strand of NC_073736.1, from coordinate 4,421,970 downwards.
TGGGGATTTTCCACCATCTTGAAGGCCTTTGACACCATTAATAAACAAACATCATTAATGATTAATCATCTAAATATGGAGTAGGCTTAGTGACAGGTAAGTGCAGAATAAATGCATTTGCTGGAGTTCTACTTGCACACATATCAGAGGGTTCTGGCCACAGTTCTCCTGAATTCCGTGGAGACCTACATACCTCCTTTATCTTATTTGTCTGGAGGGAAACTGAGGCATGTAGCAGCTAAGTTGTCTGCCTAGGCCACCAAGCAAGGCAGAAAAGAGCTAGGAAATTAATCCCCAAGCCCTGACACTTCCTGGCTCTTTCCAATATGTACTTTTTCTTTCCACTGTCAACATGTATTAAATATTTTTATTGTACGTCATATTATCTGGGTGAGGGAAATAATGCTCCTTGTTCTCTCTGGGAAACTTGTTAAGATCCTAGAAAATAGAAATAGCTGTGCTGGTGAAACCTAAGGCTTATTCAACAGTCTCCTCTCTCCAAGAGGCCGGTATTAGCTGACTCAGAGGAAGACAGAAGAACCCTGCACAAGCAGACTAGGGATAATTTGCAAGAACCGTTAATGGTGTTGACTCTGAAGCATGTGGTTTAGCATCTCCTCTCATGCATTTTAGAATACAAGATAGTCTTGATATCCAGAGAATACCCAAGCTCTTTCTGGCTTGTAATCTTGCTTAGGAATCGCAAGAACTTGGCATTGTAGGCTCAAAAGGAAGTGGCAGGAGCCAGGACTGGTTGTTAGCTGTCAAATCCCAAAAGGTCATGCTTAGGTTGGTGCACTGAGAAGAACGAGGTAGGAGTGCTGTTGCAAATGGAAAAACATTTCCATGCACTGCGCTGTTGTCTCTAGGAAACCTTTCAAGCACTCCCAGGCCCAGCAGTTTGCTAAGAAGACCCAGATCTCGTTCCTTTCATTACTGTTGCCAGCAGAAAGGGTTTGGGTTTTGTTTTTTAATTCAAGCAGAATCTGCTCCTGGCTCCACTGAAGCTGGTCACAGCTTTTGTTCAAAAATTAAGCCCTTCCGTATTCAGCTGTGCTTTGTGCAGTAAGACATCACCTGATCCTTGCCTGAGTACGAGTGAGCTCCTGCTCACCCTGCATGCTTGGGAGGGGGCTGACTGATTCCCCCGAGTGACCAAACAGCTGCATCTTGAACCAGGCAGCCAAGTGGTAACTGCAAATAGTGCATACAACCCTTCTGCCCCAGAGCGTGACCGCAGGAGGGGGGCTCCGTCCAAAATGCAAGTGATGCGTTGATGCCTTTCAGCAGCTCCAGGCGAGCCAACGGATTTCAAGGGGGCACCTCAGGCCTCAGCTAGGGGGGGTGGGGGGTGGCAAGGGCTGGGGGAGACTCCCAGGGTCTCCTTATTGCTTGTGTATGTACTGGGCACAGCCAGTGTGGAGGAAACATTCTTCCCAAGTGGGTACTGAAGGAGGGTCTTGCCTTCTCTCGTGTCATGGGGTGCAATCCCAGCATCTCCCAAGAGGCTGTTCCCAACATCAGGTAGGTCCCTCTTTCAGTAGCTGCTTCCTGAGAGGGATTCACAGGACCGGGGATAACTCCAGTTTCCTTTGCTAAGGCCCTGGAACTGCAGGGCATACCAGAAATTTTAGTAGCAGTGAGGTCAAACTGTCATCTCCCATCACCTCCAACTTGTTTGCATCTCTCTAGGGCCTCCTGTCTTTCCTCCTCTGTAGCTATTAAGGGTTTATTCTTTTCTGGCAAGGAAAAGGCAAGATCCCAGCTGACCTGGAGTCTTCTGATAACTTTTGGAGGCAGCTGAGAACTGACTGTACTCCCCAGCCTCGATGAGGTCAAGACAGGAGCTGAATTCATCAGTCACCATTTCCCAGGAATTGGCTGCTGTGCTTTATGTTCAACTCTCTCCCAAGTTTTCAGACCATTATTGAAAGGCTGGCTCAGCCAGTCTCTGTGTCTTTACACTCACTTTTTGCACTAGAAGGTCTGTCAGCTGCCAAACAGGGTAGGACAGTGGTGTTTGTACAGTGAAGGCCATAACTGAGAGGCCAGGTCCTCCAGAAGATGATGGCCAAGTCGCTTCAGAGCACACCGGGCTTGGCATGCATTCCCAGGTGGCTGCTTGAAAAGGGGTGGTGAGTCTCTTGCAGCCTCTGTTCAGACATCCAGACCTGTGCTTACATCCACAACCACAGGATTATACTTTAAATCAAACAGTTCTCATCTCTGTGAAATTCTAATCATAGGCACAGAAGGGGAGGGGGCAGGTTTCTAAAAAAGCTCAGCTTTTGCTGAGAATATTCCAGACCCTGCTTCTTCCACTGCCTGAAGAACAAAAAGATTTGCTGGCTGCTGAGTGCCTTTGAAAATTCAGCCCTTGATCTAGCTTTTATTTTTCTCTCCTTATCCTCCCTTTTCTTTCTCTTTCTGGCTCTCTAAGCATGCATGCATCTTCCCAGTTTCTGTCTGTCTCTGGGCTGAGAAGTCAAACTCTCGTGCCAATTTGACGTTTGCCTTTTCTGAGTGCAAGAAGCCCCTGGAGCTCAGGTGGGAGGAGAAACAAGTCACTACTTTCCATCATGTGTGCTTCTCAGAGCTCAGTCTGGGAAATGAAAGTTCCTTGGCCGAGTCTGACCGGTCGTCTCCTCTTGGCACTTTGCCAGCTGAGCCTCACACATTTGTCACAGAATGAGCATAGCAATGCAGCTCATCTTCCCTGCTTTGCCCAGTTCTCTGTGTGCTTCCTCCACTTGCTGTTTGCAGCTCTCCACCTATTCAGTTCTCGCCTGCTTGCCCTCCTGTGCTGGGTGGTGAAGGTGTATCTCCTTTTCTTCTCCCTAGGGTCATGTTAACAAGTTCAGCTTGGCCAGGGGACCATGCTGGTCCAAAAGAGAAGGAAAAGCCAAAGGAGAGACTCCAGAGATCTCTGTTCCAAAGTCACGCTTGCAGAACAAAGGCAGGGGCATTCCAGGTCAAGGAACAGCAAAGCTAACACCGCTCACCTGCCAGGCCATGACGACCTGTGTGTCCTTGTCCCCATGTTCCTCGTGTGTTCATCTGTCACACGCTCCTGGTTCCCTCATAGGTTTTAGCAGGCAAGGACCATGGCTTCCCAGAGAGGTCACTTCCCCTGGCACTGCTCAGTAATCCCTGTAATGCCCCCGTGACAGCCATTTATTTGGCCCTGTAACACCTTACAGGTATGAACCAGCATCTCCAGCTGTTTCTAAAGCTGCTGGGCCAGCATCCTTCAGCTGTTTGCAATGGGCTTTGGCTCAAATGCATTAGGAAGGAGGGGATGTTTTTATGGTAATGGCAGTTCCTAGTAGGTCTGGCAAACCCTCCACTCCTTACTGCCTGAGCCAAGCTGTGCAGATAATCAGTGGCTCCGATGATGGGGCTGGTCAGCAGTTCTGCACTTATCATTGCCCTGAGCCTGGACGGGGACTGGCAAGGTGGCTGTGCAGCAGGGAGTCTCCCCCACCAAGGAGGTGAAGAGCCAACAACAGTTGCGAGGTCCCCTTGTTTGCTGGGCTATGGAAAGTCACCCAGGGAGGAGCGACTGCTCAGCGCCTTTACAGCCCTACATCGCAGAGCAGTGGAAAGTACGTGCAAGTGGGTGCCATACGGATCAGTGCCTGGGGGAGAGAGCTGCGTCACCAACACCAAGCACACCAGAGCGTGCCTGAGCAGGACGTGGTACTGATGTTGTGCACGCGACCTCTTTGATTGTGGTGGGTCTCAGGCACAGCATCACGCTGGGATCTGGAAGTTTCAGACTCCCTTCTAGGCCTGGCACTCATCTGCTGGGGAATGATGAATCGGTCATTTCACTGGCCCAGTTTCCCCGTCGGTAAGTGGGTATGTTCCTGCGTTCCTTGTAGGTCTGCTAAGCACTGCCATCCCCTCATCTTTCCTCCATCACTAGCAGCTTATGTTGCACAGGTTCAAAACAGTGGTAGCAAGACAGGGTTGTGCAGTGTGGACCAGATACCATGGATTCATCCCTGTGTCGGCAGCCACAGAGTAAAGCGTATATCCAGCTGGATTTCAGGTCCTCCACCCCTGAAATCGGGCTGGCCCAGCCCCTAACTCCCACAGCAGGTTGTTTGCTGCCCCAACGTTAACACTTGTTTTGGGGACATGGTCTGCCAGCTTGCCTTGTAAATAATGCTGAAGAGCTACAAAAATAAACTCAGAAGCACTCATGCCTGATTGCAGGAACCTCTTTGTTTGTCAGTTTGCAGTGGGAAGGAAGTTAGTCTTTTAATTGCTACAGACAGTATCCTGGTCAGAGGCTGGCTGGTGCTGCACTGCAGTAGATCTGATTCCCTTCTGCTCAGGCTGTTGTAGTCCAGTGAGAAGGACAGTATTCCTGCTCACACGTACAGGGCAGGAGCATTAGCTGCAGACTTGCTTTTGGCACGCCTAGCTGGGGTGGCTGAAGCCTGGCTTTGTAGTAGGAGTAGCTGAATAGGACACGATACCATTTTTTCTAACTCAGTCAGCCATATAAACCACTGCTGATTTCAGCTGATGTGTTCCTCACTGCTGTGGTGCTAGGAGGGGGCAGAGTGGACCGGCAGGAACAGCATCTTCTGTGCTGTAAGGCTCAGAGCAAATGCAAAGCAGCAGGTTAGTGTTGGAAGTAATGGTTAATGTATTGGGCAAATACTGGAATCACTCCACCAAAAAGCTGCCTAAATACAGTGGGAATACCGCTTGCCCAGTGATGTGTGTGCGTTCACAGAGTGTATCTCATTAGCATGTTGTTAATGTCAGTAATTATTGATGATATGAATGCAGAAGCATATGTAGATAATATAAAACTACCAGAACTGCTGGGAGAAATGCATCCGTATTTTATTACAGATACTGGCATCTCAATGAATTTGATCTGTATACGTCTGCGGGGATATACAGAGGTACCTGGCTGTGACAATCATAAGAAATAGTGACACTTGTGCCTCTTCAGGGAGAGCTGTTCTGGGAGCATAGTGTAATATTTAGAGAAGATTTGCCTTCAAAGCTGCAGGTTCCCTGAACAATGCCCGTGGTGCTCTGTGGATTGTATTTTATTTTCATTTATTAACACAGGGGTGTGACGTTCCTCTTCACCTGTATTTAATCACCGTGGTTTGTAGATCCTTAAAATTTTCCTTTTCTGGCTTTGCAGTTTGAACTGGAGGGGCGAGCATTCTTCACTGCCTAGGTGGGGGAAGACACATATGCTACGCATGCATGGGCTCAGTGCGGCAAAGCGAGGTTGACAGCAAAGACGGTGGGCTTTGGGGCGGTCCCTGGGGTGTCAGAGCGGAGGGTCTGCCACGCACAGACACAGCTGCTCTGCTGGACGTGAGAGCGGCTCAGCGTGGTGCTTGCTGGCTGCGTAGGCATATGCTGGCTGATGTGGGGTTGGTACAAGATGTTTCCTTTCAGTTACACCAAAGGTGAACCGACTGCAGCTAGCAAGCTCCTAGTAAAGGCTTCTTGCCTGCAAGGTCTGCCTCTAGTTCAAAGCCCTTGTAGCCTATACTCAGCCTGTGCTGGAAGGTGACAGCAAGCCAGGTGCACCCCAAGTTGGGGGGAGTCAGTGGGGTATCAATTGGTTTCTGTCTACCCCAAAAAACACTCATACAGCGGAGTTCTCCCTCCCTCCAAGGAACAAAACCTAGCACAGACTTGACTGATCTGATGAGATTCCTGCCCACTCCAGGGCTCGGTCCCGCTGTATTTCCACTGCAACGCTGGCAGCGGGGTAGCGCACCCACTCTGAGCCCACCATCCTGTCCTGACGTGATCCCTTGTCAGGGGAACAATCCTCCTAGTCCAGACTTGGCCAAAGACCTACCCAGTCTCCATCCCCATTTCCCACCTGGCCAAGCCAAGATTAAAATCCAGCCATCCCGCGTGCCAGTCCAGTGCTTGGTCTATCACACACCGTTCCCTCGGGAGGGCCGGCTGGCTCCAGCCCTGCTGCCATGATTCTGCTGCCTGCTTTGCTTTGTGGGGTCCTGGAAAACGTGGCTAAGCGCTACCGGGCAGCAAACGGCTGGGACGCAGGCTCGTGGTGCTGCAAACACCCTCATCCCAGAACAGACTCCACTTCTTGCACCAGGAGCATCAAGCCCACCTTTGAAGGATCTTCCTTTCTCACTGCTCCTGTTCCAGTTGGGCCAGTCTCCCCCATCACTTCACCAGGTGGGACTGGTCCTTCTTCCAGCACAAATCTTTGCTGTACATGCTGCTGAAAAGCCTTGAGCTGGCTCTGACTCGCTGACTGGCAGTTTGCATTGGCAAACGGGCGCTAGGTGCTGGGCTTGCCACATCAAATAAAAATACAATGTAACCAAAAATTCTTAGAAAAACCTAAACGCATCTGATCTACGGGATGGGGTGTGCAAGATGTAGGCAACAAGATCAATTCAGGGCAGGAAAAGGCAGGAAGGATGGACAAGGGAAGGGTGTTGCAAAAAAAAAAAAATTATATGTAAAATTTCAGGGCAGTATTTTTTAACAATTTGCATAATTGGCAACCACAGATAATCCCCTGAAATGAACTAAATATATCACAGCTGGGGGCTTTCCAAGCCTAGTTTGCTTTCTGAAATTGATTGGTTTCAGCTTTGCAATTTTTTTTCTATGGTTTTTCTTTCTGTCTTTACCAGCTGAATTTGGCTGGTTTCTAAAATGCTGATTTGGGAGCAAAACTGAACATTCACCTGGGGATGGCTTGCTATGGTATGAGTTTGAGTCAATGAAAATGTGACTTAATTTTAGATTTCGTTAGGAAAAGGGAACTAAGGCAGAAAACAGCTGCTAAAATGACAGATGAAGACCAACTGGTCCTGATGCTTTTCATAAAAAGTCAGGTGAAACTACATTTAAGTCTCTGCTAGCCTAAACTGTTAGCTGAGGCAAACTGGGCTCGCTCTACTGGAGTCAAATCTGGCCCAACTGCTCCAAAATTGAGACACTCCAAAGCCATAACCACTTTGGAAATTTTCTCCTGAATGATTTGCTGAAAGTGAATTGCTTGCTAAATACATGTTTACAAATGAATCTCTTTTCATCCATTTATACCTCTTTCCAATCGCTTCTTTGTGATTCTCCTAAAAGAAGGGCTTCCCTACACCCAACTTTTTCTTTCCATTAATAATCCTGGTTAAGGAGCTCATATTATTAAATTGATATATATCCCAGGAGCAGGTATGCTCAGATGCAGACATGAGAGATATAGCATAAACCCAAACGGTATCAACAGTCACACTTTTATGTTTGTTTAAATAGACAATTGGTCCAAACTGTACCAAAAGCTGTTCTAACAAGGGGATTTAAGTCAATGAAAAAACTGCATTTTGGCCTTTGAAGCAGCAAACTTCAGAATTCCTGTGTATATCACTACTGGCTACATCTAAGCATTGCTGAGGTTCAGTGTTCAGATGATTCCACTCAGAATTAATTAGTTGTACTCAGAAGTCTGACCAAGTCAGAGGAAAGGGAATGCAGTGGTTGCCAGTAATGGGAAAGATATTAGGAAAGACATCCCCTGGGTTAAATGTTAAACTAGTACTCAACCAAACTTCCCTTCAATTCAGTGAAAGCATTCTTCCTACGTTAAGAATGAATGAGATACAAGAAAGGAGAGAGAGGCAGCTACGGGCAGGGGAGGCGGCAGCCTTGTGTTTAAGCATGGGACCGAGACCAGGAAATCCTCGGCTCTCCTGCCTGCTGGACCAGGGAATGGCTGAACGAGCTGGGAAGATGCCTCAGCTCCCTGTGCCTGCAAGCTCCGATTCCTGTGTGCCGGAGCAAACATCTGCGATGGGCCCGTGAGCCACCTCCCTGCAGCGGTCTGCCCTGTTGCTGCCGTATCAGCAGACGAAGCTGTGCATCCCACAGCCTGACCTGCTAGTATCAGTCCATCTTTAGCAGTGCTTTAAGCGCGTGTGATGGACCATAAACTGGGCCATCTCCTTGTAAAGCAGCAGGGACTTCTGGCAAACACAGACGCGTGACACCAAACTGCCACGGTGCACTTTGCTAGCCCTTGTGTGCTGCAGCCCTTGTTCTTTCCTGCTGGGAATAGTTACGCTCTGTCCCTTTAGGGAAAACTGGATGTAAAATATAACAGAGCAGGACATTTGAAGTGCTTTGAAATCCTCAAACCAGAAAGTGTGAAATACTGTCCTCGCTCTTTCTCACACATGCACAACATGGTACCTGTTTTTCATTCTATTTGGGGGATTTCCTACAGCAAATTAGATAGTTATTTGCTCATTGGATTTGGTTGTCAAGTCCTTCATGTAAGTTAGGCAGTTTCATTTTGATGTCACTGATGATGCTGTAGTTGCAGTATGACCGAGGAAGAAAATGGTTTAGCTCTTGGTAGATCAAAACTGGACGGAAGGTAGATGTAAAATAGAAGGCACACAGAAACCAGTGTAGAAAAGGTACTGATCATGTTTGTTGACAGCCTTTAGGGCCAGGTCTGCTTTTTATGCAAAGTGACAGAGATAACTTTCTGCAGCAAAGGGCTTACGGACATGTCCCTGTAGAATGACCATCCCGATAAATGGCATTAGCCTCCATCCAAGGCCACGTGTGACACCGGCTGCCAATCGGAAACAGACCTGCATCTGCACTGCCTCTTTAAAAGCTCCAGCTGCTGGTTACTTGTTTTAATTCATCATCAACATACCAAAAAAATGACCCCCCTTTATGATTCAGCAAAGAATAACATTGCTGGTTCGAGATCCTGGAAGTCTGGAAGCCATCAGGTCTTTTAATTTTTACTCTGAAGGAATTTCCTTTTTTAATGTTGCTGTGCTCTCTCTTGCCAAAGCCAGGAAGCTGACTATCTCTGGACAACACTGACCAAAATTTGGTTTTCCTGGAATTTTCTCTTTTCCCTCCGCACACCCACACAATAGGCTTTTTAGAACGCCTGCAGTCTGTAATTTGCCTTTCTAGCCTGATAATGTGGCTTGCAGAGGCATCAGTTTTGCCAAGTCATCATCTGGAAGGAACGCTTTCTTATGCAACAGGCTTCATTTTCCCCCTCCGTGTCCTATGGCCCACGGTTGCCACCAAGCCCAGCTCCAGCCGAACGGGCTGTTTCAGAACCGCCGTGCAGACACTGGGAAACAGGAGAAAGACCATGAAGTCTGGGAAAGGGCCTGAAACTTTCAATTTCAAAAGGCATAGCCCAGAAACCAGAAGGACCAAGAACCCAGTGCTGTGGTTTCCCTTTGCCTGACTAAAGAAAATAGCTGCTGTCTATTTTTACTAAAAATGTGGGACATGGGGCCCTTCTCTTCCCCTGCACAAATGGGGGATGCTGCTCACAATGAAAGAGTGGGGGAGTGGAGAAGGGGGGTCATCCCGGATTAAAACCAGCTGACTCGTCCACAGAAATCTCTCCCATAGATTGTTCAAATATTTTTTGCCCACACCACTGGAAGATTTATTTGTAAGGTAAAAGAAAGTTAGTCGGGAAAGGGATTTGGGAATCTCATCTCACCTACAAAAATTCCTCTTTTTCATTTGAAGGCAGGGATGGGATTGATCTGATTCCCCCCTCCCCCCTTCTTTTCTCCAGTTCCGCATTACTGTGCTGTATGGTGTTCTCAGGGCATTCAGCACAACAAATCAATGCTGATAGCATCATTAAAAATTTGCAATGTATCGTATACCTTGCAGAAAATGAAAGCCATCTGTACAAGTGTGGAAATGGGATTCCAGCACGTGAAATGTGTGTTATGTATGTGACCTTTGTGTTCACTGTCATGAGCAGTATTTTGAACCTCTAAAACTCTGATCAAAAAGATGTTTTTCATTTTCAACAACAACAAAAAAATCCTGAGAAGGGAGAACAAAGACTTCAGTCTTGTTTTACTTACACTTATTAACTTCGTGTGTTTTTTCTTCATTAAAAGGCTCTTTTTAGATGACTGAAAATACAAAAAAGTACTAAATGTGTCAAAATGACACACTCTGAAGTGACTTGTCGGGAAGGGAGGGGAGTAGCTATTGTGACACATCACTGCTTTGGTTCTTTGTTCCTTAGGCTAAAAATCCATACAAGTGTATATACTGAGAAATATTCCAGCAGAACTGGTCGGAGGTGCTTCATCTGAGTCCCCTTGGATGATACTGCATCCCCAATGTCCTTGATTTCTACAAATTCCACTTCTCCTTCTGCACAGGAGCAGCTTTCTCACCAGGACTGCAGATACAGATTATTGCTGCAAGTTGAATTTGGGCTTCTCGATCCCATTCCCTGTATAACGTTCTCAACCCAGCACTGTGCAGCGGAATACACTGCCCTGTGCAATGAGGTGTTAGAGGAGTGCATGCTGCTGTGGGGCTGCGTTTCAGGTGGTAAGGCAGTCAGAATTGGCTGATGTCATCTAGCAGAGCAAGAGATGCTGGTGGAATGTATTACCCACCCCTTGTGTTTGTGATTATCATCGTTTGGTTCCAACTGCTGCTGCAAATGCCATGTCACGGCACCGTCCCAGTGGCAGAGGGGCTTATACAAGGCAGGTCATCCCACTCAGGCATGTTGCCTTTGCAAATGATGTTGGCAGCTTTCATTGAAAATGGGCCTCCTGAGCTAATTCTCTCAACTCAGTGAGGAGCTTTTAGTGTGCAAATGTGAAGGCAATCCATTCCCCCTTCCAATTACAGACTCTTGCATGCTTTATGCCAGTTTTCTGACCTTTCCCATTGGCACTAGCAAGTCAAGGTGCTGCAGTTTTTGTAGCCAGTGACAAACATCAGAGAGCCAATGTGGCTAGTAGTACAGTGCCTTGTCTTCAGCTTCCCATACCAGAAAGCAATTCTTGCTGGGTCAAGTAGAAGCAGACTGAAGGTACCAGTGCAGAAGCGGTACTGTGCAAGTATCCGTACAAACTTATTCGAAAGACTTTGAAATTCCCCGAGTAAGCAGCCGTGCAGTGTACAATTGCAAAGGTGTTCCCAAACAATTTGTTAATTATTTGGAAAAACCAGCCAAGCCTGACAAACCCTTATCTCGGCAGACACTGAGGTTGCTATCTCCCGCGGAGCTGCACCAGTAGTAACATGAGGGTAACTTTTGGAGGACAGCAGGCTCGGTGTGGACCAGCTCCAAGCATGTGCACAGCTGATTATTTTCATAGCCTTGAAGGGCTTCGGTCAGACACACACGAAAATTAGAAGGTATGGGGCTAAATACTGAAAAAAAATTGCTCAGAAATTTGTAGATGGGGGTGACTGAAGATTCCCTGCAAACTGGGGGGCTGCCCCTCTGCAGCCTGGCAGGCCTGCAGAGAGCTCAGCAGCGCCCGGGCAGCGGGGATGGCGCCTGGTAGCAAAGGGGGTGCCGCAGCGGAGGGCCGGGGCCAGCCCCTGGGGGTCCGGCCCGCCACCCCCACCCCGCTCCAACATGGCAGCAGCGCCCCGCGGCCGCCCCACGTGCTGTCAGCCCGCCGGCGCGCCTCTGGCCCCGCCCAATAGAGGCGTGGTCACCGCCCGGTTTCGGCGCGTCGCTGCCGGTCGGCCCGCGGATTGGCTGGAGGCGGCGGTGGCGCCGCCCCTCGGCTGCCCAGGTTTGGCGGGTCGCCCCGGGGCGGGCGGCGGCCCCGCCCCCTGGGAGCGCCGCCAGTTCCCGGCGTCCCGCGGCGGCTGCAGCGGAGCCGGCGGGGTGCCTGCCTGCGCTGCCCGCACTGCCTGCACTGGCCGCACTGCTTGCACTGCCCGCACTGCCCGCGCCCATGGAGCTGCTGTGCGTGGAAGCCGTTCCCCGTGTGCCCCGCGCCGGGCGCGACCCGCAGCTGCTGGGGGACCGGCGGGTGCTGCAGAACCTGCTGAGCCAGGAGGAGCGATACAGCCCCAGCGTCTCCTACTTCCACTGCGTGCAGCGGGAGATCAAGCCCTACATGCGGAAGATGTTGGCCTTCTGGATGCTGGAGGTACGGGAACCTCCGCTGCCGCCTCTCCCCGCCGCAGCTCCGGTTCCCTGCCCGGCCACCGGCGCCGGTCCTTGCCCGCCGGCCGCGCTTGCAAGCGTGCGCGCTGCTGCTGCGGCGGGAGGGAGCTGGCGGCGGGGGAGGCACGGGGCAGGAGCACCCGGCCCCTGTTGGCTGGGGGGTGCAGGGGGATCGCCTCATGCAGTGGTGCAAGGGGCGACCCAGGGGACAGGAAAGCCCTCAAGTCCCCTTGGGATGCGCCGGAGGTCAGGTCTGCGGCATGGGGGGGGCTGTGCCGGTGGGGAGGAAGGGGGGTGCAGTTTGTAGTGGCTCTGCGGGTGCTGGCTGTGCTAGAAGCTGTGGTGGCCTCACGCAAGAGGAGCAGATCCCTTCCCAAACCCACCACCTGTGTGCACCCCACATCGGCCCCCCTGATCACCCCCTGCCCCCCAAAAGTTCTGGGCAGAGCGCTCAGCCGCACAGCCGGCAGGCTGACTGCTTGCCTTTCCCGAATGGGGCTGCAAATGCCTGCTTAAAGGGGGAATATAATATTGCTACCATTTACTTCCCTAAATTAAAAATGAATGCGGCTCTGTGGGATACAGTTCAGTGGGGAAAATCTCATGGGCCTCTTCATGAGATGGCCAGAACGAACAGTCTCAATAGAGAAAAAAAGAACAGATTCTGCAAAGGACAAATGACGCTGGGATCGAGCCTGCCTGCTCTCCACCCTGGCTGCTGTTGCAAGAAGCTGCCTGCTTCTGTCAAAAGAAATAATGAACATCTTGCTTTTTAAATTTATTCCCCCCCTCCCCCTGCTATTATTGTTCTGTTTCTGCAATTCCCTTTCTGAGAAGGGTAGTTAGATAAATGCTGCTTTGGAGCCTGTTCCTGTGAAGCCCTAAAGGCAGTCAAGAAGCAGATGACACTTGGCAGTTGTCGTGACCGTGCGTGTTGGTGTCCCTGGCGCTGTGACAGTCTGTGCAGGAGGAGGCAGTTGCTGCTGGAAGGAGGATGGTGGTGGTTGCTGCTACATGAGGAGAAACCTCAATATTTTGATGGTTGTGTTTAAAGAAGGAAGTTAAATATGACAAGTGTTTTGATACTGGTGGAGAGATAAGAGCAGAGGACTGAAATTCGGAGCTCCCAGCTTCTGTTCGTGGCTGTGGTACACGTGTGACTGAGGGAGGAGGACTTTCGGGCTCGGCCATTGATTTGGGCTCTGCCATTGATTCTGCTGGTGTCTCTGGACCACTTCAGGTGGGATTGCCAGCAGTGGTTGTGGATCCTGCCCTATTAGGTCTCCAGCTGGAGATCTGCTGGAACTGCTCATTTTCTCCAGAGGTCCCCACAGAGCAGAAAATGGCAGCTTTGCTGTACAGCTGGCTGGAGACATCCCCAACAGGAGAAATTAGAAAAGGGGCCAAATAAAGCAGTTTCCTTTTTCCGCAGGAAGGTGGAGGCTTAAGGCATTGGTCAAATTTGTTGGTGGTGTAATCCCACCGACGTTGCAGGCTTAACGCCTGTAGGTAATTTACTCCTTAGCGCCGAGGTGTCTTCAAAGCCCTGCAGATAAGTGTGAAACACCATCATGCCCAGAAGCTTTGAAGCTGCAGTGCAGGCAGGGTCTGGGGAGTCCTGTGCCGTTTAAAACTTCCTTTTATTTTTTTTTATTTTTGTAATTGGGTTTTGTCAGGTGTGTGAGGAGCAGAAGTGTGAAGAAGAGGTCTTCCCCTTGGCCATGAATTATGTGGATCGCTACCTGTCGTCAGTCTCCACACGGAAAAGTCACTTGCAGCTTCTGGGAGCTGTCTGCATGCTCCTGGCTTCCAAGCTGCGAGAAACCATGCCGCTGACTGTGGAGAAACTCTGCATTTACACAGACAACTCCATCACGCCTCAGCAGCTCCTGGTAACCACCCCTATCTCAAAAAGCCCTCTACCTCCTCCCCGGCTCTCTTATCTCCCGCATCCTGCTCCTTGGCAGCATACCTGCCTCCGTGTCTCCTCCTGTTCTCTTTCTCCCATTTCTTTGCCTTCCTTTGCATTCCGTAACCAGCCTTCTCTCCTCCTTGCCCTGCTGGGTGTGATGTCTGTTGGTGGGGACCTTTCCACCCTCGCTGTTGTGGAAGCAGAATTGTCACCTCCAGGTTACAGAGAATGTTCCTTGTGCCTGAAGCGCTCGTTGCCAGTGCCGAGCTGTCATGCTGAGCTCGCGCTCAGGCGCTGGGTCGCTCTCAGTGACGGCTCTGGAGAACAAAGGCTCCTGCCTGCGCAGCTGGCGGGGCACAAGGCGGGGGCTGCCGCTGGGGCGTGCGGCTCTGACTTGCCCTGGTTGCACAGGGGCGTGACATAGGAGATGCAATTCCACACCAGCAGGAAAAATGAAGCTTTCCGTGGAGATTTAACCAGTAAAATGGGTGGGAGCTTTTCTGACCAGGGATCCAGCTGGCCGGGTTGTGCCGTCGAGGCTGACAGTGCTGCCAAGGTGATGGAAACAAGTGGGACCTTGCTGCTACCCAGGTCCTGCTCCACGCTTCAAGCGGGGCTACTTCAGCTCTCCCATTGTACACTCGGGCAGAAGCTGTGTAGGCTTTGAAAGGCAAAGCATTTTCACGTCTGATAAAAGTTCAAAGCAAAGATCCAAACCTCTGAGTTCAACTTTGCCAATGGGGGAGGAAGTTGGAGAACCCCTCTTCTTGGGGGCCTTCCGTGCTGGCAGATCAGAGCCCTCGGGAGGAAACGGCCACCTCACTTCGAGTAACAACCATCCCTGGAGACAGTTTGCCTTATGAAAATTTCTCAGGGTTAGTCATCACCTTATTAAATACCTGTTTTTTTGGGCTGGGGTGGGTGAGATGATCTGAGTATGATTTGTCCCCAGGGTGGGGAGTGAACCCACAAAACTTTCAGGTGTGAATCGGAAGACGGTTCTGGTAACTGGGGAACTCTGATATGAACATGGTTTTTCCAAGTGCCAGTGAAGCCTGGGGAAAATCCCCTTGCCTCCATACCTCTCTCCCTGCAGTCATTTGTGGGTGGCTGTTGCCTTAAAGTAGCACTTGTGGAAAAAAGTATGTGGATCGTTACCATGAATAGTGGTGAGAAGTGGGAACGAACAGAGGAAGCACAAGTGCTTGTTGCTTCTCTGGATGCTGAGCTGTGGTCGCGCTGCGGCATCCTGCTGTGGGGGGCTGAGACAAAATCTCTGTGTGCAAAGGCTTTGTCAGTAAAACTTCACCCTTGAGAGCACCTTCTCATCCAGCGATGGATTCTGCATGGCTCTCTTCCCAGGAGTGGGATCCATCACATGAAGCTAATCCCAGCCTGTAACGGGAGGGTTCCTGTTGGCCCTGTGATAATGAGGGGGGGTTAACATTGAGCTGGAAAAAAAGGCGGGGGGGGAATGGGAGTTGGTTTGCATTCGCTCTTCTGCTGGGCTGGCAAAAGCGGCCTCTGTTGCAGAGGCAACAACAAGCTGAGCAGAAGGTACCTCAGGGTCTTCTTGTGGGCAAGCAGGCTGCACTTCAAAGCATGGACTGTGCTCTCCGTGCCCTCAAGAACGTGAAGTTGATCAAAATGCACCTTGTGGGCCAGTGTCAGATTTCTGTCCCTTCAGAGTGATGGATAAGCTCTGTGTCCAACAGGAATATGGGTTGCAGGAAGGTGAATTTATTGCCGTGCTTCACCGCTGTCTCCCTCTCTAGCGATTTCTGCAGCATGGACCTTGGGCTACAAGTGGTTGCTCTTGGTGGGCACCTTATGCGTATCTCCTGTGGATCCCAGTTGTATTTCATTCTGATTTATTAGGTCATTTATTCTCGGTGAGGATTTGCTTTTTTTCAGTTGTATCTTGAGCTGTGCTTGTAGCAAGCTCCTTCCAAAGGAGAACGGTTAGGAGATGTGCAGGTGGGTAGTGAGCAGGGCGTGCGTGACACACCCTTGGAGGCTTTCCTTCACTCTTGCATTCAGATGTGAATGCATCCTCACTCAGAGTCTTTTTTATTTCTTCCCCCCAGAGATTTCTCAGCGGGAAGCTGTGGCTAAGCGGTGCCACAGTGCTCATCTTCCCTTCTCCTTCCTCCTGGCAGCATTGGGGTGGAGATGGAGGAAGGTGCTGGCTGCTGCCTCTTGCTCGCTTTTGTTTGTGCAGGTCCCTGCACTCTTTTTCTCCTTCCCTGCACCCTTTTTCTGTTGCTCTCAGTGCAACAGGAGGCACAGGAGATGGTCGGCACAGATCTGTCATCATTATGCTCCAGAATCAGTATGCAGTTAAGATGGACAAGAATGGCTTCATTTTGGGAGTCAAAAGTCCTTTCTTGGAATAGCCAAAGATAGCTTTTTCAGGAAAATAGGGTCCCTTTTCTCTTTCCCAAGGAGATGGCTGGGATCGTGGAGCAGTGCAGGGGTTTATTCCTGGTAACCAGTGCTAGTCAAATAGCTGAGCAGAAGGCATCGCAAACCAGCCACAGCCCTTAGGGAGAGGTGCTGTGGCATCTGCAGATACCTGGGCAGGAGATGCTCTGTAGTCCGTGATCTGGTGATGGTCTTTCTCTGCCCACCACAAGACTTGCTCTCCAGAGATGTTTAACCCTGTTTGGAGCAAATCCTGCTTCAGTCTCCCATTGCTCCCTGCTGTAAAGAGGGAGTGGAGGTAACATCTGAAGATACGTAAAGGCATTGTTTTTGCTTGGGGACCTGACAAGAGTTAATACCCTGATTACAAAACCGGGGCGAGCTGCTGTTTTCCTCCTCTGTGCTAATTGCGGTAATGACTTCTCTTTCACAATCTTTGCAGTGGAAGAGGGTGGGGAGGGGAAGGGGAGCTTCTTCATCAAGGTTTGGACAATGCTGCATCCTGGCCTCTTCTCATGGATCGGTGCCATGTCAGCTTCCAGCGTGTCCTCCCCAGCCTTTCAGAGGAAGCTGGCTCACTTTCCCAGTAGGTTTGCTTCCTTCTCTCCGGGATGCTTGGCACCAGCTCAGCAGTTTAGAAAAGACACATTTGAAACAAAATCTTGATGAAGTTATTCTAGGGAGAAGGAAATGATGCAACGAGGGACTCGTCCATTTGGAGGAAGTTGGATTTCCGTCAAAAGGCGTTATCTAACCTACCTTTATTTATTTATTTATTAAATAGAGGCTTTTCTGGCCTGTGCAGGAGGGTGTTCAGCTGCCTGAAGATTGGGGAGAGCAGCTGTAGGTCACCGTCATCTGCCTGGCCTGCTCCCAGTAACTTGGCTTTCTTCTGAAATCTTTGACCTAAGGTCAGTTTTGCAAACTGCCAGGTATTTCCTAGCAAAGACTGTAAGCGGGGTCAAGCCACTAGGTAGATAATGAAGGGAGCAGCCGTGACAGCAGGCCATGAGGAGTGAAAAGAAGGGGGATAACAGCTGAGTAGAAAGGGATGCTCACTTGTGGTAGAACACTGACTTTCCAGAAGGTGTGCTTGTGTTTTACTGTCTTCCCTTCTGCTTGTTGCATGGGTCGGATAGATGTGGCCGTTTCTGCATCTGAAGCTGGCACCTTTCCCCTTGACATCCAGACCTGAACTCTAATCAGGGAATGGAAACAAACGTTGCCCCCAGATTTCCTATTTGCAAATGGACTTTCATGGCCGCTCATTTCTGTAGCGGTGCCTCAGCTACTGGGTGGGGTGGGTGGCCAGCAGCAACATCAGCAGCTCTTTTCACCCTCTCTTTGAGTCAGCTTGCGAGCACGATACGGTGCAGGCTGCTCCTGCTTTGCTCATCAAGCCTGTGATACTGTAAAGTGGTACCTTAGCAACTTGAGTGACAAAATTTGAGTGCAACTTCCTTTTCTCCTGCAGGCAGGGCTGCTGCAGAGGGGAGCTGGGCGCCCTGCTCCTTGCTCAGCCTCGCCAGCTGGGTTTACACAGGCTCCGTGTAGGCACAGCAGGTGTGTGGGTGTTGCTGAGGGTAGAGTTTGGTGTACGGAGCGACTGTCACTGCATGAAAAGGAGAGAAGCTGGTGTGACTGTCGCATCCCAGACTGAGTTTGCAGAGCTGTAAACTGAGTAAAACAGTCTCTGCTTGGTGACTTGGGTCTGTCCTAGTGAGGGTGCGGAGGCAGCAGCCAGGGGCTTGAGGCTGTTTCACTGCAGCAGGACGGTGCTCTGAGATTACCTTGGCAGAGCAGGGGAGGCAATGGGAAATGGTTGCTGCTTTCCTTCCTCCTTTATTTTTTATTTTTTCTTGCGGGGTGCAGCCAGGAGGGATCGAGGGAGCAAGCTTGTGGAGGGGAAACTCAGCTGCTGTGCAATTTCCACCCCTAGAGATGCTGGCCAGGCACGGCGAGCTGTGCTCTGGGGGATCTTGCAGAAGAGGGACCTGATGCATTCGCAGTGATGGGATGCTCGGTGGGCAGTGCTGGCAGCCTGCAGAGCCCTTCCATGAGGGTGGGCTCTGCAGGCGGGAGAAACAAAGAAACATTTTCCACTTTTTTCCTCTCTTTCACTAGCCAGGCAGAGACTGATTCAATTAGGTGCAAAACAAAATGCCAGGAAAAGGATGTTTGCTATACTGAGCGGTGCTGCTGTCGCAAACCTGCTTGTCTATCTCTTGCAGCCTTTTGTTCTGCTTCTTCCACAGATAAAATGATTCAGAGATTCTGACATGCTGCTCTGAGAGCAGGAAGTCCCCAGGGTGAGCAGGAGAGAAGCAAGGAGCAGGGTGGTTTGGCAGGAGAGAGGCTTCCCTGAGCTAAATCGTGTGAGCTGGTGACAGTCCTTGGCGCCTGTTGCCTTCAGCTGGCATCTAGAGTGCCGGCTGGGTCTTGGGATCAGGCCTTTTGTAACAACGAGGGCTTGGAGAAGATGACGAACCTGCGTGCTAGCTGGAAAAGAGCTGCTCTTGAGCATTGCAAACGGGCAAGCTGTTGTCCCAGGTCAGTCCTGGCGTGGCAGGAGCCAGCTTGATCTAGGTGAGGTCTCACGGCTGAGCCTGTCTGCACCCTGGATCTTCTCCTTAGGACAAAACGTGTCCCAGCAGGGGCAGGTGCTCTGCCCCACCAGTGTGGACATCGTGTGCCTCTGGTGACTCCCAGTAGCTGGCTTGCAGCTCTGGGAGGAAAGGCAAGGAACAAGAGCCTGGATGATGCTGGGCCGATGTCCCCTCTGTGCTCAGGAGCTCCCTTCAGGTGTAGTGACCCCTTTGGGGTTTGCTTCATGAGCAGCAATCTCCAGGTCCTCCTTTTGACCTTCCTGGGTCTGCAAAGGGGCCGTGCTTGTGTGGAGAGGCTGGGCTGGAGCTGCCCTGGCCTCCCACCCTTGGGGCAGTGGCTGCTGAAGGCATCAGCAGTGTCCTGTGCCCCTTCCCAAGGAGCTGGGCTGACGCACGAGCAAGCAGCCGGCTTTTTGGTGGATTCCAGGTGAGCAACAGGTAGGGACAGAGCACAAGAGCTCTCCATCTCCAGCAGCTCTTTGCTTGCGTCACCTTGCTGTGTTGCTGCAGTTTAACCAGTGGCCAGCGCTGCTGTTTTTTCTTTTTACCCAAGCCTGATCTTTCCCCTCTGTTCTAATCCCCACCTTGAACCAGGCACTGTCAGTGACCTGTGCTGCACTGTCCAGGCCCTGGAGCTCATTGCTAGGTTCCTTCTTGCTTTTATCCTGTGGATTTGGCTTAAAAATATAGACGAAAGACTTGCAGGCTGACCGTCCGTATGGGAGAGCAGCGAGCGTGCGCTCGTGAAACGCTGCTTTCTGGTTGGAAAAGCACAGGCTGTGAAATGGCAAACGGCACGTTTGGCCTCATGGGGGATTTGGAGCAGGTTGAGCAATGCTGCTCATTTAAGCAACTCAAAACTGGTATTGTTGTGTAAGGGGAAAGAGTGGATTTAAAAAAAAAAAAAGGGCAAAAAAAAAGAAAATCGCCTTTATGAAAAAAATCTCACTTCTTCAAATCCATCTGCTCTGGCAGCCCTTTGGCACGTCTGTGAGCAGCATTGACCCGGTAATCCTAGACTACTTGGAAAAAGAATAGATATTCTGCTGGGTGGGACTAGGTCCTGCAATGGAGATACCTGATACAAATCCCAGTTCAGCTCTGTCCTTCCAGACCCGGAGCTTCAGCCCCCGCAGGGTGTTTTCCTTTCCCAGCACATCCGCAGGGCCACTGTCACCCCCCTGGTAGCAGTGAGGGGGGACGTGGGGGCATGTTCTGGCCTTCCTGGCACACCTGGACCCGGTTGCCAAGACCAGGTTTGCTGCTGATCCAGAGGATAAGAGAAACTGGGAGCCAGAGATCTTTATCATGGCTCAGGACACGGGGGAATCCGGGAGAGGCTGGGGGGGCTGGGTGTGGGATGGGATGGGATGGGATGGGACGGGACGGCAGACATTGCTGCTGGGATGGGAAGGGAAATGATCCTGGGAAGACGCCACTTGTGCCTCTCGGGACTGCTCTGTCAGTGGCATAGTTGTACCCAGATGTAACATCAAAACCGCCCAGCCCAGTGAGACCAGTACGTGTATGGTCTCTGGGTTTGATTCAGCTGCTGCTCTGAGTCAGTCACGGAGACCTTGGCATTGATGGCGCAGCAGGGGACTGAATGCAGGGGGCCCAGATTCTGTGCTGTGGCTCCACTCATGGGGCTCCCCTTGCTTATATCTTGCTGGATGGGTGCTTTGGTACCACTGGTGACACCAGGGCTTGCTGGGTGGTGGCTCTGTCACACGCTTGCCCGTCGCTGCTCTGCCCTTTGGTTTCCTTGCTGGCGTTAGGACCGATGCCCAGGGTTGGAAGAGCCTGCGAGAGGCTGAGCAGATGAGAGGAGCAGCCTGGGCTCCAGCTGAAATCCACGGGGGGCGTCCGGCCTTCCCACCATCTGGTCCCCAGCTTGCAGAGACTGGCTTGTGGAAGATACTGGAGAAATCTCTGGTAGAGGTTTAGAGGGAGCACCACAACATGGGATGGGGACGTTGGCAGCCACCTGGCGTGTAACTGGGAAGCACTGGTGAGCCATTGCTCGTATGTCAGCGGGAGAGGTGGGGTCAGCGTGGCTGTTCAGTGCGTCTTCCCCCCCGAGAAGCTGCCGAGGATGCTCTGCTGAGCGTGCCTGGAGGCTCTCTTAGAGAAGAGGTGTGCTGAGTAGGGGAGGTTCTGCCAAAATGCTGGTGCCCAACCTGGTTCCTCCTCCGTAGGGCTGCATGCCCGGTGTTTGCTGGGCTGGAGACCTCAGCACCTGGTCACAGCCCCTGAGCTCTGTAGCGACTGAAGGTCCCGTACAGGCGCTTGGGTTGTCTGGATGCAGCCCTGAAAGCTCAGCCGTGTTTCTCCCCCCTTCCCTTGCTTCAGTGTGCTGTGCAGAGGGGCAGGCTGCAGAGCAGCCGTTGCCCCCTGCGGTTCGCCCACCCACCAAGGAGCCACTGTAGGAGGGAGTCAACACACTGGCCGGCTCCGAGGGGCGTGCAGAGCGGTGACGTTCTCTATTCCCTCTGCTGCAGTGGCGTTAGCCTCAAGCTGGATTGCTCCTGGGAGCCTGGACGGCAGCTTCTCCTTTCGGGAGCGGAGAAGGAATATGGGAACAGTGTGCCTGCTGCTCCTTGCTCAGGTTTTTCCTCTGCATGCTGCAGCAACCTTGAAAAGCAGAGAAGTGTCGGAGGGAGGCTAATCCGGCTGCACCTTGGAAAGAAGAAACCACATTTATCGCTTCCTCTTCTGATCTTTACTCCCAGCTTTGCAGCAGCGCAAGGCTGGATTTGTGCCATAATCGCAGAGCAGGGGATGGTCCCTCTTTTCTTCCCTGTCTTGTGGATTGTACTGTTCTACTGTCCCTTCCCCAAGCGCTGCCCTTTTCTGCCCTTGAATCCGCTGAGTTTTTCTGCCTGGCGTAGCCCTGCTGAATAACGTGCTGTCTGTCTGACTCCGCAGGACTGGGAGGTTCTAGTCCTGGAGAAGCTAAAGTGGGACCTGGTCTCAGTGATAGCAAATGATTTCTTGGCTCACATCCTCCACCGCCTCCCGCTGCCTAAGGACAAGATGGAGCTGGTGAAGAAACACGCACAGACCTTTATCGCCCTGTGTGCCACAGGTGGGTGCCTGCTCCTGGTGCAGCCATCCGCCGGGATGCTGCGGGGGCTGGGCTGGCTGCTGCAGGCAGGGCGGCCTGGGCTTGAGCCGGGCTTGCTGAGTAACCTGGGGCTGGTCTCCCAACGCCCTGGTTTCTGGGGAGCTGCACGCCTGCCTTCATCCACATCAGAGCGTTTTGCTGCTCAGGAACAGGTTTGTTATCCCTGACAAAGTGGGATAACGGTCCCGCAGGCTCTCAGTGGGTGTCTGAAGGATGCCAGGAGAGAGCACAACCAGCGTGCCACCGCTGTTGCTGCACGGGCTGCGACTGCGGGAGGGTGTCCAGGGTGAAGGCAGGGCTGAGGCTGAGCTTTTGTCAGCCTTGCTCGAAGTCGCTACGTCCTCATCTTCAGGATTTCTTTGGTGAGACAGACCCAGAGAAACAGCTTGACGAAGCTCGCTGCCCTGATGCCTAGGCTGTTCGCTGTTACGGCACCCCTCTTTCTCTCTGCTAAGCTGGGTGGACCCCTCTGGCCCTCTCTAGTTTTTCAGGGAAAGAACTTACCGTGTGCATCCTTGCTAACGGTTTCTTCTTTTTGCTCCTTGTGTCCCTCTCCCGGCTCTAGACTACACTTTTGCCATGTACCCCCCCCTCCATGATTGCAACGGGCAGCATTGGAGCGGCGATCCATGGTCTGACGGTCTCGGTGAACGATTTCACCAGCGAGGCGATCACCGAGCTGCTGGCCAGCATCACTGGCACGGAGGTGGTGAGTGTTCGGGGGGGAACAGCAAAGCAGTTTTGCTGTTGGATCTGGTGGAAACGCTTCCTCCTTCTGCTGCTCGCTCTTTTTAGAGGGAGAGGGAACGGGCTGTTGGTAATGATGCTGACCTTGGTTTGAGGAGGGTTAGAGGTAAGGGAGCATCTCTGAACGCAGCAGCTTTCGTCAGTCCCGTGGCTGCAGTGGGCTCCTGGCTGCCGAGCGCTGGCCAGCTCGGGAGCCTTTGAAAAGCAGCACAAAGGGGAGCGGCTGTTCCCCGCGCAGGCAGGTGTTGGTGGGATCGGGTTGACAAGGTGGGATGGGGCAGCGGGAGAAGCCGGCTCGGCATCTGCTGACCTCCCCGGTGTCTGGTTGCAGGTGCCCAGGCTCAGCTGGGAAGGGGGTCAGGGGCACGAGGCGTTTCAGGGCGCTGGCACAGCGGCTTTGCTGGGGGCGTTGGGATGGGGAGGGGGGTCTGCCTGCCCCTCCGCTGCCCTTTGAATGGGGAAGGGGGACGCTGTCAGGCTCCCCGTTTCCAGGTGACTTTGGAAGCGCTCGGCAGCCTTTCTTCTGCCCGGGGCCCCTTTTGATCTTTTCTTCTGCCCGAGCGCTAATGCCGGCAGCCGGGAGCGGGCTTAGTTACAGTCCCCTGACAGCAGCACCGGGAATTGAAGAGGTGCCGGTGCCGCAGCGGGTGGGAGGCTGTGCCGAGGCTTTGTCCAGGCAGGGAGGGGACTGGGCAGGGGGGTGTCCTGATCTATTTGTGTGGCTTTATTATTTTTTTTTGTTTGTTTGCCGGAGCCTTTTTAAGGAGAGTCAGTGCAGCCAGCTGCTCTCAAGCTGCTGCGGTGAGTGGGGCAGGGGCTGAAACCTGCTCCGGGTCATGGCTGGTGGAAGGAACAGGTGGGAAGCAGGGGGGCACCGCTGAGGGAGGGAGCTGAAATTGGGCCCAGCGCACCTCGTGCTACCCTCCAGCCCGGAGAGGGCATCCATTCAGTCCCCCAGCCTGCCCGATGCGAGGGGCTGCACAAACAGCCCAGGCAGGACCACGGCAGCTCCTGTGGCAGAAGGAAACCCTGGGGCTGTCCCCGCGGCGTTGCAGGGCTCCTGGAGGATGCGCTCAGCCTCCGTGTTTGTGCTGTTGATGCCTCTCCCTAAATCTGGCCTCGCAGTGTCCCCGGGCTGTGGCTCGGTCTGCCCTTTGGCACCAAGCCGGGGGAGCGATCCCCTTCCCGCAGCTGCTGAGGCTCAGCTGGGCAGTGCCGGAGGTGCGGGGAGTCCGTGGGGACGGAGCCGGGGGACGATGGCGCAGGGCCGTGCCAGCTCCACGGCCAGCGGGAGCCGCGCCGCCGCGCTGAGGCTGGCTCGTCGCGGGCTGTGCCGCCGCTTCAGGTGCCACTCGGAGCTGCTCCGAACCAGCCCTCGTCCTTCACGGAGCACAGCTGGGACCCGCCGGGTGTCTGAGCCAGAGCCCCAGGGCACCGCCGCTCCGCAGAGTGGGGAGCACAGCCAAGGGCTGCAAACCCCCAAGGCTTCGCCAGGCAGCAGGAGAGCCTGGCTGAGCGTGGCCAGGCTGGCGTTTAGCATCTCTGCCGAACCTGCCGATGGAGAGATGGAGAGCCCGGCTGCGGCGAGCCCTGCGACCGGCTGGCCGTGGCACCAGGCCCTGCAGCGAGCTCGCCCTGGGGCTGCGGGCAGGCGAGGGGCCGAAGGCTGCGCTGACGGGAAGCGGGTGGGGAAGAGGAGGTGGGCGTTGCTATTTTCGCTCCCCACATCCTCTGTCAGTTTCTAAGAACCGCCAGCAGATTCCTGGTAAGAGATTTTGACGTGTGGCAGGACCCAGCGCGCGGCGTCCAGCTCCGCTCCAGCCGCGAGGTGCCAAATGCCACCTCTTACCCTGGCGAGAGCCGAGCCGCGGTGTGGGAGCTGGGCCGGGTGCGCCCGTTGGCGTTGCCCCCCGCAGCTCTCCCATCTGTCACACTGCTCCGGTGTCAAAGTGGAGGAGTTTGAGTGACGGCTCGCGTGGGGAGGTGACGCGGTGGAGTTTGCTTTTATCGCAAGTGATGTGCCACTGCATGCAGTCCCCTCTGCCTCCCTGTTTGTGGGGCTGGTGTGTCCCACGGCACTGGCTTCCCTGGGTCCCGGGGAGGTGCGGAGAGCACCGGGGGGCTCCCGAGGGGATGACAGGCTGTGAGCAGCTCTGCGGCCGCAGCATCGTTTTCAGAACAGCCCAGCATCCACAGCGCGTGGTGGGGGGAATGCTGGGTGGGAATGCGTGGCCGGGACGGCTGGTGGGTCTGGATGGTCGGGTCCAGCCGCCTTGGAGATCGCCGGAGTGATGCAGTGTGCGTCAGCCGGGGCACCCAGCAGGGACTCACCTTGTCCTGGCTCGGCCACGGGCAGGGACAGGATGAGGCAGAGCTGTGGCACAGCTTCTCCGCAGCGGGTGGGTGACTGCAGAAGTGCAGGATCGCGCTGGGGGACCTGGGTTGTGGGGCCTGGGGGAGGCAGGTGGGTCCCCGTGCGCGCCCGTGCTGCTGCACACCCGCTGTCACTCACAGGGCTGGGGAGTTTGGGGTTGTAAAGGCTGATGCCAGCCCACGCAGAGCTGTTCTGCTCTGCCCTCCCGATCGTCAGCGGTGTCTGACTGTCGTGATGCTGAAATCTCACACTGCGTCCAGGCATGAGCCTGGATGCTTTGGGAAGCTCTGACAGGCACAACGTCCGTTCCTCAAGGAGGTGGTGGAGCAGAGAGGTGGGGAGAAGACAACCAGAGCATGGGGCTTGTTCTGGGGAGGGGCCTAAAGCACAGACAGGCTGGAGCTGCCCCTTGTTGGAGAAAGGCTTCTTTGTCTGGCATGTTTAGATGCTCCGGGGGCCAGAGATGTAGCCCGGCAGCTGCTCAGAGCTATTTATAAGGCTCCCACCTCCGAGCAGCAGAGAACTGAGGCCTCTTGTCTCGCTCCCTCTCCCGCAGGACTGCCTGAAAGCCTGTCAGGAGCAGATTGAGGCAGCCTTAGCCGAGAGCCTGAAACAGGCATCCCAAACCCAACAGGAATACAGCACCGCCAAGACTGCTGCTTACTCAGCCAGCCAGCCCACCAGCACACCTACAGACGTCACGGACATCAACCTGTGACCAGCCTCCCCTTCCCGAGAGCTGCCTGGCCCTGCCACAGCAGGACCTCGCCCTGGACACCGAAAGGTCGCTGCATCCCCACTACCCGTCCGCCAGCCCCCTCCATCTGATGCCTGCTGAGGATTTGTTCCGCTCGCCAGGATTGCGGAGCAGGATCTGCGCTCGTCCCGAGCGGTCAGGCTGGCGGAGCTTGATGCTGCTCATCAGCTTCTGTAGGTGGCCGGGGTGAAGCGACCGTTCTCATGGTGGCAGGGCACGAGAATTGCTGGGGAAGGGGGAAGCAGGACCCAAAACGAAGTTGTAAAATGTTTCTCAGTTCGTGTTCCTTGTAGCCCGACTGGCCACTGTTCACCGTCTCCTCGGGGGTGTTTACCGTGACGACTTCCAGCCCCGCGTGGGCCATCAATCATGGATAGAGCCTCTTACCCTGACCTGCGTGACCAAAATCCTTAGAGCCCCCCATCCTCCCTCCCCGGGCTGGGTGCTACGTGCCCATGCAGCTCACGTGAGAGCACGGGGTGTCCGGGAGGAGGGAGCAGGTGCTCGTTGGCCCCTCGGTCCCCATCGCTTCGTGCCAGGCTGCTGTGGCTCCTGGGGGGGTGGCGTGGCTGCTTCTGCTTGGAGGGGAAAACGTGCGGCTTTTTTCTTGTTGCTGTTAAATTTGGGATTTGTGGGGTTTTTGGCTTGCTTGGGGGACGTGCTCCCCGTCCGCGGGGGCAGCAGAAAAGCCCTCGCCTTGGGCGAGCAGCCGTTCGGGCGCAATCCCCTTGGCTTTCCGCTGGCCCGCTGAGGCTGCTTAATTTATTGTTAACTGCTGGGAAATGGGGAGGGAGGAAGACCTTGTCGTCCCTCGGTGTGGGGCCTGGATGCTGGTCTCCTCTCCTTCCGAAAGAGTGCCTTCACCCTCCATCCCCTTCCCTAGCTCCCTGGGCAACGGGAGACTCTCACTTGGAAGCTGGTGGTTGGTTTTTTGGGGTTGGTTTTTTTTTTTAGGTAGCTTAGACATCAGACTAGTTGGAAGAAATACATTTGAATGTGCTGCTATAGTCTGTAATGCATCTTCACTCCTCCAAGGCAGGGATCTCGGATCGCGTTCCGGAGGGGGCTGCGTTGCATTTATATCCACGTGGGTCCGAGTCGTATCCTTACAAGGGTGTAAAAATCTGCTGCGCACTTGAGTTGAAAAGCGATTACTGCATTTTTTGTATTGTTGTTGTTGATCCTGTTAGTTTTTATAAAAAGTGTTTAAAAAAAAAATAATGCTGCTTTTCTAAGAGAAAACCATTAAATAGTAGAATTGTATTAACCAGGAGAAGCCAGAGAGACTCTGCAGGGATGGGAGGCAGACTGTTGCTGCTGGGTGACCTCTGGATGTGTGGAGCTGTGGCTGTTGTCCTCCCGTGGGGGATGGGGAAAAGGAGGTTGAAATCTTCTTTTTTGGATGCCACTAGAAACAAAAGTCTTATCAGGTGGAGAAAGATGGGGCTGCTGTTCTTCCACTCGCTCGACTCGTCAAAGAAGAGCCATCTGCCGCTGACTCCTGCTAGCAGGAGGGCTGGGGGGCGTGCAGAGCCTGTCTGTACAAAAAGAAAAAAATTTTTTTTTATATATAAAGGAGTTTTAATTTAAGAGTAAACTGGTTTGGTTTCAGATGCAAAAGTCCCGCTGCTGGGACAATCAGAGGACCGTATGATGTTGCAATAAAGTATTTTAAAGAAATCTGAAGGCCTTGAGCGTTTCCCTTTGCGATCTGAATTGTGCTGGGGTGGGAGCCCAGCCGCTGGGGGATCCCCCCGCGCTGCTCCCAAGGGCCGTGAGAGCAGGAGGGGAGAGGGAGCCAGGCGGGCAGACACCGTGAGGCGGAGGGGAGATGCTGTGGTGGCCGAGGGCCACGTTGCACAGAACAGGCGAGGTGCTGGCTGCTGGAGAGGAGGCAGCGACCGTGCTTCCAGCAGCTTTGAAGCCTCCCCTCACCAATGCGCTGCGGGAGCCGGGGCGCTCTCTCGCGCTCACCAGCTTCTGGCTTCTTTTAAAAAAAGAAGAGAAAATCAGGAAGCCAAGGAAAAAGCGCTGCGGTGTGCAACCAGCCTGGGCAGCTGGGCTTTCTGTGCTGCTCCGCTTCACATGGCTTCTGCTCCCACCACCGCTGCTGTCACGGGAGAAGGTGCCAAGTCCCAAGAGAAGCAGGCAGGAGACGGCTGTCGGCAGCCCCGCTGCTGCGGGAAGCTGTGGGAAGCTGCAGGAGCTTGTCTCCATGGGCCGTACCCGCAGGAATCGGTGCCGGTTCCAGGGCCAAGGCCAGGTACTCAACGCACAAACCTTGCGGCCGCGCAGCGTCACCATCAGCAGTTCCCCAGGGTAAGTGCGGTGCCTCGTGGAGCACGGAAGGAAAAGCCCCTGCTGGGTTTTCCAGGAGGAAAAGCTCCCACTGGGGGTTCCAGAAGGGCCACGTGTGTGTGTGGGCAGGCTGCTGTGAGCAGCACGTGGCCTCGACGGCTGGACGAGGGCAGCAGCCCCGCGGCTTTGCCAGCCTCGCCGAGCAGAGGTAAAGCCGGCTGGTGGCTGGGGAGGGGAGTGTTGCGGGAAAATCCCTGGGGAAGGGACGGGAAAATCCCTGGGGAAGGGATGTGGCTGGCGTTTTGGAGGCAGGGTCGCAGTGGTGAGGCTGGTGATGGCACCAGGCAGAAGGGCCCAGGCCATGGGGTGGCCATGGGGGAAGAAGGGGCCTGAAGGCTGCCCCCTGCCCCAGCCACTGCCAGCCCCCGCAAGGAGAGGGGCTCTCGGGGGGGGGATTTCCCCCCTGTGCTGCCCCCCAGGGCTTTCCCCTCTGCTCCCAGCACCATGGCGGCCCAGCTCAGGCCCTGGTGACAACCAAGTGCTTGAGAAACCCTCAGGCACCTACAGGATTCCACCCCCCCCACCCCCAACCCCAGCGTGGTTTTGGGCTCTGGGAACAGTCTGGGGGTCCCAGCCCTGTCCCCCCGCCTTTTGCCCAACCACGCAGGGGCTGCCCAGGGCACAGGGAGGAGGGGGGGGTGCAGGGGTCCCTTCTCCCTGTGCAACCTGGGGGCAGCCCCGGCAGCGCGGTCTCCACCTGCAGCTCTGCCAGAAGCCCGGGGCTGGTGGCTTTGCTCTGCCACCTGCTGGGGACAGGACACGGTGGGACTGGGACAGGGCAGCGCGGCGCAGGGATGCGACCGCAGAGGTGCAGCTGCGGGGCAGAACCACCCTGACCGAGGGACGCGGCTCAGGTTTTATTTTCCAATACAGGAAAGAAGCCAAACTCTCCCCGGTGCTGGTGGCACCAGGTTCCTGGGTGGGACAGGGGCTGCCCTGCCCCGCCGCCAGCAGCGCAGGGAGCACGGTCCAGCTCTACAGGCACAGCCTTCCCGCAGCGCCCGCCTGGAGCGGCAGGAGCCCGGGCCAGGTGCTCTGTGCCTCCCCACAGCTTTGCTCATGCAGCGGGCTCCAGCTGCAGCCAGCAGCATCCCGGGCACGGGTCCGGCTGCAGCTTTTCCTGCTCACTCCATGGCCACAGGCTGCAACACCTCCACATCCCGCGTCTTGGAGTTCATCAGTTCCCTCCGGATCTCCAGGGAGATCTGCGGGTGGCTGTGGAACTTGAGCAGCTCAAGCAAAGCCTCCTTCTGCTCCGAGGAGAGGTCCTCCTTGTAGCGCTGCGCGAAGGCCAGGAAGCTCTGGTGCCACAGCACGGGCAGGACCCGCTGGTCCGTGCGGAAGGCCAGGAAATGGAAGACGAGGGCATCCACCACACGGAAGGGCAGGGCGTACTTCTTGTCGATGAGCAGGCGGAGGAAGATGCTGTTGGCGCCGCTGTACTGCATCTCGGCAATCTTCAGCATGGCCGCGCTGCGGGGGGGGAGGGAAGCACGGAGGTGAGGGCAGGGCAGGCAGGAGCCACGGGGCACCCAGCACCCAGACACAAAGATGATAAACCCGGCAATACCCCCACCCCAGTGATACCGGAGAGGCCGAGAGACAGAGCTGAGGCGTGGCACTGGTGTCCCTAAGGGAGAATCTCTGCCCCCACCAGCCTTTCAGCACGTTACCTGGAGTGGAGGACAGGGATGGAGCACTTGGTGAGGATGCTGCCGATGATGATGGCCTCCCGCAGCGTGCAGGTCCCCGACTCGCACAGGGGGATGAGGATCCCTGTAGAGGGAGGAAGAGTCAGGCATGGCCCGTCCTCACGGCAGCAGGCAGAACCCTGTGATTAAGTCCCTTCCCCTGTCGTGGGACATATCTGACCCTGGGGTAAACTCCTGGAATAAACTTCCAGGGGTCACAGCATCTCCCTGCCACGCAACTCGACTCAAGTTGCCAGACAAGACTGAGATCAGACCCACGACAGCTCATAACCTGCTATCAACCTCCAAAAGAACCCAAATACCTGCTGGCACTCAGCAGCAGCACCTGCATAAGCCTACAGGCTTCCACCCTGAACACCACAAAAGGGCTCTGCTGAAGGGGATTCCTGGCATCTGCCACATCTCCTTCCCACTAAGCCCGCAGGGCCACACCACGCTGGGGACAGTGCTGTCACACTGGGCAGCGGTGTGCAAGGCACCCCTGCTGAGCTTCCTAGCTGCCACAGATGGCGAGAGGCTCCCCGGCAGGAACGGCAGCGCCGCAGGGAGTCCCTACCTTTGAACCAGGCTGCTGGCTTGAACAGAGCCTTCTTCAAAGCCATGTAGAGGTGAAAATTGAGGCGCTTATACTCAGCAATGTCATCCCTGACCCGCGGCAGCAGCACCAGGTTGTAGAACCGCTGGGCCATCCTCTCTTTCAGGTTGGATGAAAATATCCTGGGCAAAGCAAAGCACAAAGTGAGGTGTGGAGAAAGGAGGCCAAGCGGGGGACAGGTTGGTGTTTTGTAAATTTGGTTCCAGTTATGGAAAGAAAAAGCAAAAAAATCCCACATCAGCAGCTCCCAGAGATGATCTTACCTGGTGGCTTGGTACATGGCAGCTGCCGTCCACGTCTCCGGCTCTGTGATGTAGAGGATCTGCTCCCAGTTGGACAAGGCAGGAATGATTTTAAATGCCTTGGGGAGTTTCCCGCTCCTGTATTTGGACAGCACCTTCAAAGACATGGACAGAGGCCGGGCCGTGACATATGGGCACTGACAGCAGGGCTGTGGGGCTTGTCTCATGACAATGAGAAAGCTGTCCCTTAGCATCTCTGGTGAGAAAGGACTATCCAGGTCCAAAGACAGGACCGTCCCAGGACCATCCTGAGCATGGCACTCAGGTGACTGTCACTCAGAAACATTCTGGGCCATTCAGTGCCTGATACTACACAAATCGCAGCTGATCCACAGAAATGCCTACGCAGAGTGAGTGTGGGGACAGGCCCTGAGAAGGAGCGCGGGCACAAGGGCAGCGGCTGTGGGGCTCAGCGTGGCACCCCTGGGCCCTGGGGCCCAGCCTCACCTCTCTGACGCCCCTGTAGACCTCCAGGACACGGGGATCGAGCTGGGGCATGGGGCAGCCCGATATCTCCGACAGCGCCGTCTCCACCTCCGTCTGCTTCTCCGTGATCTTCTCCATGATGATGTCCGCCAGCGTGCGCCTGGGGCCGGGGCAGGAGGGCTATGAGTCGGGGGACCCCGGCCCAGCCCCCCCCTCCCGCTGCCGCCGCCTCCTCACCTCAGCGGCGGGTTCTTGTTCATGAACATCTCGATGGCCGCCTCGTCCTCGGGGTCCACGGTCACCTCGCCGCCGTACTCCCCGCTCCGGCCGGCCGCCGCCGCCGCCTTCTCCAGCGAGGGCCACTCCTCATCGTCCTCCGAGTCGGAGCCGGGGCCGCGCCCCGGGCCTGCGGGGGAGCGGCGCTGGCTGAGCCCGGGGCCTCGCACCCTGGACGCCCGGGGGTGCGCGGGGGGCGAAGCGAGGGCTCACCCAGCGCCGTGATGCGCTGCCTGTGGGCGGCGGGCGCGCCGGGGCCGTGCTCAGCCTCCAGCTCCTCCTGCTGCCGCCGCGCCTGCTCCAGGATGCGCCGGGACAGCCGGGCGTCCACATAGGCCTCGCCGCCCGCCGCCTCCTCGGCCTGGCCGCGCCGCTTCCCCCGCGCCGTGGGCCGCGGCGCCGCCTCCTGCAGGATCTGCTCGGCCAGCGGCAACAGGGGCCCGGGGGCCCGCGCCCGCCGCGCCTTGGGCATGGCGGAGGGGCTGGGGGGCGGCGGGGCTGGGGAAGGGACGAGAAGGCCCGGACGCCGCCGCCTCTCCGCCACCGGCCGCGCGTGCGCTCTGGCCCCGCCTCTTCCGGCGGAAGGGAGACCACGCCCCTTCCGGCGGCACGGCGGGCCTGGGGCGGGCGGGTGCAGCATGGGGGTCACCTGGTAAGTGCGGCGGCGGGGGCTCCTGGGGGGGAGGTGGAGGCGAAGGTGACTGGGGGGCTCCCTGGCGGGGGAGGAGGAGGAGGAGGAGGAGGCGGCGGCGGCGGACGCTGGCGCTGCCCGGTGGGAAGGAGGAGGAGGAGGAGCAGGGCGGCGGGGGAGGCTCCCCCGTGGAGGGGAGGCGGCGAAGGGGACGCTACCCGGTGAGGGGGGGGTAGGAGGCGGCGGCGGTGGCGGCGGTGGCGGCGGTGGGGGGGGAGCTCCCCGGTGGGGGAGAGGTGGTGGCAGTGGGGGGCTCCCCTGTGGAGGGGAGACGGCGGCGGGGGGGGCTCCCCGGTGGGGCGGAGAGGGGGGCTTCCCGGTGTGGGGGAGGATGCGGCGGCGGGGGGCTCCCCCGTGGAGGGGGGGCAGCGAGGGGTCTCCCCCGTGGGGAGAAGGAGGCGGCGGGGGGGGCTCCCCGGTGGGGGGAGGGAGGAGACGGCGGCGGGGGGGAGGGGCTCCCCGGTGGGGCGGAGAGGGGGGGCTCCCCAGCCCGGTGCCCGCGGGCCCTGAGCGCTGTTGCAGCGTGGCGCAGGTGCCGGTGGCGGAGGGGAAGAGCGTGCAGCAGACGGTGGAGCTGCTGACGCGGAAGCTGGAGCTGCTGGGGGCCGAGAAGCAGGGCACCTTCTGCGTGGACTGCGAGACCTACCACACGGCCGCCTCCACCATCAGCAGCCAAGGTCAGCCCCGGGACCATCCCGGGACAATCCCGGGACACATCCAGCCCCTGAACGTGAAGTCTGGCCAAGCATGGTCTGGTCCGTGCACCCGCAGCACGGTTCTGCCGTGGGGCCAAGGCTTCTCCTGCGGGTGGTGGCAGCTGTTTGTCACAGGCGGCCCCGGGCTGCCCACAGCACGGCTGCGCTGCCCGCCTGCTGCTTCCCTCCTCCAGGAGACGGAGCATCCCTGTGCCCCGTGCTGGGGAGCCGGCAGGGTCGGTGCCAGGCAGGGGTGGGCTGCTCTGCCGGTGCCATTTGCCCCGTGCCCTGTGTGCCCCAGCGTTGCTGTGCGCTGGGGACGGCAGTGTCACTGGGGAGCCCAGCCTGGAGGTCTGCCACTCGAGCCTTAGGCGCCATGCTGGCTGTCTTTGCTGTCAGCGTGTTTTTCCTTGGAATTTCATAAAATCCTGCTGCTGAGGTGCTTTGGAGGCCGCGTCTTGCTCTGGAGGGGATGGGCGCAAGTCTCCTGGCAGCATCTGCCTGCTCTGCCCGCCTCCAAGGGGTGAGTGCTCATGGGCAGGCAGCAGCGGCCGAGCGGAGCGGAGCTTGGGGAGTGGGCAGTGGGGAGCAGCTTGAGGGAGCCTGAGGCATGAGATGACCCAGCTGTTTCCAGGGATGTGCTCAGAGGACCCCGAATCGCCTCTGGATTTAACATAAAACAGGCGCCCAGAGGCATGGCCTGCTCACCTGAGGGCTGCGCCAGCCTCTTTCTGTCTGTCTGTCTGTCTGTCTCCATTTACAATTTTGATATAATTTAAAAACACCAATGTGAGTGTCACCGTCCGCGGTGGCTGCGTGGCTGCAGAGGTCAGCACTGAGCCCCGCACAGCCTCAGGGCTCTGCACCACAATTTGCCCTGACAGATCCATTTGAAACTACCGGAGCAGCTTTTTGCTGCTTTTTGTGCAGCTGGAACCGGCAGGGCCACATTCGTGGAAAGGCTTTTTTGATCGCTGTGGATAAATGAGAATTGTTTCCAGCTTTTAAAGCATGGTATATGCCAGGCACATCCTCTCTGGACACCGTGTGTTCCTGAGTGTGTCCCAGCCCATTGTCCCCTGGCAGGACTGGTGGTGAGTGGGAGGAGAGGCAGAGCCCAGCCTTCCTCCATGACCTGGGGCAGGAGGATGTCAGCGGACACCCGGCTCTTGTCTTTGAGGATGGGAGGTGGGTGCTCTTTGCTGACCCCCCCACCAGTCTGCTGAGGATCTCATGTTCAGCTCGCCCTCTTGTCTCTCAGTTGTGCTGGTGTGTTATCCTTGGACTGCAGAAGATTTTTTTCCTTTTTAACTTTAAATCTTAAGAAGGAAATACAATCTATTCACTGAACGGCTGGATGACATGAAGCACGTGTGAGTGGTACAAAGACCCTGGAATTAAAGTGACTAAGAGGACAAAGGAAAAAACAGATGCTTCTTTAAAGCACATACAGGCGCAAAACTTACTGGTTTTACAGCCCAAATACCATTGCTCTTATTTCAGGGCAGACAGGCAAGCTGATGTATGTGATGCACAACTCCGAATACCCCCTCAGCTGCTTCGCTCTCTTTGAAAATGGTCCCTGCCTTATAGCAGATGCCAACTTTGATATCCTCATGGTGAAGTTGAAAGGCTTCTTCCAAAATGCCAAGGCAAACAAGATAGAGAGCCGGGGCACCCGCTACCAGTACTGTGACTTCTTGGTGAAGGTGGGCACGGTTACAATGGGGCCCAGTGCCCGTGGGATATCTGTAGAGGTAAGAATCGTCTTTGAAGGGTATGAAATACAACCAGAGACAGGGGAATTCGATGTTGGAGGCTAGATGAGAAATCCCCTGTCCCTTCAGTCTCTCGATTGTATTGCTCATTGCTGGTAGTTTGTACCAGATGTGTTCATGTATGCAGCAGGCAGGTTATTTCTCTCCTTTTCACAATTCAGGTTTAATTCAGGCAGGTACTTTGGGGCTGAGCTGCAGCTACGCAAAAGCCTGTAGTTGAAGTGTCAAGCAAAACCCTGAAGGGGTGCCATCGAACTAAAAAGCTGCTTAAAGTCCTGATGTACAACACTAGTAGCACACTTCAGGTTCATAAGCATGCCGAGGGGACAAAACAACCTCTTCAGCTGCTAATTCTGTGCTGATTTGGATTTTGTTTTCTTTCTCCATCAAGAGCAGGGCCCTCTTGCCCCAGGTTCTGCTCACACGGTGGAGAGATGGTTCTCTCCTCACCAGAGAACTTTTGGCAGTGTCAGTCCTACTTTGTGGCATGCCGACCTGGATCACTGCGCCGTGGGCTCAAAGCCTGCCATCAGCTTCTGTTCTCTCCATTCCTGCTGCTGAGGCTCAAGAGCGTCAGTTGCCAGCTGCTGACAGATGTTTCATGGGGTGGAGGCTGAGCTGAAGCAAACTCTGAAGGGAGATCCTTCAGCACACGTGAAGGGGAGTGGGAGGATCTAGGAAGGTGTTTTAGGAGACCTTTGGCTGAGTGCAAGCAATGAGTCGAAGGCTCACAAGCTGTGGGTAAGCCTCAGCTGGGCTGAAAAACATCTTCGAAAAAGACAAGGAGCAGGGAAGGGTGGGATGGGAAGGGCAAAGTGGGGTAGGTCAGGCTCCAGACATCTCAATATATGGATGCCTAACAGTCTTCAAGGTAGCTGAGAATTAAGATGCTTAGAAGTCCTTCAAAATCGGAGCTTGTGCTTTTCTAAACACACAAATCCTATTTGATACAGTGATCACGCTGCATCTACTCAGGCAGGTGTTCCTAGCCAGCAGGGATGAGGATTGAGAAACAGCTTATTTCTTCGCTGCAATAAACACAGATGTTGGAGCATTACTGTTGCTATTGATCAGAGTTAAACAGAAGCTTGTTTCAACCTCAACTTGAGTCCAGGACCAGGTTTGCCAGGCAGTCTGACTGCTTCTGGTTTAGTAGGTTTTTTCAGGGTTTTCATTAGGACCTACTGATTTGGGACCAGACTCATAGTTAGTAAAACACTTCAAGTCCTTAAGTCCCAAGGCTTTTTCCAGTACTCACCTGAAAGATGTCAGCCACACACGAGTCGTCGACCTGCCAGCATGTGGGAATGGATTTTGGGTTTGGATGGGGTAAAGTTTGAACCGATGTCCCAAGACCTCCACTATTGGAGATTTAATAAAAGTAATGCCCTTACAGGGGATGTTTTGCCTCCCCTTCCCTTTCGAAGGGATAGCTTGCATGTTCCCAGCATGTCCTGTTCATTCATATTTGTCCATCCTTACATGCTAAATATTCTCAGGTGTTTTCATGAAAAGCATTTCCTCTCTAGTTGCCTCCTGCATGGTTATTGCCCCTGCTGCGAGCTTCAGGGCTGTGTTTTCTGTTGTCAGGTGGAGTACTGTCCCTGCGTGATAGCCAACGACTGCTGGAACCTGCTCATGGAGTTCATGCAGAGCTTCATGGGGAACCACACTCCCGGTATCCCGTCCGTGTTCGGCACCAAGCACGACAGCATCTACAGCCCAGGAGACACGATGGTTCAGTACATGGAGCTGTTCAACAAGATCCGCAAGCAGCAGCAGGTGCCTGTAGCGGGGATCAGATGAAAGGACTCCCCTGGAGCCTGGTTTAGAGCAAGTGCATCCTCTTTTCTGCCTGCCCATCTGGATCAGGAGTTCCTCCAAAAAGTGGCACTGGAGGCAGCCCAAGGTTTATTTTTTCTTCTCAGTCTCTTTCCCCCTGTTTCAAAGCAAAGGTTTTGAACGCTGTGCATATTTCTTGTTGTTCTTCATGGTTTTGAGTATGTCTGGGATCGGGCCTGTGGTTCTGGCGGTTCTTTGTACCATGCTTCATGCAGGGGATTACTGTTCGTCAGCAGGAGGGAACAGCAGAATTTCCAGCCAAACACATGCAAGGGCAGAGTTTTCTTGACTGCAAACAGCTACATGAGAGATTTTTATTTTAAAAAAATTTTTAGATAGCCACGTGAAAGAGTCTTGTTATTTTTCATCAAAATAAAAAGCTGTATTTTGTGAGGAGATGGAGTCTTTCTGCACAGCAAGTGGTGTGCTGTTTTGTATTGTTTATTTACAGTTTTTGAAATTTTCTGTTGCGTGGAGACAATTATTCAGCAGAGTTTCATCTCTGATTTGGTTCAAGAGTTTTATACCCCTGAAGCAAACTAATTTCCCCGTGGCAAAATCTACAGGAATTCTTGCGTTTCTATTATGGGTATGTTCTTAGCTTGCCTTCATCTTTTATATCTGATGGGAGTATTAAAGTCTTCTACCTCTCGGATGATACCGATGAAGCCTCATGATAAATAAATAAATAAGCCTGGCAGGAGCCCTCTCATGCATTGAAAAAGAATACCAGCTGCTTTATCTTGCTGTTTGAAAGGTAGGTAATAAATGTCCTATCCCTGCACACCATTTCTCATTTGAGAAATCCTGGTGACTTTAGCAGATTTAATGGTGTAAGGAAGGATTTGGGGAACAAGAGCCAAAAAATTGTTATAAGACGATATCACTTGAATAATTTTTTTTTTTAGTGGCAATTTAATTTTACAGCAGGAAAACTAGATCCATTTTGAGCTATCTTCCCCCTTGGTTTTACTTGTTTAGTATCTTATCTGGCTTGTAGCTGTTATTTTTGTTTCTCTTCCCTGCTCCACCTCAGTCTTATGCAGAAACAGCCTTACTCAGCCACCAGCCTTTGCGCTGAGCTTCCTTCATGGTTCCTGGGTAGCAGGGTTCTGGCTTTGCAGCTCGTGTCCCAGACACAAAGGGTAGGTGTAGAGAAGGTCTAAGGACGTTTTTAAAAAGGGAGATTTGCAAAAAGGACAGTGGGTTCCTTGTGAAGAAGCGGTGTGCATCTTGCTTGCAGAAATATCCTTGGTTCCTTGCCAATACAGGAGTCTTGAAGAGTCTGAAGAGTGAGTAAAACAGAAATAGATTTCTCCTAAATGGATTTTTCCTTCTGAAGCAGTGGGGGAAGAGAAGCTGGTTTGTTACTTAATTTGCTGTCTGGTGGAGAACTAGTTATTTAGATGTGATCTCTTTGTGATTAGCATTTATACCTGTAAACCTAATTAACTATTCAAGTGCCTAGAGCTTTTAGTGTGGGCATTTAATAAATTTAATTGGTACTGGGTCCAGAAAGATCTGGTTAATGAGCCATAATAAATGGCATAATGTACCATAAGTGTGTTAGAAGTTCCAGCATGCTGAATGCACTGAATTTTAGCAACTCTTAGCTCAAGTTCATGACATGTGTGCTGACTTCAGTGGGACTATTAATTTCCAGTGATGAAAATTCAGTGAGAATCTGACCTGCTGTCGTTCCACACAGTTAAGTGCGGCTGGGAAAACTTAAGAAAACAAACTGTAGTCTTTGTAGGGATAGTTATTTCTGTTCTGCTTCCCATTTTAGGTCTTAAGGTTAAAAAAAATACCATTTAATGATCAGATTAGTCATGCTGAATATTGCTAATGCTTTATTAATTCCCAAAAGATGCGTTCTGTAACCAGAGATGTCAAAACTCTGGTCACGTCTAAAAAACATAAAATGTGTGCTGGAATCTCTGGGGACTTCTGTGCTTTTATTAATACATTGTACTGTTCCTAGAGTAATAAAATGGGACCCCTCGAGCTACATTCTGCCTTCAATTACACCATTACAGCCGCTGACGTCAGTAGGTTTCCACGTGTGTAAAGATGGGTAGGATTTAGCCCTTTATGTCTTAGCAAAAATGTCTGTTGCTGTAACTGCATTCGGTGAGCAAGGGGATCAGCTGCCCCACATGAGGGGCTCCTTTTACTCTGGGGCTTTTTACTTTCTTGATGGACAAAATGACTGGTTTTCAATCTTATTAGCTGCAGTAATCCTCCTTATTCTGGCCCCCCCAGCATCAGTATGGCAGGTTAACATGGCTTCGAACATGCTGGTCTGCATCTTAACAAGTCTTCAGGGGGCTTTCAATTGTGTTACATTAATGGATTGAGCCAGTGTAATTGAAAACCACCCTAATTTTGCCTGTCAGGGCATGGTCTGGAAGGTTGTTTTCCTGTTGCTCCCCAGTGTTTTTGCAGAGAATGCAAGATCTAGAGGGAGAGGTGGCCAAGCTGTAGTCCTGTACCACTGTGGATCCTATTTTCTGCTTCTGCACCTTTCAAAATCCCTGGCAGTGTTGTTGCTTTCCATGAGTGGAAGCCTGATGTACAGGGGACTGAGGATCTTGGGGATGGGGGTCTCACCCTTGCATCGTTACAGCTTTCCCCCCTCCTAGCTCTAAGTAGAGGCTGGGTGATGTTACTGGGGTCACTAACACTTCGGTGGCAGAGAGTCCAAGTCTCACTGCCACCCTGGGGATGCTGCTGGCTTTTGTTCTGTTTTGTGCTGTGGCATTTTTTATGAGGAAGTACTTACATAGCAGCTGCACCCTGCTAAGCTTTACAAAGAGAGTGAGGACGTAAGAGCCTTACTAATCTTCAGTTTTAATTCTTAGCAGACACTGCAAACTGAGGGCTCATTGCAGTGGGGAGCTGTTGAGTTGAGAGGTGTGTGACTGGATTTCTGTGCAGGTACGGATTCAGAACAGACCAGGCACTGGTCAGAAAGGGAGGGTGTAGAGAAGGGACAGCAAAGCTCACAGGAAGTGGAATTTGTGGAAAGCCTGGCTGGTGAAGGAGCTCACAAGGAGACCACAAGGCTGTGGAGTGTCCTGTTCTGGCAGAAGAAAGCAGGCTCCTACCTGTCGCAGTAAATTGCAGTGCTTTGCCTCAAAACTTACTGGGACGAGACCAGGGGGTAACATTTGGTCCTGTGCAAAGGAATTGTTTGTGTCTGTGACACTGCTGACCTGTGCTTCATGTCATCAGTGCTGCATAGTCCACAACGCCTTGCTTGCAGCCTTGTCCTGGCTCAGCGCTGCCCGGAGAGCAGGACTCAGCACTCCCTGGCAGGTCCCTGATGGTCCCTCTGAACTGTGAGTTGTCCCAGTGAGTTGTCCCAGTGGGTGTGGGTGACTCCCAAGCATGGCTGCCCCTTGCTGGTGACAGGCATCTCCCCCCGGCCCCAGTGCTGAGACCCTTTGTCTCTAATAAAATGCGTTTTCATCCCCTCATGGCTCCTGCACTGTGGCGATGAGCGTGTGACCTAGGGGCCTTTGAGTGACCTCTGGCAAAGGCCAGCATGGCTCAGGGGCCCTTGTCTGTGTGCCATCCGTGGCCCTGTGGGGGGGGTGCCCCCCCCTCCCATCACCTCAGGGGCCCTGTGGGGTGCCCCCCCCCCCCCAGCCACCTCAGGGGCCCTGTGGGGTGCCCCCCTCAATCACCTCTGGGGTTGTGTGGGTTCGCCCCCCCCCAAGTCACTTCAGGGGCCCTGTGGGGTGCCCCCCTAATCACCTCTGGGGTTGTGTGGGTTCGTCCCCCCCAAGTCACTTCAGGGGTCCTGTGGGGTGCCCCCCCTCAATCACCTCTGGGGTTGTGTGGGTTTCCCCCCTCCCCCAGTCACCTCAGGGGCCCTGTGGGGTACCTCCCACCCCTCAGCCACCTCAGGGGCCCCGTGGGGTGTCCTCCTCCCCCTGTTACCTCAGGGGCCCCGTGGGGCATCTCCCACGCCCCGCAGCCACCTCAGGGGACCCGCGGGAACGCGCCACGTCCCGCGCTGCCCCTTTAAGAGTCTCTTTGTCTCCGAAACATCCTTATTTACCCTCCTGTGACTC
Source organism: Falco peregrinus (assembly GCF_023634155.1). NCBI lineage: Eukaryota > Metazoa > Chordata > Aves > Falconiformes > Falconidae > Falco > Falco peregrinus. The sequence continues at coordinate 4,381,292 of NC_073736.1, read as the reverse complement.
AACCAAACTTCAGCCTGGGATTCACAAAGCCTGGTACGTCACCGGCCGGGGCCGGGGCCGGCCAGTCCCCGCCTCTCGGCTCTGCCCTCCCGCTACTCGACCGTGAGCCATTGAAGAGCTCTCCCTAGCGGCTACGCGAAGCTCGTAAGCTTCGCCAGAGCTCTGCCTGCGGCGGCGTAGGCTACGCAAAGGGCGTCCGTTGGTGCGCCAGCCGCACCTTTAGTGCCAAGCTCGGCTTTACGGAATTAGCGTAAGCAGCGGCGCTGGCTGGCGGCGCGGGCCGAGGGGGAGGGCAAGAGCGCTGTGTGGCGTGCTCTCCAGCCAATGGCGAGGCGGGGCGGGCCGCGGCGGGCGGCCAATGGGCGGGTAGGGGGCGTGGCCAGCGGCCGTTGGGGTGTCTGGCGCTGGGTGACAGCTCGCGCGTGCTGATGATGGCGGTAAATAAAGGGGCCGGGGGGGGGGGGGGGCGGCGAGCTGAGGGGGCGAGAGGGGCGGGGGGGCTGAGGGGGGTCACCCCGCTGTGAGGCGGGGGCTGAGGGGGGCTTTAGCTCCCCCTCCTCCGCCACACACATACACACCCCCCTTTAAGGCCCCCACTGTGCGGTTGGGGGGCGCGGGGGGGCTGAGGCGGCCCGCGACCCCCCCCCTCGCCCCGGCGGCCGCCGCCTTTGTCTGCGGGCGGGAGCCCCGCGCCGGCCTCCCCGGCCCCGCAACTTTCCCTTTGTTGAGGCGCGGGAGCTGCGGGAGCGCCCCTCTTCAACCCCCCAGGATCGGGCCCTCCCGGGGGGCTTCGCTGCCGGGGGGGGGAGGCGGGGGGTGTCGCACAGCACCGGGGGTCGCGTCCCACCGCGGGCCGTGGCCTTACTGCTGAGGGGGAGAGCTCCCTAAAACTGCCCTCAGCCCCTCCGTGCTGTGCTGGAGTGGGGGAGAGGACACAAAACTGAGGAAAATCCGTGCCGATTCCTGTTTATTTTTAAAAAAAAATAAAAAAAATCTGTGTGGGTCTTGTGCCTTGCCTGCCTGCAAAGGTCAGGAGCAGAAGTTAACGGGGGGGCTGGGGGGGGGGGCACCTCGGGTTTAGGTCCTGCCTCGGGGAGCAAAGTGTGCTTTAAAATCTTGCTTTAAACATCCCTGGAAGCCGAGGGGGTCGCAGCAGTTTATATCCCCCCCGGGGAACGCTCAGACAGCCCAAGAAAATAACTGCTTGTGCCTGTAAGCCCCCGCGGACGGGAGTCGGTTGTAGGAAAGCTGCTTATTTTAGGAAACGTGCCTGCTAATTGTGTTACGTGCAATTGTACGTAGGAAAAAGAAGCACGATCCGTGTGTCAGAACAGCTCCCGATCTCCAGGTACGGCCAGCGGGAGAATACGGACGCGTGATGAAAGCACCCCGTTATTTTGAAATACATTGAGGGAGGTGGGAAAAGTGTCTTTGCTTTTCAGAGCTACACTTGTACTTTTAGTCAGGGAAGGATGCTGCGAGCTCTTGAAGTCGCTGTGCTCGTCTGGTGCGAAATGTTTTGAAATTTGGTCCTTTTATCCACTGTTGCTTCAGAGGAGATGCTGGCTGGAAGCTGAGGAGCGTGCGGTGAAAGATGTGATAGGCGCTGCGGATTCCTCAGCTCCAGCAAAACTCTAATTGACTTCAGTGGGAGCTTCTCCTGAAGTAATATCAACCATTCTGGTGTGAAGGCAAGGCAAAAAATAGGGACCAGATTAAAAGGGATGATAGGGAGGTGGGACTGGAAGCAAAAATAAGGTGTCAGGAAGGGGGAGGAAGGGGTGCTGTTGGTGGGGATGAGATCCATGCTGCTGCTCAAGAAAAGGAAACGCGTGGCTGGGACGTGAGAACGAGGACAGGAGCAAGAGCTGCAGGAGTGGGGAGGATGCAAGTGGGTAAATCTGTGGAATTGTGAATATAAAAACTCTTGTGTGGGTGTGAACGCTGTAGATTAAACTTGCCCTTGGATTAAATGAGTGTCGCTCTTGCCAGAAGTATCTGGAGTTGCACCCTGTCTATAGCCGGCAGTAAATGTAGGGCTGGGGTTTGCGCTGATTTTTTGCTGCTCTGCCTTTGGCAGCTGTGCTTGGGGGTTGCTGTTGTTTAACAATTGTCAGATATGTTGGTATGATGTTAAAAAAAAAACAAGAGAGGTCAGCGAATGCATTTGGTGTTGGTTTTAATTGCTTTGAAAATAGGTTAGGTGCAAATATTTGAAAATTATGTGCCAAACATGAGCAGCATTTGAAGTCTCTGAGCTAGGCATGCTTTCAAACACCAGGCTGCAAATGGTAAATGCTTGTTTATTTTTCCCCTAATCATTCTCCCTATTAATATGAGCTGACTTCAAGTGAAAAGGGTGTTTTGAAGTTGGCAGCTTTTCAGGTCTGGAATAATTCTTGGGTCTTGCGCAAGTTCTGTTTGTTACAAAGAATTTTGCTTATTCAGGAGCAGGGCTTAACAATAGTCACATATGCAACGGTTTATAGACTGTTACAGCTAGTAAGTCAAAACTGGGGATTTATTTAGCTGTTGTGTGTCCAAAGATCGTTAGTAAAGAATCTGTCGCTGCAGTTCCCGCGGAGATTCAGATTGCATGTGGTACAAAGCCTTGTGGTCGACAAGACACGCTGAAGGCCTGTAAGAATGGAGAAATTGTGAATAAGCCTTATGTGCTGCGGCTTGCAAAATGAAACAGCGCTTGGTCTGATTTGTATTTGGATTGGTAAACTCCAAGGGAATGGCAAAGAATCTATCTTTCGTGTGTTGTAGTTAATCATGGAAATACTGCTGACGGGGAAAAAAAAGGGCACGTTTAGCTTGGTGTATCACCTCTCTGCTTCTGAGTGTGAAAGCCTTGAGTGCAGTTTTTTGCTGCAGTGGATTTCTTGTGACTAATCGTAATCCTTTGCTTGGTGTTTGCTTGTTTGCAGCGTTCTGTCCACATCAGACATCACAGGTTGTTTCCTTCAGTCCTAAAATACACTTACTTGTTAATTGGGGGTTTTTGACAGTAGTTACTGTTTTGTCTCAGCTCCTAAGTACAAGTGACGAGAATCACTTTCTCTGGTGGCAAAGGTGCTATAAATTATGAATGTCTTTCAAAATCCTATTTTTATTGGCCTTTTTTTTTTTTCTTTCATTAGCTATTTTTATACTGAAATTTCTTAGGACTTCTGCTGGGACTCATAAAGTGAAATTTAGTGTTTTCTCAGCCCTTAGAAGATGTTAGTGGATAGTTTTAAAGTAGCTAACAAATGAAAATACTGCAAAATTCAGTTTCTGTCTTACAAGGTCTGTGTGAATTCTTTCACATGCATTTTTTGCTTTGGGGAAGTGTGAAAGGGTTTCTGAAGTTGACTTCAGCTCTGAGTCAAAACAAAACTAAGGTTGTTTTGAAATTGCTCATTGGAAATTATTAGAGAGATACTAAGATAAGTTCTTTGAAAACTTTGCCTATAACTGGGTGTAGCAATTCAGATCAAAATGGGGGAGAAGGAAGCTGGGATAGTTCTAGCGACAGCTCGCTCAGAGCTGCATGGTGGGACGTGCTCCCAAAGATCCCCCCAATCCTTTATTTTTGCAGGAATCCTCTCCAGTGGGTGAAAAACACTGGAAGTTTCTCACTTTGTTTAACAACCTTTGTGGTTTTCATCTTGAATATTTCATCAAGGGTTGGTTTTGTTGTTGGTTTGGTGTGTGTTTTTTTTTTTCCTTTGGGGAATGAAACCTTCAGAGATGTTCTCCTCTCAGCAGCCTGTTGTTAATTGCTCAGTGTATAAACACTTCACCTTTCCTAAACACTTAACCACAAGGAACAGGCTGTTGAGTTGATGCGGGTAGGTTGTATAGAAAAAAGCTCCCCCCCCCCCCCCCCTTCAGTGTCAGTGAATGGAAGACCATCCTCGTTAGCATGAAACCCTTTAACGAATCATTGCTCTGGAGTATACTGAGCGAATTCAACAAACTGTTTAACAGAAACCACTACCATTTTAAACCCCGATGTATAGATCAGAATGTCTCAGTTGTTTGTTCGCATCTCCGTGTACACTAATGCTAATGCTCTTCACTTTTGTTTTTATTAGACTTTAGATCAAAGATGGCTCATGCGAGGCTGTTAAGTCGTATGTGGCTTGTGAGCCATTGAATTACAGCCCCAGCATGCAGGCTTCATCACGTAACTGGCAGCAGAGCTACGGAGCAGCTATAACATGCCACTGAAACAAAAAAGATTAAAGTGGGAGTAAGGGGAGAGAAGGTAAAAATGGAGGTGGAGATTCTGTCCTTTGCCAGCGTTGCAGGGAAATAATTTCTAAGTGCTCTAAATCTAATTATTTGTATATTTGCAGTAATGCGTATCATCGTGTATTGAGGAAAATGCAGATTAAAATGCGCACTCTATTACACTGCATTCTGCAGGTTTTGAAAGGAAAAAAATCCCTTTTACTTTTTGCAGCAGGTTAAGAAGTGAGTTAGTATCTTTACAGATGTAACATAGGTAGAAAAAAATAGACTTGGCTGCTTTGTGCTAAGTGTTGTTATTTAGCTTTTTGCTTATGAGATGGTAATGAGTGCGCATTAACTATTACACCTCCAATACATTACAAAGATCAGTATGAAATCTCAAAAAATGGCAAACTTGTTGGGGCATACCTTGAGATTTTTTTAAAGAAGGCTCACTAGGTAGGTTCCTTTAATTCAGTAATTATAATGTAATTCACTGAAGAGGTTGTCCTTTTAAGAGCTTTACTGAGAAAGTAGAAGAAAAATACAGGCAGCTATCTGAAAAACAGTTTTTTTTTCCTTGTTCCTCCCCACAGTGTGCACACTTGCTTTCTTACCTCGCTGCCTTGGCTGTATAATTCAGCTGCATTTTCAAATGAAGACAGAAAACTTGAATGCGTGAATCTGACAGCTCAAAGTTAGTATGAGTGCATTTGAAATCTATCCTCCGTAGCATGTCAGTCATGACTAATATACTCTTTAAAAAAAAAAAAAATCTAAGGAGATGCTTTTTCAACATTTTGTAACTTTGCTAGCTGAAATGCAAAAGGGTGCTTTAGCCAGAGCAAAAATCACATACTCAGACACAAGAATCCCTGCAGAAGGTTGGAATTACTAAATAACGTGCTCCATTTTGGTCTTTAAAAGAAAATAATAGTTTGGTCTATTATAGTATACTTTGTTGTGTAGTATATGTCACAAAAACTTTTACACTCAACCTCTAACCAAGCATACTGAAAAAGAAACTACAAACACACACCCCTGGTGAAGCCAGTGACGGTTTTGAAAGAACCAATTTAATGGAGAAAAGCTTTAGTGCATTTATGTTCTTTTCAGGCTTTTCAGTCAAACCATGGAAGATCAAGTCAAGAGTTATGGGCCACAGCTGTGTTCCTCCATTGAGATCTTCTATAGGACATCAGCTGAGCTGATTAAGAAATGGTGACCACAGCTCCATTCCCTTATTCGCTCTGAAAAGCAAATCCGTCCACTTGATTGAGAAGCATTGCCTTGCAACCATATTTTCCCATTCACTTTCAGTGGGCGGCTTAGATTTGATTAAGAAATACTGTCCTATAATTACATTCTGTCCCTCTCTCTCATGCTATGAAAAGCCTCTGAAGACAATTCAAGGTTTTGAACTTTAAATAAAAACAGTACAGGAGGAGGGTCTTTGCAGCCTGGCTAGGTGGGTATGCAGATGAAGTGATAAGTAGCTTTTAGCTGGAAATACTAAGAGTATCCTAAGAAGGGCAGTCAATGCAGGCTTGTGTTTCTGTACTGCTGCGGCTTTGTTCCCCACTTTCCTGGAAAGGATCAGTGTCTTTAAGCCTGACTCCGTTCCAGTAAGTTTGTCACAAGCGTGCTTTCCTTTTCTTCAAACAGAGAAACTGTATTTTATTTAAATCCTTTCTTTCTTTTGGTGTGATGGGGACCCATTTCATCTCTCGCCTGGTGCTGAAGCTAACTTTACTCACTAATGTTAGATAGTTTAGAATCTCACATTATGTTGTATATTAAATGTGTTCCAGCTGAATAACAAGTGCCTTGTGTATTAAGAAGATACAGAGATTTGTGGCTGACTTCTAGCTTGAACGTTATCTGCATAAATATTGAACTATAGTTGATCAGGACAAATGATTTTTTTCATACGCTAAACTTTAGCAAATGCAGTTCAGCATGAATGCCTGCCCCCCCCCCCCCCCCCGCCCCTGCAGATCTGCATAGCTTGGTGAAATGAGGAGCTAATGTCTTTGACTAATTGGGGATTGCATTTATGTTGGCTGTGGAGTTTTAATACTTGACAATAGTTGGTTTTTCTGGGTGGAGGCAGAGATCTAAGGATTGGTTTAGACAGACGTGTATTGCATGTATCTATAGATGTCTTGCTAGAACCAGACAACATGATTTGCTTTTGGGTGCTTATGGGTTTTCCAGTCATTAACAGTGAAAAATGATACGTTCTGGTTTGGAGATTGCAGCTGTAGTGTGATCCAGAGGGCTGCTTAAAGATGAATTAACAGAAACTTGGATTGTGTGTTACTTAAAAAGAAAAAACCCGTCATCTGATGGGGATGTAAATCGGCGGTTGGCTGCTTGGGCTGGGGATCCAAGGAGATCTGTTGCCTGTAGCTGTCAGAGTGCAACTAAACTGTATAATTTCAGTGTCACGCTCCTGGAGGAGTGATGCCTCCAGCTCTTCCACCCAGTGACCTTTGTTAGTAGTTGCAGGGTGGTTTTGGTTTTGCTTCTTAGGGGGAACTTTCTTTCCCCCCTGTCCCATCATTATCTCCCCTCATGGAAACACAGAAGGCAAAAGCAATGAATTAAGGCAGCTCGTTGAATCAAGCTGGCTCCCATCTAATTAAATGGGGAGAGTGATGGCTAAAGATCTCCACCCTCTGCCAAGAAACAAAAGTATGGGGAAAGACTGCTCCTTGCTTTCCCTACTGATGCTGCCGAAGGGAATGTCAGGAGCAGGACATGAAAGGATGCCTCTTCAGATACCTGCGTAGTGGCTTCTTCTGTGTTAACTTTGTTGGTGTGTAGTAAAACTGCTGATGGCATGGAAATGGTCAGTGTCATATTTGCAATATTTCATGTAAGAACACACCATGCTTAAATGTATGATTGCTGCTGTATGGGAGGGCTTCACTGCTTGTCTCTGGAATTGGTGGTGTTTTTGGCACCTGGAGAAATGTAACGGGAACAGAAGCATCACACTGGGTACAAAGGAGCAGGTTGATCTGGGTAGCTGTTTCTCTCTAAAGAGAAAAAAGGGCTGGGGTTTTTTGATGTGCTTAAACCCCACACAAACATGAAAAACGTGTTTTAATTTTAAGGACAAGTATTTTAGACTTATTAATCGTTCTGGGAAAAAATCCATGTAAAACTCTGCTGTTCTTTAAAAAAAAGAAAAAGTTAAATCAGCGAACTGTTTATTCACTGGAGTTGTGAGAAAGAGCCCTTAGTTTGGATTTAATGATGTTTAATCATTCTTTCAAAAATACAAAGGAGGTACTAAAAGCTGTTCAGCTAAGCTTTAAAGAACTAATAGCTGTAACTCAGATTCAAAAGTGATTTAGTTCCAGAGGTAAGTCTATAATCCTACCAGTCATGAGTTAATCTGTCATCAGACTAAGACTAGAAGCAAATCTGTTTAACTAAGAATAGTTAATTCACCTGAATGAGAGCAAGGATGATGATCATTCTCACAAGAGTTAGTTTATTTTGAGAAAATGTAATATTCGTGATTGTGAAAATAGCAAGTGTTTTTCAAAGGTAGACTGAAAAATTCTGCTTTGACATTTGCGCTGCTCTTTTTTTTCTGAACTTTTCAGGATGGTTCAGTAGTGTGGCTGCCTGACCTGCCTTAACCCACAGTTTTTGGACACTGTGGAAGTGAGTGAGTCAGTGCGTAAGAAAGATAATATCCCGTTTATTGTAGCATTGGAAGGTTTTAGGACTAGCTTTTTGAGGCACAGGTTTGTGGCGTCAAAACCAAATTCACCTCTCCCTTTTCTCTTTGCTTGTTCTGTTGTCGTTTTGTCTCAAGACAAATTGATGTGATGAACTCTAACCTCTTAGTAGGATAACTTATTAAAATAACAGATGCTATAGAATTGGGCCTGAGTTGATCTTCAGTTCTTAAGGAAGATTAACAACCTGATATTTTGCAAATCGAGTTCCCATTTCCTACCTCGTTCTGTTACGTCGCTATGTTGTGGTGAGGACAAAGGCACTACTCAGATATTGCCTGTAATTTCTCAAAAAGGATTTCAGCCAGAACAGGATTCATAATATGCAAATTAGGAATAATTCCGGTGGGGAAGGTGCATTTGAGCAAGTGAAATTGTTCCTTACATACCAGAGAATAGAGGCTTGTGAGTCAGCTGGCAGGCTGGACGTAGGGAAGATTGAGGCTGAAAATACTCTTCTTTAGTGTTATTAGTGCTACTTTTTAGATCTCCTTTTGCACACCTAGCAAGAGGAGGGTTTGCTGTACAGGTTTTTACGCAGGCACAAAACAGGCACATCAGTTGAGCAGAGGAAGGGGACATGTAAATCTCTAATTCTTTGTTGACAAGAAAACAGAGCTTGGTCGAGCCCAGCAGCCCAAGGGAAGGCTGGCTCAGATCGTTTGCTGCTCCTAGAGCTGAGGACATGGCAGCACCCTCCCATACAGGGGTGTGGGCATGCTTATGGGTCTTATACAGACAAATACTGTTGAGCATCTTAGGCTGATGTCTGGTTTTTGTTGGTTAGACAAATAAAAAGACAGAAGTCCTTGCTGCATTTGAATAAATTGGTCGCTGTGATTTACTCTGTTTACCAGTCAACAGCGTTTATTAAAACCCATAGACAATTTTCTAGCTGCTGTTCAGTTTCACTCGCTTGGGGTTTTAAAAGACCTCGGAGTGCTTGATTGGCAAGTGAAGGAAAAGAAAATGATGGAGAGGTGTGCCGAAACCCTTCGTTATTTTCGTCTTGTTGTAATCTCTGCTCCTCAAACGTATCGAAGGCACCTTTCCTGCTTAAAACATAGCAAAATGTGACTGTGGAATACTGTACTTACATTTAATACTATTTGCCTATTCATTATGGCTGTGAAGATAATAAGCCACAGCCTGCTGGGGTTGTCTTGTTCTTTATTGCTTCAGTAGATGGCACTGACATGTTCATTTGACTGATTGCTTTATGTGTTGTATCAGCTGTGATGTTGTTTTAGATTAGTTAATAGTCTGTCTAAGATTTTGCCAAGATGAATATGAATTAAAATGGGGGAGGAAGAACAGCAGAGGACTACCCATAACTTAACAAGTATTCACTCTCTGGTATAATCCGTCTTTGTGTCTGTCACAAAGAGATTCTCGAAGAGGCTGTTAGTCTGCTGCTGGGTACCAGGGCTGTTAAATTGATCTCTGCTGCAGCCGGCAGTTTTGTGTGCCTGAGCAGCGGCAGGAGGATTTTCTGATGTGCTGGAGCTAGAAAACTTCACCTCATACCTGTGCAGTGAAAGGCTTTGGGTTTGGTTTGTTCTATTAAAATTGCGTGTCTTTTGATCAAGAGTAATCAGTTTTTGCAAATGAGGGGGGAACGGAGCAAGGTACTATCAGTCAAGATGTAACCGGTTCTGACCTTGCTAAATGAAGCTCTTTGCCAGCAGTGGAAAGTTATGTTTAATTTTGTTGATGTTATTGTGAAGGCAGGTGGAAATTGTGTAGAATCTTCCCTAGCAGATGTTGAGTGTGGCTTTTAATGTTTTTAATGCATAACGTCTGAACTGTTGCTGTGAACCTCAACTCTGAATGTGTTGTTTACGTGACAGTTGATGATAAATGTGATATACACTGAATGTAAAAAATGATGCTTCAAAAGCATGGTCAAAAGAAATATTGGCATTCTGAAAAAATGTTGCTTTTTGGCTGCATTGTAGTAGGCCACAATTAAAAGGAATAATAAGGCAGGGAAAGTAGGGACACAAGATCATCTCCTCTATTCCTGCTTTGTTAGGCCACGTTGAAATATAACGTGGCTTGTTTTGTTTAACATGTACCTTGTTAATTATTCTTAGACTGCCTTGTTCACTTGTGCGCAGGTCCTGACCCGTGAATACGTAAGCACGTACACTATCCATTTGAGCAGTCTTACTAAACTTGAATGCGTGCCGAATTGGGCAGTGGTAAGTGTGAAAGGAAATAAAACAGACATCAGTTTAGTATGAATCCCACCAGTTTGGGGATGGTGTGGTATAAAAAACTGAATTTGCAGATAGTGGATATTGATGTAGCACTCTGGTGGCTACATCTGCCACTAATTTTGCACCCATTAAAGCTCTTTTACTGTCTGCGCTGGCAGGGAGGGTTTTCAGGGGCAATGTTCAGGGGCAAATGTGTAGAAAGACTTTAAAACACTATGGCACGTCCCTGATGTTGGCACAACTATGGAAATAGAATTCATTGGGAATTCATGGATTCTATAAAGCTGGTTGCTTGACCCATAAAGTGAAATTATTACTTTATATTGGGCAGTTAGCATCTACTTTCAGACTGTCCTAATGCAAAACATTTTTTCCTGTTTGGTAAGTCAAATTGTATGCGTTTACTGTAATTGCTTCAGGCTTCTACAGTTGTAAGTACCAGTGGAATTACTGCGTTGACTCTTTCCCTTTTGGAATGGTTCACTAGGACTAGAGGAAATGCTGTGAGTTGTTTTAATGTAGAGCAAGTGCCTCTTTTATACAGGGCTTCCATATCGTGTTTCCTAGCTTATTAACACTTCAAAAAGCCAAACCAAATATAAAACTCGGAAGCCTATGAAAAGAAAGGGGAGGGCGGGATTTTATGTGTTGCAATAAATGAAGAAACATTAACTTCTAGAAGGCCATGAACTAAGAAGTATATAGCATTTTAATAATGCTTTTTAACATCCAGGGTCATTACATAGTAACTTACCACATTTTCAGGGAACTGTAGGATGTGTATCTCTGTTTGTTTGTCTTACAGTGACCTTAAAGAATAAATAGTATTGGTTGTGTTGCATATTGAAAAGTTACTGTTAAAGCTAAGGTCGGAAGGTGGAAATTGAGAATACAGGTAGCCAGGGGCTTTACCTGAGGTTTTAGTCACTTATTTTTATTCATCTCTTGCACTTAGGTGAGAAACAGTGTGAGTTTAGCTTAATAAGAATATTCATATTTCATCTTTAAAATACTTTAAATTTTAAAAACTTCCAAGTTTAAACTTGCATGGCTGGAGAATTTGAATGGCAGTGTAAATAATGGAATAGCTAGTTTCTAAGGAAGGCTGTATTAAAATGCGTTGTGAACTGAAGAATTTAACCTTCTTTTTGCCTTTCTGTGATTATTTTCAAATCATAAACTTATGGATCCATTCCGGCTGAACACTCTCTTGTTTAAGAGGATCTTCATCGGGAAGGAATGTGGATAAAAGACACATGCACATTTGCAACTATTTGTTGGCCTGTATAAAGTATGAATTATTGCTCTTTGAGGATGCAGGCAGTGTGAAGTCTTTTGTTTTAGTCATAAATTTATTCTAACCAAACAAAAGGAGTTTGGTGGTTTTTCTGACTTCTTGGAGTTTGCCAGCGAGCCTCTCTGGTAAGTAGAGAGAGCATGTATCTGCAGAAAGGTTGGTTTGGATAGTATAGCTAAACCAGATCACCACACACAGTAAGCTGTAACAGCAAAAAAAAGGTAGGATGAGGTTATTTTATCTGTTCCAGGCATTGACTAGCTTTAGGAATAGGGACTGGGGAACATTGCACGTTCTTTCCAGTTTTGATCAGTATAGACAGGTTAACAGCACGTTTCAGTTTATGTGAGGCCTTAAATCTAAGTCCACCGGTCATATTTAAAGCAGTCTCGGAGATGTTAAAACTTTTTTCTAAAGTACTCAAAATTCCAGAGTTTCAGGAAAAAGAGAAGTTTTTTCATCCTTGCTCCTTGCCTGGGGCTCCATTCCCTGAGCACTGAATTCAGCTTGAGCAATTTATCTGATTAATTTGGCGGTTAGATTGCTAGCCTGTAAATGTCTCCCCCCCGCACCCCACCCCCCTTCTCCTACTTGTAGCTGCCTGTGCATTGTGGTAATGGGATCTTAACACCTCTAATTCATAGGTTTGGGACATTTACATCTGTCAGCTGATGCAAAACATGAAGCAATTGCTTGTCTTCTCTCAGTTATCCCCCTGAATCTGTGAACTGAACTTCATAGGGAGGGTGAGCGGTTTTTGCAGGTGGGTTAGTGTTAGGGAAAAATTGGGGCCTGGTGAAACCTTGGGGTTTTTGCTGTTGAGTATGAAATGTTTGAAGCTAATTGCAATCAATACATTGTAGTGTCTGTGCTCTTTGTTGTACTCTAAAATAAGATAAAGACCAACACCCACCAACTTTCATGTTGCTTCCCAAGATGATTCAGAGAACCAAGTCCTGCAGAAGTCACGTTTAGTCCCATTGAGGATGCCAGTGCAGGAAATAGGATTTTCTTAATCCTCGTGCTTTTGAGTACTTTGGGTTTTTTGAGGTTTTGGGGTTTGGTTGGTTTGGGTTTTTTTTTTGCAATGACTGACTATTTGAAAACTGATTCCTGAGATTCTGGGTATGAGCCTAGAGCAAATTTTTTTACAGCACAGTGTGAGCTCCCAGAAACAGTTCAACATTGACATAGTTATAATTAACTTAAAGGAGTTAGTAAAACAGAACTTGCTGTGGAAGTTGGCAGGAAAGTCACATTTTCGTCAGGCTCCTTTGTGATTATAGCTTCAGAGTCAAGAGCATGGTGGGGTGTGTGGGGTCCTCCAGCGCCTGTACTGAACGGCTGAAGCCAGCTGAAGTCCTTTGAGCTTGTTATGACTCCTGCAGGACACCGGCCACCTTCCAGGCACGTGCGAGTGGGATGTTTCAGGGTTTGGTAAGCTTTGCATTCAGGTGGAGCATTTTGGTGTGTCGGAGCTCTGGCTGGGTGGGGAGGTTGATGCTCGAGGAGTGGGCTGGCCAGGAGGGAGGTGGGATTGTGACCACTTTTGCTGTCACCGCTCAAGTCTCCTGTCTTATTTGTCGGTCTTTTTCAGTCATGGCTTATTCACGTATTCGCAGTCACTATTTAATTTGTTGCTTTGCTTGCCTTTTCAAAGAAACACGGAATCCTGAATCATCTGTAACTCTTCCTTGTGTGTTTTCCTTTTTTTTTTTTTTTTTTTTTTTCCCTTTGTCAGCTGTGTTAATTTGCCTGTAACTAACTTGATAGTATGTCATCCTGGATAGAGGGAATCCAGCAATTGTAGGATATAAAGCTGACAGTTTTCAAGAAAATATGCTTTCAGAATAATTGAAAAAAAAAAATCTCTAGGGCTGTTGTTACTCTTTGGAGATGCAATTTGAAAGTCTAAAACCAGCAGGGTTTGCACTAGAGGAGTAAAGGGGGAAACCCATTGCTGCCTGAGCAAGCCACTGGCTCTTTGGAGAAAGAGGAACAGAAAGAGCTTCTTGCGTGTTTTCCTGCGTTCTTTGCTCCCGTTACTGAGTGAGTAGTTCTGGACCGTGCAGTGACATTGTGAGGACAGAGGGGAGGGTACCTGTGACGTGGTAGCGTGTGGTGACATTCGCTCGTTTGTGCAGCAATTCCTTTTCTCTAACAGAATATCAATTGCAGGAGGTTTTCTGTTGGAATAAGCACCGTTGCTAGTGGCTTTGAGAAGCAAATACAGGGTTTTGCTGGGAGTATGTACACGGATGGCTCTTGCTTGCAGAGGAACGTGAATGTCTTGAGCAGGAAATTTTTTTCACCATCTTCTGTGTAGCTCAGATTACTTGTTTTCATTAGACATCTGGTTGAATAATTGTTTCCTCACAAATAAGTACATTAAAATAATCGGAGGAATAAAGTTTTTTAGGAGTTCTATGCAATTTTTAGATATATATTCCTCTCTGCTATCTCCTTATTTGCATTTTTGAGTATTTGCAGCAGGATAGAAATTCTACTCTAGAGCCGCACGTAACAAATGAATCATTAGGAGAGTGGAAGGTGCTTGCTTTTTTGCATCCAAGGTTTTTAAACCTATTTGATCAAATGCAGTATATTTGTGGAGGATACGTAGTTTTGATGGAAACCAAGAGTATCTAAGGATATTGGGTTTTCCTACAGTGTTTTAAAACAAAATGAGAAGGAGGGGGGGAAGCAGCAAACATGCTTTATTTAAAGTAGTACCAGTTCCCAACGGACTGGTGAAATGCTGCTGTGTTTCACTTTCGCCACTCCCAGGAGAGGAAGGAGTGAATGAAAGAATCATTCAATCTGAGCTTCCCACCTGTCCCTAAAGATGATTTCCAGACTGCAGCTAAAGGAGTTTGTGTCAGTACTGAAGATACTTGTTCTGGAATCAACTCTTGGACAGATGAAAGATGTATCTAGTTTCCAAGGCTAAACATCTAACACCTTTCTTGATCCCTGAACTTTTCTTTCTGCTTTGTGCACATTTATTTAGAAAAAGAAAGTAGCTAGTGTCAACAGATCTGTACAGATGTCTTTAATCAGTTTCCAAATGTGTAACAATGGTACAAAGAAACATAATAAAGTCATGTGTTTTATTTTAACACTCTTTTAGTGTCAAGAGCCAAATTGTTTCTGCTGCATTTGGTTCTTGAAGCTGTTATAGGATCTTGCCATAAGTTTTTTCAGAATTATGAGCCATGCAAGGAAAGAAAGTAGGATTTAACCCAGTGTTTAAACATTGAGTGATTTGCAAGAAGAGAATTTTTCAAATTGTCTCTAAAACAGTATTGGCTAAACTAGTGTCTTTATTTTCATTTTATTTCCTATTATTTTATTTCAGTTTTCACTCCTCTTTCGTTGCATTGCAATGCAGCTCCACACTTCTGGTACTTCTTCTTCATGCAGAGTGATTAAGTTGTTCCTCTTCCCCTCTTTTCCTTCCCCCACCCCTTATCTGGAAAAGAAAATATCTATGTATGTGCGAAAGGACGAGTTTATAGATACTTCTTAAAATGAGATCTACCTGGATGGAAAAAGAAAAATTGTCAAATCAAGAAATAAACCTGATACACTGTAATTGCAAGGGGAACAGGTCTGTTTGTTTCCAAGACCTTAAAATGTAACGTGTTAATTCTCCATCATTAAACTCTCTTGTTGCTCATGGCTTGTCACATCAACCACATAAACTTGTCTTTAGTTGTTGCAGTATCTTAAATAGCTGCAGCCTTGTAATCTTTGCAAGGTTTGTTTTCCTCCTTGTGCAACTGTTTACAGGTTCTGACTCATCTTTGTGTTTTCCTTTAATCATAGCTTTGTAATTTCTCCTGTTAGAGTGTTCTTTTTATTCCTGCTAGTAGGTTGTGGCAAGGTATTTGTTCACGTATGTAAAAGAAAGAAACAAACTTTGTTCTTAGTCATGTGCATATCTTTTGATGACTTATTTAGTAGTCTGAGTGTGGGGTGTCAGGGCTGAACCTCCAGCTGCCTTTTAGTACATGTGTTGCATAATGTGAGAGAACTGATTTTAATTTATTTTTTTTTAATGGAAGGGCTCAAAAACGTGAGTCAGTAACAGGCATCTTTCATGTGGAGAAGCTCCGCTGGTGCAGCAGCCAGGTGCATGGAGGGCGAGCTTACTGCGCGCTGTCATGAGCGATGCTGATACTCCGGCAGCCTGCTCTGCCTTCTCGGCTTTTGACATGAAAACCATGCTGATGAAAAGCAAGAGATCTTATTTGAGGAAGTTGAAAAGATGTATCATTTAAGCAGTTTGGGTTAAATAAACACCATTTCTTTCTAATTTGCAGAGCAGCCGAATGTGTATGGTATTAGAGCTTAGATATGCAAGGGAAGTATCCATAGATACCTAAGGAGAAACAGGTGGGGAATATCACATGCAGTATCAAAGATGCTTTTGTGCTGAGAATTACTGAATTAAGGTGTAACAAAGCTGCTTTGTTAACTGACCAGCATTGTTAAAATCTCTTTCCTTTTTCAAACAGGAAATCTTGCTGGCCCACACAGGAAAAGCAAAAGCAGTTGACAAAAGGCTTGTAATTTATATACTGACAGCCTACTTCATTGTTAAACACGATTCTTTAATGCACTGTATCTGGTGTGTGATTGATTTCCTTGTAGCCTGTTACCCAGCTGAAACTAGCAACGTACAGCATTGTTTCTTCTTCCTTGGAAATTGGGGATAAATTCAGTGTTCTTTGAAAAGTATTGTGTCTTAAGACCTGGCAGAGCTGGTGAGCAACTGCACTTGGCAGCTGTTTAATTGATCTCTAGAAAATTGTATTTATAAGGCCCACTTTTTGTTACATGGTACAAATCTCAGATATGCTGGTGAGACTCAAGGGTTAAATTCCCAACACTGTCGCATATGGCAGTGAGCAGAATCACAGATGTTGATGATACAACATAATTAGTATTCTTTTATGTAAATGAAGGCTGTCAATGTTACCATAGTGTCTATACTCTTTCAAGCTGGAATCTACGCCACTTGGTCTCACCAAAGCTAGACAGGATTATTCCACAATTTGCTATCAAGACCTGAGCAGAAAAATAAAGAAGAAAGAGGGGAAAAAAGGTCAGGGAGGAAGGTGAGAGGAAGGTGGGAAGGGGTGTTTGCAATGTGGAAAGAGGAGATCAAATGAGTCCTTTGTTTAGTGTAGGATTTCCGAAAGTGCCTTTCCAGGTCCTGGGATTTGTGAGTGAGCGAACACAGCCCAAAGGAGAAGTGTAGTGATTTTTGAACTGGTTTAAGTATACGACTAAAACAGTTTTTTCAACACTGCAGAATCACTCTGTGGAGATGAATTCTGAAGTGGCCACTTGTGTTTTAATCTGAAGTAGAGAAGAGTTAAAGAACAGGAGAGCTTTGATTTTTTTTTTGTTAACGAATTCCATCTTTAGCAGGAATGTCACTGGAAAAAGATAGCGATTAAAGTAAATTAGCATAATTTGGGGGCCACTAAAAATATGCTTTCTTAGCCTGGTCAGATAGGTTTTCTGCATACCAGTCAGAGGCAACTGTTCAATACCTATCTTAGAGCTCTGGGAAGGCGTGCCATGCCTTCGTTGTGTTAAACTTTGCCCCTTGTAAAATGATTTTTTTAACTAAATATTCTGTATGCCAGACCCAGCACTCTCTGTGGCATCTGTAACTACTTTGTGCCTCTTATTGCTGTCCCTTCTATCGCTACTTTGTGTTGTATTCAAGTACTGTAATCGTAGATGTGTAAGCAGGTTAATTTAGCCTTTCTAGGATTATTACAATAGATATGTTTGTACAATCTTTTCTGCCTTTGGCAAAATGCAGGTTTTTCCTATTTTTCTTTCCTCTGTAGTTCTTAGTTTGTTGCAGTTCGCACTCGACAGCTATTCATTACTTCATTTTTATTGTTTGAGGAATCATCTAGAAATGAAATTTAATTCAGGACAGATTTATTATTTTTTTTCCCCCATCTCCTCCCTGCTTCTTTCACCAGGTTATCGAAGTGGCCAAAATTGAAGTGATCACAGGAGGCGCACGTTTTCGCTCAATTTTTTTTTAACTCAGATTTTTTTCTCTGCCATATGTTGGGTCATCCACTACAAAAGACTTGTGATGGAGAGGCTACATGTGATCAGCAGATTTATAGATTATCAGAAAATGAAAGCAGAAGAATGAAATTCCAGAGAGCCTCTTCCATGTGAAGTTTCTTAACATCTAAGTATTTGGGTTCCTAGGTACATTTATGCTTTGACTTCCGGATAATTCTGTTCTCTGTAATAAATGTGTTCTCTGCAGTAGCTCTCGCACTGAGGGGATTAATCGCATTCTAAAGCAACCCTGCCAGCATTCTTAGTTTGTTTATGTGCATCACAAGAATATTCTCTCTCTAGGGCTTTGAAGCTGTGCTGCCTTACAATGAAGACTTAAGTAGTAATTAAATTCTAGAAGAACCGCCAAGACTCCTTTGGCTGAAATGGGGATGTTCCGCACCCTGGATGCTGCGTCGCGGAGGAAAGGATGTTTAAACATGACTCCGTGAGTAGCGCGTGGGAGCGAGTGGGTCTGGATGCTGTTTCTGCACCTTGATCTCTTTCCATTGGATCAGAGCAGTGGAGGGATTGTACAAAAACCACAGTGCTGGCACGCAGTATTTCAGTTGTGCTTTTTGTACAGCTGAGTATCTTTTGTAAAACGTGTGGGTGCGGGACACGGAGTGAAAGCTTTTTGCACCTTCTAGTATCCCTGCTTTGATTCCTCTTCAGTTACAGTATAGTAATTCAGTAAATCAGTTGCTTTTTCTGTTTATGTGTACTCATGCAAACATGTCCATGTGCAGATGTTCCTTTAGGTTTACTATAACATGGTGTTTCACAGTTCAGTTTCATTTCCCTGCTGTTTTTTTAAAACATTTCAATGTTTGGGAGGCTGTGAGGAATCGGAGAATTCGAGGGTAGAATTCAAAGCCTGTGGACTTGCAAATGCTCTGGTTATGACAATTACCTGATATTTTTGTGGCTTCTGTGAGAAGTTGGTAACCTCAGTCTAGTTCCTGATAACATGCATGCCAATTCCAAATTCATTTTGTATGTATCAATTTCAAGAGGGCAGCTAAAGATCAAACGTATGTGTGGACTGAATTAATCTTTTTCTCCTTGGAAGTGAGCCATTCAGTTTGGGTAAGGTATGCTGGCAGCTGTCTGGGCTGTCCTTAGTAGACAGTTTTATTCTGTAGACCTTGTCAATCCAGTATCTTTCACTTGTACTAAAATCTGCTTTAAAAAAAAAAAATAATGCAGGCAGAAATAATGTAGTCTGTTGAGGGAAAACTGCTGTTGGGACTGACAAGATGCGACATCTGTATCTTTATAGGTCTTTACAGCTGGTACAAAAGAGTTCATTTTAAGTATGTGTCGTGGCTCTAAAATGCTTTTCTTTCTGTTCTTTGCCGTCCAAGGTCAAAGCAGCGAAGACTTCTGTAAGACATGGATAGATGCAAACATGTTGGGCGGCTACGACTCGCCCAGGACCACTCTATCCTGAACCCCCAGAAGTGGCACTGCGTGGATTGCCAGACAACTGAATCTATCTGGGCTTGTCTGAAGTGTTCCCACGTAGCTTGTGGGAGGTACATCGAGGAGCATGCACTTAAACACTTTGAAGAAACCCGGCATCCATTGGCAATGGAAGTTAATGATCTGTACGTCTTTTGTTATCTTTGTGAAGATTATGTCTTGAATGATAACCCGGAGGGTGATTTGAAATTGCTGAGAAGTTCTCTGTCAGCAATTAAAAGTCAAAAACATGATCCATCAACAAGAACTGGCAGGACATTGCGATCAATGGCTTTGGGAGAGGACATGTGCAGCCATCAAAGGAGCCCTCAGGGACAATCTCAGATGCTTACAGCTCTCTGGCACAGGCGCCAGACCTTGCTTGCGAAGGCGCTGCGGACCTGGTTTGATAAGAGCTCTAGAGGCCAGCTAAAATTAAAACAAAAGAAACAAATGGAGGAGTTGGAGAAAAAGAAGGAGGCAGCTAGGCAGCGGCGGCAGGAGATGAAGAGGCAACTGCTGGAGGAGCTGGCAAACACTCCTCCGCGGAAGAGTGCAAGGCTGTTATCTCATGTGCACAGAGAAAACTTGATTCCAAGGAAATTCAGGGAGGTGGCGACCGCTTCCCCTACCTCAAGGCAGATGCAGAGCAGCAGATTCAAACAGTTTTATTCCATCCGGCGTAAGCCTCTGATGACTCCCGGGGTAACGGGTCTAAGGAACCTGGGAAACACATGTTATATGAATTCTATTCTGCAAGTGCTAAGTCACCTCCAGAAATTTAGAGAATGTTTTTTGACACTTGATCTCTGTGAAACAGAAGAACTCTTAGCTAAAACTGTGAATGGGAAGTCTAGGATGCCTGGCAAATTGGCAAATGGGTCTGCTGCTAATGAGTCAGGGAAGACTGACAAAGTGGGATCATATGGCACGCAGAGCTTGCCAGCTGGCTTAAATGGTGGCTCCTCAATAAGCAGGAGTTTAGAACTAATACAACCCAAGGAACCGAGTTCAAAGCACATCTCCCTCTGTCACGAATTGCACACCCTCTTCAGAGTGATGTGGTCTGGCAAGTGGGCGCTCGTGTCCCCCTTTGCCATGCTGCACTCTGTGTGGAGTCTGATCCCGGCATTTCGAGGTTACGATCAGCAGGACGCTCAGGAATTTCTCTGCGAGTTGTTGGATAAAGTACAGCAGGAGCTGGAGTCAGAAGGAACAAAGCGCAGGATCCTCATCCCGTTCTCGCAGAGGAAGCTCACCAAGCAGGTCCTGAAGGTGGTGAACACCATTTTTCATGGGCAGTTGCTTAGTCAGGTATGCACCTGCTTTTGCACAGAAATCAATTGGAGCCAGGGCTCCAAGAAGCCAGGGCTCTGTTTCTTGAGGAGCCACCAGATACGTAAGAGGAGTTGCTTAGGAGCACCTCCTGAGAAAGAAATCTGTTGGGTTGCTGTGCAGGTTGTCAGCATTTTTGATACTTGTCACATGCATTGTAAATCCAGTTGACTTCTGCCACCTCAGAATGAAATCTGCATAAGTACAGAAGTTCTGAGCCCTTAGTTTTAAGTTTTTGCCATGTTTTTAAAGTGTTGTTGTAAATTGTTTTGTCCCTTCCTGGTTTTGTTTTTGTGGCTAGAAAGAATATGATGAAGGACAGAGAAAGCAGTCGTCTTGTACTATAAAAAATAAGCTGTCTGTGACAATTTATTTTTTTTTGTAGGCATATGAAAGTCATCTTGAGATACTGAGCATGCTTAACATACGTTTCTGTAGGAGATGAAAGTGCCTGTTGTGCTGCTCGGTCTCTTATTCTTGTGCTGTTCTCTTGTCTGAAATGTATTATTCCCCACAAGGGAGACCCTGAGAGCCCAGTGCATTTTGAAAGTCGTCAACTGCCTTTGCTTTCCAGGAGAAATGAAATGTGTGCATAACTTGACACTCAGGGGTTTGCAAGATCAGACCACGAAGTGTATTATATGTGTGCGATCTCATTACTATTTATATCGTCCTTCTCGGTGCCCTGCCATTCATAAGAACTTGTGTGCACGTTAAAGATTAAAAGCTGTATTTTTCAAGTTGAAAGCTTTTGGCTTTCAGGGAAAGGATGCTTGAAGTCGTGGTTTGTTTGAATCATCTGCAGTGCGTGAACTTCTTGTGGACTTCTTAACTAAATGTTCTTCGTTCAGTTGTGTCTCTTGGCTCTGGACGACGGTGTGTTGTGGCTTGGGTCAGTGTTCCATGCTACCTGTTAACAGTGTGAAGGTGTTCACAGATCAGTGTCATTTATCTGCTACTATGATACGCTACAAATAACTTGTTGAGCTATTTATTCTATTTATGTGATTCTTGTGTACCCATACTGTATTTAATTTCAACACCCCTCTCTGCACAGAAGACTTCCTTCCATCTTGAAGTTACTGGTGCCTTCAGTGCATGAAGCTGCAAGGTTAGAAGTTGGTTTCTGGCGGATGGTTCTCACAATAACACAGAGTCTGACCAAATCGGCTTTCTGGTTTTGTTACCTCCTCGTGTTCTCACTTTCTGCCTCTGATTTTAATTGAAAGCTTTTCTGCTGTTATTTATAATACTCTGGGATGACCTAAGAAAATGAGCGCATCTGAAATTTGTCCTTTCATGCTCCATTCATGAATTATTTTTATATAGTTAACAGATGAAACTTTAAAGGAGTTATACACTTTGAAACATGCAAGGCAAGTAGAGAAGCTATGGAAGGAAGATTGCATGATAAATGCTAACATGTACTTTTTGTAGTAGAAAACAGATCCAAGGTGCTTGTTGCCCAACGGTGAATTGGTACTATTCTGGCAATGGTATTTATCTGAGGAAGTAAATCCCATAAAGGTGAACATTGTCTCCAGTGTTTTTGAAAATTAGCATAGTAGTTTAAACTGTTTGCTCAAGACAGACTTAGCTTTCAGACTGGAAATAAGTAGTGTTTCTCTTGACTCACAGACCATCTTTATGCCTGTGAAACTGCACTGCCTGTTGGGCATGAACTTGCTCTTCAGATGTGAATGTAAATGCCAGTCTGCGGGTGGCCATGTACATAACTTCGTTTATGTGTACACATTTCATTCCCAGGTCACCTGTATAACATGCAACTACAAATCCAACACCGTTGAGCCCTTTTGGGATCTTTCCCTGGAATTCCCTGAGCGCTATCACTCTATCGAGAAAGGGATCATCCCTGTTAATCAGGCAGAGTGCATGCTGACAGAAATGTTGGCCAAGTTCACCGAGACAGAAGCTCTGGAAGGAAGGATATACGCGTGCGACCAGTGCAACAGTAAGTCAGATGCTGCTGCTGCCTCTGCCGTTAGAGGCACAGTCTGGTTTTCCGAGTGAGAGGTTTCTGAATGCGTGTTTTGGGTGTCTGAAAACATGTATTGTGGCCTATATGTATAGGAAAACTTGTTCTTCCTTGCTGTTTTGTTCTTCTGTGTTGGTTGCTTCTGCTCCTATGGGCACCAGTTTGGATCTGATACATCCTTTTTCTCTCATCTCCACCATTCAGCAGCGCAGTTTACTAAGGGTTTAATACAACTGTGCTCAGACCTGCTCTTGCCGCTTGTGTTGCAGGGGAAGGCATCCTCAAGGACCTTTTGGGTGAGGGGGGAATGGATTTAGAGACAAAAGAAGGAACGTTATCCCCTATCGTATGCTCATCTCATCATGGCAGGAAAGCTTTTGTAACGACTCAGCTATGGTTTTGGTTGAATCCTTTAACCAGAAATGACAAATGCAGAGTTCTCAAGGTGTGCTGCCAGGGTAGAGTCTCCATCT
The DNA here is from genome assembly GCF_023634155.1 of Falco peregrinus. NCBI lineage: Eukaryota > Metazoa > Chordata > Aves > Falconiformes > Falconidae > Falco > Falco peregrinus. Next base: position 4,358,418 of record NC_073736.1, on the reverse strand, counting down.
CCCTGTAGGCTGTCAGGAAGCAATAAACTGACATTCTGGGAGTCTCTCTAATGCATTATCTGTTATATGAATGCATGTGTTCTGCAGCACTCAGCTAGAAGATGACTTCTGCTTTCCTGTAGTAAGTCTGGAGTGTAACGTCATTACGTGCCTGAAAATAATTTTAGCCCTGTGTATAAACATGCAGCTCAGCTACTCTGATAAGCTGGATTTGAAATTTTTTTTTCATGCAAGTATTTATGGCGAATGTTCATCCCCTTGGGAGGAAAATGCCAATAATTTGACTTACATTGCAACTAAGCAGCTGAAGTAGCAAATATTTGTAGAGATCCATTCTCTATCAACTTGCAAATCTGTTACCAAACATCTCTACAGAGCGTTAGGAAATACCGGTTGACTAGATGTTCTTGGAACAAAGCCAAATACAATTTCAGTAGATTCTGATTCACAAATAATGTTCACCAAGTGTCAGTGTGGATGAGTACAGCTTCACCTTAACTCTGTTTTCTTTGATTCTTTGTGAAAGCCTGAATTTTAACAGTTACTTCAGAGTTAAATGGCTAAGGAAACATTAACCAGCTGAAAAAAGTCAGGGAAAGGCAACCAGCCTGCGTCTAGGTGCCAAAAACTATTGGGGGCACTGCTTGCTTGCCACACGTGATGGAGGAGGAGCAACTCATCTGTTCTGAACTGGTGCAGTGAGGTGCAGAAATCTAATTAACAGGTACATTTCTTATTGGAAGCTCTGAAAGCCACCTGTCTTCCTCCTGGTATAGTTGTATGTTCAGTGTCCTGGAAAGAGTAATGACTGGAAGAGGAACCTTTTTCCCTCTTCTCCAGTTTCGGTTCAGAGGCAGTTTTCTGTTCTTGGGCAGGCAGAAACCCTGCAAGAAGTGGAACCTTGCTTGGGAGCCTTTTCCTCTGACTTGTATTAATTTTCTCAAGCTAGTAAAGCTTGCTACTACAAGCCTTATTCTAGTGGTATAAGAGGATCAAAGTAGTAGGCAGAATACAATGTCAAATAGTATTATTTGTGTGCTGGTAGTTCACCTGTTGAAACTGCTACAGCCCTAGATGTCTTTGGTTGCAGCTCTGTCTTAATATTTCTGGTGGATTTCTCAGAGCAATAGGTCAGCATGAGCAACTTGAAGGTGATAACTGATTGTGTGATTATGAGCGTCACAAAAATGAAAAAGTTTAAATATTTTTAAACTTTGGAGTTTTGATTGTAGAGACATTCCTGCTCCATGAAGGAATTTGTAAGAAAAGTTTACTTGTGTGTCCATCCTGAGTGCATGTGAGCTGGACTACTGCTACTGGAAAAAAAAGAGTTTATAATGTGCTTTTTTCCCCTTTTGAAAATTAATTGTGCCTAACAATCTTTGCCTTAATTTTTTTTTTTTTTTTTTTGGCAGGCAAACGGCGAAAGTCTTCTCCTAAACCTCTTGTTCTGAGTGAAGCTAAAAAGCAGTTAATGATCTACAGACTACCTCAGGTCCTCCGACTGCACCTTAAACGATTCAGGTGAGTAGGGCGCACTGCATGGGGTCAGGCAAGCGATTTGCCTTTAATTTTTTTGGCAAGAAGTAATTAGTGTGGGCCTGTAACTTCCCTTGCTTTCTGGTAAATGCATGTGTACAAACATTTTACAGAAACCGCGTATGGGATACCCTCCTAGAGTACTACTTACGTTACAATCAGTAGCCAGTTTACAGCATGTTTTCTACTATATGCACAATGTAATGTGTTGTAAATATTAATACCGACTTCCTTTAATTGTACTTAATGGTATTCGTCCGAGTTTGCAGACAACTTGAAAGAGTGGCTGTGAGGTAGATGAGCTGCTAAGTGGAGCGTAAGATTTGTTGAAGCTGGAAACCTGTGGTAGTTGAATGCCAATATTATGTATTTACCTGTTGAAAAAAACATAGAAGACAAAGCTCAAAATACTATGAAAAGTTTCTGAAATAGTTAGCCCAGGCAGTTGAGGTGTGTGGGTTTTATGGTTGCATAACTGAGTATTTTAAATGCAGTTTGACTGTCATGGTAGATGTTTTGTCTTGCTTTGTGTTTGGCTGTGGCAAATCTCAACAAGATCCTAATGATAACAACTGGGTGTCAATGAGATGTAGGCAAAAGATGACGGTAGTAGATGTTAAGAGTGAAAACAGATGGAAAAAAATTACATGACACCTACTTAACCCTACCACAGAAAGCTCTTCAGAGTTGTTTAGCAGTGGCTACTTTTGTGTGCATCTTCCCACAGCCCTGCACCGCTGGTGAGAAGCACGATCCCAAGTCTTTGATTCGTGCCCTTGTGTTTGCAGGTGGTCTGAACGTAATCACCGTGAGAAGATTGGGGTCCATGTCCTCTTTGACCAGGTATTAAACATGGAACCTTACTGCTGCAGGGACTCTCTCTCCTCTCTTGACAAAGAGACCTTTGTCTATGACCTCTCCGCTGTGGTGATGCATCACGGGAAAGGGTTTGGCTCAGGACACTACACAGCATATTGCTACAACACAGAGGGAGGTGCGTGTGCCTTATTATGGGGGAAACAAATTCAAGTAACTCGGGTTTTATTCCATAGGCGTAGTGCATTGTAAAGCTTTATGATCAAAGTTGTTTGGAATCAAATTTCCTGACATTGAGGAGTTTGTTTCCCAGAATGCATTGCTAGTAGCATGTTTGCTTTTTTGTTTTGTTTTGGGTTGGTTGGGTTTTTTTTGGCGGGGGGGGGGAGTGCATAAAGCCACAGATTGCTGCTCTTTGCTTTGCAGCCCTTTGGGATGCCTTTTATTGCTTGCTGCTAACAGCATGAATGCTTCATTTTCTCATGCAATGTAACTCCATGGAGCTGCTCCAGCTGGGTGTCTTTTCTCAGTATCCTTGGGATGATGAGATAAACAGAAAGTGTTTTGAAACTGGACAGGAACTATTCATGAATAACATCCGCAGGGTTTTTGTGAATTTCCAGCAGTCTCTTTCTGCAGCTGAATTAGTATTGACTCTGCCTTCTGACTTGTGGAGAAAGAGTTACAAATTGGCTATCTTCAGGGAATTTTTATTTCCCTAATTGAGTTTTTGCGCTGTAACATATGATTGGTTAAATTATGACTTGGTATTTCTAAACGCTGTTAATAGCACAGAAAGGATCAAAATTTTTCCAGACTAGAAACTCCTTTCCAAAGCATCTGTAGAGGAAAAGATAGAGATGCCTTTCCTCCTACGTTGTCCTTTTTCTCTGTGGATGTTTCCTACGAACAGTTCCAAAATGCATTCAGAAGGAATTATGCCTCCTTTCCTAATGCCCGCTTTCTCACTTTGATTCCTAGGTTTTTGGGTCCACTGCAATGACTCCAAACTGAATGTATGTAGTGTGGAGGAGGTGTGCAAAACCCAGGCCTACATTCTTTTTTACACTCAAAGAACAGTGCAGGACAAAGCAAGAATCTCAGAAAAACAACTCCAAGCTCAGGTGCCGTCCAAAAATAGCGATAAGGACAGAAGACTGACATTCCCATGATGGGGAGCTCTGTAACTCCATCAACAGTCTCAGTTTGGTTTGGTTTTTTATTTTTTTAAACATTGGCGTTCACATCTTCCCTCTTTGTAGGATCAAAGGCTCGCTGCAGGAAGGGGATCAGATCATGATGTTTGCCACCCAGGGTGTGGAAAAGCGTATCAAGCTGTGCAATTCTGACGTGTGAGATTGTAGTCAGAATCTTGTTTTTTAAAGCATCTCGTTGTTAAATTATGCTCACAAAATGAAATTAGAAAGTTTGATGCTGTATATCATTCATCTCATATCAAAAAGGAATTGCGTAAGGCGCGTAACAAATGAGCACAACCAGGCAATAGCAGCATTCCACTGTCTTCAAAAACATTCAGTTCCTAGTAATGCTGATGAAACTCCAAAAGGAACAGGTATAGTACCCTCCCCTTTAATTGCCATTCAGATTTCCAGGGTTTGAATCACACAGTCACCCAGGTATTTATTCAAACAGTTGTTGGGATAGATGGAGTTGATTGTCGCAAGAGCTATTCTTGCTGGAGAAATGTTTTACTTTCTTCTAGCAGAGAAAATACTCCCCCACGCCTTAGCTATCTCTCTGATAGCAATGTATTTGCCATCAGTTGAAGGCAAACCCGTGGCTGGCAAGGTCTGTCAACAGCTCTTCTCGGTGTTACTGGGGCTGTGTGCACACTTGGTGGTTTCTTCTCTGGGCTGAATTGAACAAGCAGCTAAATTCACTAGGAATGTGATTTTAAAACAGTTCTGCTCTGGAGAAAGTGTGTTTAAAAACAAAAGCAAAACCCTGAAATAAAACAGGAATGTACCCGTGTGTCGTATCTGTTTACAGTGGCGGCAAAAACAAAGCCTATACTACAGGCTTCTGCTGGCATAACTTTGTCATCGGGATTTTAAACAAGTCTGAACCCTGGCTTGCACGGCTGTGACAGCAGAAGCAGGTAGTGTGGAGGCATCTTAACACTGGCAAACTAGCACTTTTTTACAAGTGTGACTTGTTTTCCTCAGGGTGGTGGTTATACCACAGCGGTGGGGGTCAGAGCTAGCTTCTGTTACTGCTTCTGTAATGGAAATATTCATTAATTGCAGTTGTCACACAAGGCCCAGACTAACGGGAGGCCGCGAGGTTGCACAGGTGTAGTGCACAGAATTCAGCCTGTGAAGTCTGTTTCTGCTGGGCCATAAAGAGAAGGAATGTAGTTAAATCTCCAGTTCCCCTATTGAGTTTGGAAAGGCTACCAAAATGTCTGTATCTGTAATCATCTTGATTTTACAATTCTATGACAAACACAGGGCCTTAGTTGACTATTCATAGTCACTTCTCAACCTACAGTTGCACCTCAGGTGTGTTTTTACTATTTGGGGTTTCGCTGTTCACGTTTCATGTTTTAATCAATCTGAATATGTAACTGCAAAGAGACATGACCTCTTTCAGTCTTGATGCTTTGGTTTGTTTTTTGAAATGGTTAAACGTGAAGTAATCTGAATTACGAGTTCTTCAAAAAACTTGGTTCTGTTTTCAGACAGAAGTTCTGAAAGCGTGTTTCTCTTCCCCCCTACTTCTCCTTTTGTTCTTGTCAGCATTTGCCCATCAGACACACACTGACAACCTTACGTTGTTGTTGGAGGGGGTGAAGAGGTAAGTCTCCCAAATACCATTCCTCGCTTTCCACTGGTGTTACTGTGACTTTTAATCTCCTGTCCTATGGGCAAATCGGTCTCCCTTGCTTTGGCTGCTGTTAATCGCTTCAGCTATGCAGAGAGGAGCACAGCAAGCAAGGGACTGTTACTGTGCTCTGAGCGCAGTGTCACGCTAGGTCTCCTCCACCCTTAAAGTTTCCCATTTCCTCTATGTCTGAGCAACGTGCTGCTTTTTGAACCTACAAAACCTGACTTTTTGACAATTAAGTATAATTTTGAGATCATGTGCTCTTATTTTTTTTGGAAATGAGACGGTTTGAAACGGTCCTAAGTTTCAGTTTTGGTTCCTCTAAATGTAGCAGAGTCTGGAAGGATTTCTTATGAATGTCTGTATATCTTCGTATTTACTAGGTAGGGAATTTTTTTGTGCTACCAGTAAATAAAATTAATTAAGAATGCAATAGGCCAAATTGATATCTGATAAAAGTAAATGTGACTGCTGATTAAGGGGAAGCTGAGTTGGGTTCAGCACAGGTAGAAGTTGACATTCCTGAAAGAATCAAAACCAAGTGCTTGTGATTATCAGATACATGATGGATTCTTTTCTAGAGCAAAACATATGCTCTGTGAAGACTGTGTGTCTCAAAAAGAAAATGAAAGGAGAAATAGGGATTAACGTTGCCTTTTTAATCTGAAAGGTGGAAGGGAAGACTGGTATTTTTCCCATGCATCTGTCCTTCCAGGCCTGTCCACCCCTTAACAGGATTATATTCTTCTAAATGAGTCATGGTTTGCTATGACTACCAAATGGTACGTTCACTTTCTGAATCCCTTAGCTGTACTGGCCCTGTTTGTATAAAAATGCGATAGAAAGGCAAACTGTAACGCAGCATTGGCTGTTCCTGCAGTGAGCTGAGACTCTTTGCTATGAATGCTCATCTTTTGACTGAGTGTTTTGCATTAATATTTGAATTCAGGTAGTAATACAGTTGTCATGTGGATCGAGTGGGTTGCAGAGGGGAGTGGGGAGCTGGGAGTGTACCTGTAGCCGTTGCTGCATCTGATTGCCCAAGCAGATTTTGTAGCATTTGCTGGTGACATCTTTTGACATTAGTGGCCTCTCCATGTGATGTTAGCTTAGTTGTGCTGAGATGTGGAGATACTGCAGTCAGAAAAAAATGATTGCCCTGATAGGGAAAGAATGAATTATACTTCAAAGTAAATAAGCTTGCTTTTTCCAACACTGTGAGGTTTCTGTAATATTTAGCTTTTATTTGGAAGCGATAGCGTATAGCATTTTTTATGCTGTTTGGTTTATATTTGTCTACTGCAGGCTTCTTTATATAAGCATAGCCCAATGCTCCCTCCATGGTGGACACTGTTTTATAGTGTCCTGTTTGCCAGAAATCCTGATTGGAAGTTACCTCTCTGCATCAGGAAATGAAAATACTATTTGCAATTATAGTGACGCCCACTTAAGTGCATGCCTGACAAAGGGTAGCCTGTAAAGCGAACTCTGTCCCTCCTCTAACAGTTTGGCTCCAAGTCCCACCGATACACTGATGCGTATTTAGTATAATTCCAAGTTTAGGCTCTGCTTTTGTAAATACACAGACGGATGATGTGACTTAACTCCTGTGTGGAGTTCAGTGGTCACACTAAGTTGCAAGCGAAGTGGCTGCAACATAAAAACCTTCAAAAATGAAGGTACAGCTGGGAGCAGAATTGGTTTCTCTCTGTGTTGGGATTCCTATACTGGAGTTCCATTCTGTAGCAAGGAGTTAGTCGGCTCGAGATGCTCAGAGCAAGTGTGAGGTTCTTGGCACCTTGCAGGTTATTGTCTCAAGGTGTAGGAAGCCATCATACGCCGGCAGAGAGACCCTCAGGCTCCAGAGTGTGCAGCCTTTGGGATGGGACTGTTCCCGGTATATCCTTATTCCATTCCAACTTGTGAGTAAATTGGCATTCCTTAATTTTTTGTTTTTAAGAATGAAGGATCTTGATGAATCCATGGCCAGGTATGATACAGCATCTACTGTGGTTGTTGGAAACCACTTTATTTTAGCTAACTTTATTCCACTAGCAAGTTAGTTACATAAATTTGCCTTTACATATAATTTTATCCTTTGACTGCATGTATTCCCAAGTTAAACTATGCATACTGCAAGAACAGTTTCTGTGCAAAGGACTGAAAAAAGCAATCTTTTTTCCCCGTAAGTTCTGACCAGAAGAGTTTTCTGGTCTGCCTTTGAAGTTGTTAATGTGAAGCAGCAAATGGAGTAATGGATATTAAATGCTTGACACCCGCCTTTTCTGGGTGGCAGTACCACTCCCACTTAGGAACTTCCAGATGGTTTTTGTAGGGTGTAGAAATAAAATCGGAAATTGTAAAAGCATTAAGTGTGTCCTATGGACTCGCCATCAGGAGGGGTTTTTTTGCTTTTAGAAGGCAAGGCTTCCAGCATAAATATTGTCTTGGTGGTAATTTATAACTCTCTTATTGATTGTATCATCCCCAGGCCTCAATGTGCTTAATTGCAGCCCAATGAGAGAGACTAATGAAGCTTCTGGCTGTTGCCAGATTACCCCAGGATGAGCTCCAGTGGGTCAGTGGTGTTGCAGATCGAGAACTACATAAGCAAGAGAGAGGGAGATTAGTGTTACCTGACAATACAGTTTTGTGAACTAATTTTGTATGATTCCTTAGAGCTGGTGCCTTGTATCCAATAATATTTTGCATGGGACAGAAATGTTGGGAAATAAGTTGTGAATTCCCCCCTCCTGGCTGATGCAGCAGACAGATTTGTGTGTTTTTACAAATACTCAGTATCACCAACGGTTTTACATTTCGTATCTGTACACAACTGAAGTTTGCCAGCAAGCTCAGAAGCTGGGATTTTAGTGGTACATGTTTGAAATCTCTGTATTTTTAATAATTCAAATAACAGCTTGTTCAAAGGTGGATTAGATTTGGCTTTTTAGATTTTCTTAGCATCATCCAGGCCCCTCCAGTCAGGTCAGTAAGTTGTCATCTGTCAGAGCATGTAGTATAGAGCAACAAATAAAAAATCCGGTGAGTTTTTTGGTAGAGCAGCTGTAGCTTTGGGAAGCACCTTCTGTTACAAACCTAATGCTTATTGCCAGTTTAGAAAAGATAAAAAGTACAGATCCCATTGGCATGGCAGTGTTTGCACAGGTTTCCTCTTAGCAGCCTAGCACACGCTTCCACACGTGAGCAAAAGCATGTGCTGGTAATTTCTGCATAAATTTAACAGGCAATAGATACAGTTGTGTAAGGTGGCCAAGTGTCCCTTCTTCAAATTAAATAGTAAAACCCAAGCACCGGCTCTGAACACTACTTTCTTGTGTGTGTCTAATCCCTTCAGCAGGTTTGAGATCGGATAGGGCGGACTTAGGTTGAGAATTTATTGCCTGTGGGAATATAAAACCTCAATTCAGTGGCTTTTTGGTGTCTGTTACATTAATATTGATACCTGTTTATTGCAGATGGGAATGTGAAGCATTCTAGCGAGCTTCTGAATTTATAAAACCACGTTTAAATGATTGAAAGCTACATACCTTAGTTACCTGTACCAACTAGTGATTATTTGCCCCAGTTGATTTCAGGGATATGCCTTTAGGCTGCTCCTTCTGTTGTACTTATTTTTATTTTGTGCGTGCGTGTATGGGTTGTGCTTGTTTAGAGGATGGTGGGGCCAAAATTCTTTCAAAAGAGTTCTTAAGTCTTAAAAATGAGCTTTGCAATGTACATTTCCAAAGCGGGGGGGCGGGGGTGAGAAAAAGAAAGAAAAGGACCAGCCTAAAGGGCCCATGATCAACTTTAACCACTGTTAACTATTTATTGCTGTGAAGTTTGTGCATGATAACAAAATGCATTGCAGTTACAGCAAAGTGCTATACCCTTAGGGTTCTTCTACTACTGATTTTGTCCAGGCTGGGGTAGGGAAGGGGTTGGGATGAATGAGATCAGCAGTAAGCTGTGATCTAAATTTAGAAGAGACAGGAAGCATCTGATAAGGGGACCTTGTGTACTAGAGGATTGCATGTTTTACAGACAGAGACATTAACGAAATGCAAACGCAGTCTCGTTTACAGCAATTTCCTGTTTTTGTGGCAAGAACTTCTCTGATCAGTAGCCTCGTACTGGCAAAACAAATGGTGCTTTTCCATTAGATATTACAGTTCCTAAGGAACAGTACCCCACATTCTCAAGTTTTTATAAAGGAGCTACCTAATTAAAGCCCACAATGTCACAGTAAATGCTTTGCATAACTGGAAGAGAGAAAGGAGATAAAAGTTGATGACTTTATCTATTTAATTTGTAATTTTTAGTCTTGATAACGTGCTTCCCATAGAGGTGGCAGGTGGTGAATTTGATCCCCCACCCCATGCTGAAGTGCTGTGCCCTGACTTGTCAAACTAGGACTTGGCGGAATCTGGAGTAAAAGCCTCCTCTTCTTTTTGTGGCTTTAGAGCCACTTTCTGCTGTGTCACTCAAGACTGAGCACATCTTTTTTTGGGAGCGTGGGGCTTCTGAATGTTGTTCCTGCTAAAGAGGAACAACAGCTTCCCTTCAACGTGGGCAGGGTGAAGTGTAAAGTACTTAGGCTAGCCTTGCTTCCTCAGATAACCATGTACCATGGGGATAATTTGTACTGATACAACTGTGTTAGGACCAATCTGTGCCACGTTGGTGGCTAGACGAGGTTAAAGAATGTACGGTAACACGGGCAGGCTAGAGCTCGTGGTGCACCGCCAAACAGAATCGGTAGCTGAGAGATTAGGGTAGCCACCTGTGAGGCTCCTCTTCTGCACAGTTAGCATAGTGTCTGGACCGCCTAACTCCACCTGATTTACAAATAGCATTTTCATAGCAAGTGTCATCTTCACTCTCCCTACATTTATTAAATAACGTTTTTAGGCCTGGCCCTTAAGGCTGTTTCCTACTGCTACAAGGCGAACAGCATATTCCCAGGTGAAAACCAAGTTTTCGCTTAGCTTATCAATGTGTAAACCACTTCCCACTGGCAACCTAGAGCCCATGTAAAAGAGAATTGGGTCTTGTTTTTTTCCCTGCTTAACTTCAGCTTTGGTTAGGCAGTCACAAACTCTTGAGTCACAGCCTCCTAGACATCCAATGAGCAGTTTATAGGAAAGGAACAAGTGGTTAAGTTTGTTTCCAGTAAAATTTTTTTTTGTTAAACGTCTGCCTTTCCATAAGAGAACCTTAAACACAGCTTAGAAAGTTCCAACAGCTTCTTGGGGAGGAGTGCTGCCCAGGCAGTCTCCCTTAAGGCATGGTGGGCTCGGGCAGGACGCAGCTAGGGGAGACCCCACTTCTGCTAATGCCCTGGAAGCTTCGCTGTTGACTTGAGGAAGGGCAGAATTAAAGCTAATCTTCAGCACTTTAAGAAAAGTTAATCCCACTCCAAGTTAAGGTTGCTGGAAGGGTGCTGTTGGCAGAGGGTTGATGGAAGATGAGCCGTTTTCCCTTGGTATGAAATCCCCTGGCGGCCCTTGTGAAAGCAGGAGCAAAATGCTGTGCTGCTTTCTTGGGTGAGGAGCCAAGCTGGAGCTTGGGTGGGTTTCCTGATGTTTTCAAGGGCTTTCGTGGGGGCTTTTAAGTCAGAACAGCCTCTAGTTTCTGCTTCAAGTTTGTTACTTACGTCACTAATGACTTAAGCTGATGTATGCCATGCTGTGCTCGTGAATGAGACTGCCTTTGCTTCAAGGACACTCCCAGGCAGCAGCAAGTGACGAGAGAATCCAATTAATTACTGAATGTTTCTGGCAATCTGTCCAGCTGTCTGGCAGCTCGGTGCGAGCACACTGCTCCTAATCGCAGGTTCAGCAGCTCTTATTTTATTTGAGGTTTGTTAAAGACAACATCCAGTCAAGTCACCTATGGCAGCCTTATGTACTTAACTGCATGAACTGCCCCCTGCCTGAACCCAGGCCTCAGAGGAGATTAGTGTGTTCTAAATCAAAACTAAGATTAACTATAAAATGACTTAAATGTTCTAATTAATCCCCTTTTCCTGCAGAAACTGTTTCTGCATAACTTGGATTATCTGTACTTCAGAAGAACTTTATGTCTTTACAGGATGTTAAAAATACCTGCTTTGAAAACAGCGTTTTTAAGAATCTTATCAGTAGTGGAATGAGTTTCTCTCTGGGGCAGGTAAAGGGGGCAGTTCTCTGTCACAGAATGTGGAGGCAGCACTACTAGTACTAGTAAGTATGCCTAGTAAGTACTAGTAAGAATGTCTTAAACTAAAAACCCATGCATAACTGTCCAAAGAATGTGAAGCCATGTTGCGGTCCTACTGCCATAATGCTCAGAGCTGGGAAGTTACTCTGCTCTACGAAATAGCACCTTTGAGGAGCCGTTGTGTAACGCAGCCGAGTGAATCACAGCCGCAGCTCCCACGTGGTGCTTCCGCTGTCCCCCAAACAGCTTCACCATCCACAGCTGGTCTTTAAAGTTGGTAACGGCGAGCTGTACAGCCTCAGTCCTGGGCACTAAAATGCTATGCAACACCAAATGGCTTCTTCTTCCCACACACACAGTTGTCTTTCCTTTACAGTAAGTGTCCCAGCTTTATCTCATCCAGACATTACCCAGGAAACCTGGTGGCTGGAGTTTACCGAGGGCTTCAAAAACTGAAAAGTTTCAGTTTTCCTTTGAAAAAGTAGCTGATGGGTCCTGCTTACAACCCAGGACTGGACCTGTTCCTTTTGTCTTTCGGGTGTGAAATATAAATCATGTTTTTATGATTTTTTTGTAAATCTTTACTCTTTTTACACCTTGTTTTTGTAAGCTGAAGTTTCTTATTAAAAAAATGAAATTCCAGTGGGTGATGTTGTTATTCTACAGACTTTAATAAACATGTGTATGGGGGTACAAAAGAAAATTCCATGCGCAATGGCTTCACATCCTTGAGAAAACTATTCTCCTTGTGCCTTGCAGAATAAATTGGAAATAAATGCTCCACACACTTAAACGCTTCACCCCCTTGTCACCGCTTCAAGCGTGACAGCTTTGAAGCGCGAGCAGCAGCTCTGCAGAGGACAGCAGGTACTTCCCGTGAACGTACTGCAACTGGGAACGGCTGAAGGCATCTCTCCTGGTGCTGGGGCGCGGGGAGGGCAGGTGGGCTCCGCTCCTTTCCTAGGGCGGCAATGAAGCAGCGTTAGGCAGGGCTGTTCCCAGCCCGTCTGCAGGCATGCGGCGCTTTCACCCAGCGCTGCAGCTCTCTCCGAAGCGGCTGGCGGCGGCTTTGACGCTCCCGCTCGCTTCAGCCCCTCTTGTAGCTCGGTTAGCTTGGATCTGGTCACCGCGCAGGGGCCGTCCCCTTCCCGGGGGGGCTCTGCCAGCACCGGTGAGCAGTCGGGGCACCAGCAGCTGGAGGCAGGTTTGGCAGGTAAGGGTGGCAGCTCCCGGTGGCCCCTTGTCCCCCCGCCGCCCCTCGGGGACTCACCGCCGCTACGGGACGGGCTGCGGGGCCATCAGGTCGATGTCCGTCAGGTTGCGGGCGACCCAGACCCCCGCGGCGAAGAGCCCCAGGTTCACCAGCAGGTTCCTGCAAGAGACACCGGCAGCGCTGGCTCCCGCGCTGGCTCCCGCCCCGGCCCGGCCCCGGCCCCGGCCCCGGCCCGCCCCGCCCCGACCTGCGGAAGTCGTTCCGGTCGGTGGCGAAGCGGTAGGCCCTCCGCAGCCACCCGCGCAGCCCCTGCGGCGCGGCCCCGGGCCCACCCGCCGCCGCCACGGCTGCCGCCGCCGCCGCCATGCCGCCGCCTGGCCCGCCCCGCCCCGCCGCGCCGCCGCGCGATGCCGTCACTTCCGGCGCGCGGCGGGGGGAACGGCGCGCACAGCGCCTCCGCGTGCCAGCCGCGTGGCCCGCCGGGCGGCCCTCGTGCTGCCGGCCGCGGGCAGGGGGCTGCGTGCAAAGGGCGGCGTGCCGGGTGCAAAGGGCAGCGTGCCGGGTGCAAAGGGCAGCGTGCCGGGTGCAAGGTGCGGCGTGCCACGCAGCGTGCAACAAGCCGCGTGCGGCGTGCAACCGTGTGCGCCGGGTGCAGTGTGCAAGGTGCGCAGTGCTGGGTGTGCAAGGTGCTGCGTGCCACGTGCAAGAGGCTGCGTGCAAGGCGCAGCATGCTGCACGCATGGTGCAACGTGCCAGGTGCCACGTGCAAGGTGCAGTGTGCCGTGTGTGATACTGTATGAACTCACGCTAGGATAGAATGAATGTTGTAGTTAAAATGTAATGAATATAAGATACATGACATCCCCTGCGTATTGTGTCTGCCAACATCTTGCGAGGCTGTCGACATCCTGTTACCTGTCGGCATCCTAAGCTAAAACACACCCGAGGAGGAAAGACAGATAGCAGGAGCTGGTTGAAACTGGTAACTCACCCAACTCAGCATTTTCTGGCAAAAGGTGAAAAGTACACCATGTACGGCCTTCCTCCCAAAGACCACCGCCCACGTCCCGAGGACCCCTGCCCACAGTTCTTGGAAGATTTGCGCAAACACAAAAGACTGATAAGCTAATTAACATACGAAGCGAGAGTAAGCGGGTTTAGGTAATGACTATGTCTAGGCGTTAATTGAATATTCATTGTATTATGGTATAAATACAAAGTAGTTAGTTACTTTAGACATGCACATTAGGCAGAAGGATCCCCTGTGCATCCAGCGCTGCCAATAAAGGATACTTAGTCACTTAGAAATTTTGACTTCGTTCTTTAAATCACGTGCAGGTACAGTATGCCATATGCAAGGTGAAATGTGTTCATCTGATTCATGTCAATATGGAACAATGCTGGGGCCGCATGGTGACATGTAACCTTCTGTCTTACACACCCTTGTGTAACCACATGTCTGTGATAAATAACTTAGTCCCAAAATAGGATTACAATTAAATTTTGCAATTTATTAAGCAAATAGAAGTAAGCAAACGGCGCTGGGTGCGCTGGGAGTCTCCGCTTCACCAAGACGTGCCCTGTACAAAATTTATTTTTGGTTTATATTTCCTAAACTAATACATATTCATAGCTATTTCTAAGAAAGGGTTGGTTTATGTGAAATGTGTTCATTTGATTCGTGTCGATATAGAACAATGCTAGGACCGCATGATGAAATGTAACCTTCTGTCTTACATACCCTTGTATAACCACATGCTTAAGAAAACAGAGTCATCAACGTATATAGTTCCTGCATCTTGCAAAGAACATCTGGCTACATACCTAGTTCCTGTATCTTGCAAAGAACATCTGGTTACACACCCTGATATGCAGGCTGAGCTGCTAACCGCATAGTGTTAAGTAAGAGAAGTTTACAGGGCGCATGCATAAAATCTGGGGTCATCCTAACAGTGAGCCGAGGAAGACTGCTGACTTCATCCATCGACCACCAGATAGGGGTTAAGAAGACCCTAGGAGATAGAAAGAGCATGCGCCACGACGTACACGCCTATTCCAAGGATCCATTTACATAAACCAACCCTTTCTTAGAAATAGTTATGAATGTGTATTAGTTTAGGAAATATAAACCAAAAATAAATTTTGTACAGCGCGCGTCTTGGTGGAGCGGAGACTCCTGGCGCACCCAGCGCTGTTTCCTTGCCTCTGTTTGCTTAATAAATTGCAAACTTTGATTGTAATCCTATTTTGGGACTAAATTATTTATCACAATTGGGGGCTCGTCCAGGATGGCTTTGGTTCCTGAATTCTGACTTGATCAAGGAAGGGCACCCCACCGATTGGTGGCTCCTGTTCGAGTCAGGTCGGGACTGTAATGGTTGTCTGTACTGGAATGAAGGAAAGTGCGGTTGTAATTCGTGTTTGCACAATCAAGTGGAAAATTGCGGTTGTAAAGATTGCGAAGCTGTTCACCAAAGTGTGTACAGTGGGTTTTGCAGGTATGCTAAATAAAGACAAAGAAATCAACGACAGGATATGCGATTCAAGAATCAGCCACGTATACATTCCCCTCATCCCAAGATCACCAAAGGAGGACAAACGACCCCTAGTAACAGGTAAGAGCATGCGCAATATACCGAAGTTTATGCAAAACCCAGGAAATGGAGCAAGGAGGGGTTTTCTCAGAAATCAAAAGAAGAACGTATAAAAAGGAAAGCTGCAAACCTGCAAATTGAGAACTGTTGGTGGAGCACTGACTCCCCGGCCGCCCAGCACTGCTTTGCTTGCTAATCTCAGTAAATTAACCGTTCAAATTGCAAATTGACTCTAGTTCATTTTTATAACAGGACTAACGCCATCCTGAACCTGAATAAAGGCAAGCAAAGAATTTGATTTTTTTTTAATGAGCTCCCTTGCCAGCTGCAGCACTATATTTTGCCCATAATTCTGCACGTGAAGATCCGAATGAGGACGACGGAGCTGTAAGTATTTAAGGCGTATACCATTTGGTTGGGTGTGTAGGAGTGTGACCGGGACGGAACTTTGTTCCAAAGCGATTGTGGAGGTCTTCTATCTGCCGTTCCAATCTCCCGCGAGGGACTTGGCCGGTGAAGGACCGAAGAAATTCCTATAGGATTCGTGGGTGGGTGATGGGTCCTAAACCCCCTGCAAGACACTCCTACTAAGGTCACCAAGGACTGTAGGAATTGCCACAGTAAAATTCCTAGATGGGCCAGACAAAATCGAAGACCAAGGACCAGGAGAAAGGGAGCAAATTACCAACATACCACCAGCAAGTCCATTAGGAATAATGATTAGAAATTGGAACGATAGGGGCCCCAGAAAAGGAAAAAAGTAAATTAAAAATGGTCCAGGATTGTATGGTAGAATGACCAAAGGAACCTTTAAGACCACATGTCTTTTGGCCTGGTTTTGGATCCTTTGAAGACTGGATTTGCCAGGCCTTAAATATAGATGTTAATTCGAAGGAACCTTTTAGTCAGGGGGAAAGTGATTATGTAGGATTATGGATCAGGACTTCATGTCCTTTTCCAGCCTCAATCCTTACACTAAAAGCAGATGAGAAGTTTGAAGAAGAAGGAAAACAAGAAAAAGATGACAAATGGGAGCCATTGGATAACCTACCACCTCCATATCCTAATAATCCACCTCCGGCGGCAGCTCCACCAGTGGTATCTCCACCAGTACCACCAGTGCCTCCACCACCAACAGCACCAGAATTAGACCGACCTCCAGCTGCGTGTACGAGGAGTAGGACCGCCGTATCTGAGGGAGCTTCCTTATATCCCTTACGAGAGGTACCCCTCGGAGGCAATCAGGGAGGCATCGGGTTTGTGGCAGTCCTGTAAAATACCACAGATGTGAGAAATGTCAAGAAAGAAATGGGGACCTTGTTAGATGATCCCCTTGGAGTAGCTGAAGAACTGGACCATTTCCTAGGCCCCAATACTTAGACCTGGGAAGAAATACAGTCCGTTTTAGGGATCTTATTTACTGCTGAGGAGAAGGGAATGATTAGGCAAGCTGGAATGAGAATGTGGGGAAGACAGAATCAGGTAGGACCCCCCAGGAGATCAAAAATGGCCAAATGTGGATCCCCACAGGGATCATCAACAACCCCAAGGAAGACAGAATATGAGGGACTTGAGAACATTAATCATACAGGGAATAAGGGAAGAGGTTCCCCGAGGGCAAAACATTAATAAAGCATTTAATGAACAACAAGGGAAAGATGAATCTCCAATGGTATGGTTGGAGAGATTAAGGAAAAGCCTACAAATGTATTCTGGAATTGACCCGAACACAGTGGCCGGAACCGCACTCCTTAGAACACAATTTGTGGCTAAATCCTGGGGAGACATAAGAAGGAAATTAGAAAAGCTGGAAGACTGGCAAGAGAGAGGATTAGAAGAGTTACTTAGGGAAGCACAGAAAGTATATGTTAGGAGAGATGAGGAAAAGCAAAAAAGCAAAAGCCAAAGTCTTTGTAACAACAGTAAGAGAAAGTCAGAAAAATAAGATCCCGTCCAGAGAGAGGGGGGAAAAATAGAGAAAACACCCAGGGGACAATCTTATCGAGAAAGATCCACAGTTCCCGTCTGTTACTATTGCAACAAGAAGGGACGTGTTCAGAAGAACTGTCGTAAGCAGGAACAAGATGAAAAAATATTCAAAGAATAGGGGTGTGTTGGAAGAAGGGTTCGCCGGAGTCAAGAAGACGCTCAGTATGAGTTATGCATCTTGCTCAACTTGATTAGTTTCTAACACTACTTATATAGAACCGATACACGTGCCTATTTGTAAAGCAGAAATATAATTGGTTAGCAGTCTCTAAACACGTGCGGTTCTCACACCCCTAATTGTCATGACTAAAATAAGCATTCTATCCATGTAGCTAATTGTGTTGCTGTGCTTCAGCCTTGTAGGTTGTTCCTCCCTATTTTCCCGTACCGGTCCCTACCTTTCTTGGCCCTGCACCTGCTTTCCCAGCAGCTGTAGCTCGTTACAGCCACGGCCTGTTGGCACAACGTAATTACTTGGTCTCAGGATTCGAGAATAGCTCAAGGCTACCTTTCTTGTTAACTTCAGCACAGCAACTTCAGTACAATTCTGATTACAGGTCTATTCTGATACCAGGCCTGGCTTGTGCAGATCTTCAGAGATTCTAAGGCCACGCTTCTGCAGCCATTCTTCTACAGGGGTGTCAGGGGCTATATCTTCTGGGGACTTCAGCATCAACGGAGCCCCTGATAAAATTATCAATTGGTCCCCATAAAGAGGTAGTTTTATTTTTAGTGGACACAGGGGCTGAAAAATCCACCATTCAAAAACTTCCAAGGGCAGAGTTATATGTCAGTAGTAGGGGCAAAAGGAGAGCCTTTTAAAGTACCTGTCTGGAAAGATGTAGAAGTAAAAACAGAAGAAAATTTACCTTAATGATTTACTTTTACTCCCTGAAGTGGAGTACAATTTATTAGGAAGGGATTTGATTTTGAAAAAAACTTGAACATTCAGAGTCGAGGGGACAAATTGCACATTAAATTATACACTTTAACACAAGAGGATGAAGAAGCCATTAACCCTTCGGTATGGTATAAGGAGGGGGAAACTGGAAAGATAAAAATGGACCCCGTAAAATGGATTCGCCTCATCCAATTAGAGTCAAACAATACCCTATACCAATGGAGGGAAAAAAGGGATTAAAACCTGTAGTTGACAAACTTCTGGAAAAAGGAACTTTAGAACCATGTGTGTCACCTCATAATCCACCCGTCCTCCCTGTAAAGAAATCTGATGGGTCATACAGGATGGTACAGGACCTGAGAGCTGTAAATCAGCGAACAATCACTAAATTTCCCTGTCTGTCTCCCAAACATACTTGGTATAGTGTAATAGATTTGAAAGATGCTTTTTGGGTCAGCCCTCTGGATGAGGGATCCAGAGATTATTTTGCCTTTGAGTGGGAGGACCCCGAAACAGGATGAAAACAACAATTAAGATGGACTGTGCTACCACAGGGGTTTACAGAGTCACCAAATCTATTTGGACAAACTTTGGAGAAAAATCTTACAAGATTTCACATTACCCGGGGGGGTAAAATTATTACAATATGTGGAGATCTATTAGTAGCAGGAGAAACTGAAAAGGGAACCTGAGAAGCTACTATTAAAATTGTTAAATTTTCTAGGAGAAAAGGAATTGCAGGTGTCTCGATCAAAATTACAGTTTGTAGAGCAAAAAGTAAAATACTTAGGGCATTGGCTGAGTAAGGGAAGAAATAAATTTGATCCTGACAGGGTATCTGGGATCCTATCCTTAAGACCCCCACAAACTAAAAAGGAAATTCAGCAAATATTGGGATTATTAGGGTATTGTAGACCATGGCTGGAAAGCTACAGCAAAAAGGTCAAATTCTTATATGAGAAATTAACTAATAACCAACTTAAGTGGCTCACCGAAGATGATCAGAAATTCGAGGAAATAAAAAGGGCATTAATACAAGTGCCTGTATTGAGCCTCCCAGATGTGGGAAAACCTTTTTATCTTTTTGTGAATACATCAAACCAGACAGCATATGGAGCCCTTACTCAAGACTGGGCAGAAATTAGGAAACCCGTGGGGTTTGGTCTAAGTTACTTGATCCAGTAAGTAGAGGATGGCCTGCTTGTCTCCAAGCTTTGGTCGCTACAACATTATTAATAGAGGAAATTAGGAAGATGACCTTTAGTGCTCCTTTAAAGGTGTATGCTCCACACAATGTCAGAAGTGTTTTGCAACAGAAAGCGGAAAAATGGTTAACAGATAGCCGGATCCTAAAGGATGAAACGATACTGATTGACTCCCCTGACTTAGAACCGAGGGTAACCTCTGCTCAGAGTCCAGCACAGGTTTTTTTTGGAGAGCCATCGGAGAAATTACAACGCAACTGTTTCGAGGTAATTAAGACCTGGACTAAGGTGAGACCAGATTTAAGGGATACCGAGTTGGAGAAAGGAGAAGCACTGTTTGTAGATGGCTCCTCCCGAGTGGTGGAAGGAAAAAGATAATCAGGATGTGCAATAATTAAGGGCCTAGAACCTGTGAAAAAAGAAAATCAGGATATGAAATAATTAATAAGGACCTAGAACCTGTGGAATCAGGACCTTTGAGTCCATCATGATCAGCTCAGGCTTGTGAGCTGTATGCCCTGTGTAGGGCCCTGGAATTATTAAAGGGGAAAAGTGGGACTATATTTACAGATTCTAAATATTCATATGGGGTGGTCCACACTTTTGGAAAAATTTGGGAAGAAAGAGGTTTAATTAATACTCAAGGGAGGAATCTTATACATCAGGAATTAATAGTAAGAATTTTAAGGACATTAAGAAAACCAAGGGAGAGAGCAGTGGTACATGTAAGAGGACACCAAAAGGGATTAGATTACTGAACCAGAGGAAATAATTTAGCAGATAAAGAAGCCCAGGAAGCAGCCTTGAGGACTCAGGTCATTAAAATTAACGTAGTACAGGAGGAAGAAAGATGAGAGGAAGGAGAAAAGAAGTTTACCCCTGAGGAACAAACAAAATTGGAGAAAATAGGGGCTAAGTTAGAACAAGGAAAATGGACACTGCCTGGCGGGCGAGAGATGTTAAAAAAAAGCCTGTGCTAGGAAATATTGGAACATCTGCATGCACAAACACATTGGGGTACAAAGGCGTTAAGTGATCATTTCCTTAAACAATTTGGCTACATTGGGATTTTTGAAATAAAACAAATTACACAAGGTTGCTTAACTTGTCAGAAGATAAGAAAGTGTTTCGACAAGTAGCTACGGGAGGGAAAAACACAACTTACAAACCTTTTGAGAAAATACAAGTTGATTTCACTGAATTGCCCGAGGCAGGGAGGATAAAATATCTATTGGTAATAGTAAATCATTTAACACAATGGGTAAAAACTTATCCTGTAACATGAGGTACGACACAAACGGTGGTAAAAATTTAGAGAAGGAGCAATCCTGCAAGAGAAGTATAACTGCCAGGTAAGTTCCTTCATCCTTAGTTCTGCAATTCTTTATTAGAGCATTTGATACCTAGATATGGGATAATCCAGTACATTGATTCTGATCAGGGCACACACTTTACTTCCAAAATAATAAAATTATTATGTCAATCATTAGGTATTCAGTGGGAATACCAGTGTGCCGCGTGCCAGGTGCCACATGCGAGGTACAGTATGCCACGTGCAAGGTGCAGCGTGCTGCATGCAAGGTGACATGTGCCACATGCAAGGTGCCAGGTGCCACATGCAAGGTGCAGCGTGCAAGGTGCCGCATGCGAGGTGCAGCATGCCACGTGTAAGGTGCAGTGTACTGCATGCAAGGTGCCGCATGCGAGGTGCAGCGTGCCACGTGCAAGGTGCAGCGTGCTACATGCAAGGTGCAGCGTGCCACGTGTAAGGTGCAGCATGCTGCATGCAAGGTGCAGCGTGCAAGGTGCAGTGTGCAGCGTGCCACATGCCACATGCAAGGTGCAGTGTGCCACGTGTAAGGTGCAGCATGCTGCGTGCAAGGTGCAAGGTGCAGTGTGCAGCGTGCCACATGCAAGGTGCAGCGTGCCACGTGCCAGGTGCCGCGTGCAACGTGCTCGCGTGCTGCATGCAGCCCGGCAGGGTGGCCTTGCATAAAGTGTGTGGCTTCCCACGGCCACTGGTGCACCATGTGTGTGTCAGGGGGGTGGCTGCAGGGGGACACCAGCCAGCGAAGCCCCCCACTGGCACCCCTGCCTTGCACGCTCGCAGGGGGCCCTTGCACACCTGGGCTCTGCACTGGGGGTCCTTGGTGGGTGCCGCCAGCTCAGGAGGGTCCCCATGTGTCCCCCACCGTGCAACCGGGTGAACCTGTGGGGAGACGGGTTTGCACGGGCGCTGATGGGGGGTGGCGAGGAGGGAAGGTATGGGAGGAATGTGTGGAAAGGGAGGGAAGGGCTGGAGCGCTGCGTGGGCCGTGGCCGTGCCGCTCGGACTGTGCGTTCCCGCTGCAGGTGGGGGATCCCAAAAATGTCTCCTCCTGCTCCCCCCGTCCCTCCCTGCCTGCGCCCAAACCCTCGCCCTGTTCCCTGCTCCCAAATTCTCCCATTTCCCTGCAACTCCTCCCTGCTCCTTCCCTCCATTTTGCATATGGTGAACCCCCAACCTCAGCCCCCCGCTCCAGCACCCCCACCCCCACCCCAGCTTTTGCAGCTTTTTGGAGAAAAAAAATTCTCTCTGCCAGCTCGGGCATTACCACCTTTCCCAGGAGATTCCTGCTTCCATCGGGATGGGACTTCCCGCCAGCCAAACTCACTTCATTAGTGTCATTAAGCCTTGCCCACGTGCCTGGTGCCAGGGCACCGTGCACCGATGCTTTCCCAGGCATCCCTCCCCTTGCCCTGCTGCCAACCCCGCTGGCGCTGCCGCCGTCCCTGCCCCGAGTTCCATGCTCTGTGAAGGTTTTATAGATGACCACGTCCATGTGGTGTCACATCAAACAAGCCAGGATGGAGCAACTGGGATCACCGTGCCGGCTGGTGACCGGCTGGATGCGGAGTTTGCTAGGACCAGACCAGTGCACTGAGGTGGGACCTGTGTCCCACACTGGCTCTGGTGGTCTCCTCCTCCTCTTGTGCCTGGAAAAAGCAGCTGGTGGGACTGAGAGCGGCTGAAGGCACCAGCCCGAGCAGGGGTGATCCTGCGGACCCCCAACACACTGCGGTTGGCCCCTTTCTGGGGTGCACTAGGGGTCACCCACTTGCGGGGATGCTCCAGGTCTGTTTAAGGATCCTTTGTGCAATGAGAACTGGCCACAGGGCTGCAATTACACTACTATTCTATAAAGATTTTAGCTTATCCTCACGCAGAATTTCTAGCAATTAGCATCGCTTTCCTATTACTCCCCTTTCCCTGCTCCCCAAGAGCCAGTTCTGCTCTTTGGGGACACCCGGGTCACCCAGCCAGGCTCCAGCGTGGCGAGGACCCTCTCCATGACACCACCCATCCAGGCTGCAGCCACATTTGTCCCTGCTGCTCTCTTCCAACCCCAAATCCCAAAGAGCTAATTGATCCACCCAGTTAGTTAATTGATTTATAGCTATTAGAGCCTCTAATTAACCGACCAGCTGGAAAGCTGTGTGTTATCTGCCCGGTGGGAGCAGCCTTGAGAATCAGCCAGCTCCGAGGGGCCGTGGGCTGACCCGTCCCCGCGATC
The DNA here is from genome assembly GCF_023634155.1 of Falco peregrinus. Lineage (NCBI taxonomy): Eukaryota > Metazoa > Chordata > Aves > Falconiformes > Falconidae > Falco > Falco peregrinus. Next base: position 4,335,556 of record NC_073736.1, on the reverse strand, counting down.
GGCACCACTCGTTCACCGACTTTGAAGGATTTTATTCCACCTCAAGCTTTGGCTTTTCCCTTTTATCTCCGTCCTTGCTAACGTTTAGCACCAGTGAACTCCCTCGGAGCCTCCCTGTTCCCTTTTATTTCTTCCCACGTTCTTGCAAGGTCACAAACTCCTCTTCCCCTGCCGTGTTGGTGTAGCGCTGAGCAGCCCAGTTCAGACCAGTTTGTTATCGCCGTGTTCCCAGCCAGCAGCGAAACCTCCCGCTGCTGTCAGCACCTGACACAATCCAGATGTTTGTTAAGCATCGGGAAGGTGATGCATCCCACCGCGGGGCCAGGCGAGATGTCTGTACCTTGTACTGGCACATCTGGCCGGTGCTGAGGGGCTCCCGGGGGTGCCGTTCCCTGTGGGAATGCGGGGAATTAAGGAGTAGGAGATGCTGGAGGTGCCTGGCAGAGGTGCTCAGTGCCTGGCTGCTCCTGTCACCAAAATCAGGAATAAACCCTCTTAACACCAATGCAGGCTGAAGAAGCAGGCACTGCGTTATTGCAGCGCTGGGGACGTGGGGGATGGCTCCGAGCATCAAAATTCCAGAGTTTTTATACACTTTTTCAGTCAAGTCATTGTTCTTTTGAACATATTTGTTTTGAACCTATTTGAACATATGAACAAAAGAAAAACAGGTTCTTTTACATAAAAATGCATACTATGCTCGCTCTTCAATTTACCTTTTACATTGGGTGGTTTCACCCATCGCACGATCCCATCGATACTGCAATCTTACTATATTTTACATATATATATACACATCTAATATATATATATTAAAACTTGCAATCATTGGTCAAATCTGCATAGCTCTACTGATTGGCGTCCTTGATATTCAAATCAAGACAGAAGGGTAACGGGATTTCCAAGCAGCGTAACTCGTGTCCATTGTACGTAACTAGTATCCATGACAGTCTCCTTAACAGTTTCTTAACAATCCTATAGTTACAACTCCATGGTTAATTATTTGAAATATTTAACTCTATAGATACTAAAGCAGAACATATTGTTTCTATAGTTAGCCAAAACACACCACACCTGCTATTGCTGTACCCGTTCTATCACACTTAGCTTCTTATATTTCTATATTAAATCTCATTTGATTTCAAATATTTGTAACACCCTGGGGATGCAGGGGGTCCCCTTGCATGGGGGTCCGTGCCCTGGGGATGCAGGGGGTCCCCTTGCATAGGGGCTCTGTGCCCTGGGGATGCAGGGGGTCCCCTTGCAGGGGGCTCCGTGCCTTGGGGATGTAGGGTGACCCCCTAGCATGGGGGCTTCTTGTCCCGGGGATGCAGAGAGCCCCCTTGCATGGGGGGCTTCATGCCCTGGGGATGCAGGCCCCCCTCCTTGCACAGGGGCTCTGCCCTGGGGAAGCAGGGGGTCCCCTTGCATGGGGGCTCCGTGCCTTGGGGATGCAGGGGGTCCCCATGCAGAGGGGCTCCGTGCCCTGGGGATGCAGGGGGTCCCCTTGCACGGGGGCTGCAGAGGTGGGGATGGAGCAGGATCGGGAGCAGCGCCCAGAGGCTGATGCAATGCAGATCTTCAGGTCTCGAATCAAAGGGCTTTAAACCAGGTTTGCTGAGAGGTCGGAGATAACCGCAGGAATTTGGCTGGCCCTGGTGATCAGAGGCTGACGGCAGAAGGGGTGCTGCCCTCAGAAAATGAGGCGGGGGGTGTCTGCCCCGTCCGTGCCCCAGCTAGCCAGGGTTTGTTCCCAGCAGCTGGAATTCGGTGTAAGGAGCTGCAAACGCAAACAGGAGGGAAAAGCTTCCAGGATTAGGGCAGGGTGGCTTTCTAGGAAAGGCAATCAATGCTGGGGAGGCCCTGGGGGAGCTCCCTGGGGTGGAACTGGCACCTGGCTGCCCTCGGCGATCGCCGGCTGATGGTTTGCACAAAGCACACGTGGGGTGGGGGTGGGGGTGGGGGCGATCTGGCGGCCCCGCTGGGAGAGGCTGCCGGAGCTGAGCTGGGGGCGGGGGGCTCTCCGGCACTCCCCCTCGTTGCTCAGCTCTTCGGCGGGGCAAGCTGCTCTCCAGGGCCACCTGGGACTGATCTGCCAGGTAAACCCCTCAATTTGGAGAGAAAAGTGTCGTTATTATTCTCTCTTTTACTCTGGTGCTGTCCCTGCTGACCTGCGAGCGGTGCCTGTGCTGCCATTAACCCCTGCTAGCCTGGGGAGGGGGTGGCCAGTCCTAACTGGGAGCCCAGTGCCCCAGCCGGGCTGGGATCAGTGGGTTTTGGGGCAGAGCATCCCCTGCTCACCGCTGCCGCATCTCTTGCCGTGAGCCCTGCTCCCTGACCCCACAGCCTGGCAGCGGGGAAGCCCCGAAGGCCACCCCAGGGAGCCCTTTGCATCTGCAGGGTTTGAGCCCCGAGCCCCTATGGGGAGCCCAAACCGTGTCCCATGGGAGCAGCACAGGGGCGGGGATGCAGCCTGGAGTGGGGCTTGCACCCCGCTCCGGTGCGGGCTGCCCAGGGGCACCCAGCGGGCAGGTTGCCCAAGCCCAGTGGGGCGATGCGGGCGAGGGCGAGCGGCTGGGCCAGGATCCCGTGGGACAATAGTGGGGTGGTGCCGCTGGGTGCTGTGACCCGTGGGGCTGGCACAGGGCGATTGAAACGTGGCTGCAAGCAAGTGGAGGCTTCGGGTGAGTTGCAGGCGTGCCAGTGCCAAGGGAGCCACCGTGGCATTGCCAGGTCCCATGTCTCCTCCCAAAATGGGGAGCGGGTCCATGTGGCCCCCAGCTGATGCATCTCCTGCGGGTCCTCGCTGGTGGTGGTGCCCTGTGGCGCTGGAGGTGACCCAACGCTTGGCAGAGCTGGGAGCACCACAGGTGGCACCGGACAGGCAGCTGTCCCCCAGCTGGCAGTGTTGTCCTATGGGATGTGCTCACCCCTGTGTAAGAAACTATGGACTAGGGTATTGTTTATTAAGATTTATGTTAAACCCAATGTAAAGGTTAGGCAACAAAAGATATGAAATCACTTATGCAAACAGCCACCAGACACCGCTTGTGTAAGATAGGACAACCGCAATCAACTAAACCAGATACCGCTTGTGCAAGATAAGATAACCACCAGATATCCAGGAACCGACAGAAACAGGACAAACAACCCCATATAAGGACATATGAGTGAGGGGTCAACTATGGGATGAAGGAGGAAGACTTCTTACTTCGGCCTCAACGACCACCAGGAGGCAGAAAACGACCCCCTAACAACAACTGAAGCATGCGCAGAGTACCTCCACTACTTCATGAACACGGAAGTAAAGATGTATAAAAAGGGACTGTTTGAACTGCTCAGGACGGCAGTTGGCGGAGCGCAGACTCCCCTGTCGTCCAGCGCTGGTTTTGCTCATATTCTACTTGCTATAATTAATAAAATTTTAGTTGGATTATGATCTGTTGTGGTCTCAATTTATAACACCTGCCTCTCCCTTTGCAGCTGGGTGCTGACCGGGGCCCTTCTCCTCGCTGGGACTGGGGCCAGGACGAGCTTTTGGGAAAATGTTCTCACTGGTGGGCAGGCAGACGAACTTCAGCGGGAAGGTAGGTGGTTTTGCAACCCTCCTGCTGCCACACAGCTGTGGTTTGCGATGGAGGAGCAGGGATGGGTGCTGGCTCTCCATCGCTTGGGATGTTAAGGAGCTGGGAGAGCATCACTGTGGTATGGGGAGTCATCTGGGACCTCAGCCGGGAAAGGAGGGTGATTGGGCTTCTGGCTCCTCATCCTTGGTTAGCATCCAGCTGATATAAGGGTAAAGGTGAGGGTCTCATCCTGCTTTCATCTCCCTGTGCCCTCTCTATACCTCGGTCCATGGCAGGCTGGATCCCTGTCGCCCTGTGCGTATGGCCTGCAGCACAGGAGGGGCAGATGTGCCCAGTAAGTGGCGAGCAGCCCTGCGGCAAGGGTTGGTGGCACTGGGGGGTTCACCTGCACATCCAGGGTGGTCAGAATTCAGGGGCTCTGCCAGGAGCAGGAGAGGCAGAAGGAGCTGGGGGCTGTGGTGGGGAGGGGGAACCACGGCAAAGCCAAAACAACTCAGCTGCTGTCCTCACCGGTGGCAATTTGTCATTGCAGTCCGGCCCCAGGGACCCCAGACAATTCCATGGCCCTTGGGACGAGAACAGGAGACAGGAACCCTCAGACTGTCCCCCGCCATCCCCTTGGGATGACAGAGAAGGCAACCGAGGACCTGAGGGCTGCTTCGGAGAGGTGAGGCAGGTGGTTAGGGGGAGATGGGTCCGATGGTGGCGGCTGGTGGCTGTCCCTTGCATGCCACTATTGTCACTGGTGGTGATTTGCCATTGCAGTGCGGCCCCCAGGCCCCCAGACCCTTCCATGGCCCTGCCAATGTTCCTTGGGACAAGGAGGACAGGAGACGGGGACCCCATGACTGTCCCCCAGCACCCCCTTGGGATGACAGAGAAGGCAACCGAGGACCTGAGGGCTGCTTCGGAGAGGTGAGGCAGGCGGTGAGGGGGAGATGGGTCTGGTGGTGGCGGCTGGTGGCTGTCCCTCGCATGCCACTATTGTCACTGGTGGTGATTTGCCATTGCAGTGCGGCCCCCGGGCCCCCAGACCCTTCCATGGCCCTGCCAATGTTCCGTGGGACAAGGAGGACAGGAGACGGGGACCCCATGACTGTCCCCCAGCACCCCCTTGGGATGACAGAGAAGGCAACCGAGGACCTGAGGGCTGCTTCGGAGAGGTGAGGCAGGTGGTTAGGGGGAGATGGGTCCGATGGTGGCGGCTGGTGGCTGTCCCTTGCATGCCACTATTGTCATTGGTGGTGATTTGCCATTGCAGTGCGGCCCCCAGGCCCCCAGACCCTTCCATGGCCCTGCCAATGTTCCTTGGGACAAGGAGGACAGGAGACGGGGACCCCATGACTGTCCCCCAGCACCCCCTTGGGATGACAGAGAAGGCAACCGAGGACCTGAGGGCTGCTTCGGAGAGGTGAGGCAGGCGGTGAGGGGGTGGTGGGCTGCAGGGGGTGGTAGCAGTAGTGGGACTGAGGGCAGGGAGTGGGTGAAATGGGGCAGGGGCCATTCACTGCCCTGGTGGCAAGGACAGTGCATGGGGACAGGTTTGCCTGCACAGTGCTGGCAGCAGCAGCAGCCTGGCTTCTCTGCTCTGCAGCTGCAGCGTCCCCTGTACTGCTCAGTGCCTTCAAACCACCCCCTTCCCCGCAGGAGCCACAGATGCCTGACCCCAACTGCATTGCCTGGCCTGAATTCCCGGACAAGATGCAGCACCCACCCAGGCACCCCGCCAGCCTGCCATGGTGGGTGCCCATGCCAAGGGTGGGGGGCGCGGGGGGACTGTGCAGCGGTGGGGTGGCAAGCAGGGGCACTGGGGCCATGCTCTGCAGCGGTGCACAGCCAAGGGGTGATGCAGCGTTGAAGCTGGCTGTGCTCAGGGTAGGGGGGCTGCACCAGAGACCCCTTCCAGCCTAAATCCCCCACCCTGGGGCTGCCTTTGCTCCTGCAGGAGGCGAGGCGGCTTCAGGGGTGGCTGGCTGCTCAGGGGCTCTCGTGGCCGTGCTAAGGCATGCAGCCAACTCCTTCACCTTCAGCACCAAAAGCGCAGCAATTTCCAGCACCTGCAGTGTACCTGGCCCTCCAGAGGTTTGTGCCAACCCTGTACCAGCTGCTCAGGGCTGTGAGGGGCCCCACGCAGCGGCAGCATCTCCACGGTGCTCACCAGCATCTCCTGGGGCAGAGCAAGGAGCCGCTCCCATTGTGTTTCTTTGCTTTGCAGGGAATAAACCATCCCCAAGGTCCTTCTCTGGGATGAGCAATTGGAGGGTCAGTAACCCACAGCACCGTGGTCCTCCTAAGTCATGTAACAGCAGGAAACAGAAGGCTCAAGTTGTAGGTTTTCACATGCTCCATCCCAGCACCCAGCAGTGACCCAAGTTTGCACGGTCTTGAGCCCTGCACGGTGCCCCCATGCCCCCAACCAGTGTGGTCTCCCCCAGGGCCCGCCAGCAGTGAGCAGCAAGGTCCCTGAGCCCCCCACACCGGCCAGCACCCCTCAGAGGAGCCCAGCTGCTGATCCTCAGGCTGCGACGACAGAGGCTGTGGAGCCGGAGCAGGCAGCAGGAGCGATGCTGGTAGGACAGCATCCTTCTGCTGGGGGCAGGCAGGGATGCTCGTGCCCCTTGGAGGTGCCTGGCTTGGGTGTCTCTTCGGCCAGCGTAACATCTTCCTTCTCTCTCATCCAGCCTTTTCGCTTTTCACCTTGCTGTCTCTTTGCCAGGCACGGAAATTTTCCTGACTCTTCTCTGGGGCTGCAAAGCCCCATGGTTCCCTTTGGGTTTTAGCACCCCATCTGTCCCCTCTCCCAGCTCTTCTTCCCAGAACAGACCTGTGTCCCAGTCTCACACCATTGCATCTCCCCAGGTTGAGTCGGAAACCAAGGAGAAACCTGCGGGCAGCCACAGCCAGGGCCCCTCTGCTTTGGAAATGGAGCCAGCCCCCCTGGAGGAGAGCTCTGCTGAGACAGAGAAGCACCCTGAGGTACCAGCTAATGCGTCTGCTCTTCCCACCTAAAAGCGGTGCCCAGGGGTGGTGGGAGCTTGCAGTCCCCTTTGCAACCCCTTTTTCCCCATGGACCCCGCAGTGCATCTGTAATCCTTTGAACAGGTAAAGCCGTGCAGCCAAAGTGTCCCTGAGGCTGGCACCGGTGGCGGGTCACATCCCTCGGATCCCACAGACCCTCTGGAGCCTGTCCCCAAGGACAGCACAGCAGCCAGCTCCGTGGGAGAGGTCGGTGCTGAGCTGCATCCGCGTTCCCAGGGACGGCAGCATCTGCAGAGCAGAGCTGGGGAAACCGAGGCACACGCTGCCGGCGATGGGGTGGGTTGCCCACCCTGGGTGGGAGCCCATCAGGGCACTGCTGCAGGCAGGGGGTGTGTGGGCAGCGCTGCCTGTGTCCCCCAGCCCCATTCTCTCCCGCAGCATCTTGGAGGTGTTCAGCCATCCGAAAACTCGCAGGTCCCGACAGGAGCTGCCGCAGAGCCCGATGCACAGCCCAGCCAGGCTTCCTTGGACACCTGCACCACACCAGAGACCTCAACGCCGAGCTTGCACCCTCCTGGGTCCAGTGCGATGGAGCCAGTAAGGGGCTCAGGGTGCCTCTGCTCCCTCGCGCTCACCCTGAGGCAGGTGCCCAGGGCTCAGGGATACTGCCACAGCCCAGGAGCAGTGGAGTGGGATCCCTCATATCCCTCTGGCCTCCCTGTTTGCAGGATTATGGGCTGGGGTTAAAGTGCTGCTTTGAGCCTGTAGCTGGCTGCACCGGAGATGCTGATAAACGGGAGACAGCTGGGAGAAAGGCCAAAAAAATAACTAGAGGCTTGAGAGCGTGCTGGAGCGTGAACGACCCCGGGACTCAAGCTTTAACGAAGCAAATGAGAGCATTGCAGAGCAGCTTAATTACTGCCTAATGGGGAAGAGAAATGGCTGGTGGGGCTCTCGGTGGTCATGCTGCCAGGGCTGGGCGGAGGGGAGAGCTGGGGGCAGCTCTCGCGCCCGAGGGAAGGGTGGCAAACCAGCACCCCAGGGAGCCAAGGTCCCAGCGGGTTCCCCCGCAGGGTGACCGGTCCCTGGCTAGTAATCTGTATGGGCAGCCCCTGTTTGGCCCCAACCTTGCCCAGTCCCTCTCCCCTTCAAAGCATCTGACCCTTCCTCACCTTTTCCACCACGCAGGATGCAGGTGACCAGCAGAAGCTCTGCTCCACGCTCCCAACACCCTCCCCAGCCAGCATGGACCTCCGCTCCGCCGCCATCCTCGCCAGGAAGGAGGAGATCGAGCTGGTGAGTCCCGGTGGCCCCTGGCCGAGGAGTGTAGGGGTCTGGGGCTAGCTGCAGTGGGGGGAGCTCACCCGAGGACCCTTTGAACCGCGGTGGGAGAAGCAGTGTTGGGTGATGGGGGGACATGAATTTGGCATCTTTGGGGTCGCTGAGGAGAAACCCCTCCTGGTGATGGTGGATGCAGGGGAAGGTGCTCATGGGCAAGGAGTTTGCAGGGGCTCAGATGCTGTCAGAGGGTTCATGAACCCACCTCAGAGGGAAAAATATCCCTGGACGGGGCTGCATGCTGCTGGCTGGGAGGTTTTGGGGTGCCCTGTGCTGACCTCGTGCCGTTCCCCTGCAGTCCTACCAGCAGTTTAGCCTGACCATCGCGGTGGTGGCCACAATGTTGCTGCACAAAGAGCCCTCCATGGAGGCGGCGCTGGGGCTGGCACTGAGGGCCAACCTCCGCCAGGGCCGGATCCATCACCTCCAGGAGCTGGAGGACTTCATCAACAACTACGACTCATCCACCCTCAGCCACTGAGGGGGTGGCCAGGGCAAGCGGACAGACACCCCCTCTCACCAGCCAGGGCTGGGGGGGTGATGGGGGGCCGTGTTGGTGCATAGGGGTGCTTGTGATGGTGTTGAACCCTCGGGGCAAGGTACTATGGACATGCTGGTGTGGTCCCACCATCCCTCTTGGAGATGGAGGAGGCGGGGGGGGGGATATGCTTAGTTTTAGCCCTGCCCAGACCTGTATGGGCAGCAAAAGGGGGAGCTGGTTTGACTGGAGGGTGGTGGGAGGGAGAGCGGCTGCAGGGAGCTCCCAGCCACCCTGGCTCCACGCTCTGTTCCTGGTTCACAGGGATGTGCCCAGAAACCCTGGGGGTTGTTCTTGGCTTTAAATCTAATAATAAACTGGCTGTGATCTTTGCAGCCCTTGTTTTGCTGTTGTTCTGGTCTCGCTCTCCTGGGGCCGGTGAGGGAGGGGTCCCACAGTGAACCCACCGTGGGGGACCCCTGGTTGTGACAGAGGGCAGCGGCCACCCCTGGGGCTCATGCTGCTCTGGTGGCACGGTCAGTGCCGCGGTGACCCTGGGATGAGGAGGAAGGGGCAGACGTGTGGTGGCTCTCCTGCGTTGGGATTTCAGCCAAACTTTATTGGAGCATCGCCCCTGGTCCCCTCCCCGTGGTGGCTGCAGGACACGGTGCCACCAGGGATGGAGAGCATCTGGCAGTGTTGCTCATCCTTCAAGGAGGTGTCTGAGGGAAGGATCCGAGCCTGGTGGCCAGCACCCCTCCTGTCGCCATGGGTCCTCAGCAGCAGCCCCCCAGCGGGACGATGCAGGCAGCTGCCTTTGTCTTAAGCACCCGGCCGCCCTCCCCTGCGTGCGGCTGCTCTCCGGGGCTGCCGCCGTGTCTGAGATGGGAGCCCTGGCCCGGGCTGCCGGCTCTCTGCTCCCTACCTGCTTTACCAGTTCCTAATTGCGGGAGAGGCCGGCAGGAATTGCAGGCTGTGCTTTGCCAGCAGCTGCCGGGGGGAAGGATCCCAGCAGCTTCTCCCCACTAGCCTTGGGCTGCGTCCAAAACGCACGTGGAACCTGTTAAGACTATGGCAGCGGCTGGCAGGACCCGGCAGGGACCGGTGGGACGGCAGTGCCAGCCAAGGGCCCCCGGGTCCCCACTGCTAGGATACACTGCAGTGCTTGCTGCTGCCCCGCAGCTTCGCCGTCCTGCCCCCAGCCCTCCCCGGGGGCTCCCTGCCCAGGGAACTCATCCCGGGCTTGGGAATGGGCTTCCCAAAGAAGAAACCCTCTTCCTCCGAGTCTGAGTCCGAAGATGAAGAGCAGGTGGGACACCAGGAGTCGTCCTCCTCCGTGATGTCCTGCAGGTCGACGTCCTCTGGCCGTGGGCTGTGCCTGGCAGGGGGTGTGCCCGCTTGGAACTGCGGGGTTCCATTGCCTGTGGGTGTTCGGGGGTCAGGGACCCCTGAAACTGGGTGGCCCAAGGCTCCAGGCTCGTTGGGACCCTCTGCGCTGGGCTGGGGGGCGGAGGGGTGGCCGGCTGGTGGCCCCAGCATCCCTGTGTGCGCAGCATCCCTGCTCCGCTCCTTAGCAGCTGCTCCACAGTCCTCCAGGCTCCTGAATGCAGGATGCACAGGGGCCTGATCCAAAAAAGCCTCTGGAAGAAAGAAAGCAAGGATGGGTGAGGAAGAGGAAGGCTGAGCCTGCCCTGCACAGCCCCTCACACAGCGCTTCAGGCTGCAACAGAGGGTTGTACCAACCAAACCGCAGCCCCCAGCACTCGCCATGCTGTGGGAGGTGGGCTGGGGGCTCGTGGCTGCTGCTCCAGCCCTGAGTTGGGCTGCACCCATGCGACATAACCCATAAACCACCCCAGAGCCTGGCTTTGCTCCCGCTCCCCTCGTGCCACGTGGCAAGTGGAGCAGTAGGATCCCTACCAGCCCCTTCCACCCGCTGCCTGCAGCCCCCGGCCGCCGAGGTGCTGCCCGTCCCCGGCGTGGTCCTGCTGCCGGGGCTGGCTCTGGACAGGGGTGTCGAGTCAGGGGACGGAGCCGAGGCGAAAGCGGAGTCGGAGGAGTCGGAGGCGGTGGAGGATGCATCCTGCCCCAGGCTGCAGGTCTCGGAGCAGAAGAGCCGGCCGCGGCGGGAGGTGAGGGGCTGCCCACGCAGCGGCTTTCGGCAGAGGCTGCAGCAGAAGCAGGCGGCTCGGGCATGCCAGTGGAGCCCTTGGTGGGTGGCCTCCTCGCTGTCGGCACCTGAGGGGCAACCACGGGTGAGGGGGAGGCTCTTCCCATGGTTGTGTGCCAAACCCCATCCTCCGTGCCAAGCCGAGCCGCGGGGCTCTGGCTCTGCAGCCCTCCCAGCCCAGGTGCTGCCTGCCCGGGCAGGGAAGCCCCAGCGCACCCTGCCCAGGGTTTGGGGGGGACAGGGGCCATACTGATGGGGTCTCCACAGGCTTGGCATGGCTCGGCAAAGAGGCTCTCAAAGCAGCCGCAGCAGCAGGGCCGGCCACTCTTCATCACGTAGCGCTGCCCACGCAGGGGCACGTCACACTCCAGGCAGCAGAAGTGCTCCAGGTGCCAGCGCCGGCCCTCCGCCTCGATGCACTCCTCCATGAAGATCAGCTGGAGGATGAAAAAAACCCCATCCCCTAAGCACCCAGATAGAAAACCCACAGCCCGGAGGGTGCTTTGCTGTGCCGAGGAGCGAGGAGGAGCCCCCATGCCTTGGCATGGGCATGGGGCTCGCTGCAAGGGATGTAAAAGCCTCTCCCCTGCCCGGCACTCACCTGGTCGCAGGAGGCACAGCGGGGCCGGAATAGCTCAGCATGGTGCCTGCCGCAGTAGATCCTCCCGTCCTGCTGGAAGTAGATGAGGTCCACCAGCGGCTGGTGGCAGAAATGGCAGGAGAAGCAGGACGGGTGCCAGAACTGGTCCCCCAGCCGAGATGCTGAAACCCCCGGGTCCCCTTTGTTCAGCTTCCTGCCGCACTGCAAGGCAGAGGGACGCGGGGTTTGGGGCCAGGCTGGCTTCTGGGGACAGGTCCCCGCCGGGGAATGGGTGCTGGGGGGATGCCTCACCTTCTTGCAGGGACAGCCATGGCAAGGACCCGGCACGGGACATGCCAGCCCCTGCCCCAGCGCCTCCCGTCTCCGTCGGGCGCTGAAGGCTCGTAGCTGCCTCCTCTCCTCCTCCGCGAGGTCAGGGCAGTACCGCTCCTGCACGGGGAGGTGGAGGTGAGGTGGTGCACGGTGGGTGAAGCCCGGGGTGGGCAGCACCCAACAAATAGGTGTCTTACATCGCAGTCCTGAGGCGGCAGCTGCTGCAGGAGGGCTCTGGCACGGAGCTGGATCCTGTCGGCAGGAGAGGCAGGCGGCGGCGAGCAGGTACCGAAGCACAGTGGGACCTTGGGATGTGGCACGGGAGAAACACAAGCAGATTTTTTAGGGCGATCAAGCTGCGTTGCTCCAAGCTGCTAAAACCTATTTCATCCCGGGGCTGGGGATGCTCTGCTGTGGGTACCACCCCTGGATGGCACCCGCAGGGCTTGAGGAGGGTGGGGAGCAGAGGGAGCCCAGGGAGAGCTGGGGTGCTGCCCACCTCAGGGGGCACGGGGTCCGCGGGGGGCTCCAGGTACTCTTCCAGGGCACAACCGGAGTCGCTGTCGGACGAGGCCGGCGGCAGCCCGGTGGCGGTGCTGCAGGGGGGAGGCTCGTCCCGCTGGGGCCATGCGGGGCTCGGCAGGGACATGAGCTGGGGAGAGAGGAGCAGAGCTGGTGAGACCCCCGGCGAGGCAGGGGGCAGGGGGCCATCCCCAGGACATGTATCATCCCACCTGCCCAGCGCGGACCTGTCTCCACGTGGCAGCAGGATGAGCAGCCCCTCAGCCCAGGGAGGGACCCCAGGGCAGGCCCAGCCAGGATGATGCTCAGCACTACCACGACCTCAGGACCCTTGGCTGAACCCCTGCAGAATTCCAAGGGCTTTTGGGGGCTGCTCCTTTCTCTGCAGGGGTTATAAGCAAGCCCACACCGAGGGCATGGGTGCTTGGCAGGGCTGGGGCTTTCTCTGCCAAGCAGGAGGCGCCGATAGGATGTTGATGGGTTGAAGCTGAGCTGGGAAGACCCTGGGTTCTCCAGCTAGAACAGGTTTTGGAAAATGGCACAACAGGTTTTGGGAAATAGCACTGGCCGTTCGCTCACTCACAGCAGGAGATTCTCCCTGGCTGCCACCAGTCGTTTGCTGGCAACAGCTAATCCCTGGTCTAGTGGCCTGGCCCTCAGTGGGACAGTGGGAGGAGACGGAGGTCTAGTGCAGTTCAGTGGAAAATAATTTATTCCCCTCGGGCTGCTATTGTTCTGCCCCGAGTGGCTGTTCCTGCCTGGGCGGCCAGCTCGCCCGGCCGCCACCACCTCGCCGGGCTGATGGTTACGCAGTGGAAACCCATCGGCTCCCGTCCCCTCCTCCCCACGCACTGCTCTTCTCTGCTCGCTTCCTTCCTGGCTTGGCTTTCCAAAACAAAGGCGAGATGGTGTTTGGTGGCTCCTGGGGCTCCCTGGACACCAGCCTGGAGCCTGACACCCTGTGCCCATGCTTACTGCCCCGGCATGGGGAGCAAGGGTGGGATGTGGGTGGGATGGACTGAGCTGCTGCTCTGGGGGCAAGTCCCGGTGTTGTGACCAAACAGCGCCAGGGATTCACTCTGTGCAGTGCCCACCCTGGATTGATCAGCTGCTCTGGAAAGCGTTTTACACAGCAAGTGGCTTGGCACAGGCTCAGGGTTGAGGGGCGATAACCCCCAGGCCACGCACCTAGGTCTTCCTGCATCACTGCCACCGTGAGGACCGGTTCACTCCACAACGGGATGCTACTTCTGCACATCTACTTTATCCCCCACTGCCAGCCCATGCTGTCAGGGCCATCCTGCCCAGCACCAGCATCCCCACTTGTCCCACTAACAGCTTCAACACCCCCAGCTCAGCCCCTGCTCCCAGTGTGCTCCTTCCACCACAGCTGCCCCTTCCTCTGTAGCATCATGGGGTGCTGGGGATGTTGCACCCAAAGTAGCCAGCTCTGCAGCTGGAAGCAGGTGGCATCAGCCTGGGGCAGCTCAAGTTTCCCTGCCTGCACCTGGGTCAATGATTAACGCCACAGATTGACTCATCAGCAGGATAAAACAAAAGGGCTGCTTGCTCTTTGTTGGGGTTTGGGGTCTGTTGGTCCTGGGGTTAGCTCAGAAAGTCTGCAGGGCTGGTTGCATGGTGCTGCTCCTCAAAGCTGTGTACAGCTCTGGAGGGGATGGGGATGAAATAATCTGACTCAACTCTGTGTATTTGCAGCTCAAAGACAGTCCTGGCCTTGCTGACTTGTTGAAGGACCACTGTACCACTGCTGCTGTTGGGCCAGTAAGCAGCCCCAGCTCTACAGCTGTGCAGGAGGACTGCATGTATCCATGTGGATGCTGAGTGAGGGTAACACACCTCTCTGGGTAACATGCATCTCTGCTTTTCCTTCCCCATGGGAGGTGGATGGCAGTCCTGGGCTGTGCTTGCCTTATTAAGCCTCTAAGCTGCATTTGTCTAATCTGTTGGGGCTTTGCTGTAAACAGACCCCTCGGATGCTCCGTGGATGCAGCGGCGCTGGTGGTGCTTGTGTGGCCCCAGCCCCGTGGCAGGATGCACAGGGCTGTCAGCAGGGAGCCCAGCAGGGTGATGATGGGGGGACAGTAGGGAGGGCAGGGCTCCTGCCCGCTGTGAATCCATGGGGATGTGCTGCAGAGCCCAGCCCAGTTTGATGTGATTACACCGGCTGGCAGCTGTCTGGGCCGTAGACAAGTCCCTGTAATTAGCCCCAGACAGTGACAGAGGTACGCGCCTCCCATGCTAAGGAGCCAGGCAGCCCCGACAGGTCTGTCTCCTCTGCTCCCTGTCCCCTCTTCCTTCCTGCCCTCCCTTGCTGCCTCCGGGCAGTCCTGCAAAGGATACCGGGATGCTCCCAGCCTGTCTCTGCTCTCAAGCAGTGGCAGGAAAGTCTGGACCAGGCATCGGAAGAGATGGCAGGAGGGCACTTTGGGGGAGCTGCTCCTCCCTGCCAGCACAGACCCAAGTGCTGGAGGTGCATCCCCCAGGAAGGGACGTGTGATGAGCCAGCTGAGCAGGCTGAGTGCCACCGGCATTCATTTACCTTTGCTTTAAAAGCCTCTTGTCCTGCCTGTGGAAGCTCCTCCAGACTGATTGCTCTGCTCCCTGGTGCTCTCTGAAGGATGGGCAATGTCCCCACCATGCTCCCCTGCCTTTCTCTGTTAGCACGGCTGCAAGCAGCCATGGAGGCTCCGCAGGACTCCCCTGACTGCTCTGAGCATGTTCCCCACAGTAGCTACAGCCCTTTGCGAAGCAGTCACAGCTCCCTGGGTAGGAGAAGCTAAAATGCATGGAAATATTAATCTTATTTGGCTCCCCAGGAGCAGCCCTGTCTCCAGCTGGCCATGGGAGCATGTGCAGGCTCCCAGCCCTCTCCTGCCAAGGTCACACATTAACTTGCAGTGCAGCCACCCTGGCCCATTCGCATTCAGCACAGGCTCCCCCTTCCCAGCGTGGCCAGGGGCTGATCTGCATCTCTGCCCCAGCTTTTGGTTTTCTAAAGTCACCCCTTCATCTCAGCAGACCCACCTTCAGACCCCTCTAGCCTATTTTTCAGAAGCACCCAACACTCCCTAGCTCCGCCACCCTGAGGAAACACAACAGCTTGCCATCACCAAAAAGATCGGATCCCCTTTCAAGCACCCAAAACCCCTGGCAGCTTTCAGAGGCATAGTTCTGTATTCACCACCTCACCCACAGGATAACCTGTTTTTGTTTGAGCTCCTGTCAACACAGCTGCAACGAAGGTACATGGAAATAAAGATGCAGAACAATAAAGATGCATCTTTTTCTGGGGTGAGATAAGCTGATGATGGCTGGCAAGGCAAGCCAGAGCAGCTAATCCTGCAACGCAGCCCCAGCCAGGCTGCCTGAGCTGGAGCCTGTCTCACAAAGGAGCCAGGGGTGGCTTTTGGACCTGTGATGGCACGAGGTGGAGCAACGCTTGGGTGCTGCTGGCGGAGCAACGCTTGGGTGCTGCTGGCCGGGCACAGCAGTCTCATGGGCCAGCAGTGTGGAGGGACAGGGGCTGTGCAGCCCCCCCGAATGATAGGGGGGTGTCTCAGCATCCCACTCCGCCATATGGCACCATGTCCTCCACATCACCGGAGGGGACCATGGCCAACGTCATGGCCTATTTGCTCTCCAGGGGGATGTGCCAGTGCTGCAAAAGGCTTTTCTTCGTGTGTTTTCCCCCCTCGTGAGAGCACAGGCACGGCTGGCTGCCCTGGGTACCCATTAACCCACCGTAACTCAGCCATTCGTACACCCGCTGGTCCGAACCCAGCCCCCGAGCCCCCCGCCGCCACCGGATTTCATCCCGGCATGTCGGTGTGTGATGGGGCCCAGCCCCCTCCAGTGAAAACCTCCATCGCCAAGCCCAAAACATCCCATTCCCGCTGAATCCCGGGTGGAGGAGGGATGGCGGAGCCAGCACACCTTGGTGGAGACCCTGGTCCCCTGGGTGGCCGAGGGAGGTGGGCAGCCCTGGCAGCTCCCTGCCCACGCACCTGTCCGCACGGCCCGGGGTGGCAGAGTCTGGTGATGGAGTGGACATCGTCTCCTGCTCTCAGGGGACATTTTCCCCCAAAAAAAGCCCACGGGGGGAGCAATACCATTCCCCTTCCCTTAGTTATTTCTCCCAAAGAACAGCCAAAACCCCCTCCCTCTCCCCTCCTTCGCCTCCCCTTCCCCTGCAACAATTCCCGGACGGGGACTCTCCCGCTGCCCCCCCAACTCCAGCCCAACACGTAACCCACCCCAGGACCCCCCCCCCGCCCCCAGCCTCACCTACCTGCCCCCTCCCGGCGCCCCGGTCCCCGGGCTCCGCCGCTGCGCGCTCCGCCGCCCGCTCCAGCCCCGCCGCCGCCGGCCCGCCCCGCTCCGGCGGAGGGGAGGGAATGGAGGCTGAGCCGGGAAAACTTTGCAAAGCGAAAGGAAAACATCCAAGCTCAGGCAGGGAAACAATTTTTTTTTCTTCTCTCTCTCTCTTTTTTTTTTTTTTTTTTTTTTTTTTTTTTAATCTGCTCTGCCCAGGAAACTGGATCTGTGTCAGCCGGGGTCCTAATTACAGGCTTTTTAGCCTAAACCTACAGAGACAGCCAATGGCTGGGAATCACAGGCAGGGAGGGGAAGAGCAAAGGATGGCGAAGGGGGGAGTGAACATTAACCCTACAGGGGAAAGAGCTCCAGATGACAGCTATTTTTCTCTCCACCTCTCATTTTCCGAGCGTCCGCGCCCTTCCCTCCATCTGCGGCTCAGTTCACCCCGGGTTGCCGTTTTGATGACTTTTATGATCCGCGCGGTGAATTATTTTCCTACTTAGATCAGAAAGAGGTGAAGCTTCGTGAAAGAGGGGGGGCAAGTGTCATTACACCCCAATTTAGAGGTGGAGAACCTTTGGCTGGGCTCTCACAAAGGAGTTAGCCAGAGGCAAGTCAGGATGTCCTAGTTTTCACAAGCCCTAAACACCTGACGAGTCTCCTAAAAGCCATTTAGTCCGGCTTCAGCTCTGGCAACAGTCAGGGTAAAATTTATCAGAGTCTCTGACGTGAGGCAAAGCGTCTTTGTTGTATTTCTGCGTTACTTCTTACATGCCATAAGGCTTTCCTGCCTGCCGATGTGACTTCGGGGATGGGCACCAACGCAGCATCCCACCTCTGCGTGGACTGGACCAGACCCCTGCTACCCGTGTAGTCCAAGCACCTCGCTGCCCAGGGGCTGTGTCTTGTTTTGGGGCTCCATCGGGAGCCCTGAGGGGTGCAGGTGGCTCCTGCATTAGGTAGGTCTCTGGGAACAGGGTCAGGACAGCAGTGGAAATCCATAGTGATGGTAATTTGTCAGAGGAGGTGGCCAGGCTCCACCACAAGCTGGTGGCGGTGCTGGGAGAGGCCGTGTTGGTGCACAGGTTATTGCACCGGTGGTTTCTATCTCTGCAAAATCATTCGGGTGGGGAAAGAAGCAGGAGGAAAAGGAGAAGGGGCAGGGGAGCATCTCTGCAGGCTGCCATGCTCTGCATCCCCACACAGGGGGTCCTAGCAGTGCTGGTGAACCAGTGCCGCAGCTCCCCAGAGGCCCTTTAAGGTCTCAGCTCCGCGCCCAGGGAAGTGAATCCCTGTTTGGCTTTGGCAGGAGGTTGGTCTCCGCAGCTTTATCTTGAGTTTGCTGCTATGGACTTTGTACCCCTGGGTGGTGGCGGCGGGTCCCCCCTCCTCCCCCCCCCCAGCTCCTCAGCCCGAGCTGCAGAGCGGCTGCTGCCTGTGCTCCCCATGCTCCCCCATCCCTCTGCACGGTGGAAAGATTAATGGGCAAAGTGCTCGTTAGGAGACCAGCCGGACACCACGATTCAGACTCGACGGATCACTCAGGGCTTTCCGAGGTGGGACCTCTCCAACAAAGCCACCACCCTGCAAATGCCACAAGGTCCCCCACGGTGCTGGGCGAGCATGCACCGGCGACATGGTGAGTGTGATGGGCAGGATGGTGGCCCGACAGGCTTCCCTGCTGCCAAAGGACCGCGGCGTGCAGCCAGCAGCATCCCCACAGCAAGGGCTGCGGAGGCACGGCTTGGTGACCCGGCGCTGGAGCAGACCAGGAGTGCTCACACGTCACATCCGAAGAGTGGCAGCCCCTGTCACCCTTCCAAAGCCACCGCTGATGTCCAACAGCTCCACGCCTTACCAGCGCCGATGGGATTGTCATTGCAGAGCAACTACAATTGTCAAAATTGACTTGGTAAAAATTGTAATTGCAAAATTGGTAGCCCAGCCTAACCCTCCCTGTGGCCTCCTGTTGTCCTGCGTGTGGGGCAGCCCCGAGCCCTCCCATAGCCCCCCCAGTTGCATGGTCCCGGGTGGTAGGATTTAGCCCATCACACCAGCAGTGCCGGGGCTGAGCCAGGACCCTGTGCAGCCCGACCCCGGCGAGGTGCTGCAGGGGTGCAGCTGCCTGTGGGGCCCCAGCACCGAGCTGCCATTGCCTGTGCTCGTTTAGTGCCCCGATACTGGTGGAACTGGGGTAGGCGGCGTGTGTGTATGCTCTGAATGAGACGGCTGGGTGCAGAGCGCACTGGCCAGCACCCCAAATCCCCCTCCACTGACCCCCCCAGCACCCTCTCCTGCCTCAGAACCCCCAAATCCCCCTCTACTGACCCCCTGAGAGCATCTCCCTGCTCAAGACACTCCAAACCCTGCCTCCACTGACACCCCCTGCACCTCTCCTGCACCAGACTCCCCAATCCCCCCCCACTGACACCCCTCCAACCTCCTGCCCCAGACCCCCCCAATCCTCTCCCCACTGACCCCCCCAGCATTCCTTCCTGCCCCGGACCCCCCCAGTGCCCCTCCACTGACCCCCCCAGCATTCCTTCCTGCCCCGGACCCCCCCAGTGCCCCTCCACTGACCCCCCCAGCATTCCTTCCTGCCCCGGACCCCCCCAGTGCCCCTCCACTGACCCCCCCAGCATTCCTTCCTGCCCCAGACCCCCCCAATGCACCTCCACTGACACCCTCCCCAACCTACTGCCTCAGATCCCCCCAATCCCCCCAATCCCCCCCCCCACTGACACCCCCAGCATTCCCTCCTGCCCCGGACCCCCCCAATCCCCCTCCACTGACCCCCCCCCAGCATTCCCTCCTGCCCCAGACCCCCCCCAATCCCCCTCCACTGACACCCCCGCAACCTCCTGCCTCCCAGCCCCCCCCGCAGCCCCCAGCCCCGCCCCTCACCGTGACCACGCCCCCCTCCTGACCCCGCCCCCGCGGCCGTGGCGCCGCGGAGCCAGCCCGCCCCCTGGCGGCCGAGCGCCTGCCTGGCCGGGTCCTCCCAGCCCGCGACACTCTAGGCGGCGGCCGGTTGGACTCGCTGCTCCCGGCGGGCCCGGCCCGGGCTGGGGGGACGCGGCGCTGGCGGGGCTCGACCCGCACCCGGTCCCCGAGCCCCAGCCCGGACCCGCCGGGCCGGGCAGGGGCCGGGCCGGGCCGGGGGCCGGCTGGCAGCGGGGGCCCGGGCCTCAGCTCCCGGACGGCGGAGCCGGGCAGCGCCTCAGGTACCGACCCGCGCCGGGGCCTTCCCGCGGCACCTCGCTGGGGCCGCCCGCCTAGCCCCCGGCCTCCCTCCCGCCCCCTGTGCCCCCTCCCTGTTGTGTCCCCCGCTGTCCCCTCGTACCCCCTCCGCCCCCCCCAGCCACCCCCTTGCACCCTCTTCCTCGTCCCCCCCCTCCCTGTGACTCGCCCCTTCCCCTTGTCCCGTCCCTGTTCCCCCCCCACGGGCGGTGCAGGCTCCTTCCTCCTCCCTCCATCCCCCTCGCCATGCCAGCAGCCCCCCAGTGCCCCCTGCAGCCCCTCTCCTCCCTCCCAGGCTGGTGGGGGGCTAGGGGGGGCCATGCTGCTTGTCCTGGGGGGGTTGGTGTGGGGCCATATCCATTTCCACACCAGGTGTCCGTGTGCGGGTCCCGGTGGTGCTGGGCTGCCCTGGGCCTGTGTGGGTGAAGTGGTCCTGGGGCTCGGGGAATGGCTTGGAGGGGGGCAAAGGAGTGAGGGGAGGGTCTTCTGCAGGCTGGGGGGGGGTGTCTGGATGGAGCTTCCTTGGGAGCAGAGCGAGCCAGGTGGTCTTGGGGCTCAGGGAATGGCTTGGAGGGGGGCAAAGGCATGGGGGTCTTCTGCAGGCTGGGGGGCGGTCTGGATGGAGCTTCCTTGGGAGGAGGGTGAGCCAGGTGGTCCTGGGGCTCAGGGAATGGTTTGGAAGGGGGCAAAGGCATGAGGGGGGGTCTTCTGCAGGCTGGGGGGGTCCGGACGGAGCTTCCTTGGGAGGAGGGTGAGCCATCCAGCTGTGGAATCGGGAGAGGTGAGCTGCGCTCTGGAGCCAAGGAGGGCTGCCAAGGTTTCAGGAGGATTCAGGTTTGGTTCCTGGGATGAGGGGAGGCTGGGGATGCTGCTCTTAGGGGGCACGTGTTGCGGCTCCTGGGGGAGCGTGTCGTACCCTCAGAGCGGTGGGTTCAGCTGGTTGAGGCTCTGAACTGGTAAACAGCCGTTGGAAAGGTGGGTGTCAAAAAAGGCTGGAGCCTTGCGAGTCTCAGTGTCTGCCTGAAAGGGATGCGACTAAAATATTTAACAGCGAGGAGTTGTGGGAAGCACCGAGGGAGCGTTAGGGATCTAACAATGTGGGGGTTTTTTTCTTTTTTTTTTTTTTTCCAGTTCTGACCATAATAACTGTTGAAGGTAGGCGAGGACACTTCAACCGCCCCCCCTCGCAGGTTAGACAGGCACAGGTGGAGGGAGCACCAGAGGGGGAGAGAATAAAGAAGAAAGAGGGGGCAAAGGTAATGTTTTCTACAAGGTTGTTTTATTTTTACTGAGGGAATTGATGATTTGGGAGCAGGAGACAGTAGAAGACAAGGCCCCTAGTGACCAGATTAGATGAAGCGGAGGGGTATCTGTTGCTAAATTACTGATCAAAGTCTGTAAGGTCAGTGGGGAGTATATCCGTACTGAGCCTAGAAAAACAAATAGGATGGTTTGAGTGGGATGCGGTGTTGAAAAGGGAGTGTGTGGCGTTATTACTGTTAGGGGTGACGGGTATGTGCAGGAGGGCAGGTGGCACCTTGCTTGACTTGTGCCCGAGCTCCTTCAGCTTGCCCAAAAGGAAGCATTCCTCTTCTGGGGGACTTTGCAGGGTTAGGATGTGGTAAAGAATTCTTCAGGGGTCAAAGCTAAGGCATGGGGTCGCAGTGGAAGGTGATTTAAGTTCTGTTCTGATGTAAAAAATGAAATGGGACCCCTTGGGCAGCTCACCGCTCGCTCTTCCCCCTCCCTCCACACCGCTCTGCACCACGAGGGAGCCTGAGGGCAGCTGTGCAACGTGGTTTTGCACAGAGATGCAACTCTGTGATTCATTGTTTAATTTGGAGCGACTGTTGAGGCAGATTCTGGCATGGCAGAGTGAGAGGTTTCCAATAGCCTTTTCATTTTATTTAGTGCTCTAGTGCCAGGCTGGTTATCCGTATGGCTTTATTCTCTCACGCCTCAGATGGAGAGATTGTTAGCTGTTCTCGCCAAATAAAACATGGCTCCCTTTCTTGCTAGCTGCTACTGAATCCCCTGCCCTGAGGTGGATGTCGAGTCCTTAAAGTTTGCATCAAAGATAGCAGTTATTTCTCACTACTAGTGCATGTAACTCACGCCTGCTTGATACTTGTGATTGCTGACTCTTGTCAGATAGTGGAGGTTTTGAGTTTTCTGGCATTTGTTACGTTTCATAGTCCAAAGTAGAACGAACAGCTGTTGTGTTCATTTGCTTTTAAGGCTGCTGGTTCTCTCACCCTTGAAGACCTTCCACTGAATGAAGGTGCCTTCACATTCCGAAGCAGCAGATGTGTGTGATTCCTCATACCCTCACCACCCTGACCATTCAGTATCACTGTTGTGTTTTATTTGCACTACAGTAGCTCTGATAACCCCCACTCCTCTGCAGGATCCCAAAGCCAAGAAATAAAGTATCTCTTAGGTTTAGGATTTTTTAGCTGTAGACTGTAATTTTGGTTTTGTTTTGTTGGTTGTTTTTTTTTTTTTTTTTTTTTTTTTAGAAATCACAGGAGTGGTCTGTGCAGAATTATTTTCTATATTCTTAGAAATGCAGGTAGTTAATTTAACAAAAAAGTGCATCTGCCTTCGTTGTGATATTTGAAGGGAACTTCAGTCACAAACACCTCCCCCCTCCTTTTCAATGTTCTCTGTTTTTTTAATTTGTTGTGTTCTCCTTCTCAGGTGGGAGATGGGACCATTTCCCTTGTGTTTTAGGTGACTCTGAAACCTGCTTACCATGAAGTCCCGAAGGAGATAGAGGGACAGTAGTGGGAATTTCTTCCCACTCCTCCAAAAAAATCCAACAGTTGCCTAATGGTAAGAAAGCTGTTATTTTTAATTAGCCTTATATTGTATGATATCCATTAATTGAGGAACACATTGAAGAGTTTGAGATCCAAACCCACTGGGCCACGTGGAGGGGGATCAAGGAGGATACAGACTGTAAATGCTGCATGTTTGGAGAGGGTGGGAGGAGTTGGTTTGAAAATATGATTGTCCTCTGTTTTGTGTCCTCTCCCCAGGGATTGCCTCTTATGCTGCCATCATGGGGAGCTGCTGCAGTTGTCTGTGCAGAGACAGCATCCCAGACAACCATCCCACCAAATTTAAGGTAAATATTGCTCCTTCATCCCCGTCAGAGAGTCTGTGACAGCGCTGACTACTAGCAAAGCCCAGCATGGGTTGGACTCCGGTCGTGAAGGGAAAGAAAACCTCTGCTCTTGCAGAGAAGTCTTTCACTTGATAAGATTTTCAACTATGCTACTGTTTCAGTTTGATTTTTTTTTTTTTTCCTTTTCTTAAGCAACCTCTGCTGGAAACACGTTTGTATTTGCAGCAGAAATTGCCTCTGCACTGAGATTCAGCCTGAGCAAGGAAATGGGGAACTGGAGAGAAACCTTTTATTGCTTGGGGCTGTGTTCCAGTGTCTGTGCTGAGACACATCGGCTGAACTGCCAAGCACACAGTCTCCAGGGCTGCTGGCTTGGCGCCTTCTGCCAGCAATGAATTCATGCTCTCAGCTGAGAAAAAGGCATCTTAGTAAATGAAGGGGGAATCCACAGGGATTATCCACAGTATCTTCGTGGGTGGGCATTTTTTTTTATTTTTTATTTTTAATACCGATGTGCTGAGTTTCCTGATGTAAGCTCTGTGGCCTCTGCAGGTGACGAACGTGGATGATGAAGGTAACGAGCTGGGATCTGGGATTATGGAGCTGACACAGACGGAGCTCATCTTGCACACTCACAAGCGAGATGCTGTCAGGTGGCCCTACCTCTGCCTGCGCCGCTATGGCTATGACTCCAACCTCTTCTCCTTTGAGAGTGGTCGTCGCTGCCAGACAGGGCAGGGTGAGTGTGGAGGTTCCTGGCGGAAGGAACGCCGAGGTTTCTGTTCCCAGGCAGCTGGAGTGCGCTGATGTTTGTGTCTTCCCATATTCCTGCATCTAATGAATCAACAGGTTCTTTTGCAGCCTCTGTTCCCCCAGAATACCGGAGTGTACATGCACGTACAGTTAATACTCCTGATTAAAACACTGATGAGAACGATGTCGTGGCTCAGGACCCAGGCATAAATCTAATGGTCTCATTTTGCTAGTGCATCGGGGCTCATGAGGTAATTGGCGAAGCAGGCTTGAGCGCTAGACAGGGCGTGTTTAATGTCAGAGAGGATGCTGGTTACGCTGTCAGCTCTGTGCTTCAGTACCAAGCGATGCACAGCTGTGGTAGGAAGGTTGCTGGACTTCTTTCCTTAGGAGCTAGAAAGTACTTTTTGCAAGACTGAAGCTTTGTTAGGCATGTTTTAACTCTGGGGGTAAAGCAAAAGAGCATCACCTGCACCTCTTCCCTGGTCCCTCTTAGGGTTCGCTTATTCCGCAGAGCTGCTGAATGTGTGTCAGTAGCAACAGTTGTTTGAGCACATCTTGTTTTTCTGGGTGCATTCTCTCTGCCTCCATTAGAGCTGGTTCTTCTTAATGCTTTGCATTTTGTGGCTGGCAGCACTTTGTAACGTAGAGGGGAGTTTTACGTTGTACTGATTTTATGCACGGGGATGCTCTGCATAGAGGAGGGAAGTGAGTCACCCAGGAGTACATGCCAAGTCATCAGGAGTGCTGGGAATAGACTCCAGATTTATAATGGTGCCTGTTAGTTCCTTTACCAGTCTGTCTCTCTCGCTTTTAAAGAGCTGAACATTTTCTTGGCATCTGCATCCCCAGAGGAAAAAAAAAAAAAAAGTTTGTCTCCTCATGCTATTAATATGTTTGTAAACTCCTTCTTATCCAAAAGGCCTCTGCGTAACTGTTCAGTGTCTGTGTAAAACACTGCGCAAATCTGTAGTGCCGTATGCTCCTCTTTAATATTTATATGAGTGGGGTTTTCCTTTCCTGGAGTCTTGTGCTTGTCAGTTGCCAGCGATGGGAATTGCTCGCCTTTGGTTTCTGTTTTGCCTTTTGCAGGATGCAAACCAGTGATTAAAATTCTGCCCTCTGTGCATTTTGCTTTTGTTTAGGTCCAGATAGTGGCGATAAAGCAGAGCCGCTTGCTCTTCATGTATGACAGATTTTTTAGCAGACACGTACTTACTCATCAGTCTTAAAGCAGACAGAAATGAGAGGGATGGTGGTGTGTTTTGATGAGTTTTCTCCCTTCCTTGTAGGATTTCATTTGGAGGACTCCTTCCTGATGCTGCTCCCCACCTTATATAAGGCAGATACAGCTTTTTTTTTTTGCTGCTTCTTCTTTTTTTTTTTTGTTTGTTTTTTGTTTTTTATTTTTTTGCCAAAATTTTAAAAACCTTATTCTTTGGGGTAGCAGCCGTCGTTGCCATGCTGTTCTCGTTGCTATGGCTCTTGTGCGTGTGTGTGCGTGCCAGCTTGGGATTGGTTAGCTCTGCACACACCAGCTCTGGTTTGGGCTGCTCGTTTGGGGAGACACTGTTTAATTCCATACATATTTTTTTTAAAGATGACATTCTTGTCCCTCCCTTGCGTGCACACTCCACAGGGCCCAGTTCAGCTTTGAGAAGTCACTGGGTAGGCTTTCCCCTGGCAGTGAGAATTGGACTGGGTGCCAAGTGAGTTAAGATAGAAGATTAGAGATGAAACGAGAGCGGTTAGCTTGTCCCTTTCACACCTCTCCTCTGTGTGGGATTGATCGTTGTAAGATAACTGGGATGCTCACTGTTTTTCTTGTAATAATGCACCGTTTGGTCAGATTGGCGGTCACGGCATTGTATTTCTGTTGATGTAATAATCCACCAAATTGTTGGTTGTTTTCCTGTGGCTGTGGGTTGATTGCGTTAAACGCAGCAAAAGAAATCAGAATTGCCCATTTGTTTAGAGCCAGGAATTACATATACTCCTGTTAAAGCCGGATCGCTTTCTTGCTTTTCTGACCCTCCTCTTCCTTACTGTGCAGGGATTTTTGCCTTCAAGTGTTCCAGAGCAGAGGAGATCTTTAACCTGCTTCAAGACCTGATGCAGTGTAACAGTATCAACGTAGTGGAAGAGCCTGTTGTCATCACCAGGAACAGTCACCCCACGGAGCGGGAGCTCTCCCGGACCCCCCAGGCACCCAACAGTAAGGCTCCTCCAGTGACCGGGGAGAAGAGGAGGGAGCACAGAGACGTGGCTGACGTCTGCAGTTGCTTACGTGAAACTGCCCTTTGCAGCCCGTGGGTCTCTCCCTTGTGCTGCCTCGCTGCTGACCCGTATCTTTATGTCCATATGTACCCCTTGCAGCATGTTTATTTTAAGGCCCCGCCTGTCTGCGAAGTGGTATTTTGTTTCCAAGGAAACAGCAATAAAAAGCCATTCAAATAGTCAGCCGGGTTGTCATCCTTCAGTTGGTTTTCATCTGCCCGCTGCCAAGTGGCCTTTTTTAAATAACACCTACAAGGATGAGGTGGTTCCTAGAGGAAACCGCATCTGGGAGGATTCAATTTGCTCAATTCCCGCCTCCGTTAGGAGCGATTTAAAGATTTAAACAAGAGGGCCTAGCCCTTGCATGTGTACTAGGTCCTTCTTCGTAGGGATCTTCCCCAGACAGGCTGGTTGTGACTTACAGGGTGCAGTTAAGAGGCTAGCTCACTGTGAGAGTGAAGTCAACTCTATCTTGTGCCAAACGATGCTCTAATGCTTACCTGTCCTGATTCTCTCCCAGGTCTGGGGTACACCGTTCCAGGATTTCCCAACGGATTTCCCAGCTTCCCTGGAGAAACCCTATCATACTCCACAGCCCGCCACCCCTCCGTGAGCAGCCTGAGGCATTCCTCTGTGGGTGAAGACTCTACTCATGCCCTTATTGGGCCTGATGAGCAGGTAAACCTGGATGTCCTAAATTCTGCTGTTTGCAAGCAGTGAACAAGCAGCTTGTTTTGCCTCACAGTCCTGTGCAATTCTGCGTTTCTCTTACTCAGCAAAGTTCAGGGGATCCTCATACCTTGTCATCCTTTTTTTCTCTTTTGCTTCATTTTGCCATTGGAGACTCCTCTGTGACACTTCACTGGAACAGGCATTCTATCAAGGCTGGCTTGAGTTGGCTTCCTTAAACCACTGGTATTTGTGTGGCAGTTATTTAACAGCAGCACTCAGCTTTTGTGAGCCCAAGTCATACTGCCCTGTCTGTCAGCTGTTGCTGCAACCCCTAAACTGATGTGCAGATGCATACCCAAGTTCAGACTCTTTTTATTTTTGATTCTCAGCTCTTTGTTCTCAGTTTGAGAATTTAGGATTTTCCCCTACAAAATCCAGCTTGTCTCAACCATTATCAGAGAAGGCTAGGTAGGTGTGAGTGCTGCCATAACACCAGCGTAAGCCACTCAAGGAAATATTTTGCAAGTGGCTTTGCTTTTAGTTCTGTTGCCATATGCACTGAGTGTGGAAGAGATGATGTGTATCTTCTGCCGTTGGACTCCTTGTGGTCTCTCCTTCAGCCCACAAATCCAGGAACGGCTTTTGTGTTTTGCTTCCCAAAACCTTTTCAACTTCTGAAATTCTTTCATCTCCTCCTGCTTCTTCAGCCACCGGAAAATTTTCCATTCCTGTTGGTTTCTCAGCTGCTGACAGCTGCTTTGCTCTTGTCTCTTTTCCTTTCACTGTCCCTCTGCTTCTCTCCTTGCAGTCCCACACCTACGTCAACACGGCCAATGGTGATCAGGAGCTGAGGGGCCAACACTGCATGCACTCCTTGCCTGAAGTCCACCCTCCTTTCCCCCCTAGGAACCGCAGCTGCTCCCTTGAAGACCGCAATCCCCAGGTCTTTCTGCAGCCAGGGGAGGTTAAGTTTGTGTTGGGTCCCACATCCAACTTCAGGCGCGTCTGTCGGCACCACCGGGAGTGCAGGACGCACTTCTGCCCCCCCAACAACAACAACAACGAGTGCGAGGAGGAGTGCCCTTCGCCCCAGTGCACCTACGAGAACGTCAATGGCTTGCTGCCCCCCAGCACCTCCTCTCTCTGCCGAAGCGGGCGCTTGAAACTCACCCGGGAGGATGCGGGCTTACCCGGCTGCTCCCATCGCAGGACGGCGTTGCTGCACTATGAGAACTTGCCGTCGCTGCCGCCGGTGTGGGAGTGCCAGCCGCTCCGGCAGGGCGAGGAGGACGTGGGCGCTGGGGACATGCTGACGCCTTCCCCCAGTGGCTACTCCGAGACCGGTGAAGAAGTTCCCCTGCAGAACTACGTGAACTCAGAGAACACCGCGCTGCACGGGGGCAGCAGCCAGCGGCGCAGCGGCTTTCTGCCAAAGCCTCGTCGCAGCTGCGTGCCCAGCGTCTTCAGCTTCGACTTCCCCCGGCCCTGTCCCGAGCAGCCACGGCAACTCAACTACATCCAGGTGGAACTGGAGGCTGAGCCGTGCAAGGGACATCAGAACACACCGGTCCCCCGTGTCCCACCTCCTGCCACCCATGAAGCCCGCCGGACGGACTCCTATGCAGTCATTGACCTAAAAAAGACAGCGGCCATGTCCAGTTTGCAAAGGGCCCTGCCGAGAGATGATGGGACTTCACGGAAAACTCGACATAACAGCACTGACCTGCCTCTGTAAGGGGGAACGCCAAGTGCAAGCACTGTGTCGTGGCTTTGGTGCCTGCCCTCCAGTCCATTGCCCGGTGTGACTTCCATTCGCCATTGCCTTCTGCTTCCCTGTTTGCCCCATTACCTGGTGTCACGGGATGGCTCCTACAGCTGATGTTGAGGCTAATCTGTCTGTCCATCTTCCCCTCGCCGTCTCTCTTGTGTAGTCAATTCGGAACGCCTTTTGGGATATTTCACCACACCGTTTGAAGGTTAAATCTCTGGCAAGAGGGGCAGGAGGTGCCAGCGATAGTTCCGGCCCTGTGTGAATACAGCCTTGAATCGGGTTAGCTCTCCTGATTGCCCGGCAGCTCCGTGAGCGGTGCCAGCAGCCTGGCTGCAGAGGAAAGGCAGTAGCATGGTGGAGGCGTGTTTCCAAAAGCGAGTTGCTTTAGGAGCTCCACTGCAAATCAAGCCCGTTTCCCGTAGATTTCATGCCTTGCGGCTCCAGGCCAGCTCTGCAGCCGGGCCACTCCAAAGTCAGGTTTTGCCTTGTGGTTTCGCTGGTCCCTGGTGACGTGGGAGCTCATGCTGCGGTCTTTCCCTCCACCCCCAACTCGCTCCTTTCTGCCCTCTGCACTGTTACCTATTCTCTTGAAGCTTGTAGAATCTTTTTATACTTCTGTCCCTTTCTCAGATTGAATTTAAATTGGGCAGCTCTAGGAATTGATAGAGGAGGGCAGACAGTCATGGGCACAGACACTGTGATCACATAAACCTGATTTCCTAAAGAAGAGTCCCTGCTTTAAAAGAGGAGGGGAAGACCGCAACTATGAGAGAGATTTGAGGTTTGGTGTAGAAAATTTCAATTGTACTGTACCCTGTTTTGGTTTTTAAGGTTCTTTTTGGTGGCTGTTCAGAACTGTTGTTGATTGATTTATTTATTTACTTATTTATTAAATGTTCTTTTGCATCCCAGTGGTAATTGCCAAGACCGGTGCCAATATGGAATGTGTACTTGCTGTGGCTCACTCCTGTCTGGGGGACAGAACTTGGAAGAGGTTGGTGGCTTTGCTGAGCTGCACTTGGGCAAAAAGAGGAGCTGTGAATCCAAAAATTTTTAACTGTGATTGACCGTCACAGAGTGGGTGGGAAATGGTATTGGAGGTGTGGGAGTGCGAGCAGAGCTGCCAGGCAGCTGAGCTTGGAGTTGTATCAAAGTCGTTGCCTACACCCATGTGCCTGGTTGGGTCCATGAGAAATATTTGATCAGTGTTTTGAGTGAATGTGCAGTTTGTTTCCTACAACTATGGACTTGGAAGGGCTAAATTTCAGCTCTCGGGGAAATTTGTGGCCTTTGATGTGGATTTTTCTCTTGATACCAGGGCTGAGTCTAAGCTGGGCTGTCAGGCTTCTGTGTGAGGTACTGTGTAGGGTCTCTGCTCCTTCCCCATCGCGGGATGTTCCACCACCCCTCTCTGCTGCAGCTTAATCCCTCCCTGGATTACTCTTTGCCATTATAAGCTGCTGCAATGAGACAGAAGTACTCTGGGTTAGTCTGGAGCGCTACCTTTCTGCTGTCTGTATTATTCACTGTCCTCTCAGGGATAGGAGGTGAGAGATCCAGTGCTCTGCGAGGTGTCCTGCTGCCAGAAACGTTGCCAAACCTTGCTGTGTTCTCCCTGTCCCTGATGTATGTCGAAGTCAGTGAGCCTCTGGTGTGAAAGAGGAGAGGAGCTGATCATCACCCGGCTGCAACCTGCTTCTGAGGTCCAGAAACTTGATTTCCAGGTTTTTGAAGTTCAGCCTTTTTGGTTGTGGTGCTGTCATGTCATATTGCAATGTGACCCTTCTGGGAGGGAGGACATGTGCCGTGCAGTTCAGAAAAAGTGATCAAAAGTGTGAGTAATGCCATGCTTGTGTTGGCAGAACATGGATTTCTTGGCTTGCTGTTGCACTATAAATTCAAGGTGCACCACGTGCTTAAGTTCACTGGGTTTTTTTCTGTTGTTGTGTCTTGTGGGTTTTTTTTGGAAGTCTTTGTGCTTGCCTTCCATTCTTTTCTCCACCCCAGCCCTTGTGTGATCTATAACCGAAAAGAAGCCCAAGTAATATATTTTTATACGTATACCAAATGACTTTATTTGAAGGGGGAGGGGAGGGGAAGACAAGTAATGTATCCCCCTAAATCTAACTTTCATTTAGGGAAGTGAGAGAAGAAATTGTTTATATATCTATCTATATATATAAAGTTAAGTGCGTTAGACTTTAAATAAACTATCTAAATAAAGAGTTTATCTGAGCTCTATGTGTCACCCTCTGGGATAGCACAGCAACTCCCACATGCCAGCACAGGGCCATGCCCCCACAGGAACCTGCCTTGCCCCTGCCTGAGCTGAGAAATGCGAAATACATATTCTCCTTTTCCCCCCAGAAAGGGAAAAAAGGATGAAATGTTTTATGTTTACACAGAGGAAGAGGTGAGGGCCCTTTCCCACCCGCACAGGAGGTTTGCAGGTTGGTGAAATGCAAGGGAAGATGCTGCTGGGTGGCAGCTTGTGTCTTGGGAGGAAGCGGCTGAAGCCCGGGGCTGCTGCTTGGGTGCTCCCCGTGGCCACCAGCCTGGCTGCTGGTCTCTGACGGGTGGGATGAGGCTGCTGGGAGGGTCTGCAGGCATCGTGAGCTCCGGGGATCAGGGAAAGCACAGTGGTGCTGGTGCTTCCTTGGAAAGGCTGGGCTCCCCTCGAGCCCCGGCCGCAATCCCATTTAGGTGGCTCTAAATGGGCTTTGCTTTGGGAAAGCTGCCTTTGACCTTGTGAACTGCTGACTTTCACGTCCTCCAGACAAGCCGGGCTGTCTGATTTGTGCCTCCCTCTCCTCTTCAATGGATCTGATGCTCCCCTACCTCCCGAGGATGCTGAAAGCAGCAGGGATAAGGAGACCACCATGCAATTGTTGTGTGCTCCGACAGCAAATAAGTTACCGCTGTTCCCTGATGACATTCTTTATCCTGTTCATAGTGGAGGATGCTGCACCTGTTTGAAGAAGGAGAAGAAGAATTTCCTTGAGCTTAAAGATGAGAAAATATAGGCTGCACCATGATCTGGCGGGTGCCTTGCTGTGCCGTCCTCTGCTTTTACATCCCATTGTGTTCTCCGTGGGGGCCACGGGTCGGGGAGCAGCCCTGCTGGCTCAGCAGGCTTCGCTCGGGTGGGATCGCAAGCTCCCCAGAAAGCTTTGGGAATGAAAAGCCGGTCACAGCTCATTGTTTGCAGTGAGTTTGTTTAATGTTTAAGCAATTAAATGGGAAATGCCATGCAGGCAGGCAGGAAACCAGTTGTCGTTTACAGCTTTCAGGGTGCACGTCAGCTTCACCTCCCAGTGATTTTCTTGCTTTTTTGGCTTTTCTGGAAAACTTTGCAAGAGCAATGTCCGCATTAAGTAGCCAGGATATGTTGAGAACTTCTTAGTATTCAGTTTTTCAGGTGGTGTGGAAGTGCGAGGAAAGACCGGAGTGGTGGTTGAACACCGAGGCTGTAGTTCTTGGAGCACCTGAGCTGGAATGTCACTGTGTTGGATTTCTCCCAGTGCTACAGTGCTCACCAGTGTCGCAGCTTCCTCTAGTGGCCACGCTTGAGATGGTTGCAGAGGAGAAACCAGTATGGGGTTGAAAGGCGAGGAGGACATCTGGGTTGGGGTTTTCTCATTCCTTCAGTTCTTCGATTTGGGTGATGGGCAGGAGGGATCCCTTCCCGTAACTCTCTGGAGTCTTACCTTGTTCCTGGTTTCTTCTCTTTGAAGATTCTGTTTATGCAATATGTTGTATTTTTATGGCACCTTGTAAAGATGGGTCTCACAGATTTTGCTTTGGGCCTTACGTGCAAGTCCGTTGGACTTTTCCAGCGGTTGCATACTAATATGTGCGTGTGTGCATGCTTGGATGGGAAACTAAACGAGGGCTACTCGATGATTCCTCCTGTCCCTTCAACCCTGGAACAGCCCCCACAGTAAAGACCACCTCCACACCGCAGCATACCTCACACTTTGTGGCTGCGTCCATAAATCCAGTTTGGAGTTTGAGGGATTCATCCAGGGCTCTGTGCATCCAGCTGGTGCCACACGGGTGACTAGGAGGAAACGAACGAGCCCGCGGGCGTCTGACACCTGCTCTGGAGTTAGTCCCTAAGCGGAGTAGAAGCGGTGACATCTCTTACTCCCTCAAGCTCGCTTCTGCCAGCCGGGTGGTTCGCCTCGACGTTTTGTCTGTGAATTGGTAACTTGGAAAAAGGAGCTATGTTCAGTCAACTATCATGTTTGTTGAGACGCTGTTTGGTTCTGAAAAAAAGGGTTTAGGCAGCAAAATGAAGCCAGCCTGGGTAAGGGCTAAGACCCGGCAGCAGGAGCGTGGCTGTTGGTTTACGTACTTTGCGGCGGAGCGGGGTCGTGGAGTCCCCGCTGGGGGCTGTGTGACATCTTTGCTGGTCCCCTTCCTCTGCCTGTGAGGTCGAAGTCCAAGGGGTGGCTTGGTAAGCAGCCGTGTGCTATGCAGAGAGAATTTGACCATCTTAACCTTTTAAAGTGGCTCTTGTTTGACTTTTGAGTTAATCAATCGGACTTCTTCCCCTGGTACTTCTTCCCCTGGTATTTCTTCCCTGGTGAATGCGTAAATGGATGTTTTACCCTTCCCTTTCCTGAGAACCTGTCGGGAGAAATACAGCTTCTCCTGGCACTCGGTTGTCTTTTTATTGTGGGAGAATTTTGGGATTTGTTTTTGCTTTTAACCTATTTTCTGTGCCTGCTTTTCCTCCAGGGAAGGAGGATGGAATGTCTGTGAGCTGTACCTGCCTTATGGGGAGAGGATGGCAAAGGAGAGACTGGATTTTGAAGGTTAAAGGATCAATATTTCTGCAAAGAGACTCAAGTGTGTTAGTTATTACGGAAGTATTGTTATTTTTATTACCTAAGCCATGCTGTTTACTGGGAGAAAAACCAAACCAGAGCCTGGTATTACAGCCGTCTGTTCTCTCAGCCATTTTCTCCCAAAGTCTTTCCTCTCTCCCTCCCTTTGATGCTGCTTAGCCCTCTCGGGTGGTATCTTGACTGTGAAGTGTCATTAAGGAATGATCATTAGTGAACGCATTGCCTAAATTCAGCTTCTGGGAGGGCTGCCATCGGGCTTTCTGGGAAGTTTGTCTTTCCCCCAAACTTGGCTCGTCTTGAAATGCCGTGCACAGGTAGAAGAACAGGTTTAGATTCCTGTTACCGAACAGGACGGGAGGTGAATACATTAGTGGAAATCTGGAGAGCTTTGAAGTTGGCAATTACAGGCCAGGGTATGGAAAAGGCTAATTGTGAAGAAGGAATCTAATTTATTTTTCTTCCATAAGTCGATGTGAATTTACAGTTGAAAGGCCCAGATGCATCTGTGTTATTTCAAGCTCTCCCATGCGATTCTCCTTGTTGTTACTCGTACCGGTGTCTTTGATACAAAACATTTTGGATACGGCAGAAAAACAAAGGTGCTTCGGGGCTCTGGCCACCGGGGATTCAGTTGCTCTGACCAGAGGGGTTGATCTTGCTGTGTAATTGCTTCTTCAGGTTATTTCTGTGGATATCCAGTCAGTCCCTCTTCTTTATAGCTCAGCCGGGTGTAACCTTAGAGGTGAAGAACAAGAGCAGCGCGATGGGACCTGAGGAGTGCTCATGTCTTACGTTAACGTGCACTACGAATGTATACAGAATAAATGGGATATGACAATTAGCCGGTGGTCCTGTCTTCTGTGTGTGGTGCAGAGAAACGATGGTCACATTTAAAAGTGAACTTTACCTTTCATTTAAAATCGAAAGCCTGGCCAAAATTCACCCACAATTCAAGCGGGACTTCTTGCAACCTTTGTTTTTTTAGGTCTCCCTGAGGGAATAATGTCTTATGTCCTTATGTGTTCTACCTGGTGCTGTCTTCCACCTGCAGTAGGCTTAAAAATTAAATGACAAGAAACGTGTATGCAGAGATGGAAACCTTTCCCTCTCTGTTGGCTGGTGACCCCAGGGGTATCTTCGCAGGACAATTCCACGTGCTGCTTGTTCCAGCTGGAGGCTGAACTCACAGAAATGTTTGGGTGAGGTTCTCTGGCCCATGTCATACAGGAGCTGAGGCTCTGAAGCCACGGGCTCTTTCATGGTGTCTCTCTTCGGGGCAGAGCCATCGCTGGTGGTTGGTCATGAGGGGGTAGATCGTTTCCACGGAGCTGAGCATCACGAGGGAATCGTGAAGTCGCCTTGGAAATCGATGTGCCGTGAATGTCGGTTGAACAAAGCAAGAATATTCGTGGTCTCTGGCATCCCTGCCCTCTAAGATGTTCTGTTCCCACCATGGGTAATTTAAACTAGTGGCTTGAGATGGTGGAATTTGGGGGCTGGTGGGAATGAGGTGCTTTTTCCAATGTTGAACAAGATTTGGCTTTGCTCTCCCTGGCTGTGCTGATCTGCTGTAGGCACAGAGCCTTTCTGTGGGTTCTCTGCCACCGCTCTGCAAAGAGTTGATTTGCTTTTTTCCAAAAATGAGAACTAATCATGTGGTTACATGCACAGTTTCATTCCTTGGCTTAGAAAATTCCTCCCAAAAACACTTCCCCAACAGCAACCAACCTCGGAACAGCTACTAGGGCCATCCTGTGCCTTCCGAAGTGAGTGTGCCGTCGCGCGCGGTGGCTCTCCAACCCAAACCCGTCTGTTTCTTTGCTTCAGAATCGTTCCGTGACTTTCTAAAATGCAAGAACTGGAAAGGAAACGGAGGTAACACAACTGCTGATAACCCCATGTTATGGTGTCCACCCCAGGAAAACACAATGAATTTAATTTCTCTTTCTAGGAAGACTTGGATGGGGCTCTCAGAAAGAAATTGGATCATGTAGTGATAGGACAAGGGGAAATGGCTTTAAATTGAAAGATGGTAGATTTAGATTAGATATTAGGATGAAATCCTTTACTGTGAGGGTGGTGAGGCACAGGGTGCCCAGAGCAGCTGTGGGTGCCCCATCCCTGGAAATGTTCAAGGCCAGGTTGGATGGGGCTTGGAGCAACCTGGGCTGGTGGCAGGTGTCCCTGCCCGTGGCAGGGGGGTGGGACCAGATGATCTTTAAGGTCCCTTCCAACCCAAAATGTTCTATGATTCTATGAAAATTGTCTGAAAATAGCATGGCATTTGCCACTGGTGTTTGACTTGGAGTTTTCAGGATAGTCATCAGCGTTGTGGGAAAATCTCTTGTGATGAGCGCGTTTCTAACGCCTGAGTGGATGCTGATGCAGGAAGGTGGGGACCGTTCTGGGGTGTGTTCAGGAGGCGGTGCAGAGCTCCAGGATCAGCTTGGGGCCTGGGACTGAGCAGGGGGACCGGAGGGTCTCTTCAGAAACTGCCTGCAAGAGAAAATCATTCCGAAGCGGCTGATCCTCGCCCTGCTTTGGGAAGTTAAATGTTAGACCTGGAGCTGAATGGTTTATTTCAGGAGCTGGTTTTAGGGTTGCTTGGGAAAAGAGGGATATTAATTTTGATGCGGGATGGAAGCTGCTCATCTATAACCTCTGTTTTGGAAATAAAACACTAAAACCAGCCCGTGCAGCACTGAGTAAAGGGTACGTGCGCTTGTGTGCAGATCATAAACACAGCTGCTTTGGACACATGCATGCTTCCACCAACAGCTTTTCTTGGTCGTAGAACCCAAGCAGAGAGCAGTTGTGTGCCAGGCAATATGTCTAATGCTATTTTAAATTAACTGTGTAAAGCAAGACTGTATAAGTGCTCAAGGGGGAGCATTAACTCAGATGGGATTTGGCACCTTCAGGAAGGGTTTTAGCTGACAAAGTGCCTCAGAAAGCAACAGGTTTTAATGACCAGGAGAAGCTCCTGTGCATCCCATATTCATATTTATTAAGTTCTATGCTATTGTTTGTTGAGGTAAATAGCAATAGCTTGTGTCTGGGGCAGAGGCGCAGGAACTGGGGTGGTAAATTGTCCTGGAGGTGGGACCAGTCGCTTCTTTGTGTTTTTGTCACGGGTAAAGCAGAACCTAGAGCAGACCAGGAAATTCAGGGTGGTGGCAACGTCTTTGGAAAGGTTTCTGTGCCCCGGTGGCTCTGGGAGTGGTGTCTGCAGGCAGGAGAGATCTTTGGGTCTTGGGGCGGGGGGGCTGGATCCCACTTTAGAGCCCGTTTCTAATCCTGCAAAGTGCTCTGTTGGGATATACTGGCTTTGTGGAGAGGGTGCCCACCTCTGCAGCGGCTGCTGGTTTTATAGGATTTGTTGGATCACGTTGAAAGTGCTTAATCCCTCTGGCTGGCCAGGACAGCTGCTGCTCACGGCTCATCGTGTTTTGCCCTGCCCTCCTGGGAAAGGCGGTGGAGTTGGCCATGGGATGCAAAGGGGATCCCTACTCAGCTGGGAGAGCAGGGATTCCCTGGGCTGGAGCTGTTTGCAGATGGGCTGGGCCATTGCACCAACACAGGAAAAAACCCAAAAGCAAAGAAAGAGAAGTGCCTGGAGCTTGGCCCCGAGGAGAAGTCCTGCCTTGGGGCGGTGTGGGTACGTGCTGTTGGCCGAGTCCTGCTCCGTGTGGGGACACGGGATCCGTGATGTTGGAAACTGTAATTCCTTGAGTCCCGTTAGACTAAACGCCTCTGCAAACAAGCGCTGTCTCACTTGGGGTCAAGAAGTGCCACAAGTAGAATGTGTTTGTGTGCTGTAGAGGGCACCTTATTCCTTTGTCTTTTGGCAAGGCTGAGTCCCCGTGGGGACCGGCAGATAACAGTCGGTATATTGACGTTTTGATAACTGCTCTTTGCTTTCAGCCAGAATTTGCTTTTTATCCAATCTTAATAAGTTGATCTTTCTATCAATCCTGCTAGCAAACAAGATAATTGCTTTATTATAGTCTCAATATCCAGCAAAGGACACACACTCCCCGGTGCTCCCGAGGGAATGAAATCTGTGCAGCGCGTTGACATGGGATGAGCGCAGCGATAGCGACGCTGGGCTATCAGGAGATGACGGGGAACGCGATTTCCCCTCTGGTGAAGAGCCAGGCTGCTCAGATTTGGGGATGCAAAGCAGTGCCAGAGGAA
This sequence comes from Falco peregrinus, assembly GCF_023634155.1. Lineage (NCBI taxonomy): Eukaryota > Metazoa > Chordata > Aves > Falconiformes > Falconidae > Falco > Falco peregrinus. The sequence continues at coordinate 4,298,338 of NC_073736.1, read as the reverse complement.
GCTTAGAAAATATTTAGGTTATAACTGGAAACATTTTGGCCCATTTGCTAGAAAATATTTATGTTATCACCAAACAATGTTTTGGTCTGTTTCCTAGAAAATATTTAGGTTATGACCAAAAACATTTGGGTCCATTTCTTAGAAAATATTTGGGTTATAACCCAAAACGTTTTGGCCTGTTTGGGTGTTTGTTGGCAGTTTGGGAGGTCTGTGTTTGTGTTTCTTTCTTCCCGCCCCCCCCCCCCCCCCCCAAAAAAAAAAAAAAAAGCAAACAAGGAATTTCTTGACTTTCTGGGCTGGTGTGAGGACCCGGTGAGGGGGTTAAACCTCCCCCATGCAGGGAGGCACAGCACCTGCCCTCTAACGCAGGATGGAAGGGGAATCGGTTGCTCCACAAAATAAAATAAAAAAGGAAAAATAGGTGATTTCTGTCCAAAAGAGTAAGAAAGCAGAAGCAGGAGTGAGGTGTGCAACATATGGAAGCGAGCTGTACCTGGAAGATTGGATAATGAAGGACTGGGAGGCTGATGGAGAAGTGGAGGAGGACAGAGCAGAAGGCAGACCAGCACTGGCAACCACCTAAGGGAAAACAAGAGAAGAAACATCCCAGGCTCAGCAAACCCCTGGGACAAGCAGCTGGCCCAGCTCTGTGCGCCGTGCCCTGGAAAAGCCCCAGCACCAGCAGCCATCCCTCCTCCACGCCAGAAGGTCCCCACAGGTGGGGGGCTGAGACTGCAGCCAAAAGTCCGATGTGTTTCCATCCTACACCAAAAGCCACGAGCACCATTTTTTTTTTTGGGGGGGGTGGGGGTGGGGGAGGGGGGAAATGGTTTAAACAGGTTTCACCAAACACAGATAACGCCCCACCGCCACGATGTTTGGGTCACTCTTCTCTTTGCTGCGCTAAGAGCTGGTCTCTTATCGGATGATAACAATTTGTTCTTGCCGTCAAAGGTGTGTGTTGCTCTATTCTCACCGAAGCGCCTCGCTAAGGACACAAACTCCTCAAAATCCCCGTGGCCCAAAATACAAAGAAGCTGGGGGTGCGCCTGGTGGTAATGGAAAATGGAGGTCAGCAGATAAGGGAGGGGGTGTCGCTGCTTCCCAGTATAAAACCAGGGAGGCTGGGCAGCTTGGTTCGCTGCTGTGGTCTCTGAGAGGGTGTCCGAGGACCAGCAGACAACTCCGGCACCATGAAGTGGCTCATCCTGGCTCTCGTGTGCCTCCAGCTCTCGGAGGGGTTGGTGAGGTGGGTGTCCTGCGGCAGAATGAGTGGGGAGAGGGGAGATGGCAGAGCCCGGCTGCAGTCGTAAGCTGCACGGGCTGCACTGCATCCCCAGGGATGCTCAGCATCCTAACCAGGTGTGAGCTGGCCTCCTGCACCGCCACAGATCACGGTGGTCCTAGTCCAGGCTGCATCCCGTGCTGGGAGGGCAGCCCCTGGGGGTGCACAAGGCAGATGAGGGGAGGGCAGTCATCATGGCAGGGTTCAAAGGAGCTCAGAGAACTGACTGTTTGAAAATGCCCAAATCTCCTGATTTCCTGCTGTGTTTTGGTGGGGTGTTTTTTTTCTTTTTGCTCTCTGCAGAATCAAACTGAAGAAAGCCAAGTCTATACGTGAGAAGATGAGGGAGGCTGGAGTGCTGGATGAATACCTGAAGAAGATCAAATATGATCCAGCTAAGAAATACCTCTTCAGTAAGGACTATGTCGTGTATGAGCCGATGACCAGCCACCTGGATGTGAGTACCGCAGGTTCCCTGTCCCTGCCTGTCCGTACACCGCGCTCCCTTCTCCTTCCTCCATCCCCGCTGCCAGAGCGATCTGCTCATCCCTGAGCCTCCAGGAGTGAGAGACTGCTTTATTCCCCACTCTTTTTTAAGCTTCTACTTTAGACTTTGGTAAAGTTTTTCCCCCAGCCATGAAAAGCGATGCTTTTCTGTATGTAACAAAAGACAGGACAAAATAAATATTTAATATGACATCTTTGGGGAGAAAAAGTGAGAGTTCAGTCCATTCCTGGCAACTTTACGATTTGGAGGAGTGAGCCTGGTGTTCCCCACCGCCCTGCAAAGCACTGGGATGCCACCGCAGGACTGGCAGGCAAAAGCCTCGTCTGTCCCTGACCCTGTGGCCATCTTTTGTCTGCAGTCCTCCTACTTCGGGGAGATCAGCATCGGGACCCCCCCCCCAAAACTTCATGGTGCTCTTCGACACCGGCTCCTCCAACCTGTGGGTGCCCTCCGTCTACTGCCAGTCGCAGGCGTGCAGTGAGTACCACAACCCAGGGTTCGCAACCCTGGTATCGCAACCACGCAGCCCAGAGCTCCCCCAGCAGCACAGCCTGGTTGGGGAAATCAGGGTACCAGATCAAAAATGATCCCAGCACGCTCCTCGGGGATTGCTGCTTCCCGGTACCAGCTGGTGCCTTCCTTGGGAAACACGGAGCCCTCTGCCCTTCCGTGCCTGGCTGATGGAAGTGGCCAAATCCCTACAGCTGTGGGTGTCCCCAGAGCGCAGAAATCTTGGTGGTTGTGCCTGACTTTCCGTGGCTGGGTGGAGGGAAGAGCAAAGCTAGGAATCACGGAGCTGATGTCCTGCTGCCTGGCAGAGCTCGTCTGATGGAGCTGGCTGCCAGCGGGAGAGCGATGGGGATGTAACTGCCCATGGCTTTGCTCACGCTGGGCGGCTGATGGGGTGGTGATCACACCAGCTGTTCCCTGGAGAGGGATGCAGGCAAAACTGGGATGCAAACCCTGCCTTAGGGATAACCTCCAGGCAGAGGAGCAGCCTGTTCTGCTCTTCAGGACTTGCTCCCTGTCGGGGATGCCGCTCTGCCAGGCGTTATCCTGGCAGAGCGACCAGCAGTGGAAGCCCGCTGCAGCCAGGCGAGCGTGTGCCAGCAGCTTTGCCCTCCTCTCTCACACAGCCAACCACGCGTTATTCCAGCCCAGTGACTCCTCCACCTTCGTCAACAACGGCCAGTCCTTCACCCTTTCCTACGGCAGCGGCTCGCTCTCAGTGGTGCTGGGCTATGACACAGTGACAGTGAGTGCATCCCGCGCCGTCCTCGTCTTCCTGGGTGCTGTGTCCCCAGCACCAGCTGGCTGCCCCGATGGCAGGAGCCTGGGGGACAGCCTGAGGGCAGATCTCACGTCTCACGTAGCCAAGGCTTTGGCAAACCAGGGCCTGAGATGGGCAGAACCAACATAAAGTTGTTATCGCCACCATCAGTTTCCCAGCTGGGGTTTTACTTTGTTTTAATGCAATTCCTGCTAATTTTCCCAGCTGCCTGGTGATGTTTTCACCAGCTATGACCTTGCAGTGTGCTCTTTGGGCCGTCAGAGCATCAGTTGTCCATCCGACGGCTGCTCGGGTTTGCCCAAGCAGGCAGCCTGACCTGGCATCCCTGTCCCCTGCAGGTCCAGAGCATCGTGGTCACCAACCAGGAGTTTGGGCTCAGCGAGAGCGAGCCAACCCAGCCTTTCTACTACGCCGATTTTGATGGGATCATGGGAATGGCCTACCCTTCGCTGGCAGTGGGAGGGACACCCACTGTGCTGCAGGGCATGCTGCAGCAGAACCAGCTCACCGAGCCCATCTTCAGCTTCTATTTCTCTCGGTAAAGCTCTGCTGGGGCCCCTCTGCACGTCCTATGTGCACCGGTGTCCCTCTGCCCGTCCCCACGCAGGTTCCTGGTGAATTGGTCCCTGTCTAGCCCGTGCCTATCGCACCAATTTACCAATCTGCTGTTTTGACTCTGTGTTTTTGCAGCCAACCCACCTACAACTATGGGGGAGAACTGGTTCTCGGAGGAGTTGACACCAAGTTCTTCAATGGGGACATTATGTGGGCACCGGTGTCCCAGGAGCTTTACTGGCAGGTCGCAATTGATGAGTGAGTTGTGTTTGTACCTGATGGGCATGGTCCACCCGGGCAGGTGTGGGCTCCAGGCAGGGGTTAGCACTGTATTTCAGAGCATCCCAGACTTACAGATCCAGCCAAGACAGGATTAGGTGCCAGTGGGTGCTTCAAGTAATGTCCTTCTCCCGGTTTTCCCAGGTTTGCTATTGGGCAGTCAGCAACCGGCTGGTGCAGCGAGGGCTGCCAGGCTATCGTGGACACGGGGACGTTCCTGCTGACGGTGCCCCAGAATTACATGGAGATCTTCGTTGAGTCCCTGGGCGCCCAGCAGACCAGTGAGGGTGTAAGTGCAGGGGATGCTTTGGAGATGCGCGGGGAGCAGTGGGGAGGCTTGCACGTGAGCCAGAAGCTGTGGGCTTGACCAGGTCCCACAAAACTCATGTGGTACCTACAGAACACGGTACGGCAGGCATGTCGGGGAAGGACGGAGCGGCACGGCGCTGCCAGGGGATAAAGTGTGTGTTACCCCCACATACGGAGGTCCCTCTCCTCTCACAGTGGGTGCTGTTCCAGCCATAACCTCCTCTCCACCCTCTCTCCGCAGTACGCAGTTGACTGCAATGAGGTGCAGAACATGCCCGCCATCACCTTCGTCATCAATGGAGCTCAGCTCCCACTCTACCCCTCTGCCTATGTCATGAACGTAAGTATTAGCTGAGCAGCTTCATCCTGCCGAGCCCTTGGGGGCCTGGGAAGGACCCGGCGCTCCCTGACAGTGATGCTCTCCCTCCCCGCAGCCCAGCTGGCGGGGTCCTGGTGCTTGTTGGAGGCTCTGACTCCCTGTTATTTCCCCTTTACAGAACAACGGGTACTGCACTCTTGGGATTGAGGTCACCTACCTGCCTTCCCAGAACGGGCAGCCGCTCTGGATCTTGGGTGACGTCTTCCTCAAGGAGTACTACACTGTCTTTGACATGGCTAACAACCGCATTGGCTTTGCCCAGTCAGCGTAGAGGAAAAAACCAGCAAAATCCAGCCCCTCTCCAGGCCAAACGCACCTTAGGCAGCATTGCTGGAGCGCTGCAGGGTTCCTGTAGCCTAAAGGAACATATGTTCCTTTATGTGCCTGCATGGCTCCCTGTCCTTCCAGGATTTCTGTCTAAGTGTGCCCTCACGGTCTCCCGTTACAAATAAACAGCAACATCCCAAATTGTCTGTGACCTGAGTTTGTTGAGTGATGACTGAGCGCGGAGCGGTGGGTTGCATCTCTCAGATGCTCTTTCTCCAGCAAGCTGAGCACCGTGATGAACTCCTAGGCAGATTTCTGCAGAGGCAGCATGGGGAAAGCGGTGGGGAGGCTGTCCCTGGGCTGCTTCAAATCCAAAGCCGAAGTATTTATGTTTTTTGCAAAGGGGTATGACATGCTGTCAACTCCTAACAGCTGTGGGACTGAGTCTCAGCCTTTATCTGTCGTGAATTATTGACCTTAGGGGTGGCTCTGGCAAGCGCAGTGGGCTCCGAGCTGCAGCTCAGCTCACAGCCTGGTGGGGTGCAGGGACAGGAGCTGCTGGTCCTTCTCCACACTGGTGCTGGGGTAGCTCCTGCAGAAGGTGCAGCCCACCTTCCGAGCCCTTAGGTACACAAGACATCCCACACCCAGCCCCGTCCCCTCGGTGAGGCTCGTGCGATTCAGCCAGGGGCTGCAGACTCTGTGCCTTGGAAAGCAGGGTCCCCCAAATCCCAGCGGGGGGCTGCTGGGGTGGGCTGAGCCTGGCTGGAGGCGAGGTGCCCACCAAAGCTGCTCTGTCGCTCCTCTCCTGGGTGCACAGGGGAGAGAAACGATCACGAAAGGCTCGTGGGTGGAGATAAGGACAGGGCGAGAGATCAGCCACCCGTTACTGTCGTGGGCAAAACAGACTCGACTTGGGGAAATTAGTTTATTACCAATCAAATCAGAGTAGGATAATGAGAAATAAAACCAAGCTTAAAGCACCTTCCCCCTACCCCTCCCTTCCTCCCGGGCTCAACTTCACCCCCGATTTCTCTCCCCGCTCCCTGCAGCGGATGGGGATGGGGCTGCGGTCAGGTCACAGCCCTCCTCCAGCGTGAGCCCTTCTGCAGTTCCTCACAACCCGCTCCAGCGTGGGTCCCCCCCGCGGGCACAGCCCCCCAGGCACAGCCGGGCCCAGCGGGGGTCCCTGGGGGGTCCCCAGCCCTGCCCCAGCCTGGGCTCCCCTCCACGGGGCCACAGGTCCTGCCAGGGGCGGCTCCAGCATGGGCTGCCCATGGGTCACAGCCCCCTTTGGGCATCCCCCTGCCCAGGCGTGGGCTGCCTATGGGTCACAGCCCCCTGCAGGCATCCCCCTGCCCAGCATGGGGTCCTCTCTGAACTGGGGGGGGGGATCTTCTCCCCCATGGACCTCCATGGGTGCAGGGAGACAGCCTGCCTCATCACCGTCTTCATCACGGGCTGCTGGGGAACCTCTGCTGGGGCACCTGGAGCCCCCCCTGCGCCGCCCTGGGGGGCTGCAGGGCTGCTGCTCTCACTCAGTCTCACTCCTCTCTCCAGCTGCGGTTGCTCAGGGCTTTTTCCCTCTTCTCAAACATGTTATCCCTGAGGCGCTGCCACTGGCACTGATGGGCTCAGCCTTGGCCAGTGGTGGGTCCAGCTGGTAGCCGGCTGGCACAGGCTCCCTTGGGCATGGCGGAAGCTTCTAGCAGCTTCTCACAGAAGCCCCCCTCCCCCGCCATTACCAAAACCTGCCACAAAACCGCAATACAGCCACTTGTCCTCAGTGCGGGGACAAGCCCAGAACGAGGGTCTGACCCCTGCAGGGGTTTTGCTTTGCAGGTGACAAGCACCATACACCCGGCTGCGGTGCAGGGGGGCAGGACACAAAGAAAAGGGCTTGGTCTTAAACACCAACCACAGCCCCGGGGAGAGGAGTTCCCCAAGGGATTCCACAAAAAGCTGGTTCTGCTCTGTGCCATCAGGTCTAACAGTGCTGTGTGGGTCCCTAGCGGGATGGGACGGCTTCATCCTCCCCCAGCTGCTGCTACATCACTCCAGGGGGATGCTCACCAACACCTACTCAAGCAAATACAGAGCAAGCCGGTGGCGGTGGACATTGCTTTGCTTGCAGTTTGTGCTGACCTTGGAGTGATGCAGGGACACACCATCCTGTCTCTTGCTGCTGCTGGTGCTTGCAGGGCTGAACCAATCGCTCCAACCAGGCGAGGATAAAGCTGTGGGGCTGGTCAGTCTTGCTGGGCATTGGGAAACCTCAGCAGGGTGCATCTGGGAAGGCACCGATCTTCCTTGCAGCTGGAAAAGGTTTAACAAAGTCCTGTCGTTACGTCAAAGTGGGAATATGAGGCCAGATTAGGTTAACCCTGACATCCAAATGACCCCTAAATCCTGAAACGGGGCTATTCAGTCAGGTAAAACAACAGCCAGAGTATTGGGAGTCATGGTCTGTGGCCGAAGGGGACAGGGAACACCCTGGCCGGGGGAGGCTCAGGTGACACCACTCTTTCCTGGAATCTGAACTCATTTCTTAGAAGCTCTTTATCCTTGGAGCTCATTATCAGATGTATTAATAGCTCTGTCATTTCACCGGAGAAAGGACACAAACTCCTCTGTGCTTTGTGTCAAAATATTGACACAGGCTGAGCGCAGCAAGACGGAGATTAGATGGGTGCGGATAGCAGCGAAGGGCATTCCTCCCCTCCTGCGACATGGGAGGTTTCCCAGAGCTGAAGCTCTGGCAGCCACGGTGGCAGGAGGGGACAGGCGAAGGCTGGCCATGTCCCTGCTGGTCTTTGCTCTTGCCTTTGTTCCCTGCAGGATCTGTCCAAGCAAAGGCAGATCCATCAGGATGCCATGGAGGAGGAAGGGGTGCTGGGGGCTTTCCTGAGCCGCCACAGGCTCGAAGCACCGGTCCAGTGCCGGCAGCTGGGATGGAAGGAGCAAGGCTCCAAGGGGACCCATCCCCACCGCTGGCAGGGACCGGGGAGGCTGCAAGTGCCCTGCAGCAAAGGGCAGCGGGGCTGCTCCTGCCCGACCTTGGACACCAGCGTCATAAATTTCCATTTGCCATAAAGGGTGTGTTTTGCTTTTGCTTTATGGAAAGATCAAGCCGGTGCTGAAGGCGAGAGGAAATCACTTCTTGCCAACAACAGAATTTTGCTTTTTATCAGATATCCCGTGTTTGGTCTCGGTATCAGAGGTACTGGCTGGTGTGTTGGCGCCTGAGCAGCCGGGTAAGGAGGCACAATCAAGGCGGTTGCGGTGATAAAGGCGCTGCAAGCATTGGTGCTGGCTGGGCGCAGCGATAGAGGAAAGCGGTGTCTTGAGCACTATATATACTCCCGGCTATATATACCCTGCCCCGGCCGAGGCGGTGCAGGAGCTGCCATGGAGCCACTGGCACCCAGAGCCATGCGGTGGCTGGTGCTGGCCCTGCTTTGCTTCCAGCTCGGAGCTGGGTTGGTGAGGTGAGCCCTGGGGCTGGGCTGGGTGCGAGGGTGCAGGGCTGGCCCTCAGCACGCGGAGGTGCAGGCATGGATGGGGCCACCCAGCATCTCTCACTGCCATCTCCATCCCACGCAGGATCCCCCTGAGGAAAGGCAAGTCCATGAGGGAGCTGATGAGGGACAAGGGGGTGCCGGAGGGTTCCCTGAAGAACCTCAAAGGCGACCCCGGTAGGAAATACCAGTTCAGTAATGCTGTGACTTACGAAGCGCTAACGAACTACCTGCATGTAAGTAGTAAAGCTTTTCCTTCCTCCTCTGGGTCGCCCAGCCCTGGTTTTTGGGGATGCCCCCCCTCCTCTCCCGGCTGCCCGCAGGAAGCTCCGCAGTGGGCGGCTCTGCTCCATCCCCACTCCCAAGCCCAGGGGCTGCGCTGGGCATGGGCAGGATCTGTGCTTCGTAGCCTGGCTCCGAGGGCTGGGTGATGCTGGGAGACAAAGGCAGGAGGCAGCACGGCTTATCCTGAATTGATTTCCCTTCGCAGAAAGAGTGGAGTGGGATGGCTATAGGGCAGGGCTGCCCTTGCCAGCCTGACTTTGTTGTATCATAGGCAAATCGTTGCCCCGTTCCGTGCTTTAGCCACCCTGGGTGCACTCAAGGACTACGAGCCCTTCCTACGACCCCTGGGCAGTTTGGGTTTCTCAGCTAGCAGAGGGCAGAGAGCTGAAAACTCTCATTCAAAGAAACAGGCAGAAACAGACCGACACCCCCCACCCCACCCCCCTGCTCTTGTTCACAGTCCTTCTACTTTGGGGAGATCAGCATCGGGACCCCCCCGCAAAATTTCCTGGTAATCTTTGACACCGGCTCTGCCAACCTGTGGGTGCCCTCCACCTACTGCCAGGATCCAGCCTGTGGTGAGCATCCCTCGGGGGACGCGGCAGAGCCAGGGGGCCAGGGCTCCCCACCCTTTGGTGCACTCAGACATCCCTTGCATGCTGGGGATGGAGCTGTGACAGGGAAATTGGGGACAGCCGGTGGGGTTTGGTGTTTGCTCTGCCCGGTGACACTGGCGGGGCTGGTTTGGGACAGCCCCTTCCCTGTGAAGCTCCTTGCTGGGGATTTCTGCCTGTGTGGGGACCGGGATGCTGAACCCAGGGCAGGATGTGACCTGGGGGCTGTGACGTCTCCCTGCAGTGAATCATAACAGGTTCAACAGCAGCATGTCGTCCACCTTCTCGAGCATCGACGTGGCCTACACCCTGCGCTACGGGTTTGGTGACGTGGCGGTGGCGCTCGGGTACGACACCGTGACAGTAAGTGACGTGTTGCATCGGTGTGTTGCTGTAACGGGGGTAAGAAGGGACGGTGGTGGTGATCAGCCCAATCTCTGTAAAAATTTACGGCGCAGCTGCAAGTACCTTCTTGTTTTGGCTGTTAGTGCCTGGATCTCCCATGTAGAGCTGATGGTGTGTCTGCATAAACTCACTCGGAGACCGCAAACTGACTTTGGCTGAATCCCCTGGGATTTTCATCGCTGCTTTGGGCTAAGGGGTGACAAAACATCTTTGGCCGTGTTTGTTTTTTACACTGATGGCTGAGCTTTGTCATTATGGGCCAGAAGAAATGTTCTGTTGCGAGACTTGTGTGCAATGGAAGTGCGATTTTAAATCAATTTAATGGAGGCAAAACTCTTTTTTGTGGCTGGTTTTACGAAATAATAATGGTGATGGCACAAAGACTATGAGCCAGGCTGCTCCCGATTCCATCTCCCATCTGGGGAAGAGCTCAGCACCTCTCAGTGCAGACTTACCTTTGTGACCTGCCTGGCCACCCCTGCCTCTCCCCAGAAACTCCCTGGTGGGATGCTGCTGTCAAGGGGGATGTCCCAAATCATCTCCCAGCATCTTTCCTCTCCCTCCAGATCCAGAACATTGTCGTCAGTAACCAGGAGTTCGGCCTGAGCCTGGATGAGCCCAGCAGTCCCTTTTACTACCTGGACTTCGATGGGATTTTGGGCATGTCTTACCCAGGCATTGGCATCAGTGGTTACAACACGCTGTTGCAGAACATGATGCAGCAGAACCAGCTCGAAGAACCCATCTTCAGCTTTTATTTCTCACGGTAGGACCTCTGACGGCAGGTCTCCCTCTTGCATAGAGCCAGCCTGGACCCCACCCTTTCTCCCACTCTCCATCCACATGTTCTCCCCACACACCGCTTGCCACTGGGCAGCCTGCCTGATTCAGGGTTTAATTTTGTGTCTTTCCAGCAACCCGACGTATGAGTACGGTGGGGAAGTCGTCCTCGGAGGGATTGCCTCGCAGCTGTACACTGGGGAGATTTTATGGACTCCTGTGATCCAGGAACTCTACTGGAAGATCGGCATTGAGGAGTGAGCACTGCACGATGGCTTGGAGCAGATCTTGGAGGCACGGGAGCCTTTTCTGATGCTTTTTCTGCTGCTGTCTCCAGGTTCTCCATCGGGCAGTCGGGCACGGGCTGGTGCAGCCAAGGCTGCCATGGCATTGTGGACACCGGGACGTTCCTGCTGACCATCCCAGCACAATTCATGTCAGAATTCCTGCAGGCACTGGGTGCAGTGGAGAATGACTACGGGGTAGGTGGGAAGGATGCCCTGTGCCCATGAGGGGCTGATGCCACGGGATGAGGATGTGTCTGGGTGGTAATGCTGAGCTGTGGAGGGCTCCTGGCATCTCTGGAGCAAAACTGCAGAGCTCTATCTCCCCTTGCAATGGGAATTCTTCCAAATATGTTAAACCCACATCAGCACAGCCCCGCCGAAGTCAGAGCTGTGCTGATCCTTAGGGAGCATGGCTGGGGTTACAGCCAGAGGAAGGACAGTGCCCAGCCCAGGGGGTCCTGACCCCTCTGCCCCTCTTTGCTTCTTTTGCAGTTCGTCGTTGACTGCAACAGCGTCCCGAGCATGCCCACCCTCTACTTCGGCATCAGCGGAACCCAGTTGTCGCTGCCACCCTCTATCTATGTCTTAAACGTAGGTGTGATTTTATCATTCCCAGCCTCGTAGGGCAGTTTTGCTCAGGAGAAAGTCGGGAGTTTCTTTTCAAACGCAGAAGCTTCCAGCAGCCCGAGTGCCGTATTTCCCAGCACCTAATTTCACGGTGCTTTTGCGTGCCTGTATGTGACTGGAAGGGGGATCTAATCCTGCTCCGGGCCAAAGCAGCCGTGAAGGCATGGGAAACACAAATCTCCTGTGCTCCTCACTGGCACTGAAATGTGTTCCTTTTCCCCCGGCAGAACGACGGCATCTGCACCGTTGCAGTCGAGAGCACATACGTGCCCTCTACCAACGGCCAGCCGCTCTGGATCCTGGGCAACATCTTCCTCCGGCAGTATTACTCCATCTTCGACTTGGCAAACAACCAAGTTGGCTTTGCCCTGTCAGCCTAGGGATGCTGAGCATCGCCCGTGGGATAATTTGTCCCTGCAACACTTTATTCTCCCTTGCATCTGTGTACAGTGATGAGTAGGCTCCAAATCTCCTGAAGTGAATAAAAAGGCTACGGATGTAACCGCCCTTGTGTCTCATTGGGCTGCGGCTGAGCAGGATCTGGCACAGCTCTTCCTAATAAAACAACAAAATCTGAGTTCATGCTCAAGGTTTCCAAGGGCTGACTGGGCTTTCCGGTGAGCGCGGAGCCTTTCGATTCGCAGCAATGACAAATTTGGGGTCACCCTTTTGATTGGAACCCGGATCCCTGCTGGAGCTTGCTGGGAAAGCGGGATGACCAGGAGAAATTCAGGCTGCACCATGTGCTCAGCCGCAGCTCGGGGGATGCCAGGGCTGAGCTGGTGCAGTCGCTGGAGGCTTCAGGAACCAGTTCAGAGCAGGATGAGCCGCGCCAAGGAGCTGTGTGTGAACAGCTCCCAGTTCATTAGGTCTGGGGGAATTGCCCACACGTATTTGCAAATAAATGAGGGATTAAAAAGTGTCAGGCGAGGACACTCAAGCTGAAGAACCCCCCCTGGTTTTGTTCTTGAGGGATAAATCTCTCCATTGCTGCAGCCCAGAAGGATGGGTGATGAGAAGAAGGGGGGGGACGGACACAGGACATGCCTGGGTTGCAGATGTGACCAGTTCGGGGTGTCTGGATCCCCCCCAAGAGGAGATGCAGCGTCAGACGGATGGGGCCAGCACCAAGTGCCTGAGCCAGCGCCGAGGCTGGTCCTCGAGGTGCAGCACGGGGAGATGCACGGGAGCTGCGGCACCCAAGGGCCCCATCGCTGGTTGCCTGACACCCACCTCCCAGTCAGATGACAGTCACCCCACTGGGGCATGTGACCGCCCGTGAAATCTGCTGTTTCCAGCCAAATCTGCCACGGCGGGTCCCGTGGAGCTCCCAGCCACGGAGAGGGAAGCACCGTCCTGCTGCCACCCCGGCAGCCCGTGGCAGGGTCACGCCGTGCCCTGGGGGACTCGAGGTGCAGTGGGATGTGCTGGTCCCCACCGCTCCCCCCTGCTGCAGCATCCCCCGCAAGGGGCTGCATGACCACGGTGCAGGGAGTGGTAAAACCCTGGTGCGAGGGGCTTGCACGACCCCAGTGCAAGGAGCTGCATGACTGTGGTGCAAGGAGCTGTGTGAGGGTGCAAAGGGCTGTATGATGCCAGTGCAAGGAGTGGTAAAACCCCAGTGCAAGGGGCTGTGTGACCCTGGTGCAAGGAACTGCATGATCCTGGTGCAAGGGGTTGTGTGACCCCAGTGCAAGGAGTGGTAAAACCCTGGTGCAAGGGGTTGCATGACCCTGGTGCAAGGAGCTGCATGACTGTGGTGCAAGGAGCTGTGTCATCCCAGTGCAAGGAGTGGTGAAACCCTGGTGCAAGGGGCTGCGTGACCCTGACGCAAGGAACTGCATGATCCTGGTGCAAGGGGCTGCATGACCGTGTTGCAAGGAGTGATAAAACCCCCGTGCAAGGGGCTGCGTGACCCAGTGCAAGGAGCTGCATGACTGTGGTGCAAGGAGCTGTGTCATCCCAGTGCAAGGAGTGGTGAAACCCTGGTGCAAGGGGCTGCGTGACCCAGTGCGAGGAGCTGCACAACTGTGGTGCAAGGAGCTGTGTGATCAGGGTGCAAGGGGCTGCATGACCCCAGTGCAAGGAGCTGCGTGACCCCAGTGCAAGGAGTGGTAAAACCCTGGTGCAAGCAGCTATGCGACGCTGGTGCAAGGGGCTGCATGATCCCAGTGCAAGAGGCTATGCGACTGCAGTGCAAAGGGCTACACGACCCTGGTGCAAGGAGCGGTAAAACTGGTAGAACTCTGGTGCAAGGAGCTGCACGATCCCGGTGCAAGGGGCTGCGCGACCCCAGCACGGCCCTGCCCTCGCCCCCTGCCCCGGCACCCACCTCCTGGCCCGCTGGGGGGGCGGGAGGCCCCGTTGTTGGGAGGGAGCCACTCACCCATCCCCCCACCCCCCGCAGTCCCCGTCCCCCCCCCGCTGCTGCGGCCCGGGCGGGGACTACAGCTCCCGGCAGGCACGGGGAGCGCGGTCCCGCTCCGGACTACAGCTCCCGGCGTGCTGCGGCACCGAGCGGGCCGCGCCGTGTCGTGCCGTGCCGTGCCGTGCCGTGTTGTGCCGAGGCGGGCCGGGCCGGGCGGGCAGTGCTGCCCTCCCTCGGCGCGGGTGCAGCGGGGCCGAACCGAGCCGAGCCGGGCCGAGCGGAACCGAACCGGGCCGAGCGGAGCCGAGCCGGGCCGAGCGGAGCCGAACCGAGCCGAGGGGAGCCGAACCGGGCCGAGGGGAGCCGAGCCGGGCCGAGCGGAGCCGAACCGAGGCACTTCGTTTCCTTCGCCGTTCCGCTCGCCCCCGCAGCCGCCGGGTGAGTGCAGCGGGGCGGGGGGGGGACCGGGGGGGACCGGCCGTGCAGCGGGACCCCTCGGGTCGGAGCACGGTTTTGGGGGGGGGGGCGGATGTCGGGGTGTCCCCCTGGCCCATCCCGCGGTGCTTGGAACTCGGGTTGTTTCTGGGTTTTTTCCGCCTTTGCTGTAAATAATAACGCCCCCCCCGCCGCCCCCGGCAGCGGCCCCCGCTTACAGGAGGCTCCAGCCGGGCCGTGGCTGTGGCTGCACCCCTGTGACTCCCGGGGGGACGGGGGTCGGGGGTCTCCGGGTGCCCCCTCCGAAAGGCCGAGGGTCCCAGGGGCTGCCAGCCCCTCCGGCAGCCGAAGGTGACTTGCCTGGGTCGCCTTTACCAGCGCCCCCCCCCCCCCCCCCCCGCAGCGTTTACCCCACGCGTGGGGAAACTGAGGCACGGATGCTCCAGCCCTCGCTGCTGACAGCGCTGGGTTTGCTGGGGGGGTTTCCGTGCCCCCCCCCACCTCATCCCCCGGGACAGGCTGCAAATTCCTCCCGGCCTGGGGAGCAGGAGAGTGCGGTCCCCCCGGGAGCTGGCAGCCCCCCAGCCCTGCTGCTTTTGGGGTCTGCAAAAGGCCAGGGTGGGGGTGGGGGTACCCCATGTCACCCAGCTTTTAGGGGATCACCAAGAGTAGCACCCCCCCCCCCCCCCGAGCTTGCAACCAGCAGGAGTTTGAGGGGGGTGTAGGAGGGGGCTGCACTTCACCTACAGCCGCTGATTAATTATATTCGTGAATTAATTGCAAAGCAAAAGAAATCGCAAAAGGAAAGATTACGACAGCCCTCATGCTCATGCCCTCTAAAGCCTCAGTGAGTCAGATGATGGGGAAATTTACTTAAAAAAAAAAAAGAAAGAAAAATGAGAGAAAATATGGTGGTTGTTGTGCTCTTTTAAGATAAATAAATAAGCCTGTGCAAGTCCGGGGACGAGCAGGACCCATTCCCAGGAATCGCAGCGCTTCTGCGTGTTCCCAGCCCTTGGGGTACTGGGGGGCGGGGGGATTTTGTGCTTTTTTATATATAACAGCAGAGAGTGAAAGTGTGGAGTTTGGGGGATTTTTTTTTGTTTTTATTCCCCCCCCCCCGTTTAGTTTCCCCTGCCATGTTTGCTTGGCTTCATGCACGGCTGCTCCTCCGGCCGGAGGAGGGAGCGGGGCTGGCGGCGGCTGAGCCTGCGCTTACCTGCTGCTGGGGGATCCAGTGGGAAAAAAACCCTGGATCGGTGGGCTTTTGGGAATTGGGCTGCTGGAGTTGAGAAACTACCAGATTTAGGCTCTAGGGGTGGGTGACGATGGCCGGGGGTGGGCGGCTGCACGTGCTGACCCCGCGGCGTGCGGAGGGGTGCCGGCGTGTTTTCCGAGGGATGCTGGGTTTGTTTTCCGAGGGATGCTGGGTTTGTTTTCCGAGGGATGCTGGCTTTGCCTCCCGAGGGATGCTGGCTTTGCCTCCCGCCCTTATCAGTAGGAAACCGCTCCGGGGTGGGGCTGGCTGCCATGGGGCGACTCCAGCATCCGGGTGTTTGGGATGGAGGTTGTGATTCCAGCCAGGTCTTTATTTCTTTTTCCATGCTCCACGGCGCCGAGTTTACGGCACGTGTGTGTTCCCGGTCTCCTGCCCTGCCATCGCCTTTGCCGTGACCAGGTTTCCCTGTTTGCTGGGTTTCGGCCGTGCTGTGGGGAAAGGGAAGAGCCCTGCGTGTGCAGCGACAAAGTGATGAATCATCGGAGCAGGGGGGACATTTCCAGGGCTGAGGGTGGGGTGGCCCTGGAGCCCAAGCGGCACAGCCCTGCGGGGAAAGAAACAGCCACTGCAGGGAAATGGGGCTGGGGAGGCCATGCAGGGGGTTCCCCCCCCCCCTCCAAAAAGCACGTGTCGTGGTGGTAGAAATTCCCTTCTGACTCCCCCTGGCTCTCCCCGTGTTGTGGGGTGCCGCAGGTGGGGCTGGGGTCTTGACGTAGCGATGGCGCAGGGGGATTTCAGCCTTGGATTGCTGTTTCTCCCTCCTTTCTGGGGGGTGCGGAGGGATGGTGGGGGGTGGTGGAGCTCTCCCAGTGCCCATCCCCATCACCTCTGGGCTCCGTCCCTGGGGACAGCTGGTTTAGGGTTTTTTTTGGGGGGGGGACCTCAAGCCGCCCTCACCGAAAGGGAGCTATTTCATACTGCCCTGCGTGGGGTTACCCTGCTCCCCGCTTGAAGAGGAACCGGGCTGGGGGGGTGGGTAGGGGGGGGAGCGACTTACCGGGGTTGACTGAGCACAGCGGTGTCCCTGGTGTGGGTGCTGCAGCCCGGCAGTGGCACCACGCCGCTGGCACGTCCCTGGGGCAGCACCCTGGTGGCATCCAGTGACTGGACCCTGTGCCGGTGTTGACCCGTGGTGGCCATTTCATGACAGCTTCCCTGACCCTCTGTTTGCTGTGGGAGATTTACAAGGCTTTTCCCAGCCGCGGGAGCCAGCGCTGGCTGTTTTATAGACCCATAAAAGAGCAGAGGCTGCTTGGAGGTGCAACACGTGCCTGCCGCTGCGCTGTGCCATGCTGGCTCCAGCCCCACGGGCATCCCGTGGTGGCCTTTCTGCGGTGGCATCACCTCCATGAGCCCAGGCGAGGCAGCAGCACGGTGAGCCGTTGTGCGGTCCTGGTGATCACTGGTCCCCAAGCCTGTGATTCCCAGGGTGAGTGTGGTTTTGTCACCCTCGCAGCTGAAGCAGGGGAAGGTGCTGGCGGTGTAACGCTTCGAGGGATGAAAAGGATGATTTCTTTGTGAACACACAGGAAATAAGTGCTCATCCTTTTTTTTTTTCCCCCCTATTTTTCCCCCCCACTGGTGCATCTAGGAGCCGCGATGTTTCCCCCGGATTCATTGCAGGGTTGGTGCCTGGCACTTGGGTTTCACTCAGGGTGGGTTTGCGGATTTGCGTGCACATAGGGTCCCACGACGTGGTCAGCCCAGGGATGCAGGAGGCTTGAGTCCTGTGCTCTAGGATGAGCTCCAGTTCCTGCTCCTTGCCTTCCAGGAGTTGGCTGGAGATGGAGGTGGCACATTGCTGAGAAAAATGGGAACGATGGGCATGATCCCGGCACTGATACTGGCCCCAGTCCTGTCCAGCGGATGCTGACAGCATCTGTGGAGAAGCCTTCCCTTCTCCAAGCATCTTCCCCCTCACTTTCTGCTGAACAAACAGGCAGCGGAGTAAAGCTATAAATATTAAATTGCAAAGAAAAAAAAAAAAAAAAAGAGGGAAGAAACCACACAATTTCCCTGCAGGCAGAGGAAAAACGAGCCCTGAGTGACAGAGGTGAGCAGGGCTGCACAGTGCCTGCCTGGAAGCAGCTTGGCATGCTGGGGGGAGGGGGGGGGGGGGGTATCCAGCCCAGGAGGATGGTGTGGGGCCAGATCCTGGCTGCTGGGAGCTCGTGCTGTGCCGTAGGTCTGTTGGATGGAGGGAGAGCCCAGCAGCCCCCAGGGGAATGGGCGATGCTCCGTGTCTGGAGGTGCAGCGTGTGGGTCGGGAGGCATTTTGGGGAGGTAGGTGCTATGGGGCTGGGAGCAGGAGAAGGGGGACAAGCACCCCAGCGTGGCCCAGGGGATTTGCAATGGGTGGTGTGTGGGTTCGCCTGGATGAGGTTGCCTGGGGAGGGTTCGAGGTCTTTCAGTGGTATATCCCAGCCCCACGGTGCCTACAGTCTTTGCAAGGAAGCTGTGGCATCTTAAAGACTCCTCGAAGAGTTGCTCTCGGGGTTTTGTCACCCTTCCTACAAGTGCATTCAACCCCAAACAAACTCCCCGCACCCTGCTGTCTGCTGAAATCCCCTCCTTTAATTAAATCAGCCAACTTTCTTTCCAGATAAACCTGAAACGCCCAGGCAGCATCCTTCCTCCCTGCCGGTTACATCCCTCTTTTTCCTTCCCATACATGGTCTTATGTATATATATGTATATGTACACTACTAACGAAAGTGATTTACTTATATAAACACTTGCGAAGCCGAAGGTTTCCCATCACCCAGCCCCGGCTCCGTCCCTTCCCCTCGGCACAGCGTTATCCCGGGAGTCTCCTTCAGTTTTAAATTCTCCTTTCCGTGCACGGCTGCACCTCCGGCACAGTTAGTGCAGCCGCTGCGGTAGTGCCTGGGTGCCAAAATCAGCAGGGCTGGGGGGCATCCGACCTGGGCACCTTCAGACCCCTCCCTGCCACATCGGGAGCAAGCAGAGGGGCTGCAGGGGGTCCACAGCACAGGGTCGGGGCTGGGACACCTCGGTGGCAATGGCTGGCAGTGAGCTTTGGGACGGGATGGGGAGTTTTTGGAGCCTTGGGGACAAGTGACGACAGCAGCTCTGGCTTTTTGCCAGGCTCTTTCCTTGAGATTTTGGGGGAATTGCGTGAGGAGGGGGCTGCAGCCGGGTCAGGCTGATGGAATGGGGTCTGCAGCTAGCTGGCATGCAGGGAGCATTTTCCCTGCTCCCAGCTTGCAAACCCCCGGGAGGAGCGGAGGTTGGGTGCCAGCGGGCTCGGCGCTGGCTGCAGCTCCCGTCTTATCTGCAGCGGGGTGGGTGCCATGCTCAGCCCTGGCCCCCCCGGCTGCTCCTCGGGGACAGCTCCAGGCTCGGAGCAGGTGAAGATCTCGCCTGGAGAAAGCCCAGCCTGGTGGGAAAGAACCTCTGGGCTCCTTCATGGTCAAACCGGTGTAACTCGTGCCAGGGAGGCGGCAGCACCCGTCGCGAGGACCCGACCCGGTTGCAGCGGCACGGTGCCAGGGCAGGGGCTGGATTGGCAGCAGGGGCTCCTGAGAACCGAGTTTGACCTTCACGGAGCAGGAAAGCACCGGGCTGAGCTGGGGGGCAAGAAGGGGAGAGGAGAAACCTTTCCTCGGCGGGTAAGCGGCGATGGCTGGGTGCTCCCCCCCAGGCATAAGAGGTGCTGCCGGGGCTGGGATGGCAGCGGGCTGAGCCCGGGGGCTGTTTGGGAGGACAAGTCACAGGCTGTCCCCAACTTGTTTATTCTTGGGGCTGGAGAACAGCTGTGGCTCCCATGGACGGGGCGGCTGCGGCGCTGGGGCTGCCGCCTGCGGTACAGTTACATGAAATCGGCCGCCTTAGAAGCCTCCTGGCTGGGTGCTGGGGACTCACGGGGTGTATTTATAAATATTACCTCCTTCCAGCAGCATGGGGCCGTGGTGGGAGGGAGGAGGGATGGGGAGGTGCTGGGAGTGCCTTTGGTATGGGGAGGAGGGAGCACGGGGTGGCCACTGTCACCTTGCGCCTTCTGCTCATGGCAAGTGGCACCGTGACCTTGGGGCATCTGGGGCTCAAGGGCTGGTTTTGCTGAGCGTCCCTACTTTCCGGGGTGATTTCTAGGATTTTTGGGTATGTAGTGCCTCCAAATCCCAGTGCTGTGCTGTATTACATCTGCCCTGCTGTAAGCAAGCCGGGGGCCAAGGACGGTGCTGTTCTACCAGTTCCCCTTATTGTTCATTTATGCAGTTATTAAAAAAAAAAAAACAACAAACAAATTAAACAACCAACACCCAAGTTGCCCGGAGTCAGCCGGCGCTGGAGCAGGATGGGGTTCGCTCTTTGGCCGGGGGTTGCACGCAGAGCCCTGCTCCTGGCCGAAGCGAGCAGGACACGGCGTGGCAGCACGTCCCTCCCCGCCAGCGTGGCCGAGGCCCCTCCAAGGTCACCCCGCTCCTCTCCGTGCCTCCCCGCTGGAAGGCGGACACGGTACGGACACGATACGGGGCTGATTAATCACTCAGCCCGGGGTGGTGCTGGGCTGCAGCGGGTCCCCAGCCCCTGCACTGCCGCTGCCTCGTCCTCGCCCCAGGAACGTCCTTCTGCCTGTTAACACTTTTATTTTTAATTGCCGCTGTCGAGCGGGGAGCGGGAGGGGAGGGCAGGATCCTGTTGTCTCAGGCTGTTTGCGCTGGCGGGCTGTGAATTCCCCGGGCGGTCAGTCGGACAGTGATGTTTCAATCAGGGCTCCTGTGCCCTGCCAGCCGCTCTGCGGGAACCACAGAGGCAGGATCTGGCCCCACCGTGGTGGTGTCCCCCCGTCTCCCCCAGCCCTGCTCTGGGGACCCGGCTGGTGGGTGCCAGCCTCCACCTGCCATGCTCAGCCAGGGGGATGGCGTGCGTGGTGTCCCCCAGGTGTGCCACGCTGGGCAGAGGGGCTTTTTGGGGTGAAGGAGAGGTGTCAGAGCAAGGCTGTGTATTATTAACCCCGTAATGGCTGCCACTCGCAGGTGGGCACCTGTGGGTATACTGTGGCACCAACAGAACCAGGGGGCCTTTTTATGGACCCCATTTATTCTGCCCTGGGAGTGATGCTGTGACAAGGGACGCTCAGTCCTGGCTCTTGGTACCCAGGGAGCGATGCTTTTCCCTCCACTGGGTCCCTGACACCTCCCTGGTGGGTCAAGCCTACCTGGGCAGTTTGGGGACCGCTTTAGCCGGGGTCCTGCTGCCTTACAAGACCTGCATTAATGTTTTTACTGTGCTGGATACCTGGGCCACTTCCAGGGGCGGTATTTAACGCATGGAAGGGAAAACATTTGGCCTCTGACCCAAACGCCTGTTAACAATGTCGCGGTCCACGTTTCTGAGATGCCGGGGCTAAAAACAGTCCCAGTGACTCAGTCTCTCGCTGGCATTGTCAACTGACCCTGGCTTTCATTTGCCAAGTCCCTCCGCCTTCTCCTTCTCCCTTTCAGGGCTGCGTGCTTGCCGCACAGGGAAGGTGCCTCTGGATGGGGCTGGGGTGGCTCTGGCCATCCACCTGCCTGACCCATCTCTTGCCTGACCCGTCTCCGGCTGGGTGGGTGATGGGGAGGGCAATGCTGCTCTCTGGGGTTGGAAACGGGGCCGTCCCCGCTCTTTTCCCACCACCCCATCCTCATCCCAGAGGGGCGTAGGCTGGATGGGACCCCTGGAGCCTCTGGTCCAGCCCCAAGTGTGGCCGACGTTGGCGTTGGATCGGGGTCTCCAAGCATGGAGGTTGCTCCGCTACCAGGGTTTGGCCACCTTTATGGTGAGGAATCCCCTTCTGATACCCTGGGTTGGACCCTGTGCCACTGCCCCTTTCTGGGGCTGCCAACCACAGCACTGCGCTCCTCCACGTGCCGATGAAGATGAAAGGACCCCGGCCTCCTTCCTGCTGGGTGCCAGCATTACCCGACCTCTGACACCACGGCTATGCTGACATGGCATAAGTCATTCCCGCGGTGGCCTTGCCAAGTCAGGGCGAGTTCCCCAAGGGAGAAACTGTGGGGCTGGTCCCAGCTGCGCGGGAGTAGAAGGTTGCTGGCCATGCTGCTGGCATGGTGGCACGGTGGCACAGCAGTGGCTTGCTGGCCTGGCCCAGGAAAGCTTCTCCAGGGGGGAAGCAGGGGAGCTTGATCTGCTCAGGGTGTGCAGGGAGGTGCTGTGGTGCCCTCATGGGATGCTGGCACCCCCAGCATGGGTGCAAAGGGGATGCGGTGCAAAGAAGATGCAGTGCAAAGCAGCTTCGCACAACAGGGCCGTGGGGGGTGTCCCCGGCATCGTGCCAGCTGCATGGGGTGTCACACAGGCATCCTTGTCATCCCTTTATCCTGGCTGGTGCTGGCCATCGCTGGCATCGCCATCCTGGTGGGGACCAGCTGTGGGTGCTGGAGGGGACCACATATGCTGCCCAGCGGGGCCAGATCTGGCTGCGTGATGCTGGTGCTTAGTCTGCATCTGCTCGGGGCACACGGAGGGTGAGGGGTCCCTGTGCCAGGTCCCCTGGAGTCACAAGGGATGGCTTTTGCCCCTCAGTGTGTTTGCAGGCAGGGATGCCACTGCAGGAGGGGACATGATGGGGTCTGGCATCCCGGAGAGCCCAGCGGCGGTGGCTGCATCTATTTTTGCCATGCTTTTTCTCAGCTCAGTTGCTAACTCCTGTGTTGCAGTGAGAAAAACAAACAGGTTTGGAGGTTTTTTGCAACTTCCCCCCCCACCCCCCTGCACACCCTGTGTGGCTGCTACCACATTAAAAGCGGGGTCCTGAAAATGAGGAAACACGGGACCAGGGCTGGCCCCAGCAAGGAGCCCGGAGGAGCTGCAACCAACTGGCCCTGGCACCTGGACCCCCCCAGCCCTGCCATCCTGTGTGCAGGTAACCCCTGCCCTGTTGTCCCCCTTCTGCAGGGTGGCAGCAGAGCCTGTCCCTGTGCTGGGGACACCCACGGGGTGGCTTTGCGGGTGCCTGGCTGGGTGGCAGCTGGGTGCTGTCGGAGCAGATCTGGGTGCGGAGCAAACACCCGCCGTGCTCCCAGCTGCCGGGATCCAGCCACCCAGCGCCTGCCTGAAACGGTGGTGGGTGCTTCCCTCTGCCCGGGCTGGGGTGTGCCGGGCCCCCACGTCCCCATCGTGTCCCCCCCACCCCGGCATTTGAAAATGACAAACGAGGAAGGAAGGCTCAGTGGGTGCTTGCTGGCGGTAGCAAGAAGCGGAGCTGCTCTCGCTTCTTTCTTTTCCCTTTGCTTTTCGCTGCCCTCTTGGTTATCAACGAAGCAGCCCAGAGTGGCGGGTGGGTGGGCGGCATGGCCCCCACCCCAGCTCCCCTCCTTCCCCGGGGGTCCCCACTCCCGGCTGAAGCTGCCGATTGATTTTTCCGCTCATAAATGGTCACGATCGACCAGGAAATAAACACGCGCGAGGGAGTGGGGCTGGGCAGGCGGCGCCGGGGTGCCGTGAGTTTGGGGGTTCTCAGCTCTGTCTCCAGGGCTCATCCCTCCTCTCTTCCCCTCCAGCTTTCCAAGGGCTGGGCAGGAGATGTGTTGCGTTCGTGGGGATGGGATGTGCCCGTATGTTGCAGGCAGGGCAGGCAGCGTGGGTGTCCCTTCCCGGTGGGCTGCCCAGGGAGGGTAACGCGAGCCCCCTGGATTTTGCAGGGGCTAAATCTGGAAAAAGCTAAATCAGCTTTTATTTCTAACCCACACCTGGGGTGGGGTGCTGCTCTGGGTGTTTTGTCCCTTTGGGGTGGCGCTGGGTGCCCCACGCTGGCTCTCCGCAGCGGGTCCATGGGCAGCCCAGCCCGGTGTGTAGCAGAGCAGCATCCAGTGTTACTCCAAAAAAAAAGTCCCGGTGGCTGTCACAGCCTGGGTTGGGGTGGTGGGGGACAGCTCGAGGCTGTGCAGAGTCCTGCAGGGATGAGCGAGGGTCAGGGCAGCTCTGGGTGCCACTGGGGATCCTCTGGCTGGAGCTACCCCTGAAGCGCTGCCCTGGCACGGAGGGAGCGTGTTGGGCTGTTGATGAAATAACACCCCCAGAGGAAAAGCAAGAAAGGTCCAGAAATAACCGTGTTGCTAAATAGCAGCAGAGATATTTTGAAGGGAGATTAATTCCCTGGCTCCAGCCCTGCACGTTGTCCCGGTGGTGGGTCTGGTGTGCGGTGGTGGAGCACAGCTGATGCCTGGCAGCCCCCAGGCGCTTGATGGAGCCCACTACTCTCCGGCACCCGGGAGGTTTTCCCTCGAAAAGCTGCTCTGGATTTGGGGTGCAACCCTGCAATGAAATGGGCTTAGCTTTTTCCTGCACCCCAAGAAGGTGGAGGCGGTGTCACGGCGTTTTCAGAGCACAGGCTGAGTTTCCTTTGGGAAATCGGCCCCTTTTCCCTGCATGCCTGGGTTGACCCAGGGCTGGTGCTTTGGGCTTCCCTGTGGAGCTAGGGTCAGGATCCGCCCAGCTCCACGGCTTCTCCTGCTGATGGGCAGTGATGGGCAGTGCGCCCTGTGCCCTGGGGCAGGGGGTCGAGAGCCCACCTGGGCCATGGCAAAGCCGCCCTGTGTCCCCCCAGACAGGAAAGGTGGAGCTGGGGTGTGGAGAGGGGCCGAGGCTGTCCACCCGTTCCCTGCTTCCTCCTGCTTTCCCACCCCTCTTGTCCCTCTCCATCCCTTTCCTGTTGCTCCATCGCCCACCCGGGGCCTCCCACCACCTTCCTCCCTCTCCTCCCCTGCTCTTCCCTCCCCATGACTGATGGGGACGTTGCCTCAGCAGGTGCCCTGGCAGCACCCGCTGGGAAACCCAATGCCCAGGCATGCCCTGGCCTGCCGCGCTGCCCGCTCGGAGCCAGGCAAGCAGCTGCCCCTGCGCTGGGACGGACCCTCGCCGGCATCTCCAGGTGGGGACCAGGCTGGGGCTGCCTCTGGCACGGCGATGGCTCCAGCTCAGCGGGAGAGCCACTGGGCATGCTTTTTCTGGGATGCCTTCCCAGGAATAACGGGCATCCTGGATGGAGCTGCCATCCTGCCTGCTTGATTTCTGTCCCCCTCCCGGACCAGGGGATGGCAGGACGTGCACCCCGGGGTGGGGTGCCTGTACCGTTATGTCGGCAGGGTCCCCATCCTTTCCAACTGCCGGCTGCCACCCTCCCGACGGGGTTGACTCAGAGCGAAAGCAGAAGCTGCTCAGTGTTTCAGGGGGCAGGAGGGAAGCCAAGCAGAACTAAGCAGGTTATTTTAAACCGGACCTAATTTTCCCCCTCTCCTTACTAGGCCCAGCTCTGGCCACCCTTCCCCATCCTCGCCCTCGGCAGCTCCTCTTTTTGGGAGCTTCCCAGTGGAGAGGGCAGTGCTGGGGGGGTCCTGCAGCCAGGCAGGGTGGTGGGACTGGGGCTGATGGGGGTGTGTGGGTGCTGTGCCGTGCGTGGCTGTGCCTCGGCACGCTCTACTGGACACCCTCCTGCCCCCCTGTACCGGCTGCCCTTCCTGAGAAAAGCCTGGACTCCCCCAGCTCTGCAGCGGGGCAGCTCCGTCCTCACCCCTGACACCAGGTTTCCCCAGCACCAGAGGTGCCAGCCTCTCCATCGTCCCCCGCCTCCTTGCACCCATCCAGCCGGGGTGCCCGTGCCGCCACCCACGGGCTGTGCTCAGCTCACCGTGCTTTGCAGGGCCGTGGGTAGCTGCTTGCTTGTGAGCATAGGGTCTGGCTGCAAAGTTTCTTGTGCACGGCCTGAAATCTCTTTCCTGCTCTCCGCCAGGGCTGGAAGCCCCCCGAAAATGCCAGCCTTGCATGGCCCCCCGCCTCTCCCCCTCCCTGCCCTGGCCGTGCGGCGTGAGCTGGGTTTGCAAAGCGTGGCCAGTCCTTCCACGCTGTGCTGGCTCATCCCATCTCACGGCTCTTGGAGGCTTTTCCTCTCAGCCTGCCCTTAATATTTGGGGTTATTACGTTCGCCGTCTGCATCAGCTGTGGTTTTACCCCCTTCAGTCTTGTTTCATCCGCTGCGGGCTGTCCCCAGCGTCGCTGTGTCCTTTTCCAAGGCTCTGCTCTTGTTCGTCTCAAACATCCCCCTGTGCGCTCCTCTAAGGCCATTTGTGACAGCCGTCTTAACGAAGCTCCGATTGATAACTGTCCCAGGCTCCTCGTCTCCCATCCCCCTTCAGACGGGCCACCATGTCTAATTAATTACCTTCCTCTTGCCGTTCAATAGCGGGCTCTTGATCCATGTAATCGTATTGCTGTCCATGCTGGCTTGATTTAATTTCCCCCTTAGGATATCGCGTGGCACCGTGTTTCAGATGCCTCACCGAAACCCCGGTGTGTGTCGTATCCACCGCGGCCCCTTTGTCTGCAATTACACATTGTGTTTAAATAGCAAAACCCTCCAGATTTGTCTGGTTACGCTGCTGCAAAGCAAACCCTGGGTGTTTGGCTCCTGCCTGTTCCCCTGGCAGCGTTTGCTCTGGGTCCTGTGCTCTGCTTTCCCTCCCGCCCTGTGGATGCTGTGGTCCAGACCCCATCATCTCCTGCATCCCCATCCCCGCCTGGGAAACCAGCCTGGTGGAAAGCCATCGTGGTGCCCTGGGGAGCCCGGGTTGGGCAGCTCCCCCCACCCTGCCATCCTCTCCCCCCCCTCCACGGGCCGCCGTCCCCTTTGTACGGGGGAACAAGGGCTGGTCTGTGCGTGCGGGGGCCTCGCGCGCCTCCCCCCGCGCTCGCGTGCCGGCCCCGCACAGAAGCTGCGTTGTTCGTCCCGCGCCGGAGCTGAGGTTTTGGGGCGGCCGTGCTGAGGGTTAGACCCTGCCTCCAGCTCCTGGCACCCACCAGCCTTTTCTTCCTGCTCTTCCCTTGCTTTCTCTTTCCCTTTCGCCCTGCTCCCAGGCTCTGTTTTTTCCCCCCATCCCTTCTTGCTTTGCTCTGGTGTTTCGGAAATCGGTGGCTCAAAGCCCATCGGTGGCTCCAGCTGAACCCGGCGGTACGTGAGTCCACACACAGCCGTCTCTCCCGGGGTGCCCCGGTTGTCCCCAGGGAGAGCGGTGGCATGGTGGGAAGCAGCGGCAGGGGGGCAGACCCGTCTGTCTGGTGTTGGGATGATCGTCCTGGATTAGTTACCGGCTGCTACAGGTGCTCCGGGAGGTTTGCTCCCTCCTCGTGCCTCAGTTTCCCTGCTACAGAATAGGCTGATGTGCCGTGTCTTCCTCTCAGGGTCACCTCTGTGCCCGGTGGGCACCCGTGTCCCACCCCCTCGCTGCACCATGGCGTCCCGCATCGGTCTGCGGATGGAGCTGATGAAGCAGCAAGCGCAGCAGGAGGCCGAGAGGGAGCGCGTGCAGCAGCAGATGATGATGAACTACATGCAGCAGCAGCGGATGCCGGTAGCCTCCACCCCGGCCATCAACACCCCCGTCCACTACCAGTCCCCACCGCCCGTGCCTGGAGAGGTCCTCAAGGTACAGCGCTGGGGGTGTCCCCCCGACCCCAGAGCTGAGGGGAGACCCTGCGGGGGTCCCTGAGGGTTTGTCTCCTTGCAGGTCCAGTCCTACCTGGAAAACCCCACCACGTACCACCTGCAGAAGTCGCGGGATAAGAAGGTTCAGGCTTATCTCTCTGAAACCTATGGGAACAAGTTTGCTGCCCACGTCAGCCCCGTCAGCCACTCGCCCAAGCCACCCCCCGCCGCGTCCCCCGGCGTCCGACCCAGCCACGTCATGTCCTCCTCGGCGGGCAACAGCGCGCCCAACAGCCCCATGGCCATGCTCAACATCAGCTCCAACCCCGAGCGGGAGGTGAGGGGATGCCACCGTGCTGCTGGCGGAGGCAACCGTGCTGGAAAGGGCAACGAAGCCCACTGGCACCTTGTGCTTTCCCTTTCAGTTCGATGAGGTCATCGATGACATCATGCGCCTGGATGATGTTTTAGGCTATATGAACCCTGAAGTCCACATGCCCAACACAGTGAGTCTTCTGATGCGTGTTAGAAAGAGATCAGACCCCGGGAGGGAGGGTGGCCTGGGGGTCCCACAGCTCCATGGTTGCAGGGATGGAGGTGGCACAGAGGGGACCTGTCCTGCCACATCCCTGCAGCGATGTCCGGGTGCCAGCCCAACCAGCCTCGTCCCTGGGAGGCAGCGAGATCTCCCTTTTGCAACTGCGAGAGCCAGTTCAGCTTCTTCTCATCTTTAACGGCAGTTGGGAGCCCTTTTATAAAAAGCCAGAGAGACGGGAGAGGGGTGCTGGGAGGGACCAGGCGTCTGCTGCAGCGTGGGGGGATGCTAGTGCCAGGGGAGGTTTCCCAGCCAGAAGCTTCCTTGGAGCGACACCATTTCCCAGGTTGGATCCGTATGACAGCTTGTGCTTCCCAGTGGGATTCATCCTGCCGAGCCCTTCTCAGATGTGATTCATCTGCCCTATTTTAGATGTTGGCCGTGGGAGGGGATCAGCTGTGCCCTTTGAAGTCCTGTTTTCTTTGCGACTCTGATTATAGCTGGTTTAAGGGCCCGGGAAGGCAATTACACCCGCTTGGGCTGCGCACCCACATCCTGGAGGCCAGGCATCTGGACTGGAACCCCGATCCCGCGGCCCCGGATGGAGCTAACCTGCCTGTCCCTCTGGTTTTCAGCTGCCGATGTCCAGCAGTCACATGAATGTCTATAGCGGGGACCCCCAAGTGACAGCCTCCCTCGTAGGTGTCACCAGCAGCTCCTGCCCTGCCGACCTCACCCAGAAGAGAGAGCTGACAGGTACGTCCCCAGCCCCAGAGCTGGCGGGGAGCTGGCAGTGACAGCAAGTGCCAAAACTGGCCAGGGTTGTCCTGTCCCCGTGGGTGGGGAGGGTGGCTCTGAGGGTGCTGGGGCGCACCGACACCAGCCTGGGATGCTCGTGGGGCGAGATGCAGCCGCGTCCCCTCTGGGTGACGTTGTGGGTCTCCGTTGCAGATGCTGAGAGCCGAGCCCTGGCGAAAGAGCGCCAGAAGAAAGACAATCACAACCTGAGTGAGTTCGGT
The DNA here is from genome assembly GCF_023634155.1 of Falco peregrinus. Lineage (NCBI taxonomy): Eukaryota > Metazoa > Chordata > Aves > Falconiformes > Falconidae > Falco > Falco peregrinus. The sequence continues at coordinate 4,269,867 of NC_073736.1, read as the reverse complement.
GCCGGCTGCCCACGGGTGACCTGGCTTTCCCTCCCCGACCCCTGCAGCCCTTTCACTATCGCTGTTCATCCTCATTCTCCCTCCCTCTGAGCTGTGTCCCCCTTCCCATCCCACCTCACCCTCAGGAAATACCCCCTCAGCCCCCTGCCCTGGCTCCCTCTTTCCTGGCTCTGCAAAATGCCTGCGGTGCAGGAGGCACCCTGTTGTCCTCCTCGTTAGTGCTGGGGGAAGGTCGGTCCTGCTGGGGTGATGGATGGGAGCAGGGTGCCAAAGAGTTGGTCCAGGAGGTTTCTTATCCCGAGCCCCCTGATGCCGGAGGGTCCGGCTGGGGCCTGGCAGTGGCTCCCAGCCCCGTGAGCTGGGAACAGCAGTGTGGCCAGTGGGAGCTGTGGGACACGGAGCCTCCTCACCACCAACCCTTTCTTCTCACCCCGCAGTTGAGAGACGGCGAAGGTTTAACATCAACGACCGCATCAAAGAGTTGGGGATGCTGATCCCCAAGGCCAATGACCTGTACGTATCAGTGGTTTCTGGGGGGCTGGGGTAGCTGTGCGTCTCGTGGCAGGCAATACTTGCAGAGGGGCTTTTTGGTGGAGTTGGGGTGAGGGGACACGTTGCTGGCATGCAGGTGGCAAATCTTTTTCCATCCTGCACGGCAGGGACGTGCGCTGGAACAAAGGGACAATCCTGAAGGCGTCTGTGGACTACATCAAGAGGATGCAGAAGGACTTGCAGAGGTCGCGAGACCTGGAGAATCACTCGCGCCGTCTGGAGATGACGAATAAGCAGCTGCTGCTCCGCATCCAGGTGAGCTTCCCTGTGCTCTCCTCTCCCTCCGCTCTGCTCCAGCCCCACGAGCAGCTCTCTCCTGCCTGCCGAGGGGACAGGCAGGGACTCTCCTCCCTCCTACGGCTGTCTAGTCACCAGGAACAAAGTCTTCAGACAAACCAGACGTCTGAGGCTCAGGTCACTGCAGTGAGTGTTGGTGAGCTTTGCATGGCTCATCATTTTGCATCCTTCACCTCTGCCGTGGGCTCCTTCCCTGTGAGCTTCCTGGTCCCTCTGTCCCTGCCACCTCCATGAAGGCCCCTGTGCCGTGTCCCCGTGCGCGATGTCCCCACCAAAGACCTCCTGTGCTGTCTTGGCAGGAGCTGGAGATGCAGGCGCGTGTCCACGGGCTGCCCACATCCTCGCCCTCGGGTGTCAACGTGGCCGAGCTGGCTCAGCAGGTGGTCAAGCAAGAAGCCAGCGGGGACGAGGGGACGCTGGAGCCACTGCTGCCACCCCTGGACCCCGAATCGCAGCCGCAGCCAGCGCTGCCTCCACCACCCCAGTCTCCCTACCACCAACTGGACTTTACCCACAGCCTGAGCTTCGACGACGGCTCCCGGGGCTTCCCGGACAGCCTGGAGCCTGGTCACAGTGCTTCCTTCCCATCCCTATCCAAGAAGGAGCTGGACTTGATGCTGATGCAGGACACCATGCTGCCCCTGGCCTCCGACCCCTTGTTCTCGGCCATGTCCCCGGAGGCTTCCAAGGCGAGCAGTCGCCGGAGCAGCTTCAGCATGGAGGATGCAGACATGCTGTGACGAGGAGCTGCTCTGGTGCTGGGAGCGAGGACTGGACCTTCGAGTTTGGTTAGTGAAGTTACAGGGCACTTACTCGCAGGAGGAGCCCGTCCTGCCACGCACTTGAATCTACGTAGGAGTACCTTTTCTCTATGCAACGGGGGTCTCGGATCAAGGCTCGCCGGGTACCGCCGTGTCTTTCGCAAGCTTTTTTTTTGCCAGGAGCTGGAGCGGACCTTCTTGGCTTGCTGTGGCGTTGGCCTGACTTGCAGATTCCCCAGCCTGGGAGTGTGAGCTCGGCTGCTTTGCCTTTCAGCGAAACCCTCCTGGACCAAACCCCTTCCCCAGAGCGGGCAGGAGCCTTCGAGGCCCTGGGAGGAGAGGAGAGGGACGATGCTCAGAGCTTTTTGTCTGGCTTTTTGCCTCCTTTCCATCTCGCTCCGGGAGCCCACGTCCCCAAGGAGTGTTCCCCAGCGGTGGCCTCTGAGCCCTGCAGATGCTTCACGGTGCCACATCCTTCGTGGTTCCTCCTTCCTCGGAGCACCTGCTGCCTCGCTGGGTTGCAGGGCTGGAGGGAGGTGTTAATTGGAGCACGTTTAATTCATGGGGCACAGGGCCGGGGGGTGTTGTCCGAGTGAGCTGGCTATGAATTCAGGTTGACGTTGAAGGCTTCCAGAACAGCTGGGATGGGGTGTTTGATGCTCAGTCAACTCCTTGCTGTGACCCCCACCTTGTGGGGGGCCCCACCTTGGGGTTTGGCAGCACCCACCACCCCAAAACCTCTCCAGCCTCTGGACAAGGGGCTGTGTGGTGCTGGGCAGCCTTCAGCCTCCCTCGAGACATCCCCCCAGAGGTGCCTCTGCTCCCTAACACCAAGCCCTGGTTCTTCAGGTGGAACAATTAAGGGTTTAACAGTTTTTTGGGGGGACACTTGTTGAAAGTAGATGTCCTGCCCCACATCTGGGCACGGAGGTCCAGGCTCTGCCTGGGGACCAGGGAATGGTTTGTACCGATTGCCAAACCTGAGCTGCTGCTCTCTGCCTTTGGCTCGGCGGGTTTATTTCACTTCTCAGTGTCACCAGCTTGTTCCCCAGCCAGGATGGCTTGGTGATGGGGGGCTGCTTTGGGCTCTGCATCATCTTCTGCCTTCTCAGCCTGGCTGGTGGCGGGGAGGGGGCTGGGCAGGGGAGGGGGATGCTGTTCACAGGGAAAATACTGCACGAATTTCTTCAGGGAGAGGAGGAAAGGCTGGGGAGAGGAGACCCCTTTTTGGTCCTGCACTACAGCACAGCATCACCCCCCGAGCTGTGGATGGGTGGATCGATGGGTGCCCGTGCAGGGATGGGGGTCACTGGGTGCACTCCATCCTGGACCAAGGATGGGGGATGTCACGGGGTTGGGACCGTGAGGGGAAAGGTCAGCCAAGGAGGGACAAGCTTGCTCTGTCATGGCTGGATTTGAGATTGCAAGGTGGGGGACAGCCCCGGTGCCCCCCTGGAGAAGTGCCTGTCAGACGTGAGGGTGTGGGGAAGTGCAGAAGGTGGGGAGGAGAAGGGGGAAGGGAAGAGGGAGGATGTGTCGGAGGTGTCCTGGAGCGCTGGGACAGGGCAGGGTCTGGCTGCTGCCCTGCAGGGGTGCAGGGAAGGGAGCGGAGGGGGCATTGGCGTGCTGGGTGAGGGGCACTGGGCTGTGGGTTTCGGGCTGCTTCACCCTGCGTATTCACGGGAGGCCTTGGCATCCTTCGTGCACTGCCCTTGGTGCCTGCAAAGAGAATAATCCCCCCTGGCAGGGGGGCAGCACCCCATACGCTGTGCTGAGTGCCTATAGGTGATCTATGGATGACTCCAGAGGGTCTGTGCAGGTGCTTCAGGGTGGGCATACAAAATCCCTCGTCGCTTGGGATTCTTGTGGCTATGGGGTGGTCCTGCCGGGCCCTCACTGGTGGTACACATCACTTGTGGGGCTGGCTGGGGGGCACACCGGCTCTGCACCCTGCTCCAGGCACCAGCAGGCAGAGGACCATCCGCTGCTCAGCATGAGATGTGGTGTCTCCCCCAGCTGTGAGTAAACAGTTGTGGATTATTATTGTGGTTTTTTTTAATCTTTTGGGGTTTTTGTTTGTTTTATTTTTCTTTTCTTTTTTTAATGCACTGTGCTCTGATTAAAAAATTTTACTACTGTTTTATAAATAAATGTATAAAAGAATGAACTGGAATGGAAGAAGAATCATTAAAATATATTTATTTACAACATCCCAGAGTGTTGCAGCGTGGGCTGTTTCTTCTCATCTTGGAGGAGGGAGGGTCGTGATGCTCAAAGCACCAGAGATGCTTTCTCCCAGCGATGCCACGGCCGTGCCCAGAGGTAGGGCTGCAGCAGCATCCCTGTCTTGCAGGGGAGCTGCCGTGGATTTGGGGGGCTGTGTTTGGGGTTTTTTTCTTTTTGCAGGAAAGCTTGGCTTGGTTGGGGGGGGGAAGCACCGCTGTTCCTTTCATTCAGCTGGTCCTGGCGTGGTTTGGGGTTTTCAGGGTCCCTCCGGAAGGGTGCCAGCCCTGCAGCTGGGTGCTTCAGGGAGGTCCACAGCTCCTGGTGCTGAGCACAGCTGGGACTTGTGAGGTGCTGACCCATCTGCTGATTGCTTAATTGGAACCAGGCTTGGTCCCTTAATTAATAATAGTCACAAGGCCCCAGAGAGCAGAGCTGGGAGGAGCTGTGTCCCTGGAGCTGAGCATGGTGCCAGGAGCAGGGCAGGTTTTTGGTGGCTGTCCTGGTTGTGGGTGAGTGTGGTGGTGGAGCCGTCTTAGGGGTGTTTATCCTAAACGTTGGGTGGTCTCTGGAGCTGGTGGAGGGGCTTCCTGCCCCCTCCTCACTGCTGGAGCTGCCTTAGCATCACCCCTGGGTGCTCCAAAACCATGCTGGGGGTCCCTGGTACAGGCAGGCTTTGGTGCAGGGTATTTCCCACCTCCTGTTTGCAAACCTGCAGCAGGATGGGGACCCTCCTGCCCAGGGCAAGGGGGAAAATGTGCTTTTAAGTTCCTTCTGGGCTGAGCAGGGGGCTGAGCCCGTACCTGGCACAACTCATCCCGTGCCACACCAGCAGACCCTGCCTGCGGAGCCACGTGCCAGGATCCTGCTGCCCCTCGCTCCCCTCTGTGATGGTGCTAAACGCACACACAAGTTTTTTTAAAAAAAAAATAGAAAATCCACCTTAAAATAGACTTCCTAGGATGGAAAATCACAGGGGCTAATCTTGGAAACTTTATTAAAAGAAGGAGGGGGGGAAAAAAAAGAGTGCGACGAGGCTGGGGGGAGAGAAAGAATAAGTAGTTTCAGACACTAAAAAAAAATAATTCCCTGATTTGATTTATCTGGGGAGTGTGAACACTAAATAGAGAACAACGCCTGAAGTGTGAATTATTTCCTATATTAACACAGAGGAAAAACTGATAGCCTTTTCATGTCAAGAGAATAGCGCGGAGGGAGGGAGGGGGGAGAATGACATTGTTCAATCTCTGGGTTTGCTCACTCTTTATCAGGCTGAGATCAAAATTTATTCCCAGGATGAGGCCTGCGGCCTGGCTGAGGCCCTAGAGATTTTTAAGGGCCTAATTAAGAAAACAGGATGAAAATGGCGAAATAAGAGGGCAATTTACTTCTTGCAGAATAGGGAGATCAAATCAACTTATGAGCAATTAATGTGCACAAGGAGAGAATAAAGGGATGCCGGGATATGGTAGAGGGCCTCATTTTAATGACATGCTCTGGTGTTGGCATAGAGGATTACTCTGAAGGTCAGATGTAGATTGAAACGACCTTGCAGATTCTTAACCCTCCTTCCAATTAACAGAACCAACTCAGAAATGCAAAAGACCCTGGCTTGGAGCACTGTCATCCCTTTATGTTCAGAAGGGAGGGGGGAGAAAAAAAAAATTATAAAGGAGAGAGAGGACGAAAGGGGGTTTCCTTGGCTTAAACAGCAGCTGCTGGAGACGGGAGCTGGGGCAGGCGGGGAAGAAGGGTTCTTAATTACAGTCTGTGAGCCACCCACGGAAAAAAAAAAAAAAAGAAAAATTTAAAAAAAAATATCGGTGTCAAGGCTCCAAGTGGGATATAAAAGGGAGGGAGTGCTGGCTGGGGCTGCGGCCGGGCTGTGCCTGTGGGGATGGCCGGGACGGATGGACAGAGCGGAGGGATGGGGACCGGGCAGCAAGTCACCCTGGCTGCTCCCGCAGCCCTTTGCCATGCCCCGGGGGGTTTGGGTGCTGCACTGGGGGGGCTCGCATCTGAACCCCCCAACCCGTGCCCTCGGGTTGCTCGGCTGCTGTCACGCTGCTTGTGGCACTTTTCCCTGCTGTCCCACCCACGCTGCGGGTTTTCTCCCGGCGGAAGGTGCGGAGCGGTTGTCCCTGCGTGGACGGGGCGCCCGCGGGCTCCCGGAGGATTTGGGCTGGATCCCGGAGGATTTGGGCTGGATCCCGGCGGGAGCAGCGAGGCTGCACCGGGGCTGAGCAGCCACAAGAGAGAGCCAGACCGTTGCCGGAGAAGCCGGGGAGCCAGCCCAGCCTCCCCCGGCCGGGGATGCGCATCCCCGGCTGCCCCCCGGGCCGCCCCCCGCTGGCTGGGAGCTGCTCGTAGCACCGCGGCTGCTGTGGGCTCCAGCTTGGGGATGTAGGGATCACCCCGTCCAGCTCCCCGCCCCCCACCCGGTAGCTGATGCTGGAATGTGCTGGTCCCCGAGAGCTCCGAGCTGATGCCCTCCTCCAGCAAGAGCATCTCCTCCTGTGCTCTCAGCCTCTCACCAGGGCCGCTGCACCGTCCCCCTTGGTGAGCTGGCTCTGGTACACCCAGGAGGGTTAAAACCAAACCAGCTGACAGAGAAAGGTGCTGAGCAGCCGCTGCTCCTCTGCAGGCCCTGTGCTCAGCACCCCCAACAAACCAGCCTGCTGAGTCTTTAACCTCCCTGTGCAGAAAGTGCCGGTAAAAGCTGGGGGGAAGGATGAACCCCTGGAAGAGGCTGGGGGTGAACTGGACTGGAGAAGAGCAGAGGGGCTGCAGGCAGGGGCTGTGTGAGCACAGGGCAAACACCCACATCCAACTGGGACAGGATTGAAACCCTCTGATGCACAGCACCAGGAGGCTGAGCCACGGGTACCAGGCTCTCCAGGAGGATGCAACCACATCCCCTTGGGCTGCTCCATGCAGCAGGTCTTAGGGCTGGGCTTGGGTGTGTTGTTTTGTTGTTAGACTGGACCTGTCTGAAAGCAGAATGCTGCGTGAAGAGAGCTGTGACTTCCCCAGCACCATCCTTTAGGTACTACTGCCTAGACATTTCTCCAGTCCCCCCAGAAATGCTGCTGGCAAGTTGTTTCTCGAGCCCCAGAGAATTTTCTGCAAAAGGTTTTCTTGGGGAGGGAAAAAAACTTCAATAAGACAGAAGATGGGCTTGATCCTGAAGCAAGAAGGAATGAGCAAAAGCCAGCCCAGCCCTCAGCAACTCTAGAGTGAGAAGCTCATTCAAATCCCTGGATACTGGAGCAGAAGCGCAGTGGAGAGGCAGCAAGAGGAGTGGGAGATGGCTCGAGGGACTTCCCCTGCTCCACTCCAAACCTTGGGCTCTGTGGGCCCGAAGCATCCCTGCCTGGCTCCGTGGCATCCCTGGCATGGGACCAACTGGACCTGCAATCTGGAAGCAATCCTCTGTCTCGGGCTCTTGCTGTGTTTTCCTTCCCCCTCCATCTCCTTTCATTTCCTTTCTGGCTCTTGCCGAGCTCCTTCTGTGGCTTGAGCACTTGAGCTACTCCTACTGCTCCTTCCCCACCTGAAGCCCTAATCCTCCACCTTGACGTCATCGGGGGTTGTTGTGGCAACGGTTGGGATGAGGTCAGGAGGAAGGGATGGCTTTTTCAGGTGGGGGAATAGGCAGCAAGGCTGCCTTGGCTTTGAGAAACCAAAGCAGCTCTTTGCAAGTAAATCTTTGCATGTAATAAAGAGGGAGAGACTGGAAAACCTCTGATGCCTGTCCAGAAATTGCTTCCAAAGAGAAGGGGCTAGGCTGGTCCCTGGGCGAGTCCCTGGCTCGGAAGGATTGCTCCCTGGATGTGTTTGGTCTGTTGTTTTTCCGTCAGCAGCTTTTTCAGGCTGCGGGGTTGGGGAGCCCTTTGGACCGTGCGTGGAGCCCTTGCAGGCAGTTTAACTGCTGTCAGGATTCCTGGTGCCTCGGCAGGAGCGGCCGTGTGCTGTAAAGCAGAGGGCCAGGAGAGCTGGGGCTGAAGGATAGTGGCTTGCTGGGTGTGGAGAGGGGTACAAATGTGCTGGAAAAAAGCCCTAGGAAGAGGAAAATGAGGTGCAGGTAGCAAGCCCTCATGGAGAAGGACATGGAGACGGTTCATGCCTTAGTTTCCTTACCAGCCAGGTGAGGATGCAAAGACTGACACAGGGGAGGTGACCCGGCCCTTGCTGCTGAGCCCCTGTGGTGCAGGTGGCAGCTGGCACGGAGCAGTGGTGGCGGAGCAGCCCCTTCCCCACGGGATGCAAACTTGTGGAGCAAAACCCCAGGTCCTGGCTGGATGTGCATGGCCCCGCATGTCGGATCTGGCTGGGACAAGCTGGGGTGCTGGGAGAGGCTGAGTTCTGCTGCTGGGCGATGGGTAGAGCATCAGGAATTTGCACCCCCAAATCCCTGCTGGAGCCAAATGGCCCCACTCCACCGGCCCTGATGGGGCTGGGATTTCTGCCAGGGGGAGCTTTGGCCCAGAATACCCGAGAGACTTGACAGCAGCAGCCCAGCTGGATTTTCCATGCCTGACACTGAATTTACAGTGCCGGATGCTGGAACACTTGCTGGCCGGCTTGTCGTTCGAGCATCGTCTCGCTGAGATCAGAGCAGCAGAGCCCTGTCCCTGCAACCAGAAAAGGGGACAACGGGCACCCGGAATGGAAAGAGCAGTGGCTGCAGCAACAGAAACCCTGGGAGCAGTGGTCCTGGGGCCCGTGGAGGTGCTGGGACCCTGAGTGGGCCTGGCTGAGATGAGCAGTGCCCCATTTGTCTCAGAGTTTAGAAATCCTGTTGGAAATCCAGTCTTTTGGCACTTGCTGTGCCACACAGACACCCCAAAGAGGTTGCTGCGGACACGCTGGGACCCCTTCTCCCACCATGCTGCACCTCAGGGTGCTTGGCAATCTGCTTTCCCAAGGATGCTCCACCTGGGAGCCACCCTGCATCCTGGCCCTGGGATTTTCCTCCCAGCTGGAAGCTGGTGACCACCTTGGTGACCATCATTCCTCATCCCGAGCCCCTTCGGGGTCCCGCTGTGGGTCTGCCCATCTCTCAGGCCACAGTGGAGTCCTTTTGCCTCTTCCCCCCCACACTCCAGAGCTGGTTTAATCAGCTCATAGTTTTCATTTCATGTCTTTCTCCCTCTCCTTTTTTGAGGGGGCAGTGAAATTTATACAATATTTAAGCAGCATAGTGGAGTCCTGGAAGATATTATTAATGTAAAAGGGACAGGCTGGAAATGCACTTGAACCTGGTTACAATTAGAGGGTGATTTTTCTAAAGGTCAATGAATTCAGATAATATCCACAGGGGGGAAAAGAAATTTAATACCTTTTTAGTGAATTAATTAATTATAATATTATATCGGCTTGGGGTTCTTTTCCAGAGTGATTAAGGGAACGATCTGTCTTCGGAGAGGCTGGGGGAAGTCAGCGAGCGAACGAAAGACTGACAGAGGGAAGGGAGAGGTGGGGGGGGCGGGGGGGGGGGGAGCTGGGGAGAGTTTAATGGGAGAATAATGGAGCCTTTTCTTTCCTTTAAAAACTTACTGTATTTCGAGGCCACATGATCCCTGCCTGCTGGGTCCAGACCCTTTCCTTGCAGTCTCTCCAAAGGCCGTTGGAGGGATTATTTTGTCTTTTTACCTTTCCAAAGTGGCTTTGGATGCTTTAGCATCTCGAACGCTGGACACGGTGCAGGGGTGGCTGGACCCTCTGAAGCAATCCCATCCCTGGTGCCACCAGCGCCATCCACCAGGGCTGGCAAGGGGGTTCTGGCCAGATCTGTGCGTGGGGGCACAGGGTCCCCAGGAGCCACCAGAAGCCGTGGCCTTGGCACGATGCTGCTCCCAGCCCCAGGGAGCCCTGCGGCCCCAGCCCTCCGCGGTGTTGGTTTATCTGCAGCCTGAGCTGAGGCTGGAATTTACACTCTCTGCTAATCCAGCCAGCCCCAGAAATTAATTACAGTCTTGTACATTAAAAATTAACATAACCTTTCTGGATATATGTTCTTATAGCGCAGGAGTGGGCCAGAGTCCCTCAGCTGCCTATAATTGGAGCTGCTTTTCTTCTGATTCTTCCCCCCCCCCCCGCCCGCCCCCTTATTTTTTAAAGATGTGGACACTTGAACTCATTAATCATGGAGCCTGGTAACTGGTAAAATTTAAGAGGTTTGTAATTGTGTTTGGTCCTGGCAGAGTTTGCAGGGAAGGGGAGAGAGGAGGCGTCTCACAAAGGTTTAAGTAAGCACCCATGGGCTGGGGTGACCATGGCAACCCTCACCAGAGCATCTCCTGGCATGGGTAGGGTACCAAAAACCTGGCAGGGAGATTATCAGGGCTTGACTGCAGGGGAGGTGGGCTGAAAGGTCTGCAAAAGTTGCTCTATAACCCCCCTCGTGCCCTGTGCAGATAAAGTTCCGACAGCTACTTTTACTCAGAACAAAAGCAACTTTTTGTTGTGGGAGGCAATAGCCCGTTCCCACTCTTCAGCTGACCCATGGGCTGCAAACATCCCAGCCCAGCAGGTCCAAGTGGCGTGGGTATGGAGCTGGGCAGCGGGGGGAGTGACTCGGGCTCTGGGGGCTGAGCTGAGCCCCCCGGGATCGAGTGCTCCCACAGCTCTTCTCGCCGCTCGGCCGAGTGTAACGTATGGAGTGGCAGTAATGGGATTGCTTGAGACAGTTTGTATCTACCATTAATGTGCTTCTAAAGCAAAGTGTGCGTTGATGGCATGAAGAGCATCCTCGTGCAGGGATTTGCTCTTGCTGCAGCATCACATCCCTGAGCTTCTGTCCCTCCGGTCTCTGCTTTCCAGCCAGGGAGCTGGGGCTGGAGCCCTCTGCCCACCCTCCCCCTGGGTGGCTGGGGGACATCTCCCAGCAGAACCTGGCCAGGGCTGAGCCCTGAGTGATGCTGCCGTGTCAGGGATGTCTCCCGGGGAAGGGGATTTGGAAGGACCAAATTGGGACGCTGGGCTGTGCTGGTGGCTCAAAACTCAGGTCTGCTGTACGCTGTGCCCTGGCAGGATCCGGCACTGCCCCTCTTCTCCCACTCCTCCTGGGGAAGCGCTCGTCCCTCGGCAGGCTCCCTCCTCCTCCATTGCCTCCAATGGGACAGAGCACTTGCCCGGCCTTCGGGCACATCTTCCCTTCCCTCCTTCCCCATCTTTCCTTAAAACCCCACCATCTTTTATCAAACCAGCCCTTTCATTTCTCTTTCCTCCCCCCTCCCACACCACCACCTCCCTCCCACCACCTCCCTCCCACCACCTCCACCTCCCTCAGCCAGCCAGCAACTGCTGGAGAGAGCCAGCTCTCTCCCATTGTGCTATCTTTGGGTCCTAAATTAAAATTTATGACATCTTGAAATGAGCAGTGAGGGTAATTTTGCTTCTGAGCGAAGATGCTAATGAGTCCCCTTAATGGCGTGAATAAGGAGTTGACGGGTCGTGTGTCACTTTGCGCAGACCGTGCTGGTGGTGTAATGGCCGCAGTAAGTGTCTGTAATTATACCCTGTCTCGCTGTATTTTGGCAGCCGTTGTGGGAGAGCAGGCGGCTCAGCCGCGTACAAGCCAGGGGGGAGAGAGAAGGAAAGGAGGGGGGAAAAATCCCAGCACCTCCTGTGCTTCCTCCGTGCTCCCTGGACTCCTCGTCCCTCCATCCGTGCGACTCCGGAGCGGTGGCTTTGCTGGGCTCCAGCTGGGAGGTGCGTTGGCTGCTTTGAGCAGCTCCTCGTGTCTCCCATCTCCTTTTGTCCCTTTTAAAACAAGGTGATAAACCCACACGTCCCCCTCTGCCATGGCAGGGCTGGGGCTGCAGCAGCGTGCCCAGGGCGGATGGCAATGACCTGTTGGATCCGAGCATGTGGGACAGCCCTGCTGGCCTCGCCAGTCACAAAAATGCGTGACCCTGGCTCCGTCTGTAGAGCAGATGGGGGGGTCCCTGCCTCCCCATGGCCAGCACCAAGCCCCCCTCCCTCCCCATGGCCAGCACCAAGCCCCCCTCCCTCCCCATGGCTAGCACCAAGCCCCCCCCAGCTATTTGACACTGATGCTGTGCTGGTCTCTGCTTCTTTCCCAGCTCGTTTCTTCTATGGGGTTACTCTGGGGGGGTCGCCCTGACCCTATTTCAGTCCCTTGGGAGTTTTTCTGCTGTTCTGTGTGGTCCTGAAAGCTTCTCACAGAGACACAATTAGTGCAGAGGCAAGAAATATACCCTTGTTCCTCCCCTGGGTGTAAAACCAACTGCTGTCACCTGGGCAGGGGAAATGGTCCATCTCCCAGTGATGCTCTGTCTCCCAGTGATGCTCCGCTGGGCTGCAGCCTGGTCCCTTGGGCTGGCACAGGGATGCTGCCTCCACCAAACTGCACCAGGGGATGAAGCTGAGGGGGACGAGGCTTTCCCATCCTGACAGGAGCTGCTTGCTCAGCAACTGCTTTTTTGAGGAGGCCTTTTGCAGTCGAGCTCTGTGCACATATGTTTGGCACTCAGTGCTACGGCCTGAGCGAGGTTTTGCTCAACTGCAGCACTTCAAAAAGTGCAAACTGGTTTCCTGAGGGGTTTTTATCCGCTCACGGAGCTTATCCTGTGGACCACCTCTATCCCAGGCCTCCTTGAGACCATAAACCTCCCAATCCATGCTTGGGTTGTTCATTTCTTGGCAATACTCGCTCAGCAAAGGGTAGGATGGTTGGTGAAAATGCCAAAGCGCCAGCTGTTGGTGTGGCTGACGGGGCTGTTGGGTGGGCTGCAGGAGGGGGCTTCTGCTCGGATGCTCTCTGGGACTGGTCAGTGCCTGGTGTAACAACCTGGTCCCCATCTGAGCCAAGTTATGTGTTGCCACCGTGCCCAAAAGGAATAAGTGAGACCCAAAATGTGTGGCAACCAGCTTCCCGAGCTAGCCAGCCTTTAATTTGCCGGCACTGGCTTTGGAGGACTTGGCAAGCCCCAAGGTGCGTGTGTGCTGGGGGGTAGATCTACACATGGAAAGTGCCCGGGGGGGAGGGCAGGGCTTTGCTGGAGCAGAACATGGCTAACAGCAGCTCCTGCTCCCGGCCAAGGTGGCCAGCGTGGAACAGCTCCCAGGAGCACACGGAAGCGGCTGGGGGTTTGGGAAGCTCTTTCCCCTCCCAGCCACAGTCACGCCACAGCTGAGTTTGCACTCTGCAAGCAGCCCCACACCTTCAAGTTGAAAAATAGTGAGTGGCTGGCTCTTTGCCTTGCGTCTCTGGGCTTGGGAACCTTTGAGCTGCTTGCAGAGGATGATTTACAAACTGTGGAGCGTTTCCTTGGTTTGTTTGTGTAGGTGGGATTTTGTTTATGCGTCTCTTGAAGCCTTGAGAGCCCTCGACATATTTCTTCCTTTCCTCCTCCTGCCTCAGCCCACACCCTTCCTGATATTACAAATTCCTGGGCAGTCCCGAGTGCTGTGGGCAGGAGCCGGGAGCACTGCTGGTGGCCGTGGGACCCCTCACCCGGGCCAAGCAGGGGCCAAAAGAGGCTTTTCTCCGAGCTGTAGAGGTGCTGCTGGTGTGGCTGTTGTGTTATCACCCAGGCTCTCCCCATCCTTCCTCCACGTCTCCTCCTTGCTCTGCCTTTGGTCCCCGGGGCTTTGCTGGACCCTTTGCTGTCCCACCTTCGTGGTAGGGGGATGTGGAGCTTGGCAAAGTGGCACAGCCCCACCGAGCAGCACGGGTCCGAGGTGTCCCTCTGAGGATGCGCAGTGTGGTCCTGCTGCTCGACTGTTTTCCAGACTGGAAGGACACAGGTTTAGCTCCACGCAGCGACGTGCCCATAGGCAAGTCATCGGCATCTTTGGAGACAGCAGGAATGATTATGGGAATAAAAGCATTTGAGTGCACAAAATATTACTGCTGTGGGTGTTGCATATTTTTTTTTTTTTAATTTTTTGCTCTTTTAAAAGAGCTTGGGAGCAACTTGAAGGCAAGGAAGCTGCCTGGGCACAGGCTTGGGCAATGCGGGGTTGTCCAGAGCTGCTCAGTGGTGGCCGATGCTGGAGCAAGCCCTGACAGCCCTGTGGTCACAGTACCAGGGTCCTCCAGGTGCTGGTACTGCTGCCTCCGTGCAGCATGACCTGGGCAAGGGGGGCTCCATGCGCATTGCAGCCCTGGGGATGCCGGTGGCCACCGGCAGCCCCATCCCGGTGGGACGCAAAGCTTTGCCACGTCACCAGTGCCTGCAGAATCAATACAAGTGTCTGTTAGAGACACACGCGACAGCGTTTTAAAGGACAATATCAATAAACTCGGGAGAGATGTTAGCAGGCTCCGACGAGGGCTGGCAAGCAGGCGCTCCCCGCATCGGGGAGATCATGACCATTGAAATATTGAAGTACTTGCATATAAACTGCGCTTTCAAGTATTTTTGACAAGGGTACTAATTAAATCTTAATTGACACTGCACTAATTAGCTTCTTAATTACATGGAACCACATAATTAGCAGCACACTCTGTGCTAATTGTTAATTAGGAAAACCAGGCTTCCCCCTATCTCCCCCACCATCCCTCCCCTCCTGTTGTCACTTTTAACTAAAGAGCCTCTGGTGGGAGGAGGAGGAGGAGGAAGAAGAGGTGAGAGAGGCTGTGAAACCTGGTCTGGGGGGGTGGTTGTGCTCCCAGCACACGGCACTGGGACGGTGTGGGTGGGGGGACAGGGATGGGGTGCAGGCGCAACTTTGGGGGTGAGTGGTGCAGCGGGTGTGAGTGGGGAGCACTTGTTGGGGGTGTTAATGGTAACGTGTTGGTGATGCAGCACAACCCTCCTCCTCCTTGAGATGTCCCCATGAAGCCCCACAGCAGCCCCTTTCCTGCAGCTCCAGCTGGGACAAGCTGCTGTGGCACCGGGCAGCTGCCGAGGGTGCTGACACCCTGTGCCAACAGGTCGCTTTCACCCTCTCCATCAGCTCACTCAATCGCCCCCTCCAGCCCCTGGTGTGCTGCTGCCCCTCCGTGGGGTCCCACAGGATGGGTGATGCAGGCCCTCTGCTCTGTGCTGGGTTGCGTGACCCCCTGCCCATGGCCACGTGCTTAACATTCCCCAAAATGGAGGTTTTTTTCCCCCTTTTAGTGAGTCTGTCCACTTGCTCCCTTTATTCCTTTGGTTTTTCTGGTTTTCTTGCTTTGCTCCATCTCCCCTGCAGACAGCAGGCAGTGGGAGCATCTCATGCTGGGGCAGCAAAGCTTTCCCTTAAATGGGTCTTCCTCAGCCCAAACCCGCTCCGGGGTTTCACTTGGCTGCTTGCTTTGCAGGAGTGAGGGTCCATCCTCCCCAAAACGGGATCGCCAGGGGGCTGCACGCACTTACCTGGCTGGGTGCTCCCGGGAACCACCGTGGCTTTGCTCCCAGGGTGGGTTTTCTCACCTTGACTGCCTGTGTGGGCAATGGGCGTCACCAGGCTCCGGGCTTGGGGGGCAGCGTGGGTCTGTGCCAATGTCACCTTGGCACCGTGTTTAAGCTCAAGACCCGGGTTTGGTAGGGGAATTGCTCTGGGTCTGGTCGTGCCACTGCTATGCGGGACCAGAGCTGCTACATCCCAGCCCCTGCAACAGCCCAGCTCCAGCAGCTGCTCCCCAAAACCCTTCCATCCCGCTGGGGATGGCAGCCACGGGGTGATGCCCCCCACCACGGCACACTGTGCCCAGCATCCACCACCTTCTCTGCATCCCCCCCCCCCTCCCCTCCAGCTGCTCCAGCAACAGCATCACCACCCAGCCAGCCCACCAGTGCCCGTCCTGGCAGCGGGAGCCAAGTCAAAACTCCAAGGCCGCTGATTTGCAGGTCTCTCTCCACCTCTATTTTTTTTTTAATATATTTTTTTTTTTTTTTACAGTGCAGTTTTCCAGGAAATATAAAAAATGGCCTAACAGCCGCTGTGGAGTTTGTCTTTCCCAAGAGCCTGAAGGAGCAGGATGCAGAGTGCGGTGCAGCTGGGAGACTGCAGCCCGCTGTTTATGGGGGAAGAGGTGGAGGGGAAAAGAAAATATCTGTATTTTCACAAGGGGGAAAAGAGGAGGAAAAGAGAAGGAAAAAAAAAAATGAAGAGGTGAGAAAATTGTTCGCATTTGACAAATCTTTCTAATTAGGGGCCAATTATGTCCTCAGATTCCTAATTGGGATTCCGGCAGGTTTTCAGGCTTGTAGGGTAATTACAGGCTCGTAATTCTATTAAGATGGAAATTTGGGAGAAATACCTTATCATAACATTTGGATTTTGCCATCTGTGTTGACAGGCTCCAGCTCGGGTGGGAAAGGGGTGCTCTCACTCCCGCGCTTGGAGCCCGATCCCCAGCTGGTGCCAGCCAGCATCGCTGTGGGCACAGCCTGGCTCCGGAGGATAAAATGGGTACAGGGGATGCTGAGCATCGCCTTGGTCCCTGGGGGCTTGCTAGGGTCCCTGGGGTGCTGGGAGGGTGGGTTTAAGTGGAGATCCCAGGGGCTGAGCTGGGACAGGAGGGCTGGATGCCCTGAAGTCCATCCCTGGCCCATCTATCGGCACCGTTCCCATCTCCCATGGCAATTGCTCCTTGTCTTCCTCCTGACTGGGAGGAGGAAAGAGCTCCCTTAGCTTCCCATCAGCCCTGGTTTTCATTCGCACCAACCTTCACCCGGGTGCAAAAGAAAGGGGGAAAAAAAGAAACGGGTGTACAGTCCCTTTTGCAGTACCCAGAAAGCGTAAAGGGGCTCAGAGCATCCGTGAGTTGTGGGGGATGCGCTGGGGATGGGGCTGGCAGGGACGAGCCATGGGACAGAGGTAACCATGTGCTGGCACCTTGGGTTTTGGGTCAGCAGGCAAAATTAGGAGGGAGGGAGAAAACAAAACCTGGCCTTTGGGGAAGAGTGCTGTGGGGCCACCCAAATGCTTTGTTTACCCCCAGCTGAAGCATTTTGTGCTGATTACATTGGCTGTCATAAAGCAGGGTGAGCTTTACAGCCCATTCCCCTTTCGATGCATGGAGGAAAACCCCATTACTTAACAAAAACAAAACAAAAAAAAAAGAAAAAAAAAAGGCACTGATGTATTTTGTTTCAATAAATGCAATATTTTTCCCTTTTTTTCTGTGTTGTTTTTTGCAGAAGCCGTTGGATGTGATGAGGTTGACAAGTGGCTAGAGCTGCAGCAGGAGCACCCCTCACTCTGCAGGGGGTTAGTGGCCATGGGGGCACGGGGGGTGGGGGGCAGCTGCGTGGGTGCAGGTGCTCTGAGCAAACCACTGACACCCCTGCAAATCCTGCTTGGACACAATTTGTCCAGGGGAAATGCTCCTTCTCCCAAAATCTGGCTGTGCTTGCCCTTGCCCCGTGCCTGCAGTGGGATGCTGGGATGCTCCTGTCCCCATTCCCGCTGCAGCCCCATCTGTGCAGCAACGTCCCCACGAGGGATGCTGTAATTTGGGGTTCCCTGGATCACTAATGCTAATATTTTTTTCCTCTTGGCTAATGAAACCAGCTGTGGGTAATTATTTTAATCTGCATTACTGGGCGGGAATGCAGCTTCTTCTGGATCTGCAAATTTATAATAACACTAAAAAAAAAAAAAAAAAGAAGAAAACCCTCCTCTCTGTAAGAGTCTTGCTGCCTTTGATCTTTTGTGTGAGGGCTCTTATCGGGACGAGAGTAGGTTTACACGCTGGAAGATAGGGGAATAATACTCCACGGAGATAAGCTGCAGCCCTGGCTCTCCTTTGTGTGGCAAATTTGATAGTACTGGGAAAATGTTTACTGGGAGACTCTGGGAGAGAATTAGTCCCCAGCGCAGCTGAGAAAAATAATTGCTTTGCATGATAATTAAAGGATGGTGGGCTTGGCGTCGGCTCTGGCCCCAGGATGGGATGGAAGAGCATTAGTTTGCTGGGAAGCCTCTTGGCTTCACTGGTCCAGCCCATGGTGGACAGACAGGACTTGTTATTGCCATGGCCACCCCCCCTCTCACGGGGACACGGCAAAACCCCCTTATGAATGGCCCGAGGTACCAGATATTTAAGCACTGAATTATTTTGGTGGGATGAGTGGAGAGATGGGAACACCAGGGGTTAGATGGAAGGCCCTGGGGTGTTTTTGTGGTTTTGGTGTTGTCTCTAACTTCAGCTCTCAGGTTGCATCAGGATCCAGAGCATCACGATGCAGCCACAGCGGCTCAGGAGCATCAGCTGGAGGGGACGGAGGAGACCTGCACAGGGGCGGCTGCGGGGAGAAGCCACACACAAAAAACCTGCTGGATTCCTGCCATTCCCTCCGAAAGGAGTTTCCCAACTCTTACAGGTGCCAGGAGGAATTTCCCAGCAGCTCTTTCAGCATCTCCAGATGTCCCTCTGCTGCTGGGCAAGGACACCATTCCCTCCGAGGGACGCAGAGGCATCGGGGCCAGGCACCTCCGGGACCGGGGGTCACCCCGGATCAGCCCCCACCGCCTGCCGCCATGTAATCGGTTTCCTATTAATCTAGCTTTTTATTATTATTATTATTGTTATTATTATTAAACATCTCTCTTCTCCCAAATCATCTCAGAGCCGTAGCGAGGTCCCTGGTAATAGCTCCATAAATTTCAGCCATAAAAAGTAATGGAGGGAGACAAATGAGATAATTAGGAATAAATCTTGGCGAGGTCTCTATTCATCAACATCCCCCAGAACCGGCCAATATTCCAAATCATTAGCAAAGCCCGTAATTAACAAAGAGCCAAGGCTTCCAACGTTAATAAAGCTCGCTCAACTCTATATTATCAGGTAGCGGCTGACGAATCAGCCCTGTTAATATTATGGCCTTTGTTAAGGATCTTCTTTCTTTCTCTCTCTCTTTTTTTAAAGCTAAAAACCCTGTGTCATTTTTTTTTTTTCCTCTTCTGCTAAATTTTAATTAGATTTTGCATGTGCATCTGTAGAGGGCAAGTGAGGGGACAAAGGGACAGGGTTTTATCTTTTATACTTGGGGAAACTGGCAAAAGAAGAACCTGATAGATATTTTTTTTCTCTTTTCCCTCGTCTTTCTTAGTACTTTTATTCATTATTCCATACTCTCCCGCAGGGAGAAGTCTTGGAGGCTGGTACCAACTAACAGCCAACTTTTATTTATCCCTCCCCTTTCCTTAGAGCCTTGGGATTTCTGGAATACATGTGCAGGCAGAAGGTGCCAGCTCAGCTCTGTGAACCTGCCGCCCCCGGCCCACGTTAGCCCGAGCATCTCTTGGCTCATCTGGGATAAAAGCAGGAAGGATTCGCCAAAGAGCAGAGCAAGCACAATGATTCCCTGTTTCCCCTTCGTGGCTTAGAAATGATACGGTTTCTGGGGTTGCTGAAGAGTTTGTCTGTTCCTTGGGACACTCACCTACATGCCACCACAAGGTCAGCTCCCCCCATCCTCCACCCTGTCCCCTAGCAAGGCTGGCACTATATGTCCGGAAAACCTTGAAATAATATCTCTGGGTGTTATTTCTATATATATTTCTATATAATGCAGAATATTATATTTATTTCTATATTATTATCTATATTTCTATATAATGCGGAATAGATTTCTATATAATGCAGAATAGCTGCATTGCAGGGGAGTACACACAGGCTTATGTCCCATCAGCATCTTTAGTTTGGTGTTGTGGTGGTGCAAATGGGGATATCCCCAGCTCTGGCAGGGAAAAGGGAGAGGTCTGGGAAATGGATAACCATGCTTTAGGTTTGCCCAGGTTGGGCTGGCAGCAATGTGGGCAGGGAAGCCGGTCAGCCCAGGTGCCTTTGCTGTGGTATCTCCCTCTGGAGCATTTAAGAGCAGATGAGGATGCAGGAGATGCTAATGGGGGCTGGCAGCTCCCACCCTCCCTCGAGATGCTCGTTGCCACTGCCGAGCCCTGGCCCTCTGTGACGGCTGGTGCCACAGAGCTTGGACAACCACACTGTGCAGCAGTGTATGACAGGTTTCTGTTTGATTTCCAGTTTCAGGGGCCAACCCTCTACTCCCACCAAGCTACTGGAGGGATCTCAGCCTGCTCTGCCCAGCAGCAAGTGCTGACCCCAGGGAGCCTACCCTTACCTCCAGACAGGACCACATCCACGATGATTCCTCGCCAGCCAGGGAGGCTGTGGATGCCCTTTTCTTCCTGAAGCCTCCTTCTCAGCTGCTGCGAGTCAAACACAGGGGGGTGAAACTGCTGCTATGGGCATCCCTTGGCATTGTGTGCAGGTACTGGTGCATGCTCTGCCATAGCCCCTGAGAAAGGGGAGAGCAAAGGCTCAGTGAGGGGCTTTGGCACCTCTGCGGAGCAGCTTCTCACACCGTGCAGTCACCTTTTTCCATTTTGCATGGCTTAGTGGTGGCCATCAGAGGCGGCTGCTTCACCCTGTCTAAAAGCCATGCAGGAGGCAAGTCAGAAAACCTGGTCTGTGCCTCAGCAAACCCATCTCCATGGAGCAAAAAGTAGGACCCCCTCCACGCGGCTTCTGTCACCCGTGTCCCGCTGGGGGGAGACCCCCAAAGCTGTGCCAGCACCCAGCTACCTGCCACAGGCGCAGAATACCCTGCTCCTAGGAGAAAAAGTGGTGAAATATTATGTGCAACTTTCCTTCATCTGTGCAAGGGGTTTTATTAAGTAAGAATTTATCATAGGGGTTTTTTGTACTTTGCGCAACACTATCGTGAAATGGGCATTTCATTATGTTTTGTCATGTGCAATTTTTATGATGCTATATTGAACCATCATCAATAACAACCTTTATTGAACATGAAACAGTTCAGACAATAAAAGACCTTTATTGAAAATAACTCAATGTAAACATAAAACCCAGGGGACATAAACCACAACCTGGAACAGCGCAAACTTTATGGGACATTACTGTGTGGATGTGTTCCACACACTCAGCGAACACCAAACAGAGTGACCCAAAGGGGCACCAGGCAGGGATGATCACAGCTTGCACCGTGCTCTGCTTCATGCCTAGCAACTCCCTACGAGGCCACAGCTATTTGTGAGGCATCAACTGGGAGCAGAGGAGTTGTATTGTTGGTGCAGTCACGGGCACCCAGGGTTGGTTGTGGTCCTCTCTGTTAGGGATGGGTATCAATACTCACCTCAGGAGGGGGGGGGTGGGGTCCAGAGGGGCTTATGGCTGGTGCAGAGGTGCATGGACCCCAGATGCATTGCTGGGGGACTCAGCCAGCAGCAAGACTGCTCAAAAAATTTGAAGCAGAGAAATAGTCAAGGGGCTACTGAAGCGCTTGTGACCGCAACAGCTCCCATTTACAGTCAAGAAATACCGCCATGTAGATGCTCACCTCCCTCACTTGCTTTCCGTCCCCTGTGGGTGAATGCTTGCTCCTGACAAGGAGGCACAGGCTGGTCCTGCAGAGCGGCTGTGGGATGGGGATGCGGGGGTGGGGGTGGGGAGTATCTCCTCCCAGCCGCCTGGGCACTGGGGTAACAGAGAGGTGCTGTGCCAGGTACTCTGCAGGGCCAGGATGCCAGCACTGGAATTTGCAATCCAAACAGGCTGGAGTGAAAAAGGCAGGAGAATTTTCATTCCCACCTGACACCTGAGCAGTGTGACACAAGAGCGAAGCCTCCTCTCTACTGTTCAGAGCTCTACCCACAAGGCCAGCCTTGCTCTGCACCCCGGAAAATAAGAATAGTGATGGCTGTAGCATGCACTGGGCTATCCTCGCCGGGGGATTGTAAAATGTCACGTACAAGTGAATCTTCTGAAGTGCAGCCACTGCTACAGGTGGCAGCAGCACGGTCACTGGGGGACTGCTTGGAATGCTGAGCTGGATGTTTGTGGGGACCTGGTGTGATCCTTCACACCATCTCAAATACCTATTGCATTGGAAGCAACCCTGGGATCAAGCTAGTTGGGCAAAACAGCCCATGGGCAGGGATGGGAGAAGCGCTTGGGGACACTCTGGCTTTTCCAAAAGCTACAAGTTTTCAGGGAAGAGCAGAGACAGCAACCACTGTAGGAACCCAGCTGCCACCAAGCCCCAGTGCAACCTCCGGAAAGCAATTTATTTTATCTCAGATGCTACAGAGGAGCCCTAGGACTTGGAGAACAAAACCTAGCTGGGAAGGGAAAGACAGCATCAAGACTTTAGGGCAGAGAGCTACAGGCAGAAACAGGAAGATTCAACCCCAAAATAACAGAAGCAACTGCACCTTCAGCACAGCCCAGCAACCCCACACAAGGGGAGGGTGGTCTGATGGGCAGAGAAAATCAGCTTCCCCACCTTCCCATTGCCAGCCTGGGGTTACCCCAACTGCCTTCTCCTGCTTTTTTACCAGGGAAAAAGGGAGAGCACATGCTTACCTTGGCTGCTCCCCACAGAGCCCACCCCACCAACCCCCACAAGAAAAGCCCTGCCCTGCCCACAACCTTTTATACCCCAGCCCCTCTGCAGGTGGTTCCCCATCACCACCCAGTGATGGGGTGATGCCGGGTGATTCGCTACTGGGAGATTTCGTCTTTCATCTCCATCACCCACTGCCGATACCCACCACCTGGCTGGTCCCTGGCCCCCAGCAAAACCCACCTCATAGCAAAGCAACCCAGAGGACCCCCCAGTCTGGTAGGGTGTCACGGCCACAGCTGAGACAGGGCAGATCTCCATGGGGTGGTCAGAGCCGACCGGCACTTTTGCTGCCAGTGCAGCCTCTGACATCCCTTTTAATTCTTCTTACACCGATTTCTTCCTTTTTTTTTTTTTTTTCTTGGTGCTTTTTGCCTAGAAACTGCTCCCGATGAAGTTGTGTCGAATTTTTGCTAATGCAATGGGTGTCTTTGGATGTCACTAAGAGGTGCAGGTACTGAGCACGTCTGTAGTAAAAATAGTCTACTCGTGTCCCGATTTTCCACTCGAGGAGCAAACCAAGGCCTCGCAACTGGCTGGGAGACTGGGATGACTGGTCATCCCTTCACTAGAGGGCAGCATCATGCCAATAAAATTGCCTTAAAAATCTGCAGTTTTGGACTAGCCAGGTGGGAGCATCCAAAGAACTTCACACCTTGGGCAACCTGGCATTGCACCGGTGGGTACAGGGCAGGGCTGTGCTCCGGCACCTGCCGGGCTGCCCAAAAAAGCCAAACCACCGCCGCCGAGGGTGACTGGGATGGGTGCAAGGGGCAGCCTCTGCTTTTGGGCTCGGCAGGGACCCAGGGAAACGTGCCTGGCTGGGGCTTGTGTGCCCCAGCTGCTCCGGGCTGCAAGAGCTGGTTGCTTGCAACATCTGGAAGCCATTTCTGAGCGGCTTCGCTGCCCGGCTGACGTGGGGCAAGGGGAGAGCAAGGCGAGAGGCCTGGAGGAGGCTGAGCACAGCCAGGAAGGCAGGAAGCCCCCAGGATCTGCTTTATGGTGAGGAGATAAAAGGTGGCTGGAAGGCAGCACACACGGTTAATCATCACCAGCATGGCTGAGCCTCCTCTGTGTGTGTGTATATATATATATATAGGTCCTGGCCCAGCCGAGGGGCTGTGTGCTCAGCATGGTGTATGTTGTGAGAGTTCCCTCCGTGCTGCCAAAATCCTGAGCAAAATAACGAAGCCAGACGCATTAGATGCATCTCTCCCCTCTGCAGCATGGGTACCGGAGCAGGCAGAGACACTACAGCACAGACACCCAGCAAAGATGAGGACTCAGTGCCCTTTAAAGAACCTTAAATGAAAAAAAAATAAAATCATTGCCCATCACCAGGAACAGAATCAGGCAGGAACAAGCTTGGAAATCAATGGGGCTTGGGTAGAAATGGACTTTGGACCTACTGGGAGCCACCAGCATCCCTCCAGCATCAGCAGTGCCAGCAAGTAATTAACACCAAATGGCAGCACAGGGGATGGCTCCCGGATTACTGAGGGGGCTACTGAGCTCTGGCAATCGGGTAGGAGGTTCAGCTTTCCACGGGAAACCCAGCCCTAGCACAGGGCGTCCCGTCACTGAGGGGAAACCCACCCACAGGCAAAGGAAACCCAGAGCCGGCTCTTGGGATGCAGCCTGCAACAACCTAACGCAGTTCGTACTACCTGGGGCGAGTATAGAAAAATATATACAAGCAAACGAATGCAGAAAACCATGTATATGTGTATATATATATGTAGGCATGCGTGTCTATGTAGATGCACGTGTGTATATATAGCTATATACGGCGTGACAGACTATATGGCACACTGTAGGGTCTGTCACACACACATATATATACACAGAGGAAATAGCAGCGCTGGGGTCACCTCCACATGCCACCGCCGCCTCTGTGCACGTGGGGGAAGCAGGGTGGGTGTGAGCAGAAGCCCGTATGAGGCGCAGCATGTAAATAGGAGTGAATTAATGCATGGGAGGTGAGTGTCTGTTCGCCCTGCCATGCACGTGTGTGCAACGTGTGCCAACTTTCCCTTCTTCGCGCGGACGAGCGCTTTGGTCTTAAAAGAAAAATGGTGCCACTTTTTTCACTCTATAACTCATGGGGGCTGTTCAGTGTGTTTCTGTGTGGGGTTAAAGGTAGGGCTGAATTTTCCTCCCAAAATATTCCTGTTAATGGCTTTCAAATGTTGGCATCCCTGGCGGGTGCATGCGCATGTGTGTGTGTGTTGGCTGCTGGCGCTGTCTCACACACAGCAAACTCCCCAGCTCCCAGATATTTAAGCTAACTCCATCTCCTCTCCAGTTTCAGCTGCATTTTTAAAGAAAACAACTCCCACCGACTGCAGCAGGAAATCACTATTTGGGTTTATGAGGCACCTCTTCCTGACGAGCTGCGCGGAAAAGTCTCTGCTTGCTCGCAAGGCAGGTATCCTGGTGCTGGCGGGGTGACTCGGTGCCTCAGCATTGCACACCAGCTCTTAGCACCATGTACCAGCCCTTGGCACCATGCACCAGCCCATGGCACCATGCACCAGCCCTCGGCACCATGTACCAGCCCTCGGCATTGCATGGCCAAGAGGGACAAGGTGACACTTGAAAGCCACTCATGCAATGGCAGCAGCTTTTGCTAGCAGGAAAAAAGGATGTGCTTGAGCTGATGGGGTTTGTATCAGCTCCATAGATAAAATAAGGTGTACGTTAAGCTGTTGAAGGCAGAAGAAATGTTATTAAAACAAAAATAAAGTCACTCAATTTTATTTGGGATGTTTTCTAGTTGAAGGCCCTGCTCTGCTCACACGGAGGACCCAAGCACCCAGCATGGGGCTCATAAACGGGAGCCCAGTGGCTGTAATTAGCCCTGGTGATGGTGGTGCCTGGGTGCACAGTGCTGCTGGGCCAGGATCCGGCCCTTCCATGCCCCATCCCAGGTGTGCCCGGAGCCGCTGTGCCTTCCCCAGGCAGCTGGACCACACACCAAGCCCACCATCAACCCCTCCAAAGCGGTTATTTCTCCCTCTTGTTTTCCTAACCTCTCCGATGCTGGAAAAATCATCTGCTCCCCACACAACCCAACCGACCTGCTCCTTCCCACCACCGGCTCAGCCCTGAGACCCGGCAGCGCCCGGGAGGCAGAGCCCCCTTCGGCTGGAGCACATGGAGGTGCTGAGCTCCAGGATGCACTTGGGCAAGGGAAAATACCTGTGGTGTGAGCCGGGGTCTGTGTGTCCGTCCAGCTCTCCTGCCGCTGAGCTTCCACCTGGTTTCTCTGCCTTTGCGTAGGACTGAAGGGGTTGCATTAAACTGAGTGGTGGTCCCTGGATATACGTGCCTGTGAGTATAGATGTGTGTACAACCCCAGGGGCCACCAGTCCAGCTGTTCTGCGCATCCTGACTTTGTCCCTTGTGTCCCTCGGGGTCTCGGTGTTTCTGTGGGGGCAAACTGCCCTCTTTGCCCAGGTCTGTGGCAGCGCATGAGGGTGAGGGGCTTGCCGGGCTGCTCGGCTTCTCTCTGCTCCCCCCACCCCAGGCACTCAGGAGAGGGTTAACACGAGTGTTTCTGCATTTTCCTTCTCCAACTTGGTAGCAAGGCAGAACGGGGGATATATGGGCTCCGCTTGGGTCCCAGCCTCCGAGGCTGGCTGGAGGAGCCGGTGCTTTCAGGCAGATTGCCGTTTGGCAGTGAAACCCTCCGGCATTTGCCAATTCTGCACTGCTTCAGCTATCGCCGAGCTCAGACAGCTTCTGCACCCCCCTTCCCCTGAGACACGATAACTTTCTGTGTAATCTCTGCTGGCGACAGCAGCACAGAGCTGTCCCACCCTGCTCCTGCCAAGCTCCTGCTGATGGAGTGAAGGAGCCGGGGGGCTGGGCTGGCAGGTCCCCATCATCAGGGAACGGCTGGCCCCGGCATGGGTGCATGCATGGCATGAGGACACCCCAAAGTGACAGCAAACACGGGCTCCCTGGCAGCCGGTGGCGTTTCCCCGGCCAACAAACCATTCCCTGCATCTCGCACGCGTGCAGGGCGTCTGCGCTGCGCAGTTGGCAGCCTGGGTAGTTTTCCCTTCTTTTACAGCGTTGTCTTTTGTGCAGGAGGCTGAGAGGTATGAGACGGCTTGCAGGCACCTGGCTTGTGACTGTTGTGACATCCCACCTTAGTCCCAACCCTCTAGGATACAAGGGAGCCAAACTCAGCACTCGTGCCGGCACTGGGATTTATGGTGCAGCAGATGCTCACACTTCTGGCAGCTTCGGGATCAAAGAAGAAATCAGCTCAGACCAGATACCACCGAACGCCGAGGAGTGGGAAAAAGTGATGCTGCTGGCCCTGTGGCCTCAAGCTGGTTTTTGGGGAAGGGTGAAAGCGAGGAGAGGAGCTGGTGGACCTGAAATGTTAATTCCTTCCAGCTGTTGTCAGTCTGGCAGGTTCTCAAAGGAAGTTTAATAGACTGCAGTCGTCTCCCCTCGGCCCGTCCCCCCATCGCAGTGCTGCGCGGAGGCAGCTCAGCAGAACCTGGGATTACATGAACTGCTGTGTCTTCCAAAGACCTAGTTTTACTTTTTTTTCCCTTTGGCTCTGAAAGTGTTTTCTTTTGTGTGTGTGCACCCATGCGTGTGTGCAATGCCTTTCTCGCCCCGATCCCCCACCCCAACCCCAGCAAAACCTTCCTCTTGGATTGCAGTGAATTAGAAGGGACCGTGGGGGTTGCATGGAGCTGGGGCAGGAGCAGGAGTGGGAGCAGGAGCAGGAGGGGGGGGACTGCATTGGCAGCGAGGAGGAGGAGGAGACAGCTTTGTGGGCCTCCTTGCTGGAGCGCGCCCCAGTCCGCCGTGTGAACTGGGAGGAAACAGGATGAAGAAAGTATTTGGAGTGGAAAATAAAACCTCTCTCTCGCTTTATTGATTGTGATTGCGGACAGAAATAGCTTGGGCTGTTGAAAGCGGTCCCCACCGAAGGAGCAGAGGTGCATCCGAGCTGCTCGAGCGCAGGGCTCATCCCCTACAACACCCTCCAGCCGTGGAGAACGAGGGAGCCCAGAAACCTCCTGGCGAAGGGGTGAGCCAGCCCCAAAGCAGAAGGGTTTCTCACCTGCCTGCTGCAGCTCCTGCGTATTTTCCAAGCCTCCCGTTGTACATCTTGCTGTACACCGGCTACATCCCTAGACACGCTCAGCATGGGAGCCCGGCAGCACAGATGCAGCCTCAGGAACGCGCAGCCCTGGCAGTCTATTAGCAATTAGACAATAAGCTCCCATCATTAATACACCCAACCTCCCATCCATAATAAATCACCAGCAGAGAGTACCGAGTACCGGACAAGCAGCACCTTGCAATGATGCGCTGCCCATCCCGGGGAGGCGACGCGTGTCCCTCCTGGGAGGAACCCTGACACTGAGCCGCTTTAAAAACCAGCAACAACAGAGCAATGCTAGTTGTTTGGTAAAATGGACTTTTTGATGAATTTTAGCCCATTTCACTGAATTGTTTCACTTAAAGACAGCAAACGAGGGGCCAGCCGGGCTGGGGAAGGAGGGCAGGCAAGCCCAGTGTGCCCAGTAAAGCCCTGCCTGCGGGGCCAGCCTCTGCATGGGCATCGTGCTAAGGCTCCTGGCTCTGGGAGAACCATAAAAACCAAGTGCTGGCAGGAGAGTAATTAGTTAAAATGGACCACATCTGTTGTTAATTAATTCCCAGGCAGGAGGGTTTAACTCTTGCTTTCCCTGGTGGTTTGCAAGGTGGATGGCCAGCATCAGTTTGCATCCAGGAGAAGGTTTGAACTTTGCTTTTCAAGCCCTTTCCAGGGCTCTGGTCTGCCATTCCCACATCCCAGAACTGTCCCTGTGATTTCCAGGAGTACCTGGGATGTAAGCAGAGCAGTCAGCACTGCTGAGGGCAGCGAATGTCCCTCAGGCTTGGGGTAGGGGCTGAAAAAAGTCTGCCCTTGCCCCTTCCAACACCCAGCCCTGAACAGCCAGCGGAGGAAGCCGGATCTCTGAGGGTGGGTTTGCAGCACATCACTGCAGGGTTGAGCTGTGCTTTTGGGTAGCTCTGCACTGGCAACTGCTATTTTATTTGCGTTTTTTTCGAAGGCAGCCATCATTAAAGTACATTCGTAGGCGTGAGTATCACATACATCCAGCAGTACATTACGCTGCACGAAAGAGCCCAGCTCTGCTCCCCACGTCCCCAGTCAGCCTTGCTCATGAGTTTCAAGCTGCGGTGGGTGGACAGGGGACCTGGACCCTTGGGAGCAGTGTTAAAAGGAAATGGGATGCTGGAGCAAAGGTAGGGAGCAGGTGGGGGTGCAGCTGGGTGCGTGACACCCCCTTCCTATGCCCTAGGGACACAAGCACGTATGGCACGGCCAGCCCACCCAGCCCTCCTGTGCTGGGGGAATCTGTTCTCCATTAAGCAACTCCAGCAGCGCTCGTTACTGCGGCTGGTGGGGAGAGCAGCCCTGCCAGCTCCAAACCTCCCTAATTAGCACCACAAGTGAGGCCAGGCTGGGGAAGGCCAACGTGTCCATCCCTCCTTGCCAAGGATGCAAACTGTTTGGAGCCGAGCCTCAGCCAGAGCCCATGGAAAAGCTCCCACCGACCCTGCAAGTGCCGGATGGGGCCCCAGTCCCATCCATCCCGGGGTGGGCAGCTATGTGCATCCCACCCCCCTGGCCCCCCGCTCTGGGACTCAGCCCAGGCAGCCGTGCCAGAGGGCTATAAGCCCCAATCCACCACCCTGAGTCCTCCCTGCCGTGCATGGGGTGGAGGAAGGCTTCCTGCACCATCCTCTTCCCCTCCATGCACTTGCACCGCACTGGGCTCCCACCGCCTTTAGCTCACCACTAAAAATAGGTTTCATGGCTGAGCGGCTGCGCTGGAGGGCAGGCAGCCCAGATCCCAAACCAGCCTGTGTCACCGTGACCAACTGACCCATTTGGCCTCGATTTTTAAGTAATTTTTCCCTCCTCATTCAACTTCAACCCAGCAGAAGCCTTGCTGGGATGGCTGAGCCCCCCGAGGGGCAGCGAGACTCCGGTGGGGAGCCATGGTCCCTTACCTGCATGGCATGGCACGGCTGGTGGTCCCATGGCAGGGCTGGGAGGTGGCAACAGGAGCACCCAGGCCACCCAGATTCCAAGGGTTGCCAGCCTCCAAGGCCACCCAGATTCCAAGGGTGGCCAGCTGCCACTGCCTCACACCAACCCTGGGCAGCCACTGGTCACCCCAGCCCTGCAGCTGGGAATCTGCATCAGTTCCTTCCTCCTTTAGGGATGCTGTGCCCCTGGAGCAGATGAAGCAGCTCGGTCGTGCTGCAGGGCAGACCCCCCGGAGGAGCAGGGGATGGTGGGGCAGCAGGGCCAGGGTTTGTGCAGGGCAGGGAGCTGGCGCCAGGCTGCGGCACACCAGAACCTCGACCTGTTCCCCAGAGCAAAGGACAAGGAATCCTCCTGCATTTCCCCTCCCAGCACCAGGACCAAAGCAGGAGCACCCTGGGGCTGCCACTGAGCTGTCCCATGTCCCCAAGGCCAAAGGAGCGTTGCAACCTCTGTGCCAGCCCTGCCCCCCCCCGTGCCTGCAGCTGGGAGCAGGATGGGGTGCAGGTACAGGGATGGGGGACACGGTGTGGCTGTGAGCAGCTGTCCCCTGGGAGTGCCCTGCGGAGCACATGATGGGGCAGCCATTGGTCAGAAATGAAGAAAGACCTTTATTTACAGTTAACAAACGAAAAGGACAAAAAAATAAAATACCATGACACTTCCCCCCACTTCTCCCCAGCCCTTTGAGGGGGTGTTTTCCACCCCCACCCAGCCCTGTCCCTGGGCTGGCAGGATGGGGCCAACAACTGCTGGGGGTCATTTGGCACCAAACAAACCCTGCCCCACCACTCCCCTGGGACACACCGGGGTGGGTAACAGCTTGGCACAGCTCCGGGGTCTCCCCAAACCCCAGCTGCCCTGGCCCCCAGCCGCAACCCTGCTGCAGGGACCGGTGAAGAAGATTCTTCCCAGCTGGTGAAACCGGGAAGGGAGCAGGCTGTGTGTATTGCACTCGGCTGCCGAACTCAGCACTGAGGAGGGGCAGGGGCTGGCAGGATGCATCCCACAGCACGGGGCTCCGCAGCCTGGCAGAAGGCTTTGGCATCTCCCGGTGGCCGGTGGGCTCCGGGCAGGGGGCAAGGCTCTGCGCTGCACCCAGCCCTGGAGGTGTCCTGTGATGCTCTGTGCCACCCCACATAAACCAGAGCGATGCACCCGGAGCCCTGTCCTGGGGCAGCACGGTGGCAGCAGGACAGGCTGTCCCCAAAGCTGAAACCCTGGGGTGGCACCTGGGGGCTCTGTGGGATGCTCCTGCTCTCGGCTCAGGTGGCAGGAGGCTCCCGCGATCCTCAGCGAACCGGCCCGGTGCAGGGAAGAGGTAGAGCGTGAGGGGATGCTGGCTGCCCCCGGAGCCCCCGTGGCCCTACGGGTTCACCCCTCCCCAGGCAGGACCCAAGCCTGGCTCACCAGCTCCCAGGATGAGGTTCCAAAGGGGGATATCGCTCTCCTTCGCCAGGCTCCATTGTTCGGTGTTTCACGCCAGCTCAGGGACCGGCTGGACCCTTGGCCACTGTGGGAGAGCCTGGGGGGTCCCACTCCTGGTCCCCTCCCCCGTCAAGTGCGGCCCCTCAGGAGGAGAAGCAGAGCCCGCAGCACTCCATGCAGATCTCCAGGCAGTCGGCTGACTCGCAGCAGGCATCGATGATGCCGCAGTCCATGTCGCAGGGCAGGTCGCAGTCCGCGCACTCGCCCGAGTTGCAGCAGCAGCAGCAGATGCAGGAGTCCTCGGAGGTGCAGGAGCCGCAGGTGGCACAGTCCAGCACGATGTTGCAGAGGGTCAGGAACTCACAGAAGAGGCAGGAGAGGATGCAGTGGACACAACAGTCTGTGGAGGAACAGAGAGTGGGCAGGAAGGATACGTCTGGCCGGGGGAGACAGCAACCGGCAGATGGATGCTCAGCCCCGTAAAGGTGGGAATTCTCCCTCAGGAATTAATGGAAGGGATGGGAAGAGGGGCTGGGAGCCAGGCATGGCTCCAGCAGCCTCCCTCAACACCCAGGGCCATGCCCAGCTGCCCAAGACATGCCCAGACCCCAAGAGAGACCCATTCTGGAGGACATGAGATGACCCCACTCAGCACCCCCCCTGCAGAAGGCCGCCACGAGGGGAGCTCAGCTGGTACCCAGGTCCGGGAGTCCAGGTGGGCTGGAAAGATGCTACATGACAGACCCCAAAAGGTGTGGGGCTGGAGGAGAGCTGGCACCCAGGTCCAGGGGGGGGGCCCTTCCTGGCTGGAAGGATGCTACATGACAGACCCCAAGGGGTGTGGGGCTGGAGGAGAATGACTAGAAAGGGAGAGCCCGTACCTTCTTGTGCCTCGATAGGGATGTGGGAAGAAGCTGACTTGGAGCTGCCCTTGCTCTTCTTGCTGCTCTGGCTGTTGATGGAGTGGTGTGACTGCAGCTTTCGGTGAGGCTTCTGGGTGCTGGGGAGGGGGCGGAAGACCCCGTTCCCCGCCTCCCCGTTGGCACCGCCTGGATCCGGCCCCCGCCCAGCACCGTTCTGCAGCAGGTGGGTGCAGGGGCTGGGGGGCTGCGGGGCTGCTCGCACCTGGGGCTGGCCTGGGGGGGAGGAACAGCATGTTATCCCCCCAAGCCCACCCTGCAGTGCTCTGCTGGGGAAGAAACACATCCCAGGTTCCCTGCCACCGCATGGGAACTGCATCCCCAGCCTCGTGGCTGGGAAGACGTGATGCCAACGGATGCATGGTCCAAGAGGATGGAGAAGAAGAGATGGCTGGAGGGAAGGAGACGGAGGCTCCAGAGAGAGGAAGGGATGAAAAAAGAGCAAGAAACAATGTTGTGAAGGACACGCTGCCAAAACCCAGTAGAGGACCTGGAGAAGGAGGTCTCCTGGGGTCTCACTGCTGCCAGCACAGGCACAAGGGATGCAGCCACTGAGGCTGAGCAGAGGCACGGTGAGGCACGCTCGCCTTGGGCCAAGTGGGGAAGAGAAGAGCCTGTGGCTGCTTCCAGCTAAAAGTCACCCCACGGATGGCCAAACCACCATCCCATGAGCCCTGGGCACGGTGCTGCCAGACGGAGCTGCTGGCTGTCCCCATCGCTCTCCATACAGCCAGAGAAGATGAAGCGCCACCGAAGAGCTGGGCTGCTCATCTTCCCAGGCCACTTAATTAAAGGCCTCCCCAGCCTCTGGCTGAACTTCTCTGCAGGAGGAGGAAAATAACTATCTGCTCTGTCTGCGCCTCCCTCGCACGCTGCAGCCATGTGAGAGGCCGGCAGCCCCGCGCCCTGCCGGGATGCTCCCGGAGCCAGCGCCATGGCTCAGCCCCTCACTCCTGCTCAGCACCGCGTCCCCACGCTGCCGTCCTTCTCCCCATGTCCGTGCGCTGGGGGAGAGGGCTGGGAACCCACCACAAGGGAGGGGGTTCGAGCATCCATTCCCCTCCCCCCGGCAGCAACGGCGATTGAAGCCACAAATAAAATCCCGCCCGATGGTGCTTTGGCCAAATTTTGCTTTTCCTTTCCCGCGGCGGTAAACAAGGGATGATTCAGGCGAGAGGCTCGAGGGCAAAGGCACCTCCAGCCGCCGGGAACAGGAGCTGCTTTCTCTGGGCACGGCAGACCCACGGGGTGGAGGGGGCACAGACGGCCCCTGTCCTGCATCTGCCCTCGCCAGCGAAAAAAAAATAGATGGAGGTTAAAAAACCACAAGCACATGGATCCAGCATCCGGCTCTGCCAGACTGAGCCGGGCTCAGGCTGGGAATGAAGGTTCAACTGGGTGCGATGTTGCATCTTTGATACGTGCTGGGAAGAGAACTCAAAATAACTGGAGCTGGGCAGGCTGGAGGCAGGAGGGGTGGGAGAAGGGCAGAAAGAAGAAAGGAAAACAGGTCTTGGATAAAATGGGATGTGTGTCCCCCCTGGTTTTGGCTCCCCAAAAAAACCCTCCTGGGGTGTTGGCTTCCCATGCACCCTTCTCCAGTGCCCTGGACCTGCCACACTGAGGTGGCACCAAGTGGCACTGAGCCGGAGGGTGACCATGGTGCCCAGGGCTACCCAGAGCCCAGCGACCCGCGCCGCAGCCTGGCTGGCCGTGTCTGACCCTGCAGCTTCGAGTTCTGGCTTTCTCCAAGGGTTTGCAGCAGCATGCAACACGCTCGCTTTGGCATTCTCCATTTCACTGCATTCCTCAGATTAAACTGTTTGTAAATCAAAATCACGCTCCGGCTCCAGCGAGTGGCAGCGAAAGGCAGCCAGTAATCCCCCTCTCTAAGTCAGGAAAAATCGCTTCCATTTTTTAAGAGAGCTTTCAACTCACAGAGGCCCAAAGCTCTTCTAAAAGATAAATCTTGAACCCAAGGCTTAGGGGGAGCAGTGTGTAACACTCCATAGTAACACAAGTGCTGGGATGGGAGCAGGGGGCACCAGCCCACCCAATGGCCCCCACCACATCTATCCACCAGCACTGGGGTGGGACACCAGGGCTCTGGGGGAAAGCGCCTGCCTTTGGCTTGTCAACGACTGAAAAACCTCCTGGATGTTCACTTTGTGTTTCACAGCCGCGACGATGCTCCCCCGCACAGCTGCGGTGCTGGCTCAGCTCAGGTTCCCCCACGGCAGCATCACAGGGGCTCGGCGGACTGATGCCCAGACGGCAATGGTCCTCACCCTGCTGTGACCCCCCCGCGGCCATCAGCTCTGCCCAATCTTCCCGAGCTGCTAACAGGGCTTGGACAAACTGGAACACTGCGGTTGCATGAGCGGAGTCTGCTGCTCTGGCCTGAAACTCAACACCCAGAGCCCCAAACCCGCAATCCCCACTTTGGTTGCTCCCCAAACTGCCAGAGGACAGATTTATTTAAGAACCATGGCAGGCTTTAACCAGCAGCGCCGCGCCTCGGGGTGGGGGGCTGATCCTGGCATCGCTGGCAAAGGACACAACCCTACACCCCACAGCCGCTTGCTGCCCAGTTCCTCCTGACCGGATTGGCATGAAAATGCCACCATCACCCTCTTCACCTCCCATGGGGGGAGCCTACCTGTGCTCCCCAGGTACTGCTGAAGGGGGGAATTTGCCCCCCACAAGCAATGGTGACCCCCCGCTAACAGCCGCAGCGGGATGCACTGAGGAGCAGGCTGCAAAGTGAAGGATGCCAAAGGCAACGCTGCGCAGGGAGCTGAACCTCATTTCCCACGGAGGAGAGGGGAAGGAGGGGGGTTCCCAGCACGCAGCACCCAGGCAAGCCCAGATGCCGGTGGCCACGTTCCTTCCAGCCTCGGGGCCCACGGGGCAGCTGCCCCAGGGGGGTGGGCTGGGGAGGGGTCTGCGTGGGGCCGCGCCATGCAGGGTGCAGCAGGCTGCAGCGTGACTCAGAGGTGCAGAATGTCTGTGGGCAGCCAGCCCAGCTCCCAGATGCTTTTTGCAAGGGCTCGAGCTCTGCTCGAGGAAACGTGCGCTCTCCTCGCTCCACGTACACCGTCAGGAGCGCCCGGATTCTGCCGTCCCCTCCCCTTCCCACCCTGCCTGCCCGCTCTTCGAAGTTTGCAACCTCGTTCCCACCCTCCCTCTCCCCGCTGGGATGCATCCATCCACTTTACACCCCTTGGAAGGGAAAGCTGCACGCTCGCATCCAACAAAAGGGGAACGGCTGTGTGCGTAAGGGGCAGCCCGGGAGCGAAACCCTCGGATCCAGGCTGGGGGCCAGGGAAGGATGGACGGCGTGACTCCAGGAGAGCCTGGCCCCTGGTCTCCTTCGTCTGCCAGCTCTGCTCTCCCGCCCCTGCAATGGGAAAGGGAGCAAGGGCACCCCAGCCCCCACCCCGGCATTTCTCACGGCGGGGGGACCGGCAGGTCTGCAGCAGCAGGAACGGGGAGGTGCTGCTGGCTCCACCACTGCCTCCAGCCAAACCAGATCCTCAGCGCAGCCAGCCCAGCCCGTCCCCTGCTCGTTCAGGCTTCGCACCAGCCTCACCCTTGCCCTGGATATGCCAAGGCAAGAGCTGTCCCAGCAGGAGGCATCTCCCTTTGCTCCAGCAAAGGGCTGCTGCACTCCCCTCCTGCGGCTGCAGCCACCGAGCCCATTCGGCTGGGGGCTCTTCTCTCTCCCGCTGTGGCTTTGGGGGATGCTCCATACCGCAGCCAGCTACTTCCCACAGGGTCCGGTCCCTCTTCCCACCATGGCATGCCAGCAGGACCCCAACAAGACCCAGAGCTCCTCCAGCTGCCCACCCTCCTCCGCCTCTGCCTCCGGCTGGTCCCAAGGATGAGGGCAGCGAGAGGCATCACGGCACTGCTGGATGCCGCCCTTCACTTTCCCCAGCTCCCAGTGACTCACGATCAGCTAAAACCTTTTGCTTTGATGTGGAGAAGAGCAGAGCAGGGAGGAGATGGCTTCCCACCACAGCTGCCTGCCTTTTTAATGAGCCCTGTTGACTGATTAGATGGCAGCAGCCCAAAGCACGGGCACCTGGAGGTGTCAGACCCTCACGGGGAGAAACACTCACATGTCACAGCTTCGGGAGCGCCTGCAAGCTCGGCCCGGGGGCCTTTCGTCAGGACTTTTTGGGACTCATCATCTTCCAGGGGTTTCTCCTTCTTCAGGGCGGCGGGGCCAGCAGCGGGGCGGCTGGGCGGCCGGGGCTCTGTGGCCGGTGACGCTGGCGTCTGCCTGGGCGAAGGGCGCGAGGTCTCACCTGCCTCTGCAAGAGAAACGGGGTCGGAGCTGAGCACCCCGGGGTGCACGGCACTGTGGGCAGAGACCCCAGCCACCCAAACCCACCACAACTGCAGCGTGTCCGCAGCTGCTGCAATGGCACCAGTCGGTGCTTTGGGACTTTGATTTCAGGCAGGAGCCAAATCCAGCTGCGCCTGTTGCTCCTGCAGCCAGGAGCACGCAGCGGGGGGAAGAGCTGGAGCACTGGCGAGGGATCTGGGGCTGCTCGAGATCAGCATCGGGGCTGCAACGCTCTGCAGCTGCTCACCCCACTGCAATGCCAGCGGTTCAGCAGTACCCTCCCAAAAACCTTCCTGAGGTCCCACATTCCTGCTCTAAAAAGCCAGGGGATCTGGTTACACTCAGCAGTTCAAGCTGGATTTTTCATCTCCCCTTCCCATGAAAGGGCCACTGTCTTCCTTGCGGAAGCCGGCTACCACCTCCCCTCATGTTCCTGCTTGCCCTGGGACAGGAGCATCCCCCTGCGGGACCCCCTGGGCAAGCAAAACCCAGAACAAGAGATGTGTTATGCCTGTGGGGATAAACCCCACCGCCACACACCCCCTGCAGAAACCCAGCGAGGAGAAGGTACAACCACCTCCCCCCGAGCCAGCGCTGTGGGCTGTGGGCTGTCGCCCCTCCCCATGGTGGGATGCTGGGGGCTGCTCGGTGCGATGCTGCACTGCCCCCACCCCCCACGAGCCCCCTCCTCGCCGCCCCATCCCTCTCCCCAGCACTCGGAATAGCAACCGCTTGCACAACAGGGGTTGGACCACACTTTATATAAAACTAAATTATAGCTTGGGCAAAGGGAGGGAGACCAAAGACCCATAATTTCCCTGGCTATAACAAGAGGTCCTACACGCAGGCAGGCAAGGGCGGGTGGGGGGAAGAGAGCCCTTGGACACTTCATTATACTCAATATAACAAGAGGTCCTACAAGCAGGAGCCGGGGAGGAAGGCAGGCAGACCTCACACGGATAATTATAGGGACTAAAACAAGAGGCCCTACAAGGGAGGCGGAGGGCCCCATCCACACCCCAGGGTCGGCAGGAGCCTGGCCATGCTGCAAAGGCATTGCAAAAAGCCTGGAGCGATGCTTGCTCAGCTCCCCGCTCCGCTCCGCCCAGCGTGCTCATCCACCTGCCTCAGTTTCCCCGCGGGACCTCTCTGCCCTCCGCAGGATGCTGATCCAGCCGGGGGAATGGGAGCTCCTGTGGCGGGGTTTGCTGGGAAGGAAAACTCATCCCGATGCAGAGCCCTGCTTGCAGCTCTCCCCGGTGTGGCGACTGAGGCTCAACCAAGGGAAATCCAGCTGCTCTGGCTGAATTTTGCACAGCAATGTTACCTCCAAATGCCAAGCGGAATGGGAGTACACGAGCCCCAGAAAGGAGAAAACTCGTTCCCATGTCCCTGGAAAGCCCAGGGCAAAAAAGAGAGGAGAAGAAAGCAAGCTGTCATCTACCTATAGGTGTTTGCACATAGGCGTGGTGTACAGGTGAATAATAACCACAGGTTGCTGCATCCATGTCCTCTGTCATGTCCCAACCTGGACCAGCCTGAGTCAGACCTGCGGCGATTAGTCAGCACCTGATCTAAAGCCTTTCAAAGCCAGACATGAAAACCCCGATGGCTGAGGAGCTCTGGATGAAGCCCTGAGCCAGAGGCACCTGGTGCAGAGCATGAAGGGTGAAGCTCCCGCGTGGTCCCCGGGGATGGGATCTGAGCCGCTGGGCATCAGCGCAGCCGGAGAGCTGCTCCGGCTTCTGCCATGAGATGCCTGGAGTGCGCTCAGGGCTTAAAAGCCAAATCAAGACCAAAGTCTGGGGTTCCCCAGAGCAGTTCCATCACCGTCAGATCCCTTGCCCTGCTCTCACCCCCCAGGTCAGTGCTCCCCTCTGCAGGGAGCAATTCACACTGGTAAAAGGAGCTGGAAAATCAGGTGCTGCAGTGGGAGAAGGGCTGGCAGCTGCTGTGTGCACGGGCAGAGCTCCAGCTGGTCCCTGCTTCTGCCTTAGCCACCCTGCGCTGCCTCCATCATGTTCCTTGCCCCTCTGTGCCTGTTCCCAAGGGGCTGAGGACAAGGATGGTCTGTTTAGACCCCGAGCTCTGCGAGAAAGCAGCGGCACCGGGCCGTGCGGATGGCAAGCGTGCTGGTCCACCGATGGCTGAGACAAGGCTCGTTTTTGCCGTGTCCACTTCACACATATAATTACCCTGCACAACAAGAGGTCTCACACACAACCACAGCGATGCAGGGAGGAAGATGGCAATTAAATTAACTCCCACTGGAACAAGCTGGCCAGAAGAGAGGCAAAAATAGACAGGAAAGACATCTGGGTAAGCTGGTCCTTCCCTGCCTTATACAGCCTGGCTTTCCTGTTGCTGCATGTCCATGGGGAGCACACGGATGGTGCTGACCCCAGGCGCATGGCATCCCCTGGGAATGAGATGGGAGAAGGGCTGTTTGCTCTCCTGGTCCTGATCCGGGGGTAGGGCTGGGGGCAGCCAGACACGTGTGGGCTCAGCACAAACCCCGCAGGCTTCTGCCCCACAGTGCCCTGCCTGCACCGCCACTTTGCTGGGACTGGGCACTTCCCAGGCACCTCCCAACCCACCGGGAAACACAGTGGGAATGCACAGGGAAATGCTCAAGCACTGGGTGTGCATGAGCACGGCAGCTTTCAAACAAGCCTGGCAAAACGCACCCAAAGGAGAGGCATCACCCCTGATGGCGCAGGGAGAGATGGACAGAGAGACCCCAGCACTGGCACAGCCGTTGGGATACGGGCTCATCCTGCAGCTGCCTGGCTCCCCTTCCTCCTTTAAATGCCACCCCCCTGACCCCTGTCCACAGGGGGGCTCACAGTGCTCTGTCTGGCACTGCCGGGCACCTCTCATGGACCAGGACGAGCTCTGCAGGGGTCCCGTGTAGATAATCCCCTGCCCCTCAGCTTCGTGCCCTCATCACACTTATAAACACTTGTTTTGGGGCACAAAACCCCTGAGAAAAGGGTTCCTGCTCCCCAAACCACAATAAGCTGAGCAGAGAGGGTAAGTGGGGAAAGAGGCTCCATCCCTTCATCCTTGGGGTCTGCCAGCGGGTCCCCTGGCAAGGCAAAGCCCCCCAGGGTCCCCTCTCCCTGTTGACACCAGGGCACCGACTGGCTTCTTCCCTCCACTGCTATTACCCCGCTGCCGCCAGAACAAGGCCAGGCTTGTCCTAAACCTGTCACGTTTAAAACCAACTACAAGCCCGGGCAAAACGTGGCCCAAACTCTAAGGAGAGCTGTCCCTCGGGATGGGACATCCATCCCCAAACCTGCCTGCACCCCCGCAGCAGCTGCACCCCCAGCCCCTCCTGGCCGGGGTGAACGCTCATCATATGGTGGAGAAACAGCCCGGGATGAGAGTCCAGGTCTCTGCTCCCCATTCTGCACCACCTTTGGTAACGAGGGAGAAATGAAGGGAACGCGGCACGGGGAGAGCGACTCACATGTTTTGTTTATCAGAACAGAGATAATAAAGCACTTAAAAATAATAAGCCAGGCTCCAATAAATCACAGCACTGCCGTAAGGTACGAAAGATTAGGAAAGCCGATAGACATGGAACTGCTTTCTTTGCCTCCTGATGACCAAGCCCGGGAGATGCACGGGGGTCATGTTTTCTGACTTTCTTCCCATTTACAAAGTCCAGACCCACCCGCTGTAAAAGCCCCAAGGCATCAGTAAGCTCCAAAGTCCACCAAGCATCTCAGGAACTGAGAAAAATGGAGGGAGGAGAGGAAAAACGTAAAGAAGCTGGAAGGTTTCATTGGCTTCGAGTATCTTAAAATACTCCTGCAAAG
The DNA here is from genome assembly GCF_023634155.1 of Falco peregrinus. Taxonomy (NCBI): domain Eukaryota; kingdom Metazoa; phylum Chordata; class Aves; order Falconiformes; family Falconidae; genus Falco; species Falco peregrinus. The sequence continues at coordinate 4,230,056 of NC_073736.1, read as the reverse complement.
TCCAATGTTCCAAACGGTCCCCCCGAAGCACCAGCTGCGGGAAGGACCCGCTTTGCAGGGCCAGTGCCTGCAGGAGCTTCTGGGGAAGCCACGGGCTGTTCTGATTAGGGGAACAATTATTTGTGCTTTGGCCGGGAGGCACACTTAATTCCTGATGAGCTTGCAGGACTGAGCTAGCCCATCCCCGCAGCGCTGGACAAACAAAAGGAAAGAGCAGCGTGTCAGCAGCTGGTGAGAGCCCTTGGCTGCACGGAGCCGGGATGGGGTAGAGCATCTCCGGCAGCACAAACATGAGCCACACCACAAGCAGCACGGCCACAGCACCTCACGGCTCACAGGGACCTGTGGGTTTCCTTCCCTGCAGCTGGTTGTGGTGCCCAGACCCCCAGCTGGGAAGGCACAGAGGATGTGGGAAGATGGAAAACTGGAGCCATGCTCTTGGGTCAAAGCCACCCAGGTTGTCCCACGGCTCCTGCTCAGCTTTCCTGAGCTGTAGCTTAATTCAGCAGATGATCCATCTGGCTGCTTGGGATCTCTGATTTATCCGCCACTCTTCCATCCCAGTGCCTTTGGCTCAAATGGAAGAAATCTGGTGGCAGGAGAGGGATGGACACCTCACCTGCGTGACCACGTGCCCATCACCGCTGCCCCACACTGACGGGCAGCACGGGAGAGAAAAATGCCTCCAACACAAGCAGCTACAGACAGGCTTGGACTGGCGAGCTCCGAAGCGAATCCCACCTCTTTGGCAGGCAGCGTGCTTGCATTAGGGGCTGTCAACCCGCTGCAAAGGGTAGAAGGGTCTTGACACGTCTGGACCCACACCTGAGCTCTTCTGGACCTGGAGAGCATCCAAACCGAACGCCGTGGGTCGCGACTCCTGCCAATGTGGAGATGCTCAGGAGAGCCCCCCATCCCCCCCTTCCCTCTCCCTTTAATCCCTCAGGAATGGCTGGTCAGGGACGAGATAATGTTGGATGGAGACACAAACAGTGACAAGTCTAGCGAGGCGTTTGCCATTAACAACACACTACCTTGCAGCAATATTTAGTTTGGGAGCTTTCTAATCTGTTTTATGCAGATAAAACGAGTGTGTAATCTCTCTTGGTTTGCCCATACACGCTGCCTGGCCCAATCAGGTGTCTGCCTGACCTATTCAAGGGATATTTTAGAGCTTGATTAAGTGGTTTCAAGTGCAGAAGAGATGGCACTGAAGCAAATCCTTCCAATCCCATGAGCCAGGCTGGAGGAGAGGAAAGCAAAATTCTAGTTTGAAAGTTTGCTCAACTGGGAAAAGTCCGAACAGCTTATTTACATTCAGTCTGAAATTAATGCACTAAAGCATTTTCAGATTCTATGATATTCAGGGAAAGGAAAAGGAGGGCGGGAGGGGAATGAGGAGAAATGCCCAGAGCTCCCAGCACGCCCGGGACAGATCCAGCACAGCTTTGCTTCCCTTGCCCCAGTGTGTCTCTGTTCACCTGGGCAATGCTTTGGATAAACAGGTCAGTTCTGGGACAATGAGGAATCTGGTCCAAAAAATACTGGTTTCTATGAAAAGTTACTTCCTAAATGCAAAAAAGCAAAACAAAGCAAAAAAAACCCACAAAACCCCAAATAGCTTGCCAGCCTGGGAGTTGTTATTATTTGTTATTTATAGCCATTGGGTGGGTAGGAAGCGAGGAATTTCAGGCTGGCCAGACAGGCCAGGACCAGCATCTATCCAGTCCACCTGTGTCCGACCTCGGCCGAAAGCTCGGCCAATGACAAAACCCTGGCGATGACAAAGCCCCGATTCCAGGTGTGGGGCACAAGGTGTCCCTACAAATTCTGTCACCCAAAGGTCCTCACTGACCTGACTGGCTCCTGCAAAGGAGGCACAAACCAGCCCTCATGGAAGAGCTGCTCCTACCCGAGAGCGAGGACAGTAGGGTGGTGGGAATAGCCCTCCAGAAGGGGTTTCAGGGAAGATAAGAAATAAAATCACTGTCATGCCCCTCTGTTACAGCAGCAACGGTGAGGACCTATTCTTTATGCCATAAGAATATATTTAACATAAATGTATTAAGGCAGCATTCAGGACAGCAGCTGCAGGTGCGAGGGAAGCCGTGATCTCTAAGCCTAAGCTGGAGACAAGGGACCAACTTGCCCCAGGAACACAAACCAGACCCAGCAGAGCCAGGTTTCCGCCTCCCAGCTGCCCGGCCAGCCCATCTCCCAGCATCACACCCTGGCTCTGCCAAGTCAAAGCACCTGTAACACCCTAAACGCACCGTGGGGCCAAGAAGTGGAGAAAAATGATGGGGAAAAGCAAAGGGTCAAAGATCCAGCCTGGGGTTAAGTCAACTTCCATTGACTTAGAGGAGCACGGTGCAGGCTAACCCCCCCCGCCCTGGTCACCAGAAAGATGCAAAACCCTCCGTGCCATGGGATCCTGGCATGGAGGAAGGATGCAGGAGATCCTGTGACATCCCAGGTGCCCTTAAGGACAAGCAATTATCCTTGAAGCCTGGAAAGTGGCTAATGCGATGCCTATCAGATCCAAGCAGATTCTGGGAATTACAGAGCAAGGAGCCACACTGCTGTGCTGGGGAAAATTATGGAGAGTCTAATTAAGGACCATGCCAGTACAGTAATTGCATAACCTTACAGGGTTAAACCAGTACAGGTTCTGCCAGGGAAAATTTGTCTCTCTCTAACATGCTAAGAGTCCTTAAAAAAAGTTAATTGAAGAGCAGATAAATGTGAGCTGGTGGACATCATTATTAACAAGAATAATAATTTGCACTTATGCAGCACCTTTCATCCTGAGATCTACCCAGCGCAGGGCCCATCACACATTACCCATATATATTTAACATTCACACAGCTGCAGCTCTAAGCCTTTGTGAGACGGAACCTTATCACTGCTCGACCCAGCAGGGAAACTGAGGCACGTAAAAGGGATTTGCCCGAAGCAACATCCTACGGTGATGGAGCCTAAAAGCTTATAGTCCTGGTGCTCAGCTTGCCGCTGGCGTGCGTGCTCACTGGGCTGGGGTTTCTTTCTAAGCACAGACCCCAAAGTAGCTTTGGAGGAGCTGCAGGGTGGTCCGAAGGGGGCTGGGCACCGCTTGCAGGGCAGCAGCGTGCCTGCTCGCTGCAGGAAGGCGGCGAGGCTGGCCAACGATGAAGCCATCCGGGTGGAGCGAGTCGCTGCTCCTGGAGCCAGCCAGGGGACCCGCTTCTTCCTGGTGGGAAGGCACAGCCACCGTGGGGAACACCGGCAGCTCAGCCCCAGCCCATCACCGAAAGTAGCCAAACTGGGTCAGCACCATCCTGCTCCGGGCATGGCTGCTCGTGCCGGGGACAGGAGCTGGTGCTGGAGCCTCCTGCGCGCCCAGGGGGAGCATCCCAAGAGAGGATGGGAGCGGGCTGGAAGCGCTTCCCAAAGGTACTGCCTGCTCCCTGTCCTGTGGCAGAGCCAGGAATCTATCAGCGGAGCCAGCGGGGGAACTTGCCCCCCCCAGGTCAAACACCGAGCGCAAGGAGGCTGCCAAAGCCCAGCTGAAGATCTGAGATGGGCGAAAGCCGGCATGAGCGTGGTTGCAGCAGGCAAAGCCTGAAGATTGGGATTTGGAGCCAAAAAAATCCCAATACCCCATCCTTGCTACAATGCAATAGCTCATTCCCACCAGTACAACCCCAGTGTGACACCCTGGGGGGAACAAGGGAAGGGGCTGCCAGCACCAGCAGGGACCCAGGCTCCATCCTGCCCCAAATCCCGCTGCCCCGGGAGGCTGCCAGTGCCCATCCCGCAGGAGGCTGCCCAGGGCATGGCCCCAGCAAGGCAGAGCTCTGGGAAATATCAGAAAAACTACAGCAAACGCCCAGCGGACAGCTTGGATTTCTGCAACTAATAGACTCGAGCAGGCGCTTTCCAAGGAAATTCAATAAGGAGCTGGAGAGGGAGCGGGACGCTGGGGCGGCAAGCGGCACAGCCCCGAAGGGCCTGCTTTGTTTTGCTCAAATCCAGAAACATTTGAAAAAAGCCAGCAATCTGCCTTTTTTTTTTTTCGGTCTTTTGGAGTTTTGTTGTTGTTCAAAGAAAAGAAAAAAAAAATGAAGTGTTTTCATGAGCAGATTCATGAGAAACTGAAAAAAACCCCAACACCCCAAAGTTAATCTTTTGGTGCAAAAAGTCTTTATCAGGGATAAAAAGAATTTTTTTTTTCTTTCAGGGCTTTTTATTTTGCCTCCTTTGCACTGACAGGATGTCTGCATGCAGATCTGCAACCAGTTGCATTTAAGTCAGTGCTAAGACAGGCAAAGACTTTTTTATTTTGACCTTGGAGGGAGTTGCCTTTGCTTCTGCCTCCCTCCCTGCGCAGGACAGAGCCCCAGTAACGGGTACCCAAGTGATGGCACCAACTCCTGCCCAGCCTCCCCTGCCCCACAATGCTCAGAGCACCCGTGGGTGCTCAGGACCCCGAGCAGGGTGGCAGCATCCTTGTGCAGGCAGCTGGACTCAGGCATTTCGGGCAAAGCTGTAACACAAAACAGCTACAACAGCTTTCCACCTCCTGTTACACCTCGGGGCAAACTCCTTGGGAACAGGCAGAAAGAATTAGTGGGAAAAAAGTGCGTGTGAGCATCCCATCCCTGCCCAGCTCCAGCAAAGAGCCACATTGCTGCGGGCCACGCACGCACGGATGGGGAGACATGGAGGGGGGACGCGGCGGTGGCCCCACGCAGCACATGTCCTGCTGGGAAGGGAAGGAAGGGAGGTGGGAGCAAGCAGAGGCAAACCTGAAGGAAAGGTTTTTCTTCTGGAGATGGATTTGCCTCTGCTTCCCATAAGGGAAGCCCCTCTCCCGCCGTCCCTGCTCTCCCTCCTCTTCCTCCCCATGAAGTAAAACGACAAAAATAATCTCAGCAGCCAAAGGGCTTTCTGGTTTTTCTCCTGTTTTCTGTTAATTCCGTTAAGTAACTATAGCCCACATATTCCACATAGGCAGACCACTGCCTCTTCTCCCCCAGGCTCCTCTGCAAACTACCTCTGGCTATCCCAAGGGTTTGGTTTCCACCAGGTCCATCTCCAGAGATGCCAAGGAACAAACTCTGGGAAACGGGCTTCGTCTCAGGCTGGCAAACAGGACCAAGCATGGCAATGCCAACCCACAACGCACTAACTTGGGCCAAACAACTCCGTTGCCTCAGTTTCCCCAATTTATTCCACAGGCTTGGTGTTACCAGATTAGCTGGTCTAATTTGCAAAGCATCGGAAAGGGAGTGGAGCAAAAAATTCCCAGGCTCCGTGGTGCGTGACAGAGCCCCTGGACGCTGCCCAAGCGGTAACGGCCCTGCACCCAAACGTCACGAGGCCAAACAGGCATGAAAAGCACATCAGGCCCCCTCCATTCATCGCTCACCAAAAAAACCAAAAAAGACGAGACAGACCGAAGTGATGTGAGCAAGAATCCAACGCTCCAGACATGCAACCGGAAAGCTGCTCCCTGCAAGAGGGCAGGGATATTCTCTTGGTGTGAAATTCAGTCCCTGGAGCCTGGGCAGATGGAAAGTGAGGGTGTCCTGGAGACCCCCTTGCCACCCCCCCACCCCCCCAAACCTAGAAAGGGAGGTCTCAAGGAGGCAAAGCTGGTCCAGCTTTGCTCAGGTTCACCCCATCCAGCCCGTGCCCCCCTCCAAGGAGGAGCTGGGGCAGAGGAGGTGGGTTAGGGGCTGGTTTGGGATGCACCTCGGCTGGGTCCCACCGCTCCTGCTCAGGACACCAGTACAACCAGGAGGATGAATCCTGCTCTACCTACACACCACTCCGGCACAGCCAGCGGCCGGGAATGTGGAAAAGCTACGCGGCCATTTTTTCAGACACATTTAACAGATTGCTAAACTACTTTTTTAAAATAACCCACACTTGACCTTACAGTAGCTAGTGACCTTATAGTAGCTAGTAGCTAGCTCCTCTTAACCCAGGCTGGTGGCAAGCTCCCGTGCAAAAGCTTTTTTGCACTAGGTCCGTGCATGAACAATTCACCGTTTCCCACCTGGAGAGGGAAGGGAATGGAAGGAAATCCAGAGAAACGAGCTCCGCAGAGCCCCTGCAGCTGCCTCAGCCCCGGGACGCGGCTGCAGCACAAAGCAGTGCGAGTTCAGCTGGGAAGCGGAGCCCGCAGCATCCAGCTGGAAAAGCAGGGGGAAGAGAACAAGAGGATGTATTCTCCGAAACTTGGGCCCAGCCATGCTCCGGGCCAAAGCCAACAAGGGGAGAGATCCAGCAGTGCTGAGCTCGGTTCCTGTGCATCCCCATGCCTGGTGCTCCTGCCCGCTCAGCTTGCGGAGCACGCAGGGGTCTGGTCCCGGGATGGATTTGGCCCCTTTTGTGCCTGGCCTGACAGCATGAACAACGAGGTGTTTCACCTCTTGCCATCAGCTTCCTGCTCCGGCATTATTTTTTTTTCCCCTCTCACACATCAGGACTTTTAATAACAGTTTCCACACCTGAACCTTGGTGGGGACCTGGACCGACCACCGTGGGACACCAGTGCAGGTCCTAACGCCCCAGGCAGAGCCACCACACCGCCCCGCCAGCCGAGGGGCTCAGCCCCATGGAAAAAGTGAGGATTCCCCAAACTTTTCCATCCACTCCTCCATGGCCTCATCCTGCCGCCCCCCAGCATCCTGCTGCGAGAGCCCCACAAGCTGCTGCGGAGTGGGGACCCCCAGACCGCCCAGGTTGCAGAACAGCCCCCAGCCCCTCAAACCAGCCCCGGGGTAGGTGGGGGGGGGGTTTAACCCCTTCAGCTCTGGCTGGCCCCACGCCCCGGCTGCTGCCCTGTGCGCTTGGCTGAGTTACACAAACTGCTGCAAAGTTTGTGCAGCAAAGCTCGGCTGCATCTGCTGCGCTCACATCGCACCCAGCACATGCACAGGGACCCCCCTCGCACCACTGTACAGCACCGTGCACACGCACACACATGCTCAAGCCTTCCTGGACACGCAGCCCCCCCCCCGCCAGCCACACACACACTCCACTAAACACCACCACCCCCCCAAACCGTGCTTACATGCAGCCCCTTGGCACCCACCCACCCACCCCCCATTCCATGCACACGCACCGTCACCAGCGATGCACCCCCCTGCGGGGCACCCCACAGCTGTGCACCCACCCCCCACCCCCAGTTGCCCACCACAAGCCATGCACCCATCCACCCCGAGCCATGCACCCCCCGACGCCAAGTCGTGCACCCCCAAGCCGTAAGCCCACCCCCTCCAAGCCGTGCATCCCCCACCCCAAGTCGTACACCCCTGAGCCCACCTCCCCCAAGCCGTGCACCCCATACCCCACAGCCGTGCACCCCCAAGCCGTGTGCTCACCCCCCCGAGCTGTGCACCCCCCACCCCAACTGTGCGCCCCCGAGCCGTGCTCCCACCCCCCCGGCGCCGTGCACTCCCAGCTGTGCAGCCCCTCACCCCAACCACGCACCCCCGAGCTGTGCACACCCCCCCAGCCATGCACGCACACCACTCAAGCTGCGCACCCCCCCGCCGTGCACCCCCTACCCCACACATGCCCCCTCCAAGCCGCGCACCCCTTGCCCAGCTGCGCCCCCCAAGCTGCGCAACTCCCCCATACAGGCACCCCCAGCCGCGCAGCCCCCCATACACCTCCCCCAAACCGAGCACCCCCAGCCGTGCCCCCCCCATATACACCCCCAGCCGCGGACCCCCAGCCGTGCCCCCATATACACTCCTCCAGCCCCCCCATATACACCCGCCAGCCGCGTACCCCCAGCCACGCACCCCCCCATATACACCCCCAGCCGCGGACCCCCAGCCGTGCCCCCATATACACTCCTCCAGCCCCCCCATATACACCCCCCCAGCCGCGTACCCCCAGCCACGCACCCCCCCATATACAACCCCCAGCCGCGGACCCCCAGCCACGCACCCCCCCATATACAACCCCCAGCCGCGCACCCCCAGCCGTGCCCCCCCCTTATACACCCCCCCAGCCGCCCCCCCCCAGCCCCGCGCCCCCCCTCTGCAGCCCCCCGGTACCTGGCGGCGGGGCCGGCTCGGCGCGGCGCGGCTCCGGGCGGCTGGGCCGGTGGCTGCCGGGCTGGGACATCGGGGGGCTGCGGCGGGGACGGCGGGGGACGGCGGGGGGCGGCGGGGACCACGGGCTCACTGCCGGCCCCGCCGCGCTCACCTGGGGCCCCGGGGCCGCCGCGCCTCGGCTCAGCCCCGCGCCCGCCCCCGCCGCGCGTACCCCGGCCCCGCCACCCGGAACGGGCCGCTCGGGGGCGCGGGGCTGGGGCTGGGCTTCGGCCGCTTTTTTTTTTTTTTTTTTTTTTTTTTTGCTTCCCAATTCCTTAAAAAAACAAGCTTTACAAAAAAAAAAAAAAAAAAAAAAAAGCCAAGCTGCGAGAACAAACAAACAAGCAGCCGCGGCCGCAGCGCTCCGCGGAGCGCCGGGGTGGGGGGGTGGGGTGGGGGGTTGGAAAAGTTTCTTTTGGGGGCTGGAGCAGAGCCGGGGAGGGAAGAGGCGCAGGGCAGGCAGAGGTTGCTTGGCTCCCAGGGCCAGCCTCGAATTTCTCAGCTTTGCTGCGCTGTCGGCTCGGTGTTGCGGCCCCCCCCCCCCCCCCCCCCAAAAAAAAAAACAACCAACCACCCCAAAACTGAAGGAGGGGGGTCGTGGGGATTAGTGGGTTTGGGGAACTCCCACCGCCCAGCCTTGCTCGGGACCCCCGGGTGGGTGCTCCAGCCTGTCCGCTCTGTGCCCAGAAACAAGGAGGTGCTTTTGTTCCCAACTGCTGGTGCACCCCAGGGAAACCCTCTGCCCCCGCCTCGCCCCTCCCTGCCTCAGTTTCCCCAACTGGTAAATGAGGTTCGGCTCCTTCGGGGCGACGCCTGGAGGTGCTGGGCTGGGACCCAGGTTCCGAGCAGTAGCAGCACCCCCCAAGCAGGCCAGCCCAGGCTCCGCTGGCTTCGCTCCGGCGCTGTGTCCCTGCCGGATCCCCACGAGGATTCATCCTCGTGCAGAGCCTCATGTAGAACCCGGCGGGACATTTTTCAAAGTTGTTGGTTTTGTGGTGGTTTTTTTTTTTAAGCACGCCGCTGTGTTTTCCCGCATTTCAACAGCCCAGCCTCGCCAAGCCTGCAGAGAGGCTGCAATCGCAACCCGGGCTCGGCTGGAGCCACGATGCTGCCAGCGGGAGCCTGGCTCTGGCCCAGCTGGCAGCATGGGGGGCTGCCCCCCCCCCCCCGCCCTCCCCTGTAGCGTAGGGCTGGGGTCACCACGAGCCGCCACTTCCCTCGGTCACCGCTTCCCAGACACGCCGGGGGGCTGGGTGATGGCACAATTTTACGATCTCGAGATGTGGCTCCCAGTTCCCAGAGCAGCGCTGAGCCCATGGGACAGCCCCAGCTGGCTCCCCGCATCCCGCTGCTTTCCCGCCTGGTGATGCTGTAATCCTGCTGCCATCGGGGCTGTCCCCTGCGCTGTGGTGTGGCATTTAATGTGGCGAGGGAGAAGGGGAAGGCGCTGAGACGTCACCGCTGTGGCCACATGTAAGGGAACAAGTTGAGAAGGGGGGAAATGAGGCAGCCTGGGGGGTGAAGTGGGACTGGAGGGACCCAGCATGCTCAGGATCTTGCTGAAAGCTCCAGCCTGAAGCCAGGGAGATGGAGAGGATTGTCCAAGGCCTCCAAAAAGGGTCTGCTTTAAAGCCAACTTGTCACTGGCTTGCGAGTATTCCTGCCTGCACCCGACAGTGGCCCTAAGATCCTGCTGCTGGAGCTGCATCCTCCTGAGAGCCAGCCAGCACCATCCTGCCCACCCTGCTGTGTTGGGTGCTGCACATCGCAGTCCCTGCTTGGCAGGTTGGAAAAATAGGGACACTGACACCGCCCGAGCCCCACGTGCTCCCTGCCTGGGCAGTGGTGAGTGCATGGGGAGCATGATGAGGAGCAGGATGGGGTGCAGGACGGGGAGCAGGATGGGGTCCAGCACCATGCGGGGCCATGCACCCTCCTTCCCAGCTGCAATGAGCCTTTCTCTGTGTGTCGTTGTTAATGTGGGTGAAGCATCAACTGAGGCTGTGACGCCCTGTCCCCAGGGAGGCCACTGCAGCACAGGTCACCCCCCCAGGAGCCAGCGGCTGGACCGTTTCCCTCACCTGACACCGCCCCAGCAGGACCCAGCCAGCTTTCCACAAGGCTTCATTAAAGCAGCATCCAAGCGCAGAGCCGGCCGAGCCGGTGACGGCGAGCGGGGCAGCGGGGTGTGCCGGCATGGCCGGCCTCTGAGGCAGCGTCTGTGAGTCACACTGGGAACACGCCAGCCCCACGCACTGCCGCCCCACATTCCTCCCTGTTTACCTGCTCAGACACCCGTGAGCCCGGCCGCACTGGGGCAGACACACCCTCGCTCCTCCTGGGCAGCCCCGTGGTCCCACTGGACAAAGGTGCTCGATGCAAGGATGACCCAGCAACCTTGGGATGCCTTGGACCTGGGGAAGGAGGAGGGCGGCTGCCTGGGTGGGTGATGCTCTGCCTGGGGGAGGATGGAACCAGGAACCTGGGTGCCACGTGCTTGGCTCAGGCCATGAGGCTGCACAGCCAGCTGGGGATTAGCAGCGTTTTTACTCTGTGCTGACAGCTTGGCCTGATAACCCCCACAAAAAAAAAAAAAATAAAATTTAGTACTTGGGAAGCTGAGTCACAACTTCGGTGGCCCTAGCTCTGCCCCACTGTGCAGCGCTGGCTTTGGAGGGGGAAAGGGGCTCCTGGGGCTGGCAGAGACCTGGGCACGGTGGGAGCCATGCCGCGCAGGACAGTGCTTTGCAGGGGTTTTGGGGCTGGAGAGCAGCACTTTACCCACAGCAACGCTGGGACCGTAGTGCTGCCTGCCCCGTGGGCCATCCCACCCAGTCTCCCATGCCCTGAGCGGGGACACCCTCGGCTTCAGAGGCACAGCACCGCTCCCCCTCCAAACGCGGGCACTTGCTGTCCTCCTGCCACCTCCTTGCTGCCTCCTCCCATGGGGGTTTCTCTCCTGCTGCGTCCCATGTTCATTCAGAAGCAGGAGGCGAAATCTGGCAAGTCCAAATTTCTTTCTTTTTTTCAGCCTTCCCCGACCTCTCCTTAGCGTGCTGCGTCGCAGGGACAGTTCAGGCATGTCACCGGCAGCATCGGTCACCAGCAGCATCTGGCAGGGCAAGCGGCTCAGCTGGCCCCGCTGCCGCTCTCCCGTGAAGGGCCTTGGAAAAAACCATGCTGCTGCTTTGCATCGCTGGTGCCCAACAGCAACGAACCAGCCTCTGACCCCCTCCCTCGCTGTGCGGCTGCTGGTCCCTGGGCATGGGGGTCCCATGAGGGCTCCAAGCCCTGTCCCTGTACTGGAAAGCTCCAGGGATGGAGGTGGGCAGGAAGGTGTGAATGAGGTCTGTCATGGGGGGGTTACAATTTGCTCGGTGATGCTGAGCACCCAGCACGCTAACAGGAGCGTTTCCCACAAAAAACAAGTATTTCCCCCCTCCACCAAAGCATTGTCCCCTCTAAAAACCTGCCCTTGAGCAGTTTTAGCAGGGTTCTGGGGTGGGCAGGTGAGAAGCTGGGGGCGCCCTGCAGTGTACAAATGAATCCTGCGGTTGATTACACCTGGATTAATGCCGCGATACACCCAGGACTGCTGCACCCCAAGGAACGCTGCGGGAGCCGGCTGTATTTTGGAAAACAAGGCCATTTCTGTAGGTGTGTGACTGCACTGACCCACATTCACAAGCCCTGGCACCAGCCACTGCTCCGAGCTCCTTCGCCGCCAAAGTAAATCCACCCGAGTCCTCCCAGCTCCCGGGCTCCTCGTGGGGATCAGCATCGGCGCCCCATCACCCCTGACTCTGTTGCTCCCCCTTTACCCCACAGCCCCCCATCACCTGGGCTGGGGGGTGCCACAGAAGGATGGGGGAGGGGGGGCGCAGAGACTGAAACCTCCCTGACCTTCCCCGGCGAGGATTTAGCATTAAAGCCTCGACTTTGTAGTTCAAAGAGTATTTTGCAACATTCCCGGCATCCGTCCCTCGGCGAACCCTTTGCAGTTTCGAAAGAAAAATAAATAAATAAGAGAAAACGCCTGCAATCCGAAAACAAAACAAAGCAAAAAGTATTAAAAAAAAAAAACACACCAAGACACACACCACCCCCCCAAAATAAACCCCAACCACAGCATGCGGTTAACCTGCCATGAATGGGACTGTAGATTTCGGCTGTGTCTCAGCACAGAGCCAGGCTGTGCAGGCTGAGCGGTGTTTGCTTAGGGTCCAAGCCATAACCCCCTGATCTGTCGAGCATCATTACCAGTCGCTGCCCGCACACAAAATCTCTAAACAAAATAACCTTCTCAAAACCTTCTGGGCGAAGCAGGCGGGGGGTGGGGGGGGCGGTGGAGAGGCTGGGTTTGCAGTGAATGACCCCACTGTTTTAGATTTTCTGCTAAAAGATTTTGATGAGTCACGAGCTATTTCTGTAAATAATAAAAGAAAAAAAATAATAAGGAAATGGACATTAAAAAAAAAAAAAAAGGGCCCCCATGAACATTCATCTTTTGAAGATGGAAAAATTAAAGATTTCCCCCCCCTCCCCTCTGTGCCACGCTCTGTCCCCGGGGGGGCTGTGTGCAAGGATTGCTATGGGGGGGCCCAAGGCACATGAGCAGCTGCAGGAGCATCACGCAGGACCAGCCCCACCACTGCCACCCACCACGGCTGCCCCCCCGGGTGACTGCTGGGACCATGGCTTGGGGGGCCATGGTCCCAGCAGTCACACGGGGGGGCAGCCGTGGTGGGTGGCAGTGGTGGCTTCTGGCCCGCCAGTGCTGGGGGGGTGAGTGGGACAGGTCCCAGCCAGGTGGGGGGCTGAGCACCACTGTGGCCTTTTGCAAGGAAGGAAACGGAGGCGTGAGGCCGCGCAGTGCTGAGGATGCGGGTGCACGTGGGGATGGAGAGGGAACACTCAGCAGCACCATCCCTGCACGGGGCCGGTGACAGCGTTTCTCACCGCTGCTGCGTTGGGGCTGACGCTGAGCTTGGGTCAGCAAAGCAGATTTGGCTTTGGGGTGGGGGCGACCACCTGCCCTGGCTGGAGCTGCTCTGGGGCTCCCCATCACCCCCGGAGCACCGCAGGTGGCCGGATCCTGCTGTGGGAAGAGATGTGCTGTGCTCACACTTGCCAGCAAGGTCCCCTTTGTCCTCTCCTCCCCGTTCTGTGCTGGGGGACCTGCAGGCTTGGGGTCAATGTTCCAGGTTTTCGGCACAGATGGGTATGAGCCGAGGCTTTCCAAGAGGCTGGGGTGGCAAACGCAGGCGCTTACACCCAGCCACTGCCTGCTCCCCCTCTCCCTGGTCTTTTCCTTCCCACCTACTAAAGCCACGTTATTCTATTCTATTCTATTACATTCCATTCCATTCTATTCCATTCTATTCTATTCCATTCTATTCCATTCTATTCCATTCCATTTCATTCTATTCCATTCTATTCCATTTCATTCTATTCCATTCTATTCCATTCCATTCTAGTCTATTCCATTCCATTCCATTCCATTCTAGTCTATTCCATTCCATTCCATTCTATTCTATTCTATTCTATTCCATTCCATTCTATTCCATTCTATTCCATTCTATTCTATTCTATTCTATTCTATTCCATTCCATTCTATTCCATTCTACTCTATTCTGTTCTATTCTATTCCTTTCTATTCTGTTCTGTTCTGTTCTATTCTATTCTATTTATTCTATTCTATTCTATTCAATTCTACTCTAGTCTATTCTATGCTATTCTATTCTATTTCTATTTTATTCTATTTCTATTCCATTCCATTCCATTCCATTCCATTCCATTCCTTTCTATTCCGGTCTGTTCTGTTCTATTCTATTCTATTCTATTCCTTTCTATCATATCATATCATATCATATCACATCACATCACATCACATCACATCACATCACATCACATCACATCACATCACATCACATCATATCATATCATATCATATCCTCTAACTAAAGCAGTTATTCTTCCCACTGCTTTTTGAGATCCCCTGTGCAGGGGGCTCGCAGCCCCATCACAGCTTGCGCTTTGCTCCGCACACGATGCAACGCTGATATTAAATCAGCCACCATCTCTTTGCAGGGAATACACCACTGAACGGCAAAAGAAGAAGAAATCAGCTGCATGCAAAGTATATTCAAGGGCTATTCGTACAGGAACTTGTCTGTACCCGTCCAGGAAGGGGGGAGCTGGGACCCCCAGGTGCTGCCTCTCCTGCAGCAGCCTCCAGCCCCACAACGAAACCGGAGAAGCGAAATGGATGCAGAAGGGAAACTGAAGCAGGGAGCAAACATGCCTGCAGCCCACGGGTGGGCAGCTGTTGTGGAGCCAACGTGCTGGTTTTGGACCCAACATGCTCTTTTGTGACCCCTCCTCAGCCCTGATCCTGGGGGGGGGACACAGCCACACGGACCGGAGACCCCCGGAGACATCAGGGCTCAGGGAGGGGTACAGATCTCAGAGCAAGAACACTATGGCCACATCCCTTCCTGGCCCTTCGTGCTGCAATTCCTTCATGCTCATTTAAAAAAACCCCACCAACCAACCAAAAGCACTCTTTTTTTTTTTGTCCTTTCTTTTTAACTATTTAAAAGCCATGGCGGCTGCGTGCATCCGAGCCAGCCACTTGCCCCTGGTCGGGGGCTCAGTCCCCAGCATCAAACCCTGCGTTGTGCTTCAGGGGTGGGCAAAACTCCCATGGATTTGGGGCAAAGCTTCGAGCTAGCTGCAGGGAAGGGTGATATCCTCATGGATGCAAGCTCTGGAGCACCCAGGAGGGAATAAGAGGAGAGGGATGGGTGCCTCCTGCTCCAGTTTTCTGGGTGGGTGGTGCTGCTCCGCGCCCAGGAGCTGAGGGAGGGGGTGGCTGGTCCCAGTCTGTTCCCCCCTCCACATACCGGTTTAGCAATCAAACCAAGAAAGCTTTCATGTCCATAGCAGGGGAAAAAAAGGAAAAAAAGTTTCTAGTTTAAAAGTTAAAAGCTCTTTCTCCAAGTGTTAAATCAATCAAAGCCACATGTTCCCCCAAATGATGGACAGCCTGCGCCCCGCCGCGAGCCCCCGCACCCTCCCCGTGGGAGCTGGGGACCTGCTGGATAACGGGACACTCTCCCCATGGCTTGTGCACCCATGGGTGCTGGCTCAGCCCCCCCGGGCGGGCAGTGGGGCACGTTCAGTGCACCCCAGGAAGCCACCGGCGAGCTGGCTGCGGTTCAAAGAGCCCTGGAAAAGGGCCACTGGAAAAAAGATTAAGCAAATTTGGCTGAGCCGGAGCAGCGGAGGGAAAGGGGATATAACAGTCTATTAATATTGGCAGGGTCTAGACACAGATGGGAGCCAGCCATCTCACTGGGCTGCGAAGTGGCTGGGGGCTGCAGTGGCGGCCGAAATCTGCTCCCTGCCCTGTCCCATCCTCATCCCTGTCCCCTTTGCTGCTGCAGCCCTGGCTGGCAATCAGAGCGAGGATATTCAGGAAAAAAAAAAAAACCCACCCAAAAAAAAAGCAATGGCCCAAAGGCCATTTGCCATCCTTATGGCAAAGCCCAGGTGCCCCGGGAAGTCGTGTCCCCGAGGGGATGGCCAAACTCTCACTTTTTTTGTTTTTAAGGGGCAGATATTGAGGCTGCAAACCTGGCCCTGCTTTTGGAGCCTTGATGTGCCCGGAGGGTTTCTGGATAAACCTCCAGCCCTCTGGCTGCAGAAGCCTCTGAAGAACATGGCTGGGCATGTGTTAAATGTGCTGTGGAGGGGCTACACTGCAGAACTGGTCTTAAAAAAAAAATGAAAAAAAGAGATCGGAGCAAAATTCCCTAAGAGCAGTGGCAAAAACTCTCTTACCTACTCATCATTAACTTCTTATCAATTCTCAATATAACTTCTAAAATAACTACTAATTGTTATTTTTCGTTCATACAGGGAGATCTCCTGCTGTGGTAACTCCAGCAACTCACCTTCACCCCAGCCTTTAAGGAAAACCTTTCCCATCTCAGCAGCGTGAAGCAAGGGCTGTTTGGTGAGGAAGATGAGGGACACTCTTGTTTGAGCTGCCGTTGCATTTTTCCAGGAGCCGCTGCCACCTCATCCCATCCCATCCCATCCCATCTCATCCCATCCCATCCCATCCCATCCCATCCCATCCCATCCCATCCCATCCCATCCCATCCCATCCCATCCCATCCCATCCCATCCCATCCCATCCCATCTGCAGGAGTGCACCAGCACAAGCTGGGTGTTGTGGAGGGCTGGCAGGGCTCTGTCCTGCCATCGACACATCCATGGAAATTCAGGCACTTCCCAGGTTTCTGGGATACAGGGACCAAAATTACCAGGGCTGCTGTAGCCCCCCAGCTATCTCGACACTGACAGAGCACAGCAAGTCACTCCTCTCCCCTCTGATGCTTGGCTGACCATCATCCCTCGCTGCTGAAGAGCCTACAAGGATTAAAAAACGCAGATTATTTTTTATCAATAATAACAAAGCAGCCGGCACAGCAGCATGATAGGTAATTTATTTTATTGCATTTTATAATGCCATTGTCCATACAGATTACATGCAGCTAGATCTACTGTACAAGGGTTTACCGTCTGCCAAAGCAGACACACGGAAGTTCAGAGTACAAATACACAGCAATGCTATTTCCTTTTATACAGCACGAGGGATGTGGCAGCGAAGGCGGCGGCGGGAGAGAAAGGGTCACTTTATACACATCCTCCCTCCCCTCCACCCTCCGGCCCCCTCTTGGAGCTCGTCCCACCTCATCCCACCTCCCCAGCATCACCTTCCCACCCAGCGCCAAAGAGGATGGGGGGGGGAGGGCGGGGGGGGGAAAGGACAAGGTTGTGGCAGGGCTGGCACTTGCCTGGAGCAGCCAGGGGACAGGGATGCTCCCAGCCTGGGTACCCACCTGGGTTCCCCCCGGGCCATCACCTGGGAGCGGAGGGTCCCTGAGCCCCTGGCTCTGGCCTGTCCCTACCTTCCCCAGTGCTTCCAGGACAAAAACCTAGATCCAGGGAGAGCCTCCCGGGCAGTGGGGCTGGCCAGGCGTGTAAACAAAGCAAAGAAACCCTTTGGTTTAACGCAGGTTTGGCTGCTGCTCTCCCTTCGCCTCCGCTGGCCTCCCCAGCAGCTCCCAGTGCTCCCAGCACTCCTTCCCTTTGAGCACTGGTTTCTGATCCTCCCCAGCTCTACCTATTCTAGCTATTCAGGGAGAGGGGATCATTGAGGGGAATAAAAAAAAAAAAAAAAAAGAAAAACATGGAAAAATGAGTAATTCCTTCAGTGGGAGATACCCAGAAAAATGCCTTTACTTACAGAGAGGTGCCCACGCCTTCCCCTCACAGAACTGCCCCAGGGCAGAAAGAAACAAGAAATAAAAAATAATAAAAAAACAAAAAAACAACCAGAAAACCCCCCAAAAGAACAATTTGTGTTGGTAGGTTTAAACCCAGTATATATATATCTCAATATATACAGACATACAATTCTGCCACACATCGCGTTTGGTCCTTTATCCTTCCTTCTCTCCCTTCCCCCCCGCCCCCGCCTCCGGCGTGTTTGAGGTAAATCCCGCAGAATTTTGTAACATTCAAACCAGCAAAAAATAAACCAGAGGGGCGAGAGGGGCAGGCGCAGGCGAGGCTGGGAGAGGACACAGTACCTGGGTTCAGATGGGACCCTGCAGAGGCAGCCGGGCCAGGCAGGGGGTAAGAGAATGAATTAAATTTACCCCTGAGTATCAAACCGGGCGCGTTTCCCGTGAAAACACCCACCAGGATTCCCGTTTCAGCAACAGCCGGGGAAGAGGCATCACCTGGAGCCACAGGACTTTCCAAACCTGTGCATTTGTTTAAAGAAAAAAAAAACTCCTTTATATTTATATATTTATTTATATATATATAATATATATAGAGAGTGCTCTTCGGAGCCAGGCTGGCGGCTAAAGACCTATAGGAATATACAGCGCGGAGGGGAAGGCGCCAGGTTGTCCTCGTGGGGGGTGGGGGTGATGGCATGATGGTGTACAGGGGTTTTGGCTGGACCCCTGGGGATCTGGAGGCATGCGGCTTACCCTGGCCCTGGGAAGCATTTCGGGGATGTCTGTACCTCTGGAAAAGCTTAAAAAAAACCCCAAAAAACATCACAACCCCTGCCCCGAGCAGGAACTGCAGCAGGCGCTGGAGGGCTTGCCAATGCCAGGGGCACTTCGTGCCTGGACCACCCTGGATTTTGCTGACCCATACGTGGAACTAGGGGTTTGCAGAGCTGCTAAAAACTGGAATTTGAAGAGCACGAGGAAGGCAAAGGGAAAGGACCCAGGAAAAGCAAACGAAGGGGAGCAGCTACTGAAACACCCCCCTGAAACAGCGAGGGGGGGGTCTGAACCCAGGCAGAGCTCATGGCCCTGTGGATGGGGGGAAGGACCCCCACGCAGAACACCTCCCGCAGTGGGGGGGAGCTGGGGCCAGCAGCACCCACCGCCCGCAGCCCTCCCCGCGCCCATGCAATAGTGGTGAATGCACCAGGCTGCAAAACCTCCCCCTCCTGAGGAAAAAACAAATTAAATCAGTACGAGGCCAGGTTATTCCCTCCTCAGGGACACTGGGCTGTCACAGACACGTTGGAGCAGCACAGGGATGACACCGGGTGCTGGCACTGCCCTAAGAGCCACAGTTGCCTCCCCCACCCCCCCCCGGCTGGGGAGATGCAAACCAAAAACCCAAAAGCCTGGAGGGAGGCAGGCGATCCCCTGCCAAGGGTGAACCGTGGTGGAGCAGCAGCGGAGGGGGTCCAGGGGCTGCACCCCAACATCCAGCCCCTCCATCCCTCCCTGGTCCTTCATACAAGTGAAGTAGCGACGTGTAATGCCAGCCTCCCTCCAGCAACACCCGCCTGCGGCAGCTGTAAACTTGTTTTAAATAATAACTTAAGATCAAAAAACTGAAAAAAAAAAATGAAAAAAAGAAAAGAAAGGGAAAAAAAAAAGAAAAAATGAGAGAGGAAAAAAAAAAGAAAAAAGAAGAAAAAAGAAAAACAAATCATGGAAAAATATGGGAAAATACGCAACACCTCTGGCCTTGCAGCTCCTTTGGAGATACATGGGGGGCCAGGGCTGCACCCACACTGCAAGAGATGGGGTTCAGTCCGCACCCCCCCAGCCCCAGCAGGGTCTTTGGTGTCTGGCGGAGCCAGCAGCGGCAGGGATGAGCCGGGAGAGGCCGGAGGGCTTGGGGAAGGGGCTGGCAAACCTCCTGGCCAGGGTGTTTTGGCAGCAGCGAGGGAGCGAGCGAGGCTGCGGCGTGGAGAGAAACACGGGTCGAGTGGAGACACCTAGCGAAGGCCGGCACGGCACGGCACGGCACGGCACGGCCAGCACCCACGCAACTGCACGGGCACCCACGCCAGGGGCTGGCCAGCGTGGGTTTTGCAGGATTTTCAGGGTTTTTCAGAAGGTTCAAGGGCGCCTCTACAACACCCGCCGGGGGATGCTGCTGACCCCCATCAACAGCCCCCCCGGGCTGTGCCTCCCCCCGGGTGGCTGCTGCTTCCCGAGGGGCTCGGCATCCCCTGGATGGTGCCAGGGTGGCACTGGGAACAAGGCTGGGGGGGGGGGGGGGCGCTCAGCCTCACCGATGGCTGCAGGGGGGAGCCAGGGCCAGCCCCCCGCCATCTCTGCAGCCACCTGGGTACCCAGGATGGACCAGGCAGCAAAGAAGATGATCTGAGGTACAGGCTTGCCCCAGGGACACATGCCACAGGGCCAAGAGCCCCTCTGCGATGTCACAGAGGTGATGGATGCATGGGGACACACGAGCACACATCCCCCTGACCCACAGCTGTGTGTTGCATTTTCAACCCAAACCACAGCTCCCGGCGTGCCGGCACCAGGACCCCGCATGGGGCTGGGGGCCACGTGCTGGAGCAGCGATGCAGCCCCCACCGCCGAAGTCTCAACCCAGGGTACCAGGGACAGGGAGGGATGGAGCAGCGCTCGGCGTTGCTTCGGGAGAGCCCAGAGCTGGGCTCGAAAACGGGAGCAGCTCCACATCCATCACGGCAAATCCCCCAAGACCCTGCTGCATGCCAGGACAGCCAGTGCCAGCCCGGCCGTGCTGGGGAAGGTGCTGGTCCCCGAGAAAGGTGCTGGTCCCTGAGGCCAGCACAGGGCACCGAGGTGGCCGCAGCTGCCTGCCGGGAGGAGCCTGGCGCTGGGTACCCACATCACCACCACAGAAAGAAAGAGCAGTGAGAAGAGGGGTGTTTGGTTGTGTTGTTCTCGTTATTATTAATTTTTTTTTTTTTTTTTGGCATTATTACCATCTGTTCACCTGAACTACGGACCTTCTGTCTCTAGAAATCTTTTGGTATCTTCCCATCTGGATGCACACGCACACAAAAGGATAACAAAAAGAGACGATGAAAGCGGGGAGCGCCGGTGGCAGCAGGCTCGGCACACCGGCCACAGCCAGGTTTGCCCACCACCGGCTTTCACCGGGGGCCACGGCCAGGTTTGCCCACCACTGGTTTTCACCGGGGGCGGCTTTGCTGCCAGCGGCATGGCTGGGAGGCAGCTCAGCGCCGGGCTCTGCCCATGCCAGCCCCTCCGGAGGAGGCTCGGCGGTGGCGGGTGCTGCATCCCTGTGCCACTGCCCATCCTCGGAGTCCCTGCCCCGGCTTGGCAGGAGGAACCGGGTGCGCAAGGGGACGGGAGACGTTCCCCAACGGCGAGGTCGGGCCACTGGCCGTCCCTGCATGGGCTGGGAGAGGTGTCACCTGCTGCAGCCGGTGTCGAGAAGGAAGCAGGGAGCCGTGTCCTCGCTGCCCGGCGCTGGTGGCTGGCTGGGGATGGTCATCACCGCTGGGTGCCACCAGCCCCCCCACCAGTGGGGACAGGGGCCAACCCAGGGCGGCTGCTCTGCTCGCCGGGCGGTTTAGCAACCTGCCAGAGGTGACAAGGCAAAGGGGACACGGTCCCACCGACGCGCTGGTCCTCATCCTTCCCCAGCCACGAGCCAACGCTGCAAGCCCGACATCCAGACCACAGCAGGGGACTCGCCCCCGTTTCTGCCGTTTCTTCCCCCAAGGCCGGGTGGAGGCAGCACGTGGGCAGGGTCCACGGTCCCTCCTAGTGCAAAACCCACTGGGAGACGGAGAGATGACAGCGGGTTCCTGCCACCGCCTTCCCTCCCCAGGGTGGTCACTGGTGGAGGCTTGAGCATCACCGGGCAGAACACCGGAGGGGAAAAGGGGACGGAGGTGCCTTCCCTGTGCCCACCGTGCCCGGGGAAGGAAAAAGGGACCATTTCGGACAGAAACAACCTACCATCCTCGTTCACCAGTCACTAATCAAGGGAGGAGGGGAGAAAAAGTCCAGCTCTTGGGTTTTTGCTTCTCGTGTCATGGGATGTCCCCTGCGGCAGGGGTCGGTCAGTCACCGGGTCTGCAGCATGGGGCGGTGGGGAGCGTGAGGGACGAGCCATCAGCGACAGGTTGTTGCACCAAGGAAACCCTTTTGCTTTGTGGAAGTGCCTTTAAAAAACAGGTTAACGCCGAAGGTCACCTTGGGGAGGTGGGAGCCGTCGCTTGGTCTCCAGTCGGGAGGGTGGAAAGGGTTTGCCCCTCGGTGGGGAGGAGGAAGGGGTCCTTAGGACAAGTCTTCCACCGGCAGCTCCTCCTCCAGGTCCCTGTCGTCAGGAATCGTCACATTCTGGTTGGTGGTGGCCATCAGCGAGACAGGTCTGCTGTCATCTTCTGCCTCAGCTGGTTCCTCCTTCACGTGCACTGGATGGCTGCGGGGAGGGAAGCCTTCAGCCTCGGGGAGCTGGTCCCACTCGCCACAACCCCACGAAATTCCTGGTCCAACCCCTGCTCCTCATGCTGGGGGGGGAAGGAGCCATGGGAGGCAACAAGCAGCTCTGGGTGCCCCACGTGCCACCGTCCCTTAGCTCCAAAGCCTCCGCAGCCCAGTGACCCCCACCAGCCCTGTCCCTCACCCCCTCACCCTTGGCCGGGCTGACCTGTACTGCTGCGGGGACAGGCGCGGGCTGTTGCTGCCGTTGCTGTTGACCTGCTCCACGGTGCTGCTCACATCATCGTGGCCCACGTGCAGCATGCCGCTGGCGGAGCTGGTGTTGATCATGGTGGGGCTGTTCAGCAGCGGGAAGCTGCTCTCCGCCAGCGCTGCCTGCAACAGAAAGCGGCAGCGGCTTGAGGCGTGGAGGATGTGAGACCGTGACGGAAAACAGGACTACGGAGGGGTGATGGTTCAGTGCCCCCCGCATCCCTGCCGGGGACGAGACTGGGTCCTTACCTGGTAACTTGCATTAAGTGCTCCGTAACCGAGTCCTGAAATCATGTTTTTGACTAAAGTCGGACTCCTGCAGAAAGAGAAAAAGCAGAACAATGCACGGCTGAGCGCTCCCGGCGCGGCAACCAGGGCGCTGGCAGCAGGGGCAGGTGGGAGCGCGGGTGCTGGGCTGACCCCCATGGGCAAGAAGGACCCACCCTGTCATCTTTGGTGGCCTTCGCTTTTGGTACTCGTGCTCATCGACGGTCCAGACGGCTCCCTTGACGTTCTCCACGCGCACAAAGCACTTGTGCAGGCTCAGGTTGTGGCGGACGGCATTCTGCAGGCAGAGCGGGCAGGAGAGCTCAGTGGCACGGCCCCTCACCCCGCCGCCCGGAGCCCTCCTCTTCCTCGCCATTCTCCTCCTCGCCCAGCCCCTGCAGGTCCCCACATCGCCTGGCTGTCCTGGCCACGCTCGGCGTGTCTACAGCCAAACGCTCTGCAAAGCCACCCATGGGTGCTGCGAACACTCGCTCGCCCCGTCGGCACCGGGAGGGTTTAGGAGCTGAGCCCCGGAGCTGCACGTTGGACACGACTCCGTTTCACGGACCTTGGCCAGGTGCCGAGGAAGATGGGGACAGCGTGGGACAAGGAACAAGTCACACCAGCAAGAACCCAGGAGCTGAGCCACCCTCTCCACTGCAGCTCACTCAGGGAAGCTTGGCAAAGCCAGCTAATCTTTTTCATTCTTTTTCTTTCCCCCCACCCTCCCTTTTTGGTCCTTTCCCTCCCTTTCTTCTTTACATCGACCATCTTTACATTTCTAAATGTAAAATAAAGAGACACACACGTAGGCAGACAGCACAGCCCCGAGAGATACCAGCTCCCTTTTCCCCTTCCAACTCCCTGCCATTTGCTACTGCCCCTATTTCATTACCAATTTTAATTTGCCTCTAATTAAATCCTGTGTATTTTTCCGACTCACTTGCTAATCCATGAGGGAGGCAGGAGGCTGGAGTGGAATCTCTCCGAGCTATAATTACAAAGGGCCTAATCACGCCGGGGCTCTGCCTTTGAATAAATTTCCTTGCATTAAGGTTCTCAGATTCTCTGCCTTGCAAATGAGAATGACCCCAATTTCAGGAAGTTGGCCTCGGAGGTTTTTTTTTTTCTTTTTTTTTTTTTTTATTTCGAGTCCTGATTCGTGATGAGAGACTAATTCGTTACGCTAAAACATTAACAGCAATTTAAAAGGTCGAACGGGGGCTGTATAAACAAAGAAGCTGGCCAACACAACAAGGCAAAAGGAGACACAAGGACTGAACCCCCCCACCCTGGAAAGTGTGAAGAGTTCCCAGAAACTCATCGAATTGCACTGTTGCCTCCTTCTTTTTAATTTAAGGACAAAAATAAACAAAGCTGGGCTCCTTCCCTGGTTATCCATCCATCCATCCATCCATCCATCCATCCATCCATCCATCCATCCATCCATCCATCATCTGCCCATCCATTCATCCATCCTCTGGTCACTGCCCTGTGCCCACTGCTCACCGGCCACCCCAGTGTGCCCAGTGCTGCCGCAATGGCCCCAGTGGGAGCCAGGTGGCGGTGGTCCTGGGGACAGAGATTTGGGCAGTCAAGTGCTGTTTGATGTGATTTTTTGGAGGGAACCCCTGAGTCACACCAGGAACCAGCCCAGCTCCTCGTGCGATGCTGGGTGCGGTGCAGAGCCAGGTCCCTGGGTCCCAGCTCGGTGCCGTCGCCGCTCGCACCCAAGGGGATACGCTCCATTTGAGACATGCCCTGCCCCAGGGGCCTCAGCATCTCTCATCCTCAAACCCCGTGCTGGCATCACCCAGAGAGGAGGCTCGGGCTGCACTCAGCACCATGCAGACACCCTGGGGAGCTGGTAATCCCAGGGGGACCCCAGACATCACTGTGCTCCTGGACCAGCATGGCAGCAGGATGAACCGCGGCTCTGTCCTTGCACCGTCTCTGCGAATACCCTGCACCCTGCCCGCAACCAGGGGTCTGAGGTCTGGCCGGGGCTGGGTCCTGCTGCTGCCCTTGAGCCCCTTCCCCTGGCGAGCAAACACAGGACTTCCTCCCCTCGCTGGGGCCGGATCCTGCCCGTGCTCCCTTTCCTCCTTCCTGTGCACGCAGGGGACTCCTCATCCAAACAAAGCCCTGATTAAAGGCAAGAAGCGTGGCAAAGCCGAAACCTTTCCTGCACGTGGAGGCGCAGCCGCAGCCCAGCAGTGCCCATGTCCCCCCTCTCCCTCTGGTGACACCCCCCTGCGTCGAGGCACTGGCGGGTATGTGTTTGCAAAAGCCAAAATGGAAATAAAATAAATCCTGGCACTGGGCAGGATGCGATTCAGCATCACCGGAGCCTGGGATGCCCTGTTCCCTGTGCTGGGCGTCAGGCAGGGTGCTGGCCCCAGGACATGGAGGAGGTGCCAGGCGAGACCCCCG
The DNA here is from genome assembly GCF_023634155.1 of Falco peregrinus. Lineage (NCBI taxonomy): Eukaryota > Metazoa > Chordata > Aves > Falconiformes > Falconidae > Falco > Falco peregrinus. The sequence continues at coordinate 4,205,193 of NC_073736.1, read as the reverse complement.
CCACGGGAATCCTCCCACCTCGTGTCGGGATGGGTCCCCTGCCTCATCCTAACGTGGCTGTTGTATTTCAGTCGAGTATTTGTTCAGTGCCAGACTTGGCTGCTCTGTTTGCTTCTCATCTTTGTCTTTTCTAATGATGTTTGCTTTACACCCCTGGCCCTGCCCCCCGTGCCGTGCCGTGCCGGGGGTCCCCCTGTGGGCCCCCACATCATGCCGGGGCTCTGCCCCCCTGTGGGGATGGGGTACCCACCTTGGCCCCCAGCACCCGTGCCCCATCCCATGGGGAAGCTGCAGCAGCAGATGAGGGAGAAGCTGCAGCAGAAACGGTGGCTTTCTGAAGGGTGGAAATACATTATTTTTTCCTGTGTATCCCGCTCCTTCAAAAGAAGCCTGGCCTTGGACACTGGAATTTGGGAAGGGAATCATCCCCCCCTGGTAGCTCTTTTTAATCCCCTGCCATCCCTTCTGGTGGTGGAATGGGAAAAAATAAAGAGCAGCAAGAAGGGAACCATGCCCTTGTCCAAGACATCAGCTCTGCCCTTGGATAACACGGGGTGCGAGGAAGCTGCAAAGCAAAAAACCCAAAATATTTACTCCTTTCAGCCAGTAAAAAGGCAAGAAAAAGGCATTTTCACCTGCTGCTGTCTCATTCCACAGATGGGAAAACTGTAAAAACGGGTGGAGTGCTGCCCTGGGGACAGCCCCTGCTCTGCCCTGGCCGGCGAGACACCGTCCTGGGAGCAGGGACGGCCACCGCGGGCTCTGCCCCAGTGCTCCCCATCACTGCCCACACTGTCCCCGCAGCTGGGGGTGTCCCCAGCTCGCGACAGCAGCGGCAGCGACCAGCGGTGGATGCTCCCCACGATGCTCCCCGGCTTGCAGTGCTGCGCGCGTGCCGTGAGGGGGACTCCAGCCTGACGCAGGGACACGGCCAGGACCAGAAATGGCCCAGGCACCTGGGACCCCTCCAGCCCCGCTCCTTCCCACTGCCACCCTCCCTGCTGGGGTGTGGGGATGCTCAGGGTGGGCTGTGCCCAAGCCAGCGGCCACCCATAGCGCTTTGGAGCCCAAACACCCGTTAGTTCGCTGTTGGAATCTGCAGCAGCAACACACGGGGGCCCTGGGCTCCAGGAGAACCGATTCCTCCTTTAACCCTTTCAAAATGCACCGTCTCGCTTGTGCCTCGTTTATTCAAATTTTTTTTAAGTGTAACTTTCCCTCTGCCCCTTTATTTCTTGCTGCCCTAAGCAGGAGGATGCTGCGTCTCAGTAAACGCACGCAGCAGGAAACAAGAAATAAATCTTCCCCTGTCAGGGCAGTAACTGCTCCTTCTCACAACCACCCCATTCCTCCACAACACGTTTTCTCAGTTCTCCAGTTCTAAATAACCAAGGGGGGAGCAGCCCCAGCACCTGCGCGCTGCCCCAGAACTGATGCCCATCAGCCTAGTCCTGACAAACGGCTGCTCAGCACCAAAAACTGCGAGTACCTGCCTGTACAGCAACAAGCACCAAGCAGGGGCGCACCACGGGTGCTTCTGCTTGCCAGCCGTCCCCCCAGCCATCCCCACTCTCCCTCCAACCCCATGGACCATCCCCACTCTCCCTCCATACCCATGGACCAGCATCTGCACCCTACTGCGCCTCGCTGCCCTGCGTTACCGTTACCCTGATCTGCTGTTTCGAGGGTGTCTCGCTTTTATCTGCCCTTCTCTCATAGTGGGCAGCTCTGCTCCAGCCCCAGCTCCGCAAAAAGCCCCAGCTTTCTACAGTGCAGCCCTCTGCTGTATCCTACTGCATGGATGATGTGCTCCCAGAGACCAGGGATATGTTTTGGGGGGAGAAATGTGAGATTTGTCCACAAAATCACTTTCCTGCATCACCTCAGAGCTGTGCAATAAACCGGTCCTTTACCACAGCTGCCCATATAAGCTGGAGCATCCCCCGTGGCAGGTAGCTCTGGGTGGGATGGGATGAGCCTTTGGGGGGAGAAATGTGGGATTTATCCACAAAATCAGTTTTCCTGCACCATCTCAGAGCTGTGCCATAAACTGGTCCTTTACCACAGGTGCCCATTTAAGCTGGAGCATCCCCCATGGCAGGCAGCTCTGGCTGGGACAGGGCGAGCCCTGGGTGGGATTGGGTGAGCCCTGGGTGGGATGGGGTGAGCCCCCCGGCGCTGAGCAGAGCTGCTCTCACCTTCCAGGTGGCCGTGTTCCTTCGGAAGTAGGCGAACATCCGCGTGAACCAGTTATAGATTTCGTTCAACGTTAGCTGCCTGTCGGGGGTCTCCAGGATGGCCTGGGAAACCAGAGAGGGGACAAGAGCATCACTCGTGATGCCCTGGTGGGGCTTGACACCCATCCCGTAGGGAGGCACCGGGGGGAGACATGGGGGTTCAGCGCGTGCAGGGGCTCCCCCAGGACTGAGATAAATGGGGGAGAGCGGGGCTTTGCCCAAGGTGCCCCACAGGCAGGTCTCGGGGTGCAGAGCTGAAGCCCACGGTGCGGGGAGCCACTCACCTGCCGAATGAGCGAGGCGTACGTGAAGGGTGGCCGGACATCTGCATTTTTGTAAAACTCGTGATTCTGTGCAAGTTCTGGAGAGGGGATAAGAAATTTGGGGGTGGGGGGGTGAAGGGATCAGCTTGGGGACCTGGGAACCGCGTGCTGGAGGGTGCTGAGCCCCATCCCAATGCTCACCTGAAGATATTGGGGTGCAGAACTTCTCCGAGTTTCTCCTGCGGATGGGCCCCACGTTGTGTAAAGTGGAAGAGCTGATGACGGAGGGGCCCTGCCGCAGGGGGGTGATGGGCGCCGTGGCGGAGGTGGGGGGATGAGGTAAGCCGTCGGGGAACGTGTCGGAAGTGCTCTTGGAGAGGGTGGCACTGGAGACCAGGTTCAGCTGCACGGACAGGCGGGAGGGAGGATGGGTGGTTGGGCACCGGCACGGGGAAGGACGGGTGGGGAGAGCCCCCCGGCACACTGGCAGCTCGGCACGGAAAAGCAGGCAGCAAAGGCATGCAACCACGGGATGGGGATGCAACCATGGGATGGGATGCAGCTGCAGAAGAGGTTGCAACCACGGGATGGGGATGCAACCACGGGATGGGATGTGACTGCAGGAGAGGTTGCAGCCACTGGATGGGGATGCATCCACGGGATGGGATGCAGCTGCAGAAGAGGTTGCAGCCACGGGATGGGGATGCATCCACGGGATGGGATGCGACTGCAGGAGAGGTTGCAACCACAGGATGGGCATGCAACCACGGGATGGGATGCAGCTGCAGAAGAGGTTGCAGCCACAGGATGGGGATGCATCCACGGGATGGGATGCGACTGCAGGAGAGGTTGCAGCCACGGGATGGGGATGCAACCACGGGATGGGATGCAGCTGCAGAAGAGGTTGCAACCACAGGATGGGGATGCAACCACGGGATGGGATGCAGCTGCAGAAGAGGTTGCAACCACAGGATGGGGATGCAACCACGGGATGGGATGCAGCTGCAGGAGAGGTTGCAGCCACAGGATGGGATGGGATTGGGATGCAACCATTACATGTCCAAACTGGCGGAACAGCACAACATTCTGACGCAGGTTGCATTTCACTCCTGCTTGATGCCTTGCACCAGCACAAGGGACCAGACTATGTGTGCCGGAGCACGGTCAAGGCATGGCCACCCCAAGAAGCCCGTCCAGCTGGGCCACGCAGGGCTGTGGTGACCGTGCACAGGACAGGGAGGGGATGGCAGCCAGCAGCTGCGGGGATGTACAAGGGCAGGAGGGGGATGCACGCTTACAGGCTGGCTGAAAGGCTTTGGCTCTGAAGGTCTCATGTGAAGATGGGCCATCATTGCTTGGAGACGCTCACTTTCCTTTGCCAGCTGCAGGAGGCAAGAAGCAGAAGGGAGATGGTCAGGCAGTGCCGGCAGCCACTGCAGAGGTGCCCCCAGCCCTGGCTCTGGGCAGGCAGCATCCTCCAGCATCCCCACAGGAGCCACCTCCTGCCTGACGCTGAGCCCTCCCAAGAGCACCAGCGGGGCCACGGCTCTGTGGCAGGCTGTGGCATGCATTGTGGGGGGCACAGGGGCTACTGCTGCTCCAGCTCCATGTGTGCAGTCAGGTGAAAAATGTAGGATGAAATGGAGTTGTTTCCCGTGCCTTCTGGCTGCCATCCAACAGCATGGCCCCGTCCCAGCCACCCACCGCAGCCTCACCCTCCTGCCCAGGTGCTCTTGTCCCTGTCCCCTTCGCCCTCCTCCAGCCTCTGCTGCCTCCCGCTCACCAGCAGCTCCCTGTCCGTCCACCCATCCCTCCGTCCGTCCATCCACCCATCCCTCCGTCCATCCATCCATCCACCCGGACGCACAACATCGCTTTAATTGCGCGCTCTCGCCTGTTTACTCCCCCGAGTGCGGAGAAGGGTGAAATATTCACTGTGGCACCAGGAGAGATTTTGAGCCCGGCGGAGGCGATGGGATCTGACACCCTCTCTCTCCCCGTCACCTCCCCTTTCCACCGCGACCCCTCAAGCTCAGGGGTCGGCCACATTACCACGTGCTGCCAGCTCCCTGCCAGCCAAGCCCCCTCCCCAGGCAGGCTCTGGAGCCGGATATCAGGCGAGGAAGGAGTTAAAGGCAGGAGCCAGAGTAGAGTTTGCTGCAAGTTTGGAGCAGCTCAGATGCTTTCGTGCTGTCGTGGTGCTCATTAGAGCTGACAGGTCTCCCCTCGTGATGCAGGCGCTCTCCGCTGGCACAGCGGGAGCTCCGCGCTGAAAACTTTATAATTGGTAGCTCTGGTGGCAGGTTCTCCTCTCTGCACATGCAGCTTTCTGCTCGCCCTTCAGCTTTTTTTTCTTCCCCTTCCTTTCCCTCCCCTCTTCAAGCCCCAGTAATTGCTTTCAACCTCTCCCTTTAGCTGGGGCTGGGGAGCAGGATGCGCTCGCACGCCTTCGCCCAGGCGGCTTCGCAGCCTCCCCACCCAGGAAGGTTTTGCTGCATCCCCCCCCCGCCTCCACAGCCCCCATTATCGTAACTCTGGGCAGAGGCTCCCAAGGCTGCTGTCCCCCCCCGGGGCTGATGTCCCCCGTGGTGACACCCACCGCCCCGCATGGCGATGGGCACAAACCGCCTTGAGCTGCTGCCAGCCCCCACCACACACCTGGGCACTGTCATGCCGTGGGGGGCTCGGTGAGCAACCCTCCGACAGAGACCACTGCCCTGTCTCAATTTCCTCCTCAACCACTTTTAAGTCCCAAGATGACAACCCTCCGCTTCCTCCCATTCCTCCCCCACCCCCACCCCTTTTCGATTAACCGAATTACGCACGACACATCGGGGAGTCGGAGACGCTGGGAAAGGCACTATTTAAAGAACTGGCTTTCCAAAAATAGCACCCCGAAGTTGGGCTCCAAAGACCGTGTTCAGCCACCAAAATAAGTGGCCTGATTTCCCAGGCACCCAGCAGCCCCGTGGCTCTCACTGCAGTGGCACGGCTGGGCACAAGGGCAGGGGCACAGCTCGTGTCTAGGGGCACGTACCCCCCCAGGCAGCATGTGTCTTCCAGGTCTGTGGCATCCCCTTGTACCCACAGGGACACTTTGGGCAGAAGGGATGACTTATCCCTTCTAATTGTGCAGGGATGCTGTTGTCAGAAGGGGAATTAGTTGGAGGGTCCCCCAGGCCTTGATCTCCATCAGGATGTGGCCCAGGGCCAGCACCCCTATTTGGGAAGGATGCTTAAAATGAGCCCCGGGGGTGGCTGGTTATCTCACTACCGTCCCCAACCTTGCTAACCCCCTCTTGCAGAGAGCAGCCAAGACACGGCGTGCAGAGTTGGAAAGGAAACAGCTTTTTAAACCTGCGTTCTTGGGGGCTGGGGTGGTACCCACCTGTATTTCCAGCTGCTGTACCACTTGCATCTGAACTCGACACTGGGCCGTGCTTCGGTCATCAAGTGCATGTTCTGTATTGAGGTGTCTGGGGAGGAGAACACGGGCGTTTATGCCTGGACGTGCCCAAAATGTGGCCCCTCCACCTGGGCCACACCTGGGATCAGCCCTGACCTGCAAACCGTCTGTACCGCAGCAACGCCCAAGGATGCCCGTGAGGCGCTGCCTGTGCTGGGGATGCTCTGGCAGCGCTGCCCACAGCGTGACGAGCAGAAGGGAGACTGAGGCACGAAGGCACCAAGCAAACTGGGTTGGAGGGTGGCTGTAGACAACCAGCCCTGCCCGTGGCAGCGCTGGGGCAGCCCTGCAGTGCTTATGACCACCCACTGGTTGATGGAAAGTCCTGGAGAAGGCTGCTGGCAGCAGGTGCCCAGGAGGACCTGAGGAGCAGGTTTCCAGGACAAAGGTGGCATTATGGAGGTTTACTTACACCCTCTAAGGAAACCCCTGAAGGCAAAAGGTGACGTTTCCAGGGTGCTCCTCATTCTACCGCTTTCATGCCTGATGTTTATACGGCTACTTTATGTCTATAAAGCACGAGGCCGTTTGGTCCTTCCTGCCCTCCCTCCCTCATGGGGAAGGGAAGGGCTCCTGGCAGAGGCAAGCAGTCGATGATGGGGACGCCACTTGCCACAGAGCCAGGGATATCACCTTCTGGGGGTCCCTGCCCCCAGACCCAGCAAAGCAGCAGCTTGGGGACACATCCAGCACCAGAGATGTCACATAGCCAGGCCAATTCCTTGCTGGGGAGGGTGCAAACCCCGGGGTTCCTCACTGGAGGAGTGGGACAGGTTGGAGGGGGAGATGCTGGGCAGCAGGGCAAACTGTACCAGGGCCACCCCAGGAACACCCCAAAAGGTGGCATCTGACGCTGGGAAACACACAGGTGTCCCAGGGTTGTGGGCCAATGCTCTCCAGGACCGAGGCTGGGATATTTCTGCTGGGACATCCCAGGAGAAGGTGCCCCAGGACTATCTACCCTCAGTCCAGAGGCAGAAGACAGCAGGAGTCTCACCCGGCTCTTTGCGAGACTTCCAGCCCCAACTTGCAAAAACAAGTTAGGTAACTGGGACCGGCTGCCAAGCCTGTACGTGAGCAAACCCCACCGGTGTCCCAACCCCACTCCACAGGGCTGCAGCTGGACCGAGCCATCCGCTCCTCTCCCCACGCAGCAGACCGAGGGCACAGCTGTTTCCCCAGGGAAAAAGCTATCGAGAGCCAAAGCTGTGCTGGCCGGGAACAGATACGCCTCCCCCTGACCCTCACAGGTTTTTTATAAACCACTGCTCAAAGGATCTGCTGCCCCTTTCCACCCCCACTGCTGAGGCCTTCCGAGCTACTCCATGGAGGTGATGCTCAGAGGAGGCTTGAAGCTGGTGCCCGGACTCCAAGCAAGGTCCCTGCTGCAGGTGGGCTCAGCCTTTGGGAGCTGGAGGTCTTCGTTCCATCCATCCCTCACCCCGACATATGCTCATGTTGGCGGAGAGGGGACAGAAACACCTCACTAGTGCTGCCGGCGAGGCTGCCCCTCGGGGAGCTTGCTCCTGCAAGCCCTAGGTCTGCTTGGGGGGGCAGGCAGGTGGGACGGGGGAGTGCAAGGACCCTAGAGCCCTGGCTGGCACAGCAAGGCTCTCTCGGCACCACAGCCTAGCCCTGGCCAACCCCAGCTCCAGCTTCCAAAGCGGAGCTTGCTCATCTGCCCCGTGCCGTGTACACATGCCCCAGAGGTGGGAGGAGATGCCTCATCATTCACCCGCTCCGTCGCCACCAGGCAGGGCTCCCCCAGCATCCGCAGGCTGCCTTCGCACCTCCTCATCCTCCTTTGCAAGGCCTCCGCCCGGCTCCTTCCCTACCAACAAGGAGGCTGGTGTGGTCCAAGGGATGCTCCCAGTGGAGCCGGCCCTGAGTGCGTGGCAGCAGACAGGACAGGTCTGTAAAACCCCCAGATCTCCCTGATGGAGAGCAAAGCACGCGTCGGTGCGTCTCGGCCACCGCGCTGAGCAGACAGCCGGAGAGGCGGGGGGGGGGGGGGGGGGCGGGTTGGAAGGACCAAGCAAGCCCGTCAGTTCCTTCTGATGTCTTTGCTAAAAATCCCAGCTACAAAGAGATCTAATTGCAAATGAACTAATTAAGTAAACCTCTGACGAAGCGTGAAAACAATTTGTTTGACCCTGACGCTAGCAGAGGGCTCTTCGACAGCGGAGTTAATCAGTCAGCGCCGGAGCCCACAAGCAGTGTCAGCGGGTGCCGCGCTGCCATCTGCTCCCTCCCCTCCCCTCGCCCCCCAGGAGGGGAGCTGCAGACCCCTCGCCCGCTGCCTGGGCCTGCCCAGTTCTCCTCCAGCAGCAAACCCTGCTGGGTTTTTGCCTTTTGCACGGGGCCCCCCTGTCTCTGGGCAGACAGATTTTAGGGGGTCCGGACCTATTTCTGGGGTCTCCCCCTCCAGCAGCACCATGCTGTTCCACCCTGAGCGCCTGGGCTCTCCCCTCCTCCAGGAAAACCTCCCCCCAAAGTCACTTACTTGACAAACTGTCCCAAGTCCTCACAGAGGGTTTCGCAGCCGGGCCACTTGCACTCTCCGTGGCCGTACAGTGGGTGGGAGCCGGGGGTCTCTTCGTGGGAAGAGCTGCAGAAGAGGGAAAGGGACCATCAGACGGGGCAGCTGTGATGCTCCAGCGTTCCCGTGCACGGGACCAGCCCTCGGGGACCCACGGGACACCCCGCAGCGGTGGTTCCCAGTCCTCCATGGGCACAGCAAAACAGGAGTAGGATTGTTTTGGGGGCAGGCAGAAAACCCCCGACCCTCCCAACCCTGCCGCCAGCCCTGTGGGTGATGGATCCCAGCCCCTTCCACCTCTCCAGGGGTAAAACCCAAATGCCAGGGCTGTACCTGTCCCTTCTCGGCGTGTGCATGGTGCTCTGTCCATTGGGCAGAGGGTGATGGGAAATGGGAGGCGAGACCTTGGCGGCCGAAAACGAGGTAGAGTTGGAGGTGTTGGTGGTGAGGTCGAGACCTTCTTGCTTAATGCTGTCCTCGACAGGCTGGGTGGCCGTGACCTCCTTCCAGAGCTGCTGGAGGTCCGAGGGGCACACAGCTGCGGCGCAGGGAGAAAGCACCCGCTGTCAGCGGGGAGGAGCAGCACCCACTGGCACCCATGCACCGGGCTGGCTCGGGACCCCTCGGATTCCCCCCTCTACCGGCACAGCTTGGCTCCCCAAAGCTCGGGCAGCCCAGCATGGACCATGCACCACCAAATCATCTCCTGAAGCCGGGCAGAGCCCCCTGTGCCGGCAGCTGTGCCGGGAGGCTGCACAGCACCCTCGGGAAGCCCAAAACGAGGTGCCCGCAGCACCCATGGAGCCCTGCAGAGCTGTGACCAGAGGAAAGGAGACCCCGGCCCCCCACACCCTGGCACCCCTCGGCAAGAGGAAGCTGGGGACCCAATCCTGCACCCAGCCCTGCTCAAACACTCCCAAAGCTGCTCCGGCCATGAATACAACCAGATCCCAAACTTTAAATGGGTACATTAGAAAAAGCAATGCCCCAACCCCCTCCCCAGCCCTCCATCACTCGGAGCAGGGAGAAGCTGCAGCCACGGGGACTCCCCCCAACGCTCTGCCTGGGCGGGGGTCCTTACCTTGGGGCAGGGTCTGCAGGGGCACGGTGCCCTGCCCCGGTGGGAGGCTCACCAGCCCCTGGCGCTGCAGGTTTAACAGGTGCTGCTGCTGGAGCTGCTGCATCTGCAGGAGCTGCTGCTGGAAGGCCAGCTGCTTGTTCCCTAACGGCTGCCAGGAGACAAAAGGGAGAAATCAAAGCGTGTTATTTCCAGCCTTGCAGCAGAAGCCTCGCAGGGGCCCGGCGGCGGCCGTGAGGGATGCCCGCAGCCGTGGTGCCGCGGCCCTGTGTGCCTCCATCCTGCTGCTGGGCGCTGAGCCTGCTCAGCTGGTGGCTGAGCCGGACGGAGGCTTTGATCTGTCGGAAGAGGAGGAGAAGAAAGGGAAAGGGGAAGGGAAAAATAAAGCACCGAGAAGAGAGGGAGTGAGCAGAGCTGGGGTCTTGCTCAGAGCAGAGACCCAGCTCTGCCTGCGAGGTGGGCGAACCCGCAAACGAAAGCTGTGGGGTCCCACAGGGGAAGGCTCAGCTGCAGGGTGAGCTCCCACAGGCACCCAGCATCACCCAAAGGGGGCTCCCAGCACCCAAAAGGCACCCTGGCTGCACAGGACCCTCCTTGAAGCAGGGAAATGGTCCCTATTTGCCAAAAATGACCATTACAAGCCCCTTCTTGACAGGGGGCAGAAAACAACTGTCCGCAGGGGAGCTGGTGCCCTGTGCCAGGATGGGTGCCCCCACCATGGCCAGGAGCACCCCCCAGGTAGGCAGCTCTCCCACCCACCCCCAGGAGCCGGCCGTGCTCTGACCAACCCAGCCAAGCCCTAAACTAGTTAGGCAGGACGGGTCCCTGGGGAGGCACCAAGAAATCCATGAGAATTAACTGAAGGGGAGAGAATTCAATTAGGGATGGGGACAGGCAGCTGCTAATCCGAGCTGGCCACGAAAGGGGAGCTGCCCTGGGCCTGCCCGGCCTCATTAGCGGGGCAGGCGTCTCCGTAACCCCTTGAACCCCTCAAACCCCTCTGTTTGTGCAGACATTGTTTGCAGGTTGCACGGAGCCGGGCTGCAGGCAGCCTGAGCCGGCTGTGCCGCGCCACCCAGCCCCAGCAGCAGCCCAGCCCCTCCATGGCAGCTCCGTTATCCTCGGCGAGAGAAGCATCGGGACCCCTCTTGGCAGAGCAAGCCCCCTCCTCGGCGGAGCACGGCCAAGGCACTTTGCAACCCCAAAAAGAAGTATTTCCACAGCCATGTTCTTACTGATGAGCGCAAGAGCTTTGCAAAAGGAAATATCCCTTTATCTTCTGGCTGGGTCTGAGCATCGTGGGGACTCAGGCTCCTGCTGCACTGGGGACTTCAGGGACCTGGCACAGCCGCACCTCCCTTGCTTGATGATCCCCGAGGCTGCATCCCGCTCTCTGCTCAACAGGGAACAGCAGATGCTCTCCACGGCAAACCCAGTTCAGAACCAGCGCACGCTGCTGTACCCGAAAGCACCCCTGGGATACAGGTGGTCCCCTGGAGATGCTTGGCCCCGGCTTTGTGAAATGAAGGGCGAGGATAGGGCTCCAGGCATGGTCCTGCAAATCCTCCACAGTCTGCAATGTCAGGCACGACTGTGAGTCCCGTCTAGGTCACAGAAAGAGTTTAAGTCTGGTTTCTCAGCCTCAGAGGGATGTGCAGACTCTTCCCTGTCCTGTCCACCTCTTGGCCATGGCAGGATTGACCCCCAGCGTCAGGTCCAGACCCTCTCTGGCTTTGCCTCAGTCCTGCACCTCTGATGCTTGAAGATAACAGCACAAATCAAAGCGATTTCTGCTCAGTGAAGAGAAATCTGTGCTTGCCCTGGCTCCTGAGCAAGGTGCTGAGCCAGGAGGGAGCAGGCCATGGACCGCAGGATCATGATGGAGGAAAAAAACCCCAAGGACAAGGCTGCGCACCTGAGGGCCTTAACAGAGGCAGCACCGTCCCTGTCCCCTGCCAGGGGAAGCTCTGCCACCACGTGGGATGGACTTGCGTGCCCTCGCCTGCGTTAGAACAGCAGCTGGGATGGGTTGGGATGGGACTGGGATGGGATTGGGATGGGATGGGCGGCTTCTCCTCCTCTTCCCGTCTCTGCTGCTGCCCTCCCCAGGGACCCCAGGGCAAGCCCTGGCTCCGCATGAACACAGCCTCATTCATGTCACTTCCAGGCTGCAGGGCAGGAGGAAACTGGAGTGAATGAAGTCACGAGGATCCCTGGGGCACGTCACCTGCACCTCGTAGCCCAGCTGGGCTCTCCTGACCTGGCCTCACCGGAGCTGCGGCCGGTGGAGTCAGACCCCCCCTGCCCCACGGGACCGGGCAGCCCTGACCCATGCACGGGCTCTGGCAGGGACGATGCTGTCCACATTGAACCCGCACCTTCCCGTGCTTCGAATCCACATGTGCATCCTTCCAGCTTCACCAGACCACCAACGTAAGGACCAGCCCTGGGAATACAAGTCCTGGTGCCTGGCGGATGCACAAATGCCTGGGCTGAGCCAGAACAAGGATCACTTCTCCCTGGGGAAGCCAACCTGCCAGTCCCCAGGGAGCAACTGCTGCACTGCGGAGCCAATAAACTGCACGGGCTCAAACCCACCCAGCGTGATGGGTGAGGATGCGCACCCACGTGCACACCCACCCACCAGCACCCACCAGCCCGGGGTCTTGCAGTCAAGTCTGCCCTGGAGAAGGCAGGGCGCGAGAATCTGACTTTCAGCCCCAACCTTACAGAAAACCTCTTCCCTGCCGTCGCTCTGTGCGTTTCGCTCGGCTCCTCTCCCCTCACCAAGCCCCAACCTGGCAAATGCCGGCTGAGCCCCTCCCGGAGGGGACCCCCCAGCACTCCTCGGAGAAGCTTGCTCTGTGTTAGGGTCAGATCCTGCCCCCCCCCTCCAGTCCTGCCTCCCATCCCAGCGCAGGGGCTCGGGGTCCAGAGCTGCGCCTGTGCTCGGCGTACATTAGACGCAGATGACTGGATGCAGCTACTGGGGTAAGAGCCGCCGTCACTTTGATTTATGAGCACATCAGGAGGAGTTTCGGCGTGACACGCGGGACTGACAGGAGCAGTTCATTAAGCTGACACCGAGGTTAGGCAGCAGGCAACCCCCCCCCCTGCGCCAGCCCCCTCCTCTGCCCCACCAGACTCGGGAGAGGGACAACCCACGTCCCCCCCCAGCAGCTTTAGGGGGACAGGGAGATCCACTGGCCTCGTCCCCAGGGGATACTGGGGTCTCTGCACCCGGACGCTGCTTGCAGGAGCGGGGCTTGGAGAGGCAAAGCAGCCAGGGAAAGAGCAGGATGGCAGCCACTGGCTTCGCTGCCTCTTGCCATGAGGGCGAGGGGCTGCCCAGAGCCGTCCCAGCCCTGCGCCGCAGGTCCTTGCTCCCCCCGTGCCCAGGATGCTGCTGGGGGCCGGCGGTTCGCCCGTACACCCTAGCACAGGAAAAGGCTCCAGGAAGGGCTGGGAGCTGCTGCAGCTCAGCCCCATCCCGGCAAGACGTGTGGATGCACGGATCAGCCGTCTTCCTCAGCCCCTTCCTCGCACCCCCTGCCGCCACGCAGCTCCTTGCAGACCACGGACACAAAGCATCCCCCCCGCATCCTCTGGGACAGGATGCTGCCGACAGGCGCTTCCGACACGTTTCCATCCTCCGCGCTCCCTCTGTTCCTGTTCTCCCCTTCCCCGCACCCGCCAGGGGACCTCCAGCCACGCCGCTCCTCCTGGGGAGATCTGAGACGCTCCTCCATGGGATGCTGCTACCTGCTCCCGGCACCTTCCTCGGCGCGGTGGCGGTGGTGGTGGCGGCACAAAGCCTTTCCCACCTGCTGATCCTCCTCCGCGCTCGCAGACGAGCCGCTGACTTAACAATTACACCGAGGCGAGTCCTTGAAATCAAGCAGAGGGAAAGCAGAAGGCGCTCGGTTTACAAACCTTGCAGCGGGGCCGTAATTAAATACCGCTGTGGATTTCCATGAAGGAGCCGACGTCGGCCAAGAGCGGCTCTGCAGCGGCATCCCAGACACGCCAGCTATTCCCTGCGCCGTCGGGGGAAGCAACGGCACCGCCGCTGCCGGCAGGCACACGCCGCTGCCGAACGCATGCTTTATTAATAGCAGCTGCCCAAATTCACGGAATGAAGCTGACCCCACAAAGCCCGGCTAGGGGTTTGGGGAGTGGAAACACTACGATATCCATTCGTGGGGAACCCCTGGCTGGTTTTCCCAGCCATGGGGTGGTGATGCTGCCAGGAGCTGGACACACACCCCTATAGCAGCATCTAATGCCTCTTCCCCCCTGCCAGCCACTCAAGACTTTCTTAGCTGATAAATTTCTCGTCTCCTCTGTACCATTTAATTAAAAGTTAACATGCGCTTTTTGAAACCAGGAGCCCACTAAGCAAGCCCTTTGTTAGAGCTTAATTATATCCCCGTTCGTTGCTGCAATATAACATCACCACGGCCAAGAGGAAAGCCCTTGAGGAAGCTCAGATTTATGCCTCCCCCGTTCCTGGAGCACCAGCAGCTACTCCAGCTCCTGCAGATGGCTCTGATAAAGCCTGACCCCACGCACGCCGCGTAAATACGCCGACAGCCCGCAATGAAAGCCTGGGTCAAAGTCTATTGAAAGCTTGAGTGGGTGCCGGTGTGACCCCGAGCATTCCTGTTCCCCCAGCACCAGCATGTCCTTTGCCATCAAGCCCCCACCCCAATATGTAGCCTGGGCTTATATGCTTTCTTCCCCAAAAGCAAGCTGAATTTTTTAAGTGCTGAGAACAGGTGAGTGTAAATCAACGTGCTGGATTCCACGAAGGGGGATTGCAATGAATGGCCCCAGCACCCATTTCCCTGCTTGCTACTGATGCTCAGCCGGCGACAGGGACCAAATGGCTCAGCTCCATGTCCGTCTGGTGCTGGGAGCCCAAGGAAGGATGCCCGAGGGAGAGGGCAGTGATGCCAGGCATACAACAGCACATGCAACGCAAAATACCCCCCAATGGTACCAAGTGCACCGATCTAGGAAGAGAAAAGGGCAAAAATATGTAAGAAAAAGGAAGGGAGCAGTGCTACCTGCCCGCTGCCCGTCAGGGTCAACCCCCAGCATCCGTGCAACCGGCACATCCCCAAACCCGAGCATTGCTGATAAAGCTACAACGCCTTGGAGTGCATTACTCCGAAAAACGGCAGCAGAACCTGTTGTGTAAAGGGAGTTACACAAGACTGACGCAATCACACCAGCATAAACAATTCTCCCTCAGCCAACCACCTCCCCAGCAAAGGGCCCATCACAGCCAACCTGGTCCCTGGTCACGGGGGTGCTGACAGCATCCCCTACCTGAGCACCTCTCACTGGAAAAGCCCTTCGCCAGCATCACAGCTATTTCATGCAGTGCTTAGGTTTTGTGGAACCACCTTTCCTGGCAGGAAAAGCCTTGGTTTGGGCTCCCACCTGACCAGCCCTGCCTGCCTACTTGCCAGGGTGCTGCCATGCCAGCTCAACCAGGACTGGGCTGCCCGAGCCGTGCTGAGAGCCTGGCAGGGTCAGCGCATCGGGCAAGGGCTGAGCCCAGCCTCGCCTGCCCCCCTCCCACCAGGAGGATTTGGGGAGCCCTTGCTCTGTGCTGGGGGGGCAGCGACCCACCCCTCCTGCTGAGGGTCCAGCGGCTTCGCCAGAGCTGCCAGCCCGCACCCACTGACTTCACCGCTCCTCACACCCACCCTGGAGTTTCTAGATACACCGACAAGGATGCGGTGCCAAGAACGATGTAGCTCGGTGCATGTGCCAGATCGCGGCTAGGGAGGAGGAGGAGGAACTCCCAGCACCCGGACCGGCCACCCTGGCACCCCCCAGGAGCAGGACACCCCGTGTCCATCCCTGCCAGCTCCTAGCCGGCTGCCCTGGGTGCTGGGATCCACGCACACCTTGTTTTGTGCTGGTCCCCCTTTTATTTGCTGCCAGATCTGATGGCCCAGAACCCATCTGCATGAGCTCACCTCTTTGGGTTGCTGCTTTCCGGCTTGCTGCTGTGTCAATAGCTGCAGGTGAAGCTGCTCCTGTTGCTTCTTGTAGTATTCCTGCAACTGGGAGGGAGGGAGGGACGGGAGGGGAGAGAGCAGCCTAGATTAGCAGCAGAAACACCTCGTTTGCATCTCCCTGCCTGGCGCTACCCCCGTGCCCAGCGCTGGGCTTTGCCACAGCCATGCCAGCTCCTGGCACCGCGCCGTCAGGGCAGGCTCTTGGCTGCGGGTTAAGAGGAAAAGCACCCGCCGAAGGAGTCACGGCTGCAGAAGAAACCTTGAGCACACGCTCCTAAGGGCTCTGGATCTTCACAGCAAGCGAAAGCCCCAAACAACCCCAATGCCAAACCTGCTGTTCGTCTTAATGCCAACCGGCTGCCCTGGCTTTCTGCCACCGGCTGGTCCAGGTCCGCCTTGCCCGGCCCCGGGGAGGAGAGCCACAACCCCCCCCCCCCCCGGCCCGGCTCACTAAATTCTCTGTATCCTGGGGATTTTGTGGCTGTGCTGAGGGGGGATTTTGTTTGATGTGAAGATCTGGAATGCCAGGAGATGGGTGAACCCCTTCAAAGAAGCGAGCCCAGGCGCTCTGGCACATATTGCGATGTTTCAGCGGTGCAGAAACCCCACTTTCAGTACGGTGGGACCCCAAAACACCCCTGGGAAGTATTGTGAGAGCCGGTGGGCTCCCAGTTGGGAAGGGGCAAGGATCAGCCACAGCTCCTGGACTGACCAGTGCAACCGTGTGAGCACCAGGGGCTCAGACCTGCATCCCCCCCTCGCAAGCACCACGGACAAGTGCAGGCAACCCAGCTTCTCACTGGAGGAGCCCTTTGGTGGGCCAGTAAAAGACAGAAAAACAGCCCCAGCACCACCATGAGCCACTGGAGAGGGTCCCTGCCTGCAGGAGCCAGCCCCACGACCTGCTGGCGTTGATGCCAGCTCTCGCCCGAGCCCCTAAAATAAACTGTTGGTGATGGATTTGCTGTGCAGGAGGGGAGCAGAGGCACGGGGAGGTCAGCAAGACGCAGCAGCCCCCTCCCACCCAGCCCGTACCCCCGCACAGGGGCAACGGCAGCAGCTCAGGAATGCCCCTTTGGATGCCGGGAAGCCTTTATCAGCTCGGGGCTGACAGCGCTGACAGCAGCAACTTTGCTTTTTCTGTCGGCAAACAGGTTTGGAAAGCCTGGGTGTTTACCCGCAAGCCAGTCAAAGCCAGGTCTCTGCAGCATGGTCGAGCGCGGCTGCAGGAACATTGGGTCAGGGGTGAGAGGTGTGATGTTTGGTTTTCTTCTGGTGGAGAATGCGAGCTATTCCGGCCTGGGTTGTTTAATTTGCAGTCAAACGTGTTTCTTTATCCGGCTCCAAAGAGGCTTGTGGAAGGACCCACCCAGGGTAGTGTTTACCCTTTGTTCTTTCCCTGGGGCCAATCTTGAATCCTTATCAGCCTGTTTGGAGTAAACAGGTACGGAGGCAGGAGGAAGGGCGTGGAGGATGCTTGTGGCATTTCTCCTTCTCTCCCTCCCGCAGGCAGGAGGTGTTTACCCAAGCAGACCTGTTTTGTTTTGGAGTTGAGGTTTGTTTTTTTCTCTTCTCCTCCTTTTTCTTCCCTTCCCATTCATTTTACATTTGACAGAGCGCTCCGGAAAAGCCGAGTGGGGCCGTGAGAAACAAACCCATGCACTCAGGTCTGCAGCCAGACCCAGGCTCCTGCCCCAAAGCCCTGGCCATGGGGGTTCCATGTGGGGTCGGCGGAGCCAGGATCATCCACCCTGTCCCCAGCTGTCCCCAAGAGCTGGGCAGCCCCAAACCTGCACTGTTAGCACCTGCGGCTCTTTTCATCCCTTGGTGCTGGACACACTGGGAATCCCCAAGGAAATACGTGGGGAACGCAGGAGCCCCAGGAGGAAAGGACCAATTTGTCTGCCCTCAATAAGCTCCAGCACCCACAGACACCTGTGAGAAATGGCTTGGCCAGATCCAGCCCACGCACAGCCAGCCCAGCACCAGCGTTACCTGTTGCAGCATTATCGCCTGCTGCTGCTGCAGGAGGGCCTGGAGCTGGGGCGGCGAGAGGATCTGCTGCATTTGCTGTGGGGTGATCATCTGCGGGGACATCATGGCCACGGACACGGGGACCTGCGGAGAGCGAGGACACGTCACCACTCCCAATTCCAGGCCTGGAAAACCCTTCCCAAATGCCAACAGCCTGTGAGTGGCCCCCACCCCTCTCTCTCCCGGGGCATCCTCCGTGTCCCCCCATCCCTGCATCACCTTGGGGGGAAGCCCTTGGCCACCAGTCTGTCCTGGCATGCCAAAGCCAGCACTGGGGACGTGGCGATGGCAGGGAGATGCCCTGTGGTGCAGCTGGCACCAGGGTGAAGCTTCCTACGCCACCAGCTGCCCCCCCCCACCCCCATGAGGGCAGGATGCTCTCTGCCCGCAGGGTCTTCTTTTAACGAAATTTAACCGGGGGAATCAGGCAGCAAGAGGAGGCAGCAGCACATGGGCAGTCAGCTCCAAACCACAGCTCCCTCCCCTCCTGCGAGCACGGGAAAGGCGCCGGGCACCGCTCCCTTCCTTGGGGTCCCGGAGGATGCAGGGAGGAGGGAAACGCCAAGGGAAGTGGGGAAGATACCGATCACCCAAATAATTTTGCAAAGCAGCGCACGGAGGAAGAGGTTACCAGGTTTTCCACAGACACATCAAAGCTTTACCTCCAGTTGACACCAGTAACTCACCTAATTACCGTGCCAAGTGGAGGGAGGGCTAAGAAAACCTGCCAACCCCCTGCCTTTGGTTATCATAACATGGGTCCACACCCCCGCGGCAAAGCGCCGGAGAAGGTGTTGGTGATGGAACCCAGCTCCGCTGGTTCTCCCAGGTGGAGCGACGCTGCCTTCCCAACCACAGCCGTCCAGTGCTGCCTGGTCCCAGCCCTCCGCGGATCCCACCAGCCCAAAGCCCATCCCAAGGCTCTGGGCAGGGTTAGGGCTCTGCTGTAATCCAATAGCCCTTCCCAGATGCTCCCTTTTCCTAGGAAAGCAGATGGCTGCTGCTGGCTGGGAGCAGGAGAGCGGGTGAGCCAGCAGCAGCCTCAGGGTCTTTGAGGGGACCCCAGGAGGAGGCGACTCCTCGGCACGTGGGATGCGGCAGAGCCCCACCAGGCCGCCGGCGCAAGCCAAGGACCCCGGTTTGATCCAAAGTAGATGACTTCTCATGCCAGAGTCTCAGGAGCTCACAGACCAAGTGACAGAGAAACAAAGCAACCGGCTTCAGATCACCCAGACAACTCTAAATGAGAGCCCAGGACCCGCCAGTCCCTCCTGCTCAGGACCCCAGCGATGCCCAGACTCCCCAGTCTGGACCTGCTGCCCACCCTGGGGGCTGCCTCCCCTCTCCAGCCACCCCAGTGGGACACAGAGTGGGGCTGGGACCCCGGGGGCAGCCCCATGCAGTCCCGTCCCGTCCCCCGCCCCCCGTCCATGGTGGGCAGCAGGCCGGGCTGGAGCGCGCTGACCTTCAAGGGAGATTGCGAAGGCTTATCTATTTACTCAGGCATTTTGCTGGAGGGAGGCGTTGCAAGTGGGCTGAGTTTCATTTGTCACCGGCAATCCCCCCCCCCCAGCCGCCTTCGTGTCAGAGTTATTAATTAATTGCTGCATGCTCACACCCAAGGGCTGGGGCGCCTCCGACTGCCCCGGCTCGGCTGGCGGTGGAGGGCTCGGGATGCAGGAGCATCCCCAGCAATGAGCTGCAATGCCCTGCGAGGGCTCTGGCACCTGTGGGAGAGCTGGGAGAACCCCTAGCATCCCCCCCCCCCAGCACCAGGGAAGAGCTGCTGTTTCGGCAGACAGGTGCTGGCAGCCAGCTGTGCAAAGCCCTCGGTGAACATCTGGGAAGGAGGGAAGCTCGCGAGGACGGCAAGACGAGAGCGAGCAGGGTGCGCGCCCGCTCGCTGGGAGCTAAGCATCCTGCTAATTTCCCTTTGCCAATTCATCAGCTGGCAACGTGCTTGGAATGAGAGCCCCTAATTAATTGCTCATCCGCATCCCCCATCCGGGCGGCCTCCCCGCCCCCACCGCCGCTGTGCGGCCTCTCGTACACGTTTGCTGGCATTTTCAAATCGGAGGCATCCTAATTACCGGAGAGTTATAACACCTTCCATTTCTCGCCCAGCGGACTGACACCCTGTCAAGAGCAAAGAGAATTGCCAGAGGTTTTGACAACACTAATTGCCCCTATAATCTAAAAACACAAAGGAGAGGCGATTAGTCGAGAGGGCCCCAGCTCTCGATCCGACACGAGGTTTTCACAATGTTACAAGAAAACAAAAGTGACGCTTTTTAGAGTTTGATGGCTGCTAACAAAAGCAGAATTATATTTTCATACAACCTTTGTCTGCATTAAATGGCTTTTTCTTCCGTGCTGGGATGCAGAGCTGACATGGGGAAATGGCGTCGGCTTCGCCAGGGGGTGAGGTGCAAACGGGGCAAACTGGTGCTGGCTCCTGCAAGGAGCATCCAGGCTCCACCACCTTTCAGAGCCCTGACAGATGCCGAAGCCACAGGAATAATTCCCCCCCCAGCGTGGAAAACATCCCCCTGCTGGCTAAGGTTTCCAGGGAGGGCAGGAACTTTTGTTCGCAAAAGGAGAAATTCCCATTTACAGGAAGTTTTGCTCTCACCGTGGCCGTCCATCACTTACCGGTGCTGGGAGCCTGGACCTCAGCGCAGGGCAGCAAACCGTGGTGCTGCGCTTTTCTGCCCCGAGCTCCGGTGCCAGCCCCTGCTGCCTCTGTTGGGGACGGTGACAGCTGCTGCCCCAGCAAAACGAGATGGGGACGGCAACGTCCACCCCTGGTCTGGCCGAGAGCCCCACTGGGGTCTGATCTGCTAACGGGGAGGGGGACAGCACAGTGCAGCCCCTTCACCTGCAGCCCGGTGACCGCCGGCGTGTAAGCTTCCCGGTGGCAGGGGATGAGGCCAGCCCAGCACCTCTGGATAACGGGGGTCTTATGGCAACAGCTGCCTAAAAGCTGGGATCCAGGCGGTCACAGCAGCCAGTGACGCAAGCGAGAGCCAGCGGGCGCTGAGCAGAGGGGCGCAGGGTGTCTGGGGTGTGCCCAGCTGCCTCCTCTCCATCCCACCCTCCCCAGGCACCGGAGTGGCCGGGGACCATCCTCGCCCGCAACGGTTGCACCGCCCCCAGCATCCCTCGGGATGCAGGGCCCCGCAGGCAGCCCCACAGCAGCGGCTGGTCCCCGGCCGCCGTGTCACGAGCTGGCATCTGCCAGACACCGAGTCAGGAAGGGTTTGACTCACTCCTTGGCCGGCTGCCACGCCGCAAAACTGCTTACTAACAGCTCCGGCTGCCTCCCAGAAAGCCCCGGCGCTGCGGCTCCGAGCGGCGAGCGGGATCTCGAGGGGGTGGTTTTCCAGGCGGTCCTGGTTGTAATCCCTCCGTGCCAGAGGATGAGGTGGATGCAGATCATCAGGCAGCGGGTGGAAAATGAGACAGGTATTACAGAGGAAACTCGGCGCTCAGCGTTAAGCGTGGAGCAACTCCTGCCAAAGCTGGCGGAACGAAACAGGATTTGGCCGGGTGTAACGCAGCAGGATGGGGGAATGATGCTTTTATTTAAATTTTTCTGAGAATACTTTTTTTTTTTTTTTTTTTTTTTTTTTACGGGAAGCAGATTGCAACTCCCAGCCACGAGGCAGAGCGGGGAAAGCCACAGCCCGACGGCCGGTGTTGGCTCTCAGCGCTGCGGGGCTGCCATCAGAGGGACAGCCGCCCTCCTGACCCCTGGGACAGTTGGCTTGGCACAGCACAAAGAGCCGGGACATCCCCCATCAGCCCGCGGGTGTGTGAGCAAGCCTGCGGTTTGCTCAGCCTCCAAGCATCCCTGCACCGACCTTCACCTCCCAGCCGCTCCGTCACCCACGTCAGGAGGCTGCCGCAGAAGCCACCGTGTCCCCGGGGAGCTGGGGGCAGCACGCCACCGCCGCTACGGGAAAGAGCATCTCCAGGTCCACACCTAAAACCACACATCCAAGCTCCCACGCCAGGGCAGGCACAGCCCAGACCTTGTCCCCCTCAGTCCCTGCGGACCCGGGATGGGGGGCTCTGGGGATGAGCAACCCACTCCCTGTGGTGGGTGCACACCAGCTACCTGGGGTGTTCGGTGCTCCCCACCGAGCCCACAGCACTGCACATCCTGGTCTCTGATCTAATCTCAGGTTTTAACTCCCAATTAGAAACAACAGCAAACGTGTTTGTGCCGTTTCATTTTTTTGTTTGTTGTTATTTTATTTTTTTTAAAAAACACCCTTTTCAAATCCAAAACCAACAGAAACAAACCAAAGAGGTCGGCGAGGGAGGCTGGGAGCCGGGAACAGAAGTGGGGAAACAACCACCACCAAGAGCAGCTTGAAGTCTGCTGTTTGTGGGGGCAGGGGATGAGCAACACCCCCCTCCAGAGCACCCACTTCTCGCTGCCACAGCTGGAGAAGAGCAAACCTCTCACTCCGAGCCCAGCCAAAGCACGCAGGCACATCCACACATCCCCTCCTGCGCGCAGCATCCCCGGGCGAGCTGCGAGATTCAGCTGGCTCAGACCATCTGCAAGAGCTTCCAGCGCCTGGGGCCAGGCAGTGATGCCGCTCACATCGCCGCCGTCACCCCAGCCATCCTTTCTGTACCCTGACGGATGGCACAGGGCCACCCAAACACTTCTCCACCCTGCCTCTGCTCGCACTGCGCTGCGTCTAGACCCTACCAAGGTGGGACAGAGACCCAAATCTACCCAGGGTCAGAGGAGAAAGCAAACCCAGGTCCGCAAAGGAGCTCCAGCTCCATGTGCCAGGCTGGAGTCTGAGGCTGCAGGGTTATCTGACGGACACATTGAACAGCCCTAGCACCAAAGGATTAATTGCCTTGGGGCGACAGGAGGAGGGCAGCAGAGCATGGCGAGCAGGTGAGGGGGCACCACTGTAGCTGCATGGAGAACCACCAGCCTCTGACGCTCAGCTGCACGCGACGGAAAGGAAGAATCAATCCCCTGCGTGTTCAACCCAACATGCATCCTCGTTAGCGCGGCGTGCCCCGCCGGGGAGGCACTAATCGCACGTAGCTGGGCTGTGAGCCACTGGAAGTTGAAAGGGAGCTGGCTGGGGGATGCTGGTGGTGACGGTGCACCGGAGCCTTGCAGCCTGGCAGCCCCTTCCTTGGCTCGCAGTGAGCTGCTGCCCCCGAGCATCACCCAGGCAGGGTCCCTGGGGGGCCACCTCTCCTCCAAGGGCACATCATGCTGATGAATCCACAGGGACTGAAGCAACTCCTTTGCTCCCCTGTTAATCCAAACTGCTGCTGCTGCGGTCACAGCATCAGGGACAGTGGAGCGGGATGGAGGGGGTGGCAGGGGCTCCGGGCTGGCAGAGCCAGGGGCTCCGGGGAGGAGGAGGGGGAGCAGGGATGAATGGCACTGCTGCAAGTTCAAATGGAAAAATCTAGCGCTGTGCGAGCCGAGACGGACGGGCTGCTGTATTTTTTCCTGGAGAGGGAACGCAGAAGGGCTGGTATTGATCTGTCTTCATTACCCATTTCACTCAAGTTTCAAATCAACAAAATACACTTTTCCGCTCTGCTGCCCTCCCTGCTGCAGCAGACAAAAGAAAAGCAATTTCCCGCAGTTTGCGCCAAACTCCTCTCCCCTTCCTCAGCGCCCTTCAGCCCCTCTCCCATTTCAGAGGCTCTTTAACCTCAGCAAGTTGCTCCTGTTGGAGGCTGGGAGACCCCTGGCTCCAGGGGCCAAGCTGGGGAAGGGACCCCAAAGAGGGCACTCTGTGATTCAGTGGTGCCTCTGAGCCAGAAACACCCCAGCACCGAAAACACGGGGTGTTGCCTTTCCAAACGTGCTCCAGCACCTCGTACCATGGGCTTTTTACCAGACACCGGCAGCATCTCCCCGTGCCAACAAGATCCCGGGGAGGGGGGAACCACTGCTCCCACCCAGCCTTGCACAAGAGCAGAGCATCCTGCGGACCAGCTGCAGCAAAACTCCTCAAATGCAACACTTTGTCGGCATCTGCCAAGTTTCTAAGAGTTTTCAAGTTGCAAAGAAATAAAACCATTTTAAAATGTTTCAGGGGGTGGGTTGTTTTGGCAGTTTTTTTAGATGCAGCTGTACTTTTGAGTGTCAGCTGTGAGGCTTTCCACACATACCTCCAGGCATCTGGGGCGAGAGAGGGTTCATACTCCAAAAAAAAAAAGAAAAAAACAAAAAAAGAAAAAAACAACCCAAGATCCCTTTTAAGCCCAGCAACTCCTTGTTTTTAAGAGCACGCTGCTGCCGACTGACATTAATATTCCCGCTGACTTGGTGTCCCATAATCGTTCCGTCCCCATCAGCAAGGTGGCAGGGGGTGCTCGCTGCAAACACAAGGGCATGGCGATGGTGAGCACGGGGAATCCGCAGCGGTGCTGGCTCCTGCTCTCTCTGCCCGACGCTGCGAACCCTCCTGCTCGCTTCATCCAAAATACCCACGCGATGTGGAAACCCAGCCCCCAGCTGTGGGGTCTGCGGGGCAGCAAAGCCCGCGGGGGCCCTGGTTGGCACACCCAGGGCACCCCGGTCCCCAAATGCTGCAGTGAACCCCCCAGTCCTGCCATGCTCCCTGCTCCCTGCCCAGCCAGGGGCTGCGGCACTGGGATCCAGCCTTCCTCCTCCTCCTCCCGCCGTCCTGGCCAGTCTCACCCACACCACTCTGCCGTTAGATAAACTTCCTTTCAAAGGAGTCTGCTTAATCCTCTATCTCCCCTCGGTCAGATCCCGCTCCAGCTGCCGGCCCGGCCGGAGGGGGAGGAAGAGGCCGGTCGCTGCTGAGTTATGAGCTATTTCTGACTCACGTCTACAACTTTCACAAGTCCTTTTGCAACACCAACAGGGAGGAGGGGAGAGGAAGGCAGATCCAGCTCACTCTGGCAAAGCCGCTGGCCAGATGGGCAGGGAGGGGAGGCGAGGGGAAGCTGCGGAGAAGGGGAGAACGGGAGAACGGGATGCTAAGCGAGCGGAGAAGAGGAGAATGGGATGCTAAGCGAGCGGCGAGCCAGCGAAGCATGCGTGCATCGCAGCCGAGGGACAGGCAGAGGAAGAAGTGCAGGCAGGAGTGCAGGCAGGAGCTCCGCAGGGACACGCACCCACGGAGGGGAGCGAGGCGCCGGTTACCGGAATCTGACTTCACCCTCGCTGCCTTTGTCCTTTGCAGACATTTTCCATGCAGTGACTGCATTTCCTTCCTGCAAGCACCGCTGGAAAAAGCCGCCTGTTTGTGCCGCAGAAGCCCTGACTAATTCCTGCTTCTCATACCCAGCTGCTGCTTCCCAACTCGGAGGGGCTCCAGGCTCCCCCGGCCCCTGCCAGCCCACCCTGGGACTGGCAGCACTGGGACTGGGACCTGCTGGTGCCACTCGCTGCTGGCTGAGGTTCAGCCATGCCCTGGCTCACCAAGCCGGGAGAGGAGCTGGGAATTGCCCATCCCAGCCCTGGCTCTCGCCGCCCTCCCGCTGCCGTGCTGGCTCAGCCTGGCATAGGCAGGACCTCCAGCTCTGAGAGCGTTTGTGCTAATTACTTTCCTTTGTTAATTAAACCCACGTGGCTCTAATAAGGTAACCTGCTGTTCTCCGATAAATTTAATTAGCCTGAAGGGACGGCCCCTCCGCACAGCTATTTAAATTGTCACTTCCCATCGCTTGGGCTTTGCTTCTTTCTGCCTCCCCCTCTCTCCGGGATCACACCCTCTTCTGCCCCTTTCCTTCCCAGTTTTTGCCCCTTTCCTTTGGCAGAGGAGGGCAGCAGGGGAGAAAAGGGGAGATCCTCAATCTCCTATGGGAACAGGATGCCACCCGAGGGTGCTGCGCCCACCCAAAGCCCCCTTTTCCTGCCAGTGCCACAAAGACCCCATCCCAGATGGGCCCGTGTCTCATGCCAGTGGCTGTCCCACACCAGAGGACTTGCCTTGGCTCCAGCCCCAAAGGACTGTCCCTTGTCCAGACCTTGCACCCTGCTCACAGCACCTGGCATCAATCCTGGGGTGCCCCGATCCTGGGAAACTCTGCACCTCCCTATCGGAAACGCTGTCCCAACGTATGGTGGCACACGGTGACCTTCTCTCCCCGGTCCTTACCCTGCCTGGAGCCAGCCCTTCCCTTGCATCGCCCTTTCCCACCATCAGCACACACCGGGGACCAACCCCCCACCCCCCAAAAAAACAACCCTAAGAAATTTCTGGAGGTTTACAGGGGATTTCCCTCTTCGAGGGCTCCTGGTGTGCTCTAGCCACCCCAGAGATGGGGACGATGGGTGTTTGCACGTGCGCTTGCCCACAGCATTAAGTTTGCAGCCGAGCCCTTCCTGAATAGGGAGGGATGGGGGGACACACACTTCCTGGGGGCTCACCTGCACCGCTGGCTGCTTGCCCTCATTGCTGCTGGGGGAGCTCAGCCCCGTGGCCTGCTGCAGCAGGAACTGGCGTGCCACCTGGAGAGCCTGCAAAAGAGACACAGCGGGGTGGGCAGGAGGAAGGATGCCTTCTTCCTCCTCCCTCCTCCAGGCACGCTCCCCCTCCAGGTCCCCAGAGCAGCGCCCAGACGCGGGGCCGGCCGGACTGGTTCTCCGCAGGTTTGATTCATGGGGTGCAAGTGATGCATGAGGAGGGCACGACCCCCCCGACGCTCCCTCCTGCCACACCAGTACAACCAGTATATCCCAACTGCTGTCCCTACCCTGTGGAGCCACAGAAGGCCACGGGGACAATCCGATCCTCTTCCAAAAACCCCCTGCCCCATCTTCAGCGAGTCACCAGGTCCCGCATCTTTGTGCCTCTGGCAGATTCTCACGCGCATCATCCGCAGCCTCCCCAAGTCCCAGCCCCGGCACAACTAGCACCTGATGGATTTATCCCACCCTTGCGGAGCCACCACTACCTTCCCGCTGCAGCTGACAACCTGTGTGTCAAAAGCGACTGTATATAGTTAATTTTACATCTGACTGTCAGGCTGGAGCAGCAAAAAGTCCCAGTCACCGCCCAGATTCGGGTCAGGCCGAGTGCAGGATTACACCCTGAATTAATAATCCACGAACACATCCACACGGAGTTTATGGTGACGCAGGAGTTTTCAGCAACTCGCACAAGTGACCAAGACAAAACCTGCTTATTTTTACGGGTGTTTGCCTAGAAAGAGCTACAGGTTTCCTTAACTTGTTTGCAGGGATGAAGGTGTCTCATTAGGGAGTTGCCCAACAGGCAAAAGAGGGAGAAGTCAATGTAAATCGATAAAAAACACTTGTGGAAACACATGCCGGCACAAACAACCATGAGTGAGCCACGCATGGCAGCGCTGGCAGTCGAAGAAAGTAGGTGAAATTAAGGAAAATCCTGCGAAGAGACAAGGAGGAGAGAGGAGCAAGTGCGAACCGGCAGAAGTCACAGGTGAGCACGGCCGAGGGTGAGCACCAGCGTGTGCCAGCCGAGAAAAGGCACTTCATTCAGGAGCTGAGCACCAGGAGAGGGAATAAAGCTCTAAGGAAAACAACCCGGTGGTACCCGCTGCTGCTCCCAGACCTGCTTCCTCATACGCTCCTTATTTTTGCTTTTAAAGAATTTTTTTTTTTTCTCCTTTTTTTTTTTGGGGGGGGGTGTGTCCGTTTCTGAACAAGCAAGGCATTGTAGCCCTGCCTGCAGGACAGGTTTGCATTAGAGCCCGGCACGGGGTCAGAGCCCGGCTCGGCGGTGCCACACGGGTTCCCCCGGCTGTCATCGCCCCGGCCGTAAATCACCGTCCCGGCTTCCAGCAGGCAGCTGTGCCCCCCGAGAAAGGGCTGCTTGTTAATTCTCTGTGTTTCCAGCTATAAAGAAGAAAGCCCCCAGCCCGTGCACCGCCTCTCCGTCCCTCCCTGCCAAAATCCACGTGCAACCCGGAGCAGCACTGCCCGTGGCTCCGCTCGCCTGTTTACTTCACCTCTAACTAAACCAAGGAGCACCCACCGCACCCTTCAATGGAGCACCCATACAGACCCACTACCTGCATTTCAGGCCCCCTTTCACACCCCTCTGCTAGAGGTTGCTTGGGAAGAGGGTACACAACAGATGTAAAGCAAAGGATGTCCGAGTTGTGCCGTATTTTTTTTTTTTGTTCGTGGATAAATCCATCCGACCCACTCCTTGCACACGGACAGGCGTCAGAAGTGCACTTGCGCAATGAGACATAATTTTAAAGTTGCTGCTGAACCTGGAAGCTGTGAGCAGAGGGTTTCGCAGATGCAGCCTTACTTATTTTATTAAAACCCATCACAATTTCAGCGCAAGGGACCCAAACCCAACAACTGTGCTCCAGACGCGGCGCAGGGCACCCCCTGCCCTGCCTGGCTGTGTTTGTCTCCACGTGTATGAACCAAATAGCCTCGAGAAAGCCAAAAGCCCAGGAGTTTCAAAAGCAGACAGGATCCTAATGTCACGCTCCTACCACGAACTGCACCCCAGGGTATAGCCAGGAGCCCGGCGTGCCCAGCGTGGGTGCAGCCAGAGCTGCCCCGTGCCCACCGCCTCTTCCCGAGCATCCCTGGCCGGCTGCTGGGAATGAACAAAAACCGCATGCCCACAAACCTGCAAACTCACTTTATCCAAATGATTAAAAACGTAAAATCCTTGAGGACAAACATGGCAATTTGCTGCCGGGAATGGCACGAGCCCGCAGTCCAACTCCCGGCGCCGATGCAGCCTCAGCACAAGGCACGTTTCTCCACGGGCATGTTATTTCCCTGTTATTAACAGTAATAGATGTGCATCGGTAATGTGAACACAAAAACCATGTGACAGTTATGACAGCTCAAGGTCTGATATTTTAATTACTTTTTGAAATGAAAACAGTAATTCCCGTTAAAAGCCAAGGGTGGAGGAATTCAATCGACGGCTGCTCAGCACCAGCACGCAGCAGGGCTGGCAGGTCCAAGGCACCTACCCAAGGATGGGTGCTGGACCACTGGCTGCATCCCGTGCGTATACCAGCTGCCTCAGCTTTATCTATTTTTCTGGGTGTCCGTTTGACAGAGGTTTGTATGGATCTGCTTTCTCCTTCCCGTGTTTGTAAGCACCGTCTCAGAGGCGATCGGTGAGGCAAATCCCTGCCCCAGCCCAACAAAAATCAGCGCAGCAGGTATGGAAAATGCAACAAAGAGAGGAAAACAGAAGAGACGTAACGCCAGCACTCAGGAAAAGTGCTAGGCAGGACTTCTCCCAGAATCTCTCTTTCTAAACCCAAATCCTGGCTGGCCTGTGGGTGCCACTGAGCCCCCAGCACCCGGCTGGCTCAGCCCTGCTGCTGGCTGCCCACCCCGCGCCGCCTCTCAGGGGGGAATTTAATTCACTCCCTGCTGGCTCTCTCACTTTGTTGTGCTCTGAAGCACGAAATTACAAGATTTACAGGGGAAAAAAAAAAAATATGACATGGCCTTACAATTGCACACAGGGGCCTCTCTGCCAGTGTCCCAGAGCTGCCCCCTCCCTCCTTCCCCACCACTCGGCAGCGATTTCTCCACTTCAGCCCAAGTTCAGCTCAGCCTGCAAACGAAGGATGCTCTGGCTGGCAGCACCTGGCTCCGCAAACCTGTTGCACAGCTGGAGGAGCCCTGAGAACTGGATGTTGGGATGCAGAGCCCTGCATTACCTGCATCTCTGCTACCCCCAGGGCAGAAGGACCAGCCCAGCTGCCCGTGGGATAAAGCCTTTCCCACGGGATGAGTGAGGAAGGTGCTGCCCACAACTTCTTAGAGCTGAGGAGATGTGAAAGCAGAAGGAAAAAGCCTCCCCTGAAGGAGCGGATGGGCTTCCACCTCCTGGCTCTGTGAACCAGAGGAAAACTGATTTCTTTTAAAAATTGTATCCTGCTGCATGGTGTTATTCAAGAGTCATTAGCACGTTACCCGTAATTAGGAACGAATGGGTTGTGTCAAATTCATCATGCTCCTGGATGGCTCCCTTTGATCAGCAAATTATCCCATAAAAAAAGTTCGACGTGGCTCAGACACTTTTACATCAGGAGCTGATGCTGTGTGGCTCTGCCCTCCCCAAGAGCAGCAGCAGCTGCATGGTGCTGGGCTGAGGAAGAGGAGGGTGACCCCGACTTTGCCGGGGGTGGCCCATAGCCACGGGCACGTTAACACACCAGATTTTGGCAGGGAGAGACGAGAGAGATGCTGGAAGGTACGTGCTGGGATGGGGAAGGGGTCTATAAATAAACCGTGCCTGGGATGAATCCCACACCCTGCCAGGACCAGCTCCGAGCTGCTCCCGTGGCAGCTGAGGTTTCTCCACCATGGAAAGGGGCTCTGGGGGTACCCAGCCCACGGGGATGCTCGTCTCTCCCTGGAGACACCAAATCCCTCCAGTCTGCTGGATAAACTGAAGCTGGATCCTCCCTGACTTCAGGCAAAAGCACCTCATGCTCCAGCAGGGAAGCAGCCCGTTATCCCGGCTTCCACCCAACGTACCTGGGGATTATCAGTAATTCCTCCCCCAACGGCTCATGCTGGGGCCAGTGGGACTCCACACCTCCAGCCTGTACATGGTGGAGGCTCCCCAGGGCGGCAGGAGGGCCAGCTTTCGGCTGCCTTCCCACTGCAAACACCACAAACTCCCCCTTTTCCCACGGGAACACCAGGTCCCAGCTGGCCGCAGCAATGGAAGAGCCGCGAGAGAGGAGACGGTGACCCCCATCCCGTTCAGGGTGGCTGACACACACTTCAGCCCCCACCTTCACCCCTCATCCCTGCTTTTTTCTCCCCAAATCTTGCCTGGGCTGAGCCTCTCCGAGGCTTCCCGCTGCCTGGTCAAATTGGGAAGAAATAGGTCAAGAGGTTCAAAACAGTTTGGCGAGGATGGAGACACGGATGGCTCTTGCCAAAAGCACAAGCCCCAACTCCACCATCACCACCCATGTCCCCCCCTCTCTGAAAAAAAAAAAAAAAAAAAAAAAATCAAACAGTGCAATGGAAAATCTTGCCCAGGGTATTTTTAAACTACCTTATTCTACCAGGTATTTCATTTTACGAGGGTGTAGTTTTTAATTACACCCAGCGGTGCCCGGATGCTCCAGCTGCCGGAGCCAAAAGCAGCGTGCCGGCTGCCTGCCGCGCAGGGGGGAGCGGGTTTGCCCGGCCTGCGATGGGAACCGCTGCCCGAAAATAGCCGAGGGATTTTCCACCTGGATGGGATCAAAGTTGTGCATGGGGTTTTAACCTCCGATGAGTGAAAAGCCACCCTAAAAATTTATCTTCAACCAAGAATTTTGCAAGGAAGGGCGCAGGAAGAACATCTATAAAGAGAGTCTTGTATCTTCCCTTCTCCCTCCTTTCCTTTTGGAGGGTAGAAATTGGGAAGGGATGAAAAAAACGTGTTTTTTTTTTTTAAAAAGTAAAATTCTTACACTAACCTCATAAAAATGACATCGCCACATTCCAGAATTAGAGCCATTAAAACAACACACACACACGGATATTTTTAGATGGATATTAACGGTAAATGATGCCATATTGAGAAGCACTTCCACCCAGCCCAGCCCTGGTCTTGCTTAACCAGAACCAAATGGCTCAAAGAGATCAAAATTAACAAAAATGACACAATTCTTCACAGGGGGGGGGGGGGGGGGGGAAGTCCTTTTTACAAGCCGGCTCTGTGCCTCTCGCTCAGCCCCAGCTGTTCTCCCTTTCGCTGCACACGCTAATGCTCCTGGACTTTATTCCTCCGCTCTTGACTCCTCAGTCCTGGCAGGCGAGGGGTTAAACCCATTTCCACTAATGAAGAACACAAGGAACAAGCTCCCGACAATCCCACCCCATGGAGGAAAAAAATTATTAAAAAAAAAAAAAAAAAAAAAGGGGTGGGGGGTGGGGGGAAGGAGAGGAAAACCCCTCCTGCATTTGTACTCAGAAAAATATGAAATATAAATCAAGGAACCTAACAGAGATGAGTTTCACTTAAGTGCTCTGGTCTCGTTTTTATCTTAAATACCCTAATAATAGCGGATTACACAATATATTTGAGATGTGATCACATGTTTTATGGAATGGTATCTTTCCTATGGCAGAGAAGTGCCTCTCCTCCCCCCTCCACACCCTTCTTTAACTACCAAAAAAGTCTCATTTGCTGCTTCTTTTTCAAAAAAAAGTCTTATTTTTGTTTAATAACTTAACATTTCTTGGACATGTGTCTGCAATAAACTGCAAAATTTTTTTTCGATTTTTTTTTTTCGTCATAAAAAACCACCAAACAACGCTAGAGCAGCTGGATTTTCCAGATGGCTCCTTTTCCATGGAATTGCAAGTTGGAAAAAGCTACCGTGGGGCCACCGGGCTCGGGGACTTTCCCCATGACATCCCTGCTCCAAGCACCTCTGCGCTTTCACCCTGCCACCCCCTGCACCCCCAAGCTGCAACGACCCCCGAGACCCTGTCACTCCACACCCCACAGATTCAACCCCCAGCTCTGGGGTAAGACTTGGAGACCCG
The DNA here is from genome assembly GCF_023634155.1 of Falco peregrinus. Taxonomy (NCBI): domain Eukaryota; kingdom Metazoa; phylum Chordata; class Aves; order Falconiformes; family Falconidae; genus Falco; species Falco peregrinus. The sequence goes on along the minus strand of NC_073736.1, from coordinate 4,173,032 downwards.
GAATTCTTCGCAGGAATTCAAGGAAACCCTGGAGGAACCCAAACGCCCACTCGGCACCCAGCCCTGTGCAATGCCCACCCGGGGGTCTCCCCGCACCCCCCTGCTCCCGTGGGGTGCAGCCCTGCACCCTGACAGCCAAACTGGGGCATCCCCCATCCTCCTCCCGCCGCCGGGATGGGACACCCCATCACCCCACTGCCCCCGTTTCCTGCCCAGTTTTCCTCCGCTGAGGATTACCGGGGAGGAGGGCTGGCGTGGCAGGGGGCGAGGGGCTGGCCCCCGCGTTAAAAACTCATTAATGCGCAAAGGCGGCGGGGCCCTTTGGAGCCCCGTTAGAGGATGTCAGTGCGCTGGAGGTCTCGCCACGTTCCCACAGCAACGGCGGTGGGAGACCCCGGCCGGCGGGCAGCCCTCCCATGCCCCGGGCCGACCTCTCCCCTCCGCCAACCCCGGCACAATGCAGGCGCGCGCTATTCAAGCTTTTCAGCCGAATCCTGCCATTGAAATCCAAGGATTTAACCTGCACACCATCCCCTGGGCTGGGGGGAGAGGGAAAGAGGGAGGGAAAGGAGGGGGATGCCCTTTCCCCACCCCATTCCACTCTCCCTCCGGATTCTCCGGACCATGGGATGCTCTGCATGGATTGGGGTGGGCAGGTGGACCAGGCACAGCCGAGGATGCGACAGAGAGCTGTGCTCCGTGCTGGAGCAGAGCCGGCACCGTGGCTGGCAGCCCCCATCTCGGCAAAGCCGGGCTGGTGCAATCAAACACCCACGTCCCCTTGCTCTGGGGACCCCCCAGCAGCTACAGAACAGCCCTGGGGGGGTCCCCAAGCACCCTCCCATACACACACCTCCCCTCAAGCTCCCACCCAGGGTACTCCCCTCCAGACAGCATCCTCAGAGAAGAGTTTTAACCTGAGAAGTCCCTGCCAACAAGCCCCAGGGCTGTCCGGGTTCACCCTTTCAAAAGGCTGGAAGCAGAGAGATGGCCCCCAAGAAGGTCAAAACCAGCTCGTTTTGCCAAAAACTGCAAAACCAGCCAAAAACGAGAGGGCACAGCACGTGTCCCCAGTGAGCTGCATCACCCAGGCAAACCCCAATGGACGTGGAGTTTTAATCCACCGACGGCCCTTCCAACCCAGGCTGGGTGGGTTTCCACCCCTCCAGGCTTCCTAAAATGTCTTGGGGATTCATACTGGTTAAATCAGGATGGAGTGCTGACATTTCGGGAGCTGCAGCGGAGCCGGGACGGAGGAGCTGTCAGACGGGAATAGCCTAGTGGTCCAAGAGCCTGCCTGTGACAAGGGGCGAACGCTGGATGCTCCCGAGGATGGTGTAAAGCCTTCATAAAGCACCTAATTGTGCAAAACTCTCTATATGGGGACATTTATTCCTGACCCCAGCTGGTGCTCAGCCTGCTCCCTGAAGCATGAAGATTGATAGTCCTCGGGATGGTTTCTTTCCCCCCCCCCCTCCCGCCCCCAAAGTGCTGTCATTGCAGATGTCATTTGTTTTTGGAAGTTTACCAAATCCTCTGCCTTAATAATTCCACGTGCCGGTGAGTTTCCCAGTGTAATTACACCGGGAATCCGAAAGAAGAAATGCAAAAGGGTGGAAATAAACGTGGGCTGTGCTTTGGGCAGGGCAGGATTTACCGGGTGAGCACCATCCACAGGGACGAGCCTGCAGCAGCAGCGCTCCGCATTGCCCAAACCCCCCCTTTTCTTTTTTTTTTTTTTCTTCCCCCCCTTTCTTTTCCGGAGGAAATAACCCCATTTCATCACAACCCTCCAACTCGCACTGTTTTGGCTGGGCAGGAACGAGCATCTCCTTCCCACCCCTGGCTCCAGCTGCCGCGTGCGGTGAAATTCGGGGCTGGGGAGGGGAGCGAGCGACGGCTCCTTCGGCAGGGGTGACTCGCAGCGGCATTACACGCATGATTAGCCTTCAGATCAGGGGAACAGGGGCTTAACTGCGTGAGAAACGGCTGTTATTCAGGTAATGGATTTACAGCACTCACTACTAAAGTATCAGACACAGCAATTTTTTACAGCTTTCACGCTGGAATTTATGGCTCAGGGAGGCGATCTCCATACGAGGCAGGGATCATTGCCTTATTTAGTATCCGAGAAGGAAAATTTATGTTTTTGCCAAAGTTTGTTTTGAAAGGTAACCTGCAGGCATGCACACACATCCCCCCCCCCTCCCCACAGCCGCCTGGGCGGGCACAGTGCAAGGGGAGGCGTGTGCCACGCAGCTCCCCAAGGTGCACACACGTGTGCTCAAGGGCAGAGCTGTTGCACGCACTTGTGGCGGTCACACGTGTTTCTGGCCACGCGTGTGAGGTTCGTGCTTCAGCTCAAGGCACCGGGAGCACCAGAGAAGGGGCGAGCACCCACCTGGATAACCAAACACAGACCCAGAGAAAACCTGCTCCTTATTTTATAGCCAGCAGGTCTGCACGCTGCTCTCTCAGCCCTCCTCCTTTTGCAGCACCATTTTCCCTGTACCGATGGGGAACCAAGCAGGCAGACCCCACCAGCACAGGCAGGACCTCCCACCAAAACGCAGCCCCCCCCCCCCCCGGGGCAGCAGGCACCAGCCCACCAGCTGCACGGATGGGTGGACTCCATCTCCCGAGGGATGCGCACCCCAAAACACAGGCACCTGCACCCCAGCTCCAACAGGGATGACCAAGCCTGGTGCAACCCACCTCCTGGCCCAGCCCTGGGGATGAAGGGAGGGTAAAATCCGCTGGTGCCCCCACCCCAAATCCTCAAAGGACCCAGTCCCGCGTTGCCTTGCGTAGGGTGGAAGCGGGGCGTCCCTCCTACCTGCTGCTGCTGGAAGTGCAGGAGCTCCACGGGGCTCATCTCGCCGTTGGTCTCCCCGCTCGCAGCTCCTTCGCGCCCGCCGCCCCCTCCGCCGCCGCCTGCACCGCCCCCGCCACCATCGGGCTGGTTGCTGAGGCTGCTGACCCCGTTTTGGCTGGAGGGAGTGGACCGTATCGTCTCCGAGGCAGATTCAACCATCATGACTTGCTAGCAGGACCTGAGGAGGAGGAGAGAACAGAGGCTGAGAAGACAGTCTGAACCCCCCGGCTGGCCATCCCCCACTCCGCTGCCCCGTCCCCCAGCCTCGCCGTGCCCTGCCTCCGATCCCCGCAAGGTCTGGTGGCAAGATGCAGGGATGGGATGTCAAACCCCGGCCAGTTTTACCTGCGTCCAATTTATTCCAAAAAAATAAATGTGCAGCAGCAGCAGAAGCTGCCATGAATGTGCCGCCAGCCCTATAAAGCACTGGGGCAAAGCAAGTCCAAGCTGTCCCTTAGGAAAACACCACATTTTCAGCTTGCTCCCAGCCTCGTACAAGACACAAACCCCCAGGAATCCGGGCGTTTTTCAGAGAATTCCAAAATATTTCATTTTGAGACGGCGGAGACGGCAAAGCTGAAGCTTCAGCGAGGCTACGCACCAAGCACGTGGAGCCTGTGCCATGCATTTCACCACGAAAATCTCAACAAAGTTGTCACGTTTCCACAAAGCACTTCAACTCCCAACAAACCAGCCCTTCCCAGCAGGAAAAAACACCCAGCAGAAAGTTTGCCACCAGGCGAAGGAAGCCCAAAGGTACCGTGGAGCTGGGATGCAACGAAACGAGAGCAGGGTAGCACTCCAGAAAACATCTGTCGGAAAATCCTCCCAGATGCTGCCGAGCATCCCGCCCTCCTGCTGTACCCCTTGGATCCCCTCGAAGGACAAAGCTGGGTGCTTCGCCCTCCACCACAAAGCGCAGGGGCGACAACACCCACCACATTCCCAGCCCCGCATGAGCCCCAGCTCTTGCACTTCACCTCCTGCAACCACAGGTTTCCCTCTCACCAGGCAACAGCGCTATGCTTTACCCCCATGGATGGGTTTTATCCCTGGAAACTCATCCCGTGACACCCGGGGCACGAGGGCAGAACGCCCGAAGCTCCCGGCTCTTCCCCGGCTGCAGGGCTCGCCGTGGCAAGGGAGCCTGCGGCAATGCCGGGAGCCGAGCCGTGGGATGCGGGCAGCTCAGGGCATCCATCCGCAGCTCTGCTCAGCAAATCCAGGCTCCTGAGCCACGGAGCCGAGCTGGGGGAAACCACCGGGCTAGTCACAGGCTGCAAAAGCCGCCTGCACCCCAACACACAGCCGGGTGCTGGGTGCTAAGTGCATCCCTTCCCCCCCCGCTCTTAAATGCTGTATAAATTAAGGCAAAGGGGCTACGGAGGTGGGACATGACCCCCAGGAGTTACAGGGCTTGGCTTCGAAGAGTCTTGGCTCGTCTGGGTGTGATTAGCGGGCAGGTCGTTAGCTATGAACCCGAGGGTTCCCTTTTCTAGGAGAAACTCCTGGATCCGGGCTGGCACTAGAGGAAAACACCACCGCCGCATCCAGCACCAAACCCTGCAGCCCTGCCACAGGCACGGGAGCCCCGCTGGAGCCCGAGGGCTCTCCCTCTCCTTCCCAACACACGCTTTGCTCCGTGGAAAAGCAGAGGACGCAGTTTTCCCTCCTTCAGTCCCACTCCTTCCCCACTGGTGGGTGCCGGAGCGGGATTCAGCATCCACCCACCGTCGCTCGCAGCCAGCCGGCGAGTTTGAAACAGGAGGGGAATAAAGAAAGAGGGATGGGGAGAAGAAATACTGTTTCTCTCTTTTTCTTCTCTTTTTTTTTCCTCATCTCCCCCTGCCCCAGCCCCAAAAGACAGAAAGACAAACCGTGAACAACATAATTGCTGAAATGTGGCGTGTAATAATAGCTATTCAGAAGCTGATCATTCATATTAAACAGGGTGAAGCAAGCTTCTCATTTGCATGTTTGAGATTATATGCATTTCAAAAGTCATTTCCGCAGGGTATATGACTGACATTAATTCCCATGTGGAGCTGCCGGCTCCCTCCCGCCGTCCCGGTGCTACCAAACCTGGGCAGGGTGACACACCGGTGGCTGTGGGAGAGTTCAAGGTTAAACGGGATTACCGGGCTTTGGTTTTGTTTGAAGCACAGGAGCTGGGATGCCGGGGCGAGAGCGTGGCACGCTCCCAGCAGCTTCCCCAGGAAGGATCGGGAAAGGCTGGGATGCTCACCTACAGATGCTGCATTAGGAGCAAAAAAAGCTGGAAGACAGAAAACACCTTTTGCCCTCGAAAAGGACGTTTGCTCCTTTCCCCTCCCAAACGCCAAATAAGAGACTGCAGGAATATTAAATTATTGCTGTTTCTTTTCTCATTTTCCTTCTGAAATCCGCTGCCTGCTCCGTGTTTCAACCAGGCAAGTGGCCCCACGGGGAAAGCCAGGCTCTGCCCGTGTCCGGCAGTCACAAGGCATCACCATGGCCAGAAACTCGGCAGGACTCAAAAAGGGATTTGACTTTTATACGGAGAACAAGAATATCCAGAGTTACAACAGGAAGTATTAAAAAAGGAAAAAAAAAAAAAAGTTTTTGGAAAGGATATAAAACTTTCCTGGCTTCGGGGCATAAATTGAAGCTTAACTATTGGGAATTAGGAGGAAATTTCTGCTGGTGGAGGAGCTGTAACCGTGGGCTTGCTCTGTCATCCCTGGTCCCTGCCAGAGGCGGGATGCTGGAGCCGATGAACCGGCGCTGGGGTCCAGCCGGGTGATTCCCGAAGCCCGGGACACCAGGCCAGTTGGGTTCCCTCTCCAAGTCTAGTAAAACTCAACTTCCCGTTCACAAACCCTACTGGGATGCTGGTGCGTCTGGGTTCCCAACACTGCAAGGGAAGTAATAAAGAAAGTAATAATAATAATGAAAATATTTCCATTCATATAAAAGTTTTACAAAACCTTAAAGAAAAAAAAAAAATGAAGCCAGTGTCTGCAACGTTATGAAGTTGATTTAAATTAGGAACGAGCATTTTTCCAGCCAGGACTGATCCCGGACGATTGAAGCCGTGTTGGGAAGAGCAAAACCCGGCTGCAGGACCGGCTGCGAGCGCCGAAGCACACGTGCATCCCCGCACACAGACGGGAAGGCTCTGCAGCATCCCAGCTCCTGCTTTTCATCTCTTTTACTTCAAACGCAACCAATATTTTAGGGATTCTCCACACACTGCTATCCAGAGGGTCTAATCAGGATCAGACCTTCCCCCAGGCAGAAAGGCAGGGACCCTGTCCAGACAGTCATCACCGAAGATACAACACCCAGATAAAGTAGAAAAGGATGGTTTTACTTAAAAGGGGAGGGGAGGAGACCCCTCTAATGGCAAGGAGCACCAGAAGCTGCGCAAATGGATTGCTAATTACCATTTCAGACTCAAAATCACTTCACTGAATAAGCACTCTGCCTCTTTATTATTTTTTTCCCCCCCTCCTTTTACTTAAACACGCACCTTTCGCAGGACAAAGAAAAGGAAACAGAGAATTACAACTGGAGTAAAGAATCCCCCTGCCTTTAGCAGTACCATATGGCAATGAGAGTATATTAATTACCGTTGATTTTTAATTAACAATTGCTTCATCTGAGCAGTAACATTTCCTTGACATCCCCTGACTTGCTGCTAACCTGTAAAGTGCACGCGCCATGCCAAGTCATCAATTCAATTTTATTGACATTCCCCCCCACCCCGCCCTGCAAACAGGCACGATACCAGGGTTTTCCAATTAACACCTCCACACTCTCTAATTAGCACAATTAACAGACTGATGGATGCCCAGAGCTTCCCTGCAAGGGAGGGTACAGATCAGCTGGCCGGGCTGTTGGACACGGAGCTGTGTGTGTGCCCAACACGCGTGTGCCACGCTGCCTGGGATCTCATGGGAGCATCACGTGTGCACCACGCTCCCGGGGTCCCACGGGAGCACCACATGTGTGCATGCCACGGAGCCCAGCATCCCCACGGATCCCCGCATCCCCACCAGACAGAGGAGGCTCAACGCGGAGACGAGCGAGCCAGCGGACTCAAAGCAAAGATCTGCACCAAAGGACGTGGGGGCAGGAAGAGATGAAGCATTAACAAAGTGATTTCTTCCCAAAAAGCTCCCAACAAATTTTGGGGCACCCAGACCCAACCGAAGCGTGGCCACTTCTCCACTTGATTCAGCTCCACGGACGTGAAAATTAAACCGGCGCTTCTCAGCCCACGGGACCGGCAGGAACAGGTACAGCCAAGACCACAAGCTCCTCAGAAACAACTGCCTGAACACTTATTTTAGCAGCTTCTCCTATTTTTAAGTATCCTCAATACCGCAGCCATCAGGGGCTCTGTAACTTTGGGCTGCCCTTCGCGGGCTGCCGGCAGGACCAGGGCTGCGTACGGCCCCAGCCCCGTGGCCAGTGGGTCCCCGTCCTCGAGCTGTCCCCATCCTCGCTCTGTCTCCCCAGATGCAAACCCAGAAAGCTCAAACCCACCACCTGGGAGGGATGAGGATGAACAGTGGGAAACACTGGTGGGAAAAGGCTCCTCGCCACATCTCGGTGACCCCAGCACATTGCTGGTGCTGCACCGCATTTTGCAAGGGACGGCACAGGTGGTACCACACATTTACAAGTGGCCTGCTACTGTGATGCTCCGGAGGCTTTTTCCACCCTTTCTGCCACTTCCCAGCTCCAAAGCGGTTTTCCAGACCTTTCCTCCTTGCTCCAGCCTTGCCAGCACCCAGAATGGAGCAGGGGCTGCCCCATGGCACCGCGAGGGCTCTCGCTCCGGCACGCCAGCTGCCCCTTCGGCAGGAGCATGGACCAAGCAAATACTCATTGCCAAGTCCTGCAGGATGCTCCTCGGCACGGATGGGAAGAGATGAGGATGAGGGCTCGATCCCAGGCACCGGATCTGCTCTGAGCTCTGGAAAGTTGAGCAACCTGCCCATCCGGATCCAGCACCGCCGAGGCTTTAGGAAGTGGCTCGCTAATCTTGAAAGGCTTTGGCTTAAAGAGAAGCAGCAGCCAGGATTGCTTGGAGAGTGGCTTTTTACCCTTTAATTAACACATAAACACATGGAAATGTGGAAAGGGGATTAAAATAAAAGTCTGGGGGAGCTGAAACGAATCTAGAGCATTACTGTAAATTAGAAGAGATTTAAGGAACCAAGGACTGGCTAAGCCTGGGCACCGCTTTAATGGGATCTCACCTCTGGGCACTTTCATCTCCCACTTTCATCTCGCTCCCAGCAACTTCTTTGGGAAGAACCAACCTCTGGGCGCTTGCCCTGGCTGACGGGCAGACCTTCATCCCCTGCCACTCTCCCTGCCTGCCCGCCCCGGTGTCATCGCTGCCCCGGTGACCGTCAGGCAGCGGAATCCAGCAAGAACGACCACAGGAAAGTTTTTCTCCCCAAAAAGGTGGGTCATCTCACTTGGAGAGCCGGAAGTGTGAGCATCGCTATCCGGGGAAGCCCCCGGGACCGTGCCACACCGGTCAGCGGGATGTGGCACAACTCCTGCTGAATCGTAGCGAGCCCACCTGCCTCCAAAACACGTCTCCCTCGGAGCATCCTTTGCTCTCCGGAGCTTGCACCCACCAGCTCTCCAGCAGCGAGGACACCCTGACCGCAGCCGGGAGACCCTCCACCCAGTGCCCACCACAGCGAGCCATCCCGCACGGGGATACGGGGCATCCCCGGAGACACCGACTGGCTGGCTGGCACATCTCCCATTCCCTGCCAGGCTTCAAGGAAAATAAAATCCCATCCATGGCGGATGCGGGGCTGGCTGGACCAGTGCCGGGCAGCTCCGGTGCTGGGCACGTGCCGGGCGCTGGGGATGCTGCTCCATCCTGCGCTTCCCTTGCTGTGCTCTTGAAAAGATTAAAAAAAAAAAAAAAAAAAAAAAAAAAGAGCCCCACTCCATCTCATTAAGAAAGTAAACACAAGAGCCGTCTAAGTGTCTAATTAAGCTTCTAATTAGTCCCTGCTTGTTACTAATGCAAATTAGATTATGCCGCTTAACTACAGCATGTCCACAACACCCTTGTTAATTGCGGCCTTTTGAAATTAAATTACTCCCTAATTAGCATATCAAAGCCATTGATTCGGAGCCAGGAAAGATGAGGGCAGGAGGAAGCCGAACGCCAAGTTTTGTTAATCAGGGACGTCTAATTAAATAGTGACGTGGTGCACAGGGGCTCCTGCCTCGCTGCTCAGGAGCCACATGTGTGGGCCCAGGGGGACCCCGAGCGGGGCAGGACCCTCGGTGGGTGCCAGCTGGGTGGGTGCCGGTGCCCTGCACCCAGCGTGAGTCACCACTGCCATGCCGGAGCATCCCGGCAGGTTGGGATGCTGGCACCGCGGTACCTGCATCCCGGCGGGTTGGGATGCTGGCCGGTACCTGCATTCTGGCAGATGCATGCATGCGAGCGAGGCTTGGGGGCAAAGGCCAAGCTTCAGGAACCCCCCCTGGAGCCAGGATCTGGCCCTGGCAGCAGGGAGGGAGGTTAAAGCACCCCCCGATTTCTCATGCCGCCAAAACACTTGCTTTCTTTCTGCCCAATATGTTCCAAATGGGAATTCAAAGGATAAACACCCCGAAGCGCAGACACCACCCTGCAGCCCCCTATGCCATGGGGACAGGGCACCCCCGAAATCCTCAGCAACCAACACAGAGCACCCCCAAGCGAGGACAGGCAGGGCTGGCAACAGGCAACGGCATTTCTCACCAGAGGACCCCAAATCCAGCTTGGCACAACATCCCCTCACCACGATGGGATGGAACAGCGCATGGCACAGGGGGGATGCGCACACTGGGGGCCCTGGCACCAAATCACCCCTCGCCCAGGGCACCGGACCAGGGGGGCACATGCCCTCAGCAGCCATGGGGAGCCCGTGAGGAAAACATCCCCCACCCCCGCATCCCACAGCACTTCGGAGAAAACAAGAGCACCTCCCCAGCCCCAAGCTGGGATGCCCTGGGCACTCACTGGAGTTAGCACCAAACTCCCCCAAAACCCCCAGCCCCAAATTCACAACGGGACATAAATAACCAGGGAAGAGTGAATCTATAAGTAACCAGATAGATTCACCCCAAGGAGAGCACAAATGAAGCGAACGCCTATTTTTTTAACTTACTTCAATAACTTCCTGAATGACCCACTTCTTTAAATTTTATAACTTTTCCTCTCTCTCTTTTTTTTTTTTTTTTGTCTAAAGAGGTGGGAAGGGAAAAAAAAATAAAGGGATGAAGATTGGAAAAGTTTAATAGAGGGAGAAAAAGTCTATTAAAAAAAAAATGCAGGCAGCCTGTCTCCGGGGAAGAGTTGAAATGTTGAAGAAAGGAAAATCGCTTCTCCGGCTGCCGAGACAGAGGAGGAGAATAGAGCGGCTTTAAGAGAAGGAGCTGTGCACTTTTAATTGAAAAGAGGGAGATTCAAATGAAATATCCAATATCCACCGTTAAAGAAAGGAAGAAAGATGGACCCTGGCCGCTTTACTATGCCGAGAAATTGCTAAAGCCCCAACTTTCTTTCTTTCCCCCTGCCTCGGAAGTTATAGGAAAGAGGGATGAGAGAAAGGAAGGGAAAAAAAAAAAAAAAAAAAAAAAAAGGGTCTTTCATACAAGAGGAACTCAAGGGAATGGGGGAGGAAGGCGGGAAGAGAGAGCAAGTTTTATTCATTTATTTTATTTTATGAGATGAGTAAAAATAATATATATTTTAAAAAAAGGCAGAGTTTTATAATGTCACTGTTTGGAAGCAGCAGCAGAAGGGAGAAGAGAGGGGGGGAAAGCAACTAAGAACAGAAGGGCCAGCTCCAACCACCCGCCGTACAAGCCTCTCTCCCAACGAGATTCAATTAATTGATAACAAGAGGCATCAAATTAATTTTTCAAGGATGTTAGATTTTGATGAAGGAAAAAATCTCTCTGATTTTAATCGGGGCGGTGTTTAAAAGGCATAAATGAATATCCCTTTCTAATCATCTGAGGCGCTGAGGAAGCACCAAGCGGTTAACGTGAAAATTCAAATCGTTTAATTAGGGGGGGCCAAGGGGAGGTGGCCGTGGTGGGGGAAGGGGACCTGGCTTTTTCTTTTTAAAGAGCTTTATGAAGAAATTATTTTGAAAATTATTTCTTTCAAGCATCTTCTCTCCTCCCCCTCCCCTGAAATGCACACACACACACTTGGAGAAACATCTCTCAGAGGTTCTTCTTTTGAATAGAGACCATTCCCCAGCACAATCTAATTAACAAAAATTATAATGAATAGGGTGGGGAAAAAATTCATGGGGAACAAAAAAAAAATATATTCCAAACTACTAGGAAAAAAAAAAACCAACCCCAAAACCAAACCCCAAAACACACACTGGGCAGGTGATTTCCCAACATGCACAACTTGCTGTCGAGAAATGCTCTGCACTTCCACATGGGATGAGGGGTTTCAAATACGGGGTATTTTCCACGCAAACACCTTCTCCCCCCCCCAAACCTATTACAATAATTAAAACCACCTCCCATCGCCAGTGTGACATGGGATGCACCTGCAGCCAGAGCGGAGCCCCAGCCCAACGGCAGCGGCTGCAGGGGCATCAGCGCAGAATACGGTGCACGTTGGTGCACGCACACGCGTGTGCACACACACTCGTGCAACCACACTCTCGTGCTCACGAAGTTGCTCCCCAGCATCGCTCCGCAGCCCGCTCCATCCCCACCAGTCGCCGGGACACAGCCGGCTTCACACCAGTGTTTTCGAGAGGCACCTCCAGCATCTCCCCGCAAACCCCGGCTCGGGTTTAAGCCTCTGCCCACACGCCTAGCTCACACCATTATTTTTATTATTATTTATTTTTTTAATTTATTTATTATTCTTGCCCCATCGGTGACACGCAGCCATGGTGTGCATCTCCCCCAGCCTTTCTGCTGCAGCACCCCGCAAGCCCAGCCGGGGCACACGCAACACCCCACGCACACACAACACGCCTTGCACAGGCAACACGCCCTGCACATGCAAAATCACCTCCATCCCTCTCGCTCACCGAACGTGGTCCTGCGCTTGCGGGTGTCCCCATCGAGGCACCTGCCTACCAGGGCTCTTCCTCTGGGATAGAGCCACGAAGGACATCGCCCCCCATGAGCCGAGGAAGAGGAGAGCCATGGGGAAGCATCCTGACTTGCCAGAGGCACAGGACCACAGCCCTGGGAACGGCGAGCTCAGCGCCGGGTGGAGGAAGGCTCCCAGCAAGGGTGGAAGCTCTTCCACAAAAATAAAAATCAAGCCACGGGGGCTCCCCCCCGCCCCATCTCTTCAGGGGAGGCTGCAAAGGGCAAGGGCAGAGCCAGGGAGGAAGAAAATGACCTGGAGCAGGTGAGGGACAAACTGGACCAGGGCGAGGAGCGATGGCAGGGCCACTGGCGCGAGGGACCTGGCGCTGGGACACGAGCTGCCATATCAGACCCCCAAGCGAAATTTTCCAGCTGAGTTTGTGTGAAGTCAGACTGGACGTTGCTAAAAGTCTCTTCTGGCCTTTAAATAATCCAGAGGGGAGGAAAAAAAAGTCATGGTGCCTATCGAGCAGGAGGGAGGAACTCGGACGCTGCAAGTTTTCCCAGACTTCGTCATGTATGTGCAAAAATTCATCCAGAAAACGCTCTATTTAATGCGCTCCCTGCTGCACACTGATGCTTTCCATGGCAAATCCCATTTCTATGCAGGAAGAGGCCTGGTCTCCATCCAGAAATTATGCTGCTCACGAGGAGGGAGAAGAAAAAAGGCAGTGGGGGGGAGAACTATCCTTGGGCATTTTCAAACTCCTGGTCTGAAGTCCATTTTTTTTGCGTCCAAATCAGAGGCAAGCATCACCCGAGGCCGGCTCAGTCTCGCAGCCACTGCCAGAGCCGGTCTCAGCAATTTCAAAAAAAACCTTCCTGATTTTATTTCTGCACAGCTCGGCTCCATCTTGCACGGCCTCAACTTCTGGTCTGCCCGGGCGCCCAGCACCCCCCACGGCAGCCTCAGCACCATCCCGGAGCAAACGGCAGCCACGGCGAGCGACACGGCTGCCGACAGCCCTGACACCTCTGCTCAGAGCAGCGACTGGAAGAACACAAGCGATTTCTCCAGTGCTTTCTGAAAAGCTGGGATGCGGCGTGCTCAGCAGAGGCTGGGCTGTCCCAGGGTCTCACACCGGGAATGGTGATGGGCGGCCGCGAGGCCACACCACCCACGGAAGGGATCGGGAAGGTGCATTTCATGTTTTGGGTGCTGAGGAAGAGAGCAAGGCTGAGCGGAAAGGCATGGAGCATCCCGCCGGCCGGGGGAAGCGTTTCCCCATGCAGACCCTGTGCTGAAGCCAAAAGATCGCCAAGGTTCCCCGTGCTCCTTCTCTGTGTCACCTGGATAAGCCACATTCAGCTGCCACGTCCTCTTCCCTGGGTGAGCATCCCCGCTCCAGCACCCTTCACTGGGGAATCCAGGAGGGTGACGCTTTGCCCAGCGCACCCACGGCCGCGAATGCATCCAGAGTTTCTCCCCTCTGTTCCCGGAGGGATGCCGGCACACCTCCACAGCTTCAGCATCCCTCTGGACTGCTGCCAGGCCGGTGACACAGGAAGGCGATCTGGTCCCACAGCACCACTTTGGTGTCACCCACAGCATTCCCAGGCGATGCCAATCCATCCAGGCTCTCACGCCCTGTGCATCCCGAGCTCAGCCCTTACCAGACTGGGACACACAGCATCTTCCCAAATCTGGGCAGCGCATCCCTGCTTTACGGATTGGGACAGAGCTCTGGAAGGACAAAGTGAATTGAGGTGATCTGCACCTCCCGAATCCCTGCTCGTCCCAGGCAGTGGGCGATGCTTCCCTCCTGAGAACAGCCAGATCCCTGAATAAGCCCAGCTTTGGGATGAGATGACACCCAAGGGCAGCACGCCGGTGGCCACTGATGCTCCGGGCCAGATATGGCCGTGCTGCAGCAGCCATGGAAGCCACTGGCACAGGACAGAAGCACCATGCAAATCCGGGGGATTATTACCATTAACGAGGTGTTAGATACATCCTTACTACAAAGCACACTTAAAAAAATAAGAGTTTTTTTTCCTCCCTCCACCCTTCCTAAAAATAATCCTCATTCTTTAAAATATTAGTTTATGATTCACCAATTGCAAGCTGTGACACCCTGCACCTCGCCCTGGCCCGCAGCTCTCAGCTGCCAAATTCCAGGGGCCCCGTGAGCACCCATGGGTGCTGGGGCAGAGAACGGGGCTCAAGGTGGCCAGTGCCCGGCTGGCTCCTGATGTGCCCTCCCTGCCTGGGGAGGACTCACCACCGGCTGCTGAGAACCACAACAAGGCACCCCAGCAGCAGCTCGGGCATCACAAACTCCTTGTTTTAATGGGAGACCGAGAAAACCCCAGCCCAGGGCACCACGTAGCTGCGGGCATGCGTGGGCTCTTGCAGGGGGTCGCAGGCGAGGGTGCCCCCCTCGAGCTGGGTGCATGCAGGGGTGGCTTCGGCATGAGCCCCACAGCAGCAGCACCGTGGCTCTGGGCTCCCCGCCGGCACCGCTCCTCCGCAACCGGGTCACAACATCTTTCTGCATCTCCTGCTGAGACAGGGTCACAGCCAAGCCCTGTCCCCAAAGCACATTCCCCTGGGTGGGAAGCAAGCGCTCCATCATCACCAACTGTAGGGCACGGTGCCACCAGGTCTGTCACCAGCCGCCCCAGGCAGGGCACCACCCCAGGGGATGTCCCCCTTCCTCCCCAGACCAAAAATCACCGCGACACCAGCACAAAGCATCAGGCAAGACACGAAGTGGACACAGTCTCGGTCACCAGCTCCCTGAGGGACACGACCCACCTCCCTGTGTCGGCCACCCTGGTCCCATGCCCCCAGCCAGCCCCAGCACAGACCACGGCTCCTGCCCACTGCCAGGAATTTTACAACATCAATTATTCTAACCCCCCTGGCAAAATCCAGTGACCCCCTGCTCGCTCCCAGGGCAGTTCCTGGAGCGTTTGTATCTGCAACAGTGAGGACCAGCAGACACCTCTGCTACGGTCAGAAAGGACCGATCCTGTGATGACAGAGATGCTCATCCCCCCTGAGGGGTCTGTCCCTCTCCCAGACAGCCGGGCACGGCCACCAGCTCCTCCTGCAGCAACCCAAATCTATGGCTGCAAATTCAGGTGGTCCCCACTGCAGCATCGCTGCTCCGGTACGGTGGGGACACAAGTGACCAGGTGGCACCGACCTCCCCCAGAACCAGCACCAACGCCCAAACGAGCTCCCTCACCTGTTAAACCTCCCCTCATTGTATCTCTAAATGGACTGGCCTCATCAGGGAGTATTTTAAACCCACCAGCTCTGCAACCTGGGGGAAAATTGCTCCGGCACTGCTTTTGCCAGCGATGCCGGTGTCGGCACCGGTGCGATCCCTGCATGGTACGGGGTAACGCGGTGTTCCATCTGTGGATGGGGCTGCTCCAACAGCCCTGACAGAGCAAGATTTGAAGCTGCGGCTTCACTTCCCAAGGAAAAGGACATTTATCCTGGGCTCGAGCCCACCAGCATCCAGGGAAAGGCTTCAAGGGATTTCAGAACGGCCCCTAAGAGGCGGCTCTGCCACGCTAGGTATAAATAAAATCCCGGTTCCAAGTGAGAAGGATGAATAACCCGAATGGAGCCGTGCTGATCCCAACCTGCCCGCTGCACTCAGAGGGTCCTGAGCGCCTTCAGGGCAGGCAGAGCCCAGCCCCAGGATCCATTCCCAGGATCTGTCCCATTAAAAGGGCCGGGCTGGTCCCACAGCACCGCAGACGCTGCCTGGGTGAGCGGAGGAGCTGGGAAACCCAGACCCGAAGTGCAGCACAGACCTTCCACCTGTTGCTTCGGCAAACGAGGGATGAAGAGGACCCGCTGCCACCCCACGAGCGCGGAGCCTGGCCAGAAATCCCTTCCTGGGGCTCCTCACCCCCACTGGCATAATTTTAGGATGTTTTCCTTTACTTGTTTCTCTTGGGAGTGCATTGACCGGGCATCCCCCTCCCCAACATGCACAACAAACCCCAAATCTGGGGAGATTTTCCCCGAGCCTGTGTAGATGCCTCCACAGGCTGGACGAGCCCCCAAAGGGCAGCCGGGGGGTGGCACCTGCTCGCGCACCCTGTACCCAACAGTGATGTCCCAGGCTCTGCAGCCCCCACGTCCCTGCCCTGGTGGACCCTGCACCCAGTGCACGTAAGGGACCCGCCGGCGTGCGGGAAGCAACCACCTTCCCCTGCCCTTTTCCCAGGAGGTGATGTGGAGCCCAGCTCCCAGGGCCAGCCCCCTCCTCGATGGCACTGGGCACAGCGACTTTTGGCGTTTTTACCCCCATCCACTTGCAGCCAGGAAAGCGCTGAGCCCAGCCAGGGCTGCACGGGTGCAGGATGTGGCCCCACGCACAGCCTGCCTGCTCCTCTCCTCCACCTGCACGGGGCAGCAAGGGCTCTGCTGTCAGACCCAGACCCCCCACCACAAGCTGCACCCTACAAACCCACCCCAGCGCTGAGGGGGTCAGAGGGACGGGAATGGGACCCGCTGCGGGGGCAGGAGCAAGGCACGAGCACTCAGGACCGCGGGTGCTGAGAGCCCGAGCCAAATCGGGAGCGATGGGATGCACAGCAGCACCTTCCTCCTCCTCCTCCTGGCCCCCGATGTACCTGCACAGCAGGGGACATACGCCCCTTTTGTTTTCCAAATCAGAAATCATGTTGATTTTGAGGTTTTAATTTATAAGCAGCTAACATCTGTGCCAGGCAGAGCAGTTGCAGCCCGGCCCCCCCAAACCCTGCTCCCAGCAGAGCCGAAGCCGAGCGCTGGGCACAGCGGCACCAGCAGGAGATGGGGAGGGGGAGACCCTCCCCATGCCCATAAACCAAACCACATCCCACCGCGATCCGGCCGCAGAAATGCGGGATGAAAGTGTCACCGCTCTGGTCAGGGAAGAGAGTTCACCGCAGGGAAAGCAGGTGGGGGAGCAGAGGCAGAAAGAGCAAATAACTTTGGGAACAAAGCTGGAGACGGCACTTTAGAAAAGCACAGACTCGCTCCCCCCCCCCCCCCCAACCCACCTCAGCAAAATCGGCGTTTTTTGCAGCTACGCCTGGCACAGCACATTTTCCAAATCCACATTTTCCAAATCCACATTTCCTGCCACAAAAGTTACGGGACACGCTCCCCCTGCACCTTTATTTTCTCTTCCATTTTTTCATAGGCCTGACGATGCCGTATTTATATTCCAGATCCGAATTACCCTGCACTTCGGGGAATTTCCCTCCTGCCGTCAGCTGCATCCAGGAGGGATGGGCTGGGGGACTTTGGACTCCGGAGGAAGGACCCAGCCCGCTGGGTGACGGCCACCCACCGGGAATCCCTCTTGGTGGCACAACACATCTCACCACCTCCTCCTGCCTCTCTCCCAGCTTGGAGCCGGGGCAGGGATGCGGGGCCACGGGATGCTCAGCAGCACTAGCCCCTCACCGGCTGCATGGAGCGCCCCTGGGAGAAAAAGGAGATGTCCAAAAAATAAAAAAATTCGCAAGTTATTAAAGGCTGTTTTGGTTTTGTTCAAGGCACTGAGATTTCCATGCTGCTTCCACACCGTGCTTAAGAGCAGTGAGGTTTGGGGGGCGCTTCTCCAGCAGCCAGTGCAGCCCTTGCCCCCGGTGCCACACAGCTCCCTGGCAAAGCAGCTGCCAGGGCACAGCCTGATAAGTGGCACCCAGAGGGGACACACCACCACGTGGGAAGCCCTAGGTCCCAGCAGAAGGTTTTTCCCTCCCCAGTACAAGGTCTCTGCCCACCACTCCTGCCCAAAATCTGGTCCAGTTCAGGCAAAAACTCCCGATGCTGAACAAGAAACTTCATCCCTGCCAGGTATTTCTTGCCAGAAGTTGTCCCCTCAGCCCAGAGGGTGGCTCCTTCAACACTCTCGTGACCATCCCGAGCCTCAAAGGCTTTTGCCAACGCAGCAATGGGGCACCTTCCCCCCCCACCCCGGGAGGTAGCAAGATGTCCCTGGCCACCCCCAGCCATGCACCTCCTTCCCCTGGGAGCTGGGGGTGAAGCCATGAGCCGAGGTGCCCCCGAAGCCCCACGCCCCCACAGGATTTGGGGACAGTCCCGCAGCCAGGAGCATCCTCCCAGCGGCACCCAGGACAACACGGCCAAAGCAGGACTGCCCATGATGGAAACCCCATCCCACAGGGGCAACCCCAGGGATGTGGCGTGATCCCGGCACATGATGGGTGCCTCGCAGCCGAGCCATGAGCCCACCGCAGGCTCCAGCACACCAGCGAGCCGGCCCCTGGGCCAAGGAACGCTGGCAGAGGGTCACCGGGCAAGTGCAGTCCCACGAACGGGCCACACTGGACCACTTAGAGACAGCAAACTAAAGCGGAGGGGCCACCAAAAGGAGATGCTCCTGGGTAGATGGGATCCCAGCGCGTCCTTCGCTCCCAAGCACAGGTTCTGGCCTTCTATTTTGCATTAAGCAACCAACCTCGAGCCTCCCTCCGCTGTCCCTCTCTCCCAAGGCTGAAGGCATCTCTCACCAAGCCCATGACAGCTTCTCGTAGGTGGTCCCCGTCCCAATCTCCCCACAGGCGAGCAAATACACGACAGTCCCCTGCTTGCAGATTCACAGTAAGCAGGCAAAAAAAAAAAAAAAAAAAAAAAAAAATCACTCACCTAAGAACCTACAGGTTGCGGAATAAAGCCGGACTCTGAGGCAGCAGCGAACAGCTGGAGGGTTTGGGGTCAGAGCTTCGGCAGCTCCTGGCCCCCCAGGCAAGCCCGTGGGGTGATGCTCGGCTAGCCCTGCCCAAGCACATCCGAGGCGCTCGCTGCCCCCAACGGCACCGGTGATGTTTTATGCCTTTATTAGCCCTCAGTACAGTTAAATCCCACCAGATAAACCCCAGCTCCGCCAGTGACCTGGCAAAGGTGTGTTGAAATCGGTCGTTTCAACACCACCCGCTCCAGCCGAGCGGCTCATCCCGGCTGATCCCAGCCGCAGCCCCCCTGTTCGTTTAAACAGGGGCATCGGTTCCCCAGCAAAACCACTCCGGGGGACGGCATCTCCCGGAGGCTGGGAGCTGCCCAACAGCCCGCACAACGCACGCAGAGCACATACCCATCACATGAAGACCTTCCTCCTCCTCCTCCTCCTCCTCCCTGGGGGGCTGTGGCTCCCCTGCTCCCAGTCAGCCTCACGGCCCAGCCCAGTGCTTCCCAGCTTTCCCAGCTCTGGCTGCCCAGTGCCAGCACCCAGCCGAAGCCGGTCACGTGGAGAAGGTTTGCCAATGAGGCACAATAAACAGCTTCCAAACCACCCGTGGGATTTCCTTCCCCCTCTAGCACCCTAAAAAGAAATTTTTTTTTTTTTTGCACCTTTCCACGGTTTTGCAAGTAATCTTCCAAAGAAAAGTTTCAGCCTTTTCCTTCCGATAAACACACCCAGGAGCCGCCAGCAGAGTCGGGACCAGGTGAAATTTCCTCCCACAGCCACCCACCACTCCCTATTTTGCTAAAAAACCGGCATGTTTGTGCTGCTAATCCGGACCCGGCACGCAGGAGGAGGTTTCCGCCGGAACACGCCACAGACTTTTCGCCAACTTGCCAGGGCACGAGCGCCGGGCAGCAATACCACCTCACTTTACCCGAGAGTGGATTGCAAACACAGGCTTTTTTTTCTCCCTAAAAAAAAAAAAAAAATTGAAAAAACCAAACCAAAAAAAAACCCAAACCAGAAGAGAGGATCCCGACTCCCTGTGCCAAGTGCTTCGCGCATGCCGGGCTCACTTGCCCCGGTATCCAGGTACCGTTACTGCCAGCCCCATGCCCACGTCTGCGCTGCCGGCGCAAGGCATCGTAATCCCTTAATGACTTCCCTCCAGCTCCGTCCCCAGATCTAATCTCTCCTCCAGCAGGATCTTTATAAAATAATAACGTGGCGGACGGACGGGTTGCCTTTTCCTCCGCAGCATCGCACTGCCGACCTCCGAAGGGAGCAGCTCTCCTCCGCCGCCGCTTCTGCCTCGTAATTCTTCCCTTTCCCTGATGCCGTTCCACTCGCAAACAGCTTTTTGTCACGGGCAGTCTGATTACCAGCAACATGTTTTATCACAGGGGCTCGCCTCTGCGATTGCCAAAAGGGGTTTATATTAGGAAAAATTGGAAAAAAAAATCCCAAACCCCAGCACAAACACAACCCTCGAGTGGTGTCTTCACTGTATTTTACACACTTGCAGCAGAGGAAAAAGAAAAATTAGGAAGTTTTTCAAGCTGCACCCAGCCCCATCTTGATCTACAAGTTATATTTGACTTTAAAAGGTGCAGCACCGTGAGCAGGGGGAGGGGGAAGGTTTTGTAAGATGATAAAATGGGTGCGAGCCCTTCCCCACACCGCTCGCCCATCAGCTGGCCGAGGAGGGAGCTGTAGTGGCCGAAGCCCCCGCGGCTGCTTGGAGGGGCCGGCAGGGACCAGCCCGACAGGGTCACAAGCCACAGGGCAACTCACTGCAAACCTGACGGCACAGCCCCCCGTTTTATTGCCAAGTGTGTAGCTACCCCCTCGTCTCTCTCAGGTGCACCGGGGGGCTCCCGAAGTGGCACACTGAGGATTTTTACACCTTCGGAGGCAAACGTATGGGTTTCCAAGCTTCGAGCGCATTTGTGGATTTATTTCCCCCCTTTTCCCTTCCCTCTCCTGCTAACACAGCGCTTGACCCTCCGTGGGGAGGATGCCCACAGCACGACCCCACCGGGGCAGTACCCCCCAGCCCCTCGTAACCCCCGCGGCCGCGCCGGAGGAAGGAGCTGGAAATCAAAGAGGACGGGACAGGAAATTTCAAGTTTCCACTTCCAGAAGTGGCAGGTGATGCCGAGGCAGCAGCAGGGTCATTCCGGGAGCCCCGGTGCTGAGCGGAGGATAAAGCCAGGATGGCCCCCAGGGAGGAGGTGGGAGCCCCCCACGCAGCCGGGGAGATGCTGGGGTGTGAGCAGTGGGGAGCATCCCCACCAGACCCGCACAAACCCGCCAGCCACAACCTGGGGCGGGGGAAGGGGGGGGGGGGTCTCCCACGCTTCGAAACCACCGTGGGCAAGGGGGACGAAGGACGAAAACCACCCCAGTTCTCCCTTCCATAAATAAAGAGAATTCCTCCAAATTCCCGAACGCCACGCAAAGAGCCACAAACGCGTATTACTTTTAAACGAGCAAAAGAAAAGCCGGGGGGCTGCGGGCTCTCCCGCCTTCCTCCCGTCGGAAGAATGAGCCCCGTTCCCGGCCGGGGGCACAGCTCACCCCCCACCTTGTCGCTACAAAGGCGAACCCAGCGTTGCACCTCTCCTCCTCCGGCCTCGCTCCCCCCTTCCAGACCAACAAGAAAAGAGGAAAGAGGGGGGGAAAAGAAAAATAAAATAAAAGAAGAAACCCCCCTGAAAGCCAGAGCTTTGCCACCCCCCTTTCCCCCCAGCCCCACAGTGAGACACAAACATCAGCAGACTCAAAGCATCCCCCTCTCCAGCGGCGGAGAAGAAAAGCTCCCCGGCTCTCCGGGCAGCAACTTCACAACTGAGTGCACTCGCATTCCTGCCGGGTTATTAGGAGAGAAAGGGCGAGGGCCCGGAGTAGATATTTTAGTGTCACTTGATTTTATACATTGCCCAGATTTATATTTTTTTTTTTTTCAACCCACCCTGCTCTTCCCTTCTCAAAGGAGGACGGAAAACCTACAGTCACCCGTCTTCCAGGGAGGTGACTAGGGCTGGACACGGCGTTTACAGAGATTTTTTACATTATTTTTCTTTTCCAAAGTATCAGCCCCCTCCCCGCCTCCCCCCAGCAGCAACTTTAATCTGTTTTATTTCATTTCGCTCTGTTTGCTCAGCCTCCTGCCCCCCCCCTCCAGCACAGTCCCAGCTCTCCCCTCACTTTCTCCACCGCCACCTCCTTCGGGGGGCACCTACCGCTCCCCCTGACCCCTCCGGGCAACGCAGGTTAAGGAGGGGGGGGTCCGTGCTCATCCCCTTCTCTCACATACACCCCCCCCACACTCCCCCTGACGAGTCCCAGCTTCGCACCAGCCAGTTTCTGGGCACGCTTTGGCTTTTATCACTGGAGCGATGCTCTACCCGGGTATCCCCATCCCCACGCCAAACACCCCAGCACAAGGAGCTGGGGCAGGATAGGGGTGGGGGGAGGAAACCCACAACAAAACGCCCACAACAACTAATACATACAAATTAAAAAAATAATAAAAAAATAGGGAGCATCTCGAACCAGTAGGTCCCGACCATTATTTCGAAGCAGAAGGGCTGGGGAAGGCTCTTCCCCGCCTCGACCCCAGCCCCAGCACCACAAAGGGCAGAAGAAAAGCAGGAGCCGGAGCCACCGAGGGCTCCGCAGCCCTGACAAAAGCTCCCCAGCTCAGCACAAGACATTCCGTCCCTTCTCCCTCACATATCCCCCCTTCCCAGTTTGATTTCAGTGACCTGGAGTGGGGGGAAAAAAGAAAGAAAAAAAGAAAAAAGGGGGGAAGGGGGTAATTCTCTCAGATCTCTTTTCTCCATCCACCCACTCCTGGGGTCTCGTTGGATTTATTTTTTTTTTTTTTATGGACTTGAAGGTGGGGTGGAAATTACAACCAAAAAATAGATCGTAATAAATTAAGAGTTAGATTTCACAAGAGCCTGAGACTTCGCTACATTTAATTGCGAATACCGGGAGGCACGAAAGGGAACACAACACGTCTCTGCGAACACACAAGGACCAGGGTCACACCGCCTGCGCGAGACACATGTTGGCTTGATTTAACATCAAATGCCTGTTCCTCCAGCATAACATATTTCTCGTGTAAATTTTTAACACACAAGAAGAAATTTGTAAAAGTAAATCCTACTTCTGGTTTGGGTTAGAAACAACCCAACCTTTTCATACAGAAACTAATAACATTTTTATTGTATGCCCCACAGCTTTACAATGCTTGCGGAAAAGTGAGGTCTTAATCCGACGCTAAGTTGGTTCTGAGTGTGGTAAAAGGCAAATCCCTGGGAATCGCGGTCTCCCAGCCAGACCGATGGCGATGGAAGAGCTGCCCGAAGCCGACGAGCGATCCCAGGGAGGAATTCAGACACAAATTCCTCTAGGACTATATTAAGAGCAGCAAAAAAAAAAAAATCCCAGCGCAAGTTTTCAAAGCGGGCGCTTCCCAACCACTACTCCGAGCAAAGTGGAGTTTGCAGATGCCTGTGAATTATTCCTGCTTTCTCCTACGCACATTTTTCATTTGTATTAAAAAGTGCACAGGAGGGGAAAGAGGGAGAGAGACAACCCTCCGCTTATATTTTTATTTTTCAAAAGGGGAAAGGAAAAGAAAAAAAAAAAATCACTCCCAAATGGAAAAAGAAAAACCAATTACACTCCACTTGTTCTGTCCTATACACACCTTCGAAACGCGCCTGCCAACTCAAAACAGATTTCCTACCACCAAAAGAAATATTCCGAACAAATCTGCTGCTCAGGCAGCACTTTCTGAAGTGCCTTTTCTTTTTTAGCGGGAGAGAGGGGGAGAGGGGAGAAGAGACAGAGGCGCGTTTGTTTATCCCACAGCCGGGAGAGATGGATCAGGGAAGAATAGAAGGATCTGAACTTTGCCAGGGTTGGGAGAGCATCTCGCAACGAAGGCGGACACCGGGGTGGGAATGGGATGAAAGAGGCTGCTCCAGGCGACCCGCCGCCAGCCTCGCCAAACCGTGCGTGCCCGGGAATTTCTGAATTTCCAGAAGCCAAGTCCATCATCCCAACTCTTTCCAAGCACATGCTTAGCGCCGACAGCACGAGTAGCCGCTGCCCGGCGGGGTCCCAGCCAGCTCGCCGGGACCTCCCGCAGGCAGCCGGCATCGTGTCCAGTTATAAAGACCCCCCTAAATCCTTGGAAAAACCACCCCCACCCTCGCTCCCTGTTCCAACAAAGCCACACCGAAGCTCCTCAAACTTTGCAACCGGGTGGAACACAAGCACGGGTGAAACGCGGGGCAGCGCTGCACCGCGCAGCCGGTGCCCTCAACACCCCCCCCCCCCCCCCTCGCCGGAGTCCAAACCTGCGGGAATTGCTCGGGAATATTCTCCAGCTCCATCCGAAGCCAGGCATTTGTCCTCCTCGCCCCTCACCTCGCCGGCCGGGTTAGGATGTGGGAGGCGGCGGATTCCCGGAGCGGTGGCCGGGCTGGCGGCAGGTTGACGGGAACGGCGGCTGCTCCCAGGAATTGCAAAACTTGGGGCTGGCTGATCCCCCCCCCCAGGGAGGCAAATCCACGGGGGGGGGAGGGCTGGGGGGGACTGAGTTAAAATGCAACGGGACGGGGGATGGGGAGAAAAAAAAAAAAAAAAGGGGGGTGGGGGGGAAACCCACCCAAGCCTCTCAAGCAGCCGGGATTAAAAGCAAACGGGAGAGAAAAGGAGGATGAGGGGGGAAATGGGATGGAACGACAAAGCGAGCCCCTGGGGCGGCCGGCGGGGCAGGGGCGGCCGGGTCCCCCCCCCTACCCCCGGCTCAAAGCCGCCCGGCGCGAAGCCCCCCCGGGGGTGCGGGACCCCCAGGCGCCGCAGCAGCGGCAGCTCCGGCCCCGGCAGCGCGGCTCTCCCGGCGGCAGCGCAAGTTTCCCGGTGCTCGACCCCCCCCGCCCCCTTCCCCCGAGGGGGCTGCCCCCCCCTCCCCCCTTCCCTCCACCGGCCGCCGAAACGCCTCGGGGGGGCGGCTGAGACCCCCGCGCCCGCCGCCGGCGGGGCTGCCCCGGGGGCGCAGCGAGGACACCCCCCCTCCCCAAAACAACGGGACCCTCCGCCCCCCCCCCCCCCCGCCTCCCCCAGCCCCCGGCCCCGCTCCCTTTGTCCGGCAACAAACTTCCGAGCGCGGGGGGACGGCGCCGCCGCGCTCCGCGGGAGGGGGGGACATGCAGGGCGGCCCCCCCCCGCCCCACACCTGCTGGCGGGGACCTGGGGGACACCCCCCCACCCCGACACGACACCCCCCCCCGCCACCACCAGGCGCGGTGGGGCGGAGGCACCGCGCACCCCCGTGGGGCCACCCGCGGGGCACGGACCCCCCCCCGGCCGCGCTCCGCTCTCACCCACCTGGTCGCGCCGAGCGCCGGGGTCCGCGGCGAGGGGAGGGGGGGCGCCCCCCCCAACACCCCCCACCCCACCCCCCCCGCAGCCCGCCCACCCACTCCACCCCCCCCAGCCCCCGCACCTTCCCCAAACTTCGACGGGGCGGCCGCGGCGGGGCTGCGAGCACTAGGAGCGGCGCGGCATGGCGGGGGGCTGCGGGCACCGGCGCCGCCGCCCCTGCCCCGCTGCGGCTCTGGGCGCGCCGGGCCGTGCAGCGCGGGCAGCCCGGGGCCGGGCCGGGGCCGTGCGCGCCGCGCTCAGGTCCGGCTCGGCGCGGCGGCGGCGCGGCGGCAGCGCGGGGGCCGCCCTACCATAGTTCCTCTAAAGCAGGTGCAGCCGCTTTCCCCCGCCCGCACCACCCCCCGCACCCCCCCCCCCGCTCTCTCCCTCCTCCCCCAACCGGCGGAGGGTGGGTGGGTGTGCGTGCCCCCCCGCTCGCGCTTTTGAGGAGGGGGGAGATGCCCCCACCCCAGTGCGACGTGCCCCAGTCTCTGCCCCTCCGCGTTTTTCCTCATTAACGCCTGCGCTAATTGGTTTCTGCTGCTTTTGGTGTGTCCCCCCCGAGCGCGGCGATGCCCCAGGGCTGGGTTGCGACGGGGAAACTGAGGCAGGGGGCAGCGGGGAGCTGGGCGGTGCCGGGGGGGCACAGCTCGACCCACAGCGTGAACGGGGACACAGGCGCTGACCCCAGATTACAGCTGGAACAGTGAGGGGCTGAGCCTGTGACCCCCACAGCCCCCAGCCCGGCTCTGTCACACCCCAACATCCCGTCCCACCAGCACAGATCCGGTCCCCAGAGCCCCCAGGGGAGCAGAGTCCGTGCCAGGGTGCTGGACCCAAACCATCACCCAGGTGCTGGACCCAAACATCTTCTGGATGGAGGCTCCAAACCTCCGTGAGGATGCTGGACCCAAACCATTAGCCAGGTGCTGCACCCAAACCATCTCCTGGGTGCCAGATCTAAACGATTGCTCGGGTGCTGGACCCAAACCATTGCTCAGGCACTTGGGTGCTGGACCGAAACCACCACCTGGGTGCTGGACCCAAAGCATCTCCTGGGTGCTGGACCCAAACCACCTTCTGGGTGCTGGACCCAAACCATTAGCCAGGTGCTGCACCCAAACCATCTCCTGGGTGCCAGATCTAAACGATTGCTCGGGTGCTGGACCCAAACCATTGCTCAGGCACTGGGTGCAGGACCGAAACCACCACCTGGGTGCTGGACCCAAAGCATCTCCTGGGTGCTGGACCCAAACCATCACGCAGGCGCTGGGTGCTGGACCCAAACCACCACCTGAGTGCTGGATCCAAACCATTGCCCAGGCACTGGGTGCTGGACCCAAAACCATCACCCAGGCACTGGGTGCTGGACCCAAACCATCACCCAGGTGCTGGACCCAAAGCATCTCCTGGGTGCTGGACCCAAACCATCACCCAGGTGCTGCACACAAACGGGCACTGGGGCCACCACCAAGCAGATCGGGGGAATGCAGCCAGCTGTGGAGGGGGGCTCGGGGCCCTGGCCTTGCCGCTGAGGCTGGCTCGGAGCAGCAGGTTGGGGGGTGCCATTCCCCCCACCCGCAGCCATCCATGTGGGTTGGGGGTGGATGGTCCAAATCTCGCAGAGAAGGAGTGAAACAAAGTTTTCCGCGACATGTCAAAGCCGGTATATTTCAACAGCACCAATGTGGGACCACTCTATGTTCTTCTTTTTTTACTTCAAAAGTAGCTTTTTTTGAAATTTCCATTTTATGGACAGATAAAATAGTTTTAAAAGGTGAAATTGGAATGAAAGGTATTTCAACCCACCTGGATTTTTTTCCCCCTATAATTTCATTTTTTACAGGAAAGCTGTTGTTAAAAAAAAAATAATCTGTTCTTGAATTGAAAGCCTGTAGCTGGGAATTTCTGTGGGGTGGAAAAGCTGGTTTCCCCCCCTCCCAGGCTACAAGCTCTGGTGGCCCCAGCATCAGTTTTGCCCCCTTGAAGATCATCCCTCAGAGGACGAGCAGGATGAGCAGGATGAGCTGTTTGGAGGCCTGGGATTTTCCGGAGGGCTCAGCTGGTTTTCAGGCAGCTCCCAGGCTCCAGAGGAGCGTTTGCTGCACACCCACTTCTGCAGAACCAGGTCCTGGTGGCAGGAGCCCGGCTTTCTTGGAAGAGGCCCCCCAGGACCCGTTTCTCGGAAGCGCTGTGCACTGGCGCTGTGTACAAGGTGGGGGCTCTGCTTCCTGCCAGTGCGTTTTCTCGCGGGGAGAGACAGCTTTCCCCTCTCCCTTGCAATGAAAAGAACACGAAAAAACCTCCAGCCAGCCCCCTCCATGCTCCCGGGCAGCTCCTCGGACCCACGGCCGCGGTGGCCGGGCTCTGCATCCCTCAGCATCACCCATGGGACCTCCTGCGGGAACTGGCCTGCCACCTCCCGGGACCCCGCAGCACCCTTGTCGGGGCATTTTCCCCTTGATTTTGCTATTAATTTGCTCAAAAGGGACATTTTAAAGAATCATAGAAAGTGGGGGGAGACACTCAACACTTCTCCATCCTTTCCGCGGTCCAGCTGGAGCAGTATGGGACACCCGGACCCGTTTCAGGGCTGGGTACCACAGGGCAAGAGGGGCAGCTTCGCTCCCCCCCAAGCTTGGACCAGATCCCTCCTGGCACATCACAAACCCACGGGGCGCTGGCAGCTCGAGCCCAGGGCGATGTCTTTGCTCCCCACAAGCAGAGGGGCAGCCCCCCGCAGAAATTCACTGCCCTCTCCTGCCCCACCATCATTCTGGGATGTAGCCTTGACCCACAACAGCAAAATGGAGACACCGCAAGTTGCGGCCTGCCCCTGGCTCGGCCGAGACAATTCTCTTCAGGCATTTTTTTTGTGGGTTCAAGGAGTTTTATTTCCCTCCCAGATACACAAAAAAGCTGTTTTCTCCTTCCCCTCCCCAAGTTTACACCCTAATACCCAGTGTTCTGTCTTTATGAGTTATTCACCCAAATATCAGCCTATGAAAAACAGAATTATTTTTTTTTTTAATCCCAAACTGGCACTTTTCCGAGCGAAAAATAGCTTTGAGTGACGAGCCTCGTCAAACCTGCGCTTGCCCTCTTTTCTCAACATAAGAATAGCCCCTTTGAAGACATCAAATAGCATCTGAGCGGGAAGGATTTGCACAAAAAGACACGGGCAGCCTTCCACCAAGGGGAGTTTGTGAATTGAGCGTGGCCCAAAGATCCCTCTTTGTTCATCTGTGTCAGCCAGGAAAAAAAAAAACCTAGGAGTGAGCAGGAATCTGGGTGAGGAGATGTGGCTTGACCAGGCTTCAGCCAGGGTTTTGTATGGCACCTTGCCTGGTGGGATTCGGTCCCCGAGGGACCACCTTGCCTCCGCCACAGCCGATGGCTGCAGGGACAGCAGGGATGCTGCAAAGGTGGCCGGGAGGTTCCTGGGAAGGTGACAACAGGAGAGACCATGGGGGATTGTGATACAGTGCTGAACTCCCCAAAGAGAGAGAGAGAGTGAAAAAAAAGGGAAAAACTTCCTTTTGTTCTGCAACAGGCAAAGCACCTTCAGGAGGGGATGGGGCAGCAGGATTTATAGCTCTTAGGTTAAACGTTTTGCATCATGTCTGGTTAGAAAGCACCGAGACACGTGGCTGTAGGACCAGGAGTTGGTGTGGGGCAAGTGACGGCTCTTAGGAACATCCCACGTTCCACCTCTTCCAAGCTCACCCTCACTCCTATGCTTCTGCGATCGATCCCCAAACTCTTACCTGTGGGAAATCGCTTTTCCTGGCAAAGTTGTTTGGGGTTTTTTTCTCCTTCAGAAAGCGTCTGCTCTTCCAACCAGAATGCTGAAAACCTTTGAAAAGTGAAAAATTTCAACCGAAGGTTCTCGCTCCTGAGCTTGCCTGGGATGGAAACATTCTCAGCTTGCTGTAAGGTTGACAGAAAGCTGAAATCTTCCGTGGAAAAGGTCAGTTTAGGTTTGTCTTAAGTCCTACTCAAGACAAAGCAGCTCTGAACCAGGCAGTACCCTCATCCTTCCAGGAGAGTCCTCTCCAAGCCGAAACCCAAAGCCACTTGCCACAGGTTATGGGTTGGCCATTTCTGCCAAATGGGTGGTGCAGAACATCTCATTTGTTTTCTAATTTTTGTTCTATGGGAAGGGTAACTTTGAAAGGAAAACCTGACTTTTTAAAAGATGCTTATATAAAAAAATCTGTATTTGATGATGCGAACAAGTCCCCTGAACCCTCCTCTGCTTCCTGCCTTGTCTCGGGTTCTCTCCCTCCCTCTTCCAAGGCAAAATAAAGAAAAAAACATGGGATGAAGAAAAAGAAGACAATTGGGAATGGGAAAATAGGGATAATGAGGGAAGAAAGTTATTTTTTCCCTTCCAGAGTAGTGTTTTGAAGAGGGAGCTGTGCATTGACACAGCTAAGCCCCAAATTCCCATCCCTTCCAGGGTGGAAATTTCAATAGATGAGCAAAAAAGCTGTTTTTCCACCCAAATTCCACCAGCCACTTTCATGCAGTTCTTGCAGCACCCTGTGACACCGTGGTGCCAGGCAGCACCCTGAGCCCAGCCCCTGCACCCTCACCTCCCCCGGGGTCCGGGTATGAACCACCTCGGGGTTCATCTCAGCATCACGGCAGGATGCACAGACCCACGGTGAAGGGTGCAGGATCAGTCCCCCAGGGCAAGCCCACAGCTCCAGCTGCTGCATCCGCAGCCAGCACAGGGCTGGCAGAGCCGGGGGTCCCAAGGAGACCCCCAGGGCCCCCGAGGGAGGGTGCTGGCGTGGCCACATGCCTTGCTCAGCCCATACTCGCTGGCTGCTGAGCACCCGGAGGAATCCGGCTTTGCCCGGACGTGCTGGCAGGGCCGTGGCCACGCTGAGCTCTTGGACCCCACTCGCCTCTTGCGTAAGGCAAAGAAATGATGCACCGAGTTACTGTAAGTGATGAGAGGCTCCTGGCTCCCTTTTAAAGCGACAGGCTGCTGTCTGTCCGGGCTCTGGCATCACTCCCCCCTGCTCTGCCAGCGTGTCCCCCATCACCCTTGGCCAGAAAACCCCTCGGAGTTTCCTGGGAGAGCAGCCCCCTGGGACGGGGGATCCCGACACCTGCTCCAGAGCTGTCTGCAGAGCAGGGACGTGAAGGGAAATGGGGTGCAGCAACCCAAGCACAGCCAGAGAGCCCAGGCAGGGGCTTTGAAGGCCCTCTGGCTTGCAGCTGTACCGTGCCTCAGTTTCCCCTACTTGCACAGAGAGAGGAAGGTCAGAGAGAGCGGGCTCAGGGGGCTTTAGTGAGCTGAAGCAGCTGGTTAAAGGAGAGACAGCGGAGAGGCAAAACCACCAGCGCCTGCGTGTGCTGCTCCCACACGCAGAGGAGGGGACGTGGTGTGGGGGGCTCCAGGCAGTGACCCGTTTCCCCTCGTGCCTGCAAAGTCTCAGTGCCCGAGAGGAAGGAGCCCGTGAGCGGAGGGGCCGCAGATCCCCCCGCTGCAGGGTCCGTGGCACCCCCACGGAGCCGTACCCCCTGCTCGGGAGCTGCCGTGCCATGCCGTGCCATGCCACGAGCACACTGAGACACAGGGACACAGGACACATGGCTTCCCTCTCCCCACCAGCACACACCGAGGGTTTTTTGGTTGGGTTTTTTTTCCCCCGCTTTCCTCTCTTCTCTCTTTTTTTTTTTTTTTATTTATCTGCTTTTCAAATAACATTACTCATCCAGAGCAGGACGTCTGCATGCACCACTCACCGTGTTTGTCTGCATTGTTTCCTTCGGGGAGATGCTTACCCGCACGTGGTGACTACTTGTCTGAGCCGTCACGGTGCCGAGCGGCGGGGATTACTCATGGTGTAAGGTTTGAGAAAGGAGGGGGGAGGCCAGATTCGGCGCTTTGTCTGCAGTTGTTCATTTCTTACTCTTTGATATTTTTTTCCCTCCTCTCTTTCTTCTTCTGCCAATGCTCTCTACCCTGGCTCTCCGAGCTCCCTCTTCCTTGCTCTTACACCGGGGCCGTAGCATCCCTGCGGGATATAAAATGGCCTTTGCTGTGCTGCCCCATGGGTGCAAAGGGGTCCTGCGTCCCCTCGTACCCCACCAGGAGAACCAGTCCCTCACTTTGGGACGCCCCTGTTCCCACTCTGCCCATCGCCACCACTCTGCCCGCTCCCATTTCTGTTCACACTTGGCCCAGCTCTGCCCCCTCTCTGCCACCACGTCCGCACCCGGTGCCCGGCCATGCGGCACAAGCTGCTCTGCCCAAGCTGATGCCCAAGACATCCCTCCGTTGCCTCCTCCCAGGGAGACCCAGAGCGGGTGTGTAAATCCTCAGCCGTCCTTAGGCATAACAGCCTGATAGAGGTGGGGAAAAAAAGCCATTTCTGGAAAGCCCTGGATCCTTGCTCCAGCCCAGGGGCTCCCTGAAGGGTGCCTGCCAAGGGCTGATGTGTGAATTACCGTGTTTGTGATGCTGGGGCACAACCCGCTGTTTTAAGTGCGTGCTTGGGAAGACTCAACAGAAAAGCATTTGGGACACGGTCCTTCCCTTTCTCCATGCAAAACCGCGGCAGATCAATGAATATTTTAACAAAGAAATATTTCATTAAAAGAGTTGATTGCTTAATGAACTGTCCCTGTGAGCCATCAAAATGCAATGGTGTTTTTTTTTTCCTCCCTTTAACGAAGGCGAAGATTCATATCACGAAGAACTGGCTTATCAAATTACCGTAATAGCCTGTGTAGACCAAGCTCATGGAGCGGTGCGGGGAGGCTGGGGGCTGCCTCACGCCCGGGATGCGACTCCATGGAGTCCACGGGTGTGTTTAGACCATTCCGAACAAGATGGGACCAGACCAGGGTCCCTGGGCACTACTGCAATATGATCCGTAAGTAACAGTGGTTGGGATGGTGTGAGGCAGGTCTGGTTTCCTTTGGGCTGCCAATATTTGAAGGGAAAGAAAGTTATCCACCTTTTTTTCCCCATCCCAAGAATCCCCCATCACCACGGATAAAGGGACAGCACCTGGTTCATTAAAACCCAGTTCTGATGTGTGGGTCCAGGAATTCAGCAAAGCTCTGCTGGATCTGCACCGGTGCTCCAGCCTCGTTTACCTGGCTCTCATCTTGGGTGACTCAAACAGAAAGGCATCCAAAAATATATTCGTCTCTCTCTTTATCAGCACTGTTTGCTTGCTTGTGTGCCCTGATGAAAACAGCTGAGTGCTTCCCATCGCTCCTGCTGCTTCCCCTGGGGCTGCCGGGCAGGACATCAGCTCATCTTCCTTGCGCCTTTTTCAAGTTTCCATTGCGTTGCCCTTTCAAAGTTTATTAATGAAAATATTCCTCTTTATTTCAGGTTTTGTAAGAGCTCTGTTTAGGGCAAGAGCCGCCGGAGCTGCTGTGTGGGGCAGCCGTGATGCTCGCCAGGCTCCTGGGCCAGGCATGGCTGGCAGGAGAGGAGTCATTAGCGGACGGGAAATGAACAATAACCTGACAAGAAACGACCAATTTTCCATCAATTAGAGCGAAGCCTCTTTTTGTCTTTTTGTAAAATTAAGTTTTGCTGACTGGTGATTACTTTGGTCTGATGACAATTCATTAAAATTTACACGGGGAGGATGCTAACAACGTGGCTGGGAGGAAGAGGAGGAGAGGGGAAGATGGCAAAGCAGCCGGTCCTGGGATTGCAATGCACTCGCATCAAAATGTGGGGTTAGGGGAAGGCTCTGGAGGTCAGGATCTGGCCTATTTAATGCTCCAGCAGCAGGACAGGACACCGAAGATGAGGGAAACAGCCCCCAAAAGCTGGGCAGCAGGAAGCCATCCCTGCTCGCCCTCCGGCGGGAGCACAAAAGCGCTTTGTTTGGGGCTGGAGTTCGGCTTCTGGCACTGCTTCCCACACCAAGGGCTCCGCCGCCGCCTCACTCTAACAATACTGCAGCATCCCCAGGTCCGACGCCAGCCCGGGATCCTGGCTGGGGCCACAGAGCAGCTCCCGTGAGCTTGGGGACAACAGGGACACGTGCCACGAGCCCTCGTGCAGCCCGTGCTGGTGCTCGCCATGCCCTGGGGCCGGGTCCCCAGCCCCTGCAGAGGTGCCACGGGTGGGGACGGGATGGCAGCAGGGCACTGAATTCACCACGCACAGGACGGCAGTGGCAGGAGGGAGCTGCTCCTGCAAGACCAGACGGGGAAGAAGCCACCAGCACCTTGAGCAACCACCCAAACCAGGTGCCATCGAGGCCAAACTTCTGTTAAAGAGTGAGGGGAAAATACGCACCGAGTTTTGCATTTGCAGATGTGTGTGTGTACGCACACAGGCGCGGAAGCCTTTACAAATCAAGTCCCACCATGAATCGGAGCTGCCTTGGCCGCAGGATCAGGCCTCCTGCTCCCCCAGCTCATTCCAAAATCCAAAGACCTGAGTTTCCCAGGTGGCTGCTCCATTCGCACACACCTGACAATCGGATGCGTCTGTGCCTGAGCGGGCATCGCAGGGCCATAATCCCACAGGAGACCCCTTCAGCTATCCTTTGCGCTCTGGAAAACTTTCCTGGGCGAGCCTGACCCCAAACTTTCACATCTATTTACTTATTTGTGCAAGTTTCCCAAGGATTCCGAATCGGGCACTCATCTGCACTGGTTTTCTGCAGAAAGGAGCTGCTTCTGCAATCCTTTCCCAGGGAAAGGGGCAGGGATTAGATCATCCATGGCGATTGTGAAAGCTAAGTGAGTATTTACTGTAAGAGGGCTTTGATTCAGCAAGGCGGCTGTTTAAGTGCTAAGTCAATGGGATGGGAGCATGTGCAGGGCTGAATCAGAGGCGCAGCCCAAGCCCTCCCTGCTCTCCCCCCCCCTCCCCGAGCTCCCTTGGGACATACACCCAAATCCCAGTCCTGCAGGAAGGCTGCAATGGCCAGGTTTGAAGTATGCAAAGTTTTAGCAGGAAAAAAAGTCAGGTTCTCTCCAGGTTCTTTTTTTTTTCCTTCCCAAAAATCACTGCAAGTTCAGAAAGGGTGAAATCTGCAGTTGGTTCAAACTGGATTTTTTAACTGCACCCAGTTGGGCATAATGGATAAATACAGGGATGATTTGCTCCATGCAATTTTTTGTCACTTTGTTTACGGCTTTATTGGGGAGGGGATTTCCACAAAAAGCCATAAAAACTGGGGTTTCCCAT
Organism: Falco peregrinus; assembly: GCF_023634155.1. NCBI lineage: Eukaryota > Metazoa > Chordata > Aves > Falconiformes > Falconidae > Falco > Falco peregrinus. Next base: position 4,138,702 of record NC_073736.1, on the reverse strand, counting down.
TGAAAAGCTTTTCATGTTCTTTCATGACCTTTGTTCAACAATGACCTAATTTCACTCAAACTCTGGCACAGACTATTCCTGAGGTGGGAGGAGAAGTGCCATTCAAAATTGGGTCAGTTTTCATTAAAAATGCTTCCGTTTACTAATAGTTTTTCATTTGTTGGAAGGACTCGGCACCGCTCAAAACGCTGCTCGGCGCAGAGGGGACGGCTGCCGTTCTCGACTTGAGAAATGGGTTAATCTTCATGGGAAATCACTTGTCACCGCTGCCGATGCTCAAGGACTTTCTGGCTCTTAGCTAAGACCTTTCTCCCCTGGAAGGCTCAGATGGACGCGGTGCCTCCGTGCTACGCAGTGCCTGCGGTGACTGCACCTTCCCCAGGGTCCTGGGTGCAAGGACCGGGGAGGGACGGGGGCTGCTCGAAGCTGGGCCGTGGTGGTTGTGCCCGTCTCACGTGTGTAACTTGCCCTTTGGTTCACATGCACGAGCTGCGCGTTGGCCAGGGAGCCTCCAGTTCCACTGTGCCCTGGGAAAGATGCAGGATGGAAAGACAAAAGCAACTGGGAGGCTGAAACATCCCATACCCTGACCTAATTCAGAGCCTAATCCAAAGCCTGCCCTAATCAGGGGGGATCTGAATCTTAAAGTCTGATCCCCCCCAGTAAAGCAAATGGGAAAACTGGGGAGGCGGGGGCCAGCTGCCGTGCATCTACACACGCTCCTCCCTGGGGCTCCCGGGAAGGGACCAGGGCTCTGGGTGTGGGAAAGGACCGTGGCCTCAGGTCTGGTCCCCAGGGAGGGAAGAGCTGCAAATCTTCACTTTTTGGAGCCGTTCAAGACGGGACAGGAGGGCAGATGCATTCCGCGAGCCGCAGAACCCATGGGCCCTGCGGTTAAACCCTGTGAGAGACGCAGGGAGGGCGAAAGCAAGCGATAAAACCGGCTAAAAACGATGGAGGTGGAGAAGGAAGCAAAGCACCCAGCTCTCAGCCCCGCTCTTGCTGCAGCTCCTCCAATGTGCAAATTATGCAGCTATTTCACGGGACACTTAGGAGTCAATTTGCAAGGTGGCTCAGGGGGGAAATTGGGCACATAATTCCCCTGAACAATAACCGGGAGCAGCCTGCTTAATTGAACTCGGAGCCTGCACCTAGTTAGCGCTTGCCGAAGGGAGGATGCTGCGGGTGCCGGCGCCACGTGCCTGCATCCCGCTGGACCGCAGCGCGGGTGGCGATGCCACGAGGGGCGGCGGGGTGAGCAGCAGGCGAGGCCTGGCGTGTCACACGCCGGCTCGCACGCTCGCACGCGCGCTGTGCACCAGCAGGCTCCGGCAGCCCGGAGCACAGTGGCAGCAGGCTGTTCTCATTACAGCCCAATGAGGCTGTTTACTCACCCAGCTGGAGACAGTTAGAGAGTGATAAATAATGAAAGAGAAAACATGATTTTCCCCTCTGTGGTTTCTATTTGTGTAACCATATGTCACAGCTCAATACAGCAGCATTTTTTTCTGCTTTATTCAGGAAAGAGTTGATTTTTTCCATAGAGCGGCTATTTTTTTCCCAACTTTTTTTTTTTTTTTTTTTTTTTTCCTGGTGCAGTGACAAAAGTAATTCTGTTTGTTTGCCTGTGAAACTCACTCATTTCAGTCTCCTTAAAGTCTGGCTTGTCCCAATAACTGTGAAGGTTTGATAGGACTATTCTCAGCTTCTTTTCAAATACCTGTCACGGGGCTACAGGGAGAAGAAACAGCTGAAAACAGGCTGGCGAAGGAACACCACCCTGAGCGAGGTCTGCGAGAAGACCTGAGCCTGCGTGTCTCGCGGGCTGCAACAACTTTGTACGGGAGGATAAAACCTTTGGAGTTTTCCCTGGCAAAGGAAAGGAGGGCTAGGTGAGCGATAACTGGGACATTTTTGCAAGCAAGGCTCTCTGAGCGCTTTGCAAGGGTGACAGAGCATCGCTCCTGCTGGTTTGCAGCTGGGGAAACTGAGGCACGATGTGTTGCAGAGGTTTCCTCCAGGCAGCGAACATGCAGCGGCAGAGCCAAGCACCCCGGGCACCCGCACCGATCTGTTCCAGAGTGGCAGAAGCGGAGTTTTAACTGGGGGAGAAGGAGCTGGTGAGGGGAAGGAGGCGGCCTGGCAGGCAAAGGAGATCTCCGATGAGCACAGCTCCTTCCCCGAGGAAAAGCTCTTGCAGCGCCCTGCGCAGCCGGGGCTGGTGATGGGAGAGCTCGGTGCGTGCACCCCGCTCTGCCCGCCCGCCGCGTGTGCCCTGGGGAGGGCAGGTCCCTGCAGGACCCCTCTCCCTCCCCGCCAGGTACCCCACATCTTCCTCCTGCAATTATCCCCCTGGCTTCCCCCAGCGCTGCATCTCGCCTGCCGGTGTCTCTTCTCCTGCCATGCCCCCGGAGCCGGCAGCCTGTTGTTCGGAGGTCTTGGCATGCTCTGCCGATGAGTTTCCCCTCGGAGCACTCTTGGCCAGGGGCGTGCAGTGTATTTTTTTGCCCTAGCAAGTTCTCCGGCTTCATAACATCCTCTTCCCGCAAGATACATCGTTTCGGGAGAGCAATTATCCAAGTGACCTCATCCATGTCTGCGGCATGAGGTCACCAACGTTCGGGGAGGTGCACACCTAGCCCAGGCCAAACGGGGTGTGCCGGGGAGCTCGGCTCATCCCGATCCCGCACTTGGGCTCTCTCCAGAGCCCAATCCCAACACCAAGGAAACAGGCAATTAATTGTGGTGTAAATCCCAGAAGCCGAATCAGGTACCTGGGTGCAGATGCAGCAGTGGTTGGGTGGGTGTAAGAGCCCGAGTGGTGCCGATTCCCAGCGTCCCTGCCCGATGCACTGCCCTGGGCTTTGGGGGTGCTGTGCCGGCGCTGAATGTGCCCCTTCATCCTGAAATCGCACCCAGTATCATATCTCCCTCACACAGACCTCCTGAAACAAGACCCACTGACCCATCGCTCCGCCTGCCTTCGACGGGGTCCAGGTCCTGTTACGGAGTGTGTAATCACGGCGTGTACACGATGTTAGCTATGATACCTAATCTCTACAACCAGAATCCCAAAGCCCTTCGCTGTGTTTGAATTACCGCAATTAAATTTAGCAAATACACCTCCTCATACGGCCGATTACTTTTGAAAACGTACGAAAACCATTTCTGCAGAGGTTTTGTGTGTAATAATCCCGGCGTGCCTGAAAGGGAGAGAATCATCCTCTGCTCCCCCAGCCCTGCACACGCACACACGTGCAATTGCGTGACACAGGCGTTTGCACAGCACTTTGCTTCGCTGGCTGCTGCGTGTGCTCTAGTGATACACGGAAGCAGCTGGTTTGGGGGGAGGCTGGCACGTCACTGGCTGCACCAGCATCCTCCAGGTCTCGGAGGTGAGGTCCCACCAGCCAGATTGTTGTCAAAACTGTGCTCAAATTCACCCAAATGCTGAAAAGTGACCCAGAATGGAGCCACCACAGTCCCAGAAAAAATACCGCAGCTCCATGCCCGAACTGTACACTGAGTGTTTGAACACACGTCGTATTGATGGAGTTGTCCTTTTTTAAAGCAATTTAACTGAGTAAAAATCAGTATTTTCTCAGTTCAGGTCACAGCGAGCTCTCATTGTGGGGCTTGAGCTGGAGATGGGGGGAAGATGGACCCCACTGGTCCCCCCGACCCCCTTCCTGCCCCAGCTATTTTTACAGCCTTCCACAAGCAGCTCAAACCCACTCCTCAGGCCTCCAGGTCCTGCTCCTCTCTCCCCGCAAGCATAAAAAAATAAGGGCTGGGAATTTGTTGCAGGTTAATTGGGGTTATTTCATATTAAAACCCCTTTGCCTCTGTAAACTGAACCTTTGCTGCGCAGCGCTGGTGGTTTCGACATGCCTTGTTACACCTCTCTTGGCGCAGAGGGGGCTTGTGCTCTGCAAAGGAGATGCAGATGCTTCCCCCAGCAGCTCCTGCAGCCCCAGGTGGCTTGTCCTGGCCAATGTGGGACGTGCCACCTCCTCACCTGCGTCACCTCCTGCTGCAGGTCACATCAGCCAGGAGATGATGACCCCAAATCCTCTTGCCTCCTGTTGAACACCGCTGCAGATGCTATCCTGGAGACCACCTAGATGGCATCTGGAAGGGGTCTGCAGCCTCTGGAGAAGATGTCCATCAGCTGGGAACTGGATCTAATGCAATTGCATGGGAACATCAAACCATCTCCCCCTGGGTAACGTTCCTACCCACAGATCTCACGTCTCCAGGCTTCCAGCCCCCACCTCCGCAGCTATGCCGGACGGCGGCCGTGCCAGGAAGCATAAAGGCTCTCCATGGCTTTTTCCACTCCTGGCTGTGCAAACACCCGGCCCCTGCTCCTGCCGGCTTCGTTCGCCTCCGCACCCCGCCTCCGCCTCCCCTTGCTCCTGCCGCCCGGCACCGCCTGGGTTAACGGGAGGCAGTTGGATGGAAAAGGCCCTTTTTTATTGTAACAGCAGATACGGAGAAGAAAAAGCGCTAGAATCATTTATCTGGCTCACAGTTTCGCTAATGCCCTCGGCTTTAGGCCAACGTGAGATATTATGAGGTAAATCGGCCAAGTCATGCTATACAAACATTTCAAAAAAGAAAGATATTTTCAGGCTCTTGCAGGAATCCAGCCCTCCCCCCGACCCGCGTCGGGTTACTGCAGGATTCGGCTGCGTTCGTAGCCCACTTTACGTTCATCTGCGGGTGTTCAAAAAACAGGAGAACTTGAACCGAAAGATAGCGCTGGGATTTGGCACGGGGCTCGCTCGGCGATGCAACCGCCTTGGCACCAGCCGGGCAGCTGGTGGAGCATCCCCAGGGCACCACGGCAGCCAGGCTCAGCCGTGTGCCCAAACCGGCCGGGATGCTCTGCCCGCGGGGAGCCGGGAAGAGCAGAGGGCAGGGCAGTGAGGGGAATTTCCCAGGGGAGAAAATGCCTGAATGGTCCTGGATAGACAGTTCTTGCCTCTTTACCACCCTGGCACTTGCTGTGTGGCACCGCAGCGCTCAAAGAGGAGCTGCTGGGCTGCTCCAAAGAGTCTCTGCTCAGTCGCGAGGGACCAACCCTCGTGCTGGTCTGTCCTGCCCTGGGGACCTCAGAGCCTCCAGCATCACGCACTGCCAACCCCAAAAGTAAAGCTGTTCTTGCCTGGCTAATGGACATAGCTTAATAACGGATTTTAACTTCACAGGAACTATGTATGTTCAACAACGTATACATGGGTTTTATTGCTTACAATGTTTAAATGGATGAGTTCTTTGTTATTTATTAAAGGGCCATCGAAAACATCTTTCCATTCTTGTTCCTGTGTCTTGAGCAGTTCATTAAAATGCCCACCTTTCCTGTCATAAACCCCACGTACGCAGGGTAATAAAATCCAAACATGTACTGTTAAAGTCCCCACATACAGAATAAAAAAAACCAACCCACCCACAGCCTATATTGCAAGTGCCCACATAAAACACAGTAAAAGCTTTATGCCACTGCACCAACACCCGCTCAGATGCGTGTGCAGCAACGGCAATTAAAGTACGGAGAGAAGGTGCCAGTGCCTGGGGGTGTCCCAGCTGCCCCAGGGGGGTTTAGCAGGGGGACAGACCCTCCCCATAGGCATCAGCAGTGGGGCAGACCCTACCCTGACCCTGTAACTGAGCTTTGCCCCTCTTTTCCAGCTTGAGCATCCTAAAGACACCGCTCAGTTCCTTACTGCAATGCACAAGTTGAAGTTGGGGTATCCTGGGGGCTTACAACATCAGGGGTACTGGGGGCTGCCAGTCTCAGTCCCACCCCACCACTTCCCTGCTGGAAGCTGATGGGGGGTGGGGAAGGGGCTGCAGAGCCTGAGGGTGAGTGTGAGAAATCCTCATCTCTCCCAAAGCCAAGGGGGATGCCTACTGGGGAGTTTGCAGTTCGGCTTGGCCAGTTTTTATTGAGGAAACCTGCCTGAAGGGGAAGCCTGTGACTCGCAGTCATGGAACAATCTCAGCATTCCACCTGCACAGAGGCAGAGGTGTTTGGATCCGGGATTTGGTGCCACCCAGGCTCCGGAGGCGCAGAGGCAGAAATCCCCCAAACGCTGCAGCAATCCAGACCCTGTGCTGTTGCTGCAGCTGGACGTAGCTGAGCAAGAAGATTTCAGCCTAAAGACTTTTTTTCCCCCCTCTTTTCCTTCCCCCCTCTCGGAGGGTCAAAGGTGGGCTTCGCCCAGGTCTCTGCACCATCACCAGGAGCATCTGCTCCCAGCATCACACAAACAGGGGAGCTCATTGCACCTGTCCCTCTGGATGCAGGGCTGAGAGACCCCCTCCAGGGAGACCCCTTTGCTCTCCTGCAGTCTATCCCCACCCCAGCTAGGTCATGGGCTTGCTCACACCGAGGCTGGCTGCATGTGTGGGCTAGCAGAAAGGCAGACAGGCTCCTTCAGAGCCACTCTCCCGCAGCAGCCCCTGGCCCGGTGATGTGTCTATCACTGAGCATTTACAGCATCCGATCGATGGCGGGTTGGGCAAACTACTCCAGTGCATCATTATTTTAACAACCTGACAGCAAAATTGGTATATGCCATCCTGTGGTGATGGTTTCATTTTCCCCACTGGGCACTGGCACCAGCACCCTTTCCTTGCCCATCCTTTGCTTTTGGCAGCTCCCCCCGCCTCGAGATGGCCAGAGCCCACAGCCACCACACACCAGCCCCGAGCCCCCGTGCTGGAGCATCCACCAGCAAAGCATCACAACCCCGTCCCCCCTCTCCTGTGTCTTCCCCGGGGAACCCCGGCGCTTTGCTGGAGGGCACGGAGTGAATCATCCAGTAACACAGAAATCTCGGAGTCCTCTTTAGATGTCCCAGGAGGAGGCAGATCTGAGGGAAGGCAGCAGAGAAGACGCCTGCAGCAATGTCAGTGCTAGAACAGCCGGGCTGACAGGATTCAGAATGGGGATTAAGGTTGGGATCAGGGATGCGGGGAAAATGAAAAAAGACTCCGGCTTCCAGGCGTGCCTCTGCTGTGTTTGTCTTCTTGTTTGCTTGGGCGAGGGACAGGCTCCTGGCTGTAAAAGGCCCCCCAGTCGCCTTCCTGAAGGGGCTGGGGTACACCTCGGTGCTTCATACAGTGACATTTGTGAGGGCAGCGAGGATGCAGCAGGCACGTTCCTGGTGCAGCTGGACCAGCGGCAGCAGGGAGAGGCTGGGCAGACCCAACAGCATCCCATGGGAGGATGCAATGAGCAGCACCGAGCAGCCGTGGGTACCTGGGGATTACTCACCTTTTCACAGGGGTTTCTAAAATTTCATCGTTTCGCTTCCTGATTAAACTGTTCCCATTTCTATTCTCCACAAGCACTTCTCGGCCAAGATGTCCCTGCCTTCCAGGCCGCATAAGCAGGCACACCTGGGGTGGTGACAACTTTCTTACCAGCTGTAAATCCTTTTGCTCTAAGGTGGCATTTTGTTACGCATGGGAATGCCGAGCAGTCGCCTTTCCCCATGCTCCAGCCCTTGCTAAAAGCAGGACCGCGGGTCATGGGAACCTCAAGGAGAGCAGGAAAGGAAGAGGGAAAGCCAGGTGAGCTGTGGAGCTCATTTTGGTGCAGGCAACTGGGACCCACCGCAGGCAGGGAGCCCCTCACTGCCCACCCCTGCTGCCTGGCCCCTGCTCGCTTTCCACCACGTCACCGAGACCCAGCCACGTGCCACACTCAATGTCACAACTTTGCTCTGCTTCCCTCAGCCTGTCCCCAAGGTGTGTTTGCACCCTGGCAAGCAGGGCTGGAGGTCCACCTTCCCAAAGGCTGCCCCAAGGTCCTCCTGCCCCAGCTGCAGTCCTGCGAAAGGGCACGGAGCAGCCCCTGCCGCGTTTCCCCTGGGTGAGCTGGGGAAGAGAGGAGACAGCGCAAGTTTGATGCTAGGGAAAGGAAAACATCCCTAAAATTGCATTTCCAAGAAGAAAAAGTCCCACCCGCTTCTGACCCAGGCGGAGCAGGCTGAGTGTCCCCGGCTGGGCTCAGCCCCCCAGCACTCCCCACAGCTGAGCGATCCCAGGCGCTGGAGCAGGGTCCCCCTTCGCGCCCCCAGCTCTTATCTCTGGGGGAGGGAGGGGGCTGCAGGGTCCCTCTGTGCTGCGCAGCCGGAGGAGGTGGCAGGCCCCAAACACTCTCCAGAGCACTGGCAGGGCTGCTTTAATCTGCGGGCTCTGCAACCATCCGCATCCAGGCGATATTTTCAGTCAAAGCAAATCTGGACTCTCTTCCCTTCAGCCTATTTCTCTCCTTTCTTGCCTTCCCCCCCCCCCCCCCCCCCCCCCCCCGGGCCCCTCTGTTTCCTTCTCTCTTATCTTCACATAGACCATTAACTTTCCCCCCATCCTGCCCACCCTCCTCCCTCCCCTCCTTGGGGCTCCTTTGCAGCTTTTTGTCGTGGTTTACACCAACATCCCCGCACATACCCCTTGCTCGCACAGTGACTCAAGGATGCAGAGCCCCACGCAGCTGCTCGCGAGACTCCCGTATAGTTTATAGACTCAAACATCCTTCTCCGCTTCACCATTCCAACTCTCATTTCGAAGCTCCCTCTTGTTTCCCTGTCAAGACACAAACCCCACCAAGTTTTTCCTTCACATTCCCCTTGATTCACAGTATCCAACCCTCTGTTTTCAAGGGGTTTGGTTTTGGTTTTTTTTTCCCCCCCTTTTTCCTTCTTTCCTATCCCTCTCCCCCCTTTTTTTTTTTTAATTTAAGTTTTTCTTTTAACTTTCAAGGTCAACACGGACAGACAATGCCACCAGTGCCTGTTTGATATGTGAGCGCTATTGGCGTCCATTGCCACGGTTTCCGTGGTAACACAGTAACCATTAATTTTCAATTAAAGTAGACAAAAAGCCCGATGACAGCTCCAGGTCTGCTGAAGATGTCAAGAATCCGTATTAATATACAGCAAGAGAGCATAATTGTGTGTCCATCTTCCCGAGCAACGAAAATGGAGGGATAATTACCAGCTAGAAAGCCACTCTGTAATTTTGTTCTTACTGTCACCACAACCCTACATATTAGCATAAATTAAAAGCAGGGTTTATTGTTACCAAAGTGCATTGATATTTCCAGCCTATTTTCTTCCTTTTAACTGTTTGTTGTTGATGAGTGACTCCTGGACACATGGTGGGTGAGCCCACAGGAGCAATCGAGATGCCAGAAAGTAACGGATGAAGCCTTGTGATGCCACCCAGGTGGAAGGAAGGGAAGATCACAATGATGCATGGAGGTGGCAGAGAAAGCCCAGGTTGCTCTGTGATCCTCTTCCGTCCTCTGGATCCACGATGAGCTCCCATCCTCAGCGTGGTCCATCCCAGCTCAGCCCCTCCATGGGGGATGCGGTGGGGGCTCTGCCACATGTCCCCATCGCCACCTCCTCAGGCTTCCCCCTGGAGCTGGAAGGGGTGTAAGTCCCGGATCGCTGCACACTTGGTGACAGCCACTGAATTCATGAATTTAAGTGAATGGAAAAAAGCGGGTTCCTTGTATCATATCCAGAGAAAGCTGTCCTTCAAAAGGAAATTTAGTGTAATTACCCTTAAGGGAGCGATCCTCACTCAGTCAGTCACAACACTGACCTGCCGCTAGGATCTGACAGGGAAATTACAGGCTGTGTACTCAACAAAAGGGGCTTCCTTCCTTCTTAGAGGAAAGATGAAATATCGAGGTTTGAAAAGAAAAGTGTTGGCTTCTGGGTTTTAAATCACTATCTCACACAGGGCTTTCCTTTGCACAGAAATTAAAAGGGGGTGGAGGAGAACCAAGCCAGGGTGGGGACTGGGCGTTTTATGGGCTGGAAAAAGAACCAAGTAGCTCCAAATTCCCACTGAGCGGAGAAAGTGGTTTCTCAGGGTTTGCTTTTGTGAGACACAGTGAGATGACGGGCATGGCAAAGAGCAGAAGCGAGTTGGCCTTGTGAAGAGGTCTGCTGCGAGGGAGGCTGGCACATCTCCATCCCTCGGCAGGAGCAATGCCCTCGCACCAAAGCCCAGCCAAGCCCTGGGCCCCTGCCCCAGCATCTGCCCTGGCAGCTCTTCACGCAGGACCCCCAGGCTGGGGCAGGGGGAGGCACAAACTCCCCCTCAGATGCTGTCACCACTCCAAGTGAGGCCGGGCTTGGAGAAACCTCGGTGGTCCCCACTCGTACACAAGGAGGGACTAAAGCCCTCTCTGATCCATTGGTTCGTGTCTATAGGAAGTCAGATGTTAAATTCCCGGAGGACTGGGAAAGGCAATCATAACATCTATGATTAAAGGGGGTGGGGATTAGTCAGAATAAATTGATACTCAGAAAAATACACAAATAGATTATTAAGCAATCAATTTGTAAGGAGTTAGAAGATAATGGCGAGGAGATGGGTTTGTCTAGAATACTGCGTCAAGGCAATTTCTTTCTTCGCCCAGGCAGCCAGCCTGGCTGAAACGAGGAGAGCAGCAGGCACAGCAGGCTGGCTGCAGGAAGGCTTTGGTGCAGCCTCCCCAGTATTCTCATAAGTAAAGGTAACACGGTCTCACGATGAAATCACCATCCCAAAGGCACAGCTGGGTGGGAAACCATGCTAGGAGTTATCAGCAACCTGCTATCGAACAGAAAGGACTTCAAGGCTGGGGCAGGAGGCATAGTCTTCAGCTCAGGCTGGGTTTTTTGGTGGTGAGTTAAGCTGCACACAGAGAGGACACGTATAATGTCTGTGAGAACACCCCAGAGAGGGGCTGCCACCTGGGGGGACAGGACTGGAGCTCAAAACCTTCTCAATAAAAAGAATGAATGACCTAATGAGCTGCAGCCAGGCCAAAGGGACAGGGAATAAGTAGCAGAAAGCCGAACTATAACTTTTTCATGAAAGGCTGGCAAGGCAGCCGCGCAACGAGGAGTGAGATTTATATCTGATCACCAACTCAATACGAGCCAACAATTGCCTAGTGCAGCCAGGGTGAGGGAGCCTGCACGGGGGGATGCTGCGGGGCTCAGCCAGGTACCCAGCCCACATCGCCTGGCAGGGGGGACATCGGCGAGCTAGAGGGAGTTCAAAGACGAGCAGAAAAGAAATGATAAGAGGTTTGGAAAACACAAGCCACAAGGAGAGATTGAGGGAGCTGGGTGTGTTTAGTCTAGCTTGGGGAAGGGCAAGGAGGGCCGATGATAACAGCCTTACGGTATAAAAGGTTGCTGTGATGAGGACAGGGATCAACTGCTCTCCGTAACAGCACGGGAGGAGCAGAAAGGGGCTTCGCTTGCAGTTTTAGGACAGGGAAAACTTGGTACGAAGGTTCTGCAATATGGGCCAAGGAAGGTCACAATATTTTTCGTAACAAGACTTAAAAGAAGAGGCTAGTGGAAGGTGTCGATGCCGCCTGCGAGGAAGACCTGACCCTCTGAGCCTCCCTGCCTTGCTGGGAACAGCGGGCTCCAGACTGGCAGCACAGTGCTGGGCGCCCACCCCAAGCTGCTCTTGAATGTTAATGTTTGCGGTGGGACTAAAATGAAGATTTCCATAACAAACTTTGAGATGCTTCAATAGCCAGGCGATCCAAACAGGCAGTTCAGCGAGTAATGAGGGTAAATACAAAAAAAATATTGCTGGTTTGGGCCAAACTGAAATATTTCAAAAGCAGGTCAGCTTCAGCAGCCTCCTCAGAGCAGAAATAAGGAAACAGGAGCAGGCTGAGAGCAGTTCAGAAATGGGGGAAGAGGTGTGTGTGGGGGCAGTTTTGAACAGGTTTGTTTAGAGAACGTTTAGTGCCTCTAACACTTAAAAATATGACAACAGTTTTAAAAGCTCAAAACAGGATCATCTGATTTTCTGTAAACAAAACCCTCAGTCAGTTGAAGGTTGGGGGTTTTCTTCCAAGCTTCAGTTCATGCTAATTAAAAAAAAAGTTTCTTTTCTGTTCATGGATAGAGTTTTCTTTTTAAGTTGTGGGACTTGCACTGATTATGAATCTATATGATGCCTGCAAGAGCTTGGGGCCCCAACAGCTTGAACACTCAAAACACAGCAGGCTAGGAGAGCAGTTTATGTAATTTCTGGCTATAAAACATCACATGCAATTGGACTTGTTACCCAAGTCAAGACTCACCTTGCAGAGCAAATGCTCCTGTGATAGGCACACAAACCTCATCCATCACACAAGGAGTTACAGATCACAGAGCCAGCACACTGCCCTGGAGGGTGTAAACACCACTGCAAGGAGAGAGGCTCCATCCTTCCAGAGGAGCACAGCATTAAGACTGAGCCCCTTTTATTCAGGTGCCCCTGGGCTGCCTGTGGTGGAAGCTGCAAGCATTGGCTGGGTTTTAAAACACCCTGGGCCAAATCAGCCGGTGTAAATTGGTGCTACTCCACCAGCACCACTGTTCAGATGTTGATTTAAACCAGCTGAGCTCTTAGCTCCCAGGGTTTCCTTTCCACCTGACAGTTGGCCGTTTGCAGCATTTTCCCTTCACTTCTCATGTCCAGCAGGTATGCAGGACACCCTGATCCTGACTTCAGGATCTGTCCTAGAAGTGGCAGAAGGAGCACTGAGTGCACCTGGAAGATTTGTATGTGCTGTTGGGATCCCTCAGGATGAGGGAAGATGCTATAAGCGTTATTCACGTGCCCGGCTCAGCTGATGGATATTGCATACCCTCCCAGTCCAGGAAACAGGCCAAATTCTGCTTCTTGTTACACAAGGGTAAATCTAGAGCAAGTCCCTTCTGACTGCACCTCCTTCCCAGAGACAGGCTGCTAAGCATCCACGTTTTGTTTAGTTTAGGGGGGAAAAAGCCATCCAGATGATTTACAGGGACAGGTCTGAAAGGGAAGGTGACAGAACCGGCTTGTCTCCAGGAAAGTCTCCATTGCCTTCTTTGCTGGGGCGTTCTCCCGGCCAGGCAGGCGAGGGCAGACTGACCCCCCTAAACCTCTCCCATGCAGGAGGGGCCCCGGCGCAGGACCCCACAGGTGCTGAGCTGTGGTGCTCGGCGTGTGTGTGGCTAGGACGGACTGCTGGCAGAGCTGGCTCTCGGACCCGGCTGGAGACAGCCACGACTGAAAGCAAGAAGCGAGGCAGGCACCTCCCCAGCCTGGCACCTCTGGGGCTGCGCAAGAGCCCTCCACCCCCTCAGTTCTGCCAGCACGGTCCCGTCCCTGGGACCACCGCGGTGGGGACGTGCCAGCGCGCTGCTAACCGCCTCTAGCCCCACGGCTCTGCAGCCAACGTCACTTGAAATCCAACACACCTTCATTCAACTCGCCTTCTGCCAAGCTGCCGAAAGGCCATTTCCAGCTGCGGCTGAAGGCGCAGAGCGGGGCTCGGGCGATGACTTTGAGCTCCCGAGTCAGCCCCAGGCTGCTGCACGGCCAAGGGCCATCTGGGCTGAGCTTTGCCCGTCTGCTTCCCGGGGCTGCGCATCCTTCCTTCCTCCCCTTCCCTGCGTGGGGCTTATTTAGCTTCCAGGCTGCTCAAGGCGGGGGGAATCCCTCACCAGACATTTATCTACCCTGTGCCTGGCACGGGGATCTCAGCCAGGACCTCTGCACAGCACAGCAATGCTGACTCTGCCCCAAACCCCCTCGCCCGCCCTCGCACACCTGCCTGGCTTTGTCCCCAGCTCCAGCCCAGGGTCCTGGGTGACCCCCAGCCCAGCCCCCCCAGCTCTCCAAACACTCCAGTTCACGCAGCCGTAGCCACCAAAGGGTCAAAAAGATCCCAGCCCTCCTTTCCCCCCCCTTGATATAAATACCAGCCTACCAGTCGACACAGAGTACATACATCTTAAACAAACACTTGGCCGGGCTGTTTATCTCCACAGCCTTTAAACAAACTCTTTCAAAGGTTTCTGCTGATATGAGAGATTTACAGAAAACCATTCGCCCTTCTTAAAAGCCTCTCAGTTTATGCTGCTATGGGTGAAACGAATAGTGTTTTAGCCTGGAGTTTTCTGTCTTCTGACCGCATGTTTATCCTAGGGGCCACTGCTGGCTTTGATACGAGAGCAGCACGGACACAAATCTTTACGAGGGAAAATATAAAATAAACCCAGAAACTTTGTATGTGCGTGCGGGTGCGTGCGCGCGGGTGCGTGGCATGGGTGGGGGGGTCCAGGCAAGGAGTAAATGAAAAGTTTCGACCTTGTTAGTGTCATGCTCAGCTTCTCCGGTCCGTGGCTCCAGCATCCCACGTTGTTATCCCATGGCGTACATTATTCCCATGAAATTTTTCATCCCAGCAATCGGTGTGGGTCTCTCTGAGATGAAGCATTTCTAGCAGCTCTCAGCAGCACCCGTGACAGACAGCTCAGCACCTCCACGGGGCACGCCGCCGTCACGCCGCCCGGTTCACAGAGCAGGTTTCATTAAACCACCGGCAAAAAACGAAAGACATCAGAGTTACTGCCAGAGCAGCGAGGGTGTCTGTACAGCCTGAAGCACTTTATATTGTCTCGGTGCGTTTTCAGCCCCATTTCACAGGTGGGGAACCTGAGGGAGAGGGAAATGATGTGCTCAAGGACACTTGGGAAGCAAATGGCAGGAATTGGACCTGAGTTTAAATACTAGATGGTCCTGCTTCGAGGAAGGCTGATCGGCTGCTTCTGACTCCAACATGAAGAAATGGGAAAAGGCAGATTGAAAGTGCTTCTGGAGGAGCTGAACCATTTTAGTGGGAAGAGCATTTGCCCACAGTGCTTAGAAATCACACCTGGATTTTAACTGGGGCCTTTTGCATCTCGCCCATGGCTCTGCAGTGACGGCTCTGGGTTTCAACCAGCTCCAGAGCCCCTCACACGGGCTGTGAGGGTTTGTCAAGCTGGTCTGCGACGGGCAGAGCTGAGGCCTCTGAGCCCTGGCAGCATCAGCCAGGGATCACCCCTGGAATGGTTTCATGCCTGGGAGCCCCTGGTCCTCCCACCCCCTCTGCAAGCAGCAGAACAGCCCACGCTACGCAGGGAGAAAAGCAGCACGTGGGGGCACAGGGCTGCCCCCCGGGGTCCTGGGAAGGGCTGGCAGCATCGGAGCAGGAAGGCTGGATGCTGCAGGGCTGCTCGGAGGTGCCTGGGGAAGGGGGGAGCATCCCTGGCAGCCTGCGTGCTGGCTCCCAGCACCATGCCTGGGGCAGCTGGCAGGAGAAGGGGCATTTTCTGTCCCCACTTGTACCCATGTATATCCAGGAGAGCTGCCTCAGTGAGGCTTTTTCTGCAGGCTTTGGCTTTCTGCTGAAGCCCAGACTAATTTCACCAAAGCCATGGGTTTTCCTGGCACCCACAACAGTGTAATTAGGAGATTCTGGCACCGCTGTAATTACCACTCATTGGATGCAGCACAGGAGAGGATGCGGCGAGGCATGATCTGGGCTCCTGCCACGGCCCCAGGTATAGGGGGGACCTTGGCCAGCTGGCTTGGGTGTCCTGGATCACTGTCCATGTGCCAACAGCTACGGCGCGGGGGCTGCTCCGAGGGGATTTTGCACAAGGTGCCTGTGCCCAGGGCAGTGCCGTCTGGCCGGCTGCACCATGCCCACGTGGAGCTGTCTCGACAGCCCTGCCACAATGCCCCTGTGTGCTGGGCAAACTCTGAATAAAGACAGTCCCTGCCCCAGAGACCCTGCAATCTAGCTGCAGGGTTCAATGTTCTTTCTCCTTTATTTTTTTTCAAGCAGTTTATGTCATTTTCTCCAGTGTTTTCCAAGGAGATGACCGAGCCCTCAATTTGGTTCTGCTGCAACGTGCCGTGCAGAGGAGGAATCTGTTCCCTTGTTTCCAGCAGCTCAGGGCTTTGCAGCATTACGTGTCATTTCTTATTTACTGTCCTCCCTCGCTTATGACACACTCAGGTAGAGACCTGTTTGTTGTCAGTATGACACCCACGTTGGTAAACAAGGCAAGTTTACTCAGTCATCAATCAGGGAGTTATCGATAGCAGGCACTGCTTCCCAATGGCAAGAACAACCTCAGGGTGGGTGAGAGATCTAAGCCAGGCAGGTGATGCTCTGTCATCCAGTATCCTTGGGGTCTCTGCCACACAGAGGACGAGGGGCTGTTCTTGCACCACTGAAAATCAGCAACCTGCGCTGCAGGCGCCGCAGGGAGGAGGTTGCAATCAGGCCTGGGCTCCTAAAGGTTCTATTTTCTTTTATTGCTATATGAATATTTTTTTCTCCTCTGTGGCTCTCCAGCTCCCTGGATCTCCCAGCGTTTTAGCAAGCCGGAGGGAACAAAGCCACATGACGGGTTTCAGAGTAAACACTGGCTACGATGAAACTCCTGATACAATTGCAAAAGCTCTGGTCACCCAGCCACCCTTGGAGATATGACCTCACTAGCACAGCAGGCCAGGAAAGCAGAAGGCAAATAAAGAAAACCCCAAGAAATTTATCGGGGATAGCCATTACAGCATCATGGCACGGGTTTTCAGCCTATTTCAGAATAAGCTGGAGGCCTCACATGGGATTTGTGAATGCTGGCATTGATGGTACTGCTTTTCCATCCCTTCTCCGGCCCCTCAGCTCCAGGCAGGAGAAGCTCAGATGCTTCTGGGTCTCCCGTGAGCCCAAGGTCCGAGGCTGTTGGGGAGGGAGGAGGATGAAGAAGACAGTTCCCAGATGTCTCTCTGCACCACCACGCACACAGAGACACGGAGATAGGGTGGTTCGGGCTTCTCGGGGGATAAAAGGCGGTTTTGTATGCTCTGCATTTAGGAGAAACCCGGCAAAAGAGCAAAGGTCAGCAGAGAAATGCTGCTATTTATTTATACAGGAGAACTTTGTGAACAACATGTATTTGGGAGCCTTTCGAAACAACATAACTCACCCTACAGAGCTGCTAAACCAGTTTGGTAGCAACACTCCTGCACAGGCAGAGGCGCGGGCAGCGCGAGGGACACCCGGCAGCGCGTGTGCAAGGGCAGCAGGAAAAGCAGCCGTCAGGGGTTGTACAGCTCACCCCAAACCCCGGGGGCTCAGGGCAGCCCCCTCTTCACTGGGACCCCCCCAGCCCTGTTTTGTGCAGGGGGGAGCCCCGTTTCTGGGTGCTGGTTAACCTGAGCTGAGCAAAGGCCAAGCAACGTGGCCTGACGCTGGGGTGAGGGGCAGGATAAGCTTAGTTTTAGAAGGAAAACAAGGGAAAAAAGCAGAAAGCTGCTTTCCCAGAGGGGAAACCTCCAAGCGTTGCCCCCCGGGCTTTTCCAACCCTGGATTTATGGCATTTGCTTTAATGGGGCGGGTAGATGGGAATTCATGAGCTTTGGGATCTCCTCACAGAACCCTGACTGTGCCCAGTCCCCAGATCAGTAGCCGCTTTTGAAAACTGGTGGCCATACCATGAAGCAGCACTTGTGCCATTGATGCAGGTCTGAAAGCAGAGCCTGGAATGGGTCCAGGTGGCAGGGGGGGCCCTCAGCCGACAGCAACCACCCTCCTCCTTCAGATGGAAACTTTCCCTTATTTTACCACTGTTTTACCCTTATTTTATCGCCCTTTTACTGCTTCGACGCAGCGCGCAGGGAATGCTGCAAAGCGCAGCTGGGCAAAGGGAGGGACACAAGATGCTGCAAACTCGGCTGCGCTGATGGTTCTGGAAGCTCAAAGGGAAGTCGGTCATTAAAAAAAGGGCTTTCTCTGAAGCCTCTCACTGCTTTGGTCCTCTCCTGCGCTGGTCCTGCAGGAGGATGGGATGTGCACCCATCCTGAGGGGTCTGCCCAGCAGCACTTTGGTGAGCAGGGCTCATTGCAGGCAGCTGGAGCTCGGTGCTGCCTGGGCATCGGCTCCTGCGCCAGCCCCGCTCTCTTTGCTGTTTGCCCTGGCTCCTGGGATGGCAAAACCACACCGGTGGGGGCTCGGCGTGTTTCTGGGCACTGTGGGAACAAACGAAAGCAGTAATGGCAGCATGGTCAGTGATCTTTCCTGAACCGGGTCTATAAAAGCTCAGACTTGCCTTTCCTATCCCTTTTTTTTGGCGGGGAACCTGCCTGCCCAAGGAATGGCCAACACCCCAACATCTCAGCCACAGCCAGACCTTCAGAGGAAAAAAAACCATAAATGCAGGCAAAATCTTTGGCCAAAACATGGTGAGGCTGACTTGGAAGCGCTCCCACGGTGCCGCTTGGGATCAGTAGCTGAATTATTTTTTTTTTGCACACCCCTGCCCTCCCCATCAGCCTGCACGCCTCAATGGGCAGCTCAGCCCTGAACACATCCTTGCCCCTGTCGCACCGTCACCAGTGCCTCACGGCCGGCAAGGAGCAAGACCCCGTGGGCAACCTGTCCCCTGTGGGTAGTGGCAAGGTGGCCGTGACGGTCCCCGCGTGGGGCAGCCACGGTGTGAGCGTGACAGAGCCCCGCTGCCGGCGAAATGTGGGTAGCACAGATGGGCCCTTGAGCATAGACCGAAGAGAAGACTTTTTGTTCACATGTGTTGGCTCAGCTCAAATAACTCATCGGGGACCTGAGCTGCAGGCTGGAAAGGGAAGAAACTCTCTCCAGATGAAAGGATGTCAGAAAATTGTATTTAGTCAACTGCGTGTGTGTGTTAGAAAGGGGCGGAGGGAGGAAGGGGCCGCGGAGGCTGTTACTGTGACTGACTTTCTGACTTCTTAACTTGTCAGCATATCCTAAAGTTAAAAATGCACATGCACACAGGACTGCAGCCAAAGAGGCTGTCTAGCCGCAAATCCAGATGTGGGGGCCACTGCGCAGCCAGCCAGCCCCGCTCTCCCTGAAACGACTTTCAGACTAAACAATTGTGACTTGGCTGTGAGAGGCAGCGCAATTCCAGATGCTGCTTTCCTTTCACGTTGTTTTAATTGGGCTGGCAGGCGCAAGGGCTCTTTCAGTGAGAGCAAAGCTTCCCCACGGGACCACAATGTTTTGGCAAAGCTCCCATGCTGCTACCTTAAGAGAGAGAGGGAGGGAAGGAGAGGGAGAGGAGGGGAGGCAGGGAGGTGATGGTGGGGAGAAAAATTGAGAGCGACTTTCCAAGGTGTTTACTGCTGCGAATGGCTGCCGCTTTGCATTTTTATCTGCTGAAATTCTCACCCTTTTTTTTTTTCTTTCTTTTTTTTGGGTTCCGTTTGCTTAACATCACCTTGGAAAAACCCACAAAACGCACAGGACATGGAGCCATGCTGGGGAGCGGGGACTTGTCCCACTGCAGCCTGGGGTGTACCCAGTGGCACGGCCAGCCAGGTCCAGCTGTAATCCCAGGATAGCCCAGCTGTGCCGGGAAGGGGTTACCCAGGCTCTGTGCCTCGGCCAAGGGCAGCACCTGAGAGCCACAGTGGGCTCCTGCACTGCCCACCCTCATGCCTCATCCCATAGGGATGCTTCCCTATCCCTTCCCAGATGTTTGCAGGCACAACAGCCCTGGCACTGATCGGGGGAGCCAGCGGGTTTGCCCTTCACCTTGCACTGACAGAGTGGGAAGCAATAAGGGCTGTTAAAAGTTGCCGCAAATCTAGCCCTAAGTAATGTAGGTGCTGACATCCAGAACGTGCTCCAAGGGGGAAAATCCCCATGTTTGGGTGGTGAACACCCTCATTTTGTCCTGCCCTAACTCCCCCAGCAGTGAACCCATGCTAGATGGCATCAAGGGCTTAAATCAACCCATTTCGGTACTCCCCCATACCATCCATGCTGCTCCCCTACTTAGCCCCCTTTGCCTGCCTAACACCTAAGGGAGAGGGCTTCCCCCCGCGGGCAGCAGGGCTCTGCCTTCGCAGGGTTAAAGCAGCATGGTCCTTCTGCCGTGGGGTGAGACCCCAAATGCTCTTTTAACTGCCTTGAAGTGGCGTGCCGGCCTCGCAGCCCGCTGCCAGCGGGTGAGTCAATAGCACAATTTTAGCTTGGGCCGGGCTCCTCTCCCAGAGCCAGGCTGAGCCAAGGGAGGCACAGCTGCCGCCGAGATGGGATTTTAAGGTGGACTCTGGAAAAAAACCTGGGAGCCCCGTGGGGAGCACCGGAGGCAGGAGGGGAGCATGGAGCGGGAGTGCCATTCCCACCGGAGCAGCCGTAGTGGTGGGGTAACGCTGCTCTGGGCAGCACCCAGCCACTTGCAGAACAGGCAGCATGGCAGAGATGCAAAAATACAGATTTGCTATTTTTTGGGGGGGATGCTAAAACCCTGGGGAACACTGCCCAGCCATGGGGAAGGGGCTGGCAACCTCCTCCTCCCTTCGGCAGTGCCACCGGACGGCTGCCCCGTGGCCGTGCAGCTCCGTGGGCACGGTCCTCGCCACCTTCCCCTGGCTTGTTTTGCTTAAAATTGGGAGGTCTGAATTCCTGCTGGATGCTGGGTTTGAGATTCAGGAAAGGCTGGTCATCGGTCTCTCCATCCAGCGCTTCCAGGAGCGACAGGTACTTCCGATTCACGAAATGCGAGGTGGAAAAAAAAAATGCTTCAGGGGTCGGGGGGCTCTGACAACGCTAACAGAGCGAGGAACTGAAATTGCTGTCCCAAACCCAGCCTGGCTTCTGGGCCAAGTGAGCTGGGAATGTTAAAAAATAATCAGGAAGGTTTTCTAGACAGGAAAAAAAAAAAGTCCCAAACACATCCTTAGCCTGCGCCCTTACAAGTCCCTTAACTCTCCCCGCCTGCTCCCCCCCTTCCCCAAATGGGGAGGGAAATAATGTGTTTTTTTGCTTTGGTTTGTTTGGGGGGGTTGTTTGTTTTGTTTGTTTTAAAACCTTGGCCTCATTAATTTCCAAAAAAAATTTCCCCCCAATAAAAGGAAAACATGGAAAGAAAAACAAACTATTAGAAAAGAGAGGAGGGAGGAAATGTTATTTAAAAGGTTACCAGACCACATCATTTTCCAATGATATTATATACTCCCTGCAGTATCCAAAATATATATGGGCCTTAGGCCAAGAATGTGAAAAAAAAGAAGAAGAAGAAGAAGAAAAAAAAGAAAAAAAAAACACCCAGCGTAGACACAACATCTGGACAGAGGCTGAACAAAACCTCCATTTATCACACTTAATCCTGCAATGAAGCAGTCAACAGTTTACTTCTGTTTTGCTAATTTAGCTGCTTTCATGCTTCCAAAGTGGAAAAGCCAAAGTAAAAGCTTTGAATTAAGTGTCACTTTGTGAAGCTACTTCTCCTTTTTCTCTTTTTCAGAAAACTTTCTTCTCTGCTCTTTTTTTAATCCCATTCTTTTATTAATTCCACCTTCCTTACCCCCTCCTGCTTTTTCTTTTGCTTTTTTTTTTTTTTTTTTGGCTAGGATCAGTTAGAAAATCTAGTGGCACAGCCCATACGGACAAAGCCAGTGGCTGCTGGTACCCACAGATGTACAAGCAAACCCACCGAATCCTGCCCCGGTGCCCACCCCGTGGGGTTCGGTGCCCAGGAAGGGTACAGCGCCGGTGGGATTGATGGTGCTTCGGTTCCTCCAAAAGTCAGGGTCCCGGTTTAGCTGCCCAAATCCAGATGTGTGTGCCCCGAGCCAGCTCCCCAGGTTGGAAAAATGGGAGCCGTGCAGTTCGTATGGCCCGGGAGGTGTGTGGGCATAAACCTGCTCTCAGCCAGAAACCGCCTCGGAGGGGGTTTTCAATGGACAATTTGTTTTCTCCCATGCCAGTATGGGTGGCAAGGGCTTCTGGGGGTGAAATGTGCCTTTTACCCCAGGAATGGTTCAACTTTTCATTGAAAACCAAATCATACCAGGGCCAGGGCCCCCCTGCCCCTTCCAAAAAGGCAGTGACCACCCTGGGAAAGTCAGAGACCAGGGACCGGGCGCATCCCCCCACTCTCTTCCCGCTGCCGCGTTTTGGGGTGGCTCTGAGACCAACTTCTCTTCTCCCCTGAAAAAAAGCTCACATTTTCAGTAGAGAAAACCCTCATTTCCTGACCTACTGTGGTGCAAATATGAGTACGTACATATGTCTGCCTGCTATCTTCCACACCCACCGCTCCTAGAATTAATTACAGAGGCAGATTTTGCTGTGCTCGGAGAAGAGACTCTTCCTTCCAATGAGCTATAAAGTACCCGACACCCTGTTTGGGGGGTTGGTGATGACAACAACCACCACAGCATTAACCACAGCACATCTCCATCCCCCCAGGGGTTACGGACTCCCGAGGATTCTTGTTCAGCTGCTTAAAAATGGATCTGTGAGCCCAAATTCAGGCTCTTGAGCTGGAAAAATTTTGCCCGCTCAAGCTGTGTTGCCCAAAGGGTGAGTGGTTTGGGGCTCTCGGAGCAGAGGTTGGTTTGTTTCATCCCAGCGTTTAAAGTTAAGGAGCAAAAGCCAGTTTCTGTCAAAAATTCAGCTGTTTCCATCACTGGAACAGCATTACACAGGGTGCAGCCGAGCCAGTGCCGGGCACAGCCTTTGCAAGAGAGGAGGACGAAACATCCCTATATCTCCAGCTGGATGAAGGTATTTGCACATATCTGGTAAACACAGTTATTTGTCTGCTTTTGTAGCTTCTTCAGATTATTTTTGTTGTGTCAAGAGCAAAAAATACAACAAATATCCATCCTCAGAGGCTTAATTAATATTTGTTAAGACCAAAATAATAGCCTACATCTCAGGAACTGCAGGGTGTCCTGCCTCTTTCGAGCTGAACATTATTAGGCAACGCTTCGTGCAGCACGGGGAATTAGGTTTATTTTGGGGGCTGTCTGGTTCTCTGCTATTGTTATACGTATGGTATTGCCATCATTTCCCTCGACTTGATGCGGTTTCATGTGTGTGTCAAAGGCTGGCTTGTCTCTATAGACACTACTTATTACTGTTTTATAAACTGGAAGAATAATGAACTAACTAACTAAGCGAGTGCTTTAAGATCTGCAAAGAAAAAGTCTTGTGTGGTGTGAAATGCAAAAATATTAATAGCTTATCCAGAGTAGCTTGCTGGTCCTGAATGACGGTATTCAGAAGTGACACATGCTGCATACCTTGTCTAACAGACACATCAATACAAGATTAGATAAGGAACAGCACATTTAGGCTGTCTAGAACAGAAAAAAATGTACCTAGCTTTGAAAAACAGGAGTGGAAAATTGCCGGCACGCATGATATTGTTATGGCCTCCATCCCTGCTTCAATGGACTAATTTTATGAAAACACACATCGGTCTGAAACTAAGCAACAAGTCACCCTTCCATGTCTGACTTAACAAGAACCATGGGATTTCCTGTGCCCTTTGGGGGCAGATGTGCCATATGCAGAGCTAGTGTCCGCAGATATTAACACATAATAACGCGGGGCCCGTAATATTAATACGATGAATTTTGTCTGCCTGTAGGAGGGCAAAGCGATACAACTGAGCGAAGGGGTTTTGAAATGGGAGTTGCAAGTGGTAAAAGCCAAGCTTTTTCTTTTTGGAGGTGCCAGTTGCTGTTCACAGGGTGGCAGGCTGTGGGCTCCCTCCCGTAAGTGGTTTAGCCCTCACTTCTGATTTCTGGACCCAAAAGGGAGGTAAATCTGCCTGTGCTGGTCAGTGTGGCTTGGCTTCCCTTGGTGCGCGGTGTGATCATGCCACCAACATGTCACCCCCTGCATGCAACCCCCCAGGCTCCTGCCACCTTCAGAGCACAGCAACGTACATCTGCTTTGGGTGCAAACGGTAAAAAATTGCTCAGAGGCCTCTGGGCTCCTGGAACAGCCCTCTTAAAACTCACAAAGCAATATTAAAGTGTCACAGAATGAGCCCTTATTTGTTGCTTTCTGGACCGGCCCGTCAGCTTGAAGAACAGGCACTTCCCATTTTGCTCCATCCCAGCAAACATTTGCAAGGCTTTGAGCGATTTCCCTGCAGGGATTTTTCCCATTTCTTTCCAGAAGCTTGTCTTAGATGGAAACAAGAGAGTCATACTGCTGTGCAAAAGTTGTTCCCTTACATATCCCGCCCAATTCTGCCAGCTATAGACGCTGAAGGATATTTTGATATAACTTAGCGAATGCATCTTAGCATCCTGCCGCAAGCTTAGCCATTGTCAACTCCATCCATCCTAGCCAGCTGCTGATAATAAATAATCACATTATCTTTTCCTGCTTGCAAAGACAAGGTCTGCGCGCGTTTGCTGCCCAGGGCATGGCCGGACTGGGGACCCCCCAGCCCCGACTCGTGGAGGCCACGGCTGCGCCCGTGGTCCCTGAGGCTGTGCTGTCTCCCCGGCGTGACGTAACCACCGCCGCATTCCCACGGCTCTCCAGTGCACAGACAGACTATTTCAACCCTAGCATGTCGCTGCGGGGTCATCCGTTCATGTTTACTGTAGGGGAAGGAGGCCGCTGCAAACATTCCTCCTTGGTGCCTCACCCGGGCGGGAGCTCTCCCACCGCGTCGGGCAGTCCCGGTGCCCTGGGAAAGGCTGCCGGACGCAGAGCCGGCTCTGCCCGCCTCGCGCAGGTGCAGCCGGTGGGGAAAGGGCCCCCCTCTCAGAGGCCCTTTTGTTGCAATGAGGCTGGTGGCGTTCAGGATCAGACCCCTGAGCCTTCAGATGAAGGGCCTGACGATGCTGGTTCCTTCCTACGATGGAGCAGGCTGCATTTCCCCGGAGGCATGGCCATGCCAAGACCTCAGCCCCAATCCTTTTGCATCCTCACACTCAAGGTCTACTGCAACATCAGCACTAGGCAGGGAGTTATGGCCCCCAGCTCCATGCCCAAACCAGCGGGCAAATCCCCTCCTGGGGCCTTTGTCCCTGCTTGGTACCCCAGTGTGGTTAATAAATGATAGTCCAGTGAGCACTGTGAGCTGCAGCACCACTACCCAGCCGTTAGCATCGCTTCTCCAGGGTGACGAAGGCCCCCCTGAAGCTTTCTGGCAGGGAAACCCCCACACACCTGGCAGGAGCCACCCTCCATCCCCGCTGCCCCCCTGCCGTGCCACGGAGGAGCTGCCAAGGGAGAGCAGGAGGTGGACAGGAGAGGTCAGCGGGGAGAGCAACCACCCCAGCTGTGCTCATTGGGAGCAAATTTGGCCCTAGCTGGGAGAGGAGCTCAGCCCCTGAGCCAGGCGGGGACCATGGCTCCTTGGGCTGGTGCAACCGGGATGCTGGGCTGACACTTGGTAACCCCCTGACACGGAGAACAAATAGCCCAGTTGCCAAATCCATCCATTCCCCTCCATACACAGAAAGCATCAGCGCCCCAGAGACAGGGACTGTCAAATTTCACCAAAAAAAAAAAAATCCCTCTTCCTTCTCCTGTGCCGGGAGGAAAATTGCTTCCCCTCCTGCCCAGGCAGGACTCCTGGTGGGAGAGGGACCTCCGGAGCGTCCGGCTGCTGCATGGTTGGTATTTACAGAGGCAGCGCGGGGCTGCTGGGGCGAACGCTGTGCAAACAGGCTCCAGGAGGATCCCCCCGCCCTGGAGAGCCTATGGACTAATTGGAACAAAGGAAACCTTCCCAGAGGGGGAAAGGGGACAAAGAGCCGCCAAGTGCCTTTCCCAAGGCCACCTGTGGCAGGGATGGAGCTGAGGGGACATTTCCAGACCCAGTTGCTGGCGCTTCATGGTGGGCTCGGGGCCACCTTCCCCCCAGCAGCCTGGTGACACGGCGGAGAGTTAGCAGCCCTTGGCTGAGTGAGGTCTGGCGAGATGTTCGGTGAGCAGAGGGCACAAACAGGGGGGAAACGGGGAGCTAGTTTCTCCATGTGCCTGTTTTTTCCCAGATCCCCCCCCTTCCCTTGGCTGTGCTGTGCTAGTCCATGCAGACGCACCGCTCCGAACTTTCTGGCCTCTCTTATAAAACATCTCAGCTGGGGGAGATGCTGCTGAGCCCGGCTGCCAGCCGCCAGCCCAGCCTCATCCAGCAAAGCCCCCCACAAAGAGTCCGAGCAAGGCACCCCCCAGTTCCTGCTCCTCTGCCACCTTACACGTCCCCATGTATGCCGAGAAACCCCAGTTTTGCTGCTTTCTGCTAAGAAAAGTGAGGCTCTGGTTCAGACAGTTTTGTGGCATCAAACACTTCGGCCCAAAGGGACAACTTGCAGCCAGAACATCTCCTCCACCGGCAAACGCCAGCCGGGGGTCCCTGGAGAAACACCTCCTTTACCCGGCCCAAGCCACCGGCTTCACCTCCGCATCTGCTGACGCCTTAGCGCAGCCTCTTTAAGGTTGTTGTCTCATGCAGTTTTCTTTTTTCATATTTAATATTAATAGTAATGACTGTGGCAGTAAGATAATAAGCTTCAGTCAGATTAGAAGGGGGTCAGCTCTTATCTGTGACTGTTGAAGACGCATGTCTTTCACCTGCTCCTTTAATATCCCCCATCTTTCATTCCTACCGCTGAGCCCCCTCCCACTGTCCTAGAACAAAAGGGGTATTATTGTCCAGGGTCTTTTCAGGCTGGAGCCAGGAAGACCTCCTCCTCCCCCAGCCGCTCCCCGAATGTGCAGCAGTTTGAAATGAGCCTTTTTCCTTCCCCGGCAGGAGATTAGCTCGGTTTGACAAGGCGGTGAACTTTAGGCAGGGTGAAATAGGGTCTCCTTGGGGAGTGGAGGCAGTTCAGCCCTGACTAATTCTGACAAAGAGAGGCACCAAAAAAAAAAAAAATCTCTGCAAAAAAAAAAATTAAAATAAGAAAAACAACTGAGCTGGAGAGGAGGCAGGGAGGGGGAGGCTGGGGGGAAGGAGGGAGCGTGGAGGCCGCGGGGAGGAAGGAGGGATGGGAGGCCAGAGGGCACGTTCCCGAGCGGGGCTGGGCTGGAGCTCCTGGGTTTGCTTCCTTGGGTCTGGCTTGGAGGAGGGAATCGCCTCCCTGTGCCTCCCCGGCCACCCTGCCACTGCACGGATTCACCAGGATTCACCGGGATCCTGCTGCTCGGGGTTCACTTTCTCCTGAAATCCCTTTTTTTTATATTTGTAAAAGTTCTTTGGAAACCCTCTGAAATTAACACAGTGGAAGCGGTACCCAAGACTCGCAGCTTTTGTTTAAAATGCAAAAAGAAGCATCAAGCTGCTGTGGCCAAGGTAGATGGTTTAAACAAACAAAAAAAACCCCACACCCCAAACCCCACAAAATGAAAATCAGGATTTGAATGGAAAGAAACCAAACTGATTTCATTTCAAAATGCTGTTTGTGCGTCAGAGGCCTGAGTTTGTGCAGAGACTTGTGATCGTGACGTGCCCAGGGTGGGGAGGGTGTGGATGGAGACGGGGAGTGACGTAGGTAAGGGATTAAAGGAGAGAGGTTGGCAGAGGAGAAAGCAAAGCGTCTCACGCTGCAGTATCTAGTCCAGGGGTGCCTTCCATCACAAACAGGCTTTAAAGTGATGCAGGAAAGGGTCACAAGAACTGAAAGAAGGGAACGTACCCTGCAGGGTTTGGAAAGTGGTGGGGGCTGGCAGAACACTGAGGTACTTTATGTCTCAAGGCTCAGGGCAGAGAAAAGGGAAGATTTTTCTGTGGCCTTACACTGGCACAGTGATGGTACCCTGTGCCAGTGGAGCCTCACATAGTGGTTCTTATAAATATGGATGGAGAATCAACTTGGAAATATCCTGGAGTGTTTTCCTGGGTCAGCAAGGCGTGGGGAAGGCACTGTGCTCATCTGCAGCTGAGAAACTTTGCCGTTTAACCAGGCTTTTAAGGTGCAAATGTTTGCAGATGAAAAGTTCTATGTCAGTCTTCCCCAGTCTGCATGTGGATACGCACAAATACTCCGTACGCATCTATATGTGCACTCTTGCGCACATGTGCACGTACATCTGCCCTAACTAGGATAAGCAGGCACATGACACGAGGTCTTGGCACTCTGAAACCCCCCATCAAAGAGGGAAAGAGGAGGAAGGGGCTGTGTAGACAAGCTCGTGTGCAGGAGAGGTCTGATCCAGCAGCGGAGACCAGGACAGACCTCAGGTTCTGGGTGAACTCATCTCTCAAAGTGCCTTTTGAGCCCGACAGAAAAAGGACCCAAATGCCAACTTGTCCCCGAACACACCAGCAAATTGTCACTCGGGATGTTCCAGTCTGAGCTCTGGGTTTGGATTCAGGACCTAGACAGCAAACCAGGGCTGCTGTCATCAGTTCTTGCCCGTGTCCTGGCCCATTTGTGCGCTAAGGTGCTTTCCTTGGTCAGCACCAGCCCTCCTCCCAGCCTGCTGCTGGCTCCCTTCGCTGGCACCCACCTCCAGACCTGTAGCACCCGTGTGTCTCGCTGCTGCAGGCTGCAGGGGGAGGTAAGGACCCCCAGCAGTGCGCCCCGGCAGGCATCACTCCTCCGCCCTTCCCTTTGCTCCCGGTGTCCCAGCCCCTGTCCTGCAGGGCACGTCGCATTGTGCAGGACATTTCCTGCCAGTGGCTCGGCAAACCCCTGAAATCTCCCCGTCCTGCCAGGAGATTCCTCCCTAATACTCATTAAGCCGCTTGCAAATCCCTGGCTGAACATGGCTGCACAAGTTTAATAAAGCAAAAGACAGATGCCATCAATCATGTGGGTCCGCCACACATCTGGGGGAAATCCAGGGCCATTACTCTCCTTTCTTCTCCCCACCTTCACGTCCCAGCAGTCAATACCCCCAGAGTTAACGCAGGACAGGTCTGCTCCCCTCCCTGGGCTTGCTGCACCCTCTCCGCTCCTCCACCCCCCGGGTCCTTTCCCTGCCACCGCTCCCCATCACCTGAGCCCCAAACCCTGCACAAGTGCTAAAGGGGCTTTACACGCTGCATAAGCTGTTTTCCTCTGGGCAGTGGGATTTCCAACTTGCCGTCAAATTTTTGCTCTTTAAAATGACCAGGGAAATCCCCACGAAGGGACCTCAACACCCCGTTTTGGTTGTGCAAAGCAAGACGGGGGCCAGAGGGAGGAGGAGAACGGGGAAAAGGCACAGGGGGCAGGGGAAGAGAGCAGAGGCTGGTGCTTTACCCTTGTACCTCCGCATTGCACGCTTTCTCCCATTTTCAGCATTGCCTCCTGCGTGGAAGCGGTGGGAGTGGGGAGGAAGACGATCCCTTCAGCAGGGCTCAACACGTAGGTTTTTGGTTTGAATTCAGACGATGGCACCTATGCTCCCCATCTGGAACAAATCCACACCTTGACTCAACTGCTTCCATCAGGTGGGAGACAACATTTATTGAGCAGATGTTCACTTTGGAGGAGTCAGGACCTCGCTGGTG
Source organism: Falco peregrinus (assembly GCF_023634155.1). Classification (NCBI taxonomy): domain Eukaryota; kingdom Metazoa; phylum Chordata; class Aves; order Falconiformes; family Falconidae; genus Falco; species Falco peregrinus. Next base: position 4,109,602 of record NC_073736.1, on the reverse strand, counting down.
TGTCTGAGCAATGCACCGTCTGAGTATGCACTTCATTTGGGAAACGTGGCTTGCTTTTAGCACAGCAACCCTCTGCTCTGCCTCAGAGACAGGTTCACTAAGAAGAGCTCCTATTTATTTGTTTTACAAGTTCCTGCCTTTCTAAAATCCTTATTTAAAAACACAGTTTGCAGCTAACCAACTCATCACGGTGCAACGGAGCTCACCCTCACACCAGTCCTCCAACGGACTCTGGTTTCTTTCTGCGTTTTTGCAGCCCCGATAGTAAGGTGAGAGGCAGGTGAGAAAAGCTGATGGGTGGATTGATTGATCGATCTGCCCTGCTTTCTTTCTAGGCGATCAGAGATAACTTGTCATCTGAGGGTGACAAGGCTGCACGCCCTGTGAATGTTGCAGTGTTGGTGTGTGCACACGTGTGGATCTGGGGTTTGCAGGAGGCTTTGTCTCGGTGGTGGAGGATTAGTGAAGGGCCAGTGGTCACTTGGTTTTGGATCGGTACTCACAGCTGTGCTTATTTCCCTACATCTCCAGGTTGAGCTGGTGTCACCAGGAGGACACGGCCTCCTCGAGGTCTTTCCTATTTCCAAGTGTGGGTGGTAGCACAGTTTAGGCGAGGAAAAGCTGCCTGGGATGGAGAATAGCGGAGCAAAGGGGCATTTCAAGATCCTTATTAGCCTAAAATCAGGCCAAGCCACATGGTCAGGCAGACACAACTTCCAGAGAGCCTCGAGGCCATGACGAGGGTGGCAATTAGCACTGCAGGACAACGGACATGTCCCGCTTCTGCCTCAAACCTGCCGGAAAGTGAGGATTATACCTCTCCTCTCGCCTCATCCCTGGGCTGCGACGGGAAATTCCTGTCTATTTGCTTGGTGTTGAGACCACAGGGAAGCCAGGAAAATAGCCCAGCAGGAACCACTGCTTAACTAAAGCTATCTGTTAAATAAAGTGGTCTTTAAAGGTTTAGCGAGGCTCTTCCCCCACCAAGTCTCCAGGGCTCGTGCTGTCAGCCGTCCCCTGGGTGCCGGCAGCGTTGCCTTGACTGGCAGCTCCAAGTGATAGACAAATAGATCTGGCAGGCAGGACGGCGCTTTGGCTCCCGCACAAAGTTCTGCCAACTGCCAAACACGCTTCTCATTTCTATTTTGCAAAAGCCTCAATGTGTATTTATTAAAAAAAAAAAAAAAAACAACAAAAACCACCACCACACACAACAGAGGGATGGAAGGATTTGATGATCTGATCTTTTTATGCATGCCCGTGCTTATGAACGAGGATGTGTTATTGACTAATACAGCGTCATGGGACTGGAATAATGTGTGGGGTTTACTTCATTTTTGTCTCCATCAGCGACAGAGGGATCCAAACATGTTAGAGCCGAACAGTTTAGTGCATCCAGCTGGGATGTCAGGGCTCCCGGGTCCCTTTCCCAGATTGGGGAGGGTGAATCTGTGTGTGGATACAGGGCGTGCAAAAGCCAAACTCTTCCCTCAGCCCTGTGAATGGCTCAGGGTGGCAACTGGGACAAGTCACCCCAAGGTGTGCAGTGCTCTTTCCCCAGCAGTTGATGGGGAGGGTGGTAGCTGTTTCCCAACAGGCTGATGTTGAAGTGGAAAACATTACCTAAAGGTATTGAGATGAGCAAAGGCCGGCTTCATGACATCCTTCAGCCCAGCACAGGGATTTATGATGGTTAGATGTGCTCGTGGCTTGTCCTCTCTTGTCCTCCTCGTGGTGACCCTTCCTCCCCACAGGCTTCCACCTCCCTCCTTTGGCTCAGACCACACCGACAAACCGGGTACAAGAGGATGCAGAGCAGAGAAGCCCCAGATGGCCCGTTTCATCCCCAGTGCTGCTCTCCACCGGCACAGGGAGGGAAGCGGCTGGGCCGGAGCCCGTAAGGAGCCCGGCTGATTCCAGCAGGAGCCGCACAGTCCGGCCGGGCTCCGGCGTGGGACACCCGCCAAGTCACACATGTGGGATAGATTAGCCACAGTGGCTTAGAGGGGCTTCTCTCGCTGCCACTCACCTATCCGCCCGTGTGGCAGAGGGGATGGCAGAAAGGTTTTCACAGCTGGAATAAATTGCAGGGAGGAGGAGGAGGAGGGGTTTGGGAGAGACAAAAAACAACATTGAACTCAAGATGGAAGAAAGACAGTATTAGCGGAGGTAATGGAGAAAATATGTGTGTGTGTGAGAGAGAGGGTATTTTATTTACAGTCTGTTTGTTTGGTGTTGCCCACACACGGTGAAAGCTGGGCAGTGGCTGGACTCCAAAATCCCAGCAGGCGCTTTGGCTTGGAGAGGTAAGGAGAAGTAGAAAGAGGGAAAAAGAAGGGAGGAGAGAAATACAGAAAAAAGGAGAAAGAGATGGGATTAGGAAAGGAAACGATCGAGCAGCCCTTGTTTGGACAGTGAAGGCATTTAGTGGATGGGGTGATGGCAGATCGCAGGGACTGCGTCTGCCTCTGCTTGTGGTGGAGATGACCCGACAGGGAGATCCCTGGATGTTTCCTTGCCCGCTCTGGCAAAATGTTGCAGTTGGTGCAGTCTTCCTCAAGGGATTTCAGTGCCAAAAAGCACTCTCCATCCTTCCAGAGCTGAGCCAGCCATGGTTCCTGGGCACAGGGTGCCTCACCCACGCTGCTGCCTGGCACGTGAGCAGAGGTCTGGGGGATGCTGCCGCAGCCCAGTAACACCAGGGTGCCCTGCAGCACCGTGAGCACTGCCGCAGGCATGCAGAGCCAATAGCCCAGCCCTCAGAGCTTGGGTTAGGGGCAGCCAGAGCTAAGCATCAACAAGAAAACTGGGTGCAAGCTTTGCCCTTCCCAGGAGATCCCTGGATCCAGCCACGGCTTCTCCCAGCACAGTGGAAGTTGCTTCTTCCCAAGTCCTCTCTATCTGCTCCCCATTGACGGTGGCACAAACTTTAAATGACTGGTCACTAGTCAAAGGGCTGGTAATTTACCCAGCCATCCCCTCTGAACTCGTTGCACTTCAGATCTGGAGAGCCACCCTGGGACTGCACCTCCCACCAGGACCCTCGACGTCTGCCTTGGCACAAGGGGAGGGCAGAGGAGGAGGGGAAGATGCATTTGGTGACAGTGGCATTGCTACCCAAGGAGCCCCAGCAGCCTTCACTGACCGCTCTGTGCATCCCTGGGGAGGGATAAGACAACGCAGAACTCCCCAGCGAAAGGTTTTATTCTTCACCCTCTCCCCCCGCCCCATCTCATGAAATATTGGAATTAATATAATAACACACCTTAATAATATTATCTCTTGTCGAGTCCATAAAAGTCCCCTCTTGCATTACGGCATTTGAGAGACTATTAAGTTTTAAGGCCACGAGACCTCCGTGAAGGAGAGAAGTCATTTCCATTTTTTTCTCTCTTTCGAGGGTGCTGGGGTTTATGGGGCAGTCAGCAACTGGGATCGACGAGGCTTCTGCATGGCAGCACTGGGGCCACCACACTCGCTGGGGAGGGCAGGGCCCAGGGCAGCAGTGGTGTGGGTCCTGGTACGTCCCCAAGGATGGGGTTTGCAATAACGCGGGCTGGAGTGGTTGATTTTTTTTATTTTTTGCACTTGGTTCTTCCCAAATCCCAGGCTTTCTTGCAGAGACAGGTGTTTAGGGGAAAACTAGGCAATGGCTTTGACACCCAACAGTGTGAGGACGTGGGATGAAAGAGGCAATGGGCTTGAGATCCTGTTGTGCATTTTTATCCCCCTACATGTCTAAGCATGCAAATATCCCAGCTGAGCGCAAAGTAACTGGACAACTGAAGCATCCCATCCCTTGCTCCAGAGCAGACCTGTTTGTTATTTATTCTGTATCTCTCCAGCACTATGGCGAGAAACGTGGTAAATATTTTCACTTCTATCCCACAGGAAAATAACTCACCTGTCCTGTCTGCCTGTGCTGGTTCTGAGCTCATGCAAGCGCAGAAATAACACCCTGGTCACCTGAACAGTCCTGCATGGGCTGGGCAAAATGACCTTGTCCTTGGGGAGGCTTGGTGCACACGCACAGATTGCAGAGACAGGCGGAGCGGGGAGACTGCTTGGGGGTTTTTTGTTCCAAAACTCAGTCCAGAAGTGATCTGAGAATTCATTCCCCAAAATCCAGAGCTCCAGGGATGCTGGATGTCGGGTCACTGCTGCTGGCTAGGATCTGGGGGCTATTTGGCTCAAATCACTTACTGCTCAGCCAGGAGGTGCAGAGCTGGGGCTATTTGCAAGCAGGTACTTTGGCATGCTCATGGCCTCGCTGACAAGTGGATACCTCTGTTTATGCGGCCCAGAATTGCATTTGGATTTAGATTTAGCAAAGCACTTTGTCTCAAGTGCTTCTCGCTAAGCAGGGATGGACTTCACCCCGCTCTCCGAGTTAAGCAGGTGCTTGTGCACGTCGCTGAATTGGAGGCACCGCAACTGTAGTGGCTACAGAGCAAACACAGCCACTCGCTGCTGAGTTTTCCTGAAGGCAGGATGGTGCCCTCCTGCCAGCCCCAGGACACGAGTTGCCATCCAGGCAGGCTGGCAGTGTCCGCCAGCTCCCACCGTGGTGAGCAGGAGCCGGGCCGTGCTTGCAGCGGTGTGTGACTGCAGGTGAGGGGAACGAAATGCAGCCCTGCGGCGTGATGGAAGTGAACGCTCCCCCTTTGAGGCAGGTCTTGCAAAAATGCAGAGGGTGGAAAATTCAGCATTTTGCATCAAAACGGGTGCAGTGACTGCACCCAGCACAGCCTGAGATGCCTTCTGCTGAGAGCGAGCGGGCAAGATACAGGGGGGGCGTTGTGCGCTCTCCCTTTCGTTTCTTCTCCCCCTCATTTGAGAGTAAAACATCAACAGGATGAAAATGCTAAGACCTGATGCTTGTGGAGGGCAGTGCAGAAGCTGTAGATGACAGTGGTGGTGACACAAAGGTGGTTTGTGTTACCTGGGGCAGCACCTCTTCAGAGAGAGGCACTCAGCCCATGTGTGCCAGGAGAGAAAGGGTTTTGCAGAATTTACGGTTAATCGTGTGCTAGTGTTTGGGGGTTTCCTTCACAATTTTTATGCGTTGTAAGGATTTCACAAGTTGTCCCCAAAGAGAAGCAAGGGTTTGCAGCCCAAATTTGACGGTGCAGTGGGAAGACAGGAGGACCTTCACTGAAAGGCAAAGCGGATAAAAAACAAAGTGAGAGGCGCACATCAGTAATAATGGTCCCTCAGTGAGCGAAAGCAAGAGGAAAACCAAAGTGAATGATGAAAGGAAAGGACAATGTAAAAAATTCTTCCCTTTTAGCAGGAGTATCATACTGGTTTTAAGCAGCTGGTTAGATTCAGAGAACTATTTACTCCAGACTTCTGCCTCTGCTGAAGGCGACAGAGCTGTTTGTGATTTACCCCCCGGGTTAAGGAGCACCGATGCGAAGGATTCAACCTGCCGTTTCCCGGGCTGCTCCCCCAGCCTGCGCCACACAGGGAGCTCAGCATCGGCACTGGGATCGCAGAGTTTCGGTTTTCTCGCTTCTGTTTGCTGTGTTGCCAAAGAAGGGGCTCATGAGAAATGTACGGGTTTTTCCTAAAGCATAATTTCACAATGATACAGCATTACAGATAAACCTCCACCTTCACTAAAAAAACAAATAAAACATCCTTCCGATTGCCAAGAAGAGTTTGACAATGTGACCACTGCAGGCTCAAAAAACCAGAAGGCCAATTAAAAAAAAAACCCTTTCACATTTATTATTATGTAAAATCTCATGCTCTTTAGGGCAATCTCATGATTATGAAGGGGTCAGGGGAACTGATTTATGATTAGAGAGCTCTTGGCATTGGCAATATTGTATATGTTTTAATTTTGAACCTTAATAATCCATCCAATATGCAGCACTTGATCATGACACTCATTTCTCACATATAATTTTCCAAGACTCTACACATCCACCTTCACCTTCTCTCTAACATATACACCCGCCTGCGCCGCACCGAGTAGCTGTTAAACCTGCTCCCTGCGCCAAAGTCAAACGCAATCCAACTTTTCCGTTTTGAATCAACCCTCCCCAAAAAAGCCCAGCAGGACACGGTGCCGATGCTATGCCGCACAGCCCCGGCGTGGCTGTGAGCAGCGTTTCACTCCCCTTTCAAGGACCAAAAAGAGCTGCTTTCTGCAGCAGTGCTAAAGCAGCCAGTGCTTCTCACCAAGTGGATGTTTCTACCTAGATGAAGGGAAAGCTAGGCATTTGTCTGGATTATTTTTGGTGAATTCTTCTCCTGAAAGAGAAAAAGAAATCCTGACTTTCTAAAATCTTGTATTTGTAAAGATACATTGCTTTTGCTTGCTAATGTTGGTCGTGAGATGCCTTGTGCCTTGCACAGAAGCATCAAATAAATACTGCCGAGAGAGTGTCTTGGGCCACGGTGCCTCAACATGAATCACATTAAGACCCGTGGGGTCTTCATCCACTGGGGTGAAAGAAGGGGAAATCAGGGCTGGTGGATTAATACCAGGCTGAGGAAGAGACCCCACTACCCTGGAAACTCTGGTCAGGGAGAACACACGAGCCTGTTGGCGTATAGCTGGACGGAGGCGGCTCGAGGTCTGTCCTGCTCTGATTTAACAGGATTCCCTTTCAAACAAACCCAAGACGCAACTTCCCTGCCCAGGATGCCCTCCTCGCCTCCACGGCCGTCTCCCCTCTCCTTCTCCCATTCGAGATGTTTATTTAATTGTTTTCCCGACTCCTCAGTGGCAGCGCTTCCCTGCCATTAAACCCTGCCATCCGCGTTCTGACTGTGTAATTTAAAGCTATAGTTAAATTATGACTTCTCTGAACCTGTTGTGGCACTGACGCATAACCCTAATTAAATGATCGCATCCATTCTAAAGCCAGTCTTTTCTCCCCTCAAACGTTAATTACAACATAAGAGGCTTTAATGGCTCGCCTCACCTCCAGCTCCTCGAAAGAAAGGTCATGCGATTAATTTTCGTCATTAATCTTTTCCCAATGTGGACATTGTGCTGTCACTGGAGCCTATTAAACCCCCTTTGTCCCCCTCCCCTTCTTCTCCCTTCTCCCCCCTTCATTCCTCCCCCCAACCTCTAAGTGAATGAGAGAACAAAAATATTTAAGCTCCACTTTGCCTCTGGTGCTTTCTTGGGGTGAGCGGGGCTTGGGACGGCGGCGGTGGAAGATGTGCTGGGAAATGTCCCACATCCCACCATTGACCAGAGAGCGGGCTGAGGGTGCGGAGGCTGCTCTGCTGCCCAGGAGATAATCTGGGGGTGTCGGGCCCCCCTTGAGAGCTGCACAGGGCCCTGGAGTGGCAACGTGAAGGCATGGCCACCTCCTTGGTGATGGAGGCTGCTGAGGCTTTGGTGGGGGCAACTGCCAGACAGACCTCCAGCTAGCAATACACGGAGGGTTCCAGGCAAGGGGGCACAGGGCAGTGGGAGGGATGCAAAGAGGCTGCGGAGCCCATCCATGCCCAGCCGAGGTGGGCCAGGTACTGGGAGCAGAGCTCGCCGCCGCGGGAGGGTCCCTGGGGCACTGCAGCTGCTGCAGGCGCTGCTGCTGGTGGGGCCTGTTTCAAGACCCTTTTTTTCTTCTTCTTCTTCTTCTCTTTTTTTTTTTTTTTTTCCTTTTTTTTTTCCAAAGGAAATGGGCGTTTTTCTAAACTCCACAAAATCGGTTTCAGTGACTTAATCCCTTGAACCTTGGAGCAGGTCTTACTTCAACCTGCACCAGGCAGGTCTTGCTTCTTGGAAGATGGGCGGGTGGGGGGCGGGAGGGGAGCGGAGCACACGTTTAGCTAATTTGCAGTATTGTTTCAGCTGAAACGAGGGTCTGAATAATTCCCTTTTATGCAGGGTGACGTAATCGGGGAACAAGTTGCTGCACGGTGGGGGCTGGCAACTCACATGGCACCGTTCGAAATGGCTGCTTTAGGCAAAAAAAAAAAGCCCCAGGATCCGTTGTGCAGCCGAGTCCAAACAGCGCCGTGTCCCCGGACTCGCGGCATGCCCCAGTTTGGAGGGGCTGAGAGCGCTCCTGAAGGGTATGACCCACTTCCCAGTCCTCCCTCCAGCTCGCTGACATCCTTTCTTCCCATTCCCAAGGGTGACGACTCATGGGGGAAAATCCTGGAGTATTTTAATAAAGAGGAGACAGATGGTAGTCACCTCGCTGGGTAAATATGTTAGTGGGAAGTGGTCCAATACCGCGGTGATGAAAATAGAATAGGAGAGAGATGAGATTATCCTATTTTGACCAGGATCCTTCCTTCAGCGTACCGCTACATGGCTCCTTCACGCCCTCAAGGGTCTCTCTCTGGATTTAGACACCTCCCGGCGCACGTGCTGGATCCAAATCCCTCTCCCGGCAAAGGGCAGGGCGCTCGCAGCCCAGCCAGCTCACCGCACCTCTCCGCCAGGCTGTGAGCTCCTCCTGCGCTCCGGGTTTGCCTGTGGCTGGTCCCCGTCTCATACTGCAGGCCTGGGGCGAGCCAGGCGAGGAAATCCAGGCATGCTTTAAGCAGGGGATTTGTTGATAGCAAGGGCAGGGTAAACAGCTCGGGGTGGGGCTGGCAAAATCCATCTCAATTTGGGAATTTGACCAGGCACTCCTTGGAAGGGCAGAGGCTCGGGTGCCCAGCCTGTCTGGGGTGTCTGTGGGATGCAGCCACATAAATAGAAATCTCTGCTCCTTGTGAGCCCTTTGGGCTTCTTCCCATGCGCATTAGAGATGGTGAAATTCCCAGAAATGGGTGGTGAGTAGTCTCGGGAATGAGCAGACACAGCCATACTCCCGGAGCCCCGTCACATGGAAACCCACAGTGAGGGGACCTCGGTGCCTCCCACATGGTGAATTCAGCTGGTAAATACCTGATGTTGTGGGAAGGAGTTCAGTGTGTGGCTCTGGGGCTAAAATCAGCTCCATGAACTGCCAGAGGATCCTTTCCACTGAAAGAAGCCTGGAAAGAGCCCATGTGGAAATGCAGAGAAATCAGGAAAGCATCTGGATGCACGGCCCGGGGCTTCGCCAGTGTCTCTGCACAGCCTGGGATGGACAATGGAGTTACAGGGGAAAGAGGGAATGGCAAGCGTGAAAGCAGCATCCCAAGCTGGTGCAAATGACTCCAGTTCTGCCGAGATCAACAGACCTGAGCTGATTTTCACTCACTGGGCCCTTCTCACCTTGAAGGATGCTAAATTGCTTGATAAGAGAACGGCAGCCAAAATATGATTCCTGCGCAAGCCTCAGACACTATAATAATAATTGATACATTTCCGACTACCACTTTATTTTTAGAAAATAAACAGCTGATGGATAAAAGCCTTCCCATAAGCTCCTGTGCACTAGAGCACAGGAACATTGCAGTGTGTGTCCATGCACCGACGTTAAATTTCGGATCAACTACAGAATATAACTGTGGTCTCCATACAAAGAGGTGAAAAAAGGGATTTTTATCCCAAGACTAATTTTGGTTGCAGTTTCTTTCTGTGCATTTCTCTCACATGAGTGAGACAGGGAGCGAAAGGGCAGCTGGAGATGTGTCAGCAAGCACAAGTCCTCTTTCAAGACATGTTGCAGTCATGGACACGGCTGGTTAGGTGGTGGCCTGTGGACTGGTGTTGGTCCAACTGGACCTGAACTGGGTGACGTGGCTGTGATTTAGCTTGGCGAGTGCTCACTCCATAAATACAGGTGGAGGCAGCTCCGGGCTCGGGAAAGGCTGGGCAATTTCTGGCTTGTTCAAGGGAAGTCTTTTTAGTCTCTGATGTAGGTGTGTTTCTTCTCCCCCTTAACCAGCCATCAAGGGGAAAAGCAAAATCCCTCAAAAGAGATTTGAGACTGCAGATTTTTTTTCAGGAAATTAACAACTGAGTCACTGTCAAAAGTTGGGATAAATTTCTTCATGGCTGGACAAAACTAGCCAGCTGAACCAAAGGGAGATATAACTGCAACAGGGTTAATAATGCTAGTATCAACAGCGTAGAGGTGCTACGTTGGTGTGGGGGCTCTCTGTGCCAGCAACAGAAGCAGAAATCACTGCTCCCCCCAGTCTTTATGTTGCAAAATGACAGCCTGGAGACCCGTGCCCCTCTTTCTGCAGAGATAGGTTTGCCACTATAAAATCCACATCAGGATTTCTGACACCCCAGGTGCTGAGGCGATCCGGTACTTGCAGCTTAGATGATCATAATGGTTCTTCCTAGCTTTAAAAGCCAGTGACTAGGAAAATTCAGCTCTGAAGCCGGGTCTGGTTTCTAGCCCCTTGGAGGTAGCGCTGCAGAGCCCAACCCAGCTCAGCTGGGAGCGGTGGGACCCACGTGCAGGTCTGAGCCTCTCCGGACATCGAGGAACAACGATATATTTGCGCTCATCTCTAAACATTAACCAAAGTTAGGGGGATAAAGGCAGGCAGCAAGGCGACCTGGGTTTTATGTTGTGTTTTCTACCCCAAAAAACACCCTTGACCCAAACCACAGGCGGGAGCTGGCAGCGGGGCAGCGCGCACCAAGGCACACCAGAAGCAAAGCAAGCTGCCGAGACGGAGACCCTGGCTGGCAGCAGATGCCTGCCAAGGCTCCTGCCAAAACACTCTCGCACCGCAGACAATGGCAAAACCCCTCTCGCTTCACACCACCGGCTGCCAGGAGCCTGCCCTGGCTCGGACACCCTGCTTTTTTTTTTTTTCTCTTTGTCCCAAGGACATTGGGGACATCACGTCCGCAGTGCTCTGTGTAGCAGGATAATAATAATTAATAACCATTAGCAACAATAAGGATAATACCAGCGCCAGGCCGGACTGACTGTGCAGAAGAGACACTTTTTTTTTTCCACTTTAATGAAAACAATGATTTGACTTTGAAGAAAGTGACTTTTTTTTTTTTAAGTGAAAGCTGAATCCGCTCCCCTGCCCCCCCGCACACTCCTTCTTCGCCCCCTCCCTCTTTTTTTTTTTTTTTAACTCTCCTTTTTTCTTTTTCTTTTAATACTCTGCGTTCTATCATGCAAATCCCCTTTCAAATTATGAGAGTATTAGAGCCATCAGCGGTAATGTCACCGCCACAAAATGAGAGCAGGGACTTAAGCACCTAACGAACAATGAAATGTGCGAGCCCTGGGACAGGACAATTAAGAACTGGGCTTAGCCAGCCAGGGAAATTTATTGCTATCAAATCCATATTTCTATTTTCCCCCTGAACAGTAACCTATTTGAATATGATTAAAGGGTTTCATTAGAGCTGAGAGAAAGGCCCGTGTCCCGCCGTTCCCTGTGAGCTCACAAACACGTGCTCTGCAGACCGCGCTTTGGGGAGGAGGAGGATGGGGAAGGAGGGGAGGAAGGAGAGGAGACACGCGTGGGATGGATGTCCGGGGTCACTGGTTCCAGAGAGGGACGAGGGTGCTTGCTGGGAGCTGGACCACTGGCACGGGCCTTTCCAAGAGCAGCAGCATCCAGAGATGGCTCTTGCTGTGCTGCTGGCATCCCTGAAGGTGCTCGAGCGGTGAGGGGAGCAGAGCTCGTGGGAGGCTGTGGTGCTGGGGAGAGAGGGAGGCAAGAAAGGAGCCACGGGGCAGGCAGGAGCCGGCACCCGCTGCCCACTGGAGGGGCCCGGCATCTCAGGGTGCTGATGAAAAATGGATACATCAGGGATTTCGGTGGGAGCCAGCAGGGTGACCCCCCCATCCCCACACACCCGCTCAGTGCATCCTCGGTGATACGGGCTGAGCCGTGCCCATTCTTGTGGGCACAGCACGTCACCAGCAGCTGGGTGACTTGGGGACGAGGCACAGTGCAGACATGTCCGGGTGTGCGGACAGACACCCCCTCCTCCCTTCCCCACACTCAGGGTCTGTCTGAACAGTCGTTCAGGAGGTGAAGGAGAAGAGAATAAGGTTTGGCCAGACACAAACGAGCAGTGAGGAACACCTGAAACCCCAGACTATTTCACAGTTGTTTTCCTGTCCCTCAAAGGAGGCTATTTGTGTCCCGGGCAAACCCATATCACCATGCAAAACCCTAAAAGCACAATCACAAGAGCTCTGCAGTCTAATCACCTATCCTGCCTTTTAGCTGGAGCCCACTGTTATCATCAGCTCTGGAGTTTTCCATCACTTCAAAGCTTTAACACCCCTAATGTTCACTATTTTTGCTGTGAGGAATCCTGTCCTCTGCTATACTATTTATTTACTCACTATTTCCACACTACAGTATGCTTATCACAAGAGCCAAGTCCCAGTTCACTAAATCTTTTTTCAACTGAACATTACTTTCTGGCATTTGCAAGCTCGATCGAGTCATTCATTTTTTGCAACGAATGCTTTTTGGTCTTGCTGTAGAGCCCATGTCACCCAAACGGACACGGGAGCTGGGATGGACAGAACTGAGACTGAGGGAGCAAAGGGGAAGGTGTACTGATTTCTTCAGCTTTGGAAAATAAAGTACAGAACTTTTTTTTTTTTGGGGGGGGGGGTTAGTGGGTGAGAAAGAAAGAAAGAGAAAGAGAAGCGAAAAAGAAAGAAAGAAAGAAGGAAAGAAAGAAAGAAAGAAAAAGAAAAAAAAGAAAAAAGAAAGAAAAAGAAAGAAAAAGAAAGAAAGAAAGAAAAAGAAAAAGAAAGAAAGAAAGAAGGAAGGAAAGAAAGAAAGAAAGAAAAGGAAGAAAGGAAGACTAGGTCTGTCCCCTTGTGTACCAGCTTGAATCATTCAATACATTTGCTCTCTGCCATTGACACTTTGCTTGTAATTCATCCAGAAGGCAACAACAACACAAGGGTTTGTGATGCTGTTTTCCTGCTGTTATTTCTGGAAGAGTTTGGCCGATAAGAGTGCATTTCCCACCTTTCCAAGGCAGTTGATCCCCAAGTCACTGTTCTGCCAAGGCCCCCTGAAATCCCTGGCTGCCTCCTTCCCCTGTGCCTGGAGAACTGTCAATTTTAACACATAGTATTTAATTCCAGACTATTGAGTGATCTGAATTGCCAGCATCACTTTCCATCTGTTTCTATCATGTGCTTTTAAAAGAAGAGAGAGGATTTGAACTCAGATTTGAATTTCTCTCTCTCTGCCTCTTTTTTGAGCAAATGTGGATTAATTTCTCCCTGGTATTTCTCACCCAACCCCTCCTGCCTGTGCAAATCACAGCGGGTGTTTGGAGGCAGGGCTGGCATGGAGTGGATGACCCCATTCTCTTGTTTTGGATGTCCTGGGGGAGTCCTGATGGCAGCATGGGGCTGAGGATGACAAGCAGGGACACGTTCCCCTGTGCCTTCAGCCCATCCGGCCTCTGGGAGGACAATCCTGCCCTTACAAAGGTGCCGTTGTGCTGCTGTCACAGGGTCCCTCTCCTCTGACCCGGGCGCTGCATGTGCTGCAAGGCTGGAAACTGCAGGAAGATGCTGCGGATCTCTTGAACGAGAGATGGCTGCATGTTGCCCTGGGTGACCGCAGGGGACACGGCAGGCACCCAGACAGATCCAGGCTGCGGGCCTGTTGGGAGGCTCTTGCCTTTACTATGGCGTTGTTGTGAATAATCACTGATTTGGGAAAACATCGATATTCAGGGAAGCATTTAAGCATCTAGTTAAGTCCCATTAGAGTCAATGGGACTTATGGACATGCTTAAGTTAAGCATGCATTTATACACTTTCCTAAAAGGATGCCAATAATAATAATTAGTGTATCTCCTGGCAATTACAGAACCATAGGTTTTAAGGCCACAGAGAAACTTGATGTTTCTCTGGTGTGACCTTCTTGCTGTGTTGCGCAGCCCAGAGGATGCAGCACAGGATTTCCGACACGGGGCCCAACGTGAAACACACGTCGACGGCCCACAGCAGCGCCCGGGTCCTTCCGCCCATGTCCGCACCGGCTGGTCCCAACACCTCACGTCCCCTTGCAAGAGCAGGACGCTCCTCTGTAATTATAGCTCCATAACAAGCTCACCCTGTGCCATGCCGCACCGGCTGGCTCTCCCCGACGGGTGCCAGGCAGTGGGGAGGGCTGGCAGAGCCCGGTGTCCCCCCGGGACCCGCTGCCGATCACGCCGGCGTGCGAGGCAGCTTTGTTTCTCCGTCAGGTCGCCCCGCGCTGGGGCCCTCCTCCTGCTGCCTCCCCTGCCCACCCCCACCCCGGCGAGGCATCACAGCTCCTAACGAAACGGAACTGCTGCCAGATGAAATATATTACTATTAAATACTTAATTCTTCTAGTGAGCGGAGAGCAGCCAGTATGAATACGATTATTAAAGAAAATTACTTTGGCTGATCAGATATTTCTGCATACTAATTTCTGACCCTTCTTTCCTCTCTGCTTGCTTCTCATCCCTTAGAGACCAGGACAGATAAAATTCCATCACAAATAGCTGATTACTGGGGCTTGCATTAAAATCAAATTTTTTTCCTCTCGGCGCTAATGTCCTTGCCTAAAGTAGAGGCAGCAGCTGTCAAAAAAAAAAAAAAAAAAAAAAAAAAGCCTAGAGATTGGTCTAGATCTGAATATCCCTGAACTTTGAGGCTGCTGGTGTTATCATCTGGATCCAAATGTTGAAGTTGCCTCTCTAACCAGCCGGGCTGGCAGGTTCTGAGCAGCAGGGCCAGCAGGAGGGGTACCCGCAGCTTGTGGGCAGTGATGCACGGGGCGGCAGGGGGTTCAGTCCCTGCCGCCAGCCCCCCATAGCCCTTGCCCCTAACCTGCTCCTGCTCCAGCCCCACTTATGGGGTTGCTTCCCAGCCTGCTTCAGCCAACATGACCTGGTTGCCAGTGAGGAAGGTAGAGGCTAAACTGTGCTGGTAGGAGCAGGTGGATTGAACGGGGCAGGCAATAGGATGAGCACAGCCTTGATACTCCGTGTGGGCTTCAGCCCATGCAGCTTCACCCCCTGTCCCTGCTCTCCCATCCAGACGCAGGTCCTACATAAATACTCTCTCTCCCCATCGAGTCCAACCAACTTCCTTCAAGTTTCTGCATCTCCCACCCATCTCCCAGGCCATGGTCAACCTGTCACAGCACGAGGATGCCATTAGAAATAATTCTCTCCTGTCTCATCCCTTCCCCACCATCATTACCACCACCTCCCCCTGCTAACATACCCAACCTGGAAGCCTCCAATTTACCTGCTGTTAAATAAAGACACTTGTAAAGGTGTCACAGTGCTGAAGCCCTAATTATAGCCTGAGCATGTTAATTCCTGGCTCCAGCTCGGCAAGTGCTTGTCGCAATGGGGATCCTGTCTGCCCTCTTCCTCTCCCCCTGCCTTGGGGAAGCGCATGTGGGAGCGGGAAGGGAGCTGGTGCCTGTGCGGGCGAGGGCAGTGGGGGGACCAAAGTTCAACTTAGTAACCTTCAGAGCTTGCAGGGAAGAAGCCCCTTTGGGAGGGGAAGCCCACGAGGTCTGAGTTTCACGTCTGACCCTGCTGGACTCACTACCAGGGATGTGTCCCTATGCTGGGCAAGGGAAAAGGGAAAATCCCTTTGCAAAGGTGGTGTGTCCTCCTTGGCTTCCCAGCTGCCCTAAAGCAAGGCGTGGGGCCGTGCCCACCAACCCTGGCTTTGGGCACCATCTGGGAGCCCCCCCCCCATGTCTGCCACGTACAGCAGGCCAGTGCTGCGGCGGCCCAGGGATGTGTGTGCACAAGGACAAGGAATGTTTGTTTTTCTTTATTGACTTTCTCCGAATAAACGCAGGGCAGGCAGAAAGGGGCTCCGGCGGCAGCTGTTTACCAAGTGTTTGTGATAAAAAGCCTTCTCCATAGGAACAGGTGGCAACGGGACTGTCCCCAGGAAGCGCTGAGGGGGCCTCCGCAGCCTGCCGCAGCTAGCTGTTTAGTGCAAAGGAAAAAAAAAAAAAATTTATATGGCTCTGGGTGCAGCCAGGCACCGGGTTAAAGCTTGGGGGGTTCAGCCAAGTCAGGTACGTGGGCTGAATATTGCTGGGGACAAATGAGGGCTCAGAGGAACTGTGCCCAGAGGGAGAGAGCCCTGCTCAGCCACAGCCTTGTGCATCACCACGGTGGAGGGATTCTCCCCTTTTGCATGTTTTCCCCTGCTAATGTTGCACAAGCACAATGAGTTCTCCTCTAACGGGCTTTCCCCTGGGTAAAGGGGTCGGTCCCAAAGCACAAATTCTTATTTACTTAAGCCTGAAGGCAGGGGAAAGGAATGGCCCTGGGGTTACTGCTGGGGTTTTGGTTCACAGCAGCGCAGTTTGCTCCTCGTCCCAGGGGCAACACGCTCCTAGCTGGGACTCTGCGCCTGTTAGAAGCCACGGCCCTTGCTCTCCTCCCAAAGGCACCCCAGCTGCGCCCTGCCCTGGAAAACAGGGATGGGTGGCTCACAAATGCAGCTTTCCTTCCCCATGCCCCCCTGCCCCTGGCCGCGGTGTGGGCCGGCTCCCCTCCGCCTCAGCAGGGCGCCCAGCGCGTGACCTGGCTCTCCCAGATTTGTGCAGTCCCGTGAGCAGGAGCGTCGGGTTGAGAGAATTCAGCAGCAGGTGGGTTCATGTTGCGTTCATGTGGCTGGTTTTGCGAGGCAGGATTTGGACTTTGGTGGGGCAGGCAGAGGGTTTGTGCTTCGCCGCTAACCGAAGGCTGGTTTTACAGGGAGCCAGATGCTGGGATGAGGTACCAGCACACAAATCCTAACAGCTCAGCCGGCCGCTGGCACAAGAGGTTGAGGAAAGCTGATCCAGCCAGCTCTGTTGCAAAGTTAGCCCTGTCACTAACAACCCAGCAGGACTGATTTTCCTTCCTTGGATGCAGACACATCCATCCTCCTCCAAGGATCCCACCCAGTGCTGGCAGGAGCATCACACCATACCGGCAAGCCCCAAGCCCCAGCTCAGCACTGGCTGGACCTAGAAATCACTTTGCAGCAACTTGATGGCTAATCTCATCAGAGAAGCTTCATCTTCATCTACAACTATTAAAGGTGTACCTAAACTGCAACCGATGAGATTTAGGATGCCTGATGATGGTGTTACTTACAGATGCTGGCAGGTTTGTGTATCCGTGTGTTGGTTCAGAGTTTTTTTCCATCTTGCTGAATGCTTGTTCTCAAAAAGTCCTGAGCATGCACTGGTGTAAAAAAGTACTGCCTTTTATTGCTGTTGTGATAAGAGATACAGAGAGATGGGTTTCCACACCTTCTGCCTCTAAACCAATCAATATTTTATCTATTATTTCCTCTATTAGCTACTATACATAGGAATGTTGTTGTAACACCAGACCTACATTTGTTTTGGTGAGTTAGCAACAAAGAGGGATAGTGACAGAATCATGAAGGGGTGGGCAGGACACTGGGGAAAGGAATTGGGATAGAAGAAAAAATCCTGAATATCAGAGAAGAAAACAGCAGAAAGTCTGGTTCTCTGAGGCAGTACTGGTATCTCTTTGCTGTGCCTGGGTTGGGTCCTACTGTAAAAGTAGAATTAAACAAGGGGAACAAATACTTAAATGAGCAGGGAGGAGGGATAGGAAGAGACATATAGAAGATACTGGCATCACTCAGGAAAAGATGACAAACTTTGGAGGCTGATGGACAGGGCACTTGGAAGAGGGGGAGAAGCCTCAGAGGCAAACAATCCTGACCTGGGAAATTTGTTCCAGCCCCTGGAGCTCTTTGCCACAAGGTCTCAAGAGCCTGGCAGGATTAAAACAGTTTGGACATTTATGTGGATAACAAGAATGTCCAATGGGGTGGAAATTATGCAGGAGGCTGGAAAGATGCTAATCCTCCCTCTTTCTCTCAAGCCTCTCTGCCTCGGTTCATCCCCCACAATTTTGTGTTTTGGGGGCACCCGTAGCACTGAGCACCCTGTCCTCCTGGTGTGAAGGGGAATCAGCTCCTGCTTCGCCCACCCCGGGGAGCCAATTTCACCTGAGGCCTGGAACATTAACTTTGACACTGAAAAGGGGATATTTTATTATCTGGTAATATTTCTACATCTCTTTAAAAATTTCCCCCTGGTGCACACCCTTCCCTACACCTGTGACAATTAACAGTGTTTCTTCTATTAACCCTTTGCAGCTTGCCTGGCTGCAGCTGGAGGGATGGTGCTTCTCCCACCTGGCACCATCTCACGACATTTAATTATCCTCCTTCCCATCACACCGCTCAGCTGCCACTTGCATTTTCACTGGCTGCAGCGGCACATTCACCCAAACCCAGAAATGTAGCTTTGTGTTTGATGTACTTCAGTCATTCCTGACACTCAGGCTCCTGTCTGAACTTGAAATTGTCTAAACTGATCCCTTTTCTCTGATTTATTCCCTCTTTGGACCAAGCTGAAAAGAGGGGCCAAACCTGGAGAAAAAGGTTTCTAGAGGATGCAATGCTTTTTTTCTTTGGGCTGTGAGGGGAAAGGGTGAATTCCCAAACTCTTCTCTTCAGAGCTAAATCTAGTTGGGAAATGCTATCATTTTGTGCTTGGGGGGAAAAAAATAAAGAAGGCTAAAATAATAATAACAAATTGGCTTTCATTTTTGTGTGGTTTTGAGTGCATGAACATGAGAAACAGTCCCTGCAGAAAAAGACACTTTGTCATTTAGGAAAGGAGACAGGGTTTATGTGTAGATTTTGACAAACTGCTGAAAACCCGGAGATTTTGCTTATTGTTCTGACAGAAACTTCCACTAAACCTTAAAGACGCTTTCCACCGAGGTTGGAAGAAAGAAGAGAAAGAACAAAACCACATCACCGGGAAGAGGAGAATTGGATACCTGGTGGCACAGTCTGGATGAGCCCCGTGGCCACAGCCACCGTGGGGCTGCTAGCCCAGGCATGATGTGACCACAGCGGAGATTTTTCCCAGGGCCCCTTCCCCGTGCCTCCACGCTGATGGAGGTTTCAGCCTGTCACCTGCTTCCCTGCCAGGGAGCAGGACTGTTTTAACTTCTGCTGACACGGGCACGGAGCAGCCCCTCCCCATGCTTGATAACTCATGGCAGCAACACTTGCACAAATCTTTAATTGTTTAGTTTAAAGAATTGTGTTTTGACCGCAAGGGGATTTTGGCTGGAGCTCAAGAACTGATAATGATATTTTGCTGCCAAGACGTCTTCTTGGCTCTGCCTGTGCTAATGTTCACTTACAAGAAGCTCCAATTAACTGCATCAGCTCTCACAGAGTGAGAGCAAGTGAGAGAGATTATGTCTTTCTGTGAAAGAAAGAAAGAGAGAGCGAGAAAGCAAAAAAGAAAGAAAGGGGGAGAAAAGAGAGAAAAAGCAAAACCCAACAATCAACACAAACAGCCTCCAGGCAGCACTTGGCCCGCGGCAGGAGATGATTTCCAAGACATTGGTCCATGGAGTCTCGGCTCCTCTCCAGCCAGAGCTGCCTTCGGCCGGCAGCTTCGTCTCCCTTTGCACGGCTGTTGCAAAGGGCGATGCAAAGAACAACCCCCAGCGAGCCAGTCCCAGTGACACCAAGGGCAGTGGGGGCTGCGCCATGGTGTCCTTTGGGGGCACCCTGGGGTGCCTGACCAGGTGGGTGCCCGTTGACCCCTTCCCATCCCCACTTTTTGTGGGTGATAGAAGCAAGGAGGTACAACTGAAGTGTGCCGGGGCTGCTCCTCGCTGGTCCCGGCAGCCTCGGATGGGGCTGATCCATGGGGCACCACGGAGCCGTGACTTATCCCCCAGTGTGGACACCAAGGTCCAGCTTAGCCCACTCCTTTCTCAAGGCCAACACGGGGAGACAAATGGCTGGGGAGATGCACGCTTCCCGGCTGCCATCTCTGAGCAGAGACCGAACAGACAAGGTGCAGCGGAGCTAAACGGCGGGGAGGTTTACAAAGAGCATCTTTCATAGGGAGGCGGGTGGGCGCAGCCCCCAGCCCCAGGCAGCCAGCCGGGCTGCAAAACAGGGCAGTTTTTAGCATCGCCCTTTGCCTTGCAGGTGTTGGGAGCTGCCTGCAAGGTTTGAACCCAAAGCCCCGAGGTTCGGAGGCTGCAGCAGTGCTCTGGACCAGCTGCCTCTCCCAGGGGACGCCTTACAGCTTGTTCGGGGGCTTTGGGAGATCCAACTGGGGGATTTCTCTCCAGAGCTGAGGCTGTGCCCCGGACTGCTCGGCAAGAGGGTCAGATCATGCCCTGCTGGCTCACGTTACACGAACCCGAAGACAGGAAGATTTAAGAGTGGAGATGCCACACAGTACAGTGTGTTGTTTGTCCGCCTTTGAAATAGGAGTTAGCGAGAGCGGGAGGGAGGAAGGGGGGCATCAGCCTGTTCCCCTGACTTACAGTTCCTTTCTGGCATTGAGAGGAATTGCATTGACTCTCTTTGCCTCTGTTGCTTCAGGTGCAGCTATGTTTTCTTACATGTTAATTTTTTCCTGTTTTATTATCCTGTCCCTCAGCCGCTACCAGAAACCCTCCGCCAGCTCAGGGAACGTTTCCTTCAGCCAGCAGCTGGGATGCATTTGGCCAGGGAGAGCCCTGCCACTGCTGCTGAGGGGGGTGGGTGCGCCCTGGGGTGCCGGGATGGGTGGCTCCTGCTACCACCAGCCCTGAAATGGAGCCGGGCAAAGCAGATCCCTTCCCAGAGGAGATCGGGGTTGGCCTTGACGTCAGGATCACCAGTGTGAATAGAGATTTCTCCTGAAGCCTGTGCATGTCTGACGTGAGAGCACCTCTCGGTGAGATGCCCTCTGCCCTGGGGACCTGTGCTAGCCACCACCTCACAGGCAGGATGGTGCCACCTTGAGAGGCTCCTTACACCCTCAGGTATTTGTCTTGTCAGCTGCTTTGGATTGTCAGAATGGGATGGAAATGGAGCTGTTCTTGGGGGCAGAGCTGGGAAGGATGAGTCAGGAGCGGGTCTGCTCAGGCCGTTCCTGCGTGCACATCTGGTATGCCACCATCCCCGAGACCTGCCATGTCACCCGTCTCCCGGTCCCTTGGGTGCTCTGCATTGCCTTTGGAAAAAAGCCCCTCCCTATTCACTGACTACACGAGGAGCATAAGCAGATTAAAGTTGAGTGCTACGAATATCCCCCAGCGGGAAACTCCAAGCAATTTATTCCTTCCCTGCATGGCTCAGCTCCCCGGGAAGCAGAAGCCCTTTCCCTGCCCTCACCCTTTCCTGGCCCAGGTCAACAGCTCTGCGGGGCAGGGTCTCTCCCCCCTCACACAGCCACGCAGCACCCAGCTCTGCACTGGGCTGGGACCAGCTGGGGCAGCACAGGAAAGTGCCTGCAGCGTGTGCGATGGAAGAAGAGGGAGATTCAGCACAATTCCCAGACCCAGGTCTGGAGCCCCTCGAAGCACGGATGGAGCCACCATACACGGACCCAGCTGCGGGCAGGGATGGGGTGTGAGACAAATCTTCCATTTACATTTTAATTTCAATAAAATGGTTTTATTTTGTGTTTTATTACAGTGCTGGTGCAATAAAAGCAACCATTAGCCCCAGGGAGCCTCTCTTTGCATTAGAAGGTTTCTCAATCAGAGTTTGGGCAGGACAGCCTCCTGGTTTATCACCAAACCTGCTTAGCGATCCACAAAAGAGAGGTCGCCTTGATGTAACCCAATGCATAAAGGCAACTCCGAGCCCTGAAATGCAACTTGGGCTCCTTTTTTAAAATAAACCACAAGGATAAACCTCCTGCAGGTAAGCACTGGGTGTTCCCTACTTATTACAGCTCCGTGCCCTCCCTTCAGCATTTAAAACCATGAGTCAGATCTAGTCCAAACCCAGAGACTGAGGTTTGTTTAAAGTACAAGTTGTTTATTCTGTGGGGTTTTTCTTTTTTTATTTTCTCCCTTTCAAAATGCAAAATGCCTGGGTGCACTTTTTTAAGCTTTCCTCTTTTCTTTAATGGAAGATGCTCTCCTTCCAAGTCAATAAAGATATCCAGGACACAGATTAGCATTTGGCCCTCTGCTCGTCTGCTGGATTAATTTCAACTAAATTATAGGTAAAGAATGATTGATTATTGTGATGATTAAGAATTTATCCTCATATAATACCTTTCATCTGCAGAGGCACACCAGATATTACAGCAATAGGTACAGGAAAAAATCATGTGTTGATCCGAGTCACAAGCCATTGGGAAGGAGTAGAGATATCCCGATCCTGCTTCAGAGAGGGCAAAATCAGGGACAGCGGACAAAGTGGTTTTACAGAGACTCAGCATCAAGGCAGCAATGACACAGGTACCACAGTCCCACCCAAGCCTTCGAATCAGTTTTGATGACATGAAAGTGTATAAAACCTCAGCTTGATCCTGCTCAGAGCTAAATTCAGTGATTCTTCCACGCTGCCCTTGCACACTCGTCTCTGCCTGGCTGGACCACCCACCGACACACACTCAGTCCACCCCTGCAGCCCCCACAAACACGAACATGCCAGTCAACCCAGCAACGAATCACGGTGGTTTTTTTCTCCAGGCTTAGAGGTACAGGAGCAATTACTGTTGTTTTGGGTCCGAAACACTTGGGAGGTGCTGGGGGCCATGGTGCAGCCTTAGACGGATGGGTCAGTTCTCATTTAGACCTCCTGCAAGTGTCAGTCCAGCCTGGGAGTCTGCTTGGACATCGCGCCCTTGTTCATCGGTCTTATCTTGGGTTTCCAACAGGCCCGTATGTGGGTGCCAGCACAGACACTCGTACAAACGCGGGGCGTGAAGGCTCAACCCAGCGCAGTGAAAAGGGGTTTTACTGGGGAGTTCAGCAGAGTCAAATCTCCATTTGGGAGCCCCCCCCCCCCCCCAGCACAGGATCAGCTGATCTCCTGGTCCTCACCGGAGTGAGCTTTCTGGCAGTCCCTGTCACGGAAGGAGCCCACATGTGGACAGCCCTGACAAGTCTCGGCTGTGCCTGCATCATTTCAATTCCTCCTCAGCATCTCTGCTGCCCACCTGGGGTCTGGCAGGGCTTGGCATGCTGCAGCCAGGCTTTGGGGGGGATATGCCACCTTCCCCCCGCTCCCGTTGCCATTCCTCCCCTTTCCAGTGGTGATGGATTTATTTCCTTAGTGGAAAAGACAGCCAGTTTACAGTCGGGCTTTCACAAAAGCATGTGATAGCAGTGCAGTAGGACAGGAAGATCCCACCCGCGGGGCCAGGGCGCTCCCCGCAGCCCCCCAGCCGCCCCCCTCTCCATCCCGGGCCCACGGCCACCCCTTCCCCGGCCTCAGACAGTCCTCAAACAACAACTGTCTGCCTGCCCGGCTAATCCCTCACAGGTGACCTCAAGACAGCCGACGCCTCTCGCTAAACTCTCACATTCCTCCGCGCCGCGTTAACCCCTTCGGCACCGCGTCCCGGCCCCGGCGGCGGTGGCTGCGCTGGGGTCCCAACCGGGGGACCCTTCCCCACCCGCTCCCCTTCCCTGCAGAGCTGGGAGCTGCCCGATGCTGCCTGGATCATCCCCTTTCCAGAGGTCCCGGTCAGAGGTTAAAAGCCTAATGTATTATTATAAAGCCAAAAAGAAAAAGCCTCGCATTCTCCCCTATAAATCTTCCTAACAACCTCGGCACATGTGGGAGCCAGACGATGCCCCTGCCTCTCCCCCCGACTTCGCTCCCGCACCCGCTCACCATGCTTCAGCTCATCACCGCGCTTCAGCTCATCACCGCAGTGAGGGGCAGCCCTGGGACAGTGCCCGTGGGAGCGAGGGACGGTCCCACCAGCACAGCGGGCAGGAGCAGCAGGCCTGGCTCTGCCCTGTGCCACCCTGGTCCTTCTCCCCCTGTCCCCAGCTCTCCCGACATCTGCTCCTTGCCCGTCACCCTGCAAGAGGAAAGGATGCTTTCACCTCTTTGGCCAGCAGTGGGTCTCCCTCCGTGTCCTCAGTGGGATGTCCCAGGCCAGGCAGGTCCCTTGGCACAGCCTTCTGATGTCCCAGCCCCAGGGCAATGGGACTGTGGGAGCTGCAAGGATGGGGATGACGAGGAAGCTTAGAGGGCTGAATGTTTTTGGGGTACCCATGGTGGGGGAAGCAGGGCAGCCATATCCCAGGGCTCCGTGGCACCGCATGGAGCAGCAGCCCGGTGCGCAGCCTCATGCCTGCCTGGACAGAGCTTCTGTCCCGGCCCGCAGCATCCCCAGAGCATCCAGCCCAGGTCCCTGTGCTCTCTGGGGGGACCGCAGCTCTTCCATCTCTGCTCCCTGCCACTCTGTGCTTTTATTTTATTTTTTTTTCTCTTTAACTCAAGCAAGACTTCAGGAACCAAATTATTTCTAGTGTAAATAACCCGGCTTCAGCAGGTCCCTGCCGGTAACGCTGGACCACCGGCTGTTTGATCAATGGCAAGCATTTAATACCTGTGTGGAGATTTGCTACAGCATGACAACAGCTGTGGGGAACAAAGGCTCGGCTTTTCTCTTCTCTTTTTTTTCTCTCTTTTTTTTTTTTTTCCTAATATATACATATATTTTTTAGGAGCGATGCCAAAGTTTCCGGAGATCAAAGTGAAACCAGTGTCCAGAGATGATCGAGACAATAAAACGGAAGAAAGAAAAGAGAAAGGGGGGAAGGCACGCGGCGGAGCGGGGAAGGCTGCGCGGGGAGCGGAGCTGCCGCCGGGGGCCGCACCGTGCCCTCTGCTGGCTGCGCCCGCCGGGCCCTGCCCGCCCCTGCCCGCCCCTGCCCGCCCCTGCCCGCAGCCCAGCTCACAGCCCCGCCCCCTGCCCGCAGCCCTGCCTGCCCCCTGCCCGCCCCTGCCCGTCCCTGCCCGCCCCTGCCCGCACCCTGCCCGCACCCCTGCCTACAGCCCCTGCCCGTCCCTGCCCGCCCCTGCCCGCACCCTGCCCGCACCTCTGCCTACAGCCCCTGCCCGTCCCTGCCCGCCCCTGCCCGCACCCTGCCCGCACCCCTGCCTACAGCCCCTGCCCGTCCCTGCCCGTCCCTGCCCGCAGCCCTGCCCGCAGCCCCACCCCCTGCCCGCACCTCTGCCTACAGCCCCTACCCACCCCCTGCCCGCAGCCCTGCCTACAACCCCTGCCCACAGCCCTGCCTGCCGCTGCCCTCCCCCTGCCCACACCTCTGCCTACAGCCCTGCCTACAGCCCCCTGCCTGCAGCCCTGCCTGCCCCTGCCTGCCCCCTGCCCGCAGCCCTGCCGGCAGCCCAGCTTACAGCCCCTGCTTACAGCCCCAGCCCCTGCCTGCACCTCTGCCTACAGCCCCTGCCCGCCCCTGCCCGAAGCCCAGCTTACAGCCCCGCCCCCTGCCTGCCCCCTGCCTACAGCCCCTGCCTGCCCGTGCCCATCCCTGCCTGCCCCTGCCCGCAGCCCTGCCTGTCCCTGCCTGTCCCTGCCCACAGCCCTGCCTGCAGCCCAGCTTACAGCCCTGCCCCCTGCCCGCCCCCTGCCTACAGCCCCTGCCTACAGCCCCTGCCCGCAGCCCTGCCTGCACCCTGGCCTACAGCCCCTGCCTACACCCTGCCGGCAGCCCTGCCCACACCTCTGTGTACAGCCCCTGCCCGCAGCCCTGCCTACAGTCCTGCCCTCCCCCTGTCTACAGCCCCTGCCTACAGCCCCTGCCCACACCCTGCCTGCACCCTCGCCTACAGCCCCTGCCTACACCCTGCCCGCAGCCCTGCCCACCCCCTGCCTGCCCCCTGCCCACACCCTGGCCTACAGCCCCTGCTTACAGCCACTGCCTACACCCTGCCTGCCCCCTGCCTGCAGCCCTGCCTGCAGCCGGGCCCTGGGCTCTAGGGGCAAAGGGCCGTGTGAGCCCTTGGCACCCAGCACGCTGCTCCGATAGGCAGTGGCAGGCGCCACGCAGCTGCCAGCAGGATACCCTGCCTGCGGTGAGACCCCCAGTGCAGTCTGAGGGGTACGAGGGGCTTCCCTTCTGGTCCTGACCCGTCCCTCACCTCCCCGGGAGGTGACTGCAAGGGCCACGACTCCTGCCCTGAGTACAGCTGTGCCCGGGGGGAAGGGGACAGAAACAGAGAGGGGACCCCGAGACTGCAGCCCCAGCCTCTCCCCTCCGATGCCAGCCCGGGGTCCGGCCCGTGCACGGCGTGATGTGCCGGGGCAGGGAGCGCGGTGGGAATGGGGCGAGGGGTGATGTCCAGAGCCCAGCAAGGCTGACTGCAGGCAGGGCAGACAAGGAGCCTGGGAAGGTTGAGCTTGCAGCTGGGGACAACCGCTGCTTTACCTGCTGCTGCCGTGTTTGTACCCAAAACCCAACGAAGCTTCCTGTGGAGCAAAGCAGAGTAATGCTTCTTTCCCCTTCATGGATAGGGTGGGGAACAAAACTGCCCCAAAAGTCAGCCCCGAAGCCCAGGGATCCCAGGAAGGATCCACAAATACAGCACGTGGCCCACGCCTGAGGAATGTCTCGGTTGGTTTCAATTAGCTAGGGTTTGTTTTTTCCCTTCCCTCGTTGCATCCTCCACATTTTCCCCCAGACTTCAAGCAAGCCTGAAACTCCAACCAAACAGAGGCCTATAAATCACGGCCATTTCCCAAGCTTTGCCTGTGAGCCAAGAGAACCCATTGATTTATTCTTATTTTTGAAGCAAAACAGTCCATGGGCCAACATTTGCTGGAAAGCCAGGATAGACCCAGACCAGAGCAAACTGCTGTCTCCCCCTTCTACATCTAAACTTCAAATCCAAGAGCCTGGCCCCTTGTCCAGCTCAGGTCATGGCTTGGGGTCTCTAAAGAAGCCGGCAGAGTTGGCAAAGACCTGGAGAACAGACGGATCTTTTACTCGGCTTCTCCATCTCACTGGGGCTTGGGGTAGACTCCTCCATCACCGCACCAAGGAGCAATTTGTATGTGTTGTCTTTGCCTCTGCAAGCCCTATGGAAACAGCCTCTCCTGAGTCAAATGGAGATGAGAAGAGCACTTCTTGTCACAGCTCAGCTCTCCTCTCCATCAGATCTGCCTTTAACTCCCCTGCTTTAAATGCCCAGGGTGGTGTGAAAGCGGCTTTCTCACCTGGACGTGCTGAGCAGGCTCTTTGCAAGAAGAAAGGCCCACAAACAAACAAAACAGCAGGATTTGTCTGTGAACAAACTGTGAACTGCGACGGAGTGTCTTTCAACCTCCAAATCCACCTAAGCACCGAGCGCCAGCTGCAGATCGATCGTGCTGATCAAAAAAATGAATATTTGTTTCAAAGGCTCACCAGATATCCCCAAGACACTGGTTATTTGGTACCTTATTCTGTAAACATCCAGGGGTGGCTCACTCAACTTTCACGAGGTATTTGCTCTTGGCTCTCGGCTCTTCTTTCTTAAGGCTGTTAGCGAGCTTTGCCATACAGCTCTTCTCTCGCTGCCTTTGGCTTAGCCGAGCTCAGCGGCTGCAGTGGAGCAGATATTTGGGTTGGGACAGAGGCTTGGTCCTGACTGCTTGATCTGGGCAGAAGTAGAACTTTAATCCTGGCCACTAGGAAAGCACAGCTCATGTTTTCCCCTACCTGAGGTAGCGAGCTTAAAAGTCATCAAGAAAAATCAGCGTTTACTTTCTGGGTTTCACATTGCTCCAGTTCATATTTTTGAGCTTTATCTCAGCCACAAGGACAAGAAAATATTTTTTTTTATAAAAAAGGAAAGAGACAAGATTTTCACATAACCACACGATTCCTGAGGCTTTAAACATATCCAGATTCTGGGAGACTCACAATAAAAATCCTAATGATTGGTAAGACGTTGGGCTGCTTAGTTTGGCTGGTCAGTGGGGCCCAGAGCAGCAAAGAGCCCACACGGAAAGGTCTGAGTCCAGGTTTTATCCAAGGCACAGGACGTGTTTGCAGCTGGGGCTTTGGTGTTGGCTTGTTTCTTGGAAGAGCCAAAAAAATCCCGATTGCAACAGCCTCTGTGAATGCCAGCAAGCTCTGGATTTGAGAAAGCAATGCACCAAGGTTTAGGTAAATTGTCTCAGTCCCTGCAAGGTTTTCCCTCCCAGCTCACTTGTGTTGCACCGAGCAGCCGTGCGGCGCTCAGCACACTGGGTCCCCAGAAAGCTCGTCCCCAGCAGGTCAGGGTCTTGCCCAGGTGATCGGGCTCTGTGTCCCCAGGCTGGCCCTGGACTGCTCAAGGGTCCCCTGTAAGTGGCATTTTCACCTCCACAGACTCAAGCTGAGGCACATCTCCTTGCCCTTCCGCAGCCCGAGACACCCACCCTGACCTGCTGCTGCGAGACGGAGGTGATAGAGGGAAGCAATGCTGATGATCTGGTCACCATCACTGCCAGATGCTGAGTCCCTGGCTGGTGCCAGCTTCGAGGGTCTGTGCATGACCCTCCCCTCCCGTCCCCGCAGCCACAGTGCCCGAGGGAGGACTGAAACCAAGGGCAAAAGGCTTATTGCCCGCTGAGCCTGGCGCTAGATCCATCGATATCAGTGTCTTGCCTTAGCCGATCTTGAGAGATAAGTGAATCCCCCGCGCCGCCTGACAGGCGGGTAGACATTAATAATTATGTACTATTTAAGGCTGATTGAAAATGAAGAGGTGGAGGTGTTGGGACAGATGTGGCAGTGCCAGATGGATTGTGATTAGATTAGCACCGTTCCATTTGACGGGATCTGAACCATGCTTTAATCATTTATTGTGAAAGCTCAGCTCCGGCACACGGGCGCACGTTGCCCTCCCTGTTGCTCTGCTCTTGCAACATTTGTTAGTTTGGATCACCCTGCTACAAGTTGTCTTTACTTGAAACGTGTTGCGTTTATACCCCGATCCCTCCCCTCTGCCTCTCATCTCCTTGTTTGTACAAAGCCTCCTGCAATTGCCGAGCTGAGCCTGTTAGTCACTGCCGTCGTATAAACAACACAGGCGAGCAGTCATCTGCTTTGCCATGAAACGAGTCACGTAAGTGATGAGTGGGACCCTGACCAAAGAAGGGCCCAGCAGGCAAAGCTCAAAGCAGAGCTGGACGTGCTCCTGGAGCAGCGTTTTCACCCCCTCGGCTGCCTCTGCTTCTGGACAGATTCAGAGCACGTGCACCCCGCACCATCCCAACAGCACTTGGACTTGAGTGGGGAACCCACTCCTCTACAGCCCGTTTGCACCAAAAACACCAAGAAGTGCTTCTCCAGACCATGCCCTGGGACAGAAGCCATCGGCTGTGTTACAGAACAATGCAGCAGTCCAGGAGGACGAGGGAAAAATAAAATAAAATGCCAGTATCCACTTGAGATCCCTGGAGCAATAAAGGGAGGCAGAACAGGATTACCTGGGTAACTGGAAACTAGCTCAAGACCCTCACTGGCAGTGTCATGCAATTTTAATTATCATAAGTGGTCTGGATCTCAATGGATGGAAAAACTTATTATTGTTATTATTCCCTTCAAACGTGATAGGTTTTAGTTAAACACACATCCATATCTATTAATCATGCCACATTTAAGATGGAGCCAAAGTAATTAGCCAAGATTTAGACTGCAGGGATCACCTTAAAATAAAACATAATGCAGTTGCCTCCCTGTAGTCCTTATTCACCATTCATTTTTAGATTTTACTGTTCCCTGTATGTTAAACTTGGGGTATGCAGGCTGTAGGAACCTTTTGGATCCCAAAGTCCAGCTTCTTTGCATCCTGACAAGGATTTCTGGGTGGGTGGCTGTCTGATGCTGCTGTTCTGATCCAAATTTGCAGAGATGCAACAGAGGTGGTTGCATCTCAGTGGCAGTGGAAGAGGCTTCTGCATCTCCGTGATGTTTGTGAAGCACGTCCAGATGAAAGGCAGACTAACTGTAAGCTATTATTATACTGTCTAATATAGTTTAATATGTGTGCACTACTTTCTATAGAGTGCAATACAATCAAAACCACATTACTTCTCCATGTGGGTAGTTTTCCTGCATTGACTTGTTTCCAAAACAGATGTGAATTCTTACCGAGGTCTCCCACCCCTCTCCTTAAAGAGGATAAAATGTCATCTTTGCTTATGTGTGCAAAACCAAAAGGCTCATAGGAACACAAAACTGCCATTTCCAAGTAGGTCAGGGGCTTGTGTGGCCCAGTGTCCCACCCCGAACCTCAGCTGTTCCCACATGTTTCCAAAATGGGTACAAAGACGTCTCATAATGAGTGAGAATGGGATAATTCATCTAGCTGATCATCCTAACCTCAGCCCGTCCATGCTGGTACATGCCCCAAGGCACAGAGTTAGAGCTGGTTATTCTCTCTAATGCAACTTCAGAAGTTTTGGGTGGGTTTTTTGGGGTTTTTTTTTTGGTAATGTCTTCTATTGCTTTCTAGACCTCTTCCTAGCCCTCGCCTCAAAACCTCAAAGTCTGTGCAGCTCTAGAAATGGCAAATAACCAGGATCCCCTACAGATCTACCCCTCATTTTCCAGAGTTTGGAGAGCACTCTTCTGCCAGTCCTGCCCTGAAACACTCAGGTTAGGCTAAAGAGGCTTCCCCTGAGGGTTCAGGGCTTGTGTCCTGGTTTGGGACATCTCTCATTACACTGTGGTTCTCGCAGTGTTCACGGATGGCTGCAAACCATCAACAGAAAGCATTACCAGAGCCTCCTGCCATGGGGTCTGTGCCAGCCCTGATGGGTCTCATGGTTTCATCGGGTTTCTCTGCCTCATTTCAGCTGTGTGAGAAACTAGTGCTGGAGCTGGGGAGGTGAGAGGCTGGGGGGGATCCAGCCTTGCCCCACTGTGGCTAAGCAGCATTTTTCACCACCACTGCCCAGGCCGTGTGCCCTGGGATCCAAGCGGGAGCATGGGGTGCACCCAGCGGGGCAGCCTTCCAGAGCAACCCAGCCAAACCCCACCGCACACCATCTATGGATGTCTCTGTTTCCACACAGCCGGCAAGGGGATTTCCATCAGGAAATGCCGAGTTCCCGTCTCAGGGACGCTCCCTTCTTCCACACTGGGTTGATATATGAGAGGTGAGGACTGGGCAGATCCCTGCGTAGGATTAGAGCATCGCAAGACCCAGGGTTGAGCAGCTGGTGTGAGCTAGGAGTCAGCAGCAGGGCAAGGAGAGGAGCTGGGCTCCGGCAAACATCCCGGGAGAGAGATGTCACAGAAGGAGGAGCTGGGACAACAGGAGCGGAAGATGTAGGCTGTCCTAGGAGGGGGCAAGGGGACAGCCAAGCCCCACATCTCCCCGGGCAGGGAGGGCTGGAGCCAGGGCAGCTCTCAGCGGCTGCACCTTGCAGCACTGCCCGCTCCCAGCCCACCTCCCCCTGCTCCGGCCGCCTTCCCACCGGCCCCAGCCCCTCGTGCTCCCCGCCACACGCTGGCTGCCGGCCCAGCCTAGCGGCTGCAAGCAGTGGGTCTTGCCGCTTTACTCCTGTTTACAGAAATGGGAATTTGCATGATGAAAATAACCTGGGACGGATTTTGATTTTACTGCCCTTGGCAGAAGGCTTGGAAAAAACCGGTGCATAGTCAATTACTGGAATTTTTAAACACAAATAATATTTTATGTGATCAGCAGGCTGGCTCAGGGCCTGGGCACCGCGCTCCAACGGCACTTATGAAAGGAACAAGCCATCAATTGTGCTGCCGCGCACGGGAGCCTGTGGGCAGGTGCAGCCTGTGTTGACCTTAGCACACACAACCCTCTCGCTCGCTTAACCCGTGAGGTATGGGCCGGAGATTTGAGAGCCTCAGACTTGGCTCTTGCTGCCTTGCGCTGGCTGGAAATTTCTTTTCTCCCTCCCTTTTCCCACCAGATACCCAGAGAAGCATCGTCTCTAGGTAGACATGGAGCACGGGGATGCACGAAGCTGCGACGCTCATTCCTGGGGCTGGTGGTGCAGGGTGAGGTGCTGTCCATCACACCTGGGGCCATGCCTGTGGTAGCTTCTGAACCTGTCGCTGGTGGGGAAGGGGTTAACCAAAGCAGGGGCCCCATGCATTTCCCCCAAATCCCCACCATCCTGGCAGGCTCCCCAAACCAACAGCCCTGGGACCTCATTCCCAGAAACGCTTGAGCCGGGAAGGCGGGTTCCGGGAAGGACCTGCACAAGCCAGTGAAGCCGTAACGTGGTGCAGGAACCTCCCTGGCAGCCACAGACCCTCTTGGGACGTGTTACTGGGATCAAGGGAATTAGGGAAATTACACTCCCCTCGCTGTTAGGCAGCTGGGCCGAGGACAAGCAGCGAGGCAGTATCAGCAAGGCTAAGAGTTGTGTTTATCCACGGAGGTACTTATATGGTTTCTATCCCCAGAGAGGGAGAGTGAGTGAGATGACTTAGGGAGGCAGAATAATATTAATTCATTAATTTATCACAAATACTTTTTATTCTAAAGCACTGGGCAGTGAAAGGGCTTTAAATTTCCAGGACTATTGCCAGTTTCCTCCTTCTCTGCCATACTCGCTTTAAAACCTCGCCCCATGGGTCCCCTTGGCAAACTCGGCTGTATGGTGCATTCAGCATTGCTGCTTTCTGCAGCTCTATTGTGAAACTGCCCTGGAGGACCAGAGCCCTGCAGCAGCCGGGGCTGTACGTGTAAGAGCTGCTGGCAGAGGCTGAAGGGTGCGATCCCTTGGCAAAGTGACCGCTTCTGACTTCAAACAGCTTCCGATAACAACTATGAGGATGAGGATGATGATAATTGCCTACCTGCTTTGTTCAGAGACAGGCTTTAAGACAGAAAAAAGTGCTATTGTTGTTGTTCCAGGGCCAAGGGGAAGAAAAATTCCTTCCCTGTTTAAGGATCTCTAACACCTGGGTAGAGTTTCACTTCTCTCAGCTGCCTGCTTCAAGGTTTGATAGCTACTTCCTAATAACTCAGGGCTGGATCCAAAGCTCACTAAGTCACCCAGATTCTTTCCATTCATCTAACGCTGATCAGACCTTTCTTGGCTGATTCGAAATCATTTGACACCCTGAGTGTGTGCATACATGTAAGAGCGAGAGGCTGTTTTCAAGTGGCTTCTTGAATGACTTTTTCACGTGCACTTAGCCAGGGCCAAAATTGATTGCAAAAAAAGCTCCCCGTGAGTTTCCAAGTGTTGGTGGCATTGTGCAGGGGCCCTTGTGTTCACCTCTCCCAGCTGAAGACACACACGAGTGCTTCCTGCCTGGCACACGGGCACCCCTTGCCTGTTCACAGCTCCTGCCTGCTCCCCGCCCTTGCGAAGCCTCTGCCATCGGCTGGCCGCGGTCGCTCCCGGCTGTGGAGAGGAGGAGGCTCTCTGGCACGTCAGGCAGGCTGTGCAATGCGCTTGTGGCCTCCATCCAGTAGATTTCAGCTGTTTGTTCTCGGCTGGTGCAGGTGAAAGCTGCTCGGACTGAGGCGGCGGCTTGCGGCTCTGCAGGAAGTGGTCTGGGTGACTAAGCTGGATGTTCTTCTGAGTCAGGGCCGGCCCGTGCACCCTGGCTGGGCCACAGGGACCGTGCAAGCCCTGTGCTCACTGCGGCTTTCTCCGCCCCATTGGCACTCACCCCAAGTGTCAGCTCCTGAAGGCTACTTGGATGGGATCTCTTGGAGGGCCGGCTATAGCTATTGCAGAAGCTAGAGAAGTGTCGCAGGAAGAGCTGTATGAACTCCCTGGCCTGGCCGAGACTGCGTTCCTCTGTGTCCCTCCAGCAAATTGTTATGCCTGGTTGCTACGAGCTGCTAAACAGATGCTGCAGTGCCCCCAGCAAGGGCCGCATCTCATTAGGGGAAGAAATGAATCCTTTCAACAGTGGTCACAATCTGTAAAGGCTTTGGGATCTGTCCAGACCTTGGTGGTGGTCAGCAAGGGCTGACTCTGCATCCATAAAAGAGGCTTTGGGTCCCAGAAATTCAACACAAGGCAGTCTTTGAGGGAGTATAGCAACATCTGAGCTGAGATGGGAAAAACAGCTGGGAAGGAAGAAGGCTGAACGGGAGGACACAGACGTGCCTTGCCCACCCCAAGAAGAGTGTTGGCCAAAAGCGTGACCCCTGGAGTGGGCTTCTACGCTTTCCAGTGTCCCAGCCTTGTTGGACTTGTCCACAGCACAACAGAAGTGACTAAATTCCATGTGTTGGCTGCCCTATGCTTGGACAAAAACAAGTGCAGTTAAGTCTGTGATCATTTATGTGCCCTGTACACCTGATGGGCATGCAAGGATTTGGGTCTGGGGGCAAAAAAAAAGATAGCGAGATTTGTCTCCTGCATCACGTGGGTTTGACATGGGCAAATTTGTCTGTGGCACATACAGTGGGTCTGCCACAGCAGTACCTGTGCCAGAACACAGCGTGATGGATACTGAAGTGCTGGCAGGTACCTGTGCCTCGCTGCCCGCTGCAGCCCTGCCGTGAACAGGGAACGAGGTGCCATCTCTGCATGCAGACTGACAAGCACGTCCCCCGTGCACAAGCGTGTGCGTGCCCAAGGGCTGCTCGTGCCTGCATGTGCGTGTGTGCAGAGCGTGTGAGATTCCATGTATAAACACGGCAGCAGGGAGAGCGCTTGCAGCCCCCAAACTTGGCATTCCCGGTGCAGCACAGTTGCAAGGTTAAGTAAATATCTGACTGCGAGCTGAGGAAATGAGTCAAAAAACATTGAGAAAGAAGAAACCCAGATCTCCGGAGAGACAAAGTCCATGCACAGTGTGTCCTTATTGTGACTGCGTGTTCCTAGCCTTCCTTCTCTCAACCAAGACTCCTTGACCTGCTTCTTTTCAAGCTGCCAGCAACTCCTCATGCCAAGGGGTCAAGCAGAAGAGAAAAGAAAGCCCGGCCAGCTCCCTGCCCACCTCTGCAACCAACCCATCAGGGTCCTGCTGCCTCTTGCATCCTTACACGCCATCCTCCATGCCTGGCTGTAAGGAGGGGGTTGCGTCTCTTCCCTGAACCGCACTTTCATCTGGAACATGTTGTGGCATGAGGAGTTCCCTGTTTTACCTGGGGAAATCCCAGAGCTAGGAAAACGTGCCCAGGTGATGACAACCCCCTCATGCTCTCTGACAACCGAATGGGAAGCTGGTGAGCACTATTTGAATGGCATCCAGGAAACGAGATGCAACGCCTCCAAGACATCTTAAAAAAGGCTGAGGATAAAACAAAAACAGCAATCACGCCTGATGGGAGAGGAATTGGATTCTGGCCTCCCCTCTGCTTTTCCCCTCCTCCCCCAGCCTTCTGGAGGACCAAGTTGAATGCAGCTGGCTTAGTTTGGCTAATTGGCTCTGTCAATCATGTGTCAATCAGGTTGGTTCACACAGCTGCTCCTGCCTGGGTGAGAGAAGTGTTGAATCTGAGGGACTGCTGGCTGGGAAAGCAGAGGTGACCAGCAGCTTCTGATGTGGTTTGGGGAAGGTGTTAAAGCTGATGAGTTTTTAGAGGGAAGCTGTGCTTGAGCTGGTCTCTAGCATTGCTTTGCTGTACAGTCCTAGACAATTTGGTGCCTCGGTTTCCCCTTTCCTGACGGGACCAAAGCTGACTAGGGGGACCCCAGGGGGGCACCACTGGCTACAAAACTAGAAACACAGGGCTGAAAAGCCTCATGTTTGCCTGACAATGCAGATTTAAGGTTTCGTTCTTTGTTCCATGCAAGGTCCTGGGGTCACTGCCCTCTTCTCTGGCAATGTGTACTTAGAAATTAGGTACCAGACAGGAAGGAAAATCCCCCTTTCTCCTCTGGGCTGATGAGCAAAGGGTTAATCCGAGGAAGTTTTTGGGGAGGAGATGGCAAAGGTTGGCAGAGATCCCCCTTTTGTGTCACAGGAAGAAAGCAGTTAAGCCGGAGGTGCCACCTGGGAAGCAGAGACAGGTCTGAAGATGCTTTGCCAGTTACTTCACTGTATAAACAGCTTTTCCTTCCTGTCCCCCAACACTATCTCTCTGTGATACACTAATTATCCAAAGCATAAACCAGACAAAAAGGAAAGAAGAAAGGAAGAAAGAATGGATTCTGGTGCTGCTTTTCACCCTGTGTTGAGAGATCTGGCAGCAATGCCGGGAGGGGACAGATGCTGCTGCTCTGTTTGCCTGAAAACAAAGGAGGAGAAGATTACACTTGGATTTCGAGTTTGTTTATGGAGACATCAAACCCTCTGCAATCTCGTCTGGCTTTCAAGTGGCAAGAGCCTCCGGCTCTGGACTGTGGGGATGCAGCCCCCTTGCTGCAGGCTTGATGGGGAGCATGTGCCAGGTGGGTACCGGCCTGGGCAATGGTGGCACTGCCTCTGGCCACCCCCTGAGGACTGATGTCATGAGCTGGGCACTGCTCGCTGCCGGCGCTTTTTCAGTTTTCTCCTGCTTTCACAGGAGGGGAAACTGAAGCACGGAATGATTCGGCACACACATCCAGAACAGCGGCTGGGGAAGAGATACATGTGGGTACCAGAGAGCAGGGAAGCAGGAAGGTTCGTGGAACCTGCCAAAGGATGTCTGGGGTTTAATTTCTTGATGCCGGCAATTAAGGGATGGGCTGACGTTGCTGTGAAGGGCCGTGTGGTGGAAATGCCACATTTGCTGGTGCTGGTCCAAAGCTGCCCCCAACCTGTACCAGTACTCGCTTGGCCCACACACCAAATCCCTCTCCCCGAACTGCTGTCAGACCCCTGGGGAAAGCCCTGAACCTCCCCTTCCTTAAACCCATCCACTGGGCATTATTCAGGGAGCTCTTGCAGGAGGGACTGGCCCCAAGAGGCCCCTAAGGATCCCCTAAAGCACCTTGTGCAAAAATCCTGCCCTGCTCCCCAAACTGGAAGTGTGTGCACAAGCACTCGGGGAGGGCTGGCTGGGCTGGCACATCTCTCCTCCAGCACTCAAATACCCCCACTTCCCTCCTTTGGCTGCAGGCAGGGGAAACAGGCAGCTAGCTGCATCCAGATCTCCAGAAAAACTCTCTGATGCCTTAACCACCAACTCCAGCCAAACACATTTGGCGATGATGGAGTTAAAAGCTCTGGGCCGAGCAGTTTTCTAGCCTGTGGCTTTCTTTCCCCCCTCTTGCTCCCTGGTTTACAAAAAACCACATTATCAAAAACCTGCCTGGAATCCTCTCAGCCAGTGACACAGAAAATTCACATTGCGGAGGCTGCCAGGGCGACAACAAATAGCAACAGTAAATACAGCTGCCTGGAGCTCCCCGGCTGGTGCCCTGCCCGCAGGCTGGGGATCAGGAAGGGCGTCAGCTTCAACATGACACGCACTGCCTCCAGATTTCTAGAGGACACTCTGCTTTCTTGTTGCCTCTCCTCTGGTCTCTGCTCAGGCGCCCGCAGCTCCGGGGCTTGTCCTTTGGAGGAGTCACAGAGCCAAGCCTCGTGTCCCCTGTCCCAGCAAGTGCAACCAGCTGGCTGGTTCCTTTTGAAGTACTTCATGTCCCTCCTTTTCTCTTTCATCCCTTTATTTCCATCTCTCCGGGGTTATTTTCCTTCCCCGAGCCTGTGTGAGCCTGAGACGGGTGCACTGCAGACCTCACCCTCTGCAAGCAGCCCCAGCAGCTGCCCAGCGGGATGTCCACCTGCGTGGGCACTGAGTAGTCCCCCAGGGCAGTCCCAGGGCATCACTGGTCACAGCAGCAGCAGGACACACACACGTACGTCTTCATTGTGCAAACGCCCTGCACAGACGTGGTCCTTGGCAGACCTGCTTGACCTTGGTGAGGCTCTGGGCAGGACCCCAGGGGCTGGGCAGGGACATGCTTACAGAGAAATCACTGCCCAGGTCATAGCTCAGCTATTCCGTTGCTCACCAGCTCGGTGCTGCATCCCTACCTGCTTTCTCCTCTGTGCATTATCACTGTCTTCCCCTTCCTCCTTTTTGCACATTCCCCTTTTCCTTCCCTCTCCAGCCATCACTCGGCACTTCACGCATCTGCCACACTCACATTAGCAACAGGTAACCAGGCCACGTCTGGCCTAAAGCTGGTAATGCTAAAGGCTATCTATTTTTTCCAGCATCATTTTCGTTCCAAGTCGCAGCAGCAGGTTCCCGGCCCCGCTCTGCATATCTGATGTTTATTTTAAGTCGGTTGCCGGGTGGAAGCTGTATCCCTGCAGTTCCTGTTCTTAATCTCTGCTTTTTTCTCCTCTTGCTTTCTCCCCCTTTGCCCCATTTACAAAGTTTAATTTGTCATCAGGGTCACCAAGGCAGCTGCAGGAGGAGGTACAGTGGGACTGCTGCCAGTGGGATACTGGCAGAGCCCCCAGGAGCAAAAGAAGAGGTGACCAGAGGACAGGGGCTTCAGAAGAGGGCTCCCGGCAGGTCTCAGCAAGCGCTGGACTGGACTCCTGCTGCTTCCCACCTCCTCGGTGCAGCCTCAGCCCAGAAGATTGCTGAGATGGAGGGGCCTGTCTCAATGCCATCTTAATTGCTCATTTTTTCCATGCTTTACACCTTGAAACTCACCCATAGGAATGAACCCGACTCCACTTAAACCAGCACCACAAACCCCACCATTAAGTCAAAGCAATGAACAGAGAGGTCAAATTAAAAGCCAATTATATAAAAGATGGGAAAGCTTCCTCTTGGCTTAGCAGGAGGGCATGGAGCAAGCCTGGACATCCATTCATACAAATAACTGCTTCCACTGGGTGATTTTATACCAAACCACTAATTGCTGTGTTACCCAAAAGGGAATCCAGTGGGCAGCTGCACTGGTTCCCAGTGCTTGAGAGGGGCTGGTTGCTATTAATCACTTACATTACAGTAGCCCCAGGAAGATCCAGGGCAGCCCCTCTAAGCCACACTCTCTCCACCGGGAGACCCCACAACACAAGGGAGGGAGAGGCACAGCCAGGTGCCACCAAGGTCACAGCAGGGACATGGCATGGCAGGGACAGAAAGGCTGGGGTCTCCCACCTCCCACCTTGGGCTCTTGGCATTACACGTCTGCCTCCCAGTGCATCGCAGTGGGGAGAAGAAAAGAAGATGGAGAGGATGTAGACAACGGGCCGCCTGAGGGGTTTGGGAGGTGAGATTTATAAGGCTCTGTCTTGGAGAAGCTTCCTGGGAGGGGAAAAAAAAAAAAAAGAAAAAAAAAACCTCCTTCAGGTGGCTGGAGATCTGTCTTGCTGGTGATAGCAGAGATCTTATCCTGCCAGTCTGCACAGAGGAGGGTCTCATCCCTCAGGGATGTTGCAGAGACCTTGGGAAGGTGCCCTTTGCTGCTAAAGGTGGCTTAGTGCTGTGTCCCAGGCCCAGGCAAGGGGACTTTCCTCGCTTAAGGGGAAAATCTCTCACAGGCCCTGCTTTCCTGCCGTGGACACTGTGCTGCTGATGCGGCTGCTGGCGCGCTGGGGAGAGGTGATGCTCTAAGGGGGACAACCCCAGGGTTACCCAATGCACAATCCTCCCACGAGAGGATCTACTGAACATCTTGTGTCTCCCAGGGTGCTCTGAGCCCTGCTCTCAAGGGTTTGTATGTCAGCAATTCCTCCGGAAAGCCAAGGACAGGGAGCAGAGGAAGCCCACGGGACGATGGGGAGGTGAGGGAAGGGCTGCTGCCCCAGCTCTCCCCACTCATTCCCTGGCTAAATGAGGGCTGAGCACAGTGGAAGGAAGAAAGAGCAAAGCCAGGAAAACTCCTTCCCCATCATATTTACTGAACTGCTCTGAGTTATGACTGGAGGCCGAGATCTGGCTTCAGGCGATTGCCTAAATCATTTAGGAGCTGACAAGGTAGGGAGGGGGGAAAATGTTCTTGTAATTCTTCAGTCTGAGGTACATTAAGGAGCCATAAGCCATGTCGAGAGCTTGAATTACATTAGAGAGATTATCCTGTTACAGTTCATAATCCTGGATAATATACCATCCCGCAGCACACCTGCCAATGATAAATCTCGCCCTGTAATGGGGCAGTCGTGACCCTGGCGGTCCTGTAGCCCTCTTGGCATGGAGCGGTAGCACCATGCAGACAGATGGAGTCAGGAGGGAGAGCACGGAGGAATAACAGCCTGGCAGCGGTGTCTGCACCAAGGGAAATTCATAGCCGGGCGGCTCCTCATGGTTCACAGTGTGCTGCGATTCACCAAGCCATGGCAGGTCCTCGTTGGCCTCCAGACAGTGCAGGCATGGGGCAAGGGGGACCTATGGCAAAGGACACTTGAGGTCACCTGTCTGCACAGGGAACCATATGGGGCCCCAGCAAGCGTGGTGGGCTCCGCTGATGGGGTTGAGGACATGCTCCATGCCAAAGCTCAAAGAACAATGTGGGGAGCCTGGCAGCTAGGGGGAGAGCAGCGCCCCAGGCCAGAGCAGGACATCTCTCTCAAAAGAGGGGATTTCTGGCACAAAGCATCACATGTCTTTCAGTGAGAAATGGGGAGGGATGGGGTTGAGACCCTTAGGGATGAAGGAGAAAATCAGCCTGAGGAAGCAGCCTGTCTTTTTGGAGCAGGGTACCACAAGGAGTTAAGCTGTCTCAGCCCCTCCAGTGGATCAGCAGGTGGGATTTGCAGCTTGGACATCCTAGGGGTGGTGGGGTCTCCTGGCAAGGTAGGGCACTGCCTCCAAGCCTTTAACCCTTTATGTCAGTGGCATTTGGCTGCCGGTAAAGGTGGATCTGTGCCAGAGGCCAGCTGCTGCAAAGTGCATCTTTGGGGCTTTCAGGCTGCAAGTCTGAGGGGTGGCAGGTACTGACAGGTCTCTGGGACTGGGACCTTCAACTCTGCTGCAAGGTGTTTGCCTTTCTCCAGCATGTATAACTCCCCTTCCCTTCCCTTCCCTTCCCTTCCCTTCCCTTCCCTTCCCTTCCCTTCCCTTCCCTTCCCTTCCCTTCCCTTCCCTTCCCTTCCCTTCCCTTCCCTTCCCTTCCCTTCCCTTCCCTTCCCTTCCCTTCCCATGCATTAGGAAAAAGCCCAAAGACCAGTCCTCCCCTCTCTGTGGCATAATCCTGCCTGTAATCTTTTACAAGAGGCCCAGTGAGCTCCAGGCCTCCTCTGATCTCCTCTCTAACTCCTTAGTTTACACCCTTGACTGTTCAGTCTCAGTCATCTCCCAGCCGTGTGTCCCACTCCACCGGCTAACAAGCTCCTGTTGTTTGGGATCTCCTGTCCTCCAGCCCAAGATATTTCTTTGCTGTTGAGACCATAAATCCTGCTGTCCCCTTGATGTGAACTGACCATGCAAACATGACCAGGCAGCTCCTGCTTCTCTGCCAGGCAGCCTCTCCCTCCTCCAGCCCACATTCCCCCGCACTGGAAACTGCAGCTGATCCATTTAAATCTCCCAACACATCCCAGGGGAAAACGTTCTGCCCCTGAGGCTGGCCTGGCTCCTGATTTTGCAGAGGGCTGCTCCTGTGAACTGCATCAGTGCCCTGACTGCAGAGGGATGACACTGATTTACACTAAACTCCCAGAAGGGAATAGGACGGTGTCCACCTGCTACTCGATGTCTCCCCGTCTCCTCTTCTCTCCTGCCCTTCTCCAGACCCACTTTCTGCTCCCTGCGTCCTTGATCTTTTCTTTAAAAGCCATTCACTTCCAGGCTGCTCCCCTCTGATCTGTGATTAAGCAGCTTCCATGAATTACTGTCATCTCTACGCTGGCTGCCAGCCTCCAGCCAAGGTAAATCCCTCCTGCCCTCCCTTCCCAGGCACCCATCACCTGCACCGGCCCCAGCTCCAGAATCTGCACAGTGTAAAAAAAGAGCCCCTCTACCCTGCAGGGATTTACAGTCTCCCCTATGGCCCTGGTCGATACTTGACAGAGCCTCTTCTCTCAGGCTTGTGTGTTTTGTTTAAGTGCTTGGAGATAAAGCCCTTTTATCACGTTAAGAGCTTGGTTGCCCTGGTTTCTTCCTCTGGCCTGAAGGCCATTCTTTTCCTCCCTCTTGTTTTTGACCTCAGGTTCAAGAGTGCTAGACCTCCCTGGTTTAGAGGAGACCTTGGCGGCAAGCGCAACAGCCAGTGTGGGAAAAGGCAGGGCAAGGGTGCGAGAGGGCTGCCAAAGGACCAGCTTGCTCAGAACAGTTTCCAAACCATTTAGGAAAGTAGGAAGGAAAGAAACGTAAGAGCAGAGCAGACTTCTGCACTTTTCCAAGCCTCTACTGCTCTCCCTTTTCTCTTTTTCTCTCTGTTGCTTCCTTTTATTTACACCTCCATCCTTTCTCACTCCTCCTCCCTTTCCCCTCCCCTCCTTTCCCTGGATGTGCCTCTCTTTCCCCCTTTTTCTCACCCTTGTTTTGCTTTCCTTCCCTCCTTCTTTCTCTCTCTCTCTCCCTTCCCCTGCGGCTTGCCAACTGCCAGCAGATGACATCTCCTTTCATGTTTGGGGCTGAGCAGAGGCTCTGAATGTTCGTTTGATTCCGTTAAGATAATAGCTGGTTCACTGTCAGACGCAGACTGATCAGTTAAAACCTTAATCACTGCCTGTCTACTCACATGGCACTTATTTTTTAAGAGATTAATCCCCTAAGCACTGCACCAGCATACATTCAGGCTCAAAGAAAAGGGTGGGTTTTTATTATTATTTGATGCGTTTACTGTTTCTTTTTTGCTCTTTTTAAAAAAAAAACGGACACACACCCCCTCATCTTTTTTGATCTGATGCTCAGAAGACATCTGACCTTTGCCACCTCAGCACAGTGTCTCTCCCCTCACACCAGGCCCGCAAGGAGGCCGGGAATGCCAGCGGGAGATGGAGGTGGTGCTGCTCCTGCCTTGGGCTTTGAGAGCTGAGGAAGATTTGCAGGACGGCATGGTGGGATGCAGATGAAGCCTGGTCAGGGCCTCGGGCAAGCTGGGCTCCATCCGTGCTTCCTCATTCAGTGACTATGCCTCCCTTCCCGATTCAGATGCAGGAAACAGCTCTGGATAAATAAACATCGCAGGGCAGCTCAAGCAAGAGGCCTCTGTGAGCGCATCAGATCTGACTGGGGAAGTTAGGTGTCCACCTCTGACTAGGATTTAGGCAAAGCTGAGCGCCTGCCTGCATTGAAGCAGCACTCACTCTCCAGGCAGGCTGTGCCGGTGCCCAGCCCTGGTGTGCCACCGCAGCGCTGGCTCTCCCAGCCACAAGGTAACCACAGCCCGAAACCTCCGCCACACCGGCACTTCCAGCGCCTAACCACCAAATACTAATCTAACAGCAAGCTTAAATCTCCTCCTGAGCTAGGATTTAATTAACGGAGAACACCACATCCCCCTCAACCCATGCAGTAGGTGCAGTAGGTGCAGAGGAAGAAATGGGACTGTGATACAGAGCCTGGCTCCCTGTTTGCCCCAGGGCAGCAGCAATAACCTGCTCCTAGGCAGCATTTTGCATTCACAGAGTTCCAAGCCTTTTACAGAGGAGGCTGCCACCTTCACCTTCGAAGGGAAACAGGTGCTGGAAGCTCATCTGCCTCACAACCACCCTGCAGGTGAGGGCAGAGCTGCCAGACCATGTTTCCCAAATCAGCGCACTGCAGCTGCCAAACAAAGTGATGCTTCTCTCCCCCGGTGAGACTCAGCCCTGGAGCTGAGCTGGGCTGGGGAAGGGGGTGGCCAGCAAGGCAGGGGCTTTCTCTTACTCCTTCAGCATCACCAGAGAAGTGAGGCAATGTTTTCTGAGTGCTAAGGGCCTGTGAAAATTTCTCTGTACATTTGACTTGTGATCAAAGCAGGAAGAAAAGTAACATCCCCAGCCCAAGGTTTGCTTTAGCACTTGTAGAGAAAGTTCAAGAAAAGTAAACCTTTTATTAACTCCTAGTGAACACTTTTCACACTCCCATTCCCTGTAACGACCGTGAGAAATGACTGATTTCTGTATCCATCCCACTACGGCCACCACACTCCCGAGTGCCCAGCATTTTGACCTGCCTCTCGCTTGAGGTCATGGCTTTATTTGCATGATGTACAGCACTAGGGACGTGGCAGCCCCGGCACACGCGAGGGGTCCCAGGGGTCAGTCTTCGGCTCAGAGGGTGCTGGTGGTCCCCATACTTTGACCAGCACAGCAAGAGCAGCTTGGCCATGTGATATTACGTTCTTCCTACAAAAGGGCTTATCCCTCTGACATGCTGGTGCTCGTGAACCTCTGGCAAACTCTGCAAAATCTGCTCGTGTGACAAACCAGCTTCCAGAGAGGAACTTCTCAGCTTCTCCCTGTGAAATACAGCTGAGGTTTTGCAACCTCAGCCTGTGATCTGGCAGGACACTCAGCCCTGGAGCCTTCATTTCCACGTCCTGCTCCTAACCCCACACCTGCAACTCCATCAAAGCGACAGCAGCAGTGTCACCAGCTCCTGGATAAAAGAGGTGGAATTGCTGGCAACAAACGATGACTCAGAATATGGTAAAACAAAATTGGAAGTATATCAGGAGAGGGTTTTGTCAGCTGCCTTTGGCGTTTCCTATTTAAAATGAAAATGTAGTGAGAGAACAGGCTCTGACTGTATTTTGGCAATTTTTGGTGAAGTAAAACAAAGCTGTCGAAAAGATCTATACTATATCTATACATCTATATATAGAAGCTGAGTTCACCTGCAGACCTTATTCTGCTTATTCCCCAAGATATTCTTGAGG
This sequence comes from Falco peregrinus, assembly GCF_023634155.1. NCBI lineage: Eukaryota > Metazoa > Chordata > Aves > Falconiformes > Falconidae > Falco > Falco peregrinus. Next base: position 4,065,298 of record NC_073736.1, on the reverse strand, counting down.
TCGGGGTTCAGTGGAGTTGGAAAAAACATAAAGGAAAAAACCCACGGAAATTGAAATAAATTATACCCAGAATCACAGGGATAAACTTTAAAATAAGAAAGCTTACAGAGGAAAGGGATGCAAAATACCTTGCTGCAACGGATAAAACAGTCTCTAACTAATGGAGATTAGGAAAAAACTCTCCCAAAGGAGAGACAACAAGGACTGGTTATCCCATAAATTAATAGAATCAATAGTGTCGCAGACCTCAGTCACGGGGTCCTGAATCATTGTGCTAAGTGCTGCAAGTGCGTGAGCACCCTCCTCTGAAGCAGCTGGGGCTGGCCACTACTGCAGATTACACCACGGACAGCCGGAGCCCAGATTTGAACTGACCATTCACATCTTTCAAAGCAATGCCAAAAAAAGGCCATAGTAGTGGATGAGTAAAAACACATGAATCTTTTCTGGGGGAAAGAGCGCTAGCTCTAACTCAAGCCTGACTTGACTTTGATCTTGTATGTTAGACCTGGCAAGAAATTTCCAAGGCTGCGCACAAGTCTTCAGACACACGAGAAGCAATCACCGGTGTTCATTCAGGCCAGAAAGAGTTACTGCCTCCTCTGCCTACACAGAGAAGATTAGCTGGAGTTCACAGCAAATGCTCTTCTCCTAGAGGTTTAAGTTAACACACCTGCTTGCAAAGCCACTTAATTATTTTTTTTTAACGTGGAACTAATTGCTATGCAGAAAGGTATGCTAAGCTACAGGTCCCAGATCTTCAGGTGGGCATATTTCTGGGGCCACACTCCAGCTCAGCCCCACAGTAGGGTCTGGTGGGAGAACCATTTGCATTTCAGTCTCTGGCCTTAGATGTGTGGGAGGCCAGGCGGTTGCGTTAGTCTCTTCTTGACCCACAGTCTACGAAAAGCTGGCTGCCTTGCAAACATAGTCACAAGGTTATTCAGAGCACTTGACTGCTTAATGACATTTTAATACACTATTTTATTACAGAACTCCAAGTAAGCTGCTTTATCGTAACAGTTACACTTTTGCCGAGAGATCTCTGCTCTTTCAGGCTAACACTGTTGCGCAGCTACAGTCTACAGAGATCCTTAATCTACCCTGGAAAGCAGATTAAATTTCCTCCCCTTTTATCAAACTGCAGAAGGATCCTCCTCTGCCCGACCCTAAAATAGATGGGCTGTGCACCACACTCAGAATAAACAGCCTGATACGCTCCGAAAGAGCTGCTTGCTAACACTGAGCCCACGGGGGACTTTGGAGAGACACCTCATTAATAAAAAAGAAAAAAATCATATTCATCAAAAAAAGTTCATGGTCTAAACTTGCTAGAATGAGGGACAGCCAACTGCCCACACCTCCCTCTGCCCACCATCCCTCAGCAAGAGTTTGAAAAGCTGCAACAGGCTTCCCTTTATATTGCCAGCACAGGATCATGTGAGCTCCAGCTCCGAAAGCCCCTCACAGCTGACTGCCAGCAGGGCATCGCTCCGTGCTTAGGAGAACTGACACCCCACCGCTTTACCTGCAGCTCTGGCCTCTTCCATTCCTGATGATTTTTAAATCTCTCCTTTTATACAAACAGGGCCTTCCCCTCCATACTTTGGAACGCGAACATTTAAAAAACCAATCTTATTAAACTTTTAAGATACCAAAGAAACAATTACCCAATTACTTTGTTGGTTATTTACTATTGTTGCTCTGGCTCTGCATGTTGCTTCACAGCCAGAGTTGAGCTTTGCACTTAAGGCTGATATTAATAAATAATAGCCATTAATTAACAATATGCCTCTTGCCACCTTAATTATATATATGCTCTCCGTTCCAGGGCCTTTACATGCCTCTGTGCTCACACCACTCCTGGGCAGGGTTACCAGCTCCCTTGTATAGAGGGGAAATTGCTGCACATGGAGCTTATAGCCAAGCTTCCCAGGGATATTTAAGAGTTTAACTCCCACTGAAACTGCAAATTGCTCCAAGGCTCCCAGCCTAAGAGACTTGCCCAAGCCTGTGGTGGATTTGGGAGTATAACAGCATTTCCCTCAGGTTCACACCCTAAATTCGAGATCCTCCCTTTGATATCTCAGGATTCCGAGACCGTTTAAAAAGCATTAATAAACAAACTCATGCAGAGAACAGGCCATCTCTGTTTCTCAAAGGGGCACCAATGCAAAGAGATGGATGAAGTAACTTGGACTAGACTGCATAAAGGTTTGCTGGAAGCTCTGAAATCTGAGCGCCTGTCTCCTTGTTCCCATCCCAGTGCCTTGACCTCCAGGACCATCTTTGCTCTCTCAGCAAATGAAAATAGGCAGGGTATGACAGATTGACCAGCCAAGCTTCCTGGAGGTATTTCCCACAGATTGTTGCTGAGACATACAATGAAAGCGATAAATATCCCAGTGGGAAATGTATGGCACCTCATCTCCCACTTGTGTTGCTGTGAAGAGCTGGGGATAAATTTTAAAAAGGCCTTTTCCCTCTTAGGGGATAAATCCTTCAGGACCAATCCTCTGGTGGGGAGCAGAGAACAACTAGAAAACCCTGTGACCCTGCCTGAAATCGTGGAGTCAACAAGTGGTCAAGCAGAGGTCAAGAGGCCAAAGTGGGGCCAAAAAGGATGCTTTCTGCCAGGCCCATCTGCTGGCAAACGGACAGCCATCACCCAAAAGGTGCAGCATGGATCAAGCTCCAGAACTCAACTGTTTCTTCCCCCAGACAGTAGCAATTATCATAATCAAGCAGTTGACTCCAATTACGCCTTCCTCTCATTACAGCCAAGGGGATGGACACAGCCACAGCAGCAAAGGGAAAGTTCGCAGCCGTGTCGCCTTTGCATATCTTAATCTAAAATGACAGGGTGTGACATGGGGGGCCGATGACCCTGCCAGCCTTCAGCTGTTCGTGTGGCAACAATTTCCAGCACCAAATTACTCCCAGGCAGGGCTTGATTGGAGGTTCAAGGCAGCAGGAGAGAGAAGCCATTTAGGGGACTGAAACATTCTTCACAGCCCTATTTAAATACAATTTACATTCCAGGCTTTGCTGTTTGTGCATTGTTAATTGCACCTTGTACCTTAGTTTATTTTATAGTTGAAGGGATTTTTTCTTTGCTGTTGTTTTCAAAGGCATGCTTTCTTTTTCTTTTTTCTTTTTTCTTTTTTTTTTTTTTTTTTTTCCTAAGGGGCTGTTGTTCTCAGAATACAGTTATATTTCCTGGAAGGGAAAATAGATTAGTAGATTTAAAGGCCAGAAGGGACAAACAGATCATCTAGATGACCTCCTGTAGAAGACAGGCCAGGACATTTTACTCAGTAATTTCTGTATCTCGATTTGTCCAGACTTAACCCAATACCCTGCATTGACTAAAGTACCCCTTCCAGAAAGGCAGTCTCAATCCGAAGATGCCAAGAGTCAATGTGAATCACTAGTTCCTGGGGTAGCTGCTTCCAGTACATAATCATCCCTTACCTGGAGCAGCCACAGGCAGAGACTGGAACAGCTTCTGGGCTGGAGGGACAGCACAGACACTCAGATCCATCCTGTTTCCATGGTGTCATCTCACAGCTTCAGCTGAAATCTGGTACCCACTGTGTTTGGTTCTTGAGAGAGAGAGGAGAGCACCAACCCAGAAACACCCACCAGCAAAAACGGACAAGGCAGGCAAGTAAGAAGCGCTGTTTGATAAAGCCAATGCCCCAATAGACCAGCATTTTGCCTGTGCTGAGGTCAGAGGCTTTCAAATTCCAGTGCTTTTGATCTGAGTTTGTATCAGACCTATGATGACTTGGCCACTCTTGGACAAACATATTGGTCTTTGTTTCCCACATGCCATGATGGTGGTTCCTCACTTTTTTCCAGACCACTCTCAAAAATTTACTGCCCGTTGTTTTCTGGGTCAGATTGGCGAGCCAGTGGAGGATGAGGTACATTGGTTAGAGCTTGGTAAATGGACAATGCATGGACCATTTTCATCATCTTACCGCTGACCGAAGAGTTGGTGGTAGGAGAACAAAAAATAATTTAGTTAGATTTGGAAAAAAAAATGCAAAAGACAGAATGATTCTGGTTTAAGTTTCCTCTTTTCATTCGGTTGAAATGGGGTTTATAAAAACTAAAACAAGAGCGTCCACCCAGCTTTTTGCATTACTGAAATACAGTGTAGAGATCAGATTTACCCCATAGTCTTAAAGCCTGTGAACACTGGCAATAAACCCTCTCTTCTGGCTGGTGCCAAACAGCAGGTCAAATCCAGGCAACACAGCTGCCTTTCCTACCTAAAATCCCATATTTTTGCACTAATTATGCTTTACTGCATGCTACCACACATTGTGGAGGCTAAGAGAGAAGCCTCATTTTCTAACATTGCTTTAATACGTACTGTGTTAGTTGCCTTACAGGAGGTTAATTCAGTGATTACGAACAGAAAATCCTACGCAGCCGAATTGTGGGGGTGCCGAGGTTTACCTCTTCTCAGATGTACTGTACGAAATGACCAAATGCTGATTTCTAACCTGGTGTTAATGCAAAGTAAAAAGTCTTCCAAGTCCCTTTTCCTTCGCTATGCGGAAAGGGTGAGTGCAGAAATTGAAAATGGATTTTGAATTTCCAGACTTGGGTGGAATTTCAAATCTCTGCTCTGCCTGCAAAAAACCCCCCAAAAACCCCAAATCGAAAACAACCCAAACAAAACATCTGTTGGGGGAGCACAGGGGTAGAATATTGCAGAACTTTGCACACTCTTTGCAGCTTGTTCTGCTGTTGGTTTTGAAAAGCCAATGGCTTTTGCAAGTGTATGAGATTGTGACCATGGGCTTTCCACCAGGTGAAGAGCCAGCTTTTGATGCCTAGTAGCTGGAGCTGGGACCCATTTCTAGGTCTCAGGACGGTTTGCTTCAGCAAAGCTCTGAGAGCTTTGACTTAGCTACAGAAGTCTGAAAACAAGGAACTATCGTCCAGGTGGCAGCCAGGGGGAAGGCAAAACTGCCCAGTGAAATGTCCTGCCACATGGGAAAGGTTTGATTCTGCCCTGAATGACACCAAGCAGCACTGCCAGTTTGCAGCTATTTTGGCATTCTTTTCTTTGAGCCCCATCTGCTGGAGTCCCGTGATTTTATGACACATTTTATCTTTCACTCATTTGTTCATACTTAAAAAGCACATTTTTAGCCTTTGCAGTCAAGGACAGAAGCCATAAGGCCCCAAAAATGAATGAAAGAAAAATGATCAAATCTAAGGAATTTCAGGATAGTCCCACGATTCCACAATTTTTGAATGCTTGTGGCCGGGAATATCTGGTGCTGCCATGGGTAAAAATAACCTCATGGGCCTGGCTCTCATTTACATGAAGGTCCCTTCACACCAGTCTGGCAAAGTTGGAAGCTGATGCAATATAAAAAGAGGTGTCGGTGTAAATGACAACTAAGCCCACTTGACCCCAGTGAGCCTACTCCTAATTTACTCCAGCTCTGGGGAGGTCTGAGTCAGACATCAGCTCAGTAAAACTTGACGGAGAGACAGACAAATGTACGCCGCAACCTGCTGCTGCTCCAGAGGCCTCCAAGCCAATTATTTTTGTGATCTCACTCCTCCCTTCCTTCTTCTTTCTCTCCCCCTTTTCCCATCACATGCTCGTTTCCAGCACACGCACGTCCTTCTGCAACAAAAAGCAGTGCCGCAGAGGAATGTGGAGGGTTTGAAAGCCCCCTGAGAGCAGGTAGATCCATCTGAGCGAGAGTGCCTGCCTCCTCCAAGTCAGGAGGGGAAGGCGGGAGGAGATCGGTTTACATAAGTACTTTGCCATATGAAGAAATAATTTAGTGGTATTAATAGAGGTTAAAGTTTCCCAGGAATCCAAAACAGGCCCCGCAGACACAGGTGGGTTCTTTCACTCACAGGGATGGGGAGAGTAACGTGACTCCCTCTGGCGAGGGGGAAACCGGAGGGCGATGGGGGGCAGAGGCTCTGCCATGGCCTGCGGTGCGTGCAGAGGGTGCGGTGGGTCGCACTGCCTGCCGGCTGATTTACGGTGGGGCATGATGGGCTGTGAGACAGGGGCTTTGCTGAGGGATGCGGTAACCACGCCGCTAACCCCTCCACGCTGGCTGCCAGGGCAGGACAGGATTTTTGCCAGGGCAGGGGGTGCTGGCTATTTGGGAGGTAGGAGCCAAGTTCCAGATCAAACTCATGATCAGGGATACTGGCAACACACACACACGTACACAAGCGTGAGCCAAGCACTGCCCAGCACATCTGCCGTGGCCTGAGCACGCTCCCTGTGTGGGGCAGAAGGAGCACGTGGCCTTGCAGACACGTGCAAACAGGAACGTGCTGCTTCTTGGATGGAGCATGCACCAAACGTGTGCAGCAACGTGCGCGGAGTGTGCTGCGCAATTACCTGCACCACAAGTATCTGCCTTTTCAGAGCTCGGATACCACAGACCAACCTGAAATCTTCTCCCACTTTGGCAGAATGCCCCAGCTGATGCCCAGCTATGATTCACCTCCAGTGCCTCCTGGAGAGCAGGACTTCATCCCGACTAAATGGATGAAATGGCAAGGAGCACAGAGGGGGCTACACGCAAGAGAGTAGCAAGCCTAAATCCCCCTTTGTTTAGATTAGGATCTGAGATAATGTTGCTGATTCTCAAACACGGAGCTTTTTACAGTCCAGGGAGTTTTATGCCACCCCAAAAATAATAATCTCTCAAAGCTCGAGGGATTACAGTGCTTTCACCCTATAAAACACATGGGAACAAGCTCCAGCCCACCCGATGCGGGATTGTGCTGCCTTGCACTGGTTTGGGATTTGGCCCACAGCCTCCAGATCACAGACTTTTCACAGAACACGTGGCTGCTGTTCTGCTCCGGAAAGGACTAACAAAGAAATAAGAATATTTGTTAATATTTTTTTTCCACTAAAAAGCAGTTAAACCTCCTAAGACACTTTTTCCAGACATCTAAATCCTTCAAAAATATTCTCTAGACTCCATAAAACTTACATTTTCCCTGGGTTCTCCCATGAGTTATTAAAAACCTGAAGTCCCTACCTTAAGAGCTTAGAGTTTGGTCATGATCAGCAAACCAACTATGTAGAATGGCACCTTCTTGTGTATTCAGAGACACATCTACTAACTTAGCGGGGAATAGCAGAGTGAACTGCAGGACCGGCACAGCCAAAGGAGAACAGCCAAGACACTAAAAAGGGAGAAGTGATTTTCTGGGTATCCAGGCTAAGACAGATTGAGGGATGCATTTTTGAGATGACAGAGGCTTGGCACTCTCTGAAAAAGCAGGGTTCTTTGACAGATACCCCAGCTTGGCACAACAATGTTTGTAGCTGTTGGAAAACAGCTGTTGTATTCTCACTGTTTACTCTTTTCTTGACAAACACCTGAAAGAGTCAGAATTTTAATGGCAGCATCTTTGGTCTCTTCCAAAGAGGTTCTTAAAAATCGAGATGTTTTTTCAAGGACCTCTCAAATGGAGGCTAGAAGAAAATCTCTGTATCCAGTCATCCATCCATCCATGCATCACCACAGCATCAGAGCGCTGCTGTTACCGGTACGGCACAAGGTAGAGCCTCTCCCTCCCAGCAGAGGTACCTGTATGGAGCCTTTGGGCGGCAGGTCGCTCACACCGAGCTGTGTTGGGCGCAAAGCCTCCCCTGTGCATCAGGACAAGCAAATGATGTGGCTCAAAAGACACCCGGCAGAGAGTCAGAAGAGGGTAGTTTTTTTCCCAGAGCTGCTTTTCTAGACCAGAACCGTGCTCCAACACTGCTGGAATCAAACAGATTGTAATACCCTCCCCTGGTTCACTTAAACATCAGTTTGTCTGGGGCGTGAACTCTGCCAGCAGCAGCTCCTCCAAAGTGCTTAGCTCTTTCTTTCCTCCTTTTTTTTTTTTTTTTTTTTTTTTCCTTTTTCAAAAAGCTTTCTCTTTCCCTCCCTGCTCTTACTTCGCTCCCTGTCTACCTCCCCGTAGCCTCCCAGAAGCACTGGCGTGTTTTTAACCCAGGCATGAAACAATCCCACAGCCACAGATTGTGATGTTTCAGATAACATACGGAGAATGTAAATCCTGTCAGCAAGTGCAACAGCCATAAAAGGCTAAAATGGATTCCTGCGGATTAGAAATAAAACACAGAAAGGGCCCTGTTCTCTCACTTTCCTCATCTCACAACCTCCTCCACCTCCCCTAGCCCTCCCTCTCCTCACTCCCCTTAAAAAATTGCCTGGAAATGCAAGGGGTGGTTTTTTTTTTTTTCCTGGGTTTTTTTTTTCAGCAACTTAAAAGAAAAATAAAATACATTCCAGGAAAAGGACTGCTGCTAAGAAAACTAAAACCAGAAAATGCTTAAAGATGTTTTAATGACTTAAACACAGGGCTGGGATTGTGTCTAAAAGTTTCCACATTTAAAAGAAAAAAGCAAATTCAATATTAAATGTCCCCCACTACCACTGCTGCTGTATTTCTTTCTCAAACCATCTGATTTAAGCAGCATATTATTAACACGGCCAGCGCGAACAGACACGAGCCTACATTTAAGCAAAGTTTACGCTTCTGTTCCAAACCAGAAAGGCACAACTGAAAACGCTCCTAAAAATAATGAAGGCCACGTGAGTGTGGGTCCAAGAGGCTGTTAACAAGCAGCTGACAAGTTTCTGCTCTAGGAATTAGACCCTCATTTAGAGGGAGATTAGCAGAAATCTTCTTTCTAATTACGGAACAAGCCCAGCAATCTCTCCGCTCCAAATTTGCTGTTCTGCTGGAGGCGTGCGGCCGGCTCAGCAGACAAAGAGCCTCCCTCCAGCCAGAGGTGTGGTTCAAGTGCTGCTTCAAAGCCTTGGGGTGAGGCGAGCAGGGTCAGTTCTCAGCTCCCTTCTGAAGCCAACCCATGTAATTTGTCACGACCGGTAGCTTGTGTTGTGGAGTGGCCTGACTGCTGATCTGGCATGAAGGGCTGAATCAAATCCTTTCACAGAGCAGACAGCGCGGTCCTTCTAGGTCATGGCAGAGGTTAGGGCAGGGCAGGGTGCTACAGCTGCCTGCAGTGTATTCGGCCTTTGGATATGTTCAAAAGGAGATGTGGGGAAAGCCCCATGCTAAAATGTTGGCTTGCGTGCAGGAGCAGGAGAGACCAACCTCCTGTTAAAACCAGCAGCTGAGAAGTTAACATGCAGATACACCGTCAGGAGCGTTTTGTTTAACCGAGCAAAATCTAGAGTATTCTGGGCGGAATGTGAAAACTCCAGATTTGAGCTGCTGCTTTTAGACAAATAATCAGACAGACGACAGGCTAAGTTTGCCTATGGAGCATCACCCGTCATAGACAGATACACAGACACACACATACAGACACGAGGTGTACCCACAGATACAGCTGCTCCCCAAAACAACCCAGTCCCTGTCAATGGTGGGGTAGGGAAGCTTTCAGTATTGCAGAGCAAAGACGTTACCAGGGTGGGAACTCTCAAAGGTCCCTGTGCCCTGTTCGGAGCCAAGTTTGCCACCCCTGCTCCCACATCCCACCTCTACGCCCTCCCAGCCTTGCTTATCAGCCTGCATCGACAGGTTGAGAGCCTGCTGAGAAGCCAGAACCGCCCAGAAGTGTTGGAGAGATGAACAAATCCTAGATGAGGGCTGGGACATGTTGACTGAGGCTGAAGACCCATCCAAAGGTGCACATGTCCCACAGGATTTCCCAGAGAGGAAAGGGTGGGAATCAAGGGAGCTCCTCGCTGTTCATCGCAGTTCTCCAACCGCTTACACAGGGTCTGACCCTCTGTTTTCTTCCAGCATACCCAAATATTTTGGGGACAAGCCAACAGACTGAAATAAAAACCTGCCTGCATGCAAAAGGGTGGTTATATCTAGCTAGATCATCATCATCATCATCATAATTAGATTGTGTAATAGAGCCCTCAGTGGGGCTACGCCGATTTGCACCCACTGAAAACCTCCCTTCCTATATGCAGCCTGGCTGTGAAACCAGCTGCAACAGGGGCTGTTACAGAAAGAAAACAAAATGGGGTTAGTGTCTTTTTCCTGAAGTCAGACTTGATGGACCCAAGGCTCTTCTCACAGTTTGAGGGGTGGAGAACCCTCTCCTGCAGGGACCCTCTGGGAAAATAAACCTGTGTGGGACCAGGGGATCTACCAAACCTCAGCTGAAAGCAACCCCCCTGCTCTCCAACCCGTCTCCCCCGCTGCAGGAAGGACCTGCAGAGATGCAAGCCCAAAACGACTCCTCAGCAGCTACTCTGACAACCTCTCTCCATCTTCATCCAAAAGCTCGTTTCTCTTTTCGAGTCAGCATTGCAGAGGGGTGGTTGTGTTTTTTTATTATTATTTTATTGAGAACGTGCAAGCGTGTTTCAAACCCATTTCCATCCAAAAGAGTAGGAGGCCGTAGTCAGACTTCCCAGACCACAAAGACGCACAGCTCAATCTCTTTCCAGCCAGAGTTTCCATTGTATCCTTCCCAGATGAACTTTTAAAATGTGTGTGTGTGTGTGTGTCTGCGTGTGTTAATATGTGTCAGTGTGTGCACAAACGTGTGTGTTTTTGCTTCTCTTAAAAAACCAAGAAAGAACAGAAAAAAGGCAAGTGAGTAAGTGAGGCTTTTAGGAGGTTAATAAACTGACCTGTTGCCAAGTTGGATATGTGCGTGGAAGGGGGGAGTTGAGGGTTTTAATCCCCGTTTTTGATAAATAGAAGACATTCTAGTCATAATAAAACGTGTTTTACACTTGAGGGGAGGAATAAGGGGGAGAAAAAAGGAAAGTTTTGGCCAAGCACTGCAAGCTCCTGAGCCCAAACAATGAGGTTAAGAAACATAACTGTAACGCATTAGTAAATTGACAATGAAATTGCAGTTACTTCACTGGCTCTTTATTAAATAAACACAGCCTGAAATGGACCTGTCTGCCCCGGAGGTATTTGTATAGGGTTCATATTACTAACTCAACACTGCTGCTAACACACTCTCAGGCACTGCACACCCTGGAGTGCAAACACATTCCAGAGCAGACCCTGCAAGGTGGGGCCGACCTTGCTTTTCCCCTTGTCACTTTTTCCCTTTCGTGTAGACCCCGGATTTTATAGACACTGGCTGCTACCATGACATTTTATCCACAGTCACAGCTCCTTTCAGGACCCATTGAGAGAACGGCGTGCGTGAATACACGTGCTAAGAGCACACTCGTGGACTAGCTCTCTCCTGCACCCTACGTTTCTCTTCCTGCCCCCTCTTACCCCTGGGAAAAGGCCCTCCTTTCCCAGGACTCCTTCACGTCCTGCAGCTCATGGTGGCTGCTTGTCCAGAGCTCCAGCAGTTCTGTTCCTGATCAGCGATCAGCCCTCCCACCTATTCACAGCCCCCCCCCCCAAAAAATCACACCCCATGACAGCATCACATCAATAGCCATTTACCCCTTGCAGCTACAACCCCAAGCAGCAAACATCACCACTTCCCATTCACGGGCTGTTATAACTCTTCACACAAGGGGCTTTCAACAACACAGCTCCATCCCTGTCCTTGTATATATTGATCTAATCAACGGTCTCGACACTTGTGCCTTGGCCTCACCTGCAACCATCCAACACTGCAGCTACAAGTGGCAATCGTAATCAACGACAAGAAGCTATTGCATTTGGAGATACAGCTGCGAGTCACATGCAAGGTGAAAAGCCACCTTGCAAAACCTTCACCTGTAGTTCTACCTCACCATTGAGACCTACTAGCCCAGCCAAATCCCAGTCCCGCTCACACTGGCAAGCTCAGGTAATCCATCCACACACACACATGCACATGTTGGAGACAATAGGAACTTCAGCATGTTCAGCACCTTGCAAGGCCTTGAACAGCTGCCAATGTCCTTTGGAGATGCGCCAAACCAGTTCATAAGATGTGAATGATAGAGATTCTCAGCAGCCCATGGGGTCTGTAGCAGGCTGTGCTACTGTTGGCTTGCATGGTCACGACACGCTTTTCCCCTTGTTCTAAGACATACCTCCTGTGGAGTCAGGTTTTCACAGTGAGGAATTCTATTCCTGCCTGCAAGTAGAGTGAAAGCGCTCTGCTCTTCTGTCATATGGGACCAAAATAAAAAGAAGCAGTGGGTTAAGTATTTTCTTGCTCCCACTGTTGTCAAGGGCTTGATGGGGAAAACATCAGACTCTCACAAGGGTAAAACACAGAGATAGGACCAAATGATCTTGTGTAGAACAGAGAATTTATCCGTTGTTAATTCCGTCTAACTAGTCTCCACCGAGACTTGAAATTTTCCCAGCTACTCAAGGCTCACATTTTCAAACCTTCATGCAGAAGTCTGATGTGATAAGAAAGTGCACCAAAATCCATTTTGTTTCTGCAGCAATTTCTTCAACACCTACACAAACCTGAGCCTTGGAACAAGCGCAAGGCCATCCAGCAGATGCTGAGCAGCCTTCATGCGTGCTCCTGCAGAGAGCAGCCAAAGTCAGGTGGATAAAGAGAAAGAAGGAAGAAGAGATGCAGCTACTGATGGGATTTTTAGTAATATGGAAGAAGAGATGGACATTTTGCAGACAAGCCTCACTGACACAGAAGGCAGCAGATTAAAAGGCCGCTGTAAAAACACAGTACAATAACATCACATGGCTTTACTAAATCTAAGTGCCAAAGACAAGGGTAGGGATGCTTTGCAGCGCACTTACAGATGGGATACTGATGACTTGGGCTCCTTCTCTGCGTCCCTTCCCCTTAAGTGCCAAACTGCATTAAAATCCATCAGGATCAAGCTCACGCTATTTTCTTAGTCATCCTGTTTTTTCCATATGAGTAAATGGTGTTGTTGGCACATCTAACTTTTGGAAGAGCTTACCGAAACGGGGGGAGAGGCAGCAAATTCTCAATCTGTTTGGGATCCTTAAAGCAAGACTGGATGTCTCTCCCTAAGAGACAATGCTCCAGCCCCACCAGAGACTGCCTGGACTGAGCAGGAGCAGTGGGTGGAAATCCCTGGCCAGCCCCATGCAGGAGGTTAGCCTGGCTGCTCCAAGGGATTCCGTCTGGCCTTGCAGCCGAACGTGAAATCGCAGAGACGTCTCCTGCCTTGCCAAGAGCAGTTTTAATTTTGTAAGGGAGTGAAAGGGAGAGCTTTCCACTCAGTTCTTTCATTCATATAGACTGGTGGAGTTTCAGCCTTTTTTTTTTTTTTTTTTTTTTTGTCCTCCCTCCCCAGCTTGTTGAAGCCTCCAAGTTTCCCTCTGGAAATTCCATCCTGGGATGGTTTTCTCTTTGAATTACCTTTTGCAGACTTCTCAGGTGCAAACCAAAGGCCTCCAGGGGCCAGGACTGAAAAGCTCTGCAAATTCAAGTGAATGTAAATAGGAAGATGCCCTGTTCATAGATTTGAGCTGTCTTTCACAGGAGTTTTTTGGACAGCAGTCAGTCTTGGCTGTGGATGGGAGGAAAGGTCTCTCCGAGAAGATGGCTCTGCGCTATGGTGCTACTTGTTCACAGAGATACTGTTGAAATAAAAACTAAGAGAAAAGCAGTACCATATGTATCCAAGGATTTTTTAAGGCATATGAATATTATTCAAAGGTCCTGAAAGTTTCACCTTCCTGCTCCTATTAACACAGCAACTGCCAGAGCTGGGGAGCTGGGGCCAGTAAGCTAAATATCCTTCCTCCAGAGGCATGATGTTTGGACTAGCTATAGCAAGCGGCAGTGACATGGCAACATCGGCCTCAGCTTTCTTGTTAGGTTACCTTACCTAAAGCAACATCCACCACTGGTGGCCAGCTTGTGAGCCTCCAGCAGTAAAACCAAGATTTGAAATAGTTTGTGCCAGTATCTCATCTTCTCTTTCCACAAATAGAAACATGGAGCACCTGGGTTCATTGCTCACCTTGATCATCTCCTGATCCTGGCAACATGCATAGCAGCTCCACAAGACATGGAGGCTAACCAGCTGTTTAAAGAGGTTCTAACCTTTTCCTAACTAAGATCTCATATCCTTTGTGGACTTACACTTTGTGGGTAAGTCATGAGAGAGAGACTGTAAGACAAACTTTACAGTGAATTACACCAGTCTCTTCGAGTTTCCCTTTTTCCCCATCCATCCAGGTGGTTTTACACATCCTTTATTCCTCACAGAGGTTTGTCCCTGCTTTCAGAAAGCTCCCACCTTCCCCTTACCCATTTTCTAGGCATTCACTTGACATCTGGTAAAGAGGGATATAAGCCACTCCGCAATGAAATCTTACCCTGCCTTTTTTTCCAGTCTGTCTGACAGAACAAGTCAGCTGTGGGCCTCACCAACAATTTTAAACAAAACCCCACAATCCAGCAGGTCAGGCCATTTTAGCATATGTACCTTTTATTTGTAGTGGACTGTTAATAATTAAGTGATGCCTTTCATACAGACATTTACAATAATTTAACCTTGCCCTTGCTGTGTAATTTATTCTTTGCAGAAGCCAATAAAAATAAAGGCCCCATATTTCGTCTCTCTCTCTCTCTCGTTCTCTGTACATATATATAAATATATATACACACATATATCCAGAATAGTGTAATAGGTTTCACATATTGTTCCATAGGTATCATTAGAGTAACAGAGCCAAGTGTCTCAGTTCATATGACTCTCTTTATAGGTGCCTTATAATCCACATAAAATTGAGTTTATGTTTCCTCTCCATCCATGGATTCTAAAACAAGATGAGGAAGGGTTTTCCCTCTCTCTCTTTCTCTTTTTTCCAGTCCTCGCTGCACCTAATTCAAAATTTGCCGTTGTTGGTAAAGACCAATCTTTCAAGAACCCAACCATTACCAAACTGGACATCACTTACAATCCATCTCTTGTAATGTCTTACCTTTGACCACAAGTATTAAAGACTCCAGGAAAAATGTCTGAACAATGTCTGTAGTAGACAAGTAGCAAATCGCCTGCCCGGGGAGGAAGACCCTTCCTAAGTTTGTGAGTCATTACTCCTGTTTCTAAAGCCACAGAACAGAGAGCCCAGCAGGTAAGTGGAATAGAAGCAAGGGAAGGGACTAAAACCAGAGACTTATTTCCTCTCCAAAAATAAGTGAGGAAAAAAGCA
Organism: Falco peregrinus; assembly: GCF_023634155.1. Classification (NCBI taxonomy): domain Eukaryota; kingdom Metazoa; phylum Chordata; class Aves; order Falconiformes; family Falconidae; genus Falco; species Falco peregrinus. Next base: position 4,050,196 of record NC_073736.1, on the reverse strand, counting down.
GGGGGGGGGGGGGAAGAGCCAAAGCTAGTACTATTGGCTTCACTTCCACAGAAAGTCCTAAAGAGGCTACACTGAGAAACAAAAGAAAAATATTTTCCCCTAAAGAAACATTAGTAAAAACACATTTATTAAAGCACAAAAAATTCCATAACACTTAAGAGACCTGATGCTCTGGAAAGTGCAGGCCTGACCGCTGTATGTTAGCCAGCAAGGCTGAGAGGACACAGCCAGTGCCCACGCAGACTTGCTCCTCCAGCAAGGACGAGCTGGAGAGCCTGGTTTGCCTGTCTACCTGTTCCACATACAACCAGAGTGACCAGCACAGCACAGCTTGGCCTGATCCAAGCAGCTATGGAAAGGGGCCTAGAACCTCAACTGGACTGTTCCTATGCTCCCAAAGTAAAGACTAGCTTTGCTGTCCTTCCCGAGGTCTAACCTACTCTTAAAAAGCTCCTGTATTAGATATTCCACTTCCTTAAAGGCAACCATGCCGTGCAATTAAGATGCTCAGGCTATGTTGGAGAGGCTGAGACACATACAAGCACTATGGATCTCCCAGCACATGTGGCCAAGAACCTGTGGGTCACAGAGGGGACGTGCTTCCCTTCTGCCATATACCCATGGTAATGCTACAAAAAATTTCCATTCAGTCCCAGCCACAGCTTTTTTCCTGTAGAGCAGCAGCTCCTAAGGGACAGGAAAGCACGTCCGTATTGTTATTGTTGTTATTATTCACCAGTGTGGCAGGGGGAGAAAGGGGCAGGGACAACACGGCTACTGGTCCCTGGTGCGTGGTCAGCTTGCGGAGCACGGCTGTTTGGTCCATATGAGGTGATGGAAAACTTTCCTTAGCATCAGGTGTTGCAGCTGAGTGTGAGCTGCTCCAGTTACACTCTCGGCAAGTGTTATAAACACACAGGCACAATCTAAATATTTATGGCACATGAAATCTCCCGTCTGCTGTTCCTCAGCAGAGGGAGAAGAGAGAAGGGAGGGTGGGAGGGTGAATTAAGAGGTGATTATTGTGCAGGGCCTGTAAAATCAAAATATGGAATCAAGATGTTTTCAGTCCCCAGAAATGGTGACCACAAAGAGGAGCCAGGTGTCACCTCCCTGATGCTGACCTAAGAGGTTTGCCACAGACTGGGGTCAGCTGGCCCAAGCCATGGCTGGGAGAAAACACTCAACTTCCACCAGCCGAAGCGCTGCTATTTTGCACCAGATGGAAAACGTGGTCCTGGTTTCGTGGTCTCCCTTTTCCTCTCCAGTATCTCCTGAGGGACTGATTGCTTCAGCTTGTAAAACCTTTCTGGGGCAGTGAAGGAGGAGTAGAGCAGGCTGGGAAATTATTTCCCTGCCCTTGACAAAAATTATGATAGAATTTGTTTTCTTATTCTATTTTTGCTCAAATCTCTGGGGTTTTTGTTAAAGGCTTAAAAAAAGGGGGGGGGGGGGGGGGGCGGGGAAGACAAAAAGAGACCCAGACTGAGGAAGTTCAGTGTGTTTCTGGAACAACTGCCCATTGATCCAACCTGTAAAGCACTGAGTGTCTGAGGGTGATAGGATCATCTTGCCACAAAGGAGAAGCAGAGCTGCTTTAGGAGAAGCGCCCCACTTAGCATAGCTTGGGAAGTTAGTATTGACTGAAAAGGCCTCACCAACAGAAATCCCATCTGCGCTGGTCTCTGGTGCTAGCAATTGCCATTTCATCACCAAGGCAGGAACAAAGGACAAGTTGTTTACGGGTACACATGTAAATTTGGTTGGGTACCTGAACAGCCCACCAACAATCTCCTCCAGATCAACACAGAGGCCTGATGAGGAGAACAGATTGCAAATACAATTTCAGGACCGTAACATACCACGATTCCCAAAGATGTATCTGCCCACAGACAGAAGACATGGAGGGCAAGAGCATTATCCCCTTGCATAATGTAAATTCAACAGGGAATGCTGACCCATGACTGGCTTGAGCAGACAACCCCTGTGAAGACTGCTTGGAGAGCAGGCAGATGAGCTCTCAAGGTGCTTCCCAGACCCCTAGTTCAGATTTTGCACTATTACTAGAAGAAAAAGACAATACGGAGGGTAGCTCCCCTACCGCAGAGTGCTTTTTGTTTACACTGGTGTTAAGACATCAACAATGTTAGATCCTGAACTGATGGTTCTGACTGAAGGCTTGGTGATGCCCAGCTGGAAATAAAGCAAGTCCTTCCTTCACGTGTCGGAGCTGCTGCTTGCCGTGTTCCAATAACCCCATTGATTTCTATCAGGAAGGGTGACACCACAAGGAGTGATAGTTTTCTAGTTTCTGATGGCTTTGGTTTCTGGCTGCCAGAAATCGGAGAGAACCAGCACATGGGAATTTGTGTACTGCTCTGTTTTCAAAGGAGTGTGTTCAGTTAAGGTGGGGCCCCCCAAGTTATTTTTAGCTCAGTACAAATAACGGAGCAGAAGGCTTTGACGTTTTTCCTGAACGAGTCCCAGGACCAAATTAAAAAATCTAGGCGATTTAAGCTCCGATCAGAAATTTTTATAACCTTTCACCTTGATTTGTGCTGGCTTTGGTGAGTTTGAGCACAGGCCGGTGATAGCAGTGGGAGGATCAGCAGGAAGAAATGCACGGGGTACGGTTGAGGTGAGCTACACCAATTGAGACCTCATTTTTATGTCCAAAATATGGGCTTTGTTCCTTCTCAGATCTGCTCTGCAAAGTTGCTGAACAGTAACTCTTGACTTCAAGGAAGTATTCCAATGCCTCAAAGGGCTGAGGGCTCGCTGTTGCCAAATTAGAGTAAACAAGCCAATTTCCACGTCCCTCGGAACTGCAAGCACGCTGATAATCACTCGGGAGAAAGTTTAAGTGGAGCTGGGCCTCAGCAGTAACAAAGCCAGGGCACGTTCTAGTTGGCACACCCAGATGGATGTTTACACTCACACCCACAGAGGCGCCAACCCCAATCTCCTTCCATTGCAATGACAGGCCCGACTTTGCAGGGCTTCCAAAGGCGTAACACCTCCTGCCCTGCAGAGGAATTTTACTCCCAGAAGGCTGAGAAGGTTTTCCGTAGGAATCTGCAGTTGAGAAAGGCGCTGTTTTCCATGTTTCAAATACGCAAAGTGAGACATCATTTACTGCTCACGTTCCATAAGCCACACACCATCTCTGTCAAAAGCTGGAAGAAAGGTACTGACTTGAGTGGACTTCTTATGGACTCACCAGGGTTGCTCGTCAGCGAGACAAGGGGTAGCTTTCCAGTTCCTCTTATTATATATTTCCAGGGTCTCTCATTTAAACCTCTTCTATGCCTCTCTACCATCAACCCAGCGAAACAAAGTACCTTCCTCCAGGGACAGCTCAGCTGACTGCACAGCCAAAGGTAAAGCTACTGTGGACATTAAGAAGCCTCCACGCTACCCCCCGTCTGAGCTCAAATCTCAAAAAAGCCAAAAATCTCCAGCTCAAACTAATAGACACATCTGCCAACAACTTCTTTTAATTTTTTGGAACTACTCTATAGATTATTTCATTGCCAAGAAAAAGAAGAGATATTTATGATGGTGACTGAAAAGCCTTGAAATTCCAATCAGATCCTCAGTGGTGTAAACTGGAGCTGCTCCAGTGAGTCAAGGGGACACTGCCAATTTACACAGGTTGAATCGGCTCTCTAGTTTTATCTGCCTGGCTCTCTAGCACACATGGACGTTTAAAGGTAGCTTATTGAGGTACTATATGAGTATCTGCCACTCTGTCCTCTGGAGTCATCCAGTTGGAAGAGAAATATAAGGGCGCAAATGCAGAAATAAACCCAGACATTTGTTCCTACCTTGAACTTAGAGGTAGCTGGTGTTGCAGCTTTGGCATGAAAGTGGGAATTGAAAGCTGGCCAGAGAGAGAACACCTGATGACACAGTGCCAGGCAGTTTCCTTGAAGGCACTGGGTCTGTCCTATAAACCAGGCATGGGCAGGAATCTTTAGTTTGTGACAGAGTGGTGAGTATTAAAAACAGGTACCACAGGGAGGTGTTTCAATAGGAGCACGGGGGAGTTCTAGAGGTATAAAACACATGTGCTTAACATTCAGCAGGTGCTTAGGTATATATAAAGTGCAGCTCAATGGATTTCCTAACTTCCCTGTCCTGAGGTTCTTCATGAATACAGTTTCCCCAGGTGGGTCTCATTGAGAATCAGGGCCTTATTTAACATCAGGGAGGTTCTTTTGATCTGTTAAGTCTCCTGGTTTCCATTATAACCGAGACATCTTTTTGAGAAGGTTAAGGAAATGTGTATTAAATAATAATGGCCTTTATTCTTACTCTTTGGAATTAAAAAAAGAAGTATACAGTCAACAGAAAAATATAGGTACATTATAGTAGCATGCAACTGAGGACCTTCCTGAAGGTCCAGAAGACTGTGGTATTAGCAACTACACACATCAGTAACTTTACTCATGGCAATAGTCTCCATTATCTTAAACTACTCACACTGGTAAAGTGACTCCATGATTGAAAGTGCTGCAGGATTGGGCCCAGTGTACTCAACAGCGCATTTTAAAAAATTTAAATGTATCTAATCCCTTAAAAAAAAAAAAGTAAACCAATTGTGACCTCCTGGCATCCTGTGAATTTAATGGGGAGTTTTGTCAGCACAAGGAACGATTCCTTTGTTAGATCAGAACATGCTGAATTTAATCTCAGAATGAATTTTTATGGCCAAGACATAACCCACCCTTGAAAAGAAAGAGAGTTTATAATGGGAAGGCTGACACAATCTGAATTATAGAGCTATAAATGACAGCACTTTAATCATTCGATTAAAGTGACCAATCACTTCCAACAAAGAGGTGCTTGAGCCAAAGCTATTGTAGCAGGTGGAAGGATCCTCCATTGACTTCAGAGGTCTTTGGATCAGGCCCAGATAATTTATGGATTTCAACTATTTTATATTCATTTCAATCCTTATTCCCCTAAATATTTAAACATGTGTTAAATAGTTATTGTTTGTGCAACCTGGAACTAATCTCAAGTTTCAGACTAGGCCTGGGTGTAACTATTTTGCCAACTGGTACTCAGATGAGCTAGATTAAAAAGGCTCTTACTTGAATTTGGTATTATATTTTACTTAGCTTTTTGATTTACCCCAATTGATTTAATGCATTTGTCACCTTTTGTTAAAGCACATATTGACACTGCAGTGCAGTGGTTTTAATTGTGTGGGTTTAAAAACCCCACAACTACCCTCTCCAGTTATTTGGGGTTTCATTTTCATTTTTTTTCATGTTTGGGGAAGAAGAAAAGACACAGGGAAGAAAAAAAAAAAGAGAAAATGGAAGGTTGAAAATGATTGGGTTTCAGGAAAAAAAATATTTTTGGCAATGAAATCAGGAAAAGAAGCAGGGGTTTTGAATAGTGAAGCTCACCAGCTAAGCCTGGGAAAAAAACTGAACTGAGCTCTGAAACTTTACCTTCCTTTAATTATACAGGTGACATTTCAGACATTTAGTCTGATTTTTTTGCATCTGCATATTGAAAACACGCTTTTAAAAATACTTTAAAAAATAGCTGCTACAGAACATTTATTTAGTGAAAAGTAAATCTTATAAAAATTCAATTGCAAAGTAGTTAAGGTATTTGAATTTTTTTTAAAGAAGAAGAATCCCAAGAAAGAAAGTATTTGATGGCTAATAATCTCATTTCAATATAATAGGACCTTTCTTTTGCAAAGAGCAAGACAGGTTAAAAGATATAATTATGACTTTGCAAACTCTCCCAAGTGCTACGAGATCATCTGACAGTTCTGATCCCGGGCTCAGCTCTCAAAGGGGAAAAGTCTTTGTCTAGTTAGAGAGTTAAAGAGACAGGATCCCTATTCCACCCTCTGCCTACATTGCAATTTAACTGTCAAAAAAATCCAAGCTGCAAAATTGTCTTATTCCAACACAGCGCAGGAAAAGAGAGAGAGGTTTGAAACTGACCTGTCAAAAGCACCCTGTTTAAAAATGTATAATATATTTTAAACATTTTTTTCCAGAGGTACTTAAAGGTTAAAGATGTGCCAAAGAAGTAGGATGGATTTTTTTCCCCCCTTCACTAAAGCTTTTTAAAACAATTAAAATAAAAAAAAAATCATTTCAAAATTAGGGATCATCAGTGTAAAAAATCCCCTGAAGATCAAAAGGAACACATTAGAATCACATTAATTCCGATTAAAAAAAAAAAAAGGAGAATAAATCCCCTTTTTCAATGGAAAGAGAAACTTCGAGGACATTTAAATAGTGTTTTCATTGTCAGAATTTACAAGAAGGTGGAGCAGAGTGTCTGGAAGAGACGAAGACCGAGGCAAGCACTGAGCCGTGAGGAAAGATAGAGGCTGCTGTTGACAGTCCGTCCTGGATATTCTTGGGCTGTTTAAAGCTTTGCTTTTTTTAATGTTTCAAAATAGTGAAAGAAGGAGGGGAAAATATTTTTCCCAAGTAACCAAACAAAAGAAGCCATTTCTTAAGGGGGGGTTTCCAAGGAGCCACAAACAAACAATTCCAAACCATTTTTTTACCAAATATAGATGGCAGACGGCTGGACACGACCAAAGGCTTTTACATAGTCCACCCGCTTGGCATTGTGCAGTACCACGAGCGCGTGACATTGCACCAAAGCAGATCCCATCTGTCAAGATTACAGCAGCAGTTCCCTCGCCCAAGAGCGCTTCAACAGGATCAGGCCCCGAAGCGTGTCAGCAAACGCCAGTGGGAGCCTGGAGGCTGCAGGAAGGTCAGGCTGGGATCTGTACACGAGCTGTGTGTTTATCTCTTAGAGCATGCGATGCATTCCCCTAAGCAGGGACCAGGGGCCAAATTTCCCTATTATCCATCATACTGCAAATCGGGAGTGAGCCCTGCATAAATCAGGAGTCAGTTCCTCCGAGACAACAGTTCCCCCATCTGATAGAAACCAAGTGAGAGTGTGTTCAGGTCTGTTCATCCAGCCCCAGCAAACACTACAACAAATTGGAGCAACTGTGAGGACTCTCGCACGAGCAGCCTCTTTGTAGCCTTCATTTGCTGCAGGGGGGCTTGTCATCCAAGGAGCCAGTTGGGGTTTCCTCCCTCCTAATCAGCAAATTGTAACCTGCTCCTTCCCAGATGTGGCTTGACTAATGGTCCTGCCGTATGTCTGGCGGGGGCACAGGCCAAGCTGTTTCACACACGTGATTGCACGGAGAGCCGAGGGACAGGCAGAGCCGTGGGTGAGAGATTTGTAGCTTTTGGACAGAAAAGTTGCAAGATAATGTCCTTCCCTATCCCTCTTTGGCATTTTAGATCTTTCCCATAAATGAGTCCTCTCCCAGATGCTTAGGTCCCAAACCCACCAAGAAAAATGGGACTCCCGTTTGGGCTCTGCCACTGGTCCTTCTAACCGAAGGCTGACAGGGAGGACTACCAGACTCTCTTGTCCTCCAAGTCACAAGCTAAAATCTTTCTAGGACTGAGAGCCAAAGGACGCTACCTCAAGGAGTTCCCCAAGTCACAGGAGGAGATCAAACCAGCCCTAACAGAATAGCACTTACAGACAGCCGGCATTGCATTGCCAGCACGGGGGCCATGCCGCTGGGCTGATGCCATAAAGTGCTTTGAAACATACATTTATTTAGATTTATACAAACACCAGGGCCATAGGCTCCAGGCATCCTTGGCCTACCAAATAAATACACCCAAAACGTTATCAGGACAGTCCAAGATAACATGGCACCAGCAAGATGAGTGGCATAAAAATCAACCTATCCCCCTCTACTCCCCCTGCCAAATTTCTTCCCTTTCCAGCCCTCTTCAACCTGTCATTTCCAGGTGGGTGAGAAAATAGATGAGCTTTGCGACAGCACTGAACATCACCGTCAGACACAAGGAATTTTGGAAGAGGGGTAAAGCAGCAGTTGTGTATTGGTACTTACCTTCAGTATTTTAATATAGATAAAGAAACTCTAGTAAATCAAACAAACAAAAAAGGGGATGGGGGACCTCCATTAAAGCATCCTTGCAAGCTGATTTGCATACCTCCTGCTGCATTAGAAGGTGTGTCAACACAGCCCTGTGTTTCCACAGGACCTGCAGGGTGACCAGGCTTTAAGTATTACTTGCTAAAAATTAAAGCCAAACTGGACTCCTGCCCTAGGAAACTCGCCAGATTTCTGCTCTTAAAGGAACGATAAGCCTTTGGGATGCTGCTTTACTGATTGTGCAAAAATCAGGGTCAAGTCTGGGATAAGAGCTCCTTATTAAATAGCTTCGATCCTGCTTCCCTTAAATCTGGAGGGAAGTCTTCCTTGAAGAGCAGGACCAGAACCCTGGTGTGCTCCTGACAGCCCAGACGGATTATATTAGGGCAAAGGGCTCTGCAGAAAGTGTTCCTTTCATCATGTTGCTCATCAGATGACAAGAAAGCCTTCCCCAGCCTTTCTATTAAGCTCTCTGGACCCAAATTCTCATCAGTTTGCCTCAGTGTTTCAAGAGATGAGGTGGTGCTGAGGTTTTCCTGGTGCAACCAAGAGTAGGATCTAGGTCTCCCTGGGAAATATCGTATGCTAAAGCTGGCTGCCTCACGCCAGTGGAAAGCTGCCATGATTCTGCCCATGTACGAACCAAAACTCATCTGCTTTGCATGTCTTCCTCTTAACCCAACCTGTCCTCCAGCTCATCTTTTCTAATTTGTGCTCAGTTGGGAAGGATTTGTGCCTTTGTGCCAGGGACAGTCTAGCTGCTTGCTTATAACAGCACCAAGAGGGCTGCAGGTGTCAAAAGGGAATTCCTGCAGTGAAAATCATGGAGGTAGCTCTGAGGAGACATGGACAGTGGAGAGTAAGACAGTGCAAGTGTCACCTGGTGAGAAAACAGTAGAGTGTGGCAAAGAGCCATGGAGCACAGATTCAACATGTATTAAGGCTGTAGCTACACGCAAAAGGGGAGAAGTGAGCAGGTGTAACCCCATGAAATTACCCAAGACCCATGCTTGGGTTTAGCATTTTCACCTCGTCACTTCCCTTCCTTCCCGTCGCTGCAGAAACCACCCACATCTGAACATCCCCAATGACCTATGCCAGCCGGCACCCTCTTACCAGGCAATTCAAACCAAAGGCCATGGTTAATACTAACAGCTTTGCCATTCCTCAAATAACGGAAATTTGCAAGTGGGTGCAGCTAGTGATGCTGGCTTTACACAGCAGAGCGTGACCCTACGGAAGCAGAGTACCTGTCCTCAGAGCAATGTCTCTCCATCAAACGATGATTTCAGCTGAGCTGCGAGCTGAGCTGCCTTCAGGCTGGGACAGGCTCAGGCGACGTCCCCACTCTGCAGTTGGTCCCCCCTCAGCGCACAGCACACGTTTCGGTTTGATTGATTTTGTAATTGCTCGTTTAATTGAACAGTTACAGCAACACTATCAGGAAAAGGTTTCAGGGCTGGGAAGGGAGGTGGGAGGGTGAGGGGGTGGAAGGGGAATTGGAGCTGGGGAAAGAGCAAAATGGGTTTTTCCCTTTCTCTTAAGATGAAAACAGAGAGAAGAAGAGGCAAGGAGATGAGTTCCCTTTAGCAGGCACTGAGGAGGAGGAGAGCCGAAAACAATAAATTACAAAAAGAGAAGAAGAAAAATGAGAAGTGGGTTGAAAAGTGTGGCAGGGCCGGAGGGTCCCAGGGACTGCTTAGCCTCTAACTGACATCCCCTTCCTGCGAGCTGTGAATGCTGCTGGCATGAGGAAAATGGGCCACAGAGAAGGAAAGCTGTGGGAGCTGGAAGGAGGCGAACAAGCAGGAGAAGGTGCCTGTGTGCCTAAATAAAAGGTGCAGGAGCAAGGTGGAGAGACAGGGAAAGATATACCTGTGTCAGAGAAACTGCAAAGACCTGAGAGCGTATGAAACCCAAACGGATGTGTACAGGGAAGTCTGCATTTCAAGCACAAGTAAGGGTGGTGTGTGTAACACACCGCTGAATGAGAGGTAAACCTCCAGGGAACGGGAAAATGGACAAGCAGGTATACACGGAAAAGCTGGAATATGCGAGTGTGAAGGGAGGGTGCACATATATGAGAGAGAAGTGAGAAAAATAGTGAGAGAGATGGATGGACACCTCCACAAAAGGAGATGAGTGCAAGAGAAGTTGGGAGACACGCTGGCTGGGTTTATTAGCAAGCCTGCTATTTATTGGGTATGCTCCGCCGTCATGCTGTGGTACGAGGTTGCCACTTCTTTGCAGATCTGGTGCCACACTGTTTTTCATGTCTGGAGCTGCGTGGGCACTACTTCCATGTCTCTCTGAACTTTCTGGAGCATTTTTACCTCCAGTCTGCATACACTGCCTAGGTGGGTTTCCCAAAGGGGTGAGCAGTCTCTAGTTCTTGGCACGGTGGGTGTTTACATCACTTTTCACAGCACATTTGTCTATACCTGTCTGAAGGGGTGGGCACAGGTATGTGTGTAAATCCACTGCACGCCCATCTGTGAGGTGGGCATAGCGCACCTCTGCCTCTGCTTTCGCAGGTCCAGATGTGGCAGCATCACTGTGTGCCCCTCCGTGGTATGCGTGTGTCAAAGGAGCATGTGCTTGTTGGGTGTGTGTCAGGAAAAGGACAGGAGAATCCAGACAGGGTCAGGGGGGAAGGTGCACACAGAGGCCATGGTGCAGCTCCACAGCAAAGCAGATCAGGTTTCAGGAGAGCCTGGAGCTGGGGCTGGAGGGGGACAGGAGGTGGGCTTTGCTGCCTGCATTCCCTGGCAGGCAGCACAAGGCAGGTTTAAAGAATATCCTTCCATTTAGGAGTTTGTTTATTATTCTTAACTAAGCAGCTCAGACAGGCAAGCCGGCAGCGCCATATCCACGCTGACTTCCCAGGAAGGCAGGGAAGGGAGGGACAGGAAGGCAGATTTCCAGACTAGGGGACAAAGGCATTTATGTACCGCTGGGCTAGGGAAGGGGCAAAGCCACTTTGCCAGCTATTTAGAGAGTGTGGAAGACACTCAGCTTTGGGATGTCAGAGTGGAGTCTGGGTGGGGTGCAACTGGAGTATGGCAAACAACATCATAGCTGACTCGCTGCTCCAAACCCCAGCAGCACCTTGGAGTTGGCTGCCCCTCTTACACTTGAGAACTCAGACTTTTGTCTGAAATTCCTCACAACTAGGAGCAGAGACTCAGCTGCGTGTTTTCTAGGGTGGAGGGAGAAGTGATCTCTTTGTCTCCTCTTAAAATCAGTTTACTCCATCAGGAGTCACAGGGTACCAGGGTATTTGTGGTAATAGAAATTCCCTTACCTTGCAAGGTCCAGGTGAGTCAACGCACACCTCCCAGCTCTGTGTTTTGGGCTGTCTGGCCCATCTAGCAAGTTTTCAGCTACTGGAGCAGTGACCAAGTACACAGTAACCTAGATAGAAAGGAGGGAAAATATTGGTGTGTCACAGGGACAGACCGCATAGGCCTGTGGGCTCCCCTGAAGCATAGGTGATGGAGAAGGGAAGAGTTCTGCACATTTACACATGGAGTGAAACGCGTGGGAGTATTTTCCTGCATACTGCTTGTGCATGCATGCCAGCTCAGCTAGACACTGTCCATATGTGCAAGGATACAACAGATGAGCATTTTTCAGCCAGCACCTTCCACATCTCTGGGCCCTAGTACGCAAAGGAGTGCTGCAAATCTAGGTGATGGGTCACGCATCTGCAGCAGGTGAGCACACACCAAACCGACCCCACGTATTGAACAGGAGAGTCAGCATCCTTGCGGCTCAGAGAGCAGGACTGCAAGGGAGGGACTATCTTTGCCATTCGCTGAGTGCCCATGTGTGTGCTCACACTGTCATGAAAATGAGGTCAAAGAAGGTCATTCAGTTCAACAGTATAAATCAAGGAGGAAAGTAGAGTGGAAGCCTGTGAACACTCGGGAGATCTCACCAGTGGGGGGTGGCCGGGGGAGCGGAGGAAGGGCTAATGAGACCGAGAATGCCACACACGGGTGAAGCAGAAAATAACGGTGAATGAAAGCAGCCAAACGGTGGCAGCCCAAACAGCAGGCAGGAAAGCCCAGCCTCGGGTCCTTTATCCTGCACTATAACCAACGCTTCGTGTTAACTCACAGGATTATTCTGCCAGAGCAGGCAGAAGGGCTCCACACCCTCCAGTCCCAACCTGCTGACAGGAAACCTTTCACTGGAAACTTGCTTGCATTCAGTGCAAAATGTCTCACTTCTGTTAGCAATTTGTTCCCCATCACAAGCATTCCTGGGGAAAATTTGGTGGGGGTAGGAAACGGGCCAGGAGGGCTGCATGCGGGGTGCTTCCACCTGGCGACCTGGTTAATAACACAATGGAGCAGACAGCCAGCCTTTCACCACCTCTCGCTCTCCTCCATGTCCCTCATTCTGCCTTTCACCACTTCCCCCTCCATTTCTCTCCTCTCTCCTCCCTTTTGCCAGCCTCCTCGTTCCCCTTCTCCGCTTTCCCTCTTCTTTCATCCCTTTATTTTTCCGCTGCTATGTGCTCTTGGACCTCATGCTCACTCCCCTGTGTGCAGGCCTCCCAAACTCATCACACCTGCACCCCACCACGCTCTTGGGTATGGCAGAGCTCAGCACTTTCTCCCTGCGCTTGATCTGAGCCTCCAAAATGCTTTTTGTGATCGGTCTTTCCCCAGCACACTCTGGACAGAAGTCTCCCTCTTCCCTTCCCCCCTCTCTTTCTCTCTCTCACATAATATTTTCCATATGAAGAAGCCTTCCCGAAGCCGCACACTGCCCTCTTGGCGAGTCTTAGGCGGGTTAGAGGAGACCCTGGGAGCCTTTAATCCTCTCTCTCTCACTTGCTTTCATCCTCAGCCACAGCTGGACGCCCCATTGATGTGGAACAGACCAAACACCAGGCCTCTCGCTAAGCTGCTGCTGTGGGGCCTCTTCTCCTTTAGAGCCGAGCTGAGCCCATGGCCCATGTCTTGCTTCCAGAGTGCCTGTCCCGTGCACCCAGCAGCTCCTGCACGCACGTGGTCGGTGCCCCTGGCCCCGGTTCTGCCTGCCTGCCTCCCCGCCATGCTTCTGCTCTCTCTGCTCACTAAAGCTGCTGTTGCCCTGAGCCATCGTCTACCACCTTATTCTAAGGGAAGCCCCCACCTTCTCCCTTACCCCAGCATGCCCCCTTCATCAGGATTATATAGCATCAGTTTCCCACTGCCTTGCATCCCTGCAGAGCATCAGGCCCACGAGGGTGAAGGACTGGTTTGTGGGGCTACGCTGAAGAAGCAACTGGTGGCGATGCCCCCAGGAAGGGCCTGGCAGGCTCCATCACCTGACAGATAAGGTCTTAAGGCTGCAGCCCACCTGCAGTTTTGAGAAATGGCTTTGGCTGCCTGTTCGAGATCTCTCTTCGGCCGCACTGCAGGGTGAGGCAAGGGTATACAGCTTCTCTAAAAACTTCGCAGCACGCGCAAGACAAGGCTCAGGTGGGCACCTGCCTCCCGGAGCCAGGGGAGACAGACAAATTGCCACGCCTGGGCGCCTGCCTGCAGCCGGTGGCGTGATGCCCTGGGTTTCGGTCACTGCGCAGCCCGCCAGCTGAGCGGAGCATCTCTTCTTCACGCAAAAGATGGGCAATATCGCGGAAGCACTGCGCAGGCCAGCCCGTCACTCGGTGCCGAGCTCCATCCAGGCAGCTCAGCGGCAGAGACGGGCCTTGGCTGCCGGAGCCCCCGGCTGCCCGCGAAGCCGCCCCCGCCGCCCCCGCCCCCCATTCCTGATCTTCCTCCGCCCTCTAGCGGCCGCGCGCCCCAGCCCTGCCCTGCGCACCCCACGGAGCAGCCCCGCCAGGTCCTCCCGTACCGCTCGGCAAGGGCCAAGCTGGTAAACCTAAAGCAGGGAAGTCTCTGTAAGGCCACTGACACTGCGAGAAGTGCCTAATCCGAAGAGGCTTCTGCGGGTTCCTCGGCAATGAGAGTAAATCCACGGGAAACAAGAATTTCTACGGAAGGCAACGGAGAAGCGCGCGGTTTCAGCCTCGACTGGATGCAAAGCTCCTAAGAAACTTCAGGAGGCTTTGGGGGCTCCGAGTAGAGAGGCAGAGAAGTGGTGGATTGATGAGAGAGTTCAGAGAAGGGGTGGTGGTGGTGGTGTGATCCAAGCTGTCAGAAACACAACCTAGGAGGGAAAATTAAAAGACATGGGGGTGGTTAGTCTGGAGTGGAAGACTGAAGGGAGGCATGGCAGGCGGCGTTGCATGCAAAGCAAGAGAAAGGGAATAATCTGTTCTCTGAATTCACAGTGGGTACAAAAGGGAGCAAGGTGCTTAAGTACCAGGGAGAGTCAGGTGTTAGAAGCAGCTTTCAAATAAGGATGCTGCAGCACTGGAATGGGTTACCAGGAGAATGCTGCAACCTAAACTAGTTAAACAGGGATCTTTAGAAATTACATTGAAAGAGCCGATCCTACTGTGTGTCACTGGGCTAGATTAAGCGATCTCCTGAGATAACATTAATCTTATTTTCTGTGATACTATAATTAAAAGCCATATTGATCCTCTGTCAGAGATGCAGCAAAAAGACCAACTTCATTACTTCCTTGCTGCTCCTTAGTGACCAATATGCTAGGTTCTGGACAGACATCTCTTCATGACGCGTCCTGCCCCAAAGAGCTTCTTTCCTCAAAGACAGGACCTCCAACGGACACGGCAAACACAGATGCTGTGGGAAAGGATAAGGCATTGCAACGCAGCACAGTTCGTGGTTCGGTTTGTAGGCAACCAGTTGCAGAAACTGAACTAATTGCAGACTCTTGGGATTTGTTCATAAGAGAACGAGTGCATTCCCCCTTCTTGTTACTGAGCATCAAGTGCCTGATGAGAGAGGGATTTGGGGACAAGACAATGCGAAGATATCTAGCACAAAATGATTAGCCAGAATGTATTGTTAATAAGCTCCTTATTCATATAATTGGAAATTATTTGCAGCCAGGGTGTCAGTACAGTCTTTCTGCACTGCTCTGATGGAGCGAGGCAGGTAGGTACTGGCCCAGGGGAGACCACTGCGAGAACATCTGCTGGCAGAGAGGAGGCAGAGGAATTTACTGCCATAATACTTCCTTACTGTCACTGCCTTGAAGGGCAGAGAAGGGCACAGGGATTTCAAGGGGAGGCAGAAGGGAATCTGCCAAGCCCCACTGACTACAGGCATGTTTCCCAGTCTGGCAAGCACAAGGTGTCTGGGGAACAGAGTGGAAGGACAGGCCTGCTCCCGTATCCTTAGAACGGCTAGAATGAAAGTAAGACCATGAAAGCACAGAGTCAAGGCAAATAAGACCTGCCACTGCTTACACTTCCCAAAGCAGCTGTTTGCAGTAGAGCCGGGTGTGCAAGATTCAAGAGTCCAACCCAGTGCTGCGGCAGCATCACTAAAGGGAGACTTTGGTTGTGGTTATGATGCACACATTGTAGCTTGATAATTGAATTGCAGGTTTCCACAGGTGGCTTTGCTCACCTTGAGGAGAACTGGCTTTACCCTGATTTGCAGGAGGCAAAGTTCCTCAGAGGCCGAGAGAAAGGAGGAGAAAAGCTACAGAAGCCATTCCCCATTCCCTCTGTGAGCTCTGCCCAGCAAGTGCACACATACAGGGATGTGGCATTGCACCACCCCATGTCTTTCTCCTCCCCTCCACTGTGGTTGAACCCAGGCCTGCAAAGCACCTGGGATCAGAATCAGTCACACTGAAGTTTATGTACCTCCAAAACCTGAATTTTCCCTCATTTCTTTGAGACCAAGGGCTGGCTGAATTTAATTATGATGCTAGTGCCAAGTGTCAAAGCGTCTTGAAGGAACAACACTGAAAGTGTGGCAAGATGAAGACTTAGGAAGAAGCTCCTGTTGATGCAACGGGGAGAAGAAAGCTTATCCTTGAATTCTGCATAATGCATCTGTGTCTTCCGAGCTGGCCAAGCTCTATCGATACAGACAATTCAATTATTTAAGTGCGAATTTAGATGTAAAACAGCCGCAAAGGATTTCTGTGCCAAGCCAAATGGTAAGCCACTAAGCTCAGCCACTTCCCAGGATAGAAGGGTACAGAGAGAACACATCTACGAACCCTCTGATCTGCCTTAGTGTTGCTCTTTCTCTTGGCCCAACACAGACATGGAGCATGTTTCCTGTTTCTGCTCTTCTGTTTTTCAGGGAAGAGAAGGGGTGAGGTGGTACAAGAGGCAAAGGGAGCTCAAGTACAGTGTTTCTCTTGCATTTTGCCTGAGGTCCTCTACAATGCATGATACTCCAGCACTCGGAAAAGAATCTTCTGAAAGTTTGTAGCACCAAAGCAAGTTTCTTTTCAGACAGAGAAATTCTCTGCACTGCTACAAAAGGAGATGGGCCAGCTCCAGTTCTTATTACCTGCAGATTCTGGCTTCTCCAGGTCCATAAGCCAAGTCATTTTGGGCACAGTTTCCTCTTCAAAAATGGGTGTGTGTCATGCAGACAACATGTCCCTTGGCATTGCCTGGTCTAGCTCCACCACTCCCTGAAAAGACCATGTGGTCACAGGCTCGAGGGACAACTGTCCTGGCCGCGATTCCTTCTCTGCATGTGTAATATTTAATAGAAATCACAGCTACTTAAGGACAGGCTAAATCTGTGTGAATCAAATAGGAAGGCCTTAAAGCATTTGTTTCATGGCTGTTAAATTCCTCTTAGGAGTGGATTATTAAGATGCAGAACGCCAGGTGCTGAGGCACACCAGGCTAAGTGCACAGAGCACCGCACCTTTGACACAGCACAAAAAGCAACTCTGAAGGGAAGGATTCCTCTGAAAGCTTCTGTCAAGGAAAAGGAGAGTCTTTGGGAGGCAGCAAGGAAGCAAACGTACATAAAAAGAGTTGCTAATAATTTTGGAACTGGGATCATCCAAATGACAGTAGCATAATACCACTTCAGCAGCCCCCAGGAATGACTAGCACAGATTTACTATCACACACGACTGACATCGTCTTCTGTTTCCTTACAAAACCTTTTATATCCTCAGTCTTTTGAAGCCTCTGCAGAGCCAGCTCAGGCCTGTTAACTATTCCATAGAGGGAATATAATTCCATATATATTTGTGCTCACTGTATCTCTAGACACAAAGCTTGCATAGCTATGAAAAGATCTGTCCCTGAGCACAGTACTAAGCTGTAACCAAAGCTGGAGAATCTCCTGATCTTTTGATGACCACAGTTTCCTGCCTGATCCCTCCCTTTCTCCTGAACACGCACACTGAACCCACCAGCCATCACAAGGACTTGTGCAGAACTACAGGGGAGCTGGCAGCAAGGCTCACACCACAATTTCTTCATTTTTTAAGGGACCGTTTCTGACTCATGCTCCAGCAGGTCAGACTAAAACCAGCGAATCCCCCAACACTACAATACAAAGAACAGTTTCTACAGCAGATCTTCACAGACAGTCAGCAACCTTTGGTTAAAAAAACCCTACATTTTAGTGCAAATTTGTGACTTTTAACCCAAAAATATATTTGCTTTCTGTGAAAGATCAATTTTTTTTAAAAAACTAAGTTTGTGTTATCCTTTACAATACAGTAAAAAATTAATTTGGAATAAGGAAAAGCCCCCATTTTCCTATTAGCAAAGCTGAGGGATGCCGAGATATAACATTTTTTCTCTCACACACTCCGAGACCAAGAATTCAAACAAAACGCTACTAAAATTTGTCACACTAGTTTCCTTTTTCTCCATTGTTGTAAAAAAAAGGACACGTTATTTTAAGGCTTACTTCAATTTTATGTTCTTTCCAATATTTTTGCAAGAGGCTTACCTTCCCCTCAAACCACAACCTGAGATAAGGCAGCCTAAGAATTTACTCAGCAACTCCTACCTTGCTAGATTCTTCCATGGAGTCTGAATAAGAGAACAACTGCCTCTACCAGAGGTTTTATATGAACTCATTTGATAATGGGCTGAGGCTGCTCAGCTGTGAACACTGATGAGTTTCTCCCAGCTTGTTGTGATGGTGGTAACAGGAAAGGAGAGATGGAGTGCTTCTATCTTAAAATTGCTACTCCACCTAAATCCAGCAGCTTCTTTGTGTCAGAATTTGGGACATTGTGGGAAAATAAGTTGCTATGCAAGAGGCAGAGAGAGAGCAGCCGGTGTGTGAGGTACACAGGACTGATGTCCCAGCTGAAGCCAGGGTCTGGATTTCAGCTGTGAAGACTATCCCATAGTAGATATGTCATTCATGGAAGATGTGTCATTGTGGCTCTTAGCTGGGATTTATACTGCTGTTCTTACGTCCTGCAGTGGTCTAATACCACTCTCCTATGGAGCTGAAAAGTATTCCTGTTTTATGTCCCTATAATATCCAGAACTACAATGCTACGAGGAAAGCCTGGTGCTGAAGGAAATATAAAGATAAATGTGGTATCTTGGGTCAGCACCGATTACCACCTATCAGTGTATCAAAACAAGGTTTATTCTGAGAAAAGCACTCCATGTGATGACATCCAGAAGGGAACAATTACTGTCACGACGCAGAAGCTGCAAGCTGAAGACTTAGGAGTGTACTGGTGTGCACACTGTAAATCTTCTCATTTTTTCCCAAATAATTGAGATTAAGCTGTCTGTTTCCAAGAATGAGTATTTCTTTCTAAGGAACATGTCGGGTATTTTGTAGATTTCTTCCTCCCTTTCTCTGCTTACCTTTTCAGTGTCTTGTTCTCAGGTTACTGAGGAATAGCCATAGTAGGTCAGACCAAAGGTCTCCAACACTGGCTGAAGGACATAATTAGGAAGGAGCATAAACCCAAGAGGAGCACGTAGAAACAGCTCTCCTGAATACTCTCCCAGCCTCCAGTGAATTTCTGGAGAATTATTTTTGTTATAATAGCAATGGCTAAATTCTTTTTTCTCTTGAGTTCATCTACTCATTCTGCTGACACATAAAAACTTTTGGTATTTGAACATCCTGTGGCAGTGAACTCCACACTTGATGCATGCATGGAGAATTTCCTTTTCTCCTAACTAGTGACTTCCTTCTTAGAGTAGAAAGTGAATTGTTGCTCCCGTTCTCTCTCCCCCTGCTATTCCTGATTTTATAGATGTTTTTAATATCACCCCTGTCACCTCCTTTCCAGGAAAAAAGTTGGTTTAGTAATTTCTTGTACATAAGGTGCCTCAGATCTTTCTCTGTCTTGGCTATTTTTCTCTGATTTCCAACTCAGCTGATGAATTCAGAGCAAAGTTTCCTGATGTTTCTGTTACAATAAGCTTTGCTTTGTTTGGGGATATGATTATATTATTCTAAACTTGCTTTAGGAAAGAATATTTTGGACATTATTTAGCATCCCAGTTCAATTCGACCTTCCTGTAGCTAAAATGCTTGTGAATTGGACTACGATATTGTGCTTATTCTAATGGTGGAAAACGGATGTAATTGGACATTTTGCCTGGGCCATACTAACCAGTGTGACCTTTTCCAGAAACCCAAGGATATGTAGCTAGGGAGATGCAGTCTCTGCTGAGTGCCCATATAACATGCAAGATTACAAGGCTGCGTGGAAAGCCTGGTGCAAAAAGACAGTTGGAAAAGAGTGTGCTGTCTTGGTCAGTACAGAAAAGATGAGCGATCAGTATGAGACTATAACACTCAGAGGAAGATACACTGCACCCAGAGCGGTGTTCTCAGCATCACCATGGAGAAGCTCACAGTTCAAGACACTGGGGAGTACTGGTGTGTTCTTTATCATGCCTCTCGCTTCTTCCAAATAAAGGAAATTAAGTTGTCTGTTTTCATAAGTGACTGGATTTTTTTTTTTTTTTAATTGGAGAAACTCCTTCCTCATTTTCCTTGCAGAGCAATTAACTTCCCAGGCTTGCTGCCTCACCTGCTCCACCTGTTCTCTGCTCTCT
Source organism: Falco peregrinus (assembly GCF_023634155.1). NCBI lineage: Eukaryota > Metazoa > Chordata > Aves > Falconiformes > Falconidae > Falco > Falco peregrinus. The sequence continues at coordinate 4,030,292 of NC_073736.1, read as the reverse complement.
ATACTCTGCAGTTCCTGTTACCTACTAGGCTGCTCCTGACTCCTAGTTCCCTCACCCTACCATCTCCCATTCCTGAATCGTATGGGGGAACCAAAAGGACATGCAGAGCCAGGAAGCTGTGTTTAGCTGTCCATTTTCACAGTAAGCCAAGATTCAGTCGTGTCAGGAGCTGCTTTGAATGGATTATTCCAATATTTGCATTGTTTCCCCTGTACTTAAAATCTCTTCAGTCATGTGGAGACATTACTGTGTAATGTGCAAAAGCCAAATGGTTCTGGTTTGATTTCTCCAGCTGGGCACTCTGGGGGTAGCCACTCTGTGCACGGCAGAGCACAGGGCGCAAGGGGACTGGCTGGGGTGGTGGTGGAGATGAGGGATCCCAAATGGCACAGCCCATGGGACAGTCCATGCAGACACAGCCCTGGGCTTATTGCCGCACTGACTTTGAGGTGACTTTTCAGCAAGGGCCTGGGCAGAGAATGCCTTGGGAGCCCAAAGAGAAGGGCTGGGCCAGGGCAAATGACCTGTTCCATCTCCCATGGCTCAGGACTGCCAAGCGAGTGCCCCAGTGCCACCCATCTGAGGGCAGAGCATAACGTGGCCAGGCGAGAGCAGCAAAGGGCCTTTGCCATCAGGATGGGGTGGGCCCTGCTCTCAGCCACTTCCCCAAATGCACTCTGAAATTATCTTAATTCAGTCTTGTAACAAAATGTAGTGAAGGATTTCCTCTTGAAGCAAGACGTTAGGCACTTCCTCTGGCAGTGCCACTGTGATGCAGAACTGTACACAAGGAAGATGCTTTTGCACAGGACACATAGAGCAGCCTCCAGCAATGCCCCTTCCCTGGGCCTGAGGACAGCCATGGAGCTGAGAGTCCTCCTGCTGCTGCTGCTCTGCTTCCCAGGTAAGAGAACGGCTGGGTATGCCTCAGGCTTCCCACACACTCAGGGGGAGGGGGACACCCTTCCCCACCTCCTGCCGCTTGGAGAGCTCCATAGCAGGGGGGAATCCCACACCAGCAGGACTCTTGAGCTGGGCAACTCGCTGCAGGGGTGGGAAGGGGCAGCCTGAATTCCCGCTACTGCACGTCTGGCTCCTCCATGCTCCCAGGACGTACCACCCCGGGAGCACAGAGCTGCAGCCTCTAAAGCAGCCTCGGTGCCTCCCCCAGTCAGCATTTCCCATCGTGCTGCCTGGTGCCACTTGGCTCCTCTGATCGAAGTCCTGGCTGAGGACAGAGTTGTCTGAGGGCACCTGCCTGCCTCCCCTGCCATCCCAGCAGAAAGCACAAAGCTTTCAGCATGTGGTATGTTGGGGAATCAAGGCAGCCCTGCACTTAGCACAGCCTCACACCTGTGAGTTGCTGGGCATCCTCCGAGGATACGGCATGGAGGAGCTGCAGGCTGCTGAAGGCGAGTTCAATCCCAGCCGTGGGTCGAGCATTTCATCCCCAGCACACACACTGCCCCGGGTCCTGCCCTCTGCCCCATCCCGCCAGCCGGTACAGGTGGTACCCGGCCTGAGGGGCACTGTGTGGGGAGGGGTTGGTCCCCATTTTGCCTGCAGTGAGGAGCAGTTACAATGGGGCTGGGCTGCTGGGACAGCTCCAAAGACCGCATCATGCACGGCTCCATTTAGGCTTGAAGGTCCAACACCTCTAGTACCTGCATGTTTGTGAGATTTAAAGCAAAGATACTGGATTTTAAATCACGGTCCTAGCTCAGATCTCAACACTGCACACCAGAAATCAACCTTCCCGTTTTCAAGCAGGAGAATTTAACAGGGAGAATGGTTCTTGGTTTTTGTAGTTCCCCCAGCCACGAGTGCCCATGGGGGAAGGTCAGAGGCAGAGCTTCCCTGCGTCCGTCGGGACACTGTGGGCAGCCCTGCGTCAGCCCCCCTCTCCCTCACACTACATCTGATATTTGCAGGTCTCCAAGCCCAAACACCTGATTCTGAGGAGAGGCGATGGGAGGGAAGCACTCTGTATATCCGATGTCCTTACACAGCAGGGGCTAACTACCAGCAGAAGAAAGTCTGGTGCCGTATGAGAGATGACATATGTGAGCCCTTAGTGGAGACGAATCACCCGTACCAAAAGGAGGTCACAAAGGGGAAGGTTAGAATAGAGGACAACCCCACGCACAAGACTGTGTCCATCACCATGACTAACCTCCAGGCAGAGGACTCAGGCATATACTCCTGTGCTTCTCGTTCCCGCAGTCACAATTACCTTCCACTAAAGACGATCTCACTGAGTGTTTTCAAGGGTGAGTACCTTTTTCCCCACACAAACCCACGTATTGTCAGAAAGCACCATCATTCCTTCCCCTGCTTTGTCCCCCCTCTCCCGCACAGCCGGGCAGCTCCCCCCGATCCCCACGGTCTCCCACCCTTCCCAGCTTCGCTCGCTGCCTTCCACGCTCATGCAGGCACAGTGTGCAGGAGCCCCACAGACCCGGCTGCCCCTGCAGACTCTCAGCTCTCTCTTGTCCTGCCCTAACCTCACCCCGGCCCTGAGGTGGATGCCCCTGTGGCCACTGCTTGTGCGTCAGTGACCACATTTGCTGTTTTGCAGAGTTGCACAGGTGGGAATTGGACAGTCTCTCTCTGCAGTGCTCCTACAGGACCTTTGGGTACAGCTTGGGGACAACAGTTTGGTGTCGTAAGGAAGGTCAGACTGGCTGTAAAGACCTGGTGAGGACAGATTCAACAGAGCATAACAGCAGAGCTCTGCAAGACAGAATATTGATCCAGGATGACACCCGCAAAAGGTCTGTCACCATCACCATGAAGAAGCTGCAGGCCCAGGACACTGGTGTGTACTGGTGTGCATTTGCCAGAGGCACTCATCTCACCCGGATAATGGAGGTCATGCTCCTTGTGTCCAAGAGTGAGTACCTGCTGGCAGCCAAGTGTGGATTTCGGCAGATTTCACCCCCACCTTCCCTGCTTGTTGTCCTTCCCATCCTGTGCCACACCATGGAGAAGGCCTGTGCTGCCACTGCACAGCTGACACCCATCTCTCCCTGTCTGTCTGGTGGACACGCTGGTGGCTGCCCAAGAGGTCTGTGGAGCCAAAGCTCAGGCCGGGCCCTGCGTGCTCTGCTCACAGCAGAGACTCAGGGGAGGTTCCCATGAGCTCCCACAAATGGGGCCGCTCGTCGCAACTGCTTCCCACAGGGCTGATCCAGCGGCGCCAGGAGCAGCTTCCCCAGCTCAGTGTTCGGCTCGCCCATGCTGGGCGCTGCCGCCGACCTCCCCGCTGCCACGCATTGCTTTTGCTCTGACACCGCAGCTGCCAGCCCTGCCCTGTCCTTGCCTCCCAGACCCTACGGGTTGAACACCTGGGAGCATGCGGCCCCTGGGGGAACCGAAGGAAGTGGACAGGACCTACCCAATTTCGCGACTCACCATCTGGGTCTAGTCCCCTTCTGCTCCTCATATCTGGAGGTAGAAGGACATCCAGGGAGCGTTCAGCCCACAGCAAGTATTCCAGTGATGGGGAAAGGGTGCCATCGTGCCTGCACTGGGATCTCACCAAATATGCTGGGTGTTTTCCAGGGACCCAACAATACACAGCCATGGAGTCAGGCAATATCTCTGTCCAGTGCCTGTACAGTGCCCCAGTCTACCGGGCTGTGAGCAAAGCCTGGTGCAAAGAGGGAGCGAGGACAGCATGTATCGTACTGGTGAACAGCTACGTTAAGCCCACAGGGTACCGCAGATTACTCCAGAAAGGCAGAGTCACGATCCAGGACGACAGCCAGCAGGGGATTGTCACCATTACCATGGAGAAGCTGCAGGCACAGGACTCCGGCATGTACTGGTGTGCACTTTATGAACCCAACGGTCTTTTCCGAATGGCAGAGGTTACGCTCAGTATTTCTGAGGGTGAGTACTGACCTGTAGAAAAACATGGTTAGTTGTAGGTTGCAGACTCACTTTCCTACTCTCTCCCTCTAGTCTCTGCACTGCCCAGCTTACACCACCTCCCACGTTACATCTGTGTTTGCCTGCCCAAACCCCACATCACTCTACCTTCTCACACTAACCGTGCTATGGAATAGCAGCAGGGATCAGAACTGAACCACGTGTGTGCGCCGTGTGGCTTCTCTTTTACCTGAGAGCAGCTTCAGTCATTTTTGTGGAGGTGTTTCTGTCACTAATTCTCATAATACAAGTTCTTCCCCTTTACAGCAACTCATCCCTTGGCTTTTAAAGACATTAAGATCTTCACGTGTGGTCGCCTTCACCTTTATACCCATATTTTAAAGATTTGTGACTTCTAGGTTTTATTTCAGCATAGTGTTTTAACAATATGTGATAACATTTAGGCACTGATTGTGGCAGACCAACACCACGCTGTAGCTTGTCTTTCAGGGGTGTGGCAGAGCAGCACCGAATGGATATGGCATTCCAGAAGATGACAGGGGACGGCATAATTCCCTAGGAGGAACTCCTATCGCATGGGACTGAATGCAGTCTCTAAGCGAGCAGGTTTCTGCACGCATAACCTCCTCTGGGTACTGAAACAGCCCCGGAAGCAATTTTTACAGCCAAGTCTTTCACAGGCAACGCTGTATGCTTAGTTCTCGCAAGCTTCGGTCTGCTTAAGCACAGAGTCATTAAGTACTTCATTGCTGCCTGAAGATCTTTGCCATAGCACATACCTGCTTGCACTTAGAGCACTTCCTTCTGCCATGCTTTGGGATGGGAACACACAGAGAGGGGGTCCTGCTGAGCTCCTTGCCCCTCCCTGCCAGGTTTTGATCCTTACATTGCTTTGCCTGGTGGCAGCAAGTCTTGATGGCACAGGTTACAGCCTGGGCAGCTTGCCTGTGCCAGGTGTCACAGCGGGTGTGGATTTATATCCATGGTAGCAATGGCCGGGAAGTTTCGCTGGTAAATGCAAAGCAGCCCAGTAGTGATTATTCTTGTCTTCATGTTTGTGATTGCAGTATTGGCTGGAACAACTTTGTCAGGTACTGCAGGCAGAAGTGAAACAACCCCTTCTGTCAACACCCCAGCATCAAGGTAAGCCCTAAGGAAAGTCTCTGATCTTGAACACAGACAAGAGTTTGCAATGTCTCGTCCACAAAACACCTGTCTCCCTGGCTGGGCATTCTGAAGACTCCTGCTTACAGAGGAATTAGATATGACAGGTGTCCTTGCCAAAGATGGCCTTTCCTCTTCCAGCTCCTGCTCAGGGTGTAATTACAAGCAGAAGCAGACTGGTAAAATCAAGCCACAGCTTTCTGGAATGTAGATGCCTATCTACTTTTTTTATCCTTATCTCTTTGGGCTGTGCTCTTTGCAGTAATAGAAACTCCCAGATACTGCCCCTAAGCCTTTCTGTCTCAATTTTGCTCACCCCTGCCCATGAATATTTAACAATGAAATAGTCCTTGGCTGCTATTTTATCCTTCTATTTCCATGCTGTTAAATGTAAAGGCTTTTCTTCCCCTTTGGACATCTGCTGTCATCAACACTACAGCAGCACTTTAAGAGTGCAATCATACATCAGCCCCAGTGTGCTAGGTGCAGCAAAACATGGGAGGAAAAGGCAGTACCTGCTCCAGCGAGCCTGGAATTGTGCTCTGAACTTTGAACAGTGGCTTGTTTTTAAAGCCTGAAGAGCGATTTAGGAAAAGCTCAGAAGGCACAGCCAGCTAGAAAAATCAAGACAGCATTGCTGCAGGAGAATCAGACCCTCCTTCCAAGTGCATAAAAGCTATTCCTGTTCCCTTTTTTTGGTCACTGTTTGTTTGGTAATGGGCTGTGCCAGCATCATGCAGTGCTACCCTATAACACTAGTAACTCCTTCGCTTTCCCGGCTTCAGCACAAATGAAAACACCTTCATTGTACTCTCTGGGATCCTGAGCATCCTGTTCATCCTGGCAGTCATCAGCTTGATAATACTGTGCATCAGGCGGCGCAAGCAGCTGAAGAAAAGAGGTATGTGGAGACTGGTGATGCTTCATGTTCCACTCTATACTAAACAGGGCCTTCTCTGGCCATCACTTTTCCACTCCAGGTGAGCTTATTCCCAGTTTACAGTGCCCTGGAGAAGACAAGGCAGGTGCAGCCTGGGAAGCCTCATGTCAGGCTCCTTGCTGTAATCTCCTCTCACAATAAGTCAAACCCATGTTCCTCCAGACTCTGCACAGGACACCTGCTCACATGTTAGAGAAGTAAAATGAGAGCAACGTGTTCACCACATTCAGAGTAGATGGGTCCCACTGGCACACACATTGCTTCTAGCACTGGGCAATACCACAGCCTTCCCCAAAACTCCTGAACCATAGGTAATGCCCAGGCATTTCATGGACTTCTCTACTTCTAAAACCTCTGATTTTGGCTCGTTCCAAAGGTAACAGGCAAGCAGAGGACACCTATGACAAACAAGAGGACACAGCACAGGTAAGGAAAACATTTTACTTCCCGTACAGTAACGAATTCCTTACCAATAGTCTGTGAGGAGCTGGCTGATCCCCCTGATGTGGACCTTGGTGCTCATTTTTGCTTGTGAGCAGGAGGGGAAACGGTATTTAATGTCACCGGAGAGAAGCTGGAGTTCCTAGCTGGAGAGAGAGAAGGGTCATTAATGTAAGGAAACTCCAGTAGGAAAAAACCACAGTGGAGCAAATTGGGGTGATCTCTTAGAATTTACTCAAAGACTAGAAAGCAAGGTTAGATGATGAGGTTGTAACCTGTATCAAGAAGAGGTGATGAAGGAAAAACTTTTCTGTTCTTTCACCTCTGTCACGACCGAAGGTCAGTTTTTACATGGCTTCTCCTTTCCTCCTGGGAAAGTCTTGTTCTTTTGATAACAGCTGTGGCCTGGCACTGAATCATGCTAACAAGTGTTTTCCCTTTCTTTTCATAGCCTGACAGCACGGAAAGAATGGAAAGTCCCAAGGATGACAGCAAAGACCTAAAATATGTTGCTATGAACTTTAGATCCCGACTCAACCCTGGGGATCCTCTCTACTGTAATGTTGAACCAAGTCAGGCTCACAGGAAACCCAAAGATGAAAATGTGGAATATGCTACCATTGCGTTCAAGTAGTTACCAATGAATGACAAAGGATGAAGCACAAAATCCCCAAACAATCCAGAAATGGGAGAAAAGAACTGGAAGACAAAGTGGGAATAGGGAATAGAAGCTGTGTGGATGGACACTGGGGAAAGATCTAAGTCTTTGCTGCTTTGTCTATGTTGCCTATGCATTTTAAGACCACCCTCCTATTAGAAGCCAGTAGAGAATTTTGCCACAAGTGTGCAGATTCTCTCAGGTCAGACAGAGGTGTTGCGTAATTCTCAGGATGCCTTGCACATTTGCTTTCTTCGATTCCATTAAAATGAAGACATTTGGAGAGGCAGGTGTGGAGGACTGACCATTTGGAAAAGAGCAGCATTTGTCTGAACATGGATGGGTTTGGTATTTCAACTATGTTCACTGGTAGAAACTTTATTCCACTCCTAAAGGTTCAGCTACTATGGCCAAGCAAACTCATTCCAGTGCTGGAGGGATAAAACTCTAACCTTGCCGTGACCAGGTTCATTTGCCAGGTAACGGTTGGGGGAAATGAGCACTGGGTTGTAAAAATAAGCAGAACCAGCACCTACGTGAAGGTAAATAGCTTGAGGGTCTATTGCAACATGATGATACGCTGGATTGCAAACTTTGTAAACTGAGATTGTGCTGGATGAATCTGAGCACCAGAAGGTCTTGTAGCTACGAAACAACAACAGTGCATATAAGTAATATGTACACATTTTGAGACTTAAAGCAAATTCCCTTATAACCTAAATTTATCAGGCTGCTTAGGCAAGGAGTAAGATGGCAAGAGGCTTTCAAACTAAAGCGAAATGTTTAGCTTTAGATCAAGAAACAGAGCGTGCATGCTGGTGTTTGGGGGTAAGAGGCAATGAGAGTGATGACACTGCTGAGTGCGTGTATAAGTATCCTTTTAAGAAGTGCAGAGGGTTGTGGGATGCATTCAGTGCAGCTGCTGTGGATTACGCTGGTGACGGTCTCCAGCACTGTATCCTCTAGACAATTATTTCCAAGCTTGAGGGCTGAATTTGCTCTCAGGGTCATCCACATCTTCAGCATATTTATGCAGTCTTTGAGGCCTGTACATTAAAAACCAGTATGAGGCAGCAGCTACGGGCATGGCTTCCCATGTGTAGCTTGTGCAGACTGCCCCATTCTTTCACGACCTCCGAATCAAAGACCCTTACTTTGTTCAACAGCTTCTGGCTGGCCTGTTGTCTTGCTCCCTCTGTTCCCCAAGAACACACAAACCAGCTGCTTAAACCAAGGCAGTGTGGAACCAAGACAAGTAGGAAGAACCAAAAATGGGTATTTCTGGAGAAAGGAAAGAAGGGTACAACATGTGGTGTTGCATTAGAGGAGTGGACAGAGCACTGGGACATTTTTGGACAAAATGTGCCTTGCTATGCTAGCTGCAAGGATGAGCCCTGAGACAGACGTGAGGAAAGTCTGTACAGACAGTGGCACAGAGCAAGAAACTGGTAGGCTGTGTGAAGAAGTTGCAGGAAGTATGACACACATAACAGAGGAAGAAGTATAAAGTTAGAGAGTTGGTCTCAGCATCAGATGATATAACAGAAGGGACACTATTGTAGTTAAGAGTGGATTATTTACGGATGTAAATGTCCGAGTAAGTCAGACATGCTTACTCATGTCAAACATATAAATACATTTATAGATCTCTAGTGCAGCTCTGATGCAGGTTGGCAATTTCCAAGAGCTGCCCCAGAAACACTAGACTGGCTGGGACCTCATCAAACCCTGCTATCCTGAATAATCACACCATAAACTACCAAACATGTTTTTCCAGTGCACTTGGTCACCTTCATTGTTATGAGGCATCTTTGCATCTCTGCAGGAATCACTATCCGGCCAGTCTCAGATGTAGCTCTGTTCCTTTGCAGCACTGTGTTGTACTTTTAGCAGCTCTTCCCAGCCTATTCGCACGTGCAGGTGGTTCTTTGTAAACTCTTTGGGAGACCAGTACAAACCAGCATGCCTACTTCCAGCACCTTTTTTTTTTTTTTTTGGCTACAACATAGAATCATAGAATCTTTTAGGTTTGAAAAGGCCTTTACAATCATCAAGTCTAACTGTTAACCCAGCACTACCAAGCCTACCACTAAACCGTGTCCCCAAGTGCCACATCTACATGCCTTTTAAATACCCCCAGGGATGGTGACTCCACCGCTTCCCTGAGCAGCCTGTTCCAATGGCTGACAACCCTTTCGGTGAAGAAATTTTTCCTAATATCCAGTCTAAACCTCCCCTGGCACAACCTGAGGCTGTTCCTCTCACCCTATCGCTTGTTACTGGGGAGAAGAGACCGAGACCCACCTCGCTACAACCTCCTTTCAGGGAGCTGTAGAGAGCGATAAGGTCTCCCCTGAGCCTCCTTTTCTCCAAGCTAAACAACCCCAGTTCCCTCAGCTGCTCCTCATAAGACTTGTGCTCTACACCCTTCATCATAGGATGCAGGCTTCTGTGGCTGCTTCTGAAGCCATAGACCAGAAACGCGTGTGCAGTTTCATGGGAGAGCTTACCAGAGCCTTGGAAAGTGATACCATTACTTCCATCTCTCTGCTGGAAATACTCCAAATGACATGCCTGCCACCTTCATTTAGCAGTCATGTGGCCACCAATATGAAATGAGTTTGCTGGGGCTCAGCTCAGTTTCTCCAAAAGACCAGAGACCCTGGCACTTTATTTAGCTGCGCCAAGCTCTGCAAACAAGTGGCAAATTAAAAAGGCCTGAACCACTCCTTATTCACAAGCCGGTCGCATCCAGTAGGTTTCTCTTCCTATGGCTGCAGCAGGGAAGCTGATGTGTTCTTTGAAATTTTCAGACTTGACATGTTTCGCTTGAAATGACAGAGAGAAAACAAAAATGGTTCATTCAGCTCAAGATTCCCCTAACTATTTACTATTCATTCAGTAAGTTACACTGGGTCAAACAGTGGAAGAGTAATAGTATAACACAATTGAGTGGAAGAGAGACACTTTCAGGGAGGCAGTTGCTTCTGATCAAAGAGAATTCAAATTTGTGCTCACTGGAGCAAGAATGAACAAAACCTGCAATCAGTAAGCCTCACACAGAATTTTTGGATACTGTAAGGTACCATTTTCTTAAACACTAATTACAGGAAAGAAAAAGAAGGCACATTTATGAATGGTTAGACCTGCAGGTTTATCCACCTGTTAAGAAGCAGATAAGCACACAAGTTAAGAAGCCGGGGTCTATTTGTACTTGCCTGGAAGGCTCTGGGTAAATAAATTCAAAAAAGAAAAAACAGCAACCCATCCACAGCCTGCCAGTTTGCTAATGCTGCAGTCCTAAACTGCTATTGAACTGATGAGGAACTACTGCATCAGTATGGCACTGATCGGCTCTAAATCAGTGCCCCCATCCCTTGATTTTATGTCCTTTCTGCTAGGTACCAAATAAAGATGTCTTTTTTTCTCATTTAAAGCACCTCACCGCTTCACTCAACACAGTGCTCTTGTCTTCCTGACTTCACGGACGGGAACGCTTCATGCAGAGGCTCTTCTAAATCTTCTTTCCCCTGAAAATAGCCCACAGGATTATGTCCTTACGCTCCTTTCACCCTCGTGATGCTGACTGAGCTACCTGCAGAGTCTTAATGAGAGCCGCCCTCTCCCTTTTGGCTTTCCAAAAATTCACCCCCTGCGAAGCCTGCTCTGGTGGACAGGCACCATAGCTGAGCTGAGAGGACTCCAGTACCACGGCTTCAGGCCATCACATGATGCTCTCTTTCAGGCTGTCTAGACTAAATTGTTGCTGTGAGTGGGCAATGCTGATGCCTGAATTTTCAGCCCACGAGAGAAATGCCTGTCCCTGGCGAATTGCTCAATATGCAGGACAAAAAAGATGCCAAGTTCCTGTGCTCATTCCTTCCGGCAGAGCAAGGAGGGGGGGGAAAGCAAGCTGCTCTTGGGCAAGAGCTCTTTTTACTTTTCTCCAGACTCCTCTCTTGTCCCTTTCTCTGCTCAACTGACATGGAGAAGCTCATGCACCTCATCTTCATGGTCTTCTTGTCAGGTAAGAAAGCGTACGTGACCTTGGGTTTCAGTTAACCGATAGGGTAAAGGATTGGTGCAGAGCTTGCTCTCTATCTGCACCTGTTAGGAGATCAGCGACAATGCCACAGGAAAAGACTGCATGGGTCTTGAAACCCAGTAGCTTTTTCTGGATGTAAAGGTATCTTTGATGTAGCATGCTATTCTTTGGAAGACCAATATAATACAAACACTTACTATGGATACTCTTACTGCCTGTCTGTACACTGTAAAGTCCATGCAGTGCAAGCAGAAGGAACCTGGAGCACTGCAGTCTGTTTGACACTCTATTCTTCCTCCCGAATTATATTGCAGGGATGTCAGACTCCTTCCTCAGAGTTTGCTCTTTTCCCCTTAATTAAACAAAGGGCCAGTGGTGATCCAAGCTCACAAAACAGTGGCGACAGAAGTCTTGTGTGCCTTTTCAGAGTGAAACGTGAAATTTCAAAATCCTATTTGTTTGCATTTGTAGGTCTTTGAATGTAAATCACAGCAGCTAGGGTTCAAGAGGAGAAAAATAGAACTCAGTGAAGGGGACACCTCTGAAATATTGGGCAATTAACTATTTTCAGCTTGAAAAGCAAAGTTCATCTGAAATGAGAAACAAGGCACAGGACCCAGCTGGTACTCCCAGCTGGCAGCCTTCTCTCTCCAGACACACTTTGCAGATCCCAGATAATTGCAGCAGTGCACAGAAAGGCAAGAGATTCAGGCTTTGGGCGCACAGAAACCTGTCTCAAAGATCTGAATGAGCCTGGAAAAAAAGTCTGCTATACTGTTTTCAGTAGCACACAACAAGGGAGGAGGAACACAAATAGTGTGATCTGTCAGCAGAATTAGTTGAAAAGATAATGACACAAGGTTTTCCACAGGGGCATCAGCAAATCTTTAAATGCCCCGATTCTGACCAAGAGATTTTTCACAATGCTGCTACTATTTAAAACAAAACTAAAAAACAAACCCCTGGGCCCATTCCAGGAACTCAACATGCAGAATGGGAGGCAAGGGGTGGTCCACAAGAGAAATAGGAGAGGGAGTTAAAATGTTCGGAGGGATTGCATAGGCAGGACTGGACTGGACATTCAGCGAGGTAAGCTTGACTGGAGCAACATATCAGGATAAGGACTTGTAGGTGGTGGGTTGGTGGGTACTTGGAGAGCATAGATCCATTTTTATGTCCTCTTCTAGTCAAGCTGAAAGATCTTCAGATTTTTTAGTTTGCAATTCGCTTAGAATGGTAGGAATTGTTTTTAAAAGTGTTATTTAGAGGCTCAGCCAGCACAAAGTCCTCACAACAGCCTATTTTTAAATTTATTTCTGTTTTGTAATTACTTATGGTTTCACTGAAGGCACCAGCCTCAGATTTTTTTCACTAGAAATAGAGATTTCCACAAATACCACACTGCACTTCTCTCTGGAAGTATTATTAGTTCACTGTCCCCTCTGCATTTGCCTGTCATACAGAGGAATGGAAATTAGAAATAAGGAACTAAGGCAAGAAAAAGGCCAAGCAGCCAAAGACCAGTTGTCAACATGATTAAAATTAGTAGGCTATTAAAAGATAGGGTAAAAAAAAAAAAAAGCTGAAACCCTGGGCTTTGAAATCAGGCATAGGATTAAGAAATAACCTCCTAAACAGCTAGCTGGACACTGGTTTGTAGATGTCACTGTGATTCTAGCACTTTCCAGGGCTGTGTTGCTTCTCTCTGGCTGTGTAAAGATCCTTAAAATGGGAATAAAGTTTATGGGCATTTACTGCAAATGATCTTTTCCACAGCAGAGGGTATTCCAGAGCCAAATCTGCATCTATGGACATATGTGGAAGTGTTGAGCTCAAGGCCAAACCCTGAGGCAAGCTGCCTTGCTGCAGCTGTATGCAAGTCAGCAGGCTGGACGTTGCAAAGCAGGGATGTTACAGCAAGGCTGGTCTAAGCAGAGTTACACAGAAACAATTTGTCATTATTGGGTCAAGCTATGTTTTTATGAGCTGCCTTGTAAAAAAAGCTTTTAAAAACCAAGCCAGCTTGCCTGATGCCAACTCAATCTACCTGAATGCCCAGCTTCGTGCCCCTCAGGACCAGAGGAAAATGCAAGTTTCTATTTAATTCCCTAATTATGCTGACAAACTGCTTCCCCTTACTGGGCAGGAGCCCAATGATTACAGAAAGTGTGATGAGGTCGATTTCCAGACTGCAATCCAGAGCAGCCACCATGGGGCCAGATGGGAAGGCAAGGACCAAAATTTCCTGAGCGTCAGAAAATCTGCAAATATTAATGAAGCTGACACCTCTTCCTTTCCTCAGTGACCCCCACAAGAACAGCTACCTGGCAAAAGCTGAGTAACACACCAGTCAGAGGGATCACTACAGATGTATTTCAAGAAAGTCTGAATCCAGACTCTGAATCTGAGCACACCGTGTCTTTCCTGGGGGAAGTGGGCAGGTGACAGCCCTACAATTGACAGCAGCCATCACTAGAATTGTAAAAGATGAAAATGACATTTAGCATAAACATAGTGGGAACGGACAGATATAAAAGAGACTTGGCTCACTGCTTTCTCCTCCTCTCCTAGCATCATGTGCTGTAGAGAACGTCACTGTGGTGTACGGAATGGAGGGGGGCACCATTTCTGTCAACTGCACCTATAACCCCTGGCAGCAACGGTGGAGAGAAAAGAGCTGGTGCAAGATGATCGATGAGACCGAGTGCCAACATGTGGTGAGTGCCCGACGCTTCTGGCTGCCATTCCTAAAGAACAGGAATGGCAACACCTCCATCAGTGACAATGTCCGTGAAGGGGTCCTGACGGTGACCATGAAGCGACTCAAGAAGCAGGATGCTGGGTTGTACCAGTGCAAAACTGAGTACCTGGGGGAAACAAACAGCTTAAGGAAGGTCCAAGTGGAAGTGTTGACAGGTATGTCTTGGGGCTGTGTGTTTTCATGAGTTTCTGAGTTCCTACTTAAATTTCACATGTGTCTGCAGATGCCAAGGCCTCACTTCAGTAAAAAATGACTTTTGTCTTACTCTGAGGAGGTACTGGGTTTCATTGCCTCTTTTTAGTTCCTGATTTACAGCAACATGACCTCACTGTTAACAGGACATCTAACATATGTCATCCCTTTATTGCTACCCAGATTAATTTTCTAGCATACAACCCAGTGCCCAATCTCATTTTGGTTATCTATGCCTAGCTGGGGCACTGGCGCTGGTGATACCAGTGAATATCACCCAGAAACATCTGCAGACTAAACTGTTCTGTTTCTATCAACAGCTGTCCCGGAGACCCAAATGCCAGAGGAGCCTCGTGCTGTGCAGAGCATCTCTGGGTAAGCCATAAAACTCCTCATACTGTGATCTTTAGTCTTCCTAGGACAAAGGCAGATTAGCACCAGCAAGCCCATTAGAAGTGGAGAGGAATACCACCACAGGCATATTCTCTACCTCCTCCTCATTTATGACAATTCCTAGAACTGCCGTGTGGTTTCTAAAGAGCAGCTTTCTCCTAATCCAGAAAACGCGGTGCTTCGGTGCCAAGCAAAACAACTCCTGCAGGTCATAATTTATCTGTATGTGAGATAACTTATTAGAGTTGTTCTAACCTCCCAGGCTCTGTTGTGCACAGGCAGGGACCGCCTGTTGCAGATGTTACCGTCTCCAACACAGTGTGCTACAAGAGTTTTATTAAGGGTTGAACGGTCCCCCTCACTGTTATATTTATGGTTCCCCACAGCGTCCCTCCTGAAGCTGATTTCACTGTCCTCTATATCATTGTGGGATTCCTGGTTACTAAGTTCATGGTGGCCGTGCTGATCTTTATCATTGGCAACAGTAGGAAGAACGGAGAAACCGAGCAGAAGAACCCACGCTTGAATGAGCAGCAGGTCCTCCCTTTCACCGGTCACTTTGCACATGATGGAATCAGCCCCTCCTGGGAGAGCACTGCTTAGAGCCAAACCAAAGGGAATCCACAGAGAAATGAACATCAAGCATTTGTGGGCAAAGCTTTGCCAGCTGCCATAAGAAAAGGATCACCTATTAAACACAGGTATCGATTAACCTGTCACTCCAGAGAAGGAATGTTACCATCTACAGCTTCTTCTCATTGGCACTGACCGACTTTTTCCAACACAACTGAACTGAAAAGATGCTGCCAGTAACACCTGAACCTAATGGAAGAGGATGGGATCGATGGCCAGAGGGAAAGGAGGAATATGAAGTCTTTCTGTCAAGAGATCCAGCACAAACTTATCTCTGTGCAGAGATGCTTCCCTAGGCATGGTACAGGTGAGAGCTCTGCTCAGTTTCCCCCTAGCTCGTTGCTAGGCCACAAAAAACTTTGCTGCTCTATACAGCTACTGGCAAATGCCTTGTTATAAAAAAAAACTACCGATAAAATGGTGGACATAAATAGAAGTTCAGGTAACACATTTCAACAACCATGTGTTGAGCAACTTACAAACACATCCGCATAATGTAAAAAAGACAGGGTTCTGTCTCAAATCTCCAAGAAACTTCTGATTCATTGAAGATCAGTGTTAAAGAACTAATAGCTTTTTCCAAGGTGTCCTACACATCGCTACAAAACACTCAAATGCTTCCCTCAAAAGCATGAGATCAGAACTAGACGGTTTGTATTGAAAGCTAATATTATTGGTCTAGAAATCAGCTTTTTAACTGAGATTCTGCTGTCAAAAGTCTGAAGTTTCTGACAGGTTTTTGGCAATGCAGTGCTCTGCTATCGTCTCCGGACACTGCCAGTAGCTGCATCATATCACCAGGCAGAGTTATTCCAGATACTCATCCCCGTATCGTTCCACCAGGCTCTGAACTGAGACACATCAACTTCGTGTCATCTCAGAGCAGTGCCAGGTGAGAGATTCTGTCTTTCCAATGTAATGAAGACTAGCTCCTAAAAACTGCCTTGGACAGGGCGGATCTTCAGTGAACAGCCACTGTGGGAAGGCATAAGGAATTGCAGAACATAACAGAAAGGGATGTGAAGTCTACATGCAGCTGTGAGCCTGCTTCCTCATATCTCAAATGACTTTGCAACAAAGAACGAATGTTTTCTCTGTATTTCTCCCTGTATTTTTTTCCACTCTCTCCAGGGGATGTTACCAACATGTGATCATTGCTCAGCACTCCCCGAAGTAAAAAGCTGCTTTTAGCTCTCCCAGGAAGACCCCAAATCCAAGGGCATTGACACTTCTTTCCCCAGCACCGCCTGCAAAGCTAAATAAAATCAAACTGGTTATCTGACTTGGTGTGGATTCATGATAAAGAGCTGCAGTACTCCAGATCACATCACTCAAGGAAGAGGTAACACCTGGAACATGCTGGTGCGTTTATAATGTAGAGAAATGCTCTGAGCCAGCTGGGCAGGTTGGCACATTCCGCCAGCTCCGCTTAGTACCGTGCAGAAACAGCAGCTCACATCCTGACACCGGATCAGGCCAGCCGTGGTTGTGCTCTATCTAAACTCATTTTCTCTGTTTCCAGAGGGTAAATTAGCCCATACGCAGTCACGCACCAGTGCAGCTGTATTAACACAAACCTAGCTTCAGTATTCCTGGACCGTACTGTGGTGCCCAGCTAGATGTGCTAAAAAACAAGGGAATCACAGCTTTAACCCGGAGATCTGGGTCCTAGTTCCAGTTTCAACTTGTTGAGAGACCTCAGGCAGGGCCATCCACTGCCTCTGCGATGGCACGGTGACGGCTCTCCACCACTACACAAGGGCTTAGGGGAACCAGAGATATAAAACTTGCATGTAAGCGCAAAGCAGCAGTCAGGATGAATACATCCAACTGAAAGCTGCTCTGTAATACATCAAGGTAGCACTAGAGACCAAAACCACCTACTTCTTTCCCAGCCACACAATCTGATTGCTAAATACGGCTATCTAGACAACAATATATTTAAAACAAAAAAGTAGACAGTAAACATTGTGCAGTCTTCCCACCCATGAATTAACATTAAGGTTGTGGTTAAAAGATGTTCTCAGCAGTTCCAGACTGGCATCATTCTAGGCAGCAGACCACTGCAAGTGACAGAGCAAGTTAGCTTCCTCTGCAACAGAGAATTCTCAGTGATAAAGCAGCTCTGGGATACATTTTTTTCCTCTAGGCCCTAAAAAACCTTCTTACTACAGGATGGGGAGCCTTCCAGCCCTGCTGCTCTTGCTGGCACTTCCAGGTATGGCTTAGACTCTTCTTTTCTCCTAGGAAAAGGGTGCGCCCTGCACTGTTACACGCATTGCACGCTAACTTGCTTGAGCACTTTTTATTTGGGCCATCTAAAGCCTGGCACAGAATGAGATTCCCTGAAGTCAATGAGGGGAGGAAATGTTCAGCCTGAAATTTCCCTATTTATATCAGCTGATGGGTTCTCATTTTGGTTTATAGTAGTTCTGTATTTGGTCCAGAAACTGAACTTCATGGTGGGACATTTGGCAATCATTGCCCTTCTGAGCGAGACCTTTCTCTCCTGCTATTGTGAAGTTCCCAGTCTGAAACCACCCAGCATATGGAGAAGAAAATCTGTTTCTTGCTCTCTCCTGATACATTATGGATCAGGCATTGCCGTAAGACAGGCTAGCTACTGTTTGCCTTCCTACTGCAAATAAATACTGAGTCCACAGAGAAGAACAATAGGAATAAAAATGAAAAAAGGGTAGTGGCACAAAGGCTAAGCATAGATGTTTATTTAGGCAAACCTGCAGGGTTAAATTACTCTTCTCAGAGTCCCAGCGGTATAATACTATGCTGTGACTAGTTGCAGCATCATTTTCTTCTTTCTTTGGAAGAATAATGCATGGCACGAGAGGACATGCAAGTGTTCCTGCATACAGAGGGAGACTCCTCCAGAGCTAACTGCTCATATGACATGCACAAGAATTTATGTGAGAAGACATTTTGGTGCAAGGAGCTGTCAGAAAAGTCTTGTCCAGTCTTAGCCTTGAGTTCCCCTTTAAAAGAAAGGATCAACCTTAACCATGCACCGCATCACTCAGTTGACCTGATAGACTTTGGACGTAGTAGGTTTTCTGTGATCATGACAGCACACCGAAGGTAGAACTCTGGCACGTATCCGTGTAGGGTGTGGGGTGATCTGAAGAATATTGTGCTGCAAAGGATACAGGTGATGGTTTCATTTGAGGGCGAGCTATGAGATCAACAGTGCACCAGGTGGGAGACAGCCAAAATAAATCAAGAATGACGTGTCATTTCCATTTTTGTTTCACAGCAAAAGATGGTAGCTAGAGATAGAGATCCCACTAGAGGTTATCAAAGACAGAGTAAAACTCTTGTTATATAGTTCAACATAGAACCACAATATGTATCTAGAGCTAGAAGTGGCCAGGAAGTTATTTTTGCCATATGAAATAAAAAAGTTTCAAAGGAAAAAAAAAATTGTATGGATTACCATAAAAAATTAACACAATTTTGTATGATTGTATCAATTAAAAAAAAATGGTTTTGGGACAGAAATATTCAAAGTCAGCTGATGAAATCCAAAAAACAAAACTTGCTTTTGCACAAAATTTTCCATTTTGTTAAAAGTGTTTTACAGTCACAGAAACCTTTCACAGAGCAAAGCTTTGATAATTCATGTAGAAGACCGGCGAGACAGTGCAACATCATCTTAAACTTGAACGTATGTACGAGGCATAAGAAATATGCTGAGGTAGCTTCATGTCCCAGCACCTGGGGAATTTGACAGCAATAACAACCCTGGAACCTGAGACAGCCCACGTTTGGGAAGGGCAGCAGGAATCCAAATTTCCCATTTGGCACCCCAGCTTCATCTCTAGTGACCACTCTCATCAGACTGGGGCTGCTTATTTCCTTGTCTTCTGCAAGTTCTCTTTGTGCTGATGTTAGCTTTGCTCCTTCGTTGGGTGAGATGTACCCCACCATGGGGACTGGTTTTTCCTGTCTTCTCCCTCTAATGAGTCACCACTCCGTTTTCTTCAGAGTTTGTAAGGCTATTTGCAAAAAAAGGGAACAACTTGTCCCTCCATTGCTCCTATTCTGTGATAGCCAACATCAGGAAATTTCCAACATTTTATTTGGTGCAAAATGGTGTCCTGAATTAGATGTCAACCTATTATCAGAGGTAACTCTGATCAAAGTATCATTAAAGTAGGAAGGACTGAAATGATGAATGACTTCTCGTGGAAAATGATTAGTGTGTGGCTGAAAAAGCTCCAACTTAATGACTCAGGAGAATATAATCTTGAGAGCCATATCCAGGGGAGAAACAAACTACTGAATAGGATCATGCTGGAAGTTTTGGGTGAGTTAATCAAAGAATTAATGATCTTCTAAAAGTCAGCAATTTCTTACTGCTCGACAAGAAAGATTACAGGTCAATGTTAAAGAGCTCTCTTCTAAGCCTGGAAATTTCCTGAGACACAGATAATTCCTGAATTTCTTTTTATTAAACAGATTTTTGATACACACTAATGGCATAAATAAATTGCAGCCAGTTGGTGGGGGAAGTCTGTCTTGGTTTCATTGACTAACAAATTTTTATATTTACATCAGCAGATGAAACAGACCTCAAGCAATCTGAATCATTCCCTGAATTTCTACCTGAGTTCCTCTTTTTGCCACAGCTCATTAGTAAACTTCTGCATTTGTTTTAACACTTTACTTCCTTTTCTGCTTTTTGCCAGCACAGGAGGCAGAAAACCAGAAGATAGTGAAAGCTATTCTTTCATTTTTATGACATGACTGAAAAATGTTTATGGGAAGTACATGACATCTTTCTTCTAAGATGCTTCCTTTCCAACAGCATTCAAGTGCCCAAATAAGCAATTCAGTTTTCATATCATTCTCTAAAATGGTACGAATTTTTATGGCTGACCTATACCTTCTACAACACTCGACTCCTGCAGGAGCTGTTCTTTCCCTTGGATCTGTTACAGGACCCAAACTTGTAAGGAAAGCAGAAACCAAATCTCATTTGCCCCTCTGCACATGATATTTGTGCAGAGTACATTGCACATTGTACATTGAGTAAGTAGATTTTCCAAGGCATCATGCAATCAAGTATCAAATAGTTTGCAAGAATGAAAACAGCACCAGAGGACCACAACCCAAAGGGAACAAAACGGGAATCACAGTATGTCTGTTCTTGCCCTACTAGCTACTTACTAGAACTCTTTGCCCGGGCCTACATTCAATGTTTTCGTTGAGATACCCTGATACCAGGTACTATCCAACAACCCCAAAAAACCTCCTAGCTCTTACCTGAGGAACTGGTTGATCCTATTCCTGTGATTCAGCTGCATTAACTAACTTTCTTTTACTCGTAAACAGCACAGGATTAATTTTCTTGTGCAACTTCACAATTTCATAGCTAACAAGCAAGCAGTAACTGGACCGTTCTACAAACTGGCAAAGCAGAATTTTTCAGCATGATAAGAAGTCACCAGGGATGGACTGATGTGGGAAAATCACCTGCTCTTGGTTTTGTTTTTTTTCAAGGGGAAAATTGGAAATGGGATGCAGATTTACACACCATTTCACTTCCCACTGAGAAGGGGGACGTTGCCAACCCCACAGATGACAGCAATAAGGATCAGAGGTAAAAACCAAAGACTCCCAGACTCTAAGCACAGCATTCTGGATGCACTGCAGGATTTGAGGTGTGGTGTGACAACTGAAGCATGTGCACACACACCCATACACACACAAAGAGGCTGCCCCTTCTCCCCTGCAGGGTTTGGTCCAACCTCCCCACCTCCCATGAAAGGGTAGCTGTAGAAGGTCCCTATTAGTTTCGGGAGCACTAAGTGAGGCTTCTACTGAAGATGCTCAGTTTGACCGTGTTCTTGACTTTCTACCCGGTTAAAAAAGGGACAACTATATGGGCCACGCAATGCTACAACGACTCTGCCTGTTGTACAAGCAGACCGGTGTAAGACCAATCCCAGCTAAACAACATAGCGTGTCAGATGAGAGTGATTACCAGACCTCATCAAAGACAGATCACGAGAAGGGCTACTGCATCCTGATGAGGGATGCCTTTGAACTCTGGTAGCGCTGCAAATGACTGCAGGAAGAGAATTCAAGCTCCTGAGTATTCCCCAGGCTTGCCAAGTGCCAAAGAAATATGCGGCTGGGATGGATCCTCTGTGGCTGTAGATGAGTACTGACCTCATGGAACCATGCTTGTTTAGAGACAGCAAGGGTAATATTCACGTGCTAAATTTTTATCCTGGAACCATAAGCCATTTTCAAACACATAAAATCCCCTCCCAAATTAACCTAGCCAACTTCTGGTGCTGTAAATAGTAATGGAGATATCATGCTTTTCCCTGCAGGACTCTCTATGGTCTCATAGTGCTGAGCTCCTTCCTGCCTACAACTGCTCTGATTGCTACTGTTATACTCCTTGTCACCATTTACATCAGAAGGAAAAGGGCAGGTAAAGCTCCCTAATCCTCTTGTCTAGTTTTCCTGCCCCTACAGCTTGCTGTCCCACCACACTGAATCTAAGGAAGGTCTGTTCGTAGTAATCATCGTCCAGGGAGGCAATGCAGCTGAGCTGAGAGTGAAATGCAAGATGCAAGTTAAATCGCAGGGATGGGGTAGTGGGGGGTAGTCATCTTTAAAATGAAAAGGTAAAGGTGTAGTTTTACACTCAAAGGAGATTCTGTCCACAGCAGGAAAAGGGACGGACTTTGGCGGACATCCTTCTTTCAGACAAGCAGCACTGCAGGTAAGACATCATCAGAAATCCAACATTCCTGCTGCTTTTTTTGATCTCTGTCATGCAGAGACTCTCACTCTGTGTTCACCTCTCAGAGGGATTATGAAGCACACAGTAGCATCCACTCCAGCCAGCACACCGAAGCTAGCTGTCTGTATTTGTTGATTGTCTGACATCTTGTTGCAAAGCAGACCCTAACTTGTTCAACTCATAGCCCTTCTGCATATTTTTGTTTATAGTACTCAGAAAAATAAATATAATAACAAATATATAATTTTAATAATTAACTGGCCTTGAATCTTCAGTACCACCGCCAAAGTTCCTGATCAAAGGAAATCTTTGGTAGTTGCAATTGCTCTAAATATTTAGTGTGTAACAGTTGCTGCACCTTTCTACCCAGTCCCTTAAATCCTAGGAAGCAGACTTTTGAGCAAGAGAAGTTTTCTGAACTTCTCTGAGCACACGTGCCCTTTTCCCATGTATCCCTCCCCTTTTTCCCAGTTTTATAATAGGAGAAAATATTTGTGGTTATAAATGAACTAAGACTAATATTCCGAAGCAAAAAATGCTGAATTTCTTTTTAACTTCTCATTCTTCATTGTTCCTCAGAGCCACAGAAGAAACAAAGCAAGCAGAATGCTAGAAGGGGAACTGAATGATGCTACAATATACGCTGTCATAAGGCACCAACCTCAGCCAAAGCCTGAAGACGTTATATATGTCAACATGCAGCCTTCACCACAAGTTTTCTTCCACGTTCAAGAACCACCAGGCAATTCAGTCTCCCCAGGGCCTGTGGAATATGCTACTGTTATCTTCAGAGCCACAACTCCACATTCTGGAACTGAAAAAAACAGGCCCACCTAAACAACGCAGTATGAAGCCTCGGGCTTATTCATAGAATTTTGCTGAACTGCACTTAGAAACAATTCATTTGTAACCAATTACTGAAGTTGGATGCATAGGGGGTGTGAGGCAGGAAGCAACTGAAAGGATGAGGCGCACGGATGCACAAACCTTCCCTGAAAAAAATAACTGCGCTTTTCCAATAGTACAGCAGCACAATTTAGCTATTGGTAAGCAAATCTAGTAGAAAGCTATGGTACATTTGCTTTTTCCAAATTGCTCTATTTTTAAACGACAGGCAACTATAAACCCAAATGCAGGAAACTAGTTCTCTCTGGTAGCAACTGATACAGTGCAAGTCAACAAAGGGCTGTGAGATATGGGAACATGATGCTTCCTTTCAGACTTTCTTCAACAGCTCGCTTAAATACTCATATATAAAATGTTAATTATTGCCCACTCTGATAAGATCCAAATCAGCAACGTGGTAAAGAATCTGCTTTAAACATATGAGTTGCTTCATGGACTTCAGAGAGACAAGTAATGCACTTGGCATGTTTTAGTAAACAAGGGTCTTGTTGAAAAATATTTGTCTACCTTATAGTATAAACCATCTTCAGCTTGAACACATGGGTATAGAATTTACACCCAAAGTTATTTATTTATACAAAAAAATAACTTTGTCTTTCACTGCCTTTGGTGCTTGTTGTTTCTTAATGCCACACAATACAGTACAAATCTAACATGACTTTATTTGAAATTACACACATTTTGATCAAACAACTGAATCCTGTTATCATGGTGATATGCACAAACACCCCATTATGGATCATGGATAAATCCCAGAGTTCATCTGACTGAGATTTTTGTCTTAATTCCGTGAGTTAGAGCCCAAGGATGCCTAATCTGATATAAAAATGGGTTTAGCTTTTTGGTATTAAGATTGCAAGAAGACTCCCCAACCTAGGAGCTGGGTGGCATGGGAGGAAAGGAATGCGAAAAGGCGGAGAATACACCCATCAACCTTATAAACTCCCTCCGCCTGTGAGTGCTTTTACAATTCTGAAGCATGGGGAATAGAGACAGATGGGAGAGAAGAAGGAAATTCTGTTGTCTGCTCTGATGTGGCTACATAATAGCAGACTTTTTGCCATTATATCTGAGATTATTTTGTCCCTCTATCACAAATTATTTAAAAACAAAGCTAGAAAACCCCCATAATAATAGCTAAAGAAATCAATTTCTGTCTTCCCAAACAGGTTTGCATGACTGTATTATTCACTTCCTGTCCCAGCTTCCCACTTCTGTTCTTGCATACTGTTATTTCCTTTTTTTCTCTCTTTTTTTTTTTCTTTTTTTCTTTTTTTTTTTCTCTCATTATTACTGCATTGACCACGTCTGGAAAGAATTAGTGACTGACACCCTTGTGCTTTGGGTCATTTTTGAGATGTCAAAGGCATTGGTGTGGAGACCATACACAACCAGAAAGGTTAACATAAGCCTCAATATACAAATGCAACACCTTATTTAGCCTGTTTGACTCTTTGAAAACACCTATTTGCATGCATAAATTCCTCATCTGGGTGGAACGGCATACACAGTGAAAGGTCTGGGGGCCTCAGATCCTAAAGTAATAGAAGTTAAATAACTAGCTTGATAGAGACACTGGGATACACTTCTGTCTGCCTACAAAGCTAAAGATAATCTGCTATCATATGATGAATTTGAGAGTGTTTCCAGGGATGTTTCTATGGATGGCATCAGTCCTCTGTCGTAAAAATGTAACTGCCTGATTTAAAATAAAAGACACAATAAACATTCTCAAATCTTTCTAAATTTGTAACATCTTACAGGTATTGTCCTCTATGCAAATGATGGAGATTTGCTAGTAACCCCAGCTGGCTACAACGGAAGAAGAATTATCATAAAACACAGTTTAGATTGGCACGTTTGATAGTTAAGTTTGGAAAGCATCAGCAGCCCATCCAATCTATTTCTGTTATGCTCAGCTGTGGAACCACATTCAGGAGTGGTCTAACTTACACGAGCGGCCTCTGGACATCTGGGACGTGACAAACCTGGCCATGTCTTCAGATAAGCCTGACAGACAGCTAGTTAGTGACCTAGTTCTATATTGGCTGTTGAATAGTGCTGTAGACCTGTATCTGGCTAATGTCTCACACATCCTCCCAGCTTATCTTTCATTTGATGGCAGCAGGAAACAAAGTTGTGGCATTTTAGGAACTGGGCATATCAGATTGGCAGGGCACAGCTGACACAATGTAAGAGGACAGGAGCATTTTCTAAGACTGAGGCTATTAGTCAATACATTCCATTCCAGTGCCTCCAGACATCTCCTCTGTCCTTCTACGGGATGTCTAGTTAAAAACTCACTCCGTATCTAAATATTCTTTGCAGCCTATGCTGAAATAGTTGTTTCTTCTTTGTCTCACTTCAAAAGCAGTAAACGCTAAAAGGACCGTTTCCATCTCTAATAAGGAGTAAATGAATATCCACACAACTAATGGCTGGGCACCTTCATCTGTTACCTGCTGTTCACTGCGAAACACTCTTGCCCTAAGGGCACTGTAAGAACAGAAAAAAATCATATAATAAATTATACTCTGAAGATTCTGCTAAAGTCATCATAGTACTATGCCACCTAAGTGCCTTCCGGTAGCAGTTTTGCAAACTGGGTAAAATTTGCCATATGCCTAAGCAGCCAGGGAGATTTGAGCAAAAGGCAGAGATGAAAAGGACAACGTCTTATTAGCCACTGTGGAAACCATCCAGTTCTGCTCCATGTCTTGAAACACCCACAAAAAGCGAAATGGGAAAGTCAACTGAATTTTGGATATACTGCAACTACAGAGACCAAGGCATCTTCTGCTAGACAAAATGAAGTTGACTCACTCGTACCTTCCCTCTTCCTCTGGAAGTCACTGAAACATGAGAATGTTTTTGGAACAAATGATTGTATCTAACCCCTCCAAGTACAAAGAATTAGCAAAGTGTTTCATGAAGAACCTGAAGAAAAAGAAAACTCAGCTTTCCAACCCTATTCACTTCACATTAGTAGTACATAATTTTATTAATTCTATTCACTTTAGAACATTTGTTCAATTGTTCTCAACTTCCTGCCTAGCAATTGCAAAATACTGATTACCACATAGGAAAACCAAGCAGTATGCGACAAGATCCTGGCAACTGTGACTAGCACAAGATTAGCAGATCAACTTCTCTCCGAAGTGAAGGATTACTTTAAATCAGTCTGCTCCTGTTCTTGTTAGGGAACTGAAAAGAATTTCAAATTAAGAATAAAGCAAAAAGCTGTAAAAAGCAGTATCTGAGTAGCTCTGTAATCAGGTAACTTACTATGGGCCCAAGGGCATTCCGTCTGGGCCCACAATGCCTGCTTACTCCCTTGGACCACTGCCCTTCATGCTCTTCTGCGTTCCTGAATCTTCAGCTGCGAGGTCCTCAAGGATTTATTCTGCTCTATTTGCCAAGAATCACACTTCCAGCATATCTGCATTTCACCACGATTGCAGAGCTGCCAGCAACGCAGTGACAGAAAACCAGGCCAGCTTTCTTCAGGACCCACGCTGACTGCCAGCCTGTGGCGGCTTCGCAGCACACAACGGAGCCCGAGCTAGGAGGCCAGATCCTGTACGTGTGGCGGGGGGGAAAGGGCATCTTCAGAAGGTATTTCCAAACAGCAGGATGTGACTGGATGCTCTGAACTGCCTGCTGGAGAAACTTGTATGTCACCTGTGGGGACACCATCCTATCCCGATTTTGACACTTAACACTGGCAGTATGGCGATGGCCCGTTATAAAGGGCATTAGAAGTACGCACCAATTTCCCATTAGAGCTCTGAGACCACCTCAGTGTAGCTAAATACAAACTCACCCAGTATTTCCAAGCGATTTTACAGCCAGTGTAAAGATGTCACTCGCAGCTGGCTCACTTAGAAAACACTATGAAGGGGTCTATTGCAGGAGAAAGAACGCAATAGTGTTTGGAGTAAAACTTGCCTTTTTTGTTCTGTTTGTTGGGAGCTAGTGACATCCATGTCTGTTTTCAAGCACTGCTAGCGGAGAGATGCTTTTGCATCAGCGAGGGCAAAACGAGACCCCCTGACCTGCAGTGTTCTTTCAAGAACATAGCATATAGCTACAAACGTGTGCAGTTCAGTGTGCCCCTGCTAAGAGTGCCTACCCCAGGAACACAGGAAAAAAAAAAAAAAAAATAGGCAGAACTTAGTATCTTGCTTTTTGATATGGCTGCTTTTAACCCAAAGAGCTTTGCAAACTGTAAACACACACAGGAACTGTTTCAACAATACTGTACATACAACTACCTGATACCATACAAAAGATTGCTGAACAGTGTAGAACCTCAGCCTTGATAAAAGTATTTACATTATTGTAGTGAATGTTTAAGTTACAATACTGCTGAGAGATCCCGAGCAGCACACGTGGAAGAAACAGCATGCCTGCGAGGGATTAGCAGGCAGACATGGAAACTGGCTCTCCCTTAAACCTTTCAAAGCCTGCCCAATCCTCTTAAGAGGAATACTCCCTTTTGTGCCAAAACACAAGGAATAAAGCTCTTTCTAAGGGTGTCCATTCAGTCATATTTGGCCAAAAAAAGATAACATGATACTTGGGAATCTGGGGACAAGAAAGATTCACCATCCTGGAAGGTAACCAAAAATATAAAGGAATGAATGTCTTACAAAGAAGAGAATTTGAGTGATGTGAAGTTGGATCTCTTAAACTTACGCAACTCTGGACAGATTCCATCGCTGCATCCATAGGGCACTCCCTGTGCTCCAGAGCAGCTTCTGCATCAGCACTGGATTCTTTTGCATGGCCCTTCCGGGCTAATTATTCAATTCAACAAATCCTGCAGCAAGCACGCAGAGACTGAAATGTCACCGAAGGATGCCGAGCATTATGCCGACAGATATCCAGAAGCTGGCTAGGCATGGATGGGACACAGTGCAACTACCAGGCGTGTTTCTCTTCATTATTAGAATGGTAAGTTTTTCTTTCAAGCGGTAACTGCAGTGCATCCTCTTTCCTCCCAGCCCAGACTTGCTGCACATTTTCCCCACACTCGAAGAACACACAGAAGCAATGCTGGCCAGCTTGGAGCAACTCTCCTTCCCTCCCCAGCTCAGTGAGGCCATCTCCCAACTTCAAGCGGGTCACAGCAGCTCCCCTGGACTCAGGGCTGAGAGGAAAGTCCTTCTTCCATCCTTCCTGCAGCCCCTCCTCAGGGCCCAAGCCAAAGCTGCTTCTCGGTTTATAATTTTTTATTAGCTGGATAGTGTACACAGTACTTACAATTGCATCTATTAAAGACCAAAATACACTTGAAAAAATGCATCATATAAAAAAAATTATAAACTTTTAACTATATACAAACTTTGCCTTAACGTTAATCTCAGTACCCTCCCACACCCATTCACAAATAAATGATTTTCTCCCCCCACTCCCCCCTTTTTAACATGCAAGGCCTTAAAGCCATTTAGCATCATTTGAGGACCATTTTCCACATCCCATTCTTTACACTCATATAAAACTGGTTTTTGATCGGTTCACCACTCCAGTGCTCTCTGGATCAATTGACCACATTTCTCCCCGAGCTGCTTCTTTTATCCTCATACACTCTTTCATGCACTCCTGAAGTGGAGTTTTTGCTCAAGTGTAGCCAATCCACAAAGAATTCTCATTTAATTACTAGAGAGGTTTGAACATGATGACATCTCCAATTTAACAAATTTACCCAGGAAAAGAAAGCAGACTTTTTTGGTAACATGTTGTTGACCGGTAACTCCAATCTCACCAAGCAAACACTACTTTTAGAAGTGATACACATAACCCAAAGCAAATGAAAAATATGACAGTAGCACTCAGGCTTTCACATCACTAAAGTATTAACGATAAAACTTCCTATATAACACAAATCCATAGGTCTTAATACACATTCTACAACAACAGATCAGAGAACCTATATATGAAGGGCTTATTGGGAGAAAAGTTCTAGCTGCTTTGAAGAAGTTTACAAGTTCTTTAAGAAAAGGATTACTCATTAAAAATAAAAACAACCAACCAAACCAAAAAACTATGTCAGAGCAATAATCTTGCTTCCCCAAGTTCCAGCTCTCAAGAGGGGGTTCTCCAGGACAGAGATTAGCTGTCAGTTGAAGACCAGAAATGGTATGGAGAGGCTGTCTTACTCCAGCACAGAAATATTCCTCCAGCCCATGAATACTCCACCGACAAAACGTACAGATGCTCTAAAAAAATATTTACAATAACGCTGCAAATTCTTTGTTATTCCTTCACTAAAAGAGAGCTACCTATTTCCTGAAATGGGTGACCTCACAAGAAATGCTAGATGAGAATTTCGTAGTCGCCAACTGAAGAAGTTAAGCACCGTGCTCTAACTGGCCAAGTATTTTAAGGCAGAAGCGACCAAAGGCACCAAAGATGCCATCAATGCAATGGAGGTAAACAAATGCCTTTTAAATCACTAGACTAAAAATCCTAATGTAAGATATACGAGCAGAGCGCTAGATTACTGATATAATTCAAAACAAAACTGAAAGAAAGATTTATTTGCATGTCAAGAACTAGGCCACCTCCTCCCATCACTGGTGTGTCAGTTTCCATCTCAGCTTCAGTTCACTACATCAGCTGTGGTAAAGGTAAGAACAAGGAACTAAAATTCAGAAAAATGAACCGAACTAAATTTAGAAAATCCAGCTGCCTAACTACAAATACCAAATCTGCATTTCTTCACTGTTCTTTAACAGGCTATGTTCCTCCACAGGTGGCTGACCTAAACATTGTCATCCTTAGTATCTGGACAAGCATACTCTTCCTCCAAGATTGCCTGCTGGAAACGTAGAATTTAATGTTTCTCCACATTTCTGCCCCCTCTTCTTGCATTCCTTCCCATCTTCTCATACTCTTAGGTCTAGTATTTTTCTTTTATGCAAAGTAAATAGTATATTCAAGGCTCTGCCCTTTTGTATCTTCCCGGTCTTCTACAACTTGCTAATTTGTCCTCCATTTTGTATTTAGTCATAATTGTGACTTAGTCACAGTGAACGGGAAAAACATAGAGGGGAGATAATATGGGTTGTATTTTTCAAGTTGCATTTACTTTTTTTTTTGTCACTTGAAAACAGAGTTCACTGAATTTAAACCAGTCTCGCCTGTCCTTGGCTGCTTTCCTCAAGAACATCTCACCCTCTGCAACTTCACCTATTCAGGTCCGTAATCACCTCCCTCAATGACAATGCCTGGCAGTTATTTCCAATCTCATGCTTAACTGCCACGATGCAGTTCTGGGTTTCAACTACAGAACACAAAAATTGGAGGAGAGAGGACTACAGCACACAGGTGATACACAGAGCATCTGTAAAACTCATTCAAGATGGCAGGAGACAGGCATGGAGAGATGCAAGTATCATCTGTTAAAATGCTTATGAACTACACCTTCCATCGCCAAATTTCAAATTAGTACAAACGGATCAAGCTTAAACTCTGTAATGAGCTACGGAATTATAGATAAAGATATGTTTTGTTGAGATACTCAGCCAGAAGTCATGAAAAAAATCCTTTTTTAAAAATGTAAGTACTCCTCCTTCATTAAGTACCACTTTTTTTTTTATTTAAAGAGGATAATCTATAAAAAGCCTCAAAGGTTCATCAGTATCTGCCTTCATTTGTTTAACAGTCCTTCAGTTACATCAGGATGAGCCGAGTTGAGTTGCCCTATGCTTCTGCTGTCATGAAACAATCCCTCACTGTGCAGAATGAGAGAATTGTAGAACTGATTTAGACCAGACATCAAGAAAAACCGTCACAGAGGCGGTCAAGTGCTATCACTATGAGATTGCAGATTTTGTGTGTCTTTTGGAGGAACCATGCACTGGACTGGCAGGTTAGAAGGAAGAGTAAAAAGAAAAAATCTCCTTTGGAAGAGATTCACTTACGTCTTAATCCCTTTTATACTAGCAACAACTCCTCTTCCAAAGCAACAACCACTGGCAATAAACAGACCAAAAAACACCCAGAGATTGCTTTTACTAATTAGATCCTTATCCCCACACATCACCCTCTCCCACCTTAATTCTTGGAACAGATACACAATATATCAAGTCCTGTAATAATCTTGAAATATTTCTATCATTGTCACTGGATGGCTGAACTTTTCCCAGAGAAGAGCTTGCTGTTTACATATTTTACAAGGTGGAACTTAAAAGAATCTCCCTTCAGTTTCTGCCAGTTCTGCCAGAAGTGCAGATGCAACAACAGGGAACAGTTCAGTTGATAATAAAATCCAAAGGTGTAAGGAATGGATGTAAATAACAAGTCTCTGCTGGGAAAACAAAGCACTGTCGCGTAGCCACGTCAGTGCTGGTCGCTATAAACTGGATTATGTCTCTGTAGAGAAGGGCCGTAACTCCAAGATGTCTTTGCTGGCCCTGCTTCAGCCTGCCAGAGTTATTGCTGATCACTGAGTCAGTGGCACACTCTCAGCCATGGCCAATCTTAATGCAAGAGGTGTTTAAAAGAAGAAAAAAAAAGGCATGAGCAGTCAGACTCTGAAATCCCTGTGCTGTATCAGAAGAGTGTACCGAGAAAGTCGTTAAGTCTCTATTTGTTGACTCAACTTCAGTTAAAATCTTGACCACACACTGAAAATGTGGTGCTTGTTCTGTAGAAAAGGATAGGCTGTGATATGGCGATTGTCCCACTGAAAGACTCACTTGATACACTGGAAAGGTAAGACAGACTTGCAGAAGGGACGGGAATTTTTTTCAGTTATTTTGATTTTCTTCAAGCAGTGGTTAGGAAACTCTGATCATCTGTGTCATTGCTTCTTCGTTGGCCTGAGTTGGATCCTACGGATACAAAATACGTACCATGTTGTAATTCAGCATTTTCCCGTAACAGCAGAGAGAATCACAGACACACAAGACTATCAAGAGGAGACACTCCTGCCACCTCCTTTGATGTCTAAACATGTCATATTTTTCCGGGGTTTTACAGGCCAGTGAAAGAGAATGGGATATATAGATCTTACTAGTTCCTAGTAATGAGTTGTTTCTGGTAATAGGGGAGACCAAGCACTGGTCTACTATTTGGGAAGGATTCTACTTCTGAGTAAGAAACAGTCTTTTGCTAAAGCCACAGGAATGCTTTAAAGCACTAATCAACAGCAGAATTTGCTAATTCTACTCTATTGTGTCCCTTCCTTTGAAAACCTGTCTTGCACTTTTTATGTAAATCAATATGCAGCTAAGAATCAGATAGCCACATTTTTTAATTTTCCATCAGATCTAAGATAAGGTGTATCTACTTTTAATTCATGTCCTTAAAAAATACTTCTGGTATGCAACCAGAAAGGCTGCAAAGACTGTATTTCTTAGGACAAATAAATACAAGCATTCTTTGTAAAACAATGTGAATATACTTCTATCAATATCACTATAATTACTCAAGGCAAATAGACACTTGCTTTCTACAAGAAGAGAGACAGAAGTTTTCTTTACAATGCCTGAAACAAATTCAAAGGAAGAAAATGACAAAGGTCAGCAGCCTAGCTCAAAAAGGAACAAATAAACAGGTACAAAGACACCTCTGAAGAACTGGAAGTGGCAGCTGTCCAAAGAACAGACAAAATTCTACTTACCTGCATATGAGGACTGTCTTTTTCCTTTGGTGAGAAGAAACGTCCACCTTCTCCCCGCTTCCTGGCCATGGCATGGCGATGCCGAGATTCATGCAAATATTTCTGCAACAATATGAAGGAAGTAATGAGAGACCAGCTTACTATTTCTAGTTCAGTATTTTCAGTAAGGCAAATTCCTGACCGCTAGAAAAGCCTACCCAGTCCCTATCCTTCCCTGAAGATAAATTGTTTACAGTAAATGCTCATTTGCAACACTGCTACACAGCTGTTCAACAATTAAGAGCACACAAAGGAAGCATGACTGCCACTAAGGGGCTTAAAAAAAATAATTCTGATGGGGCTTATGAACAACAATGATGACAACAAAAATAAATTAAAAAAACCTGAAGAACACTAGGATCCTAGTCCTCGTTTTCCAGCACAAGTGGTTTTTCTATGCCTTTCTCATAAAGCAACCCAGTATTAATCAGAGTTATTTTCTCACCCTTCTCTCTTTGGGAATTTTTCCCTCTGCTTCAAGCTTAGCACGTGCCTGCCTCCTCTTAAGGATCCGGTGATACTGCTTGGCGTTTACATAGAGGGGCTCTTCTTCCAGCATCTCTGCTCCAGGCAAAGGTATTCTCTGGATAGCCGGTACTGATCCAGCTCCAGGTACCATCTGTACAGAGAATACGTTTTTAGTACTTGTAGCTCAAAACACAAAGTGAATGCAAAAAAGTAATTAAAAAAAAAAAAAGAAAAGTTAAAATGGAAATTGTTTGGGTTTTTTCAGATAATGCACCCACTTAAATTAAAAGGAGTAATAAAGTTCTCAAACTGCAGAACAAATTTAAACAAATCAATTACTTATCAGTCGTGCTTGGGTTTTTTCCCCGATAATGGTAAAATTTCAATACAACATACGGTTCTACAACCATGTTACTGCTTCTTGTAAAATTAAGCATACAGGACATGCCCATTGCTTCCCTTTCTTTTTTGTTATCACTTATTTAATTTATATGATAATTTCAGAGCATTTCTTAAGCAAATATTACTTGTAGAGCTGCTGACATCTAGTGGGGACGAACAATGAAATACAAGTTAAAAGGCCTCACTACAAAGAAATCAGAATCGGCAGAAAAAGGCCTCTTATGAATCACAGAAACAAATACTAAGGGATCCTCAAGAAAAGCAACAGTTAATTCAATCCTTTTAAACCTCTGCTTATCAGTTAACAGCTTATTTTGAATTTCAGTTTCTAGATTTTTGAACTCGGTCTGCTGTGGTAGCAAGTACAGAATATATAGATCACAATAAGACACAGGCCATTAAAACTGAAAACTTACTGCGTTTAAACTAATGGTCAGTCTTCCCAGTAGCTACCATATTAAGGTGACATGAATCTCAGAGAACAGTCTGCGTACAGACATCTTAAACCTCAATCTTTAGAAATATCAATGGAAAGTTAAACATACCATAACCATTCCACCTGAATTGACAACATTTCCAGCAACCGGCAGCGTCACTGTGACAGTCCCTTGTCCACTACTAGTTGTATTGGTGTTGGCTCCTGTTTGGACAATTTGTGCTCCAGCCAAACTGGCTGCTGGAATGGTGATCATGCCTGTAACAGGGACTGTAACTTTAAGAAAATAAAACACAAAAGAACACACACACACACAAAAAACCAAAAAAACCAAAAACAAAACAAAAACACGCACACAAAAAGAAGGGAACACCATTAGTCCCACTTCTGTTTTTTATTCATTCATCCTTCCATAACAGGCAAAAAGATTCAGAAAAGCATTGCAAGTTATTAACTCCACCACCTGGTCCTCATACTTCCTATTTTTTGCATTTGTATCTGCACAGTAAACCTAGTGTCAGATAAGAGATCACGTACTCTCAGGTGCAAAAGCAAACATAAGCGTTTCTATTCTAACACAGAAATATTCTATTTCTATTCTTCTTGCCAAAGAAAAGAGCCATTTTTTAGTTTTCTGGGGCATGAACTGCAGACCAAATTCCTGTATAACAACATAAACATCTCTTCTTCCATTCACTATGCCAACAACTCGTATCACAGCACTCACAGCAGTACTAGCATTGCAACTCAATGTTTGACAATAATTACAAGATACAATACTATCAAAGATATTGAGAAGTTTTGACTCTTCACGCCAAAGCTCATACCTTGTTGGAGAATGGTTCCATCAGCGTTAACTGGCTGATAGACTATGGTCTGGCCTTCAGCTGCTTGTGCCACTTGCTGTCCTTGAACTGCTATTTGTTGCTGGGTCTAAACAAAAAAAAAAAAAAAAAAAAAAAAGAACACAGTAACTTTACAAATTGCTTATTTTTCAAAGTTTACAATTCCTGAATTAACACATGGCGCTTAAAGTGTTTCAGGCATCTATTTCTTTTGCTTTATTACCAGCATCAAGAAATAGGATGGAGCACAAACCAACTGTAGACAAAATACCTAAAGCACATAGAACATACTTTTTCTAACAGTGTAGTATTTAATACTGAAAGAAACAAGTTCTAGCTTTCCTGTCTCACTATGAACATGTTAAAGGAACAACTATTCTGCTTAGAAATTTGATTTTGGTCCTAAACAAAAACATCAGCAGAAAACCCAGGTATGACTAGACTACATCACAAGATGGCGCAAGTATGAAATTAGCAATACTTCATGTTTTCAACTTTCAACAAATAGACAAAAACAACCATGAACCAATAAAATACAGAAACACAATGGATAAAAAAACATGCAATCTATTTATTCTGCCCCAGAGTTATGTACAAAAACACTACAAAACCGTGAAATTTATTCTCAAGTTCTCCTCAATATTAATAATTCCTCTTTTTTTTTTTTTTTCTCCCCCTTTTTTACTTAACCGCATCTTAAGTCATTTGTTTCTCTTCCTGTTCCTCTCAAGAAAACCCTTTCATGCTGGTGCAGTTACCTGTGTCTGGCCAGCAGTAACTGCAGTCTGTGGCTGCTGTATAATGATCTGCTGGGTCTGGCCCTGCTGCCCCTGTACCTGCACAGCCTGCCCACCTTGAATCTGAATCTGACCTGGCTGGACCAACTGAATCTGTGGAAGAAAGAGTCAGAAAGGAACATTAACTATGCCTCTTATTTCTCCCTCCTTGGCCTCAGCATTACCAAATCATCTCTGAGGATGATTTACTGTTGCAAAGAAAAAGAAAGCACTGATTCTTCTCTTTTTCCATTTTAAAACGAAGATTTTAATCTTTTCCTCCCTGTGACACAGCAGTCACAACCATACAGAATAAACATAACATGCTGGTGTCATTATGCCCTAACAGTTCTCCACTGCTTACACAATAAAATGGTCAGAAGAAATAAATTTCTCACATCAAACTAAAATAGTAATACTCAGGTGAAAGAAAAATAAAAGAGGACTAAGATTTAAGATATCTGTAGAGTGTTAATTATCCAGCATACAGAGGTACTCCTGGATATATAAAAGTTGTCTTCAGCTTCGCAGAGAAGTCTTTCCACCAATATGGAACATTTGTTAGATTAAAAAAAGAGGAACTGGAATATGGTTTGAAGCTGGTTTTTAACCCAGTTACGGATTTTCCTCCAACAACCAGACTGTAAAGAACCTAACACAAAATATACTGGTTTTCTACAAAATAAATTTAAAAAAAAAAAACACTAAATAAACCTCTCAAAACACTGAAACATCACATGCCTTCCTGGACTGTGCTCAACCTGACCCCTAAATCCCATTCTCAAATCACTACAACACTTCCATTATGCCACTGTTAGAGTTTTTCCCTGTGCTTTTGAGGAACACACTTTGAGCACCTGTTTAAATTTTAAAACTGTCTTTTAGACAAATATTTCAAAATAATTACTTCTAACAGAATGCATCTTCTATACCTTCTACAGTATTACCTTCTGTGCAATGGACATGTTTAAATTCACCTTCACCCATCACATATTAGATGAACTCAAGCACAAGAGTTATTTTCAAGAAGCTTTCTTAAATAAATAAAATCCTCTTTCTGAGCCATAAATTGAGTAGGCACCAGATAACCAACTATACTGCAAGGGCCAGTTAAAATAAAAAATAAACAAACACAAAACCCCAAACCAACTCCAGCTGTATTTTAATGGACTTAATTTAAAAGGTTTGCCCCATCCCATAAAATACAAAAATCAGATACACAAACAAATTTCACTGCAAATTTCACGCAGCTCACTGCCAGATCCATTGC
Organism: Falco peregrinus; assembly: GCF_023634155.1. Taxonomy (NCBI): domain Eukaryota; kingdom Metazoa; phylum Chordata; class Aves; order Falconiformes; family Falconidae; genus Falco; species Falco peregrinus. Next base: position 3,993,623 of record NC_073736.1, on the reverse strand, counting down.
TGGAGAATGACCATCTCTGGCCAGTTTATTTTAAGAACACTGAGGCAAATGCACTATCTGACAAGGCGAAAACATCACAGTTCATTCTCTGCAATTTATCTTAAATAAAATGAGGGTTATCTCACCTGCTGCAATCCCTGTGTTCCAGAAACCGGGACTTGCATGATTGTCTGGCCCTGACCCCCAGGCACAGCCTGCACCATGATTGGCTGGCCAGTTGATGTGATCAGTTGACCTCCGCTTACTTGTACCATTAGTGGTTGACCCTGCACCTAGGAAATGGGAGAAAAAACCAAAAAGAACAATGAAAAAGTCTGGTGACATGAAGCCAGAAAGTGAAGTGGCCACCACATGAGGCTAAGTGCTTACCTATTTTAACGCAGTGACCAGAGAAACTGAGCAACAGTCACTAACCTGGGTTCATAATCAACATCAAATACCTTTAGTTTCTAAAACTTTCCATTATTAGCTACTGCACTTAGTATAAGGATCTTTTTCTGTTGCAGTCCAACCAAAATTTCCACGGCTAATTGCAGCAGAGTATGAAAAGCATGGCTAAACTTTCCAGACATAGTAACTACCTTTATGCACAGCCCAAGAGCAAAGCGTAATAAGAGAAACTTCATTATCCACACAATTATTCCTAATTTTTAACTGATGTTCCTAATGAGAAAGCTCTAAATAAGCTAATTCTGACTAAGAGATTCTGAGGTAGCTTCAACTCTCTCCAATTAAATGCTTTGAACATTTCCATTTCCTAACTGATATGTAGCATGTGACATTCTTATAGTGCCACTTAACCGTGAAAAGGTTCTCTGAATGTAACAACACAAAATGTAGTTCAGTAAGGAAGAGCGAAATAGAATGAGCAGCAGCTCCCTCTTGGCCCAACAAGGCTTACAGCAGACTTATAAATCTGGCATAAGAGTCTCGGTGCTCTTGAACCAGGTATGTCTCTGTCACTAGGAAAAAGGCCAATGAAAAGAAAATCAAGGGGGAAACCTCTCTGTTTTAACACTCTTACCCACTAAGCCCCCAAACTCCCCAAAATATATTTTTCAAAATACCACCATACCTCCATGGCTTAAATGTGAAATGAGTCTGATGAACTAGGTCATCACTTTACCACGCTCTAAGTTAGTTAGAAACAAGAGCAACACGTGATAAAAAAAATCACCAACTTCTTGGGGTTTTTTACTTCTACATTTCAAGACTACGCGCTAGCAAACGCTGACTCTTCAAGAACTGTAGAATACCAGGCTAAATATCAGTACAGATTTTCAGCACATACTGAACTACCTACAAAAACCTTCACTTTGCATAGTTCAAATTATAAGTTAGTGAATTATATGCTAACACATCCACAGAAACAACCACAGCTGCACCTCAGTGATCAACGCCCTGCATAGAATGTTATGACTCTACAGGTCACCCAACATCCTTGCAACACTGTGCTGTTCCTCAGCCTTGTAACTATCAAGTACAAAACCCTAACAAAAATGAGTAAGTACTTGTTTTGTATTACCACAGGGAGAGAGAGGGGGGGGTAAGCATGCTCATGTCAGCCACCGAGAAGCACAGTCAGCAGTACAATACCCAATTAGCAGAAAGAAAAATGATACATTCCAGGATTCTTGTTAATGCACTAGAACAAGCCAAAAAAAAAAAAAAGGGGGGGGGGGGGGCGGGGGATGGGGGGGACACGACACGCATATAATGATGACCAGGAGGCCACAGTGACCCAAGCAATTCAAGTCAGCCAGCTTTTCATATTTTAACTCTGAACATAAAAAATGCTGTGTTCAACTTGACACCTGGGCAAGACCATCCCAGCCTTTTAGAAAACCTCCTCCTCCGAAGACTTAAAAAACAAAGAAAACTAAAATACTGAGTGAAAAATGCACAACTAAGCTGCTGCAGCTATCCAGGATTTATTGACTCCTTTAAAAGCCTCCTATGTGAGCTAATGAAATTAAGTTTGCAAGACAGAAAATACTTCACATTGAAACAAATCAGCAAAAAACTTGCATTTCTTTCCAGTTTGTGATGCATTTACTGTTAGAGTACATACTTCTCCTGGGTTTCCCTGTGTTGTTCACATGTAAATAAGAGGCCAATATTGCCCTCTGGCGCCCCTTTTAATCACAGATGAAAAAGTTTCACTCTTCAAGCTCATGGGTCATCCACCACCTTTCTGTCTTTCATGTAGTGAAGACACAGAACTACTCACAGGATATAAGAAGTCTAATCTCCTTGAAACTAGAAGAAATCTCTGGATTGTATCGCTTGACTGTCACTTCCTCGTCTTGGTGGTTTTTTCCTTTTAAATCCCATTCCAACCTCTATTCACTTTCAGAATTACAGCAGCATGAATTCATGAATGCATCAGGGTGTCTGCCGTGCAGCTGAGTTCCAATGAAAAGCTATAATCCCCAGCACTTCACTGGAAACCCGACCGCTAGCGTAAAGCACAGCTACTACTGCTAACAAATTTTCCTGTTCCTATTTCAAACCCTGGAAAAAACACAGCATTAGATATGTGGCGATGGTGAGAGTCATGCAGTGCTCACAAACACAATTAGAGAGATCACCACTACCTGGAGGGTCTGGACTTGCTGGCCTGAGGCGGATGCCACCTGGGCCTCAGTCTGCAGCTGGACAGCAGTGACACCACCCTGCTGCTGGGAATAGGAACAGGAATAGCTTGAAACATGGAAATGCACAGCTCTGACAAGAGACGACGACACTTTGCTGGAAGAGGGTGAATTTAAATTTCATACACACTGCTCTTGGAACGTAAGGCACGTGAATACGTTTAGCAAACCTGAGAATGGAATACCAACAAAACTGCATGTGATACTGACAGGCTGCAATATCCTGAACAAAAATCGCTTACAAAGCACATGAAAGATTATTTCCTAGAATTTAAAATCTCATCTTCAGTGGTTTTGGACTGCTATCTTTCTGCTTAACATTTCCTTTCACTGCCCAGGTTTCTTACTGTGAAGAGGTTCCAGATTTTTGTCAGACTTACTAATTACAATAAAGGCTATAAATTCCTTTCTGCACAGAACAGCAGCACAGATGACTACAGTCTAAGCTTCATCTATGTCACCCCTGCATCAATGTCTTCCCACCACTGACCTTGAAGGACAATCTTGAGAGGTTGCAAGAGCAGTTAAATCTAGAAGCCTTTTCTATCTTTAGCCTCTTTAGTAAGAGTCCAAAAATAATCTGTGTTAGCATTTGGGAGATGAAGGACATCTCTCTACTAAAAGCTGTACTACAACAAGCCTGTTTAAAAAAAATATTTTACAAAAACATGTCATGTCAAATACATCAAGGCTTTAAGAGTGTGTACTAAAAAGGAAGCCAGTATGTTTTTACCTCCCTTTTACCTACAAAGTGTCAATAAACCCAAACGTATCTTTGGTTATCTGCTAGAAGCAGCTATTTTTGATAATTCTTAATATGTAATTTTTAAACCTCAAGAACAATCTTGTTCTGACTGAAAAAGTCAACTTTAGCTAAGTTCAATGGAAGAAGCTGGTCCCCACTATCACTCAAACAGGCTGATGACAAACCAAAGTATCTCTCACTGAAAATATAATCCAGTGGCTCGTTCATTTGCATGACAAAACTAAGAAACTCCTCTTGCCTTGAACTAGAACAAACATAAGATGCAACAAAAACTCAGCAGCAGCACAGCTCATCTGAAAATGCATTACTGTATCTGAATGTGTAAAGCTTAACAACAGAAAAATCTGTAAGCCCTTAAAAAAATGCAGCCCTACGCATCTGCATATTATAACATGAAGTAGAAACTTTCTGGAATGGATCAATTCATTCAAGGCTACACGTTTTGTTGCAAATCCTGTACTGTGTGTTTGTTTTGATGTACCTGTATTTCTAAAACAAATTATCTCAATAAATATTTCTTCTGAGAAAGCCGGAGAAAGCCTCTAGGGGCTTGAACAAAACCTATTTCAATTTGGGGAAGGAATCTACGTTGTTTCTTGTGGACAACTGACTATTTCTATTAATAGTCTGTTTCCTCCATTTTCAGAGAGGATTTTTTACCTTACTCATCTCACTACCAGTTTGCAAACTCCCTACTACACTGAAATTCGGTAACTTGTAGATCTGCATTTTTATTCATATTATAAAAAGTGTTTTTTTTAAAAAAAAACATATTTACTCTTGACTTCAAGTCAAGTCAGATCACTGATCTGGTGACAAAAGTCAGGTAAACACATACCCAGACAGTATCATGAAGCATCTTGCTGGTTCCATGAAACTCTGACAAGTACAGAAAGATTTGTAACTCGGCACTGGCAATGCAAGCTCACCCGTTATCACTTCCCATACCTGCTGCTGAATCTGTCCAGCCTGCACAACGATCTGCTCTGTGGAACTGTTACTATTCGCTGTGTACTGCTCCATAGTGCTTCAGTTCCAACACGGTAAAAGGCACACCTCAGTCTGTGTATCTGGCAAGGCAAGTTAAAAAGGCACATGATTATAGTCCTAAGGTTTGAAATTTGTATTATCTTACAGTAGCTGAAAAGCAAACCATCTGCTGACATTGAGGACAGAGCCACAGAGTAAGAGCCAGTTTAATCAAGGACATACCTCTTTCATAATGTTGAGTAACAAAACTAGAATTGTAATTTCAAGAACACCTAACGTGACTGAGAAACAAAAAGTATCTCAACCTCAATTCTGTCATTATCTTCAGTGAATCAAACAGTAGCCGTGAGCCTGTCTCTCTTGCTATTTTACCCCTGGAGTTTGCATAGTCTGGGCTACAGACAGTTGCCTACACCGCGTATTGGTGGAGGAGAGGGGTGTTATTGCTAAAAAACTTGACAAAATACAAAGTTTAGGTGTAAAACCAAACTATATTTCAAGAATTCAACACGGCTAAATGAAACTCTCTCTCCTTCCCCAACTACACAGCACCCCCTCCTCATAGCTCTTTCTCCTCTTACTTTCATATATTTTGAAAATAGCCAGCAGACTTCTTGCTGCCTCCACCCTTTAACTGCCTCTCATTCCTTGGACCCTTGCCTACACATACGAAGAACACACTGTTGAAATAAAGTACTCGGTTCCATTACCTCCTTTCTCCCTCACATTTCTCCTCGGTTGATCAACAAGGGAAGAACTCTTACTATTACTTTGAATGAAGTATTTCATTTACGCTATAATTGAACAAATACCTACTACGTTAGTGCAAAAGCAGCCTGTAACTTTAATAAAAGAAGTCTGAAGCAACAAAAAAACAGGATCCTTCAGTTTTCAAAGAAACACACAAAACATTTCGTCAAAAGCTTAACTGTAACAGTTGCTGTAGTTACTACTGTAATGACACCTCTCACACTTCCTGCTCTTTAAAACATTATTTGTACTTCAGTGTCTGGCATTTATCCTAAGAACACTTCAGTTTTTCAACTTACTCCTCACTGTGGCCTAAGAAGACATACAATCATTTCACATTTTGTTACTTTCTTGCTTGTTAATGCTAAATGTCACTTACCTGCAAACCCACCCAATTAACCAGTATGTATCACAACAGTCCAGAAGCATGTTCGTTACAGGGGACGTAATACTCAGCCGCAATAATGTAAGAACTTTCTCTGTCCCTATCAGATCTTTTGTTCAGAATAAGGACCTATGTGGTGATGCTAACCCTGGAGATCACAAAGATAATCTCAGCCACAGCACCGAAAGGCACTACACCTTACTGCATTTTTAACTCTATCCTTGGCTCACTTAGGAACAGTTTTTCACAGCCTGACAGACTAAAAGAAGATAAACATTCTTTCTGAAGATGATGCTGCCTTCCAAGGTTCCCATTTCGATTTTGCACTGTATGGTTTCTGCCCCAAATGCCTGGGGACCTGTCAGAAAACAGCTCCCACATTTCACTCTTCAGGGAAGTTATTTCAATAGCAAGCACAGGATGCCAGTAAACCAGTTGCCAGAAGTTCTCCAGCTTCCTTAACACCACAACCAATAATCAAGCACAGGCGTACCTCTACTAGGGAATGCTTCTTTACAGACCCCCACATCAGGCCCCTGTCTTGTTTATTTAAACTATTAACAGCATTGTGATCTTAACAATCTGCACCAGCTGTGGCTAGCCAAAGTTAGAAAAATTTACACCGGCTTGATCATGGTCCTCCAAGGGATTATTTCATTCCCTTCATTAAAACACAGCGCACTGGCGTTACTGTACCAAAGTTAAATTTTAAAGACCGGTGATCTGCTTTGATGGTATGCTCCTCCCATAGCTGATCTCACCAGCCAGCTCCGCCTCACTAGGCCCGTCTGGGCTGAAAATGACTTCATGTTCTAGTTCTGTCAGCATATATTCATATACGTACACACACACACACATATATATATGAGGCTATAGAAGCTATATCGAAAACCGTTCCCTCAGCAGATGAGCTATGCCGAGAACAACGTAGCGTGACAAACCGTGCTAGGACTTGAGCTAGCTCAAAAGCCTCATTATTAAATGTGTTGCATCCTGAAGCAACGTTACTAAACGGGCAGAAGTTTCTAGGGCAGACCCTGTCCACCTACCCGTGCGATCGCTGTCCTCTAAGGACACCAGCAGAGGACAGACACGCAGACGAAGCCAAAGACAGGATTTAACTAAAGAGCAGCACGGGCAGGCCACGCTCTTATCTCCCACTGCTGAGCAGAGTAAAACATCTGGTTCCCAGATTTTGTTTTCCAACCTCCTTATAACACATGCATGTCAGGGAGTTCACCCAGGGACGCTTTTATTTTGCTGCGGCAAGCCAGCCTCAAAGCTGGTCATTTTCTCGGCGGGCTGAGCAGGTGGAGCCCTGCCAGGAGGGAGGGGAAGGCCTGGCAGCCCCCCGCCCCGCAAAGGGCACTTTGTCCTGGCGGAGCAGCACGTGGCCGGCGACATTCGGCGCCCAGGTGCGCTGAGAGGAGGCGGGAGCGCCCCCCGCACCCCCGGGTGAGGGGAAGGGGGGGGCAGCGGCCTGCCCCACCTCCCACGGGCAAGGCGGGGGGGGGGGGGAAGGAGGAGGAGGAGGAGGAGCAGCCCGGGCTGCCCGCGGCCCATCTGTCAGCTGGGCCGGCGGGGAGGCTCACCCGCTCCGCTCCCCCCGCCCGGCCGGTGGAGGGCGGGGCCCTGCCGGCTCCCGTCCCAGCGGCCCCGCACGGGAGGCCTGTCCCCGCCGCGGAGGCCGGGCCCGCCGCGCGCCTCCCCTCCGCGGCCCAGGCCGCGCCCGCGCCTTCTCCTCCATCGCAGCCGCCCTCGGCCCCGCGCCAGCACCTCCCGGTACACCCCACCCGCCCCGGGCCCTCTCCTCCCGCGGTGCGGAGCCCCCGAGCCCTCTCCCCCCGGCCAGCCCCCCGCCCCCGGAGCGGCCGGGCCCCGTCCCCTCGCCTCCCCCAGTGCCCGGCCGGCCGGCCCCGGCCCTGCGAGCGGCCTCCTGACTGGTCACTCGGCCCCGCCAATCCCGGCGCTGGGGCCGGCGCTCGGGGGCTCCATATTGGCTGCTCGCACTCACCGTGCCTCGCTCCCCCGGTTCGGGTCCCGCGCTGATTGGCTCCGCTACCGGTCCCCGAAACCCAATCAGCGCCTCCACTCAGCCGCCGCGCAAAATGGCGCCCAACCCCGAACAAAGGCGAGAGAGGGGGCGGGCACGGGCGGCGCAGGCGCATGGCGGCGCCCGCCCCGGATGGCTCCGCCTCCCTCGCCGCGGCCCTCAGCGTCAGGCCCCGCCTACTTGCGGTTACTGCGCCTGCGCTTGGGGCCGGCGCCGCCAGCAACGCGCATGTGCAGGATGTGACCCCGCCCCTTTCTCCTCCTAATTCAGGCTCCGCCCCCCTCGTCCTACGCATGCGCCGGGGGGCTGCCCTGCGGAATGTTCTGGGCGAGTATCATAGAGAGGCCGTTCCTCCCGCCTGCCTAGAGAGGCGACCCAGGGCGGCCATTTTGCTGTGACGAGGAGGCCGCGGCGGCGGACCGGAGCGGGGCGTGGGTTGGCTGATGTGGGGAGCGCTGGGGAGGTTCTTCGTGGCGCAAGCCCAGGCCCAGCGGATCGTTCTTCGCACCGCGCCCGCGGGTGTGGCCGGCTGAGGGGTTTCCTGACGGGGCAGGGGTGATTTGGAGAAGGATGGAGGGCCTGTGGGTGCCGGTTGAGTGGTGACCCTGCTCTGGGGCCTCCTTGCGCCTGGCGGGCTGGAGCTGTGGGGCTGAAGTGGGAAAGCTTGTGCCATGCTGTTCAGGCGTTTGGGCCTCCTCCTTTGATGTTTTCAAGGGGTGTCTTGGCCATCCCAGCAGTCCCACAGAAAAAGCAGGTTTAGCTGTGCACCATGTGGCACGCTAGCTTCTTGCCTAGTTTGGGGTTCCTAATAACTCTGTTTTTCTCTCATCTTTCCAGCTGCAGGAGTCTTCACCATAGCCCACGTTACCATGGCCACCCACTTGTCCAAGGATCACGAGGAGAGAGTGCGTAGAAAATGCATTATGTCGGTTACCGCTGTGATGCATGTCTCTGTAAAGAGGCCCAATTACCTGACAGTTGGCCGTATACCATGTAGCTTTTTGGAGGAAAGTAGGTGATATTGCTAAGTTCTTGTGCTTTTGTGCTTATGTCAGTGATGGAGATGCTGCACAACAGCACAGAGCTTACCCGCTTAACTAAATGAGGATATCCAGCACTGACACGCTCTAGTATGCTGAAGGTGTGCGCTAATCCCGTTGTACTCTATGACAAAATTTTCCTTTTTAAGCATTGATTTTGTAAAAGTAACTACTGAGCTGCCGTGGGATACTCATAACTGATCTTGTAGGAAAGATTGTTAGCTGTATATTGGGTTGGTAATTCATGCCAGCTTGTGCAGTTGTGAGCTGAATCTTAATGCGTTACACTTCAGTGTACAGGCTTGTCAGATTCCCTGTTCTTTGAGTCTGCACTCTTAGCTCCGTTTTACTTACCCTTCTGTTTGTGTTGCTTTCCAGATCAAATGTGTTAAGGGGGACCTTTTCTCATGCCCCCAGACGGACGCATTGGCTCATTGCATCAGTGAGGACTGTCGCATGGGTGCAGGCATAGCTGTTCTTTTTAAGAAAAAGTTTGGAGGCGTACAAGAGCTGTTGGATCAACGTGAGTGATACACGTGGGGTGGACATGCAGGAGCTGAAGGGAAAACCTTGATTTCCAGCAGTAAGGGTATTCCAAGCTACTTGGGGTGCAGGGGGCATTATGCAGTGGAGTGTAGCTGTTTTAAAAATACCTTAATTTCTTCACTTCAGAAAAGAAGACTGGGGAGGTGGCAGTTCTCCGAAGAGACGACCGATACATTTACTACCTGGTAAGAGTGGGACATCACTCAGGCACTTCCTTGTAACTAAACTATATTAGATAGGATGAAGGGGGGTTTAATAGCCCTGGTTTTTCAGGGTATGTCCTTCTAAATAAGGGATGTGAGATGTATTACTCAAATATTGCTAGTTGAGGAGAAGCCAAGCTGTCTTGGGTATATATGTTTAAACTTTAAATGGGAAGAACTATGTGCTAAATTACACTATTTTAAGCTGTGAAACATACTTCTTTCCCCAAGGCGTCTTGTCTTCATGGTGGCAAGCCTGGGTGTGGAGTTTCAGAGCATAGTGGAATATGTTTTTTAAAAAAGAATGTGGTTTGCAGTGATCATGCTGGAGGCACAGCTGACCTTTTACATGTAACATGTATACTTAGATTACGAAGAAGAAAGTTTCTCACAAACCAACATATGAGACTATGCGAAAGAGTTTAGAAGCCATGAAAGCTCACTGTCTGAACAATGGAGTTACTGACATTTCCATGCCTAGGTAAGAAAACTAGTTACTGCAGTGTAAATACTGAGAGATGATCCCCTGCTGTGAAATAAGAGTTCCAAATATCCACTTCTATTCAACTCTTCTGTTCAATTGTGCAAATGAAATTTGCATTTCCCAATGCGTTTAAATGATAGCAAAACACAGGCTTGGTTGCTTCCTTATTTTAACTGCATTACGTTGGTTTATGGTGAGCTGAGTTAGTGCTACATAGAATTGTAGCTGCTTCAAGGGCTGGTTCATAGCATGCTCCAAAAGAGGCCATTACAGTTGTTTTGATGTCTTATTTTCCAGGATTGGATGTGGACTTGACCGCCTGGAATGGGATAAAGTTTCAGCAATACTTGGGGAAGTGTTTGAAGACACAGATATAAAGATCACAGTTTACACGCTGTGAGCGAAAGAGTTTAAAGAGAGCCCCATTTCCCTTTCTTTCAGGAGTGGAAACCTGTTAAAATGATTAGGGGGGAAACTGCATGCTGAGCACATTCTTTGTCTGAGCATAGCTCACTCTCGTATCGTCACTGGCAGTGGCTTTTATCAACAACAACAAAAAAGCTCCAGAGCAGCTAATTTGGGAGGTGGTGCTCAGGGAGGCTGCGAAGAGGGCAGGCAGTTGGTGGTGTGCTAACCCTACAGCAGTTCCCAGTCTACCCCCACAAGCCACCAGATGTCACTGGTCCTCCACAGAGCACCTGCCTGTGCTGGAGCTTCTACTTAGAGCTGACAGTTCCTGTGCAGAGTGAAATTGGAGCTGTCTGTTGCTTAGGTATTTGTTGGTTTGTAGTTATGGTTGATAATGATGAGCTGTGGAGCCCTGTCGCTTTTTTTTTTTTAAGTTTTGGAATGTTTATATCTGGCATACAGTTCACAGGATAATTGTTACAGGATTAAAAACTTAATTTCTACCTTCTGGCCATAAATACAATTTTCTGTTAGGAGATTGTACTCACTTAAGAATTAGGCTGTCAACATTAAATAAATTGCTCTTCAGTAATCTGCTGTCGGATCAGAGCACAGTCCTTTTGGAAAACATACCGATGTCTGTCTGTGTTGTGGCTATGTGCTAGAGGGGAAGCCACATTTTGAAGGCAAACACTCAAAAAAAACACCTTTTGGGTGCATTTTCTACTGTGTAATTGCTGTGGTTTTCAGAACTCAGTTTTCTGAGAATCCGCATGTTTGAATCCACACTGTCAAAAGTCTTAGCATGGAGTTTAAGGTTGATTTTTTCCTATTTCTTTTTTTAACTGCATTTGTAATTTAGCTGTTATACGTAGGTTGCTGTTTGATGTCACCAACAGCAGAAGCAAATCAGTAATATGGTTTATCAGATCGTTGGTAAACACTTGATTTTGGAAAGTTTGGTTCTGGTACCAAAGAAGTACTGTGTACTCTGCATTTCCTTTATGTTTGGTTTTTCCCACCCTCCCAAAGTAACAGATCTTTCGGACTTTGCGTACTGGATGGCCAGAAGAATGCCAGATGTACTGAATAAACCTAAAAGATGGGACATAACAGTTGAGAAATTTGTAGTATACCATAGGGTTCCTAATTGGTTTTCACTATTAATTGAATGGTAGAGTGTTTTCTGTTCTTAGCATTGTGGTTAGTCTGTATTGTGTGGTTTCTTTGCTGATGCAGCTCTGCAAATCCTGTTTGTGTCTTTAAGAGCTTCATATTATTTCCCTGTTTGTTGATCATCTTTTGTAAACTTGGTTTTGGTGGATAATTACTGTAGCTAAATACGCAACTGGAAAAAAAAATAAACTCGGTAAGATACACAGGAACATGGATTATTGAGCTAATCAGGAGTGGGCATCAAGACTGCTCAGTGATTTAGTCCTTACACTTTTTTTTTTTTTTTAATGTAGTGACAAAGAGATGAAACCCATAGTGGCTTCACAAAGGTGTTCTCACTGCTGCACGTTTTTTCAGCCTTGAAAATTTATGCCAAGAGTTTAGTGCAGTTGACTGAGGTAAGAGATGGGTGCAGTCAGCAGTTTTACATGTCTGCGTCTAGCATCCTTCCAGCTTGTGACAGTGCAGGAGAATCATAGGATCACCACAGATCGGGTTGAAAGGGACCTTAAAGATACGTAGTTCCCACCCCCTGCCACGGGCAGGGACATCTTTCACTAGACCATGTTTCTCCAAGCCCCATCCAGCTTGACCTTGAATGCTTCCAGGGATGGGGCACCCACAGCTTCTATGGGTGACCTGTTCCCAGTGCCTCGCCACCCTCATGATAAAGTATCTAACCTAAATCTACCCTCTTTCAGTTTAAAACAGTTACCCCTTGTCTTAACACTTCAGGCCCTATTAAAAAGTGTATCCCCATTTTTCTTACAAGCCCCATTTAAGCACTGGAAGGCTGGTAAAGGTTTCCTGGAGCCTTCTCCAAGCTGAACAACCCCAACCCTCAGCCCGTCCTTATAGGAGAGGTGCTCCAGCCCTCTGACCTTCTTCATGGCCTCTGGGGTTTCTCCGTCAGGTCCAGGAGAAACCAAGGAAGAACCGGTTGGAAGAACAAACCCTATCTGACTCAGTTTCTTAGCCAGTGTGTGTCCCCCATGACCCCTTACTTGGTCTGTGCCTAGTTTTAGGTGGAAAGTGATAGGCCCATATTTTCGTGTCTCCCACGCTTGTATGTACTCTTGAAATTTTTTTGGCATGTAGTAATTCTCTCTTCTCGTTATGCTGCGCTTTGCCTAGGAAATATTTCATATATGGCTGTCCCAGGATGTCTCACTTGTCAGATTAAATTTAGGACCTCTTGCAAGTAGAGGGGAAGGAGTAAACAGTGCTTGAGCTTTTGCAGTGACTTCCAATTTTATTTCACTTTGCCTTTCCCAATTTTATTATCACAAACATCATTGAACAAGGGAAGAAGGTATTTGATGTGTTTGAAATCAAGTACTTGGGGCTCTGTCATAATTCGGCATAGACCAGTTACCCCTAGTTTAATTCACAGCTCTGAGGACGACAAGAGGAAGAAGACTTTTTTTTTTTTTCTTATCTTAAATCCCTCTCTTCTTAATATTTATGAAGAATGTACTTTCTAAATGCATTTATCTAATTGCCAGCTTTGTTCTAAGGTATTTTCTGATAGAGGCATCCCAGTACTTGAGGCCTACAGTCTTCCTGTAGGTCCACTGCAATCCATTTCGTTCAAGACTTTAACCACACCGTACGTTGCTTTCTTTTTTTCGTATCGGCAGAGGCAGCATGGGTTTGTTTGGGGTGGGGGCCAGCGTAGGGGGAGGAATAAAACAAACCAAAAAAAATCCCAATCACCAAAGATCTGTTTTGTACGTGTATTTGTAGTCCATCAGGGCCTGGTGTTCCAGAAGTTGGTACTCCATCCTGCTGGAATCAAAGCTTGGAAAGTGGGAGTGTCCTAGATGTCCAAGTCTGTTGCATCTCTCTTCATAATCTTTTCTGAATTGGTCCTGGGGGAGGTAAAAGAGAGATGTGTTAGAACCTTTAAATGCTTTCATGTTTTATGGCTTAAATAGGTGACTTTTGTACTCCTTAAAAAATCAAAAAGGCAATTCTGCAATGATAACTGATTTCCTTTAGTGGTTGGTTGTTTTGGTTTTTTTTTCTAGAGGGCTAGACTTTGTGGGGTGGGGGAATCCCCTTTTCTCCACCTTCCTCTCACTGTTTCCGTGTGTGTTACAAATAACCATGCATGTGGGGAGCAATGATTGTTGCACCTAGTGACCCTGCTACCATTTTATTATTTATTCCTGGAGATGTTTACTTAGAGGAGAAAAAAACCCCAACTCTAAATCCCTTAATGTGTTTGCTGTGGAGGAGCCCACTGTAGCGTTATTACCCTTAAAGGGTAAGTTACTGCCAGGGGTTATTGTCTGTATTTGGGTACAGGCAAACCCTGCCAGGTACATAGGAGTGTAACAATAACTGAAGTTGGCTCTGGGTTACATCTTTAAGAACCTGAGGAAAAAAAAGAGGAGTCTGTAATACTAGTACAAGGAGGTACGTGACCAAGTGGAAATCCTCACTCACGTGAGCTTCAGTGTAAAATCTCGGCCAGCTTTTCCTCGTAATACTGGAAGTTCTCTTGAATGTCCTCCCATGGCACGAAAGCCTTTGCTTCCTCTCCTTCCTCCTGTTCCACAAAGTTCTGCCAGACATACTCAAAGTCTTGAGGCTTCATAATCCTCAGCTTGCAGCCAACTGACTTCATTTTTTTCAGGGCAGCCTGCATTTCTGGCTCTTCCCACATGAAGAGGCGCCCTACCATGATTGTCAGATGCAGGTTCTTGTTCTTCTTTAGGGTCTCGGTTATCCGATCAGCACAGGTCACACAGGGACTGGAGGAGACGTACCAAGTGATGTTGTAGCGGAGGCTTGATTCAAACTTTGGTAAAATTGTGTTAAAGAAAGCCATTTCTGCATGGGCGGCAGCGTGCTCATCTTCCAGGTAACCCCGAGAAGTCACTGACTCTTTGCCTTGGGTCTCGACAACATAACACAGGAAGGTTTTGTTCCTGCCTGAGCTGTATTCCACATTCCTGAACTGGAATTTGAAAAACATGGCTGGGAGGCGCTCCCTATAGAAAGTGGAGAGGAGAGAAGCATCTCAGAGGCTGACAATAAAGGGTTATAGCATTTGTTTAGTTCCTGCGTGTGATCTTGGACATCGTTGCATCTACGAAGGCTGCATTTCTCCATGTATTAAAAGGAGATGCCTTTTAACAGAAGGATAAGAATACATTAAAAATTCTAAGTTACTCAGCTAGTTTTGCTGTGTAGTGAGGCTTACAGGCCCGTTCTTACTACCTAGTCTTTTTCACTTCATTTTAACAAACTTGTACTGGGAATTTCAGGTATTGGCATTGAGGTATTTGAAGAGGAGCTTGCTTCTGAAACGTATTTGTTGAGACTATGATACTTGCTGTTGTTAAGGAGGGACAGCACCTGGCATTTTCCCAGTCTTAATGCACCTATAGCCTGAACTGTTCTGTTTTCTAGGCCATTAACATAGTTCTCTCAGGGTGGTGGTGCAATATTAATCTGCAGGACCTGTTGCCCTAAATTGTTAGGATGATGTCTAGCATCGCTAACTAATGTTTTACCCCCAGTGCTTTTGCAGTCTGGATTTCCTCTGAGTAGAGGCAAGCGTGACTGTCTAGTTGCAGTTTTCACGTGTTCTAGTTTTACTCTTCCAGTATCAGTTGAATACAAATATTCAGTAGGATTATGTTGTGATTTTAGTTTAATAAAATACCTGAGATCAAATCTAACTTTGCTATGAAAAAGTGTATTTCCTACTGAAGTTTGATAGCTGTCTCATAGATACTACTGATAAACTTCAGATATTTTTTAAAAAAAATTGTATCGCACTTCTTCCATTCTGGGTTTCTATAGAAGCATAATCCAAAGTGAATCATCACAGTGAGTAATGTGTTTGCAGTCCTCTTTTCACCCAGACAAGGTAGTCTGCTGTTATTTAGGGAAATTAATAGCAGTCCCTTAAAATACCATGTATAGCTTTTACGCATTGTTGAGTGAAGAGGTCAAAAAGGAAAGCTGTGTTGTCTCATAGTACCTGCTCCTTTCTTAGGAGTACCAGGCTTTCCTGATTGCCCCTTTAGCATCTAACTGTGGAGTACATCAGTACAAGGACTAGTACTTGAAGGATGTTAGGTGGAACGATGAAAAAGATACTGCTGACATCATGCCTTGTGACCCATGAAGTGCTACAAAGGACAGGAGTGAAGACTGCACAAAGCAGTCAAAGTGAAATAATGAACAGCAGTAGGACAGTATTTCATTTATTACACACTCGTAATCTTCTGGCATGTTGTACTCCTCTCATCTGAGCTTTAGGTGGACCTATAACCTTGATATTCCCAGTGAGGCAGTAATGAATCTTTGTAAAACAGTAAGTGTCTTATTCATCCCTGTCTCATCTATAGTCGGATTGTAATGTCAGGCCTCTCCAGGGGGTACACTGAGCAAAGGTCAGGAGAGATTCTCAGACTCTTGGAAAATTTAATTGGGGAGAGCAAAGAGGCTGCAGAAGTAAGTGGCAAAGCATCGTTCTGCTGAAAGGAAAGAACAATTTGTGATGCAACATCTCACAAGATGTCTCCGGAGGTGGTGGAAGTGAACAGTATGGGAAAGAGTGAAAAGAATCAAGATCAGTATATTATGCTTGTGTAGTAATGTGGGAACTACGAATGAAGGTGCTGTCAGATCACTAGTGGGAAATGCTAGTATGGGACACTGGAAGTGTGGGATGCTTGCAGGTCGGGGGCAGGGACTGTTGATGAAGAGCTGGATCTGATGTTTTTTAAAATTAGTGGAAGTGCAAAGGGTAAGGCTTTGCTAAGTCTGCAAGAAAAGCCCCAAACAGCATGATATTCTGTACAAATTGGAGGGATTGGAATGGGAATGTGAGCAGAAAGACCAGGAAATAGGCATTTAAGAGTTCTGCATGAAATACCTGGCTGCAAATACGTTATGTTCTGTAAGCAAATGGCTTTTTGCTTAGAAACAAATTGGAAATGGTGTGCTGTCTAGATACGTAACTCGGAGTAAATTACAGTGATCATCAGGCTGCTTTAGCTGTGTTATTTTATGGAAAATTGTATTTAAACATTTGAATGTTTAATTCTACTTACAAAGTTTCAGAAATTCCTCTCTGGTACGTGTGTTCCATACTTCATGCAGCCAGGAATTTTCTTGCTGCCAAAGTCCTGTGGCACTTCTGGCTTTTGAGAAAGCGAAAACAAAAGAACACCCTCTCTATTTAATTTTTTATGATACTGCTGTAGTATCTGGGGTGCATTTGGGCCTGCTACACAGATTGGCAGTAAAAGGACTGGAGTTACAGTTCCCACTTCTGTTTTGGATTTCCCAGCGCGTGATTTTACAGATGAACGACTTCACTTGGAATATCAGTGTACTGTACCAGCCAAGTGGTGTGAGAGTTGATGTGGTTGGGTTGGCACAGTTGTACTTTGTACTGCGAGAGGAAGTTCATTAGTCTTCTAAATGCAACAAGATGTATGAGTCAAAACAATTTTGTTCACAGAATTGCATCTGCCCTGGGAATATCTACTGTTGCTGTCAGTCAAGGACCACCGTAATTCTTTTCACATATCATTGATCCGTGACAGTGGAAGTTGAGAGTGCTAGTTCAGCTGTAGAAATTTTACTAGAAGCAGGTGTTGAGCTGCTTCTTAAACGATATAATTAAAGCCTTGTATTGTTCCATTCTACGTAGATGGGATCTGCACAAGAAGGGATTTAAACAACAGAAAAGCCCGTTTGGGAGCCTTCCATGCTATTAATGTTTTAGCTTGCGGTGTATTAATGAGGGATGAGAAGCAGTAGTGTGGATGCAGACTTTTATTTTGATTAATGAGCAAATGATTCATGGTGTTTGGGTATGATTTGGTCTGTGGTTCCCTAGTTTGCATTGAGAGTTAGCACAAGCCTAGGTAAGGGAAACTTGCACTGGCTTGCACAATTTCTAAACTACCTGGAAAGACTATTTCAGCTTCCTTTTCTTAGCATTTTGACTGCTGTTCCTTTACAGTAGATGACTTAAAGTTTTGTTAGAGCGAGTCTTATTTTATTTGAGATTAATTGTAAGGCTTTCACTGATTTTATTAAAGAGCATTATCAGATTCTAATTTAGCACGGTGCCGCTTATTCCCTGAACTCCTTTCTCTTGGTCTTTGAGACAAAAAATTTCACATGCTTCTGAGAACAGCGATTTTCCTGCTTTATATCCTAGATAATGAATGGTTCTTTGCTAATGATTTAATGATTCTTTAATTAACAATTTCTCTGAAGTCCAGCTACGTTGGGTCTGACATAAGCCACCCGTTGCCTCGTTTCAGAGCTAAGTTTGTAAGGCTACAATAAGTTGTTTTAAAATAACATCATATATTTAAATGTGGCACATCAGAGTCACATGGAAGTTCATTCCTGATTTAACTCTCCTGACCGCAGAGTGGTTACATCAGTGGTGGGATTGAGTCTGTTATGTTTTGATGAACTGTTTAAACAGCAGCAATCTGTTCCAGGATGCTTTGACTCAGAGGTTATTTAGACAGGCCTTCTAGATGGGTTTTATTGCTTATCATCTCAGCGTCTAAGATTATCTGGGATGTTCACCTAAATCTATCCTCCTAGCAACATGGCATATCCATCAGCTTAATAAGTTTCAGGTAAAGAATGTAAACAAAGCTAAGGGCATTTCCCAAGTCTGTAAGTAGCTGGCTGAGAGCTTGGAAAATTGGCTGATCGTGGATACACAGGCAAGCAATGGGCTGTGTGTGCTAGTTAGCAAGAATCTGCTTAATCCCATGTAAACCAGAGCAGGGAGGACGCTTTGGCACAAGTGTGAATTGTAAACTTCTGGCCTGACAGGGCTTAGCTGAGTCCTTGCTATGTGACTTCCCAGCAGTAGGGACCTGGGGAAGGTCTCTCTGGTCCTGCAAGTAACTGGAAAGCCCTGTAGCAAGTGGTTCAGTGGGGAGAGAGTGGGCAAGAACAAACCACGTGTACCTTAAGGGTGCATATATATTTAATTGCCGTATGCTGCATAATTTCACCTTTTGAATTACAGCGTGATTGGCAGATGACCCTCATAACTTATTGCAAAGTGAAGTATCAAAATTGTATGGTTTATTTGGGTAGATTAAAACTCTTTGCAAACAATTGAGCATCAAAATACATCCCTGAAACAGCTGTGTCATTAAGCCAACTTCTTTGGAAACTCAAGTTTAGCTTTGAATAGACTGTTTCTGAGTAAATGACTAATTCTTGGCAAGCCCATTTTCCCATGTTTGAATGACAGGTGGTGTACAAATGTTAATATTATCTCTATTTTACCCTTTATTTTTGTTCCAACATTAAGGAGAGATAATGCAAACAAAATGTGCCTAGGAGATGTGAGTTCTGTTCTTGTATTTTCTTGTAGTGGAAGCTTTACTGCTGTAACTTCTAAACATAAAAATTGTGTCATCTTGCCTGTGACTTTGCAATCTATTAAAATATGCAAATATCAGATATTTCAGTGACTAGGCTAATTACTTTTCTGTTGTTGTTTTTTCGTTGCAGTTAGTGAAGTTGGCTTGCTATTTCCCTCTCCAGTGAAGGCATTACAGTCATTGTAAGACTTGCAGATAAGTTTTATGTATATAGAAAGTTTAAAAATTGTTTACAGGCACTGAACTGTCATAATATTCTTAATAATCACCTGTTCCCGCAATGGGATGCAGGTGGTCGCATAGCTCACGGTGTATGGGGAAGGTGAAAGTTGAAATCCTCATCCTCCTCCTTCTCTGAAGGTCATCGTTAAAGGGTGATCTGTAGGGATTTTCTAAATGCCTCAAACCTAATTTATCGAAGGGCTTACCCTGGGGAGCAAAGTGTTTTGTCATCCATTAGGTCACATGGAGATGAAAAAGATAGAAACTTTGAGACAGAAACCTCAATCTGTAAGAATGGTACTGGACTGAGCAGAAGGTTTTGCTGAAATAGGGTAGGCTGGAGGAACAGAGCAGCTGCCCAGTGTGACACTGGCAGTATTGCATGTCAGGTAGGAGAAGAGAGTGAGAACTTCTAATGAGAGAATAAAACTACAGGATTATCTAAAAGATGCTGTAAACAAGTAGGACATAATCTTTAGATTTCAATATTTGTTCAGTGACTAATTTACTATGGTCTTAGGTGGTTTAAAGTGATAAAACACTGTCCTTTGACTTGCTCTTTGACAGCTATTCACAGATAAACGCATGCTGGGCTCATTGATTATAGAAAGCCTGTAACGATCAACTGTAACAGGAACCAAGGATTTGTCACTGCCAGAAGGAGCCTCATTTACACTCTGGGGAAAGTGTAAATAAATGTGTCTGCTTAATTGTCATGAAATGTACACAGATGGGGCTTATATTTATCCAGGATTGTGAGCCAAATGTTGACAAAAAAAGGGGTTAATATTCTTAAACAGAGTAATTACATTCCCAGTATTTTTCTTGTAAGCCAGACTCCCCAGAGCTATAAGGAACAGCTTGAAAACTTGGCTGTGTCATAAGATGCCCCTAATCCAAGGGCTAAAACTGAAATGCAATGTAATTGGATTTAAGTGCTTCCACAGTTGCAGTTATGTGTTTTCTCATAATTCACATAACTGACTTTATTGGCTGAAAATTTGTAAATAATTAGAAAAATTCTAACAGTGATCATAGTAGGTCAAGGCACAGTCTAAACTCACAGCGTACTTAATGAAAGTAAAAATTGCTGGATTTTTCTGTACCTCTTTCAGGGTCCTTTAGGATTTCTGCTTTACTTCCTCATTCTCACCTTAGCCAGCGTATTAGTAATAAACTAATAATCAGAGGAGACTTGGTCCCAGTTCCTACAGGAATTCACCAGATATTTATAAGCGTTTTCCAAATAATATTGTGATGGGGGTGGTATACTCGCATACCAGCAGCTCTGTCATCTCT
This sequence comes from Falco peregrinus, assembly GCF_023634155.1. NCBI lineage: Eukaryota > Metazoa > Chordata > Aves > Falconiformes > Falconidae > Falco > Falco peregrinus. The sequence continues at coordinate 3,973,250 of NC_073736.1, read as the reverse complement.
CATCAGGTGTCTGAGTACTTTCATTTCAAAACCTTAGAACTCTTGTCTTGCTTGGAATCGGGGTATAGAACGTGAAAACCAGCTGGTACCAACTTAACATATGTAGATGCCATATCACAGACATTAACTTGTCCCCGCAAAAGCGTTACCCGAGGCTTCCTTGCATCACTTGCTGCTCTTACTTTAGTCCCTCTGCCCTGGTGCAGTTCCAGCTGTGCAGCTCACTCCTGAATCTCAGCAGGTTAACTTTTCCCGGTTTTACTCCTTTCTGTAAGCACGTCTTCCCTCGTGTTCTTGTTGTTGCCTTTCCGGAGCGGAAAGTCCTGTCAAATTCTGCAATGCCCATGTAATTTCAGCAAATAATTTAATTGCAGGATGACACTAAGAAATTATTTTTCATCCATGATTAGCATACCAATTCCTATCCAGGTTGAGTTTGGCTTAGCAAGGAAGTTTGAAGGTACTGCCCAATTCCTTAGCATTTCTAATTGCAAAGTTGAGTGCTGCAAGGCTGAAAAATCTAACTTCTTCATGGAGATTCATTTTAGTACATCTTAATTGTCTAGAAATTGTCACCGTATGTGTCATTGGTCCAGTGGCTTGTATAAACAATTTTTGGTGTCTTAGCTCCCTTCCTAGCAGAGGGATGTGCTTTTCTTAAAAAGATTTCTTAATTTTTTAATGTCTTGATTTCTTAATCAAGAAATCAATTAATTTCTTGATTTCTTAAAAGTCACTGCTTTAGCAGACGTGTATTATTTCCATGTTTGTGTATGACAGAGACCAAAGGCTGAGAACAGCCCCCTCCTCAAGAAGTTATTTTTTTCAGAGCAGACACGTTTTAAGGAGAAAATGTTTTTTTTTTCACCCCTGCACAGGAATGTAACCCAATTGTGTGAGATCAGACGTAGGTGCTGTCCTGCCTCATGCACTGTTTTCAGAAATGCCAGCCAAATTGTATTTCCAGAATCTTTCTTCCCAGTGACCGTGTCACAGGCAGATGGATTCCAAGTGGGATTTTAGGGTGTGTGGCCTGAGCTTTACATTTGAGCAGCTGGAAGAAACCGTAGTTTTGGTTTACACACTGGGAACACTGCCTCGGTGGCTGCTAAGGGAGACCAGAGGGAAGCATGACACAGGGCATCTTGCTGCTACTACTACTACTACAACAAACATTTTGAAATGTGTAGAGATAGGAGATTACAGAGGTTTTTTCCTAGTTGCAGCTGTCAGTTACGCCTGACAGTTCACCTTCCTAGTAGATCTCTGTTACATCTGCCTTTTGCAAAGGCCAGACTCGCTGGAAGAAAGGAGCTGCTTGCTGCTTTGCTGTCTTGAAAACTGCCTGTTGTTTTGGTGCCTTTCTGTGAGTTAGGCTTTTTTGGAAGTCAGGCTCCAGCTGTGGGTGTGGAGTGCTTGAAAATGTGGAATTTTAGCTCTCTTGAAAAATCTGTCCCTTAGGTCCATAAAGCAAATCAGCCATAGCAGGAGTATTTTTTCCTAATCCACAGACAGAGAAACTTTCAGACAAGAGCCATTGATCATCCCAAGAAATCAATATTCAGCGCTCATCAAGGGCCAGTACCTACCATCCCGATATCATCAGGCAAGTGATCCCTTTGCAGTCAGTGGGACTGCTCCCACTGTAAGGGAATCAGTCAACACTAAAGAAACAGACCTGCTTGTATAAAACAAAGATTTTTCTGCCTGGCTGGTGTGAATCCATCCTCCGTAAAGCTCATTGAAACTTCTAACAAAACTCCACAATAACAAAATCCGTACTTACACCATTTAAAAATATTCAGAAGTGCACTGGCTGAAGATGCCGTCTTTGATTACCCAACATAAGAGCTGAGACAGAGACCTTTGAACATCCCCACTTCACTCTCTTGCACCCTCGTATTTATATCCCAACCTCTTACCCTGTCACAATTTCAAATGGCGGCAGGTCTTCCCGCTTCAACTTCTTCTTCTTTTTTTCCTCGCCTTCTTCTGCATTGTCAGGCTCTCCATTCTGGGTGTTGCTGGGCTCCTCCTGCTTTTCTGCCATCTTCTTGAGTATGGGAGTATTAAGTTATGGCCACTGGGAAAAAGAAAGAGCGATTTCTGAGAGCTCTCGGGGAGAGGAGACAGCAGAGGGAGGAGGGAAAAACAGAGCTGGGAGTTCCTGCACTAGGCACAGTTGTCAGGAGCTAAATACGGAACAAAGCAGCAATGATAGAGGCTGGATGGGGTAGGATGACCCAGGGCTCTCAGATGTCGCCTCCTTCCCTTGCTTTCTCTAAGTCTTTTTAACAGTCCCTCTTGCTCCCCTTTTAATTTAAATCTGACAACTTCACTGTGGGCGGGTTAAGCGATAGATGGAAAATCTTGGAAGCATAGTACCTATTTATCCATTAGTGTGACAGCTGGCAAGATGCAGAGCTGGCAGCTTTTCCATTTATCTTCTTTTGCCAGTTTATTACATTGCTGACCTTGAAGGACCATTGTTTTGGCTTGGGCAAGGGGGGAAAGGGATAATCCCCATTTGGTTTGCTGAGAAATCCCCATTGTTGGTGGATTTGGCCTCATGTTGCATGCCAGCAGGAGTGCTCGGAGGAGCAGGAGACCTGCCTTTCCTTCCACCCTGCTCATCCGTGCAGGGACACAAAACGGGAGCTGAACAGGGTGAAATCTTGCTTGTTGAAGTTGCTGACAGAGTGTACTGGTGTAAAGGCAAGCCAGAACCTGCTCCCACATATTTTAAAGTCAGCTGTATAATTCACAGTGGGACACTGTTTCTGGTGCAGGGCAATTCCGAGTGCACGTACTGAGCATCTACCTGTTGTTCTGTTTTTGTTTTTTTTTTTCTTCTTTTTTTCACTGTTGCCTGAACGTTTGAAAGATGCCCAGCATACCAGGAGCGGTAACATGGCTAGGTAAGGGTAACCAGTTGAAAACTGCTGGGCTTAGTGATTCTTGCCGTATTTCTTAGTTTCTTTCATCTTTGCCACTGCAGAGGATGCAGATGTTGAATGAGTGATTGTGCTGGAGCCAAATAATCAGGCAGATGAGAGCCCGTGGTGGAGGTGTGATGAGAAGTGAAGTGTGTGGTTATGCTGGTTATAACTGGGACTGGTGTCAGCAGCGTGCTGAGGACAGGCTACTGGAGGCATTCTGCTAAGGTACTTATTGGGGTTTGCCTGGACTAGTGTGGGTGTGGAGTCTTTCATACAAAGAGAAGTGAGAAGGACTATAAAGATTTTATTGACACAAGTTTGGGATGTTTGGTTTGCTCGGCACTGTATCAACCAGATTTCTGAAAGAGGCTCTGCTATCTCAGAAGGATACTCGGGGGTAATGTAGCTTTCACATGAGCTCTTTTTAGAGTTTTATATGTTTGGGCTGGGGGAGTTCTCTTTTCCTTTTTTCTTTCAGGATTATGTGAAATTCTTCCAGTTGCTCACTGAATTTAAATGATGTAAAGTCTGTGTAAATCCCATGTGAGCCAAGCCTAATGAAAACCTGAGTATGATTTTTCTTGGAGACTAATCCTGCTATGCGATGAGGGCGAAAGTAAATGGAAAATGTGTAGCTGTGCAGAACTCATGTTTTAGCCAACGCATATTGGAAATCAAATCTCCAGTATCTTGGGGTCTGCACTTAGTTCACAACCCCGCATCATCAAGATTTGGATAAATATGAAATACTAAGCTAGATTTGATTGAGTGCTCAGTCTGTACTTAGTGGAAAGCCTGCTCCTAGTTTGGGGAGGATAAACCACATTCCATAGAAATCAAATAGGTGTGAATACCTGCTTTCAGGCCAAACTCAGTCTTTGTGATGTTGTTGTAGTCAGCTCTTTAGAGACTCTAGAGGGGTCTGCATTATCACAAAGTGAAATAAATTTTTGCCATGGGGCAGATAATTTATTATCATAGGCAATAAATAATATGTTATCATAGATAATTCATTCTGGCTACTCTCAAGCCCCCTTGTTAAGAGCAGCCTGCCTTTCTGTGCTACAGTATCTTTTGTAGCTTTTCATTAGTAACATCACTGAAATGCAGTTGTTCTGGGGACAGAGCATCCCACCCCCCACTTTACTCCCACACTGTTTGCTAGCGATGAGAAGTTGTTTATTTGATGACTGACACTGCTGGCATGGAGAGTATTGTGACAACAGCGGAATCAAGGATTTGACAAGTTCCAAGACATCCTATCCATGGAACACGGATCTTTCATTTTCATGATGCAGAATTTTATTTATCTTTAAGCTCAAAATACTTTTCCTGGAGGGCAGGTGTAGTGTTTTTCCTCTCGCATGGCAACTGTGCTCAAATTCCAAGTCCCCTGTCCAATTACTCTCACCTTTGACATTTCAGCCAGTATTTTTGGGGATGGGAATCCTCTCTTAATGAGTGACAGCTTGTTTCCTTCTTACCCTTACACTTAAAAGAAGCATTTCAGTCCCTCTGACCCACTTTTCTTTATTTTTGGAAGCTCTTGATGGCTAGGGTCCCATCCTTCTTGCAGCCTTTAGCTTTCACTGGCCTGGCCCCTCTGCAGGGTTCAGGGCTGAGCTCTAATCTAATCTCGGGAATGTGGCACTGAGACTCTACCTCAATCCAGCCCTCCCCCAGCTGCTTCGCCGCTCCATCTAGGGCAGTGCACTAAATAGTCATGATCCACCCTGTCGCAGCATCTGCCTGTGCCAAAAATATAAAAGGACACCACCGAGTCGCTGTCAATCTGACATTTTGCGTTAGAGCCATAGGAATGAAAGCTTTGATCAGTTTTGTTTGGTTGGTTTTTAGTGACCCGAGTTTCCCCCGAGGTGCGCACGTGTGTACAAGAGCTTGGTGCGTGGGCCTGATGACTGAAGCCAGTGACGGAAATTTTTTTTCCGTCAGCTAGTTCAGAGAAGGAGCTGGGACACGGGTGCTGAGAGGTGCCAGGGATGCGGTTAGCCTCTTGTGAGGACCTTCCAGTGGCACTTAGGTTAACTGAAGTCATTGCACTTGCCAACCAGCGTTTTTATCGAGGTTCCCCTCTCCCCACTGATTGGATGGCTTATTTAGTTGACTCTGAATTTCATGCTGCTCGGAGTGCCCTGCACGCTGGAATCGCTGTTCAGCTGCTGATGGGGCACAAGAGGTCCCCACGCATGTTGGGTCTTGCGCAGGGAGAATGTGACTCAGTCCGTTGTCTCTTCTTGTTCGCTCCCCCATGGCAAGAGCCAAACCTTCCAGCAGCACCTCGTGGCGTCTCCCCGCACCCAGCAGGCTGGACGCAGCCGGTAGCTGCAGACTTTTCCCTCGTAGGTAAAATTCTTCAGCAGCTGCACCTCGTGTGTGGGGAAACCTCCGAGGTGACCACAGCCCTGCACTGCAGCCACAGGATCGGCCATTGAGCCAATGCCATCTCAGTGGTGCAAGCCCAAGCTGTGGTGTCCTGCCCTGAGCCTGTTCTCCATCCTGTGGCAGATGTGTCCTGCAACATCTGGCGGTCTGTCTGTCTCTGTTTTAAAAGATCTGGCCTCACTGTGTCAGGGTATGGAGGGCAGAACGCCTGAGCAGACCTCGGTGAAGTGATGGGGAAGAGCAGTCCTCGGGGACGCCGAGTCGCAGTAAGATTTGAAGAGCTGTCTGCGTGGGAGCACCGCCAGCGAAGGCGGCTGCTAGCAAGGCAAGGCTGGGCTGACAACCTGTTCTGGGAGCAGCTTTCTAGCTTTGCTGAAGTATTCGATATTAAGATGTGATCCTGCATCCATCCGAGTCCGGAATAGTTTCTCTGCTGACTTTAGAGGCATCTCTGAACAATATGATGACTTTTTCACCCCATCCTAAATCGGTATCTCACAGAGAGAGTACCGTATTGCCTTCACCTGTCTCCCAGGCAGGTTGTCTGCTGTTCCTCTAATTGTCGCAGGAGTTACTTTCCTGAAGTTAAAATGGTTGGTTTCCTCTCCTCATCACACAGGGGCAGTAGAAGAGACCTGGCTGCGACAGTGCTTGCCAGGAAAAGGAGGCTTTTACTGCATTCTCGGGCTAAAGGAACATTTTTTGGATAGATGCAAGAGTGAAATAAGACACTGGCTGTGTGAGTCATGGCTCAGACGTGCTCTCTATTCCAAAGGGACAGCTGGTGGCACTAACAAAACATCTCCCTAGATACATTGTCTGGCAGCAATCCCCCTCCTGCTTTTTCCAGTTGTAACTACCGTTACGTGATAAATAAATAAACACACTGACAGTGATGTGCAGAGGCAGCTTTCCTTTTCTTGGCCCCTGTGGGTTCTCACCTGTCCCTCTCCTCCTGCTGCAGGACCATGCTGCCAAGATTTAAAAGAAGGGGCAGGAAACACTGGTGCAGACACTGCGGCGTCCCATGGGCTCGACCTGGCCAGTGCTCGCGTCCCTCTGGGCAGGGTGGTGGCTCCCCATGGAAGGCACTCCACCAGACCCGAAGCCAGCTGTGGTACCAGCAGAGATAAGCGATGCTCTCACCTCCTTGTCTGCCTTATCTTCACAGCTACAGCCTGGGCCTCCCTGGCTCCTGATCCCCAAGCTTCACACACCCATCACCATGTTGCTGTAGAGCTGGGAAAGAGTCTGTTTTGTTGGCAGTGTCCAATTAATTCAAAGCCCAACTGGAAGTTAATGACACCTCCAAGCAGCACAACCTCTTTCCTGCTGGGCTTCTGCTGCAGCTTTACTGGGAGCAGTTCAAGGGGAAGGTCAGCCCCAGCCATGCCGCAGGTGCTCAAAGTCACAAGAATTTATATTCTGCACCACCCCGTGCTAACGACGGGGCAGTGGGGTTAGCTGCTGGCCCATACTCGGCTCTCTGAAGTTTACATGCACACAGCAGCAAATCCTCTCTAGCATTAGACTGTATTTTAACATAGCTCCAGACATCAGCAAATCAATTAAAGTTCCTTACTGCTGAAGCCAAAGCGTTTTCTGGAACAGCTGGTAAATTATTGAATGAGACAAGGCTTAGGAAAAGACCGGACTGAAAGGCAGCGAGATTTTGTTTATGCACAAATATTGCGTATGCAGCAGCCGTGGATGTGCCCTTTGGGCTAAGATCAAGTGTAACGATCAGTTTAATTTCAAATAGGTCTTTCTGGAAAGACTGGCTGAAGTTTGAAGAGAGGGATCATAGTCAGACGTGGTGATCTGAGAGGTGGCCCTTCTCTAAATGCCACGACCCCATGAAAGCTGTCATGAATGCACAGCCTTTGTCTGAGTCACTGCTTGAATCACGTAGACCGCGACATGTCCTGTCGTGGGTTATGAATGTTCATGATGCTGGGTGGGACGTGGTATCCATTCCACAAGCTAATTTAGCTTTGGATTTCTAGCATCTCTTTGCTTTGGTTTTTTTTCCTCTTCCCTTTGCAACTCGGGGATGGATCCAGGCAAGGGCTGCATGGCCACGTGCTTCTTCCAGCCATCGTGTGACCGGGAGCACAAGCCCCGTTAGCCATCACTGATGGGAAACCAGGACCCCTCCAGCTCCACAAAGGCAGAGCCTGATTTTGGTCTGCACTGCACAGTATAACTAATACATTTTCTAGATGACTGACTTTGAAATGTCATTAAAGTTACTGTTGCGCAAGGGGGTTTAGTGTATCTGTTTAAATAGCAAATACACTAAATGATGCTTTAAATATTAATACAAGAGGGTGCTTTGCAGAATTTAACTTCGTCAATTGATTTCAAGCTATTATGTATATCATATGTAGGAACATCTGTTTTTGCTGCCTGCAAGAAAATGCAAGTAGCAAAGATAAGCTATTGGTGCACTTGTAGGTGGACTGGAAGGAAGAGGAACTGAAATGTAGACAAAAACATGTCAGCTAGTCACATCGGTTGGGAAAATGGGGAGGGCAAACATGAAAAGATCAAAAAATTACTCTTAATACCAGATTTTCCTTTAACTGAACAAAAAAAAAATGGAAGGAGGGGAAAGCCGACTAATTTACGAAAGCTGAGCAAATGTGCATCCATATCTTTAATTTAGACATGTTATTAAAACGTTGCAGGTTTGAACCAGATCTAGAGTCACTTGCCAACTTAAATGTGATTGAAGTAATACTTTTCCCCTTTCCAAAAGGCAGAGCTCACTGTAAAGGCTTGTTCCATCCCTCCTGGCTGCACTAGGTGGCTCTGCTCATCTCTGTTCCTGGTGGCTTTGCTGTGCTGACTTGGAAAGGACAGGCGTAATGATGTTCAGGTGCCCTAAATCATTCTTAAGTCCACTGAATTGAATCTGCAGCCCAGATATTAGCTTCTTTTTAGGAAGAAATAATTTATGTCTTCCTGTCCTTTAGCATGTGGCTTTCTAGAAGACACAGACGAGGCACCGCTGTAAATAAGCTCCGTGGTAACATACAGTTACATAAAGCCCTGAAATATATAGGATTTTTTTTTTATTTTTTTATTTTTGTTAAAGTAGCTTATGATTTTTCTAGTGCTGCTTGCAGTGCTCATGCTTTATAGTCCTGCTCCTGCTTACAGCCACGTCTATTCAATGGCCTGTTCTTATGCAGCTTTTACTCGGGAGATTATAGCAATATGCTTGCAGCAGCAGTCCTGCATAAAGGTGTCCTGTAGCTAGAAGGGAAAAATAATGAATGGGATCAAAATGACAGCACAAGATATATGACCAAATTTTCGAAAAGCACTACAAATTTCACCTGCTCTCAGCTACTGGTATTGGTTTCTCCTGGTCCCAGCTTTCAGTCACGCTGAGCACCCAGCTCTGCCATTGACGTGAGTTGGACCTGAGAATATTCAGCATCTCTAAAAACCGGGCTGGATGTGACTCAGGAGGGACCCCAAACCCAAGAATTAGCTTCCTTACCTTGAAGCTGTGGGTGAGGTATAAGGGAGGAGCCTGTCATGGGGATGCATCCCCAAACGAGCGTGTCTCTGCTCTGAAGGAACCTCTGGGATCTTTAGGCTCAAAACCCACACAGCCCATTTACTCCTAATGTGCAGCCAGGCACGAGTCTGGCTGTAAATCCCCTGCCCTCTGGAGCCAGAGCACAAGCCATGGACTCCAGAGCAGGTCCCTTGAGCTTTTGGGAAACCAAGTGCCAAACCAGTAAAACAAGAATAACTTGGATTTATTTATTCTCCAAACAAAAGTGGCTTGGTTTTATTAAAAGCAAATGCAATTTATGTTACAACCCCAGCTAAGCCCTCCTACCCCCAACCTTTGCAAGTGTACCCACGCACCTTAATCGACAGTCAGCTGCCAGAAAGAAGATCCACTTACCACTTTTCTTGACATATATTGCTTCTATCGATTAAAAATAATAGTAAGTATTCTTTGTGGAGAGCAGCATCTAAGGTTCAGATCTATCTAAGGCAGTGGCCAGAAAAAAGGATGGACAGGGGCTATCCATGCACCTCTTGTGTCTGGTTCTGTCTTGGCTTGGTCCCGTTTCTCTGGAACTACTTAATAATACTTAATATCTGCTTAATAATATTCAGGAATGAAAAGAGTCTGGGATGAGTTACCCATACTGCACCTGACAGACCTGGCATGGGGTTTTTTGCCAGTCATGTAATTACAACCTTCAAAGCAGTGTGAGCAAGCTCTTGAATTTTACAAAGGCTCTTGTGTTTCTGTACTTAAGAAAACATTTTAAGTGTTTTCTTCAAAGGCACTGTGTTAGTTTTTCTTTTCTGCTGAGGAATAGCACACAGAAGTGGAAAAGAGAAATTTCATCTTGGGAAAAGCATTTGCATTCTAATCATTGCTGCTTTATCTTGGAGCATGAAACTCAAGAAGTGTGATACTCCACAAATAGAAGTCAAAGTGCCCGGTCTCCTTTCACTAGCAGAACAAGACAGATTACTGCTTGCTCAGTAGCTGACAGATAAAAAGTTAATGGTATAAAGCACAAACCAGGTGATACATGAAAATGAAGCTACAGCACAAATAGCAAAAAATCAAGTAAGTTCTTAAAAATTGGTGTGCATGAGTGAAGGGCATTTTTGTTTGGTCCCAGAAGAGGTGATGGGACTTACCACATGTGTGAACAAGTTCTGCTCTCTGGGGGAATGGTAATAACAGTTTCGAGGGGTGTCCAGGATTGCTACTCTGAATTATGCTGCTGTCATGAGATCCTAATTTGGCTAATGGAATTTGACCTGATAGCATCAAGGTCACCATACAGCTGTAGCCCCCAAACCTCAGCAGTGCTGGAGAAAATGGTTCCCAGGTTAAGGATGGACGGTTACTTTAAAGGAGCACGTGGGTGTGTGATGCAAACCTTTCCTTTACACAGCTGCGATGAAGGTGGGAACAGGAGGCATGTTCTGATGCCTGTCCCAAAACCGAATCCCCCAAATCATCAGATCTTGGTTCACATCAGCATAGGTTAGCTTCACAAAATGCCTTCGTTTCTGTCCCGCTCTTATTCACTCTTTCCTGCTTTTTGCTCAGGGTTGTCCTTCCAGATGCGGATTGTGAGGCAGGTCGCCATGGCCAGCCAGCCCAGGTAAGGCACCATCAGCAGTGCTGCTATCTTGTTAATGCGGTACCAGGAGCACGTCGTGCCTATCGCCAGGACGTCCAAGCACAGGATGTCGATCAGTGCCTGGAGCAGAGAGAAGACGACTCAGGAGCTCACTCCTGGGAACGTGCAGCAGTCTTCCCCACACACAGCTAGAAACCATCCTACTAAAGGTGGTGAGATGGGATAGGAACGGGGCAGGTTTAGCACTGACAAGTTACCTTGAGTGGTCCTAAACCCCACGACCGTGGCTCCGAACTCTAATCAGCGAGATCTGAATGTATCACGCCAGCAGCCAAGACTAACGTTAATATTTTTTTGTTCATTATTGAGTTTTGCACATTAATACACTGTTTATGACGATCAGTGCCCCCTTCTGCTGCTGATGCCTATGCAGGCAGATCACAAACGTGCTTGTCTTAATATTGGTGACTATTATCACTTCACAAACTTTGTAAATGTACCTTTCATCCACAGGGTGACAAAATTCGGATGGAAGCATATATCCTGCTCTGTGCTTCCATCACCTGTGGGCCTTGGCACCTGAGGTAAGTGCTTTTTGAATATAGCACCAATTCAGCTGTGCCTCACCTTCCCGCATATCCTCCTTGTGGGCTCTGCCATCCACAGGGCGTTGTATTTGCTCGATAAGCCCCTCACCGCACCCCCCACCAGGGATGCTAGCTTTGCTGCTTGCTGGCGCCGGGTGTGACTCCCAGAGGGACTTATCTCTAACCCCAAATCCTTAACTAGGAGCTGCAGCAGCTGGGCTATTGACTCACTGATCTCCCACCCTGCGCTGGCGGGGCTGGCTATCTGCATGGCAAGAGCAGGGTGAGGGGTGGAAGGGACTGATACCATTGTCTAGACCAGGTGCAGCGTGTACCTGAGCAAAAGCTCTTCTTGCAGCTCTCTTTGCAATTGCACAATGCTAGTTAGAAAATCTCCAAGGAACCCCAAAACCCCTGTGGCAGGGACACCAGCAAACAAGATGAATGGATGGCCAGATACGTTACCATCTTCAGGTTATGTGCGCTGAAGAAGAGGGGAGGCCAAGCCCAGTTCAAGACCAGCTGAGCCCCGTAGAGGCCAAGCGGGACGAGGGCTTTGCTGCTGCAGCCACCCAGGTCATTCCATATCAGGTAGGAGGCATAGCTGTGAAGAGGGAAAGACATTAGTGTTTTGCAGTGAGTAAATCCCTAATACAGACAAAGTCTTTTCATGTGAGATTGTTTTGCAACAGGGATTTGCAGGACAGTCGCATTTGCACGACGGTTGCATCTGTCGCGTACCTGGGTGGCTTGTACGACCTCCCCAGGACATGGCTGGTTTTGGTACGTGGTTACAAAGCTGAGCACAGGCTGTGTCCCTGGCCAAAAGCATCGCCTGCAGTGGGAATCTGAGGCACTCGGCCCAGAGCATGGCTCGGGCTGTACTGCATCGGGTAGGAATAAGCGTACCTGGTGTGCCCTGCAGGTTCGGGTACGAGGGATATCCCAAAAGCAAATGAAAGAGTTTGCAACGACTGCTCTTCTGAGTGTCAGAAATGGCAAGGTGAGAGAGGGAGTAATATGCAAAACTTACCCCATGCCGGTGTACAGGACAGTCCAAGCAACAGGGAATATTTTGCGGGGTGGACACCATGAAGGCTTTTTCAGCTTCTCATACCAAACAGGTATTTCTTTTCGATTAATGAACCAGCCAAGGAAACCTCCAATGTGAGGCAGGACAGTAAAACCAGCAGTATAAGCCCACATCCTTCCTTGGTGGCTTGAAGTAGCCTTTTGCCTGCTGCGAGTTAAAAAATAATAATTGATTATCATTTTAAAAAGACATTTTTTCCTACTTTGATCTTTCAAGCTTTTTCTCTGATTGTCCATATTCCACTTCAGTCTCTAAAGCGAAATCTAAGTATTTAGCGTTGCATTCAGCTCTGCAGCTGGCTGCCCTCTGCCCATCTCCCAATCTCTGAAATAAAGGTAATTATTTCTATCACAGGTACATTTTTCCTGATCCACCCAGCAAAGTAGCTCCTCCCTGGTATTTCATGGCTTTTCATTTCAGTTTGTATTTCAGTATTTGTGTGGCAGGGTTCAGCTAAGGTGGTTGTATTCGTAGAAGACAAGACTGCAGTTACTTTTATCATTCCTCCCCCAAATGCCTAAGCCAGACAGCACACAAACTGTAACATACGTTCACGGAGGCTGTGCATCTCAGCAGAGCTGTTCTCTCCCCTCTGCATGCTATTCTCAATATGAAAACCCAGACAGATCATCCCGGGAAAACCCCATCCATTCTGACTCTGTCTAATTTTTCACCATGCCTTTATATTTTAAATGAGTCTACAACAAGACAGCATCCTTACAGCAGATTTTAATGAACCTTGTTGAACCCTCCCTGCAGCCCCAGCAGGCGGAGGTGGATTCTCACCTCTGCAAACAGGTAAGCTGAGGCACAACAGTAGCGTCTTAATTTCCTCATGGTCTTCCTCTTGCGTAAAAGGAAGGAACTTTCACTTTAATAATTACGTTATGCTTCCGCACAAGACAGCTGTGTTCAGGGTAACAGCTAGCATTTCATTCTCTGTCCCCTCTCTTCCCCTGCCGTTATTCTCTGTAGGGCTCGGAACCTGCCTGTCGTTTGTCCTCCTTCCTTTGGTCTCTATGTTTGCCTTCCCTGTTGATCCATTAAGGAATTAAACCCAAATTAGCATTCACCAGGGATAACGCAGAGGATTCACCAGGGGCACGGCAGTTTTGTGCTGTCAGCAGAAGTGCGCAGTGCACTTGGGCGAATGCGCTTGGCAAGGACTGGCTTTTAGCAGTGCAGGAAGAGAAGAGCAGGCACAGAACATTTCCTCGCCTCGGGAATGGCCCTGGCACTCCGAGCGCTGTTCAGAGACAGGGAGCACGAGGAAGGGACTGATCTGCACAGGCATCTCTGTTCGGGATTTTAATTCACAATTAACGCTTTGCTATATCCTATGCTAATTGTTATTATTATCATCGTGCTATGAAGCATTCATCTTTAGAAACGCATGGCAGCAGTACAAGCCAATTTACACGTCACTGAGGAACAAATACGGCAGACACCGTCTCTAACAATTCCTTTACCAGACAATTTATAGTGCTATTAAAGTGTCTACAGAACCAGAAAATCAACCGAACACTGAGCAAAAAATTAAAGCTGTTAGCCCTTGCTTTTAAAGTCTAAATAAAACAGCACCAGCTGAGTTCAGGTTCCTCTATAGTACTTTGGAAAAGTAATATGGGAAAAGTAGATTTTTCCCTCCTCCCAACCCCTTTGTAGTTGCCAGATTAACCTGATTGACTGCGGAAGCAACTGAGGGTTGAAAATAACACAACACTGTTATAAAACCTTATTTCTTCTTGCAGCTGTTAAGAACTTAACGGGGTAGGAGCTGTAAAGAACCTTACCGTCTCTTACTGCCTTCCTCTCCCTCGCAAAGGAAAAGGGTTGGACATCCAAGGCCAGCTTCTGCCTGCAGTGCGGGTGCTGCTATACAATGAAGAAATTGTTGGCTCAGTTTTACCTAAATAGCAGAAAAAAAAAAGGGTGTGTGTGCATGCCGGTGGCTGGATGAGATTACACAAGAGAGCCCACGCTGGGCGAGGATTTCAGGGGCTTTGGCGGTGGTTGAGCAAGGGGCGGAGGGCAGGACCCGCTTCTGGTCCAGGCACCGTCGAGATGGGACATCTGAGGCTCTTGGCTGGGGTTGAGGACCAGCATCTTGCGGAGGGTGGCAGAGGAGCACCCTTTCACCCGCCTGCGAGTGCTTTGGGCAGGCAAAAGTAAAAAATAAAGCGTGTTGCGGACAAATGAACAGGGTCATTTCTCACATGGACATCCCCGTTGCATAAGGGATCAGGTCCATAACAGCAGGATTTCCGTGCGTGTTCCATGGATGCAAGCTCTGCTGCTCTACCCCATGCGAGGATCTATCCCAGAGCGTGTCGGTGGCTGTGAGCAGGGCAGGAGGAGCCTGCTGGATGTGCGAGGGTATCCCTGCCGTGCCAGTCCCCCATGCGCTGTTTTACACAACAGTGATTAACCAGATGCTTTCGGTGGTCGCCCGCGCACTAGCCTTTTGGCTAAAATTCACTGGAAAACACTTGAATCTAAAATAAAGACGTTGCACAAGCATGTTCAATGAAAAAGAAAAAAGCTAGAAATCAATTTCCATCAGTAAGCTGTCTGCAAGGGATGGGAAATGAAACACTAATTTACTTCATTTATGGGTCATTACCTGAATTTCATGGCCAGAAGCAGAATTTCTGGCTCCTAGCAGAATGCAATATAACTGTTATAACACAGAATCAATGAGATCTTCTGTTTTATTGGGCTCAGAAGGAAATTATTTTTTGTGGGAGGAGGAAAGAAAGTAAAAAACGATGTAAAGGGACAGATTTTCAGCTAGCATAAATCAATGCACTGCTATTGCAGTGGTGTGTTTATACAGTGTAATTGCCACTTTGAAATAACAGATGCAGCACTCATTAATCAAGCTGTAGCCATCCGCGTATTCCTTCAGAGTCCGTTGCTATTTGCGATCGGAAACTTCTGTCGTGCAACGATGCGGCTACTATATGTGACTGGATGGTTTCCGTTGCAGTTGGCCACTTCTCGGCTGAAGCGGTCGTGGTGCAGATCGCTGGGTAGCAAAACCTTCCCCAGGCTTAGGCAACTTGGTCAGGAAGCAAACAATTCCACATTTTTTAGCTGGTAAGTATTTCTCTCCCCAGGCTTGAGCACAAACCCACGATTACCAGTTTGCTTGACATGTAGCAGTTGTATTCCCAGGCTGGTCTAGGGTGTAATAATGCTGGAAGAATTAAAAACTAAAGGACAAATCACGCGGATCTCGGTGAATCTGTGAAGCTGGGATGCTGCTGCGTGACTGGGGAATAGCAGGTGCAAAGAAGAAAAAAATAGCAGAGGTGATTACAGGCCTAAAAGTCAGGTATCGGTCCTAGACGAGCTTTAGAGCAAAGAAAGGGGTAAAAGTATGAAGGTTATGAAGGATGTGAAAGGATATGGAGGCGTGTGGATATAAGGGGATATGGAGATGTGTGGAAAAATGGGATAATACATAACAAATTTGCCCAAAGTGGATGACAGCAGGTGGACGCCATTGCCTGGGCAGGTGTCTGTGCCCTGGGCAAGAAGATACGGTCCCCCTGGCTTGTCTGAAGGCCAGAAGAGGCCCTGCTACGGGGTTCAGTAGGTGGTCATTGAGCTGAAGATGCTGGCAGATGGCAGCAGGGCTGCTGGGCAGCGGGAGGGGGGCAGAAAGGCAAGGACCAGGTCTGGGAAGTCTTGTGGCACCAGCCAGGGATCAGTACTGGGAGCCAGGGTGGTTTCAGATCTACTACAAGGACGTGCGTGGACACGGTGACAGAGCCAGGCGTGTGTGCGTGCCCCATCCTGCGTGTGAGCACACGCCGTGGGCTGGGGGGGGGCGAGTCCTGCAAGAATCCGGAAAGAGTTTCTCTATCACAATATTGGTTTTCCTCTGTTACCTCAGATTTATGTCTCAATATTTCTGGTTTGAATCATTTTACAGTAATACAAGATGAGGTAATACTACCTCTTGGTAAAATGTTTTCGATCCTGTGTCTTGGTATGCTTCGGATTATTCAAGTAATATTACTGCTGGGTTTTCGGACGGCTGCCATATCGCTGCAATGTGTTTTTGTGAAAAAAAAAAAAAAAAAAAGACATGGGGGAACTGAGTTACACAACTGTTTGTTTTCTTCTTCTTAGCAACCTTTGCACGTTGTCCCAAGAGGTTCTCAGTCTATGCAAGATTAATTGCCCAAATATAAAAGCCCTGTTAACCTGAATATATTATTGAAAAACAGCATATTTCAATCTGCCCTAGTTTTGAAAATAGAGATGCCGGGTCAGCTCCTGGCATAAATCTGCAGTGCTCCTCGGAAGCCAGCGGAGCTTCTCTGATTTACATAGGCAATAAACTCGTCCTGTGGCACTGAGGAGAGCGTGAGCATGCCCGCCGTGTGCCACAAAGGACACGGCCGTGGCCGAGGAGGAGCCTCCGTGGCCGTCACCTTCTCCTGAGCAACTCCAACGTGCCAGCCTCGACACTGCAGAATAAAACATTGCATTTCTCTCTCTGAAAAGCCATTTTTCAAAGATTAAAAATCCCCTAGTTTTATTTCTAATGAATAAAAGCTTGTCTTTTAAAAGTTTTCAGTTATGTTGAAATAAAAAATCTGGGTAATATGAAATGCTGTAGGAATTTCCAGCTGGTCAATTGGTTTTTTTCTGCCTGGGCTGAAGTGGCCCTGGGCTGGCCAGTGGCTCCCAGTCCCTCAGAACTTGGATGTGGATGGCTGAGTTGAACTTGAATTCAACTTGAAATTCAACCGCTTGAATTTCCACAATCTGTCCGCTAGAGGGGATTTTAAAACAGATCTTTTTGGGGAGTAAAGTCCAGTTTCCAGTGTGTTACCGGGTGCTGCCCGCAGGACACCGCTGCGTCTGGATGCGCCGGGGCACTGGCTCCGCTGTAAGGCGCAAGATGCTGTCTCGGTGCTGGCTGATGACAGCTAATTGCAGGAATAAATTCGGTTGGGAGGTGAAGAGCAGAAAAAAAACTCCTTAATTTTTTAGGGCTCAGCCTTTGATTTCCCTCTGCCCGCGGGGAGGACCGGGTGCACCCCAGCTGTGGGGCTCGCCTGGCTCCCCCGGGGCTGGGGTCTCTGCATCCCAGTGGTCAAGCTGGAAGCTCCGGCTGAGTTTTGAGGGAAATGTTGGATGTTGGACCTTGCCGTGGGGCTGGTTGGTTGTCAGCAGCAGGGCCGGTGAGGGCTGGCGTGCGGAACTGCCTGCAGGCGATAACCGCCGGGGGGAATGCTTTGCTCTTATCTGCACGCAGAAGTTGCACCTCAGTAGCCAAAAGAATAAATTTTAACGGACACGGTTCAACGCCTTCTTTCATGTTAGGAGTAGCTTAGTGTGGGGACAGGCAGATGATTGCAAGCAATTAGGTTATGCAGCTTAACAAATTACCGCTCTCTAGCTGAGCCTTTTTAATTAACCACATGCACAGACCCAGCCCAGCACTAACGTGACATAAAATATTTTGCCTTCAACTGCCGTGACCAGTCATACCAGCTTTACCGGAGTCCTTGTTAGCACTAATTGTGACCTGCAGCAGACTAAGCTGCGAGAGCATGAAATTCTGGTACCCCTGACCATGCCGTGCTGTGTCGTCCACTGGTACTGCCTGGTGCACGTAGGATGCTGGGCTGCTGGCACGGCCAGGATGCTACCTGGGGATGCCAAGGGCTGGATTTTTGTCTCAGGACTTAGCCCTTGCCTCAGCCAAAAAAAACCCAAAACCAAAACAACAAACCAAGCTGCAGAAATGACACAAAGCCACTGGCAGGGTGCTGTATTGCAGTGGGTGAAGTGTTATCACAACTCGGCTGCTTAGTTCTGTGGTTGCATGATCACAACCCTTGTATTAATGTCAGGCGGGGGGATCAGGTTTAAAGTGAGCCAGAAAAATAGTGTTCACAAAGGATTTTCTAATGCCTTAATATAGAAGTTTAAAATGCTTTTCAAGGTCTTTCCACCATGCAGAGTTAATTGAGAAAAGCTATTGCAGTGTCAAATGATGCTCTCACTTAAGTCAAGTTCACTTTCATGTGCTGATGTGCCCTAAATTACCCTGGTGCAGTTTTCCAGCCAGGCAAGGCTTTGTAGTGAGGGCATGACGCTCACCAGTTATGAAAAAATTGAGGAGAGGGTTTTCCTGCTGGGACTTTCAGAGGAAAACCAGAAACTGAGGGGCAGCGCTTACCACCCTGAGGTCTTAAAAAAGCAGCAGGTGACCTCTGGACCCTTAACTGTGCTTTCTGTGACCATAAGAAAAACTTGGGGATGTTTCCCCACCCAGGTGGTTCAGGCAGTGAACTGGGAAAAGAAGGCAAGCGCTGGTCACGGGCAGTGGATGGTGAACTTTAGGAGACTGGATGCCTCTTATTCCTGGAGTGGGATGGCACAGCCCTTTCCTGCAGATGCCTCCCAAGGGATTTATAAGCACTGCTGAGCCAGCAGCGGGAGGAGGTCAGGGTCTTTCCCACGGGCTTTTCCAGGTTTGGGGAATCTGTCAAGCCCTTGGCTTGCCCAGAGCTCAGGAAGCACAAAAACTAGAAACAACCTTTGTTCCAGGTATTAGGGAAAGCACCGGTTCAGCCTGCGAGGTTATTGCTGGTGATTATGAAGAAAGGGACCAGCTGTCTTGGATTTTCAGTGGAAGGAGTTTTCTGCACTAATTTGTTAATTCAAGGCCTCCACAAGAGCTGCACCGTTCCCTCTAAAGCTGCATTTCTTAGACAGTTCAGCCTAAGATGAGATCGGCCAAGAAACTTCTATCAGAGTATTTTTGTTGTTCTTTTAAGGGACTTGCCCTTTTTACTAGGAGGGAGGACATCCGTGACTGCTTCTTTTTGGTCTAAATGTTTTTGCTGATCATTTTGAATCTGCCAAAATGCATCAAAACAAGTGCTTTGAGAAGGTTTTGTTAGGAGAAAACCTATGTTTTTCTTGTGTGTTTCTTCAGTCTTAGCAGAAATAGAAAGTGAAAAGGTGAATGAACACAGGGACCAGCAGGAATTCCTAGAAGAGGGAAAATAAAGATAGAGATTCTGCAGAAAACCAAGGTTTTCATTAAAGGAAGAGAAACGACAACATTTGGAAGATATGACAAATGTTGGGTTTTTTTCATTTATTTGTTTTGAAGTGCACATCATTTTCTTGAGTTAATAGCTCTCACCTTGGTGTTATTCTTATGCAGGACCTCCTTTTTTGTTGTTGTTTTGTTAGTGAGTCATAACAAGCCCATTTTTTTTTTTTTATTTTTTTCCCCAGATGTAGAGGCATGTGAGCAAGGTGACTCTTGCCTCTTGCAGCACCTTCTCCTGAAGGCTGCAGCCGGTTGTGAGGGACAGCAGATGCTTCACATCTGAGCATCTTCCAGGTAGGGAATCACAGGAGAAATGCAGTACCCATTCCTGATGGCCTTCTCTGGGGGCTCGGAAGGTCGGTTCCTCAGCATCTGAGACGGTTCTTGATTGTGGTGGCTTCGCCCTTGGCAGCGATGGTCCCCACAAACCTGCCACAGAAAAGCCTTCTGCAGGAGCATCAACATCACCGTTTAGCATCAGAAGAGTTGCCAGCTGTAGGGGATGAAGCACAGCGCTTCTGCTGGGAATGATGCTCGGTTGCATTTTCCCCTGACATCATCTGCATCAGGGAATAACAAAGACGGGGGTGCAGCAGGAGCAGCACTGCTGGCACATAAACCCGAGCATCTATGAATTGCTTTAAAGACAAGGCTCAAAGTCTGAACAAGCTGTCGGGTGCCAGATTTTTGCTGTCTTTGTGGGTCAGCCTTTCCCTCACTCACATGTCCCCGCTGCTACATGATGCATTTCTTCTTAAGAAAGTGTCCTGCTGCCTCAGCAAAGCCTTGGTGCCTTCATGGTAGGATTGCTTTATTTTTGAGGAAGCTCAGCTGAGCCGTGGCCATTACACAGGTTGTCAGCGTTTAGCTGCAGATACTTGCAAGAAGATTGCAAGGAAAAAAGGATTGTGAAACATCCCGTGCCAATTGAGTGCTGCTGTGGAGTTCACAGAGGGTGTCACCCGAGCCATGCGGACCTCATCCAGTTTCAGCTTTCTGACCTTTGGTGCAGGTTCTGCAGAGTCAGTGTAGAACAACCCCACCTAAAATCCCAGGTGTAAATCCCCCCGGATGAGCACACCCAGCACATGGTAAATGCCAGGGAGCTTCCCCTGGCTATTCTGGTGAACAGGTTGATGGGCAGAGGCATGGTTCTAGCAAATGTGAGGGCGTTTTTGGAGAGAGGGAGTTTGGAATTAGAAATGCTACTTGTATAAAGACAGGGTTATGGTTTGGTCTCCTTCAAGGACTGGTGTAAGTGGAAAACTGTATTTCTTGCTTGCTTTGTGCTGAATCAAGTCTTCTAACTGCAATGGAAGAGGTTGCTCCTTTACAACACAGATCTATCCAAGGGCATTGCATTACTGCAGTATTCCCCACAGCCATCTGATGATAAGGATACGTCTAAACGGTATATTGAGCGCAGACATGAAATTGCTGTGTCAGAGCTCTTGCTATGTGGCCAGCCTCCAGCTTTGATCCAGAAAGCTGTATGACTGCCAGGAAAGCAGAGCAGAGCCCAGCTTCATCCATGGATAACGGTTGGACTTGATCTCAAAGGTCTTTTCCAACCTAAACGATTCCGTGATTCTGTGTCAGGGCGGTCGTGTCTGCTGGAACAAGCTCATCTTGCTCCGCTTGCTCACTGATAGATGGACCTCCAGGACTGAATTTGCCCAGACCACCATGATGCATGGAGATTGTTCAGGGAATGTCAGGGAGATCTGGGAATAAGGAATAAATTGGAGAAGGCTGCATCTCTGGCTGCCAGTTCTCAGGATGGAAAAACCCGCTGGCTTAGCGACCTGTTTGCTGCGAGCCCCAAAGGCGCTCGCGCTGTCGGAGGTGCCAGTGTCGGTTCACGTCAATCAAGGGGTTTCACGGCTGCACGCGTTCCCCTTTCAGCTGGGAGATCAAAGCCTGTTTCCTTCACTTCGTTTGTGGCGATGCAGCCAGGTCCCATGTGGAATCCCAGATAGCAGTGGCAGAAATGATGCGTGAGATGAATGGATGTGACCAAGCCCCCGAGAGCGAGCGTGTCCCTGACACGGCAATGACAGCGTGCTGAATCGTAGCCAGGGGCTGAGAATCCTCAAACACATGCCAAATGAAGGAAACCTGCCTGGGAGTCAAGGATTTTTGTTTCAAATACGAAGATAATAAAAACAAGCATGATTTCCCAGCTCCTGCCCACTCTCATTTCATATCCTGGAAGTTAACTAGAAAAACTTTTATTTCTGCAGGACTCAGGGTGGGTCAGAGTTTGACCCAGTTTGAGACATAAGGTCACTTGTCTCAAGTACCAGATCTAGATCTAGATCGCTCCCAGATCTTGGATTCTGGTTTAGGGTCAATTCTATTTGAATGGCCAAAGGCAAATACTTCAATAATATTGTGGCCTTAATATTATTTTTTTTTTTGGTAATTTAATTAGGAGCTTGATCTGGTTTTGGGGCAGGACACAAAGTGGATTACAGGAGCAGCTGGCTCTTTAATTAGGGCCGTTTATCTTCTGTTAAAGTTTAACCTTTACTTGCACGGAGAGGCAGGGACAGCAAGGGCCGGAGCTTTGGCAGTGTTTTTGTGTGCAGAGCATCGGGTCAGCCGGGTACGTGCAAGATTGCGTGACTGGGAATACTCTCATCTTGCTCCAATCTCACTGCGATGGTCCCAAAGTACCAACTGGCAACTGTGGTGTACAGCTATTTATAGAGACCAGGAACGAGCCGGTAAATATTTATTCAGATTCCGATGCTTAATCTGCTGCTGGCTGATTGCGTGGAAAGCCTGAGCCCCTGCTGCTTCTACAGCAATTTATAACCAGAGCCTTCAGCTCCTCTCCTTCTCCCAACACTCCCATACACATTCCCCAGGATTAATTCCGCAGAAAACGGGCATGGCCTGAGTTCAGGCCCTTGGGCACCTGCTGGTCCCAGGCCACCCCAGCAGGCATCCTGCTCTCTGAATCTCCTCCCTTGGCATTCAGAGGTAGAAATTGCAAACCCAGGCGCCGAGGGAGCATGAAGGGCAATGGCACGAAGCTGTCATTGCTCCCTTGGATAGACAGACTCATTTGCAATGACGTGGGATGGGACAGAGCAGCGGCCGGGAGCTGTGGAGTCACTTGGATTCATCGCTAAGCTGGCTGAACGCTGACAGCTGCGCTGCTCTGCATGCTGACAAGGCAGAGCCACCCCTGGTACACCGCAGCGTCCTGCGGGTCCCATCCGTCCTGCCACCGCCCACTCTGCTCCTTCTCCCCACCAGAACAGATCCTTATTGAGGGGGGACAGGGAAACTGGAAGGATGCTCCGTGTTCATCAGCAAGGACTGATGGAGACAGCATCTCCCCTGACTGGTCACCGGGGCTGCCCTGGGCTCGTTGCCCCCACCACAGTGACCAAGAGGCTGGGGCTCCACTGGGGGGTTCATCCCAGCCCCAAAATAGTGACAGAAGGTGGGAAGGCATCAGCAGAAGTGGCTGCAGGTGGGCGGGGGGGGGGGGGGGGGGGGGGGGGCTGTTAGCACAGGGAGTGTGTGTCTGTGCTTATTAGTGAGGAGCGTGCTCATTAAGAAGACACATGGTCCCAGCTGCCAGACACTACCCAGTGGTGTTAAAGCCTCCTGTTCCCCTAATTACAACTCCCTGATGGAGCTCTGCAGTGCTGGTAGGAATGGTTGGTGGATACCGGCACCCAGACTGGTCCTGCAAAGGGCTGAGAAGTCAGGCAAGCAGCAAGGTTTGGAGCAGAGTGAAGGAGAGCAGTGCAAGGAAGGGAGGGAGGGCAGCTTGGTATGAGCTCGTGCCCGATCCTGGGATGTGGGAAGAGAGCAGCTGGAAGTGGCCTTGGACCTGGGCTGGTGGTTGCGGAAGGCAGCCCAGGGCAGTGACTGGTGCAGAAGCACCAGCTTCCCAGCTTCGTGCCAGCCCCGGTCCCAGTTAGCAGCGTGAGTTCTCCATGCGCTCAGCTGGAGCTGTTAGCAGGAGGCATGGCTCCATCCCCACCCAGGGCAGCGGCAGCACCTCCCCATCTTCTACCTCTTGGGCTTTTCTGGTAAGAACACGCGTGTCCCTTTCCCTTGGCGCAGTGTTTTATGGCAGATGACAACCCTGCCATACTCCTCCGTAAAGGATTTTTCCCTTTGCCATTTCCTATCCTTATTGTTTCCTGCTGGGCAGGTGTGGACACAGCGGAGAGTAGATCCTTAACTCCTAGGTGGGTCCAGCAGCTGCTCAGAGAGCAGGTTACTACAGTGTAACCTGCACCTCTCACCCCTGCAGCATCTACTGGGTTCTCTACATTATCTACATCTGTTTCTCAGGGATGGCAAAGCAAGCTCCAGCGGCAGGTTTCTCTCCCTGTCTAGGTCTCCAACTACAAAAAGTGTAAGAAGGGCCGGTATCCTTAAACTAATGGGGCAACTGAGATTAAATACCTTGTACAAATTTGTGCAGGGGGATCTATAATGCACCCAAGAGCCACCCAGAGCATCCCACGGAGCACGGCTTCTGGAAGAAAACCCTCAGCACAGCCAGGAAAAGTTTGCACTGCATGTACCATTTTTATTTTCACATATAATATATATATATTATATCATTTAAAAACAGAATATTTGTGAAAGAAATGTCGTTTGGGTTTGTTTTTATTTTTTTTTTTTCAGGTAAAAGCAACCCGCAGTGTTTCACACAGCCCCTCTGCCTGCCATTTCAAATGACCTGCCCTGGGGAAAGGCTGGTCTGCAGGCAGAGCTTGTTCCCCATCTCCCTGCTGCTGCGGGGACAGCCTGCGGTCTTCCTCTCCTCCCCACCCCCTGGAAAGAAAAGGTCTTTACCAGTCATCTCCCCCTCCTCCAGAGTCAGTGCAAAGCATCTTTATTGCTTCATCATATACCCCGTCCCCTTCCTGCAGTGCTGGGAGAGACCTGGGGCTTCCTGGAGGGGTGGAGAGAGGAGCTGGGGAAGGAGCTGTGTGAAATACATACTTTTCGATACTGTGAAAAAGGCAAGGAAGAACCAGAATTTCTAGTGTGGTTTCAAGTATATGTGTAAAACCCATCGCACAGAGCAGGCTGCTACCAGTCCAGACTGTGAAGGGACCAGTTCCTCTGGGGCAGCGCTGGCCCCTGCCACCCCCCAGCACCCGACGTTCAGCTGGGATGGCTCGGGGCTGGGTCCCAGGGAGAGGTGGTTCTGACAGCGCAATAACTCGGGCAGGTTCCTCCATCCAGAAGGAACAGGCTCAGTAAAGGAGATTTTCCTTCAGGCTCTCACCCCTTTTCAACGCACCCGTTATAACCTCCCGGATTAATTTCTCCTGCCGACCCTCCCGAACACAGATGCTTCTGCTTGAACCAAGTTTTCTGTCTGGACAATTCCCTGCGCTGTGCTCCCTTAGCACCTCTCCTGGGGCAGCCTCTTGCACCACGAGATCCTCACCAAATGTACCTGTCCCTTCCCGCACCCCTTGCCACGCCGGGGGAGGAACCACGGTGCCCCCCCAGAGGCTGTGACCGCCTGCCCTGCCGTGTATCCATGCACGGTTCCTCCAGCCCTGCGGACTGGACAGCCTGCACCCCACTTTGCTGCTTCTGGGGTGTACCTCAGCCTTCTCTGGGCACCGTGATGCTGAAGCCATCGCGGGGCTGGGTGGAGAAAGGAAATGGCAGAAATTTTTCTTTGGTCCCTCTTCCTTTCCACTCTAGGAGCGGACCAGGCAGGCACTGGTACCCGTGGGTGTGCTAAGCTGTAGGCATCGGAGAGCCAGTCCTTTCCCAGTTGCAGCCCCAGCTTGGGTCTCTGATACTGGGAAAACAACCAGCTTGCCCAGCAGCCACCCACCAAACCCTGCAGTGATTTAGGTAGCCTTGCTTTGAGTGGGGGTGAGACTTCCCTTCTAACCCAAATGATTCCGTGAACAATCCTCTCCATGGGAACAGCCATAGCGGAAACTTCTCCTCATCTTCCACCTTCAATTTCCAGTTGAGGGCTTCCCACCTGTTTCCCTTGCTCGCCAGGGGAAGAAGCTAAAGCCCCTGGCACATGGTGCCCGAGTAGCATCACGGTAGTGAGGAAGGTGGCAGCAGGGAGAGCCTGCTATCCAGTGCATCACAAGGGCTTGCTTTCATACGAGGCACAATATGTGACTGGGATGGGGGTTAAATGACATTTACACTGGTTAAAAATATTGTAGTCACGCAGGGCTTTATCCCTGCAGAGTCAAGTGGCTGATTCAGCCCCGTAAGGGAAGCCTGGGCTGATTCTAAGATTGTAGTTTTATTCAGAGCTCTTGCTTCTATAGCAAAAACGTACTTTTTTTTCTTTTTTTTTTTTTGTAGAAATGGCTTCTGGCACTGCCAGTCCCAGAGCAACAGCCTTATGCACACGGCCAGGGTAGCCCGTGGTACCCTGTCCGCCCCCTGCCCAAGCTCTGCCAAGTGGGGCTTCGAGGTAGATACCGGCTGCGGCTCCCCCGAGGGCCCACCGACCCTGCCGAGAGCACCAGCTTCTGGGGAGGGCCAAGCCTTCTCCTCTTGGGTCTGCCTCTTCTTGCTGCTCTAAAGCACTCCCCGACAGCACTCCAGTACAAACCAGTGATGCCTGCCTTTGCTATAGGGCAGGCACGGTGCGCACCCATCACTCCGGGTGCGCGGACCACAGCTGATGGATGGATAGCGAGGTCACCCGGCCAAAGAGGGGGATGGGGAAGGGGATTTGTGTCCCCTTGGGTGGGAGCTCAGCCCCTCTCTGCCCTCGGAGCCAGCACCCCGGTGGCTGTGCCCGCAGTGCTGTTGCCATCCAGTGACAGGACACAGTACTACAGACCAGTCACCCATTCACAGTCCCAGTTCAAGCCTTTTTCCACTTGGTCACCATCATCAGGAAGGCTGGGAGAGGTGAGAGCAGGGGGAGACAATATACTGATATCCTGAGATGATCCTCCCTGCAAATCCCCTGAGAAAACGGATAAAATGGAAACTTTCCTTTGCTACAGCACCTATTTTTAAAAGTTCTCTTCTCTGTCCTGGTATCACAGACTTTGCTAAGGCTTGAGCATCTACCCTAAAGCTGAAAAATGTTCTTTAAAGTCTGCTGGCCTTACGGCTGGATTTGGATTGCAAGGTGAAACGCTTTATCTGGAAGATGAGAATAAATTACAAACAGCATGGCTTTTTGTACAAGCAAAAGTTCTCTCCAATCTGTTAGAGTTCTTGGAGTCTGTCGGTAAAGTAGTGGATAAAAGCTGATCTATTGTTTTCTTTCCAAGGTCCTCTGAAAAAGTCCTGCTGGAGACACAGCCAAACCAGAGAACCAGCTTAGAGGACGGTGAGGTGCCAATAATGTGGCTGATTAAAAGAAAAGAAGAACAATTAACAGTTCATTTTCATCGTGGCAAAAAGGCTCCATCTGGTGGTGTTTTCACCCAGAAAAGAAGGTAAGGAGTGGGGATGGGCCACTGCAGATGATGCTAAGGTGGCTAAACTGGTGCTCACACCAGAGAAGAGTCTTGAGATCTTGAGGGAATCTCAAGATCTGCTCAAGATGGGTAAACAGGTGATGGTCAATGAAGTTGTGTGTGGATAAATGCCAAGAAATACATTTGCAAGGGGACAAATGAGCTAGGCAGGCGTTCAGCTGCTCCGAGAGAGTCAGCACAGCCGCAAAACCTGAGCACAGACAATCCACGGGAGGTTTGTGCTGCTCAGAACAGCTACAACAAATAAAGCAACCAAACCAGAGCTATATAGAAGAGGAATATTACAGCAAATATTTTAATGCCTTTCTATTAAGCACAGGCCAGGGCACTCCACCAGGGAAAGGGATGCTGCAGAAACAGGCAGGGTCAAAATGCTAAGCACAGAGAGACCACGATATGGGAACAGGCTGAAAAGTTTGCTATTCTTACGTTAAAAGCAGCAGGAACAGGAGGGACGTTAAGTGTTACTAAATTATGGCTGGTCCTGCTAAGCCTCTGCAGCTGCGAGGAGAAAGGATGCAAGGATGCAAGGATGCAAGGTGTCCTGTCCCTGTGCCTCGCACAGGACGTGCAGGAACAACCCTAAACTGCAGCAAGGGACGGGCATTGAGGAGAAGAAAAAAAAAAATCCATCTGAAGGTAAAGATCAAGGTAGGAACGAGCGATACGGGGAGGCAATACTGGAGGGTTTTAAAAACAGGTTAGACAGCTGTCTGTCAGGAATGCCTCTGTTACAGGGGGCGGAGGGGCTGCCCTGGAGATCTCTCTGACCCTCCCCCCGGGCTCTCAGGGTGACACCAGGCAGGGTGGCTCTGTCCCCCTTTGGCCACCCCCGTGCCATAGAGGAGCGGGAGCACCGTCTGTCGCGGTGGCTCAGCCCGTCCTGCGATAGCGATGCCGGCAAGTTCTCTGCTCCAGCCACGGTGGGAAGGCTCCGGAGGGCTCAGGGCTACGGAGCTGCGACTCCCATGGTGCTGGTCTCCAGCCCAGGAGGGCTGTCTGCATTAGGAGAGGAGCCCAGACATGGAACCACCGCTCATTTCTTATCCCCGAGGTCCCTCTGGTCCCCTCCCCCAGCTGGCTGACCTGCTCTAGGAGCCGGGTGATGCTGGAATAGGGCAAGTTTGGCTCAGACAGGGCCAGTCACAGTTTCAAGCCTTACAGAGTCACCTGGAGTTAAGAAGAACGGAGCTAAACTGTGCGGTCCACGCCGAGATGCTCTCCCTATTTTGCAAAAGCCAGAAAGATGGGAGAGTGGAGCCTGCTTCCCTCCCTCCCCCCAAAATCATGCTCAAGCGTTAATTGTGAACGGAACAAGGTCAAGTCACGTCCCAAAGACACTGTGCCCAGAAGAGGCTGGGTCCTGCTGTCCCGGCAGCGGTCAAACACTGCACCCCTGAGCTCAGCCAGGGCATGCCTGCACCATCCTGCCCAGCTGAGCTCAGAGGACAAAGAGCTGATGCAGGGATGGGATGCGACTCCAGTGCCTCCCCCTAAGAGCAAGGGAGACCAACTGGTCACAACTGGGCTGCTCGCTTGCCAGCATCCAGGTCTACTGAATGGAAGCCCCCAGCAGAACCGGAGGGAGGGCAGGCAGGCTGCCTACACCCACCGTTAGTCACCCCAAAACTTTTTAGTGTTTGGCAACCTGCTGGTGCTTCCTAGGTCTCTTGGGGGGGGGGGGCGGGGCTGGGAGGCTGCAGCCCAGCACCTGCATCAGCCACGGGAGAGCTGCAGGTCTCCAGGCTTGGGCTGTGGCAGGGCAAACCAGCGCTGCCAGGGGGCCCATCGATTGTCAGAGGACAGGTAGTTGGCGTGTTTCTTTAAAAAGGGGAAGGGATGCTTGTTAAAAGGAAAGAGAGGGCTCACGTACTTGGGCTCAGGAAGAGAGGGAAGGTGAAAGCAAGCCCCACACGGGCTAATTAATGCTGGCTTGCCCCTCCAGTGACGTACAGACAACGATTGCAGCAACCAAGGCTGCAATCCCTCTCCAAATGCAGGCATGGGCTGGGCTGGAGCTGTCGGCACGTGGGAGCTGTGCACCAGCCCCGAGGAACGGACAAGCCCCACGCGCTTGCACACGCACACACAGGCGTATGTTACCACAATGTCCTTGTTCCCCCAGAGTCTTGACTCCAGAGGAGCCCGTTCTGCCTTGCTCCTGCATGCCAGGAGTCACAGCGATGCTCTGTCCTCGGCAGCCAGCAAGGCATAAAACAGACAACAAAGTTGAACCTTCCCCCTCCCCCCCCCCGCTTCTCTCCATAGCTCCCGGTGGTGTCAGTGTAGATGGCAGAGACCCTGGGCTTTGCGGTGGGAGGGTCGCAGGTCCAAGCCGCTCTCTCTCTCAGAGGTTCCTTGAATCCCCCTTCTCTCAGGAGACGTCAATGCAGAGCAGAGATGTGAGAGCGAGCTTGGCCGGACCCCCCCCAGCCTCTGCCCCCACCTTAGTTAGGGCCTGAAGAAGCGTCGTACCACTAAATGCCCCACCATGACCAGGGCCACCACCACCAGCATGTACTTCATGTAAACATTGTCCAGCTCGAGTGCAGCCACCTAATGGGAAACGGAGAATAACCACAGCGTGTTAGATCTGCCTGGGCCAGGTCGCTGCTCTGCCTGCACCCGGGTAACCCCACCGACCTCCGCAGTGCCACAGCCCCCCCTCAGCCCCGGACCCCCCGGGACAGCCCCACACTCCCGCTGGCTCACCCATCCTCCCTGCTGGGCGATCCACTGGGCGATGCGGTTCCGGAGCATGAACTCCACCACGTAGCGGGCGATCCGGCGGAGGAAACCCGTTATGCCTTGCTGGTAGACATGGATGGCCATGCGGTAGCCGAAACCCAGCAGCGCGATCACCCGGCCCCAGTTAATGCCGCTCTCAAACAAGCTGCAACGAAGCCGATTGACTCACTGAACGACCGCCCTGCCTCAGACCTCCCCATTCCCCGCATCCCTGTGTTGCCCAGGCTGCGGGTTCCTGAGCAGGGCTGGGGATGCTGCACTAGTCATCCAGGCGCATCCCAGCGGCACAGACAGCGCAGTGATTTTTGTGCCTAGATGACACGTGGCTCCCCATCACCAGGACGGGCTTTCAGAGCAGAACAAACGTGGCCTCAGTCGCAACCACCGTTTGCCTCAGCCAGGGATGTCCTAGGGAAAAGGAGCTTCCAAATCCTGCCTACAGCCTCTGAACTGCTGGAGGGGAGGCTTTGCGATGCCTGTTGCTGACCTGCCAGCATTCCTGCCTTTCCCACAGGTCTCCATCCAAATGCAGGGATCGTCAGCTGCCCGCAGGTCCTGTGTTTGCATGGGCAAGGGCACCAAACGAGGTGCGCTGGAACTGGTGCTACACAAGCAGCCAGCAGCAGGAACAACCACCCACCTCTCCCAAACCATCCCTTGCTTCTCTGGTCATACCCGCAGGTCAGGAAGTTTAAGGATATCTAAGGACGAAACATGTTAGAACAGAATTTTCCCGCATAGACAAACCCCTCCGAGCCCCAAATCTTGGCTTTTCCTTAGACTGATGTTCCCAAGGGCTGGGGGGGCTCTGAAATGCACCTACTCGACGCCTACTGCTCCCGATTTACGTTTCAGATGCACAAACTGTATCGCTGTGGGCAGCTTTGGCACCGATTGATCTATACCGGCTTTTGAAGATATTTTTCCTGGTTCCCAGCACAGCAAGCAAGAAGGAAAAGAAAATTAAAAAAGAGTAGACTCAGGCCCTGTGTTTTGACCTGGTGCCCTGTCCTGCTGGTCCCTGTCTGCACAGCCGAAGGGAATGGTCTTCTCGGCGGAGCCTTGGTGTGGAGCTGCCACCGAGCAGGTCGCAGAGGGACGTTAGAGGGAACAAGAGAGAAACAGGCAGCACAAAGAGAGGGACAGAGGTTAATTTACCTGTTTGCGGTGCGTTTACCGCCTCAGGCTGGCAAAGCGGTGAAAACAGCGCAGCGTGGCTTCCCAAGGACAGGGGAGCAGGAAAAGGACAGAAGAGAGGCAGTTAGACAGCGAACACCGAGCGGAGGGTGCGCAGGGATGGGGCCGCAGCGGAGCCAGGCGCGCTCGGAGGAGCGGTGGGAGCCTGGGAGCCCAGAGACCCCGGCTTCTCCTCTGGTTGTGCCAGAGGTCTTCTGCATGCCCCTGGGCAAACCGTTTTAGGTGCATAGTGCCTTGGGTTCCCTACAGACAGAGCGGAGGGAGGACTGAACCCCTGGACGGCCACCTCAATCCCCGCCTGTGCCTCAGGCAAGCAGGGCAGTACGTTATCCAGGTGCTCGCCCTTCGGTCTTCACCCTGTCGCTGTGCTTTGGGTGGGCGAGCTGGGTGTGCATCACCCGCAGGCTCTGCAAGCCTGTGGAGCATCCCCCATCCTTAGCCTGATCCCGTTCCGCGTGGACCATGTGCCAAGGGCAGCGGGTACCTGCCCGTCCCCACAGCCTGCAGCTTTGCTTTGTGCCTCTGAAAGCCCGAGCCATCGGGACTTGCCAGCTAGCCAGCAAGCCCCAGTGGGACCAGCAGCACATCTGCCTTGGTCCAGGGCTGCTTATAGCCCTAACGGGGAGCTGGGGTGGTTTTTTGGCTACTGATGCATGGGCCACACTTCCCAGGCATGCCCCCCAAACCTTCTGAGCCTGGCCAGCGTGCGCAAGGACTGTGAGATGACTGTCAGGTGAAGACCACCCGAACAGCGTGCAGGAGGAAGAGCAGACAGGCAGAAAACACAGGACCCATCACGGTGATGGTGAGCTCAGCCCGGGGGTGGTGGGTGAAACTTTTGAAGGGACGGGGTCTGTGTGCTGGGGCACAGCCGGGGAGGCAGCTGCTCCGGGGTGGGGGCAAGGGTTGAACCGACTGCATTGCATCCCGTCAGATCTTCCCTTCCCTGGGTTTCTGCAGGAGAAGGTGCCCAGCCCACGCCGAGGGAGCCGGTGGCCTTACCTGGAGGCTATTCTGGTGAAGTACTCGTAGGCGTTCTCCTTGGTGGGCTGCAAGGATTTCAGCATGTAGCGAAACTCCGCGTCGTACCGCTCGTTGATGTCATCACCGATGATGGCCAGGCGCCTTCCCACCAGGCTCCCGGTGCTGCCCAGGGGGAAGATGATGTTATGGACAGGTCAGCAAGGCCAGTAAGCAGGACTGAGGGGTGTCTGTACTGCAGCCTGGCTCGGGATGGGGTTGAGGGATGTGCATGCGGTTGGTAACAGTGTTACCTGCCCAGCTCCTGCTGGATCTCCACAATCTCTGGGTCCATGGGCACCTCCTCCCCTCTCTCCTCCCTCTCCTGTTGGTAGCGGTAGAAGGCATAGCTCCGAAACACCTCCTCCGTCTCCTCCGCCACTCGGTCTTCTGAGGGTGACAAGAGGAAGAAAAGTCAAGGGAGAAGTTCATCTCCCCGCTTTCCCAAGCTGGAAAGAGGCCATTCCCTCATTTTCAGCCTAAATTTGTGCTGTTTGCACTAAACCGAAAAGAATCCAACATCAATTAGTTCTCAGAAAACTAATTTTGAAGCCAGCCTTTGTTATTAAGGGCACAGACCCACCTTTTGAACCCGCTTTTGGCAAGAGACAGCTACAGGACTGTCACAACACAAACCAGATGCTTGAGTGCTTGCACTTGGCAGCTCTTCGTTACCTCTTGATAAGGGCATCGCTCAGCACAAGCAAGTTCAGGCATCTCAGATCCAAACCCAAACTGGAGGCAAAGCTCCGTCCAGTGCTGCCCACCAACCCTCTGCAAGCCACCTTGTTTTCCAGCGCCACCAACGATCGTGCCCTCAGGTGGCATCAGCGATGACGCGGTGAGCACAAGTTAAATGGGTCATTTTTAGTATAATTCCTTGCCGATTCCATCACGCATCGCTGGTCTTACATACACCCAGCAGCAGCGACGCCAGGGTGGGGTTTGCAACCTCTGCGTGGGCTGCTGGCAGGAACAGAAAGGAAAGGAATAACCCAGAAACTGTAGCCCAGGGAGGTGGGTCCCCATCCTGGGCTTGAAAGCAGAAAATAAAAACGGAAAAAATATATTTTCACAGCCAGGCGATCAGCATGAACCGAATGCCTGCTCCTGCTCCAGCACACCCGTTGCCACCGTGCCACAGCAGACACCTCAACCCCCTGCTCTGCTAACCCGTGGAAGCAATAAGCCCGTTGCACAGCGAGCGTGAGGCTGCGGTGGGCAGGGGGGGTCGTGCTGTGGGGGCGAGCTGAGGCTGGTTTTGGGTGCCACAGCGTCCCTCCCCTGCTCTTGTAAACAAGCAGGGCTCGGCACGCCAGGTATTCGGGGTTCAGCGGGGGGAATGCACCCGTGCAGCCACATCACCCAGCCCCGCCAGCGCGCCGAAACCCACCCGGCTCCGCGCAATGAATGAAACAACCAGCGTCAACAAGCACGCGCCTGTCTGCAAACGGCTCAAGCTCCAGACCCGCACGCGTGTCCCCCGTGCCCACGCTGCTCGGGGAAGAGCGAGGGTCTGGAGGTGGCCAGGACCTGCCCCTTCCAGAGCAGGGAGCCCCCAGCAAGGCGCCTGGGTCCCGCAGGTACCATGGTGACCGATACCTTATCACACACGCTACACTGCTCCCGGGGAAAGTCCCCGCTCTGTCACGGGTTGTCTTTGATTAGAGCTCGGTTTCGGGTGACTTGAGAAGCAATCTGGTCTGAGGCACAACAGCCCAGTCACCCCGCAGGGTTGGGGGATGCTGGCCTTAAGGTCCCAGTAACACAGCTCTTCCCAGTTTCTTTCCTAAGATGCAAAATTTAGAGGGGATAGAAATGGAATGGACGGAGCAGAGCCCCACTCCCTTGCCACAGCATCACCATTCAGGGTGGAGGTTCACAGACGCTACACCGAGGTGCAAAGCCCAGATAAATGAGCCACTTGGAGGAACCTTTAGGTGATCCTCCTGCAAGGCTGGTGACACGCAGCAGCACATCTGCACCGGCAATGCTGTCTAGCAGCAGCGCAGCTCACTGCAGCCAACCCAGCTAAACCCCTGTCCTGCCCTCCCAGTATATCCACCCGCCAGACTGGCCGTGCAGTTCTCCGGCTGCTGGAAACTGCATTTCCAATACAGAGATGCTCCTGCCCCAGCAGTGTCCCAGGGTTGGGATACGAAGACCTGGACTGATGGACGCAGCTTTCCTGGCAACAATGCCCTGTAATCCCTGTATCCAAGTCTCCAAAACATGCCACACAGCTCGTCACGGAGTTTTTCCGGCTGGTCACACCTACGTGCCCCATGTGTGACTCTGGGGAGATGGACCCAGCCCTGGATGGGGCGTGGGGAAGGGAGAGGACCTGTCCTGCAGAGACTCAGGTTACACTGAGTTTAGGGTGGGTAAATAAAGGTGAAGGGAAATGACAAGCCCCGGTTGCTGTGTTTTCAGGGGATCGTTTTTTCTTTCGCAGGAACAGGTTTATTTGGTGGTAAATAAATCCCACCTTACGGAGGAGCCAGTGACCGCTCCAGCGAGAGCCTGAAAACGAAACCGACTGACTCACAGTTTCAGTGAGAGGCAGGGTAAACACGCTGCTGTGAGAAGAAAAGAGGAAATAAGTGTACCAAAAAAAAATCCCTGGCTTTAATTACCCCAGGTGCTATTTTTAGTAACACATGGACAGGAGAACACACGTCTTTTTCTCCCCCTTGCAGCACCCACTGGGTCTCTCCCACCCAAAGGAAGACTGTCCAGATCAAGATTTGGCTTGTGGACCCCCAGTACCATCAGCGGAGAGGGGGGAGACTGGTTTGGAGCTCCTCTGGGGTCTTTGGGCTCCCTGTGGGATCCTCGGGGCCGCGTCAGGCAGCTCAGGAGCTGCTGTGAACCCCCCACACACACTGCAAGGGAGGACCCCCTCTGCTTTGGCTTCACGGAGCTGTGACCCCTTCGTCCTTGGTCCCCAGCTCACTCTCAGCATCCAGACCAGACCTACCCCAACAGCCTCTCGCCTGGATGTGCACTGCAGACAGCACTGACCAGAGCCCAGCCAGCCTCAGACATGCAACATCTGCCTTTCTGGGCAAGATCCTTTATTTCTCACAGTTCCCGTCTCCTGGAGAGCAGCTGCACTACAGGAAAAACTGGCAGGTCCCACCAAAGTTATCCGTCAGACCTCGTTACAACTAAACAGCCCTGCTAAAGACGGCAGTAATGACAGATGCAACCTGGCAGCATCCCCTTTCGAGGGCAGGAGATGGGCAGTATCTACACCCAGAGGTGCATCTGGTTGCACAGAGGGAGATACCCAGCCTGGAAAGAGCAACAGGCTCTGAAGGGAGAAGACAGCCCTGAGGAACCAAGAACGTGTCTCTGGAGATTTCTGCCTCCAGGGGAAGCTCAGTTCCACCTCATGGTAGTTGCAATTCAAGTGTGGGGTGAGTAGCATCTGCGTTAATGGATTTGGTTAAGCTTCCACCGGGCAAGGCAGCCACTTGTGAAACGTACTGCTGGCCAAGAGCAATGCCACCCAGGATCAAAGGCTGCTCCACCTGGCACTGCATCACACCGGCACAATCCTGCACCCAAAAGCAGGGCTTCTAGACAGGGAAATGGAAAACTGCCGTCCCCAGAACCATCGGCACAGCACAAAGCCCTGCCCCTTATCCTGCTGTATCCCCAAAGAGCAGCAATATTCTCCAACAGCCTCCTGGCAGAGCTAATGGTTTTAAGAGAAATTTATCTGTCAAATAAGGGAGATTCTCTGATCCAGGTTCTGGACTGGACTCAAGAAACCTGGTTTAATTCTTCTCTTCCGTGGTGTCCCACCAACACACCCAGAGTTACAGGCTTGGGGCTGGGGGCTGCAGCAAGGTTTTGCTCTGGTACTTTGCCGCCCAAGCTGAGCCCTGTCCCATATCTGCAAAGCTACTGAACTGGGAAGGGAGGCTGGGCCCAGTGCCCAGTGGGATGCCCGAGGCTGGTGGGCATCTCAGCTTTGGCGGTGTATCTCCCCCTACCCATCACGTTTTTCATAAAAGATTTTGGGGGGCATCCTTTGCAGGGCAGAACAAAGGAGTCACGAGGCAGTTCCACAGCAGAGTTATTTCCCAGTGCAGCCATCAGAAGGATGACTTTTTTTTTTTTTTTTTTTTTTTTCTTTTAAGAATGGAAACCACATGTTGATGGGAGATGCAGTTCCATGGGAAGTCCAGTACTCTGTGTCTGTGCTGGAGATAGGAACTGCATGGGCACCAAACAAGACAAAAATATCTTTAAATGGGTTTGGATGCTCTACAGAATGTATGAGAACCCGGGCTTAAACAGGCAGCTCACATTTTTCCTGTTCATTTTGCAGTTGGCCTGGGCAATGAAGGCATGGAGATGCTCACAGATGCATGACTAACATCCCTAAGCAACTGTTCATCAGTTCATGACTTGCTTCACATGCAACA